>NC_066316.1:23783077-25008910 GCF_022539315.1 Serinus canaria
TGCCACCCTCCTGTCACCGTGCCGGGCCGGGGGAGGGCAGGGCTGGCGGGCAGCCCCGGCTGGGGGAGCCGGCAGCGATGGGGCAGGGCGGCGGCACTCACCGGGCGCTCCTCGGCCGCCGCCCGGGGCTGGAGGCGAAGCGGGGCCGCTGGAGGAGAGCGGGAGCTCTTCCTCCGCCTCCCCACGCCGCGGGCGTGGGCGGGAGCGACCCCGGGGACGCGGCCACGCAGGCGGCCGGCAGCCGCCCTGTCTCAGCTGGAGCCCTCCCGGGTATCCCCGGCCCCCAGGTCCGGGCCTGGTGGCTCTGAGTGCCTTCATGAGTTTCTTTTGCTGAAAATAAAGTTTCGTGTCGGTTCAGTCCTAGGAAAGGGGGTTTTCCTGTAAATCTCTGGCAGCTGACAGCCTGAAGTGTAGTTTGTAAGATAACAGGCTTGTTCTTTACTGTCTCAGCAGTTCTCATTCTGGCCTGTCTCTTGTCAAAATCAGCTTTTTTTTTTTTTTTTTTTTTTTTTTTTAAGCCATCCTTTTAAAAAAGGCTTGATTGTTGTACGATATATGATCGAGGGGAAAAGAGCTCTTTCCAGAAAGTACCAGTGCCTTTAGACAACATGCTGACATATCCACCGTGCCCTCCGCCCGGGGAAGGAGCCAGATGTGTCAGCTCTGGCAGATGTGGTGAATCAAGTCTAGCAAAAGAAACACGGAAAACTAGCAAGAGGAAGAGTGGTTTCACGTTAGGCAACGCTGAGGCGAAGGCAGCTTGCCTTCCTGTTTTTATTTCCATGCTCTGCTCCGTCACTTGCACGGAGGGCCAGCGCCGGGCCGTCACTCCCCCTTGCCCCCGCCGTCTGGGGCTGCCCGAGGCTCCCTGGGGCGGCAGCCGCTGGGAAGGGCAGGTGCAGGCTGCAGTGGAAATACATTTGCTTTGGAGCAGCGGAGAGAGGGGTAGTTCATTAGAGTTGATTTTATAATGAAGGGCAGTGGGGAAGAGGGGGAACTGGGTCACTGATTTGTTGTAACAGAGGATTTGGCGGCTCGCTAATTGCTTTGCAGTCGCTCTGTCGAATGCACTGCCCGATCTCTTCCTTTCACTCCGTGCTGCGATTTCTTTTCTTGCAGAGTTCAAATGCTGCTGTCTGAATCCTGGCTTTCAGAGCATTTTGGTGGGGGTGATGATTTAGAGTGCTTTAATTCCTCCCTGCCCATATTTGAGGAGGAAAAGAAAATCAAACCATTTGCAGTTAATTTCAAACAACGAGCACAATTGTAGTGACACAAAGGCAATGTTTGATTTACTGTAATAATGTAATTATAGCCCTAGACTATTAGAATTAAGGGTGGTGCTATTCTTTCTTCATCTTTGCATTGCTGAAGAGAAGGGAGGGAAGGTCTGAAACTGCAGACGTTTGGAAAAGTGCAAGTTTATTTCTGTGACGACTATTTATCAGCACTTTCAGTGTGAGTTCACAGTGATTCATTTAAGAAGAAGCTACCACTCTCTTTAAAACCACACACGAAAGCTCAGGGATAAGGGTTGGCTTTGTCTGATGCTGGTGGAAGACACTTAGCTACTGACAGCACCAGTGGTTGCTGGCTGCCCAGATGAGGCCAGTTCATGTGGCTAATTTAGCTTTAGTGTGAAGTTGAAATACTGAGATGGCATCTGCCCTAGAAAAGTCACCATCCAAATATCAAGCAGTTTCTATATGAATTGGGTCAGTTAGCTCTATTGTATTTGTAACCGATTTTTTAAAGATGGTTGTGATTTACAGGGAGAATATTTGTCTCTTGCAAAATTAGTTGATTAAAATAGATTGCAAATAATACATCTACTTACTGCTGACAAGTAGACTTAAGATGTGCTAGCCGATTACAATATTTTTAAATACCCATTTTTAAACAGGATTTTCTTTTCTTTACATGTGATAATTAAGATATTTTTTTACCCTGATGGTTTCCCTATACATATGCATAGCCAACGGGGATAGGGCAGTTTTAATTTCAATGAGATAATTAAAATAATAAAGCTTTGTATATGGTTTGCTTATTCCAGGTGGAAGTAGACAATCTTTCCAAGTGTGAAGAGAGTCAATATACAATTAATTTCCAGTGCAAACTTATTTGCACAGGGATTGTATGGAGTCTTGAAGGTCTGATCCTTCACCTTCCCTCTTGCAGGAATCTACAGTTGTTTTCACAGAAGGCAGGGGGGGAAGGGGAGATTGTGCTGTTGTCGAAGCAGCTACTCAGGGACCTCTTCCCTGTTGCCAGCAGGTGGGCATTGAATGGCTTTTGTGGTGGCAGTGGTGCAGGATTCCCAGAAGCAAGTCTTACCCGAGTCTGGCTGGAGTTTGGCCATCAGGACTCTGGGAACTCCTGACCTGAGGAAAGTGCTGCACTTTCTGATTGCAGCTGGTGGGAATCTACATGAAGAATTTGTCATTCCTAATTTTTGGATGGGCCAGCAGAGGTTCCTAGTTCTTGGGGATCAGGTCTTTCAAAACCAAGTGCCTCATGAGATTTAACCTTTGAGGCTGGAGCTGGATGGGCTCTGACTATGCACCCAGATACAGGACTGCTGCATGCAGGAAAGTCATGTTAGAAGGGGAGTGTTTTTCTAAATTACCTCAGTTGAGCTGCTCTGGGGACAGGTTTGTTAAAGATGAGTGAGGCCATCATTGATGCAAGACCAGGCTGATTGTGGCTGTTTAACTGGTGTTGGGATCACAGGAACCTCAGCTCCCAGACAGATGAGCCTGTCACATCTTGACAGTGGCAGGGGAGGTTGGCACCTCTTGCTGGCCACCTCCTTCCTCTTGAAATTGCTGCCATCAACACTGCCTGGGGAGCTGTGATGGAGCGGCTCCTTTACCCCGGTCAATCCATTGCTTGACATTATTGTAGGTGCACCTTGAAGGAGATGAGGTACTTAGCTTTCTTGGGCACCCTTTGAGATGGTTAGTGGTGGTCGACAGAAGGTGTTGGGGATGGGCATTCCTGTGGTGAGACAAAAAAAGCAGGCAGTGCCACCTACTGATGGCTCGGCAGAGACATCTGCTTCTGCTAACAGATGTCCCCACAGCCCCAAGGAGCTCGGGCTGGAGTGGAGAAGGGCAGGGAGAGCAGACAGATGCGGTTTGGCGAGGAAAGAAGAATTACACAAAGTGCTTCTTTATTGTGAGACTGCTTCCCAAAAGGCCCAGATGTTATCCTGCACTTTTAAGAGTGAAGAAAGGATCTGTTAACAAGAACTCCAGAGCTGCTGGAAGCATAGAGCTGATACAATTGCAAACCCACTCTTAACTGTTCCTGTCCCTGGAAGGCAAGCTGCACATCTTGATGCTGAAGTCACCAAATAGTATTTTTTTTCCCATTGAATTCCTTGGGATGGCAGAGGGTGTTGAACTTGCAAAGCTGCTGGCAGGAATGACTTTCCATAAGGCACATGTCATCACGTAAGTTAGAAGGGCTACATTGTCCCTCCTTTTAAAAGTAGCATTCATAAAACTAATCCCAATCATTTGCTGAATGATTTCTATGGTTGTTTCTCAGTTTTATGTGCCACGTAAATCACTCCAGAAGACTGGTTTGAATTTCTGCCTCCTTTATGGGAGTTGATGACTTGCAACCTCATCCAGTTTCTTTGAGGAGAGCCCAGCACTGCTTCTTCTGCTCAGTGGCTTGGAGAGATCAGTGGTCACCACAGGATGCTGTGGGTATGATCAAGTTCTCCCTTGCTGCTTGCCATTTTTCATGGGAGCAACAATGAATGAACGAGGTCATTCTGGGCCGTCAATATCCTGGCCTGGAATTAGTTATGACCAGGACAGAATTGGAGAGGGAAGCACATGGTTTTTATAACTTATCCTTTCATTCCCCCTGCCCCCCAGTGTGGGATAGCTAGGTAAATCTCTTCTCCCTGGCATCCAGTGATAAGTCACGTGGGAATTGTTCAAAGCTGTGCTGGGGAGGGTTGAGACCTGACACTAAGGAGGGTGGTCAAACACTGGAACAGGCTTCCTCAAGAGGTGGTCAATGCCCCAAGCCTATGGGTGTAATAGGAAGCATTTGAACAATGCACTCAATAACATCCTTTAACTTTTAGTCAGTCCTGAAATGCTCAGGAAGTTGGACTACATGATTTCCTGTCCCTTCCAGCTGACCAGCTGAAATATCCCAACCAATCCTATCCCTGAATTAGATCATTGTGGCCCTTTTGCACATGCTCTGTCTTCTAGTTGCAGCTGTGTTTGGGAAGGGTAGGTGGGGATGTGGTGGTTGGCCAGGGAGGAGGAGAGGGCGTCTGGAAGGGGACACCAGGGCTGGCATAGCCCTGCTCCTCTGTCCTTCTGCTCTCTGCATGGACACAGTGTTGGTGGATTCAGGCATCAGTTTAGGCTGTGCTTGGAAGTGTTGCAGGCCTGGTTTATGAGCTGTCTGTGTCAAATATGCAAGCTGGGCTTTTAAAAAGATGTTTTTTATGGGATTTTGTGTCAACACAGTCATCTGATGGTTCAGGTAGATGCCCCATGACATCAAACTTCTGTTGCCAATTTTCATTTGAGTGATGGCCGTGAAAAACTTGACAAGAACTAGTTCTCACAGGCACTCTGCTAATATTAATATTGACTCTTGAATAATTTTAAAGGACTTGTTATTTTTCACCACACTCAGCTGAACTGCTCAGTTTGGGTAACAGACACCGGACATGGGTGTTTTATATTGTTTTAGGCCAAATTTGGAACAAGTTAGTTTGGATAGGCTTTCCTTTTTCTTGGGCTATGAAGCTGCAGATAGATTCCAAGCTTATTTTAAAGCTTGCCGTGATGAATTTCATAATTATGTGACTCATACCTAAGAAAGAAGAATTATACAGGAATCTACAACAAGCATTTCTGAACACAGAGGTTATTTGACAGTTTTGTAATGCAAAATCATGTCATGACAAAGGGTTAAAGTTGTGGTGCAGTGAAACTGAGTGCCTGGCTGTGAATGGAGGTCAGGGGAGCTTCTGATCTGGCTATTTACAAGATAATGAACTATGCCTCCAGTGATATCAGCCTGTTTCCATTGAAATCATGGCTGTATGAGTGATCCATTTGTCTTCCCTGGAAGGCTTTACAAGAGTAGGCTGCTTGAGTGACTAAATATTTGCAGGGTTGGGCCTTGAGCTTGTGCAGTGCAATGCAAATTCAAAGTGCTGTAAATGTTTTTAGTAGAAGAATTTTCCACTTCAGAGTATAAGGAAAGCAGGGAGAGTAAAAGGGAGATAAAATTACTAAATCATAAGATTATAACTAACATAATATGCGTCAGAGCAGCAGGTATGTATGGATATGTATACACACATATACCTCTAAAATATATGGAGATATCTGTGGACCTTTATGGATATAGCAACAGATATGGGTAATACACATAGTGTTCTGTTTCTGACTACATCATTCCAATTTTTCTATTAATGAAAATGTTTTGTAACATGTTTAGTAATAGTGCCAGGAATGAGATTCTTGTACCTTTTATTTCTCCTGGAGTTTAGTGCTAATCATAATAATACATTTATAAATAAAGCCTAGGCAGAACTGTGAGTTTAGATATTTGAATTACCCACTGCTTTCTCTCGGTTTGAAAATCCAGCAGACAAAATCCTGCCTCACAGTTGTCAGCACACAGTTTGGGTCCCACTCTCAAATGGGTCTGCATGGTGCTGGGAATGTTCTGTGTGAGTCTTTTTCCAGTGAAACTCAGCACTTTGCAGGGCTTGATTGCTGGATTTCTGCGGGAGAAATCAATTTACTTCTCATGCACCATCTTGATATAATCTATAGCAGGAAAATGAGCATTGGATTGATCTTTAGTAAATTTAGGCATTGAGTTCCTTGCATTTTCCAGGTTCCCTGCATGTTACAGGTTTGCATGTGCTTTTGGGCTGATTGGCAATATATAAAAATATTTAGTATGTATTTTAAAAAAATATTTTAAAATACACATGCAAATACTGTGTATATATGTTAGATACCAGAACAGGCATATACATATATGTCATATATGCAAAAGATATGTGTATATATGTGCTTGTGTGTATGTGTGTGTATATTTATAGATGTATGTACCATCAACAAGGAGGGGAAATTTTAAAAACACAAGTTATTAATAAACCTTGAAGTGACAGAAATGTCTCAAATCATGTATTGGTAAATTGTAGCTGTATCAGGCTGTGCTGTGGATTTCTGCTCTTTCAGGCACGTACTGTCTGAGTGCTTCAAGGATGAAAGGTGAATCCAAGGACTGGTTGCCTAAAAATATTACATTAACTTAGCAATAAAGTAGCAAGAGCTTCTAAAATACAGTGTTCTGGTTTTGAACCATAGTAGCTTAAGCAAATAGCTCAAAGAAAGGCCAGTAGGAGCTTTTTATTTCCCATGGGCACCAAAACACTACAAAATACAATCTCGACACAACCAGTTTTGATTAAGCAACTCTGTTCCCATGTATTTCTGAAAAGAAAGGCTGTGTCAAGTGTTGACTACTGTCACTCTTCGTACATGTGAGATTGTATTTCATGGCACTTTTCTATTGTGGGCAGAAGTTGGGTCCTACTGTAGTCAAAATTAAAAGAGAATAGCAGTCCAGATTGAAAGAGAAGAGAGTTAGGTTTCTGAAATTTACTTCTGGTGCAATGCAGTTGAGCCTGTCACTTATATTACAGCTGGTAGCAGTGTGCTTGAAGTTCACATTCTGGGACTCACAGAAATCTCATGTTCATTAAAGAAAAAAGGGGGGAATTGCCAGTTTTTGTGGTTGTAGAGAGAGAAGAATATTCACAATGTGTTGTAATTTTTAAAGAAATGTTATGATGTGTGCAGGGACATTTTGCCCTCCAGCAGTGCTGCCCCAACCCGGGCAGCAGAGCTGAGCTGAGCAAGCAGAGCCCCAGCTGGGGAAAGTGGCTGGAGACCTGTTTGGAAAAGGTGGATCTTACTGTTTGTGACTGAGTAACCTCCACAAAGGAGATATAACACTTTGGCAATGGTTCTAGTTTGACATTTATTTTTTGGAAAGTCCAGCTGGGGTGTCTACACCAATGCAGGAGGGCTCATCGTTCGCACAGATTTACCCTGCTGATGACAGCTTAATAAGCTTCTTCTTTTTGTCTTTTTATTCAGTAAGCTTGTTGGCTTTTGTGTAGAGGCTGACCTCTGCTTTTGCCCTTCCCTTCTGCCCCAGCTCCTCTGAAAAAGGCACCTCTGTCCCCATAATTTGTAGTAAAAGGGAATTGTAAAGGGAGGTGAACTGGCCGGCTGTAGGGACACGGGCTCCTGCAAAGCAGTATAACTTTCACAGGGCTGACCCTGTATGCCCAGTGTACCTAAAAACTGCTGGGAGTCAGTGGGGATTTTGGGTGCAGAAAGACTAATGCAGGACTGAGCCTTTACGAACAAGAAAATCCAAACGGCGAGGGAATAATTTGGTGAACGGGGCTACTCGAAAGAAATGAATTACAGCACATGATGTGAGAACAGGTCAACATTTCATATCTGGCATACATTTTTCTAAACAGACAGAAAGGCATCCCAGTGTCATGACTGTTTGCTATTAGATTCTACACAAAAATATATTGGGGTGGCATTTAAATGCAGTGACTCGAGATAGCAAAAAGATGTGGGATTGTATTTCTTTCCATTCATTTAATTGGAACCATACTGAAAAAGCGTATGAAAACCATCACTCTTCAATATGTCTGAAGTGTAGCTTTGTGACGCTGAGAATGATGTCCAACCTAATAGAATTTCAGATAGAGGAGATATTTTGGCTCATCTTTTGCTTCCAGCTATATTCAGTTTCCCCGTGTGGTTATTTTTCTTGTTATTGTATGCACCAGCTATCTGCTTCTTACTTCACTGTCTGGGAATACAAACCATTCTGTCTCATTTCTGACCTTAAAATGGATTGGACAAAAACAAAAGGAAGTTAAAAAAAATGTTTTGGGTAGTACCCTTGTACTTATTTCTTGTGTTGTGTAAGTCAGCTTTTTAAATGGAAGGCCTCAGTATTTCAGCCTGGGAATATTTTGCATCTATATATATTCTGTACTTTGTACCATCTGTGTGCTGGGTGGTGGTTCATCAGGAGGGGATGAATGTAACCATTTCAGATGCTTAACTGGCTGTTGGGACTTGCCCAGTTTGTAATCATGGTAATTGCACATACAAATATGGCCATGTAATTACATGTGCATTTTTTGCATTTAGATTCAGGAGTTCATTTAGAGAAGTATAAATGCTGCCCAATAAATCCTTTATATCTCAGACTTCTGTGCTTTTATAACTCTATATAATTATGTAGTAACACTGTATCTGGAGAGGTTTCACTTAAGTAAAATCAATAAAGAGCTCAGGTTAGTTTATAGATATAGTCAGATACTTGGGCAGTGAAGACTTTTGCCAAGGTACAAACTAGACACTAAAATGAAAAAATTGTAGGCAAAATTCCAGCTGAGAGCAAATCTAACTTGTTGTTATTACTATTGATATTCATGGATTGAGATACAATAGACAACAATAGGCACTGTAATGAATTTCTACTCCTGTGATCATATGCACATAAAGAGATAGTGAGACTCATTTTTCAATATTTTTTGATGTAAATATATATATATATTTATATGTATTTATATTTATATTTATTTATATTTATTTATATTTATATTTTTATTTTTATATTTTTATTTTATTTTTATATATTTATATTTATTTTTATTTACATTTGTATTTATTTATGTTTATATTTATATATGTATTATGCTTGCATAATCAAAAGGAATGGATAATAATTGTTTGTCTTCTGTGTTTCTATTCCCAGAGTTGTTTTCACAAATATTGACAATATCTGATGGAGACCGATGCCTTTTTTGTATTCAGTGTTACTGTGAACCAACAGTTGCTGCAATACTGTCATTTCCCAATCTGGATTGTTTACTAATTTCCCTTATGGCTTTTTTCCCAGTGGATCGTATTACTGTGCTAAAGACAAGAACTGAATTCTGCAGATGATGCAGAAACAGATGCTAGATTTTGACACTCAGAAGTGAGGGTTTTCAAATCTGTCAAGCTTTAGCCCATCTCCTTAGTGTGCCCACACACAGGAAGGGTGGAAAGAAGCTGGTAAGGACTGCAGAATCCAATCTTCCCTGAGAAAATAATATATATTGTAGTAAATATTTTCATTTAAATCAACTTTTGGTTTGCTTAAACAGTTGTGCTGATGTGATCCCTTAAGATTTAACTCCTGGCAATAAGCTGCACAAAAGTGGTGTCACAGATGATAAGGAACAAGCCCAAGTGTGGTCTGAATGGCTCTAGATGGAGAAATTATTGCTGTTAGTATCTTTGTCATGGTTGTGGCAGGAAAGACAATGTCCGTTTTCCTACTTCAAATGTTCATGTTGGCATCTATCACAAATCCTCTTTTTGGCTTGTTTGAAAATAAAATCTTTTATTTTTTTGGTTTTTTTTTTTTTTTTTTTTTTTTTTTTTTTTTTTTTTTTTGTTTAGGTTAATGTCCGTGTTTAAGCAGCTGTTTTGGAATACAGTGCCCTTTGTACACCAAAAAGAAAAATTGTTTACTTCTTTTACATTTTTTGGCACCCTTTTTTCCTTTAAATGTAGACAGCTACAGTCAAAACTAGCAGCATGGCTCATAACAAATCCCATATTTGCTGACTTTAGCCTGGTCTTTGCTTTTCTGCCTGGGGAGGTCACAAGCTCTAAGAATGTGCTGGATGCTGGAATCTGCTCGCAGAGGCTGTGTGCAGCCTCAGCTCCCTCTGGCCATGGCACTCTGCTTTCCTCTTGATTTGGGATCAGTCCCTGTCCTGGCTGCCTGAGCCTGGCTTCTTTCTCTGCAGTGCCCTCAGCACTGAGGAACCCCCTGTCATCTTCCCTGAGCTTTTTAAAACTAAAAGAGGTTTGAAAAATCGAATTTCTCAAGGCGAGGCAGGAGAGGAGTAGCAGCAGGGCATTTTTTTTAATGCTGCATTTTCACATCAACCCTTTTGCTGTATGTTTTATTTGACTGGGGGCAGAGATTACATTTAATTTTATTTCATGTGCATGCTGTTCTGGCTGGAAAGTTGTGATCAGATCCTTATCTGGCTCATTTAATATCTTCTCTGCCAGGGCTTGGCAGGCAGTTCATAAAAGCCTGTCCCCCAGCCTGTCCCACTCCATATAAAGCAAGACAGTCTCTCCTCCACAGTCTTTAAATATTCTTCTAGTGCAATTATTTGTGCAAGTGGAAGTCATTCAAAAATCCTTGGAAAGCAAATAAAAGAAGAAGCTAGAGTATGGCTGAAATTGCCATTTAAATGCTCTTAAATTGTAGAAGCTACTGGCAGATAGTATTTTGGAGTATTTGTCCTGCTTTAATGATACTGTACACAGAAATTCATCAGGTATAGTAAGAGGAAATTTCTGGCTGGGAAAAGATAAATGTTGGCTTTTCAAATTCTTTTCAAGGTGCTGTGTCATTGAAATACACATTGCCACTCAAGGCATAAACAGTAAAATGTAAATTCAACTATTTTACAGTAATTTTTAAGCATAAAATCAGTATTATTTAGTCAGGTGTTGTGTAGGTTAAATTACCTTTCCTCAGATAGTTTTGTTTTTCTGCATTCAGAGACATGTTAAATCATTATTATTGTTATTTTTTGTCATATATTTGTCATGGGTTGACCCTATCTGGATGCAAGCCATTCTCTCACTCCCCTCCTCAGCTGGAGAGGGGAGAGAATATGTTTTAAAAGGCTTGTTGATTGAGTTAAGGAGAGGGAGAAATCATTTAGCAATTAATGTCATGGGTGAAATACTTGACTTGGGGAAAAATTAATTTAGCTTATCAAGTTGTAGTAGGGTAATAAAAGATAAAACCAAATCTCAAAAACATGTTCTACCCACTCCTCCCTTCTTCCTGGGCTCTGCTTCCCTCCTGATTTCCCTGCCTCCTTTCCTGAGCAGTGCATGGGAGTGGGAATGAGGGCAGTTAACCTTAGTCTGTTTCTGTGGCTCTTTGCTCCTCAGGAGAGGACTCCTGAGAGTCTTCCCCTGCTCCAGCGTGGGGTCCCTCCCTCAGGGGGCAATCCTCCATGAACACCTCTGGTGCTGAGACCTTCCCACAGGTTGCAGTTCATAAGCTGGTCCAGGGTGGGTTGGATGTTGCCCACTGGATCTAGTCCTTCAGCCTGTATTCCCTGCAGGGTGACAAATCCTGCCAGAAGCACTGCTCACAGCCTTCCCTGGGAATCCAGCTGCCAAGGTGCACTGCACTGATGTTGGTTGTTTGTGTTGTTTCCAGCTCTATGGCTATTGCTACCAAGACAGCAATGACATCCCAGACACACTGACCACCATCACTGAACTGGGCTCGCCTTTGGAGATGATTCAGCTTTTACAGACTTCCTGGGAAGACAGATTTCGGGTGAGTAACAGCTGTTACATAAGGATCTCTAGGAGAGTGAGAAATAAATAATATTGTGAAGCAGGGGTTGTGTACTCTTCAGCACAATTCACATTTATTAAATATTTGTTTTGCATCTTGGTTTAGAAGCAGTATTCAGCACTCCCCTTCTGCAGTGTTTAGGACGCTGTGTTATTTTGTCTGTCAGTGCTATCTAATTGTAACCAGTTTTATGGTTTTTACATGATATCTCAAAACATTTCTTACTTGTTAAAGCTTGAGGCCCAGGAGTTTTGGCACTGTGCTCTGTGACCGGGATTTAAACAATAGAAGGATGTTACATTTCTCTCCTGATCCTTATCACAGGTTTGTTTTGTAATTGTTTTCTACTGCTTCCTGCTCTGTTCATTTTTTTCCTGGGGAAAGAGTGAAATAAGCATACACAAATCTCAAACCCAGTTTGTCCACCGCACTGGCAATTTACCAGGAGCACGAAGGTCACACTTAATTTGTCCAAAATGAAGCCAGACTGCAGCAATGCTTTGATCAAGACAGCTGTCTGGCTTGGTGTGTGTGGGGATGTGGTGTTGTCTGAGGTTCACTCCCTAGGACGTTGAAAGGCAGCAGAGTCTCCATCTGACACACTTTGGATTGCTTGGCTACATCTGTGCCAGAAAATGAAAAGTGCGCCTGAGTGAGCTCCGGGTGGGAAGAGCAAGGTGCAGCCCACGGCTGTGCTGTTGCATCCCTGCCCTCTCTGAAGGCTGTGAGCAGGATTGGAACCTTCTGGAAATGGTCCCCAGGCCACACTGCCTTTTGGGTCCTGCCTGGGGACAGTGCAGGAGAACAGCCTCGGTGCAGGTCACACCTGGCCAGAGACCATGCTAGCCAGTGTGCATGTGGGATTAAGTTTCTGTGCCCAGGAATGTTCCCTGGCAGAGTTTATTTTACTCATACAGCTGGAGCAAGTTGTGTTGATTGCACTAAGCTGCAGCTCCCTTTTTCTGAAAGAATCGTGGTCTTGATAAGCAGCAGAGGTACTCAGTAGGGCTCCCAAAACACCTGCCTTGAGCTCATCTCATCCAGGGAATGCAAACAATGGACTGTGATAGCAATTATGTACAAAATAAATGACCAAGAGATTAAGGGTAATAAAAAGAGAGGTTTCTTTCCAGTGTGGATATTTCTGAGTGAGCAGTTTCAAAGGAAGATAAAGGAGAATTAGATGAAAACCTTCACAGAGGTAGAATTACAGGTGAAACATTCCTGTGACCACTGTAATGAGGTCCTAAATAATGTCATGCTCATTCCTTTGTCTAGGATGCAACTAATACAGAAAGGAAGGAAATAAAATTGTCTTCTTGATATGTGAGACTTGTTTGTGGTCCAGTCCTGAAAATGACCGCATAAATCCATGAGGTCATTCCTACAATTGATAATTTCCTTGTGTGGATGGACTGAGCAGTAAGCTGAGTAATCCATAGGTGTGTGACACAGAGCAAAGCCTTCACCTGTGTGCTTAAAGCTTGGTGTAAGGGGGCATTTGCAGTCCCAGCCTGCAGCAGGTCTGCACGGCAGAGCCTGTTGGGGTTGGGCACAGAGGCTGCTGGTGTAGGAGCAGGGGGCTTTTTGGCATTTGAGAAAAGGCAATAATTTTGGATGACAACCTCTGGGTTTGCCCAAGCTAAATTCTTGGTTTTTTGGCATTTGAAGATGCCTATATTATAGGTTAGCTTGGGCTGGATGGGCTTTTTCTCTACAGTGTATTGCAGGATAACACAGACATGAGTTCTGTGTCCTTCCAAGGGGAGGTAAGGGTGGTCAAGTTTAGCATCCCATAACCACACTTTTATGCACCTACAAGCACCTCCATATGAACTATGGTATCCTGCAAGTAAGAGAAAAATGTTCTTGTCTGGTCAGGAGAAGGATTAGGTAGAAGAATGAGATGGTTCTAATGTCCCACAAGTGAAGGATATGAGGGATAACTTCAGCTATGCTCAGCTTTCTTATCAAGGATGTGTTGAGGAGCACCCTTGAGTGTATTGTTTAAGCCCCTAGACTGAATTTGGGGTTGGGTACTTCAATGCACATGCCCTTAACATTGTATTTTAATAGGAAACAAAGATTATATATAAAAAGTAAAAAGCCTGCTAAACTGAATATGACCTGTTATTTATTTAATACATAAAATAAAAATTCCAGTATTTAACTGTGTTCATGTTACTGCTACCTTTGGATTAATAGGTTAAATAGTAGACTCTAAAGGAATGCATGAATTAAAAACAGGAGTTTGGGAAGGGGGCTGAATTCAATGTTCATCAGGGCTGCTGCCTAGTAAGAGTTACTCAGGTTTCTAATCTGTAATGGAAAAGTGAAACATCAGCACAGAGCTCCCACCTCAGCTTCAAAGTGGTGCATGAGGGTCCACCATGGCAGACCCATCAAGGCAGACAGAAATATACACTTACCCTGAGGCATGGTGCAGGGTTACACTGGACCTGTGGAGCTCCTCTTCCTGGGAATTTGCTTCCTCCTCCCCTGGTAAAAGGAAAAAATCAGAGGAAACAGTGGAAAAAAGTTATAAAAACAGTCAAGAGGCAGGATCAGTACAGAGGCAATACAGACACTGTCTGCAGTTGGAGCTCCAGGCATGGGTGCAGGGCAATCCAGCCAAAATTTCCAGAACTGGAGTTTGTAAAAGAGCAGGATCAGATTGTGTGGTCAACGCCTGTGCATAAAGTGTTATTAAAAGTTAATGCCTTTATTTCTGTTAAAAGTAAGAATAGCAACAATGAACCCTGCTTCAAGAATAGTGTGGGAAAGCACTTGTAAAGAAGCTTATTTTTGTTTCAAGTCTCTCAGGGTTTTACCATCAGCTATGCTAATCCTGTGAAAAATACCTTGGTTGCAACATTTAGTTTTGAGGGTAAGTTATAATGCTTATATTAAGTCATAAATTTATGAGCATATCTTCAGCTAAAGTGGTTTTGCTGTATACTTAGCACTGAGGAAACAATGCGAGGTACCCATGTTTTTGTGTTTCAGATCTGTCTCAGCTTAGTTCGGCTTCTGCATTACTTGGCTCACTCTCCTCTTGGCTCGGTGACATTACTGGATTTTCGCCCTCGGCAGTTTGTGATCGTGGATGGGGAGCTGAAGGTGACAGATCTGGATGATGCCAGTGTTGAGGAGAGCTCTTGCACCAGTAACAGTGATTGCTTCATGGAATTCCCTGCAAGAAACTTCACCCTGCCCTGCTCAGTTGACGGACGGTGTCAGAGCATGAATGAAAAGAGGAATCTCTATAATGCCTACAGGTCTGTGGTCAGATAAAGCCATGTAGAGTTAAGGGTGGGCCTAGAGCTCCAAGATCCTTTATAGTTATTCACATCAATGAGCACATTCTGTCTCAGAACCAATGCCCAGGAGTAAGTGAAGCCATGAATAATAGTTTCATTTGTGAAAATACATGGCATTTATAACGTTTGAAATATTTTGCATACTCTGAGTGTGAGTCACCACTCAGTCTAATTCTGTGCTGGTTGAGGCCCACTGAATTCTTCACTCAAGCAGAGATTTTCATAGGAGTGTAGCATAAGCACTTCTGGAGCTTGGGGCCCACAAGTTCTGTGGTGTGACAATTCCAGCAGCTCTTTGATGTGAGTTAAGAGGGGTCATCACATGTTTTGCACCACCAGCTGAGCAAAGGGCTGACTTCAGAGGGAGACATAGAGCTCAGTTCATATCCTGCCCTCTGGCTCAATGCTCCTTGCCTTGCTGGAGCCTTCAGTGGTAGGGTGATAACAGCCCCAGTGCATCCCTGGAGCTGCTGTGACCACCCTCAGCTGCTGACATTCTGGGGTCTTAGCCCAAACCTCTTAAAGCAAGGGTGATCTTTTCACCCTTCTCTCCCAGCCCAGGGTCTGTGTGAGCAGGTGCTGTGGGACTGACTCCCAGTGCTGTGCCTACAGTGGGGGACATGTGGGCAATGGGCCATGCTGGACCAGTTGGCCACGCTGAAGGAAGTGTTCAGCTATTGCAGATCTTCCAAATTTGATTCTAAAGCTGTGTCCAGATTTACAGCTGGGTCCTTCGGGGCCATGGCTTTGTGTTTGTGGTCTTGGCTCTCCCCCATCAACCATCACACCCCCAGAAGGTTGTGTAGGATGCTGGGGGAGCCATGTCACTGCTTTCCAGGGAGCCAGTAGTGGATGCTCAGTGCTGCGCTCATCCTGCCATTGCTGCTCCGTCTGACGGGTGCTGCTGGGACAGGAGGCTGCGCTGGCTGATCCAGATGGGAGGATGGAGATCTCAGAGCGGTGCCATAATGGTGTGCTCATTTCTTAGGCTTCCCTTTCAAGTGCCATGCCATTCACTGCCTTCCAGACCACAGCGAGGAGAGGCTGCTCCAAAGAGAGCCTTCTGCTTTGGTCGCAGGGCACTCACCAGCATGTGTGTCGCATTAGCTGACCACACTGAAATGGGCTGCACCACATGACAGCCATCTGCAGTTGTACAGCACAGTATTTAGTGTGTCCTGCAAGATTTTCCATTTCCATTTGCTTGGCTTAAAGATCTTGCTTAGCTTGCTAGCTTTTGGTTAAGACTGTTTTACTGTTTCTGGATAAGAAGCCTTTAATAGGCGCCCATCCATCTCAGTTGTAAGTGGGGACATGTCTGTGGTGTGGTGGGCTTGTGGCAGGTTGCTGGTCACACTCTGAAGGAAGTGGTCTTTTTCTAATACAGTTTTTAGTATTGCCTTTGAACTGCTCTCGAGTGTGTATTTCATCCACAGTGCCCCAGTGTTCTCAGCCCCTGCTTTGCCTTAATTCCGTAGAGACATGGGGTTTTGTTGAACGGTGGATTCATGGTGTGGGAGGCTGTGACCACCCATGCTAAGGAGTTACGTCAAGCCCTATGCACTTGTCTCAGAAGGTGAAATCCTCACCTCATTAGGGATAGGCTGCTAAATTTGTTATTTTCATAGGTGCACTCTGTTGCTGTAGGCTCAGAGGTTGCTCTCTGAAGCTGTTAGATAGAAGTCAAAAGCAGCAATATGTCAAACAATGCATAAACCCCTTGTAATTTTAAAACAGAGCACACCCTAACCTTGAGAGCATATTTAAGCCTCTCTTACTGGTTTCTTTATGAGGTAAATAATTAAAGGAGAGAAAACATTTAGGAGAAACCTCTACAAGAACTGGCCTGTTTTGACTTTCAGATGGTTACTTCCTGTCACAAATGTGTCTCACTGTGTTTTCCTCCAAGTGTTTGGAGGAACAGTTTTCTAAGCGCTGGTCAGTTTTGAAAGTAAACAAAATTAATATTTTGAACAATTAACCAGTGGTTGAGATGAATTCTCCATCACTGAGAATTCTTAAATTAGTATCAGATAGTTCTCAAAAAGAAACAATTTGTAGGAACGAATGTAAAAGGATCTGACAGTCTGTGTTATGCAGATCACAGGGGATACCACTGGCCCTGGAATCAATGAATAGCAAATGTTCTTGCAATTAAGTTGTGCAGACTGCAGTGTCTGTACATGTCAGGATCTCACATGTGGGTGTTTGCAGTAGAACAGTCGCATGTTTCTGTGGCCCTGTAGCTACGGAAAAACAATAACCTCCGTGACTTGCTTCCAGCCAGCATTGAGCAAACTTAGTGACAGCTACTGGGTTTTAGCAAAGAACTATTCACAATCAGTTGAACTCTGCTTTAGGGATAATCTCTAAGCAAAAACAATGAGCTCAAGTTTACCAGAAAAATTATTTGTTACAAATGTTGTGCTGCTCTTCAGATTTCTGTATGTATTTACATTGGCTGTTTTATACTCCTGATCGGGAAAACCTACCAGTGGATTATCCCACTTGGCAAAACCATAAAGATTATTTTTGTTTGGGATGGAAAAGGGAGTTACAGTCTCAGAGCAATATTCATTGTATAAATAGTGTCAGCTCAACAATACCTGCCTCTGTAATCCATTTTTGGTATCAATAACTGAATTTTCTAATTTGTGTTTATGTAAAGCATCTGTTGGTCTCCCTCCTGAGCATGAGTCCCTGGGGATTTCCATTTGACAATCTGGTTTCTGTATATGAAAAACTGTTTACTTTGCTTCGCAAGTTAGATGTGAAGCAGGGCAATTTCCCAGTTGTGTTCCTGTTCTTTTCATTAGCTAATATCTGTGTCCAGTAGTTCTGTTTGTATTGCCAGATCCTGACCTGTCCATCTCCATCTTAGGTTTCTGTGACACTGAGTTAGTTGCAATAGGCAGTAGTATTGGCAGAGTAGTAGAACTCTGAAGGAGGAATATGAAAATTAAATGTACTTCAAGGGATGGTAATGGCACATTGTTCTTTCATTTATAGTAAAAAACATTAAAATGGAGTTGTGGAATCTCCTTCTCTGTAGATATTTAAAAGCCATGAGGACACAATCCTAAGTCACTTGTTCCAGGGAGCCCTGATTGAGCAGGGAGGCTTGACTAGCTGATCTCCAGTGGTGCTTTCCAACCTTTCCCATTCTGTGATTCTACCTCCATCAGTGAATACCTACATGAATGTACCTTGATTATAGATAAATGATAGGAACAGAGAGGACATTTTGTATTCCAGCAGCATTAAAACAATAGAAGATTGCTTTCTCCTGGCACTTAATTTGAAAGTCTAAGAAAACTGTAGTAAAGAAAATAGTAATTTCATTTATTAGAAATGAACAGAAATCTAATTTGTGTACTTTCAAGGATTGGAAAAAAAAGCAAGCCCAAGATTTACGGGGTTGATGGCATCCTTTTAGTTTGTTGAAGTACAGTCAGCTTTGCAAACAGTCACAATCCATGGGGCTTCACATCAAATTGCTGTATTAATGGAACATTTACACGTAGGTACAAGGCAGCCTTGTATGTAGCAGCGTGGTCTAGGTATGCCAGACAGCTGTGTGTGAATAG
Source organism: Serinus canaria (assembly GCF_022539315.1). Taxonomy (NCBI): domain Eukaryota; kingdom Metazoa; phylum Chordata; class Aves; order Passeriformes; family Fringillidae; genus Serinus; species Serinus canaria. The sequence continues at coordinate 23,801,484 of NC_066316.1, forward strand.
TCTCAGCTATGTATTTATTTGAGTATAGAATACCATTATATTTCCTGAATAGGTCAGTGGCATATAAGCAATAGGAATTTTATTCCTTATGATGTTCAGGAGTTACCATATGTTTGTAAACTGTTGTAAAAAAAAAAAAAGAAGTCAATATTGGTTACTTTTCTATTGCAGGTTTTTTTTTACCTATCTTCTTCCACACAGTGCTCCATCCTCACTGAGACCATTGCTGGATAAGATAGTCAATGCAACAGGTAATCACAATAAACATGGTAATGCCAAGTAGTGGCTTTTTTAGTGGAACTATTATGGTTGGGAGGGGAGCTGCTTTTGTGCTCACTGCAATAGATCTAGATTGTTTTTCTATCCAGGATGAAATTGCTCCCATACCAAGAAGGCAAAGAATGGGCTCATACATCAGAGAAATCCCATTTTTAGATTTTATCTAGGCTTCACAGAGATATTTGTTTCATCCTGACACCTCAGGGTGAATTGCAACAGAAGGCAATTCCTTGTGGGTCTGGAAAAACTTCTGTCCCTGGAAAGGGAAATTTTAATGCTAAAACCCAGGATACTTTCTCCTTGTCAATGATATCAGTGGTGTTTTATACCTCAGAAGCCAGAGGCACAAATGGCATTTCCATAGATCTTCACTGATTACCAAGGTAGTGGCTTTGAGACAAGAGTAGTTGCCTGTAACACTGATTTGAAGGTTTTTCAGTGCCTAGCTCCAGTGTGCATCAGAAGAGAAAATAAATGATGCTGGGCTATAGCTAATGAGCAAGCAAAGCTTTGGAGTTCCCTGTATTGGTTGATGTTGATCTCTTGTGGGGAGTCCTTCTCAGTGTTTTGTGCCTGCAGGCCTGGGGCTACCAGCTGGATGAGCCAGCCTCTGGAATGCCTGGGCCATGTCAGGCGTGAGACTTGTAGGAACTTGTAGGAACTCAGGGATTTCCTGCCCACGTCACCACCCTGCCATGGAGCAGGGCACCACAGGGCTCCCATGCTTAGGGCTTCATTCAAATAAAACCTTGTTTTGTCCTGTGCAGGATGCTCCTCATCTAAGTCATTCTTTTCCTCTGCTTTTAAAGGAGAACTTCAGTGGGGAATAGATGAGACAGCTGCTCAGCTGGAGAGAGTTTTGAATCTGTATAAGAGTGGGGAGTACCTGCAGAACACAACCCGGGTGCCGAAAGCTGGTAAAGTCATTTTCCTTGAAACCTAAAATCTCAGATTTGTCATTGTTGTGGGATTCGCAAGGGCTAATTTGCAGAAAGCAAAGCTCAGTGGTCCTTGAAATCATGCTTGTGATAATATTTTATCTTCTTTTTGCTTCCTGGGAGCCTCCTGTAACTCTTCTCACTCTATGATGTAGCTGGACATCCATAAGTGTGAGCAGGCTCTCAAGGAAATCCAAAGAGAGTTCTCCATGACAGATTTATGGAAAATGTGTTTCACCACATCCACACACTGGTGTTGTAGTATCAAAGCCTGCCCGAACATCTGTTGGGGAGAACCCATTCATGAGACTGTAACCCCCCATGGGCTTCCTGGGACTTAAAATTAATTTCTTGCAACATAAATGTTTATTGATTGGAAGACTAAAGTTTTTACTTCCTTTGCAAGGGAAAATAAGTGTGTCCCCCATATTCTGCTAGCAATAGAATGAAAAAATAGAAAAAAGAACAAGATGAAAACAAGGCTGAATAACGGTATCTTTTTCATAATATGTCTGTATGCTATTCAAGCTGTGGTACGAAGTGGTGCGTGTTCTTCCTAGAAGGATAGCTGTGGAATTGTACATGTCAAAGAATATTATGTGTGCTGGAAATGACTGTTAAGCCAAACAATTGTAAAAGCTGTTTTGCAAATTATTTTTGTGTACGTACAATGTTCACGTCAAACTGTCAACATAACTGACTGCAAGTTGATAGGAAAATTATGGCTTTGCTGCAAAAGCTTGGTAAAGAGGGAAAGATGGGTCCTAAATGAAGATGAATGTTGGCACAAGGGGTTTGAAAATTTCAGTGAAGCATTTGCTCAGTGAAAGAGACACAGGAGCCAAATTCATTCTGGTTGTGGCTCTGTTAACCTCAAGGGCCATGATACCAGGGATGAATTTGACCCACTTATCAGAATAATTCAATATTTATTTTGTTGTAAAATTGGCAGGAAAATTGTTGCAGGTGTTCATTTAACTTTCTAATTTTCAGCTTTTCATCACATCTGTGCTGAGTGATACCTGTCAACACAGCAAAATTATTTTCAGCAGTACAATCAATAGTACAAACATGTCCTTTGTTGAAGAAGTGCCAGGAGCTGAAGTTGTTCTATGATGCTGGTTGATTCCAGGTCTCACTGCTGTATCAGGATGAGGTGAAGTTTTTGAATTTTAGAGATCTGTCATGTTTATAAAGACTCACAGGGAGAGAAGCTTTGGACAGCAGTAGTCAGTGTATCAGTGCAGTTTTCCACGGATACAAAGCAGAGCTCCATGTATATTTAGCTACTGTAATAATTACACATTTTTGTGTTCATTTAATTCTGCAGAGTCCTTGATAATGTAATACAGAATCCACTACCCTCATGTTCATGGTGGTAATGCCCTGCCCTGCAAGGAGCCTGTTTTATTTGCAGGACACTGCTAATGGACTTAGGCACTTCACAGTGTGACCAAAGATGTTGAAAATCTGTAGGTCCTTTGTGTAATGTATTGGATAATGTACATTAAATACCCTGAGTGTAATATTGAATTCCTTGATTGGAAAATGTTCTCAACCAGGAATAAGCCTGAGGATTTGGGTATCTTACTAGAAATTACACTTAGAGTAAATGTATTCTCAGATTTAGCTGCCATGCCTTTAAGATGTGCAGGCCTATTTCTAGTTTGTTTTAAGGCCACTTTAACCAAACAGAAATGGTGTTGTAATCTATTTCTATTTTAAGACTCTCTTTCCTTACCAGGCAAATATGAAGAAGTCATATCACGAGGGCTAAAATGTGCCTATATACCCACTTTTATTATTTTAATTCAAACCATAACCTTTCCTCAACTGATATTTGACTGGTATCTGATTCTAATACTGTGTTGGAATTAATTTTTAAAATTTTCAATCCAGAGATTATGGAATTAGAAATTATTAATTAAAATTTATTTGGAGATAATGGAATGAGGAACTCTCCTGTGATACAGTGGAGTCGCAGGAGAGGATGACAGGTGTCTTGGAAGGGAGTGGTGTCCAGGGAATCAGCCTCTTCTACTGGCGGGATGTTCCCAACTGAGATTGCATCCTCACCACTGAAACCAAGGCTGAACAGATGGAATATTGTGTATAGATCTTGGTAGAGGGGTAGATAGGGATGAAAAGGAACAACCAGGATGTTCCCAAGCTGTAAGTTGAGGTCCTGCTTTGGCCCTGTTTGGACCAAAAAAATTTTTTTAAGATTGCATGATTTTTTAAAAATGTTTTCTGTGTTGCTGTGCAGCATAGACAAAGTTCAAGAAGGGTGTTTTTCAGCCCAGTGCCAAGTTAAGATAAAATTAAAGGTGATCATTTGGTTCTCAGGCCAGATTGGAGTTAATCAGCTTTGCATTCATACCCCAGTTGGTGCCAAGATGGGGGAGGCACAAGTTTGCATCCATTTTGCTCCAGATGATAGAACTCTCACAAGGTGACTCACTCCCAGGATTTTTGCACTCACAAATAGTAGAAATGACAGGAATTGTGATGCCAATCTCCTTGCATCTAAAGGTTTAGTGACAAAATAAGGCCTTTGTGGTGCACGACCTATTTTGAAATCCTAAAAGAAGAGGAGGAGAATTCAGATCCAAGAATTACAATTTTGTTTTGGTTTGGTTTTGAGAAAAAACTACAGAGTAAGGTTCAGGTAATGGAGCTTCAGAATTTGTATTAGGTCTTAAATGCTTGGAATTAGACATTATCTTGGATAGACCATTGTAAATTCATAGTAGGAAAGACAAGATCATGATCTTGGGCATGTCATGTAAGGCCATAACTAAAACATTAATGTTGAGGAAACAGTGTGTTATCTATGTGAACTTATGTTTTTGAAAGGAAGACCTCCTCCTATGAACACCACAAAGTGAGAAAGGTGATATTGATAAGCAGTAGGGAAGTGGCACGAAGAAAACTTCTTGTCAGCCCTAGTGTTCCCATAAATAAAGTTTAACAAGATGACATAGTCATATTACAGAAGGTCTTGGATATTAAGCTTTCACTGTGCTTCAGTTGTAAAGATTTTATAGTGCTGTAAATTATATTATGCTCTGGACTTTGGTTTAGTATCCTAGAGTAGAGGCGTGGGAGACATTTGATAGCTGTGTATGCGTTCTGCAGTCATAAATCACACTGCTGTTCATGTTGATATGGGAACATTGCAGCATTTAAAACAACACCAGGAACAAATGCTTTTATATTCCATTGGCTGTTGGCCTCTCCTGCTGGAATCCAGAAGAATGTGAATTAAAACAGGAACCATGTATTTCTTCTGACATATGTTATCTAAAAATCATTAAATCATTCCATTAATTATACAGATTAAGGAGACTATAAAAAAACTTCTGATGTTCATCAGTAAAGTCATGCCCCAGTATCAAGGTTTTTATTACTTCAATCAAGTGACAGTGATTTGTACCGAGTATCTAGCCCTTGAGCTAAGCCCCAGCCCTTCAGTTAACTCAGAATTTACTCAGAAATGCGTGAAATCAGCTAACACTCATAAATCGGATAGCTTTGTTATTCATTAAAGCTAATAAATGACCCATTATTAGGTCTGGGGGTGTGCAAGCCCACAGAAAGCTGTAATTAGCTGCTGTTGTTAGCTGAAAGCACATTCTCAAAGCTAAAAAAGCTGGAAGGCTGGACATAAAGCAAAGACACGTTGTGTTTTCCTTTGTCTCAAGACAATTTGGCAGGATTATGCTGTATGTAAATATTTACAGTACAACAGTGTTTTGAAAATAATATTCTGCAGGGTCACTATAGCAACCTGCTTAGGAATCTGTAAATCTACCCAAGAATTATTGAAATCAGGAAGAAACTGCAGCCCAAATTCCTGCTCTATCGAAATATATTATGATAAATCTTATCAGCTTTATATTTTTTAAAATTATTTTTATACATGTGCATTTGGTGTCCCTTTCCAGAGCCCTCAGGGCTGAGGGGGAAAGGTGCACAGGGCTGGAAGTCTCCTTTGCACCCTGCCTGGCTGGGGGGGCTCTCACATCAGGAGGCAGGCAATGCCAGCACGCAGGAACACAGGAGCAGGCTCCTTTGCAGCCATCATGTGGGTCTGTGCAGCTCTGCAGGGACCACACCAATTGCTTGTTCCTCACTTGTATCTCCACCACCGTGCAAGCCATTTACCCTGTTCCCTGAGCAATGTGTTCTGCTGTTGCTAAACTTCTCCCTGTCCAACTTGGCGCTGCACAGCGGAATACTTTCTGCTGAGGTCCTCAGTTCCCTTCCAGAACGCTAAAGTGTTCCCCGAGTGTCTTTTATAAGTCCTGTGGGCCTCTGTCTTCAGGCTTAAATGCCCCAACATGTGACCCTAGGCAACTTCTGGCTTGTCCATCATCAGCATCCTTGCTTTTACGATCGGGTGGACCACATGCAGTGTTTTAAGCATCTGTAGGACATTTTGGGCTTGTTGTCTTTGGTAAATTGGTGTGTGCCACAGAGGTGGCTGTGGGCACGGAACAGCTCCCTGGGATGTGGGGCACAAGGCAGGAAAAATGCTCCAGCTGTGTCATGTTAACAGGAATAAAATGTAAGGGAACATGTCGTTCCTCTGGTTATTTATTAGTGTTTGGGCGATGGCCTGCATACGGATTTAAATATGGCTCTGCTGCCGGCACAACGGGAGTGCATGAGGAGCCACCAGGCCCGGCCTGGCCTGCACACGGGAAACGGGAATGCTCCCCACAGGAGCCGGGCTGTCCCCTGCTCTGAGGCAGAGCCGTGCCCGCCAGGCCCGGCCCAGCCTGCACACGGGAAACGGGAATGCTTCCCGCAGGAGCAGGGCTGTCCCCTGCTCTGAGGCAGAGCCGTGCCCGCCAGGTCCGGCCCCGGCCTGCACACGGGAAACGGGAATGCTCTGCACAGGAGCTGGGCTGTCCCCTGCTCTGAGGGAGAGCCGTGCCTGCCAGGCCAGCCCGGCTTTCCCAGCAATTGTGAGGCCTGGCTGGAAGCAGAGCCCACAGGCCAGGTCTGCACCAAAGCCGCTCTCTTAGCAGCCTGCGCACGGCGCTTCGTGGGCCTGCTGTCAGAAGCGTGTTTAAGTGTGAGGTATTGGAACATGAGGAAAAGTTCAGAGTAAAATGAAGCATACTGAAAACATCACTGTGTTATTGTCTATTTTGGATCCAGTGCTGCTCTCCAAGAGCTCCCTGGGAATCAGAAGGGACTGTTTGTAGAGCAAAACGCTGCTCAATACCACTTTTTGCTGATATTGGCAAGATCAGGCTCTTTCTGCTTACTTGTGAGCAAAGCAATTAAAAGCAATTCCAGAGTTGACTGCCAGTGTTCCTGTTGAGACTGGAGGAAAAAATGAGGGAGAAAAAGGAGCAACACGATTTTTCTCTCAAGGATGAACGTGGTTGTGTCTCTGTCACTGACCCACAGTGTATTGGCAGGTGATAAGAGAACTGGGCAAATCTCCAGCAAGTAGCTGTAGTTGGTAGTAAAAATGCAGTCTGGCTGCTGTGGCTGAAATAAACGGTCATTAGGACTGATTAAAGTCAGATTTAGGGTGATTCAGACAGGCTAAAAGGGGGAAACCACAGGTGGTTTCACATAGTTTATTATATACTTGTGGAGCTCCTTATATGATTCAGTCTGGTACAGTGAAAATGAGTATGTTTATAGATTGTAGTCGGCTTTGGGACAATGCAGGTGGTTTTTGATGGGAAAAAAGACAGAATAAGAATTTAAAGCATGGGAAGCATTGGCTTTATTTTATAGCTCTTGCACTGGTCAGTGATGCTGCAGATTGCTCTTAAAGATGCCTCTCTCACTTGTCACAAGAAGTGGGTGATCTTGGTTTGAGGATCAGTGTGGCCATCATGGGGATGTGGCTATCATGCTAAGAAAAACTTCTAAGATTTTGGCCTGATCAAAGCAGAGTGTTTTGATTGATCAGAACAACCGTGTAAAAAGTATTTAAAACTATAAAAGCTATCACAAAACAAAACTTTTGAGGATTGCCTGGCTTCAGCATAGCAAGGTGTCTTGAAGCTCCAAAATGTTTACAAAAAAATTTGCTTTGGAGTAGAATCGATCTGTGTACTGTGAGCTCTTGTGTTACCTCCCCCGTGTTAAACTCTGGTGTAAACTAGAATACGTGACATCAAGATCAGGCTTACTGCACTGCATTTAGTTGCTTCAATCCTCACAAAATGAGTAGATGGAGGAAAGGATTCTTTTTCTGCCGATACCAGTAGGGATGCCTTGCATTTCTCTGATCTATTCCTTGCCATTACCTTGATAGATTTTATGTACTTTCTGTCAAGCTATGTGTATGTACACAAAAGTGTAAATTTATGGCTGCATTTATAGTATTAGGCAAGCATTTATTGGTTTTAAACACCATTAGTCTGGAAATTGACCAGAACTTTGACCTTTTTATGATGTGATTTACTGCTGTGAGCCTTCAAATTCCAAGGACTCCATTTAAGCAAGTTCCAGGTCTTGGCAGGACAAAAACTTGGGCTGGAGCTGTCTTTAAACTATTGGAGTACTGCTTAATTGAGGAGCTGCACTGTGGTGTCCAATTTAAAGGTGTAGGGGAAGCCCAGCTCTCCTGAGGGCTGGACCTAATGTCATTACTGGGATATATCTCAGTGGAGGTCCATCCTTCAGGAGGGTCCTTCCAGTTCATGTGAGAGGAGTGCATTTCTTCACAAGTCATACAAATAAGGGCTAAAGGATAAGCTCCCTAAATCAACACTATGCAAGTAAGAGATTCTAGGGATACTTGCCTTTACCATGCAAATGGACAAGGCAGCTGCCTTGCTCTGCTGGAGGTGGAGTGAGTTTTGAAGAGAAGTGCAGTCTGCTTAGACCACCACTTGGTTGATGCTGCAACGAGTTTCTGATCAGTTCTGACTGTAATAGTTTAAGAGGAGGTCCCATCTTGGCTTCCCAGGGCAAGCAGGAGTGCATGGCTAGAGTGGGAGCGGGAACAAGGGTGCAGGGCCATCCCGTGTCCTGCTCTCCACTCCTTGTGTCTGCCTTCCATTGGGATGCTCCTAAGGGAAGACACTCCAGGCAGCCATTGCTGCTGTTTGCCATGCAAAGGGGGACAGGGGCTGCCTTCCTGCCTTTCCCCTCACTGCATCCTCCCTTCCCTGGGGGCAGCTCAGGCTCAGTCCCCAGATTTGCAGGTATCCAGTGGCTCCTGCCAGTTGGAGGCCCTGGCAGAAGCTGCCCTTGTGGAGCCCGTGTGACTCTGTGCCTTCCCTCAGATTCCAGCAGCAGTGTTTCCACCTGCGTGGTGCCTGGTGATCTCCCAGCCAAAGGAAAATGCTCTTTGCATCTGTGTCACACTGCCATGTGCCTGTTACTTGTTCCCATGAGTCACTGGAGATGGTTATGGCTTTCCCTCATGTCAGAACTGGCAGGGAGCAGTGAGAAGGGACAGTCACAGGGCTCTGCTGTATGGTGACACTAGTTTTGCATGGCTGTTTCCATCCTCGCTTGCAGACTCAAACCAGGACCTTGCCATCACAGTTACAGCTGGCCCAGCTCCGTTGATTAATGTGTCTGAGCTGCCCAGATGATTTACCAGGCTTGGCCACCTTGAAAAAGGCAATGGAAAGGGAGAACTTTATCTCCTACCTCTGAATCACTGCTGCTCGTTTGAATTCTGTGTATGTCAGCTGAGATCCTAACCCCTGAGAGCTGTATTGGGAGCAATGCTGAGGAAAAGCGAAGTGCTTTAGGCCTATTAAGAAGCATATCTGTGCTCAGAGAAGTTTAAATATTTTAAATATTAAATAAGGGTCCTCAAGGTGGGTTTCTCCCTTGCATGAATAAAAACACATGATGTGTTGTAGGGCTGCTCTCTTAGCATGGTGATGGTGTGCCGAGGATGCTGCAGCTTCCTCCCAGCCCCATCGTGGAGCCTGTCAGACTCCCAAAGTGCCCTGGAGAGGGGCTGGGACACACTCCCTGCTGTCATGGAGAATCAGGCAGATGCTTCATCTCCTGCTGCCACAGCAAGGACCATCCTTCTGTGAATGCCCCCTGTGGCATGGGGCTTGGCACAGTGCAGTGTGAGCTGGCTGTTCTGTGGTGTGCAAAGAGGAGCTGTGGGTGATCACATCTTATATCCAGTCAGCATAGCATGTATGCTGATACAAATGGTTACACACGGTGCTAACTACAGGGAATTGATTTTTTTTTCTTTTAATTTGTACACATCATTTTACTGGGCTGTGAGGTACCAATCAATACTCAGCAGTTCCATGTGAAGAGAATATTCTGTTACATTCAATTATTGCTACACTACAGTTGATACATAAACTGGGAAAAAAGGGACTTTTACCTAGCCAACAGTTTGATTTACGCTCTGACTTCTCTTCAAAAGAAATGTATAAATATTTTTGATGGAGAAATGACCAGTCATAATGTGGAACTACATTTTGAAAATTTTTTTCCTTGTGCATGAATCTGCATTTCCTGAATTAAGAAAACTTTTTTGCTTTTGATTTAACTGGGACATGATCAACTCTGATTTTGCTTTTTGTTTGGGAATGTTTCTTATGATACTTTAAATTAGCTAGGGCTTAAAATAGAATGTATTTGCTACATTTGTTTCCCACTATTTCAGACTGTGTGGTGAGAATGAGCACTCTTGAATGTGCACTTCTTTTCCCAGTTGAAATATTGACAGTTTGGAGTAGCAGACACGCTTGCCTTTGACTCAGTGCTGTTCATACAATGTGCTGTATGAAATATTAGCTGGCTGAATCAGCAGAGCAGGCAGAAAATGCCTGAACCAAAGTGACTTAAGAATAGACTGTGAGTCAGGGCAGGCAGCTCTGGTTTCCATAATAGATACAATTAGAAGAAATATAGAACGTATTTAGTTTTTTGAATAGGACGTGGGGAGGAGAGACAGGAGGGAACCATTAATTTGTGCGTCTGGAGGCTAAACAGAAATGTTTATAAATGATCAGTTGAGTTTGCTGATGCATTCATTAGAGAAAGCCCCATTAGTGGCTGGGAAAGTGAGAGGAGCTGTGAACAGAGAACAAGAGGCAGCTCATAAAGGCAAGTGAGACTGAACGGCAGCCAAGGAGAGGAGCAGGCAGTGGGGCAGCGCGGAGGCGCGGCTGGGCAGGACCACGCTGACATGCTCCCGCTACTTCCCCCCTCCCTTCTCTTCAGAGGCCCATCAAGCGACTCCTCTTTTGTCCTAATCTGAGCAAGCAAAAAAAGTTTGCTTAATTAAAAGCCTGTCTTTTCTTCCTTCTCTGAAGGAGCCAGAGAAAAATAGCATGCTCTTCTGAGGCAGAGGGAGGGCTGGGAACGCCTGGTCAGGTCTCACCCCGACAATCCTGCTCACTGTTGGGAAGTAGGACAGTGAGTCAGTTCATTCAAGTGGATGCTGTTTATTCAATGGGACATTCTTCCTGTAAAACTCCTAATAAAACCCAAGCCTCGCCTCCGCAGTGGGGAAGGGAAAGGGGTTTTGTGCACAGACTGTTTATTTACAGACGCTTTCTGGAGAAAAAGGTGAGAAGAGAAAGGAGGGAAGGAAAAGGAAAGGAAAGTGCAGAGCTATAAACACGTTTGGGAGTAAACCAGAGCTGGTACAGCCTAAACCGTCAGCTTTTCCATCATATATCCTGCTCCTAAGCTGCTCTAATAAACCTTGCCTGTTAAAAACAACCAGTTTACTGGAGCCTTCCAACCACTCCTTTGCTCTGATTTGCAGAGTACAGACGGGTGCCTGAAGCCTTCATCCCTGATGAGAACTACAGATGCTGGCCATCCTACCATCACAAGGGCTGCCTCCTCTCCGTGTTTGATGTCAATGAAGCCATTGAGATCTGTGACAGCTACTCCCAGTGCAAAGCTTTTGTCCTGACTAACCAGACAACTTGGACAGGTAGGTCCTGGATGCTGTGGAGCAGAACTGAGTCACCTGTTCTGGCTGCCCTAAGTGTTTTAATACAGCTTGGGCAGTGTGTTGTGCTGGGCTGTGGGAGCCAGTACCAGCATCTGGAAGTGAGGTAGTCTCTGAAGGTTCAGCTGAGTCAGCTTCTCTTTGGTGAGGCTTCTCTTTGGTGAGGCTGTCAGGGAAGCAGAAATTACAGACAGGCTCACAGGAGCTGGCAGGAGAGGGCTAAGCACGTGGACCTCAGGTTACCAAACCACAGGATCTGAAGTGTTATTTTTTGCATTTTTGTGCTTCTGGGAGGTGTGAACGGGCACTTCCATGGAAAATTAATTCCTATTAACCTTGTCTATAGCTAACCAGTGACTACTAGGTCATCATGTCAGACAATCTGTAGTTGAAATTTTGAAGTTAATTGATATACTAAAAAAGTATTTATTCTGGCACAGAGAAATTCAAAGGAAGTTTAGAGCAGCTCCTATCTCAGGTTACAATATTAAAAGCAAATATTTGTAGTCTTGTTTTACATTCCCTTTGCCATACCATTCCTGAGGCATGAGCACCTGAGTTCCTGAAACCTGCAGCTCGGAAATTTGCTCAGTAGTTGAGGCATCCTGTTTGCCATGCCATGCTTTTAAAAGAAAATAGTGTTATGGGAGCCCCCTAGAGAGGCAGGCTGGGAGCAAATAGCATTTGGTTTTCTCAGCTTTAGAGAGGGAAGGCAGAAGTACAGCAGACATGGAGTGTATCTCTGTGCTGCAAAGAAAGGCAGTGATTTTGCAGGTCTGTGGGGCACCAGGAGCTTGTTGGGAGGTAGGAATGTGAATAAGGTGCCAGGTCAGTGAGTGTGGGGAGATAGAAGAGCTGTGCTGTGGCTTCCACAGACACCAAACAAAGAAACCTTCCCAAATTCAAGGATTTAAATAGATATTATATATACTGGCCCGAATATACATGCAGCAGGCACCTTATGCTACCCAGGCTGTTGTCACTTGCTGCTGCTTTTTGTCTGAGGACTAGAAACCTTGTTCCAGCTTGTTTAAATCCCAGACCTACAAAGCAATCAGCAAGAATGTTTCAGAGAAAGTCATGTTTAGTACACATTGCACTGATCAGTTTTGTAAAGATCAAGTGTGCAAATATGATTCTGCTTCTGTACAATGAAATGAATGTCCTTCATTTAAGCACCCAACCCAAGCCTGTTTTTATTAGTGGGAGTCTCAAAACACTTTTTTAAAGACCACATGGATTTTTTATTAAAGTCTTCAGACCTTTCTTTCATTTGCTGTGCTAGCTCTGCACAGCTGTATCCTGACCGTAATTAGGTAAGAGTAAAGATACTAAAACCAGGAGAACTTTTGTGTCATTTTAGACAAAAACCAGTTCAGGTTTATACCAGCTGAAGTTAAGAGAGAGTTCAGTCTTGCATGGCCTGAAGGTTGAAGTAGGTTGAAGTAAAATTTGAAAGGTCAGCATTTTAAGGTAGGCAACGTTTTGCTCACCGCTTCTAAGTATTTTCCCCTTCCCCCTCTTTTCCTATTCAATGCAGGTCGGCAGCTTGTCTTCTTCAAGATGGCCTCAAATCATATTGTGCCCGATCCTGACAAGATAACATATGTGAAGGTGACAGACTGACACCTAAAGTGGCTCAGTCTGACATGTGAGTGATAAGAGCTGTTTGTGTATAAATATAGGCAGCTGTTAGGTAGAAGGTGGCTGTGGCCGGAGAATAATTGCACTATTACTCATTCTAATCTATAGAGTGCTAAAGGAAACTTTAAAGAAATAACCTGCATGACCAGGATGAATGTGCAATAAAACAAGATTTTGAAAATGTGATTTAAAAACAAAGCAAAACAACCCAAAGCAAAGTACAAGAGATAATACACTGTTAGAGTATAATTTTGGTTATAAATCAGCTGGCAGCTCTGGCTTTTCTAAGCAAGGTTAGCATAACATTTCTGACCTATACATGTGTGTCCAGGGATGAAAGCTGATCATTTCTCTGGGAAGCCTGTATCCTCCACACTGGTATTTATTTGGGCACGTACAATCACAACAGAGGAACTGAAGCGTATCAGTTTGTCTGCTGAATAGCAAACGTTACTGAGGACAATCAGCATTTGTGTTCAAGCTATGGGATATGCAATGCCGGCGTATTTGTCAAACGGAAGGAATTGCTTATGTTTAGAATTGCAAGACTGCAACTAATTTTCATTTTTGCTTCCAATGTTATCATAAAGTTTCATTTTTAATTTGAAAGAGCCATTTTGTGGATCTAGCAAATCACATAAGCATATGAATAGTCCCACTGAAAGGGCAGGGACTTACCCAAGTGCCGAGTGCTTTGCTGGATAGGCCTGAGCATATGCTTACAATTAAGCCTGTGCTTAAGACTTTTGTTGAATCAGTTTGAATTGTACAGGAAGCCACATCTTTGACAGACTGGCAAAGCAGTCCATCTGGTTGAACAGTACTAATTTAATGACTATCTTGCAATTATTTGTACCTTTTATCATCAGGTCCTTGGTTTTCTAAGGCATCGCTTGCTGATTCTTAGAGTGAATGAAGTAAATGACCTTAATGATGTCAAATGAATGCTAGCCTTAATTCTATATAAAATGCATCTTAAAGGCAGGGTGTGTCTAGAGAATTTGCTTTCAGTGAAAGCAATGAAGTAAATGCTAAAGTGACCAATGTCATACTGTTTTGTAGTTTGTACAGTCAGGAAAAAATGTGCTTTTGTTTCTCAAATTGTTTATTTTTGTAAAAAAATAAAAATAAAAGATAAATAAAATTTCTTTTATTCTTGGTTTTTGTGTGTTTGTGCTTCAAATAAATGCATCAATCCAGTGTATTGTATGTAAACTTAAACTTGGCATATTTTTCTGGAAAGGACTGAGGTTGTTCCAATGTGTCCCAGGGAAGGGTCTGTTGGTACCTGGAGTACTTGGTGGCTTTGCCTATGTGGTTGCCTGTCACAAAGTGAGTCACAGTTAGCCAACAATGGTTGAGCAGCCTTTGCTGCTCTGTGCTTTGCCTTATGCTGCATTCAGCTTTTTAGCACTTGGAAGGGGCAAAGGTGAGAGCGGGACTTGATGAAATTGCTCCTTGGGCCAAAAGGGAAGCTGGCCAGCAGCCCCTGCCAGGGAGGGCAGGGAAGGAGGGCAGGAGAGCCAGGGAAGTTGGGCAGCAGTGTGGAGTCTGACAGGGAGGGAAGGTCTGACAGTGGCACCATGGGCAGCAGATCTCGCCTCGCTGCGGTTTCTCTGAGGTCACCGATGCCCTAATGGCTCTGGCAATTGGCGTCCTGTAATGGCTGTAACTCACAAATTATCAAACTCTGAGCCCTAATAGCTCAGCTGATTGTGTCGCCCTGCACTTAGGAACCCATCAATCATACTGTGGTAATAAACAAACACTATGGATTCTTTTAAAATTGCTGCATAAATCATGCCAACACATACTGCACAGTTCATTGAAGTGATATGGGTTGTTGGCACTGAGGTGCTGGTAGGTATTTTGAAAGTCTTTAACCTCCTGTGATTTCCTTCCCATTAAGCCCTGTGCAGTTCCAAAAATACTCAGCATTTAAAAACGTTCTTTAAATTTAAATCCTTTAGTTGCATTCCTATGTAAAAAAATGCCAACATTTAAAATGAAAAAAAAGTCATTCAGGGTAATACTTTAAAGCTGCAGTAGGTAACTTCAATAATTTCATTCCATCACTTTCTGCACACTGGAAAAAAATGCCTCTTTAGTCAGGAATTGTTTATCCCCAGAATTAAACAAAGTTGCCAAACCAATTTATATCAGCTTTTGCAAACAGAGATCATGTAAGCAAGAAAGAAACATAGCTGTGAGCCAAGAAGCTGGATTTTAAATTTCAGTGGTAATCAACTTTATATAGGCAGGTTTTATAACTCTGAAAGTAAGGCTTTCCAGTGGAAATGCTGATAAAAATCTTAGTAAGAGAGGTGTGATACTACAATGAGAGAATTTAACAGCTGTAGTAAGCACTAGCAAAATTCTGAATTTATGTGGAGAAAGTGATTTTTGCAGCAGTGGGTCTGATTCAGCAGTGCCTGACTGGCACATGTGGCGTGGATACCCTTGAGAAGCCACGGAGGAGGAGGAAGAGGAGGAAGCAAGGCACAAAGTTAGCAGGCCTGGGCCAACCAGCCTGGGACCTGCTTCATGTTTCCTGCAGAAAAAGCATTTCTATCTGTTTTTCCCCCCTAACTTTTTGACTGCTTTTTACATTTCCTGGCTTCCTCAAGCCACAAGGTAGAAATATGAAAGAAGACACCCACAGGGCTTTAAGCGACTGCTGTCTGTGTGTGCACATGCACGTGTGTGTATGTGTATACGTATTTATGTACGTGTCATGCTGAACGGGGAGAGCTTATTTCCTCCGTGAAAAACCAATTGCCTGTGCACAAAATGAAGTGCTAAACAGGATGTTGAGTTCATCTGGAGAAGTGAGACCTGTGTGAGGCTATGGGTGCTGCAGCTCTGCAAGGGGCTCTGCTGAGTGTTTGGCCCAGTCCAGCACCACGTTGTCCTGGCTGGTCTGGGGCTCAGAGCACCTCCGAGAGCTGCCCACTCTCTCCTGATGGCTTGGTGAGGAGATGATTCTAGTCCCACCACTGGGAACAGGCTCCAGGCAATAAAACAAGCACTGACAAGCATCACCTTCAGCCTGATGTCCTGAGGGTTGCAGGGTAAACATGCCAAGAGCTTTCATCTTTGCTTAGAGCAAAATAAAAATGTGTTCCTCTATTTTTCTCTGTCTTCTCTGAGCCTACTTCTCTATCTCAGCTCATTTTTCTGAGCTTTCTCCCCAACTTCAGTGTGTCTTTTTAAGTAGAAAGCTGAGGTCTCCTGTAATCAGCTTCAAACAGGTGGTCACAACTCACATCACATCTGGGAGAAATCTGTGGTGGAATTAGTAATGCTGCCATGAGCATTCATTGCCATGAGACAAAGCCTGAAAACAAGTGAGCCCTGTTTTCAGCTGAGAGGTTCAGGTAAGTTTGTATAAGGAGGAGGGGGTTTGTATAAGGAGTGAAGGGCATTGGATGGGCAGTGAGATGCTGGTGAAGAATGTCAGAGAGGTACTTTCAACATGAGATCAAGGAGTTCAGTGTGGTACAATTATTTGTGATTTGCCCTGCCTCTCACTGCTTTACTGAGGCATTTTGCTTAGTCCTTCTGCCAGCCATGATCAAGTTTCCCAGAGGTTTGTGAGATTTGTGGGAATGGTGAAGTAGGGTGCAGGGAGGACAGCAACCTGGCATGAAGGCAGCTCTTCCTGTTGCAGCTACTGTCTGTGGTGTGGCAACCACAGGGGACACTCACCTGGGGCAGGACCTGACCATGGTAGGTGCACAGTGAAGACCTTGTCCCTGCCTCTGAAATTCACCTTATCAACTTGTACCAAGAGAATTTGTAATTCAAAGCATATGGAAGGTGGCAGTGAATATGCGGAGATCATTATGTTACCTGTCAGGAAATAATAATATGAACAGTGATGATGTGAACACTGATATTCAGATTTAGTAGGGAGAGCTTATATTGTATTCTTTAGCATGAAATTCTGGGAAGGCTTAACTACAAACTACTATTGGTGGAGGGGGAAGAAAAAAATGGAGTGGCAAGACTGTTCACAAGTTTTTTAGAGGAAAACTTATCCCTCACCTTTTGGTCAAAATGTGAAATGGCGTTGAAAGAAGTCAAACAGATTTGGGTTTAAAAGCCTCATCTGAAGCTTTCATCAATCGACTGCAGAAACAGAAAATGGGACTCAAAGAAGAGGAACATTGGTGGATAGAATGCAGTATCTAAAGAGTTCACAGTCATACTCTGCTTAATGGTTTTTGAGATGTGATCATTGAATCTTTTTTTTTGGTCATGAAAATATTATTTGTTTCCTCCCTCTGTGTTTTAAGCAGGAGTGAAACATGTTGGGCTGCCCTCCTCTAGAGCTCCCAGGGCACACAGACTCCCTGTCCTTCCTTTAGCACAGACATGGGCCTTGGCATTTGAACTCTGACAAGTAAGTTTCTTACAAGTAAGTACAAGTGATGTTTTTTCTAATTGGAATGGATGCTTTTAAGAGGTGTATTTAAAAAAAAAGTGAAGGAAACAAGACGTTGTGTTGCTTCCCTTTGTGCTTGTGAACAGTCAACAATTGCCTTTGTGTAATAGGTGCCCCACTTCTCTCCAAACTGATGGGAAATATAATTCAGCAGGAGCCACCCTCATTATAAAACTGTCTTTGATGTCAAGCCAGAGGGCAAACAACACATTTATTGGAAATTGTGGCTTTTTAAACAAAAAATCCCTGCTAACCACAGTTTTTCAGCAAATGATTGGGAGGCTGAGAAAGAAGACTAAACTATCCTGTGGCTACTTGAAATGATAAAGTCAGAATCTGATCTTACTTAGCTTGATTTTACCAGTGTAGATCAATTAATCCTTGATTTATGTTCACATAAAACAGTATCAGACTGTTAGATTTTCAAGTATCTACAAAGAAGAAACTCAGTAAAACCTACCTTTTGGACCTAATGTTTAAGCCATATAAGGGAGGAAAAATACACTGATCTTCCCATATGTACATGACCATGTAAGCATGTGTAGGTTCCTGTGAAATGTAAGCAATGACAACATGAAAACTTACCTTTCTTTTAGATGGAAGCTTTAACAAGATACAGAAAATTAAAGACATATTATTTAATAAATAATGCCAGGAAGGCAATATGAATTCTACACATTTATACTCAGTGTTTAACAGGTATAATGCCATTCCTATTTATCATCCTTCTGCCAGCTTCAAGTATGCCCTAAGAACAAGTTCCAGTTTTCAATACTACAAGTACCTGGCATGTATGAAGATAATGGTACAAATTGGTATTTATGAATTACAGCTTTCCATAAATAGAGGAGAAGGAATGCAGAGCAGCCAGTCAGACAAACAGATGACCAGGGGCACAGTGGCACTTTTAGAAGTGGGTGCATTTAATGTTTTATACAAGACCTTGGGTTTGTGCAGGTTCATGACCTATGAAAAATCCTATATGACTTACTGGCAGGTACTGCCCCATTCTTGGGCACAAGCTGTTGATCATCATGCATGCTACTATTTCTACATGTTTTACCATCCTGTCTTTTAACCCCCACAAGATACAAACCTAAAGCCTGTTTAAAGAATGGAAACAGTTCAATTAAATGTCAGGTGTTGATTTGTACACGGCTCTGATTTGTGATTCATTATAGAACTTTGGTCAATGTCAGCTCTTAAGCAGAAAGAATATTACAGAGGCAAAAATTAATGCACATTCATGCAGTGAATTTGTGAAGAGATTCTGCACTGTCTACCTGGAGAACTGAAAAGTTTAATGACTTGGATTGTGCGTCAAAGTGGCAGATGTGAAAAGAAATCACCATTTTGCTGCCTTACAGTGCAAGACATGCTCCGTGGCCTATAATTATTATGATATACAGTCCATTTCTTAGAGACTGAGCTCCTGGAATTGTGTATTCATAGGTGAAGAAACTCCTCTTTGCCTCTTTTTAGCAGCTCCTGAAGAGTAGGAGTAAAAGAGAGCTCTATGAGTATAATAATACTCTTGCAATTCAGAAACCAGGGTAGCTGTGGTGCAGTGGACTCTGCATGGCTTCTGTGCAGTAACAATCAATGGGCAAGAATCGGTGGCTAAAGTCAGCACTAATTCCAAAGTGGATGTTGAAGCCAACCAAAAAAAAAAAAAAAATCACTGGATGACAAACATGTCTGATTCTAAAAGTAATAGGAAAGTGACATGAGAACTATATAGTAAAAAAGGTGTAAGAAAAGCAGAAATGATATTTTTATATTAATTGTATAATTTTCTGTGGGGGAAAAACAAATGTGCAGTCCAAAAATTCCACCTTACATCTCAGGGGGAGATTAACTCTTACCTCTCCAAAGTCACCAGCCCATGTAACACCAGTTCACAGTTTCTTCAGTACCCTTTGCAATTTATTTCTCTCCAGGTTTCAGTCATCCCATTCTTGTTCAGAGGTGGTGGGCTCCTTGTGTGTGACAGAAGGAAACTGCAGCAATGCTGTTGCAGCCAGCCTTGGTTTTTGCCTCATGTTGCAATTCCCTCACCATAGAGCATGCCTTCAGCTTGCCTGGGATAAATTCATATGTAAATTTAGTGTTCCTAATAAAAATTACTGCAGGCTGTTTTCTTATGATGAGATAAAGCACCCTCCAATGCCATCTAGTGATGCTGGCAGAATCTTATTTAGAACCCCAAACATCGTGCATTCCAAGTAAATGTTACATGTGTCTATACTATGAAGTATAATTATGTTTTCGAGCAAACCTAGAACAGGTTTTTCTTCAATTAATTTCAGCAGTTTTTACTAATTTACTTAGGTAATTTTCTATACACTTGTATATGGCCTTTTTTTCCCTTCTAAGTTGCTTGGTGATGTAAGAGGCAGCTGAATCTGCTCCAGCTGTCACCTGGTACCTTGGTGCCATATGCCAGGTTGATTGCCTTTTATTCAAACTCTACCACAGGGCAATGTGAAGCTGCCTGTTCAGGACCTTCCAAGGGGCACAAAGCTTGCTTTAAAACAGAGCTCCAAATGCAGAATCCTACAGAAAAATGCTAATAATTTTTTAAAAATGCACATTGTTTATTGCAGCAAACCATATATGAATGGCATCATATTTCTGTTGCCATGTCCTTTCCAAGCTGAGGCTGATAAGATTTCATGCAGCCTCAGAAAATCTGGGGAGGGGAACACAGAGGGGATGGAGAAGGGAATGGCAAATTTGCTGTGTTTAATGTATTGGACACCATCTGTATTTTATTCAAATAGGGTTATATATTTTGTGAAAATAAAAACCAGCCTCATGAGTCAGTGTGTGCAAGGCAGTCACTTGAATATATTTAATGGGAAACATGTTTTAGGCTGGAAGTTGCAAAGGGAAATCAAATGTTTGAAGTGTCAAAGTTGGAAAAATATAAAATACGCCTGACACCGTAGCTATTGAAGCCAAAATGAATAAATCATCATCTCAGGAAAGAAAACCCCACCAAGTTCTTGGCTATAACCTTCATTTTCCTACACTCAAATAAAATTACATACAACCTGATAATTTAACCAGACTTGTCAATAAGAACTGATGGCTTCAGCAGACACTATCACTTCATGCTTCAGCATCGACTTCAGAAGCATCCAGTAATTTATCCAAGAAATAAATTTAATGTCAAACTTGTCTCTTCAAGTTGATAGATAGAAGAACCTTACGCAGTGGAGCTGATGTGAAATATACCATATTGCAGAACACTAGAGTAAAATTAAATTAATGCCAGCTCAATAGTTTATTCCCCACGTACAGCTTTTCCTGAGCAGTTATATAAGAAGCATTTTAGTATCTTTCTCAGTAGTTCAAGCATGACTTCCAAGAAGGAATTTGAGAGAAACTTTGAGATTACAATATTAGGAGCCTGAGTTTGCACTCCAATTTCTTTGCAGTCTCAGTATTGATTCAGGTCAAGTTTTAAGCCATTTTTCCTTCACAATAGGCTCTGTGTCAGAAATGTGATTTGCAAGCACAGTGAGACCTATCTGTGCCTATCTGGGGAGAATTACTGGGACATGGTGTTTTCTGGCTTTATGTGCATCAAGGTTTTATTTATGACAAACAAAGCAGCCTGATGGAGAGATGAGAGATATTTTAGCTGCAATTTGACATGCAGTTATCTGGGCAAATTAAGACAATTAATTTACTGTTTTAGATGCATTTGTACCTGTTTATTGATTTGTCAGAAAAGTCCCTGAAAATTGCCAATCAAACTAATGATTCATTTTTATTTGCTGAAAATATCCTAGCTGGCCTTTTACTTGCTAAAAATATGCAAGCTGCCCTAAAGCTTCTGCTGTGTAAAGCCTGAACTGACTGCACCAGCAGGGGAGTGATCAGCACTGGATATGGCATCTCAAATCTCCCTTTTCCTCTGGCCCCACACACGTGTTGCAAAAGGCTTTTCTTACTTGTTTAGGCTTTATACAGGTCTCAGAGGACCGTGATCCCCTGGAGAGCTGTCACAGGGCTTCACCTACTCTGTTCTCTCTGATTTCTGTCCCTTTCCCAGCTGTGACTCACAGTGAGCAGTGCAGCTTCTCGGCCATGACTTCACCCTGTGAGAAGAGCCCAGCTTTGCCCCATGGATTATGTGTAGGTGTGCATTGGACTTGTCCTGAGTGGTGCCAGGGAAGCAAACTGGGCAGATGACACAAACTCCAGCTCCTTACTCTGCACTAAGCAGCAACTGCATTTTGAAAGGTCACGTGAAGTCTGAGCTGCAAAGCAGTGGTGACACTGACAGTCTGTCATGCAGGCAACTTTCATCTGCTCCAAACTGGCCTTGCTGGGGCTGACTAATCAGCCAGTGACCCTGGCTGCAGTGTCTGACAGTGTCCAGCAATTGACCTCAAGGGGAAGAGTAAGTACAGAGCTGACCTTTCCTCTCACAGTCTCCTCCTCTCTGTCAAGCAGCCGATCATGATTTCCACGAGCCTAAATTATTAAACCATCTCCAGACATTGCCTGTAAGGGTGTTATATCACTTCTCTTGGCAGCTGTGGCAGGGCCAGCATCTCCCACTTTGAAAATAAGCTTTTCAGCTTAGTCACAGAACAACAATTTTCTGCTGCTGTGTATGCACCAAGTGCTTTTCTATTGGCAAGATATCTTAATTAAACCTACAAATGGAGCACATCTTTGGTGTTTTCAGCAATTTTTTTCCTCTGTGAATTCCTTTTAGAATTTGTTTGTCTGTCAGCCAGAAATGCTGTCCAAAGGAAGTTGGAAACCATGCTCAGCTTAGAATCTTGAAACTAGCAGGTACAGTCCACAGAAGGCCATTCCAAACACTTGTTTAGCAAAACCTCAACCCCCTCCCCCAGAGAAAGTAGCGTTTTTCACCATCCTGGAAGATTAATTTTAATGTCTAGCTGTGAATATTTCTACAGGCGGATTGGAATCGCTCATTGCTCCCCCCAACAATTATTTCAGGAAGTTTCTGAAAGCACCTCTGCCAATGGAACTAAAAAGGGTGCAATACTGCAATCTTTTTGGCATATGTTACTATTATATAGACCTGGACTAAGCAGTGAGTTGGTGATTTTTCTGGGCATAGTCCGTAAAAACAACTGAGGCAGATTCAATGTGATCCAACACTGTAGTGCAGGATCTCCAATCTCAGTTTTTGAGATTTTGTCCACAATTACCTTGTTGAATGCATAGCCTCATAGGTTGAACTAATTCAGGAATTATGGTTAGGTAACTGAACTCTTAATTTGGACTATTAACTTCAGATGACTGTGTGGAAATGAGATGTCTACTGTGTATATGTTTTTTACAGTAATGATGTTAAATTCCCTGTTTGGAAGGTCAAGTTTAAAAGCATGTTCAGAAATTTCTCTTTTGAGGTCACTTGCTATTTAAATGGACTTACTAGAACACATTTATATACATGAAATTGTTTTCCAATCTCTAGTTGCACTTAATGAGATGAACTTGAGAAGCTCAGCAATCAAAGGTATTAGTTACTCTGCTTCATATGCTGAATACCTTTGCTCTTATGCTGAGCATAAGAGATCTGATCCTCTTTTCAATCTGGGTGAAGATTTTCTAAACAATTCTTTATCTCTAAATGTCTAAGTTTCACAGATATAGTTATCCAGCTTTCTGGTAAATGTAGAAGACTACTGAGGGCTAAATACAAAGGAATTGGATGAGATAGCCTTACTCTTGAAAGCAACCCTTGAGAACAACCTGCATCCTATCTCCACACCAGAAAAATACTGTGAAAAACTGCAGGGGTGCAGAAAAGAGATGAGGAGGAGAGAGCAAAGCCTGGCTACTTTCCCTAAACTGTTATGTTTCCTTGTAGAACTCTACTCAAAAATCTTACCTCTGTCATGTGAGGTGCATGAGAGGCAAAGGAGGCTTAAGACATTTACATTCCAGCACTTTTAGCTTGCCTTTCTTCCTCCTTTTGGTTTCTTTTTCTCTATCAAATTAACACTATCACTTTTGTACAGCAGTTGTATGTGAATTGATGACTTAAATTGGTTTTGTCATAGAAAGGTCAAATTCCTCCTGCAGCCCACCCTTTCTGAGCAGGACTGCAAAATGCAGGCTCCTCATGCAGCCTTTGCTCCCAGCCCAATACAAACAAAGCTTTTGACTTCAGCGTGCCTGCTCTTGTGAATAAGGCCTGTAAGATACAGCCTGTACATTCCAAATTGCCTCTTTTTGTGTGCCATTCACACCAGGGATTAATATCTATGGGAGGCTTTTGTGAAGCCTTCACCCTCTTGCCCTTCCACAGCCCAGCAGTAGCTATGATTTCAAGGATGCAGATAGATTTTTTTTTTTCTCTGTACTGCCCTTTGTAAAACAGCTTTTTAGTTGAGCTTGGGGAAACTAAAAATTTGCTTCCAGCCTTTTATTTAATGTCCTGAATTGCATTTATTGGAATTCTGATGAGAGCCAGTGTTTTTCAGTTCCCACTGCCTGTTGATATTTCTCTGCCCTCTGTCAAAATTTCAAAATTAGAGAATGGCAGTGGCTGCAGAATACAAGCAGCCACTGCATCATTTCTTAGGTGAGCTGTCCATTAGCTCACCTAAGAAATGATGCATTGAATATTCATTGTTCCCTCTTGCAAAATGTCATTTTTCCACGAGCACAGCTTAAAGCAGTTCAGAGAATACATTTGCATAAACCATTTGTCAGAAACAGAAGACTCTTTGTGAAGAACTATTAAGAAACCACATAATCTACTTTTCTGTTCTTATGTAAGTTCCAGGGAGAAGACAGGGCTCCTTTGTAAACAGAATCTAAATACAAGTGCTGGGTATGTTTTTTCTGCAATCAAAATTCCATAAATAATAAAATTGGAGTTCAAAACCAGAAGTACCTGAAATTGTTAAATGTAATGTTAATGATTTCCTGGCAGTATATGAGATTCAGAAAGTTTAACACTATTAACACCCACGCTATTTTGACTGAGCTGAACTCCCCCTCTGCAGTTCTGCTAAATAAAGCTGTAATTAATCTGCAATACAAATTTGGATATCTCCAGTTCCTGGGGAAAAGCATTTTTATAATACATCAGGGGAAGCTGATTCTGTAAATTCAGTTGTGGGTTTTAACAGCCTTCATAATTCATTGCTGTCTCAATGATTTTCTGCATTTATTGCCTGTCTGAGCCCTTTTGTCGAGATAGGTGGCCTTGAAGGTCGCTTTTTTAATGGTACCACCTTTCTTCTTTAATGTTTCATTGCTCTACCCCGGTAGCTGATCTCGTGCACACTTAGAGAGGCCCTCCAGCACCTCCATGATCACACGGATTGGGGTAAGTAAGCCAGATAAGTGAAGGCAAACAAAGCCCAAGTGTGGCACACTGAGCAGCCAAAGAGATTACTGCTCATGCGATTAACATCTTTTCATGCCCCTTCTCCCGCCGCAAGATGGTCTTGTTTCCTTTTCACTGGACAACACAGTTCAAGTATTTACTTGTTGCATTTCCCCACAGTGAATTACTCAGGCGATTCTACCACTCCCTGGGAGCCCCTCCCGTGCCGGGCTGTGCTGCAGAGGGAGGTGCAGGGGCAGTGCTGCTCGGCGGGGAGGCACTGCCAAAACAGCTCTGCATGGGCTCGGCTAGGCAGTCTGGCAGAGAGCACGTTGGTGTAATGGCCTTCTGGTTTTATTAATGGATAACTCCTTGCTCGAAATGAAATGTGAAACCTCTGCAGATAACGTGTGCCCTCAGAGCATGGTGACAGTCATCTGGACTAGCAGAATGCAGCCAGTTACCTGCAGTTATTATCAGCAGAAGTCATATGGACTAATTATATGTCACCTTTACTCCCAGAGTCCAGGTCTGCTGCCAGCATTCATTTACACTGGCCAGCCGTGCAGGTGCTGAGTGCCTCCTGATACCAGGCAAAGTCACGGTGCCCTGGTGTTTCCTGGGGCTGGCTGCAAGCCCCACAACACTGTTTTCTCTGTGCCTGGTTTTCCAGCTGATTACATTCCAGAAGCCAAAGAGAAAATAAATAAATTGATAAAGTTAAAGTGAAGAAAAAAGAAAGGGAAACATATTGGAAGTACCCAACTCAGAAGGTCTGGTTTAAGTCCCCCACATTTAAATGATTGTCTGATATTTTATAATTGTTGTCCAGCAGTTCTAGATCTAGCACAGCAGCCATACAGCAAATGTTCCATGTGACTGCACTGCACTGCAGGCTAAGCCCAAGCTTAAGTAGATAGAAACATTCCTCACTATTCACCCCTTACAATATACCCCAGATTTGGGCCTCAAATCCTTGATACATTAACATCTTAGTTAATTGCACCAAATAATACACATTCAGCAAGAGAAACTGAGATCCCTTTTCCTTGGGAACTAAGGATAATTGTTCCTGTTGAATTCTGCAAGTGTCCTCCCTGGATTTGAAATTGATTTATTTGGCTCACAGCTGTTTGGTGTTTGCTTTCCATAATGTTTGTATGATCAGACTTGACCATCTGAAATATCTGCAGAAAGTGCATTACTGGAAAACTTGAGGGAACACATTTTGATTTTCACTTTAAATGATACCTTCTGGATGTATTGGTTCACAGATTGAATGCTGAAGCAGAGCCAAATCAACCCTAGGCCTTTTCATCAATCTCTACACAGCACAACCCAAATGCACTTGTCAGTGACTCCAGTCAAAAATTAAAAGTGTATCTGAGAGAGTGGAATGAGTTATGATTGAAACACATACATTGAGAAAAGAGGCAAATTTCATCCAAGTCTTATGGGCTTGCTGCAATCCTGACTGAGGCTGCAGGTAATTTTTCCTGTGGGATTTTGCACTCCAAGATGTGGTGTTCTTCCCATGCCTTCTTCTGTCTCTGTCCCTCTGTCCCCCACTTCCTGTGCTCCCTCAGGTTGCTCCTACCCCTGGTGGGATGTGCCAGAGAACAGATTTAAAACTGTCCACCAGCCTTGTTTACCAAGCCAACCAAGGAACAAACCAGTGCAAATCAAAATAGCATTTGGTAGAAATAGGAATTCTTTAATTTTAGCTTATATGGTTTAACACCTTTGTTGGGAACATGGAGAGCGGGGTTGAGTGTACCCTCAGCAAGTTTCCCAACACCACCAAGCTGTGTGGTGTGGTCAGCATGCTGGAGGAAAGGGATGCCATGAAGAAAGAACTGGACAGGCTTGAGAGGTGTGCCCATGAGAACTCCATGAAGTTCAGCAAGGTCCAGTGCAAGGGCCTGCCCCGGGGTGGGCAGCAATCCCAAGCACAGACAGAGGCTGGGCAGAGAGTGGATTAAGAACAAGCCCTGAGGAGAAGGTTGTAGATTGGGTTGGTTGATAAGAAGCTCAACAAGACCCAGCAAGGTGCACTAGCAGCCCAAAAAGTCAGCTGTGTTCAGGGCTGCACCAAATGCAGCGGGGGCAGCAGTGTGAAGGAGGGAGGGAGGGAGGGAGGGAGGGAGGGAGGGAGGGGATTCACCTCATGAGGTTTTTCAACAGCAGATGAGTCTTCAACTCACATTTTCTCTTATCAGCATACCTCTCTTTTGAGCTCTGATCCATAACAGCTCATCCAGGACTAGTCAACAAAGTTGGTTTGATAACTGATGGTGCAGGTAGAAAACAGAACAATTAACTCTGAGGTTAATAATAGACGTATATCCCACATACCTATTCTATCTATGAATCTGAGAGCTTGGAAACAGCTGTGGGCTTTAAGCAGATTATTTACTTTTGATTAGAAACAACGTTTAGCTTAACATCCATGGATTCAACAGATAGCATCCTTGCTGGAATGCAGAATTGTGCCAGATTATAATCTTTTCTTGTACAGAGTTAGTGCTCTTGGCTGGGGTGGATCAGGTGGCTTCAAACTCCATTGCTCTGTGGTGATGTGTGAGCTTTATGTTTGAAAAGTTTATGAAATAAACTGGCTGGACACCAAAGTACTTACTTTCATCAACAGCAATGTTTTGTTCTGTTTTTAAATGTTCCTTAACTGTGGTTTTCTGGCTGCCTTTGCAAGGTCCCAGCAAGAATACAATTTTTCTGCTAGATTCTTGAACTGATAGTTATCACATGGGATTTTTGGGCTGTAATTTTTTGAAGAGTTTATTGCAGCCAGACAATAACTGTCACCTATATTTAGCAAAAGTCAATCCCTAAACTCTTCTGAAAATCTCAGCCTTTCCAATGTAGTTGAAATTTGGGTTTCTGAACCATCCAACTGAAATTATTTTACAGAGTAACTCTGCATGACAATGTATAAAGGGCAAACCTATGTACATGCTGTATTGGTCTTCTGGCTGCAGAAGCATGGCATTGGTGCAAAGAATTTGGACTGCTAGCTGGAAAATTTAATCCTGTATATTTTTCTAAAAATTAATGTTTGTTCTTTAGAGACATAGAACAAAACAGTATGAAAATAATTCTTATATTGAAAGTATGTCCCTCTATGACCCTTTTCAGGGATTTTCTTCTGATTTTTACACTCTTTATATTCCATATTTGTATGATTTAAAATTGTACTTGCATATTCCTCCTCTCATAAATATGTTAATTGGACATAAATTTGTATTGTGTTACCGAAGAACAAACACTCCAAAGGAATGGTCTGTTTTGAGTCTTGCTGCAGAGAGGGGATCAATGCGGCCCCCAAATGCAAGAGGTTCTGCAAACAGGATTACAAAATCCAAACTGGGTCTGCTGAAATTTTTTTACAGAATGAAGGCCTGCCCAGAACCACAGGTTTTTGCAAGCTCTTGCTCCCATTCTCTCCTCCTAGTCTGACTTGTGTCCAAAATAAGGTGCCAGCAGTCAGCAAGTTCTGTGTATCTTGCAGAAGCACTAACTTGTTGGCTGAGTGATGACTCCAGACTCAGCATTCCCTCAGCTCTCACTTGTGACAGGGATTGCCAAAGCTAGTGGGGAACCAGATAAGGGCGGAGGAACAAGCACCAAGTACTCCTTTGGATTCCTTTTGAATATTTGAACAGTGACACATCATATGGCCTTGTGTTCCTTAGATAGCCTAAGGCTGTGCCTCTGCTGAGGGAGAATGCAGAGTCATTATTTCTCACTCTGCTTTCAAGCATGAAATGAAAAACTCCCACGTTGTGCCAGCATTTAAGAGTTTGCCACTGCAGCAGGAATCACGATTACCAAGATCACTTTTTTTCAGGACCTGGTGGAATACTGGGTGGGCAGAGTAGCTATAGCCTGGGCATCTTCTGGGTTTTAAAGGAAGAGGCAGGATTATGGTTTTGTTTTTTAGAGAAGTTTAAGACATTGCTCTGGAACAAAGGAAGGGATCATGATCTCCTGGAGACATCTCTGCGCAAGCACTTAGGGGGGCAATCCCTTAGGTGTTGCCTGAGCCTCCCCATTTCTGCTGGCTCTGCTGTGTTTATGCTGGTGCCACAGAGAAGTGTCTATGGCTGCATCCAAACCAGCCTGGTCAACTGGGATTGCAGATGAAGGCTTGGGAAAGAGCAACCCACTTTGAACTAATTCCTCCATGACAGATGCAGGGTGGGTGGAAGCTTCCCAGGAAAGTGGTGGATATGTTTGTTTGGCAAGAATTCATTCTAATAGTCCCAAGACACCCATGATACTTAAAATCCAAGCAGAAGAGTAACTGTCACATGTAATACCATCACCTAGGACATCCCTCCAACCTGCTGAATTTACTGCTTTCCCGGTCACTGATCTATCTGGGAATCCTTTTCAAATTCATGTGAGTTTTATTAAATGTTGGGTAATATGTGACCTCATCAAGTGAATGCAGTGTCCACTTGGGAGACTTTTGTTCTATTCAAACCTTTGTTGACAATGCAGCCAGCTCTGCTCCGGGCTGCCAGGGGGGCGGGCAGCCGGGGCCCAGCGTGCTTTGATTGATTTGCACAATTGGGACGAAAATATTCCCGAAACTCTTGAGATCACTCAACTCTTCCTGCCAGACTTCCATGAAATATAACATGCAATCAATTTAGCTTACAGCCAAATTCTCCCCT
This sequence comes from Serinus canaria, assembly GCF_022539315.1. Lineage (NCBI taxonomy): Eukaryota > Metazoa > Chordata > Aves > Passeriformes > Fringillidae > Serinus > Serinus canaria. The sequence goes on from NC_066316.1 coordinate 23,830,759, forward strand.
TTCGGCCCCCTCTTTCCTTTGGTGTGTCAGCGAAGATAAATGAAAGAAGCAATAAGGAGTACAAACAGCAGTAGCCACGAAAGCAGCAATTGCTTGTGTAGAGGGGACTCGTGGTGCCAGGCCAGAGCAGAACCCACAACAACTTGACCAAACACAGCAATGAATGAAAGGTCCCTTTGAAAGGGCAAAAGAAAGACCGCGTTGACCTCTTTGCAGAAAGAGGAAACTTCAAAGGCTTTACAAGAGTTAAAAGACCCAGTTACACGCAGCAAAAATGACTTGCATTGGTTGCTAACACAGCGAAACTAAACAACCTCACAGTAAGAGATAGAGCAGAAGGTGGGGTGGAGGGGGCATATTTCCCCTAGCCACTGGAAAAATGTGGAAAAGGCTAATTCTGTCCGTTTGGTGTTAGGTGTAAGGTTCATTTGAAAGCCATACATGACAGGAAAACAGAAATTTAGACAGAACTCCTAATAGGCTTTGGGAAAGTTAGGCACATATTTTCTTTTCATTTTTCTCATCAAGAAGTGTTCTCGTTCTGTGCTTCTTTTGGAAACATTTGGCAGTTCCTTAGGTATGACAGAAAATGTGACTGAGGAAGTTAGAACTAATGAAACTGGGTATTTAGCAGAGAAAGCTTCTGAATGATCCAAGTGTTGCATGTGATTTATGAAAACTGCATTGAAAGGAGCAAAAAAGTGCTAATAGCCTGAGATAGTTGCACTCTGCTGTTTTTCCTCATACAAGGTATTTTACTTGCTCAGCACGGCTTGGAAGGTATTTGGTCACACGGGTAGTTTTAAGTGAGAGAGAGGGCTGCTGGCTGCAGGGACATTGTTTGTGCTGGGCTTAGGCAAGTGCATAAAACCTTTTGCTAGACAGCAAGGTCTGTCTCTGAATTCCAAGGATTTGAGAGCGAGTGAGTCACAGCACTTCAATGAACAAAGACTTTCCTCTTTAATCTGCTCTAGTTGGGAAAGATAAGACCTCAAATGGAATCTACTTCAAGACTAGATTACACATTAAGATAAGCATAATGCGATAAGGACCAACTGACACAGCTTCTGTAAGGGCAAGTTGTGCTGCTCTATCTTTCAAGAATTCTGTGCTGAAAGTGCATGAAGTCAGAGATGAAATGTATCTTTCGAACATAATTTACGTGGAATTTCAAGAGACTTCTGACAGGACTCTTTGTGAGAGCTTTTGAAATAAAATAAATAGCAAGCCATGTGGCCAGCCTGTAGGATGCTTGAAATTCATGGCAAATAGTCAATCTTAAACCAAAAGAGTAATGAGAGAACTTATAGGATTTCTGTTTATTATTTGAATTACTTAGAGAAAGGAGTTTTAATGCAATTTGTTAACAAATTATTCTGGATCAGTAACAACAAAAAAGGACCATTAGGCAGTCCTAAAAGTACTTGTGTTTGCCCAAAACATTCATTCTTCCATCCATCTATCAGCATTCTGGCAGATGAAAATGACTGTGTGTTAGAGAATATAATAAAATTCTCCTTATCGTAATGGACTTTGATGTAACATGGTTCCCTGAGGAGCCAGATATGAATCACTGAGAGTATTACAGCTTAATGAATATGCCTTTCCAAAATAAACTAACAAAGAGACGGGTTAGAGAAACACTTTACAAAAGTAATACCTCGCTGTAATAATGATTTAATAGGAAGCTACAAATGATAGATTCCCTGTTGCACCACAGTTCAGTTTTGGATGCCTCAGTTTAAATGAAGATGCTATGCAGAGAAAGCCTCTGGAGAAGAACGACAAACCCAGTCAAAGTTATGTGAAGATTTGCTTGGATGATCACTCCAGCTATGGGCATTTGACTTATAAAGATGAGGTTAGCAAAATAGCATGCAAAATACACCTTCATAAATTAAGCTTTGGTGTACCCACATTCAGAATTGTGGGTTACCAGATGCAGTCTTTTTCATCATGAGAGATGAGAGCCCATTTTCTTGAGAGCAATTGGTAGTCTTTTGCAGCTACCTGCTGCAGACTTTTTACAAAGTAGTCCACATATCCCTTTATCCACGGCCCATGAGCTGAAAATGACTGGCCTAATGAGGTTAAAATGTGATTTCAAACACAAAATAATGAATGTCAATGAGAGGAGCAGCCATCCATTTCTTTCTTCTTTGCTCCACTGTATAAACATTTCAAGGCAAGTGATTAAACTCACATTCAATACATTCAGGACATCTCAGTTAAAGGAAACACTCCTTTTTTTAGTTTTAATAGTTAGAAGCCAGTTTTTAATTCATCGGCACATGTCCTCTGTAGCTCTTGCGTAGAAGAAGGTTTTCATTCAGGTTTTCAAATCTACATGGGGACTTTTCAGTTTTAGGACAATTTCTCAGTTTGGTAAGGATTCAACCCTTTTTTTATGTGCCAAATAAAAATCTCTCAATCTATTAAAAATCTATAAAATCTCTAAATCTGTATACATGTAAAAATCATGTCCTTAAATATTTTGCCAGGGATAGAAATTCCAAGATATTATTTAGCAGAACTTTGTCTTTTGGTCAGCAATATAAGTGCTCTGAGGAATTTATACTCCTGTCTTTACTGGTATAAAAGACAATATGTTTGGAATAAAATATCTGTTTATAAATCACCATTTTTCTAGAATGCCACTGATATCAAAGTCCAGAATGACTAAGACATTAATGCAATATTGTCTGTTGGGGTGGTTTCATTTTTCTCTGAATATATCAAACCAATAAAATGAGATGAATATCTAAGGTAAAGCTTTGTGAATGCCCTGTGTTAAACTACTGTATTTGCATTAAATATGGTATGAAAATTAGAAATGCCTTCTTTTCTGCTTTGGTGAGCTGTTATTTTGGTGCTTCCAAGTGGATAGGAATAAATGGCACAGCCTGTTGACTCACAGCCACTGACTATTCTGACATGGATAACTGCAGTAGCATGAAGATTGATTGCCCTGGTGCATAGGCAGCAGCTGCCATTTACAAATGCCAGCCAGTGCTCCTTGTGGGGATTTGTGATAGAATACAGAAATAAGCCAGAATCACTTCCATTAGCTGAATACATGCCTTTTTTTTTTTCTCATTTTGCAGTTGCACTCTGTGTCCCCACAATGAGCTTTTTTAAAACACTAACTGATTTTAAGTATTTTTGACAGAGGCAGTTGATATTTAAAAGGCAATTAAGTTCTTACAAATAGTGTCAAAATCAGTGATCAAATAGAAGAGAGAGAAAGAGGTTTTTCAAGTGTCCTGTCTAAAGGAGAGGCTGTCACATATATTTATTATATATCAAGGGATGTATACAACCAAGAAATCTAAATGCTCAAAACCACCAGGATTTTGTAATTGTCAGATGCAAGAAATGCTTTCTGTAACCAGCCTGGCATATGTATGTCAACTCCTGTCATGTATCATCTTGTGATCAGAGAGTTGTGCTATTTCTGTGGCAACTTGGCACTAAATAGGCAAGCCATAAACAAATTTCTCTCTTTTCATACAGTTGTAGTTGACTTGATTTAAAATTAACAGCGAAATAATAACTTGGTGTTTTATTTAACAAGGTGAGGTCATGCTGGAACCATCACCCAAGTAGTTTTGTTTGGTTTGGAACCTGCTGCAGGGTTTTAAACAGTGTGGGTATCTGTGTGCCCATTGATATATGGGGGTGTGTGTGTGTGTATGTGCATACATTTTATATGGTGCATATCCTTTAACCAAGGCTCTCAGGTCAGGAACTTTCTTCAGCACATATTTCTGCCAGCTTTACTCACAGTGAATGCTATCTATTGGTGACTTACTCCATTGGCTTTGTATCAGATTGCTCATAGATTAAAGAGCTCATCAGCAGGAGGCAAAACTGCTGCCAGGTTTTTCAATTTTGTCACAAAGCCTTGAGATATTTGGTTGTTTCTGCGCCCTAGCTGCTGGGATAGTGGGCGTTTGTGAGAATCTAAGCTTCCATTAAAACTAGGGACTCTTAATGGCAACTTAGACTTGCTAGCCTTCCAGGCTGTGGATCTAAGTTGAAAATATGAAGCAAATAACCTCAGAAGGTCAAGATATGAGAAGTCAAATATAAACATTTTTCTTTTTTGAGACATTCTCATAATGTCTCATAATTTTCCAGTGTCAGTGATGAATGAATAGGAATGTCAGAATTTCTTCCTCAGCTTTAAAATGCTATGGGGTGACTTCAACAAAGATGAAATATAGACATTTGGTTTTCTTCATGAAGGGATGGATCAGCATAAACAATATGTGGGGCTGAAACAACAAAAAGTACTTTTATGGACTGAGCAGAAATATGGCCCTTCATCTATGACACTTTTCAGAACTATTAATCTCCTGCCTGGAATCAGATTCCTCAGCAAGTACAAGCACATGTCTCTCCTCATTCAAGACAAACTCTGGTGTATGGTTTTCCTGATGGTGGTTTTACAAAACTTTGTATTTCAGTGAGAGAAAAAGAAAAATATTGAAAAGCTAGAAGGTTCTATAAAACAAGGAAATACCTTGCGTGCAGCCTGGAGAATAAAAAAATGGCAAAGCACTGATGGGAAAAGTGATTCATAACTTTGAAAGGAGTTCCTCCTTTTCTTTGGGTTTGGGGAAGGTCTGATCAAATTGTGTGACAAATAAAGTTGTATCAGACAAACTTTACTCCATCAAGTATAGAGGGAACTGGGTAAAAATTAATAATGTCAAATTTGCTTAAATGGTTAACATATCCATGTAATCCTCTGCAAACAATTGTTTGGTTTGCCAAACTATTCACTGTTTTCTTTCTCTGTTCTTGTTTGTGTGTAGTCCTGTTCCTCATGAAATTAAGAGGACACACTACACTTTAAGAAACAGTGTAATAAATTGCAGCAATCTAAGAACCTCCAGGACTGTGCCATCAGAAGCAATGGCCTAAGAGACACAACATGTATTTTAAGAAACACAATTAATCATAATCACAGACAGAAACCCAGGTTTAATGTACTCAGATTTAACTTTCCAGGAGTAACAGTTTTCTTCTGCTGTGAAGGGTATTCTGGATGAAGCCACCTAAAAAGCCTTTGGAGCCAAACTGTTAAACAGAAGGTAATCAGCTAGTGAAGAATTCCCCAGAAACTCTCCGTCATTTCCCTCTCACTTGTTATTCTGCCTTTGGCTAGTCCCCAAAATAAGCCATGTTTCCTGAGATATAGCTCTCCATGGCTCCTGATGCTGTCTCTCCCTCTCTCCCCCATGGATACTCTCCCCAGTGAGAGTATCACATGGATATCCTCTTTTGCATTTTTTATAGCATTTGAATCTCTAGCTGTAAAAGATTAAATTAAAAGACTATTTGACCTGCCTTTTGTGGTCAGTGCCACTCTAGCAAGCAATACATCACTGGAGGAATGTCAACTTCATGACCCATTACTCAAAGGAGGCGCCAACTAGGAAGAGTGAGCTGAGAGATCCAAGAGTTTTAAATTTATTGTCATGATACAGTTAAAAATAAAAACCCCACCCCTCTTATAGTATGTGGAGTGGGAGGCAGAGGCAAGAAAGAGTAGGAAGTCTCTCAGGTCAATCAAAAGCTTTAAATAATGTGATTCTGGCAAGCAGGGCCTCTTTGCACATGAGATAGCTAATTCTGCTATTTTTATTTTCCTCCTGAAAAAGACAAAATGTTTTATATCCTCCCTTAGTGCAGCCTTTAGATTTCTGGGCAGATTTGCAGCATCAGATTGGATTTGGATGGATGAGGATACACCATTCACTCTGCTTTTGTGTGATAAATTGTTAGGAATAGGTTCTTCACCCAGAGGGTGTTTGGGCACCAGCACAGTTTATCCAGGAATGTGGTCATGGCACCAAGCCTGACAGAGCCCAGGAAGTGTTTGGACAATGCTCTCAGGCACATGGTGTGACTCCTGGTTGTCCTGTGCAAGGCCAGGAGTTGGACTCAAGGATTCTTGTGGATTGCTTCCAACACAGAATATTCTGTGATTCTGTAGTTATCCTGAAGCAAGGAGGACCAGTTTGTGACTCAGCTGCTAACCTGCTGCAGTTTCTGTGGACAAATTGTTTAAGCTGGCTCTCATTTCAAGGCAAACAGTTGGGCAGCATTAGCTTCAGAAATTCAATTTGACTGTCCTGTACCTAGCACAGTGTGGCCATTCTTCCTGCTTCCACACCCTTTTCAGCCTCAGATCTTCCTCATGTCTTTCCTGCAGCCTCACTCTCCCTTGTGGTCTTTGTTCCTCTTTCATTCTTATTTCCATTTGGCTTTTCCATAAAGATTTCCCATTTTCCCCCTTTTTAAAAATTGCATATCCTACTGACTCATCTCTCTGGGGCCAGTACTCCAGGTATTCACATCCTTGAAAAAACAGTGGGAAAGAGCTAAAATCATGGTGGACATGGACTCTGCTGTCTCGTTTTAACCCTATTGCCCCACTCAGTCTTCATAAACACCTGCAGAATAGATATTTTTAAGTATTTCTGTAGCTAAGAGTAAGTGAAATGGGTATTAAAAGAGCCCCAGGACTGACATGAGCCTCAAGATGCTACTAGAAGATAGGGATGAGGGGGGAGTAATAACTGTAAGCCAGGACACAGTGTTCCAAGCTTAAATGTAGAACCTGAAGCAGCTGGTTCTGATGAAGAAAGGCTGAAATATAGCATTTGATGTTGTCAGGGAATAGATCTGTTTGTGCCATTGACAATCCCCTTTTGTGAGGCATGATGAAATAAGTACAACCCCAAGAGACTCTAAAGTAAGGCAGTAAAAGGATGAGCAAAGGACAAGATTTCAGTCCATTCTCTGGCACATGACATGCAATGTTATGGAATGTTCTAGCATGGAAGAAGTTCCAGAAACCCTCCAGGACGTTAAAAAAAAAATATTAATGTGTTCAGAGCTGCTGAGTGCTACAATATTCTCTTTTAGCTATGTAGAGTTTCACAGCTTCTGCAGTGCCAAATATTTTTTTCATAAAGTTTGTATTTGATCTTATGAAATTATAACAATGTATTATCTGACATTAATACAGGATAATATAGCTACACAAGGCATTTATGAATTACCTGGTCAGACTTTTGAGGGACCCCAGCCCTGTGGAATGGAGAAATACGCTGTCTGTGCCAAATTATGCCATAAATTGTACCCGTAAGACTCCTCTACTACCTGAAGCAGTTTTGATAGGATTTTGAGGGTAGGAGTGAGCTGAATTCAGACTGTTGGTGGAAATGTGTCCTTGTACATGTGTAAGTGTTCCCATCTCTTCTTGCTCATCAGTTCTCCCATGGCCCGTACTTGGATCACAGCCCCGCTGCAGCCGTTGCTGGGCCATTCTCCTGAGCTGCCAAGGACTCCTCTGTGCTCACTTGGGATTTGCCTGCGTGGGGTTTCCTGCAAGTCTGAGGCTTTTGCTGCTTGGGAAAAAAAGAGTCCAATTCATTATGTTTGACTGGCATCCAGAAAACTTTGAGACTGCTATTCTACTAGTAATAATGATAATAGTAATGATAATATTATTGGTAGTACATTTTCCTATTACATTGTAGTACTAAAATATGTTATTATATTTTTTATTATTACAATAATTTGCATAGCTTCACTGCAGTGAAACCAATTCATATATAAAGGTATATAAAGAGGGAAACACTTTTTGAAACCTAGTTTCATAGCTGCTGAAATTGGCTCATTTTTCCAGGCTCTGTTTTTCTGGAGGGATAATCCCCAGCACAGTAGTAAGCCAAGACACCGTAGGCTGGAAACAAAAGTATATGACTCAAAGAAAGGCTCTCATTCATGGCAGAATTACTGCAGCAGCTCACACTTCAGTGCAGGGACAAAGCAATCTCCAGAAGGGTGTGATCTTGGCTGAGGAGAAGCAGTTTAAGTCCAGTCCTCGCCCAGGTTTGGTTTGTGGTGTCTCAGGGGCTGACAGAAGGTCAGTCCCTACGCAATAGCTCACCCTTCCCCGAGGAGCTGTGAAAAGCTGTGCAGGGATCACTCCCCCAGCCACAGCCATCGAGGAACAGGCTGTTCACTCACAGCCTCACTGGGGCAGAGCTCCCAAAGCAGCTGCCAATGCTCACTCCTTTGGCACCTAGAATCTGTTTTTTTAGCAGTACCCTCTAGGAGGAATTAAATGTGTCTGAGCATTGCAATTTATAATGCCACAGAAGGGGAAAAAGCTCTTATAAGTGATGGCAAGCAGTGGAATACTTAGCCTAAACCTTATCAAAATAATTGTCTTTGTGCACTATATGTTGTGTGATTTATAGGACGGCTTCATGAGAGACCAAATGAAACCCTGGGGTGAATTTCACTCAAAAAGATCAAAAGTAAGATTGATGAACTAGAATTCTTTACCTATACCATATATAGGATTCCACTGGACAGAGAGGTCCCTTTTGATGCTAGAAGCCTGACCTATATATTTATATTTTAATCCACTATTTTTTACATATTTTGTATAATGCAATTTACATATTTATACACAATTACTAATATGATTTATTATAGTACCCCCCAAACATGCCAAATGCTCTAGTTCCACTTACACATAGTTCTCTGTTTCAAAGAGTTTAGTAGCTGGAAACTTAAGTTTGGAAATGCCTGCACTCAGGTATGGCTCTCCTCAATTTATGTGCAGGAGTGTTTGCAGGGTTGGGCCCTGTGCAAACAGCTGGAGTATGGACATTGCAGTCCTGAAAATCACAACTCTCAGACTTATTTCAAGACCATTTTTGTAACCATTTTGGAGTCAAAAATCAATAGATTTTTAAAACTCTTCAAATTTTACTTTGCTTGGAGATTACTCAGGGATGTAAACCTGGGGGGGGGTACTCTGGGAATATTTAAATTTTTCCTCTCCAAAAGCCATATCAAGATGCAGTAGTATGAAGGGGACCTGAAACCCCTGGTGAAAGAAATTACCTTGGCAGGAGTGTGCTGGAATATGGCCATACATATTTCTGTGGGGAGCCTTCTCTATGGAGGTTGTGGCAGGACTGAGCGTGGATTTACAAGGAATTCCCACTAGTGCTTTTATCGCTATGTCTGGGGCAAAACAGGTAATTCTGGGGGCAATCATCTTCAATTTATCTTCCTAAGAGTGTGAGGTGGCTCCACAAAATGCAACAGCAACAGCCACATGCCATTTTTCACAGGAAACCCTTTGTTCCCCACCCAGAGAGCCGAGACACGCCGTGTGCTGTCCGCAGAGACCACCATCCCTTCACTGCCCAACGCCGGGTCAGTCCTCTCCAAGAGGGCCAAAGCTGCTGCTCCTGTGCCCCATAATTGCTCTCCAGAAATGCTTTTTGGACAGGCCTAATGGGTTTTTGAGGGGGAGGGCACAGCGGGTCCCCCAGGCAGTGGTGATTGCAGGGGCACCCCGTCCTGCCCTGCCCACCCTCGCTGGGCCTTTCTAAACGTTCCTTTTTCCCCAACGCTAACCCAAATAAACACAAGTATCCATAATGATGATGAATGCCCACCAAAGGCTAAAATAATGTGCAAGTTTCTAATTTGTTTTTAAATATAGCGATTTTATTTGTGAGGTTTTTTGTGCAAGCCTCTCAAACACCATTAAACTCATACTCAAATATTTACAATGTGTTTATACTTACCGTGTTCACCTCTGAACAAATTGTTTGACCTTATTTGCAAATGTGTTACAAGAGCCCCCAATGACAGATGATCTTTCATAGGAAATCACAACATGTAAGTGAAATTGAAGCTATGCTGCTGCCCTGTGCAGTATATCAAAGGGCTCTGGTCTCCCCAAAACATAAATTTGCGGCGCAGCCACCCTGGCAGAGCCTGGGTGGGGATGGAGGAGGGTCCTCCTGTAACCTCTGGTGCACAGACCCACACTTCAGGGGTCAGTTTACGCCATGCCAGATGAGGGCATTTGACGTCCAAAACCTGCAGGGCTGATGCTACCCAGTCACTCAAATCACATAATTAATGTGCTTCTGGGTTCCAATAATAAACAATTCTGATGCCTACTCGCTACAGCCAAACTCCCCGGCCTAAATAAACAGCCTTTGGCTCAAGAATGGCTCTTATCCAAAATGAAGTTTTCCATTGATCAACCAATCCCACTGTGAGTTTGTGCCTTCGTGATTGGCGGGGGGACAGCAACTGCTTTAGTTTCCCACTGATTATTTTAAGATTGAGAGGACTTATTAAAGAATTATTTATGTTTCTCTACGTATAAATTTTATGCTGACGCTTGCTCACATTATCTCCAGACACAGTAGTCACACTTCAACCATGTCATTTTAGCTAACTAAATATCCTACTTTCAGAACTAATGGAAGGTATGGAAAACATGAAGTAAGAATTAAAGGAAAATTAGGATAATTCAAATCACATCTTATTGTAACTGAATGGATAAAATACAGTCATCAAAGAGCAAAAGGGAGCATACTTACCATTGTGTGTCTTGCCCCACTGAGGAATTTGGAAGAACAATAGCAAAACTTTCCCCTTTGCCAATAAAATGGTTTTTTTCAGACTCTTTTGTTGCTCAACAGCTCTTAATGAGAGAGTTGCTCTGCAGGGAAGTGTCTTCTTCCTCAGGTGACACTGAGGCAGCTTATTGGGTGAGAAAAATTGAGAAGAGATCCTTCTGACCCAATGACCCAACCCAGCCCTTCCACCCAGAGATTGTATGTTGAGCTGTTTCCGTGGATATCACTGAAGCTGCTGTAAGTCAGCAATCCTGATTTACAGTATCTGTGTCCAATAAAAGAATCAGGGCAATTACAGTTCTTCAAACAGGAGCCTAAGCAATGTCTGTTCCCAGTTTAGGCACAGTCTAGATATCATTGCTCAGCCATCCTGAGGCCTTTCTGGAAGGACAATATTTCATAGTCATGTAATCATCGGCCCTTTGCTGACACGACCAATAAGAAAGTCAATTGGTGTCAGCTGTAGTGGTGATTTTGTGATGGGAACATCTGTCCTTTTTATTCCTGATGAGACTTAGTCTTGGTCACTGTTAATTGGGCGAGGATGAAAGCTCCAGATCCTGTTACAAGTCCTTTGAGTAAACTAGTTACTCATGGTTTTTTTCACATAGTTTATCTCCTTTGATTTGTAAAATTATTTCCACTTGATGCTTTGGGCCCAGGTACCTTTTGAGTAATAAAAAAAGTTTGCAGCGAGCCCCTGACAAATTCAAGTGTTCATTTCTACCTATCCTGGTAGTTTAGATGACGCTGTATCTGCCTCAGCCCTTCACGGTCCTTTAACTTTTCATGTCTGTTAATTAATCATTCTGACACAGATTTCTGCCACACCAAAAAATGTTGTAAATATCCTATATATAGATCTCAACTAGGACTGGCAACTAGGGATTTCTGCTTTGTTCTTTTATCGCACATATGTTTCACTTTGATGTAAACATTGTTTCAAAAACAGTAAAAAGGGCTTTTTCATGCTAGGCATAGATTATTCCATAAACATATGCATCCTGTCAGACACAGTAATAATTAGAAATAGCTGTAGTTTCATTGCTAACTCCATAATACTTCAAACTGCTTAGATTTTTAAAAAGTAAAAATCAGACGGACATCTTTGGTTCTGGGTGGAAACTGTTTAAATTTCAATTCCTTTCCCTGTCACTAGGACTCATTTAATGTTTCTAAGAAATAAATAGCAAGCTTAATAAACTCACTACTATTTTCTAATTTTACAACAGTAAAATTTGACGTACAAAACTCTTCTGGGCGGAGGAGTTGAAGTTGTTTTAAGCATGAAATTCAGAAATGTTCTTGCAACATAATTGATTTTTTGTTGTTCATGAATATCTTTTACTATACAGAAAAACTGATGACATATATAAACCTCTGTTGTACCATAAAGTTCTAGTCAAAGAAAAAATTAACAATAAAAAAAGAAATTAAAAACCTTTCAGAGGGAGGGTGCATTTAAATGGGTCTTACATCCCATGGAGATAGCTGTGGGGATAAAAGGATTGGTGAGCTCTTATTTTATTTATAAAAATAAATATACATTTATTTTTGATTAAACATCTCTCAGGCTGTGCTAGATGGTCTCTTGATAACAAAGGCAATGTTTAAAGGTGTTATTTGCTCTTACACCTGTTCATGCTTTGAACTTGACTCATCTTTCAACCTTAGCTAGTAAGTGCAGCAAGGGCACTGATCATGAAGGTAAAAAGTGAGGTTTATTTAAACCCGGATGTCACAGGCAGCAGCAGATTAATTTGAATCATATTTAATGGATAGGACTCAAAACTCAGTGAACTCAACAAAAATATCCACGATGCATGCAAGATGGATTGGCCATTTGTACAGTCTGGTGCTAAAGTTCAGTCTGGCTGCAGGGAAATCCCCTGAGACCAGTGCCAGAGGCTGCAGTGCCACATTGCACTTGTCACTCGTGGCTGCCCAGCTCAGGGAAGGGCTGTGCCCCAGCAGGAAGCCAGGCAGGGCTGAGCTCCTGGCCCTGGGCTGGCTCCAGGTGGAGGTTCCGCGGTGCAGGACGGCGCCGTCAATGGCCAATTGTGCCGGCCCGCTCCGCATCCTCCAATTCCAGCCTCTGCTTCCCCCCACCTCTTCTACAAACAAGCTTTTCAGGAAAATTCTGCTTTGCAAGGAGTGGTGCCAAGTGACATGCTTAGTGAACTGTGTCACCCTGGATAATTAGGAAGAGCTAAACCCCAGGTTTGTTACAACAGCTTTACTACAGAGCTATTACTGTGTAAGTATCAACAAAGTCATTGCCCGCCGATCATACTCCAACTTTTATTTTTGAAATGCATTAAATGAACTATTGCTAATGCTAATGTCTCTGAAGATTAATTAAGAGTGTTGGAGAGGAAATTTTGTAAGTACAGATCAAGAAGTAACATTTTCCACCAGATGTTTCTAATGTAACTCTAGGAAACCAAGTGTCACATCATCTAAAAATTAGATTTGGCTCAGTGGGGATTTCCACGACAATTTTATTTTCTTCAAAATTATACCTGTTATTAAAGAACACACAAAAAAAATAAGGGCTTTTTTGACAGCAATGCAGAGACAGTTTTCATTAGATAGATAGCAGATAATCTGAATTTTATGAATCCTGCAGTGTGCCTTTGACTTTGGTGTATTTGAGATAACATCACATCCATCACAAAGAGCCTGGCAGAGATGCTTTCCCCTTAATTCTGCCTTGACAAACACAAGATCTGATCTACTTCCTCTTTTCCCCTCTGAGGCCAAGGAAATTCTTTTTGTTCAATCTATTCTATCTTTCAAGTAAAAAAAAAAAAAAAAGCATTTCTGGTAACGGGTATGCACTGACATTTCCCTGAATCAGCATTTTGTGCAAGGAAAATTAAATATTGTTAAAATGATCCCAGGATTCCTTCTGCTGTTTAGCCCTCCACTGCAAGTGGTGCCAAGCCTGAAAGGGCAAACTAGAGTTTTCCCAGCTTGCTAAGCTGAGTCCCCTGACCTCCTGTGTTGGAGGCAGCAGGATAAAGAGTTCTCCACCTCTCCAAACTCTTGTGCTTTTATGTCCAAGTGGCGCTGTGATTCAAATACAAACAGGCAACGGGACCCCAAAATTTAACTATCTTAATAGATTAGTGGATAAACTCCTGATTACATGTTGCTCACGGCCCATTGTTCATTGTTCAGAAATAAATGGCCCTAGCAATCCTTCAGCAGCAATGATATCAGCTATACTTATCAGAAGCAGACTGATGCCTTTGTACAAATGGCGCTGATAAAGGACTTGCAGAGCAGAGAACAATTCAAACAAGTGGAATGAACAAAGAAGTGCATGGCTTATCTTTTGTGGCATTTTCCATGGCTTCAGAGTATCTGACTGTGGAGCCAATGGGAATATATATTTTCCATGATAACAGTTACATATGTGGCTTGCACTTTCGATGTCTGTGCTGGAGCACGCTCGGTCTCCTGTCTGCTGATGCAGGGCAGGGCAGCTCTGGCACATGGGATCAGCCACCACTTCAGCTATCCTGGCCTCAGAGTGACAGGTGATTTAAGGTGCTCTCTTAGGATGGTTGTTTTCCACAGCTGCACCTATTTGTCTCCAGATACATAAATATATATACATATATATATATATATTTTATATTTTTTTGTTGATAGTCACCACAGTTCCCAGTCCCAAAATAGGAGCAATAGCAGAAACCCCCAGGATCACCATTTGTCACAATTTCATTTGCTAGACCATTGTTTTACTTCAATCAAACCATGCTGTGCATTTCTTGCAAGGAAATACTAGACTTTATTTTAATCTTCATTTTTATGTGATGGCCCCCATATTGTGTGCAGCAATATCCCTCTGCCTGCCTTTCCATCACCAGTTTGTAAAGACAGACTCAGGACTAGAGCATATATTCCTGATACCGTAAATAATCCTGCCTCATTTTCTTTGTTTACAACAAAATCATTGAGATCACTGGGCATGATTCTTACTTCAGCTACACTACCTTAAAACAGTGGAGCTTTTACCATTTCTTGTTTATCAAAACCTATTCTTGCTCTTTCACCTTCTACCTTTTTCTGCCGTTTTTCCCAACCTCTTTTACTTTTTGTCACTGCAAGCTCTTTGCTATGGTCACTGATACCATATTTAAACCTGTGATAGCTTGCTTTTTCTGCCTTCAAAATAATGGAACGAAATTTACTGTAAATGCTCTCTGAATTTAAGTTTGCACCAGCTCCAGAAGGAGCTTTCTGAATGTTACATTGTGGTAAAGCAGCTTCAGAAGTGCAAAGACAGCAGAGTGAAAAGCCAAGAAGCATTCTATAAGAGAGCCTGGACTGAAAAAATAATGATTCTTTTCTCTTAGCTGTAATCTTTATAACAAAACACCAAAGAAAATGCAGCACAAGGAACAGCCTTCCAGTGTTCATTGGGTGGCCACTTGTGAAAGTAAAAAATTTGGGAGTACTCTGGGAATATCTTAAGTTTTCCTCTCCAAAAGCCATATCAAAACACAGTGATATGAAGGGGACCTGAAACCCCTGGTGAAAGAACTTGCTTTGGCAGGAGTGTGCTGGAATATGGCCACGCATGTTTCCATACATGGGGAGCCTTCTGTGTGGAGCTTGTGGCAGGGCTGAGGATGTTAAGCTGAGAGTCGAGTGGAAATCTCTGACAGAGCCTGAGTGTGACCTCTCTGTGGTTGATCTGTTCATCCCCCAGCCTGGACTGGTACCAGGGGTTGCCTCACTCCAGGTGCAGCACCTGGCACTTGGCTTTGTTAAACACCATGAGCTTCCCATGGTGCAACTTGTCAGGATTGTCCCAGTCCCTCTGGATGACATCCTGGTTCTCAGACTTGTCAGCTGCACTCTGTGAAAATGGGGAGCCCCACTGCTGCTGTGTGAACTATGGCTCCTATCTCCTGTTTGACTTCATGTGATGTGTTGCCATCTTTTACACTTGGATCAGGAATTTAAAGTGCAGTTAATAGATATGGAGAGAAATGGAGGGTATCTCTGGTCGGTCTTCCAGGTATGGCTCTCGCTTTGCTGAAAGGAATGAGCTGTGGAAACTTCATCCCTTTTGCTTTTTCAGGTGGGTCTTAACTTTTCCAAGCAGCTGTCTGCAATATGTGTGGCCCCATATCTCATGAGAGGCATTTTTGATACCCTCTGAAGTTAAGGTTTCAAAAAATGTTATTGAAAAAACGTCTCCACTAAGAATATTTTTTCTTTGACTAGTTATAAAAAGGGAAACCCGTGCCCCGAGTTTGAAATCCACATGTGACTTTCCATGTGGTTGACACATGTGTAACATAGGCATGTTTTTATGAATAGTTTGTATATTCCTCAGCCAGACTCCTGTGTTTAAACAAATGTGGAAACAACACAATACAGCTGCATAAGGAATTTTTTTGTTCATAAGTAGGATCTATAGGTTTTTAAAGCTACACTTTCAGCAATAAAGAAATTGTCCACATTACTGGAATGTACTTCATATCTTGATAAAACCTTTCATTTTGGTCTGGAAAAAAAAGACCTATGAACTTTATAATGATGCCAACTTAGCATTGCAAGGGTTAGTAACAGTCAGGGGTGAAGGTGCTATTCATTACTAAGATACCCAAACAGGCCTGTCTGCTTGGCAAGGAGGTTAGTTCTGATGTTTTTTCCAAAATTATTAACATCTTATTAAATGAACTGTTTCAGAACTTGGGACAGTTGAACACCAAAAAAAGCCTGAAAAGTGAAATAAAAAATAAATGTCCTTTATTGGCAGTTCCATTCAAACTTTTTTTCTATACTTCTCTTTTCTTTTAGACCATGAAAGGAACAGCTTTGGATGGCTGCAAAAGCATATGAGAAAATGGCCTCACTTCTTGTACTGGATGATGTAAAATATTGCTTCCTGAATTACTGTACTCTGAATCATCCAAGAAGCAAATACCAAAAATCTGAAGACATAACTGCTTGCCAAAATAAAGTGCTGAATTTGGACAGTGTGAATTTCAGGTGACAGATGTGAGATGGTCTACAAGATAAATGGTCCACTGTCTGCTCCACTACTAATTTGATGAAAAGACGAGTCAAGTTCACATTCTATATTGCCAATACAAAGAAAATCAACTGCCTTTTACTGGCACATCATTCAGTCTTATTGCTGCCTCTCAGACACAATGAAAAATGGTGTCTGCTCCCACTATGACTGCTTGGAAAAGAGTAATTTCTAATCCTCTCAGAGGGGTGCCACACACTACCTTCCCTACAGTGCCTCTGACTGTGTTGCTGACTCTGATGTTTCTTCTCTGCCTAATTAATGTATAAAGCAAGATACCCCTTTTCATCTTATTTTTCC
Source organism: Serinus canaria (assembly GCF_022539315.1). Lineage (NCBI taxonomy): Eukaryota > Metazoa > Chordata > Aves > Passeriformes > Fringillidae > Serinus > Serinus canaria. The sequence continues at coordinate 23,847,598 of NC_066316.1, forward strand.
ACTGGGAAGATGGTACTGAACTTATTTTCCTCTGGGATCCTTCATGAAAATTATTACAGAAACATCTTGCACAGCCATTGGTATTTTTGTTTAAGTTGCATCTTAAAAATCTGGTTAGGACTAGATTTTCAAAAAAGCAAAAGCATTTTTTCCACAGAGTATGAAGTCAACCAAAATATAAATGCTGATGTGAGCCCAGTTAATAAGTTTCTATCACTAAATAAATTGGTAATTATTCTAGGGGATTGAGGATTAAACATTTTTCTATTGAAAATTTTGTTTAACTAAGATGATCCTATACTGCAGAGAAAGAAAAGAAAGACTCCTCTCACAAAATTGCTTTCAAAGTCAGAAATAAAGCAACTGAAGCTAAAATTAGAATTTGCATTTACTTTCCACAAACTGAGCTTAAACAATAGTAAGCATTTGTGTCTGAAGGATGTGCCTGGTGCTTTTTCACCATGCAGCACACCCTACATTTCACCCAAATTATCACCAACAGCTTTAGGAATGTGCAATTAACAGAAGGCATGAATAGGATGAATCCCATCCAATTGTGTGGAATTCGAATCTGTATTAAAATTATTCTAGAAAAAAATATATGACTGGTTCAGTGGAAGAATTCTAGCCTTGCATTTGAATAATGGATTTTTCCATTCCATAGCTGCAATGTGAAAAAAAGGAAATAGGGGAAAAAGGAATGGAGACAATTTTAAGACATCCAACAGTTTTAAGATGTAGAAGCCCTCTTTATGTTACTGAACCTCCTCTTTTACTCCACTTTAAAGATTTAAGTCAGTTAAAAAAAAAAAAAAAAAGTAGAGGAAAATCCAAAGCATGTGATTTTAGAAATGTTCTGATTAAGTGTTTTAACTTTTGTGGACAATTTTTGGAGTTTTTTGGGTATTTTGTTGAGCTACTGCCAAAGATGATTGAGATTTTGTATTCCTTAGCCTGCATGCTTAGCCTATGTTTTTCTATGTATTTATGCCATATAATTTTGTTTTTATCCAGTGTTATCAAGAGATGGAAAAATGTAATGTACCAATAGAGGCAAAAAAAGTGTACTGGCACTGGTACCAAATGAGAGTAAAGGAGAATAAACACTCCCCAGTGTTTGACCCAAATAAATAAATTTTGTGATTTCTTCAGAGGAACCTAGGTTAGAAGGGGTGAAGAAGAAGTTTTACATTACCTGAAGGAATTATCTTCTAATGTAGCTTAATTTTGGTTTGCTAAACCTTTTAGCAAGGACTTCCATAGGAGAAGAAAAACCTGTGAGCATGAAAAGCATCGCTTCATGATGCACCATTCCCCCCCTTCATTTGTGCGAAGAAAAGATAAATAATAAAGTTCTGAGAGGTGGAAAAATAAAGGGCTCACTGTCTGTCTTCACCTACAGCAAATCCAGGGCTGAGGCAAACAATGAACTCAGCAAATGCAGGTCTGACTTCAGCCACCCTGCCCTGCTGAGGCGGCCGCAGCAGCCGGAGCTGATCACTTGCTCTGGCCTGGAGTCTGGATAAACACCAGGAGAACTTCTGGGGCTGGGACTGATTCAACAGCAAATGTAGTCAGAGACAGCTTGTTGGATTGCTGGCAGGATGCACGGAGTCAATATTTGTAATAGCAATTAGTTCTGGAACTGAGACAAGCGACTTGATGCACAAGTTATGGCATTGTCCTTTAGCTCCCTCCTTTTTGAAGTAAATAGTTATGTTAACCTAATATTGCACAAAGTTACTTTCTCACAGTTCTAAGTTGCTTTTACAAGGGAATTTGTCTAATTTACCAGCTGTTCAGAGGACAGCTTCTTCCTAACAAGTATTTCTGCTAAAGGCAATCTAAACTAATAAAGACTAATTGTCAAAATTTACTAGTAAGATGGGAAAATCATAACTTTGCTGCAGACTACCATTGAAAAATGCATTTTGTCAATCAGAACCAAACACTTAAAATTAATGCTAGCTAGAGATGTTAGGAGCCAGCTTCTTCCCTTTGGAAGCTTATTCTGAGGCTCCTACTTGGAGACTACAAAACCAGATGGAGGGAGTATCATCATTTACTCTGACCTCCAGCATAACTTAGATACAGGACTTTCATAAACTATGTCTCCTCCCAAGAAAGCATCTGATTTAGAAAACATTCTAGTTGTGGTTTAAAATGGCCTGTGGTGGGAATTCACAGTAACCTTATTAAGCTGTCCTACTGGCTAATCTGTCCCTGTTCAGAATTTGTCTAGCTCCAGTGCTCAGACAGTTAAGCTTCTTACAATTTGATCTTTGGCAACTCTGAAGAATTACATTTTTCTTGCCAAGCAATTTGCCTTTTTATATTCTCCTTGACACAGGAATCTGTTGAGTTCCTGAGTGTTCCAGTATAAAGCAAAATTTTCATTCCTTTGTTTCATTTTCCAAGTATTTTCTGCACTCTTTATGGCTCTTCTGTACTCAGTACAGAGTTGGGCACCAGCTCCCAAAGTAAATGTTTGGTGACTTTCCTTGTCCTGTTTATTGGTATCACATTTCTTCATCTAACCCTGAAATAAATGAACTCTTTCAGCTGTAGCACAGCATCAGGGACACCTCCAGACCCCAAGTATTTCCAGAGCTACAGCTTGCCAGATGTAGTCTGCTGTCTTGGCAGCACTGACTTTGCATAGCTGGGTGTCCTGCACCTGGCTGTGCTGGAGCTCTGATTTATAGCTGTGCCTTTTCACACAGCAGCCCAGGTGACTCTGGATCTGTGACTGCTTTCCTAAGCACTGCCCTTTCTGTGTCATCCCCAGCACTCTCAGGAAGCAAGCAGGCAGGGACACGGCTGCTTGAGTTTATTTCAGCTCTGTTGAGCTAGAATGGGTTTTCCTTTTCTCATTTCTCTTTGCAGATCTATTCAGTTATCCAGCTTTGGGCTATTTCATAAGGCTGTATACATTTATCAGAGTGTTCATTTCTTATTCAAAATGTCATTAATGGCATTAACTCAAAATGTCTTTCATGAATCTTGCTGAAAGTACACTATTAATTTTATCATCCAAATTTTTTGCTTCTTGCCTCTATCTTTAGAAGAGGATCTTAGACTCTGGCTTTTTGCTTAACTAGCTGACATTAATAAATAATTTTCCTTTGCTTCTCTGTCTGTAAAGTACAATGCCAATTATTCAGACCCATTTCTTCTGTGCCTCTCTTACAGTGTTTAAATATTTGCATAGGAGAGTCTCTGTCCATCTCCAAGTAATTTCTGGAAAGTTTCACTACTTCATGAAAATCTAGTGTTGTGCTGAAGAGAGTTCACTTACCCTTTCTGTTTTTAATGTTGTAGGAGGTTGCACTGATAAAAATTGTAACTTCTATTTATCATGTTTCTTGTTTACTTGTGTAAGGAGTATTATTTTGCTTTCATTGAATGATAACAGTTATAGCAAACCCTAAAACAGCACTCTTTAAATATAACTTTATTGAAATGTAGTTACAGGCCAACAGTTTGTTTTACTCACTTTATCTGTTCGTTTATTTCATAGCCTCCCATCCACCGCCCATGTTAGTGATAATCATCTCAAACCCCCATATCTTTTAGGATCAATTGCATCTTTCAAATTAAAATAATACCTCTGTGGTTTTAAGATGGAGTTAATTAAGTGCTTAATTTTATCTTAAGTACATAGGTTCAAAATTATTTTCCAGACATACATGCTCTTTCTGGAAAAAAACCCGAACCAACACTGATAAATTCTGCCATGAGCTTCATCCCAGGCCTTCCACTGGAATAGGCAGCATAAATCTCATGCCCATTGATTTGGCCAGAAATTCATAGATCTCTGTTTTGTTTTCTGTTCCAAAGCTGCCAAAACAGGGAATCCCAGTAAAGGCTTTCCTGATGTGGCAATCCAGCTGGCATTTAGTGTCATGAGGTTTCTCTTTGGGGGCTTGAGGACATCCTGGGTAAGATGGAGCCCCAGGGGCCTGTCAGCCTGCCGTGTCTGTTGTAACCTGTGTGATGGCCGTGGGGTCTGCATGGACCCAGCACTGCAGCTGTGGAACAATTCCAGGGGTGTGGAACCCCTGGGAGCAGGGACTGCAGCGCCCAGGAGCTGCTGCTGAACCCCTTGTTTGGGGTTGGTGGAGTCTTCAGCCCAAGGAGCAGAATTCTTCCCATTCTGCAAGAGCTGTGATTGTATAAACATGCAGCAGGCTCTGGATAGGTTATTCAAGAGGTAAGTACTCTTTTATGAGTTATTTATACAATTTTTCTTTGGGCTGGTGATGATTTGGGTCAGAGTTCTGTGTGGTAACAACCAAAAGAAACTTGGATGGTGGTTGGGAAATAAGATAGACCTTCCATTTCTCTAGTTACCTTTACTCTCTGATATTTGATAATAACAACCCTGGTCCTCAGCAGGAATTCAGATCCCTTATCAATCTGCTGCAAGGAAACCAAGAAAAGTAGAAATAGGAAAATAAGAAAAATGAACAATTCAATGAGCTGTAGATAAAACTCGCAACTAGACTTCTTTCCAAATTGATTCCATATGGTGAGTCAGATTCTGCTTTCCATTACATGAATATAAATCTGGAGTCACTCAGCTGATTTCACTGGGGTAACTGCATTGAAAACAGGCAGCAGAATTTGGCCCAGTGAGTAGAGATACAGCTTATCCTATTGCTGCTGATGTTCTTGCAGTGCACCAATATACTCGCAAATTTTCAGCTCTGTCGCCACATGTTAAATGTTCTAAACCCCTTATTTTGCACTTGTTAGCTTCACAATATTTGGGATCCTAGAATATGGAGTCAAGGTGCTCCTGGAACCTGCTCTTCTTCTTGCTAAATAACAACAGTGTCTATAATGAGCTGAGGATAAATGCCTTTTGGAAAGTGAGTGTGGGAGCCAGTTGATAGCAATCAGGAAAACAAGAAGAAATTCTAACCCCTGATTTTTCTCTGTGCAGGAGGAGAAGTTTAATAACTTCCTTCTCCTTCTAAAGCCCAGCAGCCACATTCAAAAACCCAAATCGAATGCTTTTAATAGAAATCTCAGCATGGTTAAAAAAAATTACTGAGTGTTCATTAACTGAATGTGCTAGGGTTCAGACAGACAGCTGAGTTATAGCAACTTAATAAGTTATTGCCTGGCAGCAGAACTGCAGGAACTGTTGGTTACTGGCCATATCTGTCCTCAGTCTGTCCCAGTTTTAAACTGATGTAATGTAGATTAAAAGTTAGAGAGTTTCAGTTTTGGTTTTTCTGCCTCCAACTCCACCGGTGGTGAAGCATCAATGTTACACTGCAGCTCCTCAGTGGTAACTGAATGGATATCTCTGGTCCTTCTAGTGACCAAAACATGGCAGCTTTATGAATTTGATACTGCATCAAACAAAGTGCTGATTGCTGAGCTATGACTCAGTTCCTTGCAGAACTGGAATTAGCTACCAGAGCCTTGTAAATTCCTCATGAGTCAGATTCTGTGAGTTTTTACTCACACAATTAACATAATTATTTATTTATGCTGGAGACAGAGGTATTTCAGAGTAGAAGCCCATGTCCATGCACTAGCCATGAGATCTATTGAACCTGTGCCATCCCTTTGCCAGCAAAGCTTAGCACAAGGTGCTGTATCCATCACAAGTGGTTGCACACCAGCAGTGGGAAGCTCTCCAAATGATTGCTGGAAGATAGAAGAAAATGCTGCACAGAGGCTGTAGAATGGTGAAATGGCTCATCAGAGGCTGTAGAATGGTGAAATGGTTTCATGTCAGAAGCTGCTGGTAAGCTTTTTACTCTCAGAAATAAAAAAGAGAGCAAGCTGGAAATCAAGAAGTGAGCTGAAAAGGTGGCAGGCAGTGTCTCACCCTGAGGTTGAATGACAGCTGATGGTGCCTTTCAATGAATGTTTTATTTCCTCAGCTTCTCTTTCTCATCCTGCCTCTAAGCTGAGGCTGTTCTTTGTTGTCCAGGGATCAAAGGGTGTACCACATAGAGACACTGATTTTAGATAAAGGAACTTTAGAGAGTGTCTTTTCTCTTGCTCTGTAATTTTAACTAGCTCTAAACCAAGAAGTTTGTGTTCTCCTAAAATAGCTCATGCTGAAATTCAAATGCAGTTGAAGAAACTGAATTTGCAGTATCTCTTTAGATACAACTCCAGATGACATTAAAAGAGACCAGATGTCAAGCATTTTGTTTTATATTCTGAAACAAGGGGCAATAAAAGTTTCTATTTGAATTTGCTCATTTTAACCTAATGGTGAATCACTGTGCAGATATGCCCACATTTTTTAGAGATAAAATCATGACAAAGGAGGTATGGATGCTCTACAGAACCATGATAATACCAGCATGTCCAAGACAGTGTTGAGGGAAATGATCTCCAGATTCCCTGTCTTCATTGTTCTGGTCACAGACGAAGACTTGGCTTGACAGAAACATCGGACTGAATATTCCCACAGTTTCCCCCAGAAGGGAATGGGAGCTGTGTGGAGTGGGGGTGGGGGACACAGGGGATGGGGGACAGAGTGGCTCTTGATTATTTTATGTCACAGATTTGATTCTGATGGGGATAAGAAAGTCATTTGTATGCTCATTTTTATCACTAAGAAAATTGCTGAAAAATAAAGGTTTGGGCCTATACTTTATGCAAGAATGGGCTTCATCTTTGCCTTTTACTTGCCTCTTAACCTAGCTCCAGACCCTGTGAAGCACTAAAGAAAGTTCTTCATATAAAACATATGAACACTCCATATGAAAGTTCTTCATATAAAACATTTGAACCCTTGCAGGAGATTGCTGCCATGCCTTGAGACAACACTTGTTTAAAGATTGCTCTGGACCAGATTCTAAATGAATTGACAGTGACATTCTGTCAGATGGTGCAAATCTGGCTCATCAGGGTTTTGCTGGGATACATGTCTCATTTTGCAAGTTTTCCAGAATTGCCAATATTTCATTTCTATATTAAAAAAAAAAAAGAAGTTTGTGAAGTGAAATTGCACAGCCCGACATTTGACAGCTTTCCATGAATGTGACAAAAACATAGGCCTGTCACCCTGTGATGGGTCATTCAGATTCTGCTTTTGTTTGCAGCCTTCCTTGATTTCCAGCTGATACCAGGAATGTGCCACATACACTTCAGGTGGAACTTTACTGATACTGTATATTTCTGAAGCAGATCAAACAGAAATTAGAGAACCTGGAAGTTTTGTAGGAAGAAATAAGCATTTCCAGAAAATGACGTTTTCCATCTGTTTAATTTTTTTTTTTTTTTTTTTTTATATGGTCTTTTCCATGGTTTTCTGGAGCTTGTTTTGTAGCACTGCTAAGAAAGTTGGTGTTTCAGATTTCCTGGGTTTCATGAAAACCTTTGTTTTGGCTTTGGTTTGAATGAGTTCATACTCAGGAATTCTGCATTGAGGGTTAGGGTTCAAACCCCAAGTCTCAAAGCAATTCTGTGCTAAAATGATTGAGCTTTAGGCTGTTTATTTGTTGGAGTCAGGGGACTTTCACCCAAACTAGAGCCTTGCTGAGGGCTCAATAGAAATCTGACCCTAGTTTTGCTAAAAAGCAGTTCATTTTTCTAGCTAGGCATATAAATGAACAGCACAAGCCTATTTGAACACTTCTCACAGATAATTTTATCTCATTGCACATCACCAAGATATGAAAACATTTTTTCTGACTCATACAGAGCTTGAAATGTTGATCTGACAGTAGATCAAGAGTCAGTTTATGAATGTGGGTACACATGGACAGAAACTAGCCCATGTGCTGACCTGACCAGCCAATGCAAGTTTGGATTTAAAAGCCATAAAGTTGAATTTTCACAATGTCAGAGTTGTCCTGAATGGACAGGTGTTATTCAGATAAAATGCTGTGGCAACACAGCTGTAGGAATTTTACCCAAGATCTGGCTTGTTCCTCAGCATCTCAAAGGAGGATTTTGTTTGTCTGTCTGTAATTGTGTGGTGCCTCACAGAAAACAAATGGTCAGGCTGGGAGTCAAACAGAGGCTTCCTGTCCTGGGCTGCTGCCTTCCGACATTACATCCACGCAGTCGTCCTGCCCTCCTCCTCCTCTCTACTGCTCAGCTATGGAAACCTGAAGTCTGAAACCTGAAACTCCTGGGCCAGCCATTTTTACACAGCTCCCTTCCTTCACAATCCATCCATTTGGGGAAGGAATGAAAGCTCGCAGTCCATCTCCTCCTCAAAACATTTCAAACTTTCACTTATCTTCACTTAGAATAACTTGCCTGACCGGAGCGGGAGTCCAGGCAGTCCTAATTTGTCCATTTGCCAGAACACTTTGTAAGCAGTCAGCCTCTTATCTTTTGTGTGAGGAGGGGGAAAAAAAAATGACCTTACTGTGCTAGCAGGTCATGTCATAGGTCATCCTTTCATTCTCCTCACAATCAACTACATTTGCAATCAAAGAGACAGCACATTTTCCACTAGCAAAACGCTCCTTTCAAAAGCAATTGGAATGCTTAGTGCGTGCCACGCTTGTCCGCAGTCCATGAATTTTTAGGGGGAGAAGAGAATTAGGAAAACTGAAAGATAGAGCGGATTTTAATCTCCCCATTTCACAGAGGGATATAACACTATATTGCACAACAAGATGCTTTTTCCTAACAAACATTCAGTGATTTCCTCTTTTTTTTTTTTTGTTTCACAATTGTCAGAGCCATCATGAAGAGTGGGGGTCAAGTTTGTTTGCTTTTTGTCTTGTAATTTAAGCATTCCGTCCTGTCAGGGTTCACTTTCCAGTGACCTCTGAATTCATGTAAAATTGCTCAAAAGAACCCAAATGCACACAAGTGTGGGAACTCATCTGTTTGCCATCTCCACCCAGAGCAGACACGGCTCAGTTTGCCATTGAGCCTCGGTGGAAAGGCTGAGCGCGTCTGCGCTGGCCGTCAAAGCTCGCAGGCTCTCGGAAGTGTGCAAAGTTTTGGTTGTTCGGTTCAGTACTGACAATGAATCTGAGAGCAGCCTTTTTTATGACCCCGAGTTTCTTAGAAGAGGAGAGGGTTTTGGTGCCTTTGGTTTTATATGTTTGAGTGGAGACATGATGCAGCTGGTTTCTGTAGAGCCAAGGAGATCCCTAGGTACTTTTGAAAACATGAGGATTTGTTTTTGTTTCAGAAAATACACCTGCATTACCTGACACTGAGAATAGAGCAAGACCAGAACCAGAAAAAGATGTGCCTCTAATTATTTTCTTCTGGAATTTTCTTTAAGCTGTTTCAAAATATGTGATTTGGTTTTGGTTTATTTTTTCTTTTGCTAGGTGAAGTCTTACATCTTTTTATTCCCAGTCTATGGAATTGGATGATCAGTCCATTTCTCTTGTATCTTTTCAGCTAGCATGAATAGAAAAACTGTATTTTTCCTTTTCTTTATTACCATTTATTAATGAACTGACTGTGTATTTAGAACATTGGGTCTGTTTTAGTCAGTTTGTAAGCCTGCATATATGGTGAATGTATTAATGGAAAAATGGTAGAAGTAAACTAAGTAGTAAAATCCTCATATGTTAAACAGCTGTTTTAAATATGAATATAGTGTATATGTAGCATATAAAACCTTCAAAAGGAACTCCATGGAATGCTGGAATTCAGTGTTACTCCATTTAGTTTACAGTGTAGGCTTGCAGATATTATACAGAAGTTTTGAAGGAAACTAGGTAAGCCCTGGATTTAGAGCATATGATTTACAACAAAATATTTATTTGATTAACTTAGTTCCGGTATATAAATGAACATTTTGCAAACAAACTTATATTTTATAAAATTACTGATTTTTAAGTACAGCCAGGTTCACTGAAGTCTGTGGTTGACTCACACTGACTCCAATGGGCTGGGCCTTGAACCAAGGAGTCATCCAAGATCTCACTAAAGGCAGGAGGAGATGGACTGGCTTCTCAGTCAGTATATCTCAAACTCTATTTTTTTATAAACTATTTAGTAATGGTTTAGTTCAGCAATTTTCAAATATTTTCCATTTCCTGTTCTCTAGCATTCATCTAGTTAAGGTACAGCACTCTGCGTCTAAGTCTGTGGACATTTTTTTCTTGCTTCCTTTGTTAGCTCTCACAGCCTCACAGAGCAGGTAGTTTATTGACTTCTGTGGCTCTTCAGATCACAATATACTAAAAAAACCCTTATGGTCATAGAATAATCCCCTATTTATGAGAAATGAGTATTCATTTCAGTTCTACACACTGATCAGTCTCATAAAGCTCTCTCATGTGCTGGTTGGTATTTACTCAATTCCTTATTTTTTATGTATTGTTTTGTATGCCTCACAAACAAGCAGTCAGCTGTAAAAAAATAGCCTTTGACCCTTTTCCCAGACTGACAGCTAGCAGTTTTGTATTTATTTAGACAGATCCTGTAGGGAACAATCCTCCCTGGTGCTCATTACTCGGTGGAGTGACATTTGCACCCACTTTGGAAAGCTTTAAGATCACTGATCCATGCTAAACCAGCACATTCCAGCAAACTCTTGTGCCAAGGGGCATTAGTTCTAACACATATCACCTTTCAGGACAGGAAAGAAATGAAATGTTATCATTTGACATCAGTACATCTTCTTTGCCCTTGGCTATTTTCACAACAAGTAGATTCAATTAACTTCTTAATTTCCTTAGCAAATTTTTAGATTTCTGTAAAAAAGGGACATGCTAATAAGATCAGTGGGAGTCCATAGTTTTGCAATGCTTTCAGCTTTTCAAAGTCTTGAGCTGAAATTATATCACCATACACTGAATGGTGATATGTGGAAAGGAGGAAGGGAATTGTGCATGTTTTCCTTTTATTAAAGACCTGATTCATTAATTTATTCAATATTTCTTCTTTATTGATTATCTAAGAAAAAGTGAACAATATCCAGCTTGATCTAGGAGTGCTTTCCTGGAAAACTTACTTGGTCTCAGTGGAATTTCCTTTCAACTTTCCAGATCCAAATGAGTAGGACCTTTTTTTTGGCATTTCTATTGAAAAGATACCAAGAAAACCAAGGATCAAATTATCCAACAGGACAGATAAAATTAAATTTTCCCCACTGAGTGGCCTACACTAGTTTACTTACATCTCTGATTCCAGTTCCACAAATAACTACTCAGATAATTTCAGTGACTGTGTAATAGAGAAAGCCTGAAACAATAACTGAAATCCAATAGGAAACAGAATTTTTTGGATACTTTGAGCTTTTTTTGCCCATTATTAACAAATACTAAAGTACTCTACATCACTTCTTAATTGCAAACTTTGTTTAACTGCACTACAAATCACTTCCTGGTGTAGTTTGTTTTTGATGTGGCACGAACTTATCCATCTGACATTCAGCAGGAATGGTACACTACAAAATCTGATTATTTTATATTATAGCTATTTATGAGATTTCTTTCATTAGATTGTCTAAACAGAAAAGTTTGTTCTTATAAAAGTTATCTTCAATGGAAATTGTCCAGAAGCTAAAGAGTAACCTAAATCTACAATGTTGTTACTTAGAGTCAGTATTTTCTTCTGTCCTAGTCATTGTTAGACTGTTGCTACTATGTATATGTTTAAAGATTAATATAATTTCTCTTCCATTCTGTCTTTATATGAGTGTACCTCTTCTTATAAGTCCAGTACCTAAAACTGGGAATAGAACTTCACTAACAGTTTTGGCATCACTAACAGTTTTGGCATCAATCAAAGAAAAAGGATTGTTACTTGTTTCTGTTAGAAGTGTTTATAAAATGCAGCACGATTTTTTTCCTTTTTTTTCTTTTCTTTACCCTCAATTTTTTTTTTTAATTCTATCTGCATGACACCATATCTAGTTTATAAACTATTACCTCCAAAACCTCTTCTGTAGAAGTGATCATGAATTTGTGCACATGGTTATTTCTGTCTAGAGCCCTGCCACTGTGCATATTAAATCACATCCTACTACTGTACTTTGAAGGGCATTTGACCACTTCCTCTGTCTTTTCTGAAGACTAGTCATCATCTTCAATGTGCCTCCAGGCCCTGAAAGCTTCCCCATTTTTTGGAAATGAGAGAAGCAATTTTATTAATGAAAATATTAAACTGGCCCAGGAGGGATGCCTGGGAAATAATACATTATAAGAATCCTGTAATATGACAATGAGCCACTGCTCATTTCTTTTTAGGTTTTTTTTTTTTTTTTCAGCAGATTCTATAGTTTTGAATCATATGGGCATCTGTCTTGGGTTAATTGTTATTTTGTTTATCTAATTTACTAACAGTAATGTCATCTGGGATAATATAAAATAAACCTTCTCAAGTAAAATGTAGACACAGGATAATGGGTGATGGCTTTAAACTGAAAGAAAGTAGGTTTAAATTAGAAGCTAGGAGGAAAATCTAGGCTGTGAGGATGGTGAGGCTGCCCAGAAAAGCTGTGGATACCCCATCCCTGGCAGTGTTCAAGGAGATGGATGGGCCTTTGAGCAACCTGGCCCACTGGAAGTTGCCCCTACCCATGGGAGAGGGTTGGAAATATATAATCTTAAAATTCCCTTCCAACCCAGACCATTTGATGATTCAATAATTTTATGAAGTAGAAATATATCAATTTATGCTGCTTTTCTGCCCACAAAATCTCTGCCTGACTAGAATAGGAAATAGGATTGTTTGATATGAATTGTTCTTGACTGATTCATGCTGGCAGCTACATACAAAGCTAAGCCTTATAACAGTTTTATGGGAAAAGATATCTTGCACACAGAGGAATTATTATCTCCTATGAGGGCTCCTGAAGCTGCCATTAATTGCAGTAATGATCACACTGTTAATGTTGCCAGATCTCAGGATTTTATTGTGAGCCTCACAAGTAAATCCTTATTTCCTGTACTCAAATGACTATCTGTGAAACCCAGATTTCTTTTCTTTCTAAGGCTATATTTCCAGACTTGCCAGTGGATGAGCACTTGGTAATGTGACCTCAAATGGATTTCACTTGCAGGAGACAAATAGTAAGAAGTCAATGGTGACTAAGTGTTTTTAAAGTCTAATGATTTTGAGAGACTTGAGATGTTTCTCAGCATGACATTTGGGATGGCTGCCATGACACACATGAATTTAAAAGGCAGTGCTACAGAAAGCTATATCCTCCTTGCTTAGCATTCTTCATGAAGAAAATGTTCTAATGAGACCCTTCGAGTGGTGGAGATGAACAATTGCAGCAAAACTATCACACCCAAGTGCAGTTCTTTAAAAAATGGAGACCTGCTAGCAGGGTAGAGCCAATAATCTTTTCTCTGCCAGATCCACTCTAACTTATTTCTCTAGTTCATTCTGGCCTATTTCTGATGTAAATTACATAAAATAGTGTAAGAGACCCCTGAAAAGGCAAAAACTCTATTTCTGCCTGCACAAGTTAGGCTACTGCTTTGTGGGCAACTTCCAAGTAATTGCTCTTCCCAGTTTTTGTGTGTCATCAGTTCTAGTCGGGGGAATGCAGGAGCCCAGCCTACAACTGGTTTATTGAAAGAGCTGATATCCCAGTTAAATATATGTTAGATCTAGCAAGTATGTTCAAAACCCAGCAATCTCAAACTATTGAGAACCTGGCAGGTATTTGAGAACTTTGATGGGAGCTCAACACTCCAGAAAACCTGGCTGTAAATTAGTTTATCGTGCAGTTTACAGGAGTCCTTTGCTCCTAAGCACCAGGGGAGGGAAAGATATGTTAAAAGGGAGAAAAGTGACTGCAAAGGAAATTGAAATGGGAGGGAGTGAGGGGCAAGAATAGGAGCACCTGAAAAAAATCTAAAACTGTGGATTTCAAGCTTCCATTGACATTATGTCCCTCATTTGCCATCTATTCTTTCCCTCTGTATGGGATCAGCCTCGTGGAAGACAGAAATAAATTAATTTTACATAATCTACAGCCCAGACCCAAGGCAAACTTTGGACTGCTCAGGCCAGCCCAGGGAGCACTGCAGGGAAGGAGGTGGGGGACAGGGCCCTTTGGGATTGTCATTTGCAGCAGTGTCCCTGTGGGTTTCAAGGCTCAGATGGTGGAAATTCAGCTACAAAACACTTTCATTACCCAATACAAAAGTTAAAACATGACCAAGCTTGTAGGCACTTCTATACTGGAGAAGAGGCTGGGAATACACCTACTTATGTGCAGGGCCACCATCAGAAATAAGATGTTAAGGGCATAAATGTGGGCAGACCCTGCTATGGCACAGATCTTGCCATTCCTCCATGCCCCAGCTGGTACTGAACTGCACCCTCTGTCCCCTTGAGAGCTCCTTGTTTTAGTATCCCCAAGCACAACAACGTCAGAGTGCTGCAGAGGTTAACCAGGTAGGCACAGGAGGGTCCATAAGGGCCTTTGTGAAGGTTTTGTTCTTAGTTTCCTGTTTATATAGTGGTGTACCTTGTGCATATTTGTTCTGTGGAGTCTTTTTTTTTCATTCCCTGATGGAATATTAACCAAAAAGCCTCTCAAGGTGTTCAAACTCTGGATTAATTTCCTCTCTGGAAACACATCCACAGCCAAGCACCTTTGATTTGGAGCGCTGTCTCTATGCAGACTTTGTCAGCTGGGTTAGGAAGAAAAGTGCAGCTGTCTTACTGGGGCATACATAAAGATGTACTTGCTGAGGGTTTAGTTCAGATTTTTAAAGCATGTTTGGTTTTGATGGGAACATAGGTGTTATTTTGGGGGTGTATCAGGAGCTTGGCAAGTGGCACCAAATGGCTTAGGGGCACTTGACTGCTGTGAATTTTCATGCAAGCTGGGTGCATTGGTCTGGGGCAGAATGGCGCCATAAACCAACAGGCCTGAGTTCTGATCAGTTTATGCTTTGTGGGTGTTGAAATAAATTTTTATTCCCTTTTTTTCTTTCCTATTATTCCTGTGCAGACCTACAAAGAGGATAGGAAGGACTACTTTATTAAAGGAAACTTCAGTCAGATCATAAGCAACAATTTTTTGAAGGAGCCCAGTCTGATTCCTGCACACCACTGAGAATAGAGAATAGCTGTCTGAGTGACCTGGAACTCTTGGGGCAAAATAGGATGGTACACACCTGTCATTGCAGGCCCCCAGCCAGGTAATAATTAGCATTGACTCCATCATTCATAGAAGGGTGATTAATAATAATCTTTATTCTATTATATCATTATTAGGAAACCCATTGCTTTTATAGACAGTTATGATACAGGTGGACCTAACTGGTCCTCCAATCTGAGCACCATCACCATTGGCTGATTAAGAAACCACAAAATCAAATCTCCGTAACACATTCCACATGTTCACAACAACAGGTGCAGCAAGTGGAGATAAGAATTGTTTCTCATTCTTTTCTCTGGTCTTCTCACAGATTTTTCCCTGGGACAATGCCTGGGAAAGATGTTTCTCTCTGGTCAGAGAGCTGCTGCCACACACACCATGATGTTGCTGTAGAGAAGAGAGGCAGCAGAAATGCTGAGCTCCAGAATTTTATCTGGGATCTCAAGAGACCAAGGGCTCCTAGGCTTCTATTGGAATTGGTGGGGGGGAGGGGGGAATTAGTAGTCTAGAATGCACTAGAACAGTAGATTTGAGTGTCCTCCTCATAGAGAGATCCAGAATTACAGTAATAACCAGCTCTCTTTCTCATAAACATCTGCAAAGTAGAGACAATGAGATCTCTTCCCTATAAAGCTTAGATTTATCTGTATTAGGTTTATCCACACAGTCTAGTTATAGTCCTAGGTAGTCTGTATTATTTTACACTGACAAAAAGAACTTTAAAATGCCCTTAGAGTACAACATAATGATGCATTTTATGTCTTTATTCATTGGTCCCTGTGCATGAAATCTTACTGTATTGTATTTAGTAATATGGGAGATGTAAAGAGGCAAGAGACACTGCAGATCTCAGTGGTTCATTAGTCCTGAACTTTATCGTGTTTTAAACTTCTCCTTCTCCAGACCACAAAACAGCTTCCTCCTGTATCAAGTGTATTAAGTGTGAATCCACAGAGGGAACTTTTAAATGCTGTTGCTCCAGAAATAATGATTCCTCTATCTCTCTTCTAATTTATTATTCTGGAGGAACTTCCCTGTGTAAATTCCTAGTCCTGAATACTTAAATCCAGTGCTTGTATGTAAGTAATTTTGTCTCAGCTGTAATGGAACAACTAATGAAAAAGTTTCAGAAATAGTGATGAGAACTGTTTCCTATTGTAAAGATACATCTTCATTAGCAGGTACAGAAGAATATTACCAAAAATCCCAAGATATTTTCAGAAAATCCTTAGTGAACCAGTCTAGACTGGCATTTACTCCTAAGATAATAGAGACAAAATGTCACCAAAAAGGGAATCATAATAAGCAGTCCCCCAAAAAGTGCAAAAAAAATTGCTGAGGGCTTGGTGCCATTCCTCTCAGAGGGAGGCCTTCCTTCTCCTGGTGGAAAGCAGCCAGATACTGAGTTGGAAAGAAAAGAATATGAAATAATATTTTTCCTAGCATGGTTCCAGTACCTGAATTTTGATCTGATGGCTTGGATGGAAGTTAACCCAGTTTTTTTGACTGGACTGACTTTTTTGATAGCTTGGATGGGAGTTAATCCAGATATTTTTTTTTACTAGACTGGGGGGTTTTTGGAAGAAAAAATAGAGAGATTTCTTTGCCAGCAGGGGACAAATTTTCATGCTGTCAAGTTAAGCTGCTTCTCACACCTAGTTTTCATTTGAGACTATGCCACCAATTTAATCTTGATGAGATGGGCTCCTAAATCTCAGCCAGAAGAATTATGTGAGCTGTTCATTTTCCTCCTGCACCAGTCACCAGCATCCTTGGCTGTCCTATTCCAGCAGCAGAAAGTTGTGAAGCACTGAGCAACAAAGAACTGTGGTCATTCCAAATCTTACCCTGCCCAAGGTACCAGAGCCCCAGCTACCCCTGGCAGTGTGTGACTTAATCAGCTCTCACTTGCCCTGAGGTTAAAATGATGAGGCACTGACAGGCTGCAAACAGGCTGCTGTGGCTTCTGATGTTGTCTAGCCTCTGGTGGTGTTGAAATGCTGGGCTGCTATGACACCTCCCAGGGGAGCACTGCTTCTGCTGGGTGAAAACTGACCCCTAAACCTCATCCTCAGCCTTCCAAACCAGACAGGGGCTCCTTGGTGCCTCTTCAGCCCGTGGCATCTCTGCATGGACCAGTTTTCAGATGTGGAAAATATTCTCACTGGCTTGAGTGTGGCTGATCAGGGAAGCAGATGTGGCCATGAAAGGCAAAAAAGAGCTTTGTGTGAACAGTGGTCCCATGGGCTGAGGCTGTTCGTGTCCTGCAGGTGCAGGATTGGCCCTTGGAGCATTAAAATGGAGCCTGGAGGAACCTCTGCTCTTTGCTTGTAGGACCTGCAGTCCAACAGAATTATCAAGTAACAGGCTGAACACAGAAGTTCATGGCACCATGAAAATAAGTACACTTGGAGTGGGTTTTATCAATCTGAAAAAATGTTATACCCCTCGTTTGGGTTAGAGCAATTGCCTCATTATCCCCCAAGGTGCTGCACATTTTATACTTGAGCAACACACCTGAATTCACCTGCCCAGGTAGGCTTCCATCTTGTTTTCCAGAGCTGCTAAGTTCAGTGTTCATGAGTGTGGGGCTCACCTTTACTTCCTCAGAAGCCATTTACCAGTTCCTTGTTGCTGTGTGACTTTCCCTGGACTCCACTGTTTTATCTTTCAGCGCAGAGGAACACTTACTGCTGGACTCAGGAGACATTTATCAAAGACATGACTGCTGATTTACTACAAAGGGCTGCTGGATTCCTCTAGGAACTGTCTTTTGACCTGTTGCTATAAATTTTGCACTGCAGAATTGGCAGACTTTAATAGCTTTTTGTAAGTGAGTTCTGCAAAGAGAAGCCTGACCTCAAAGGACCTAAATATTTTAAAGTAAGAAGCTGTGCAGTTGTTTGGGTGTTAGGCTAAAATGTAGACTTAGAAAATGTAATTTCTCAGATATATACCAAGATACATTAATTGCCTTTTTTTTTCCATTAAAAAAATCAATCTACTATTGTAATTTTTAAAAGAAATTTTTAAATTTAGTGGCTGGGTATTGTGCCTATGGAGCCAAATGCATGATCACATGTTACATGGCTCCACAATAGATCATATTTTATATGGAATAAAGAAGCAGAAGTGCTACCTGATTTTTGTTGTTTTCAGTATGCTTGTGTTCCAGAGTGGGAACAGTATTAGAGATGTAGATGTATTCTGGAGAATAGTTGAAGGTGTTTGGAACAGGGACAGCTTCTGCCTTCCTGTTTTACCACAGAAATAATCTGGATACAGGAGAGGAAGCCCTGAATCAGTGGTACAGAGTGGCTGCAAACACCAGCATTTGCATACACATGGACAAATACAGAGCACACCTGGGAATTCATGGATTGGGCAGGTGTCTGAACCTGCCCAGTTAAGGCCTGAATTTTCCTTTGCAGCAAACTGGAGATACCAGTGGAAAATCTGGGGCATTGTGGAACAGCCTGGTGCAGGTATCAGTGTTCAAAGCCATTTAAATACTTTATAGGCAGTGATCTATGGCCAAGAAAAGCAGATGTAGGTCAATTCCTCTTCTCCCTGTCTCTCTCCCTCCCTGCTCCACCATACCATAGAATATTGCAGAGGTGTTTCTGCAGTTACCCTGATGTTCTTGCATGGAGCTTGGATGATCTATATAGCTGGGGAGGAAGCACTGAAGTGAATTTCCATTTTATAAGTCATATTGGGAACAGGAGAGATGGTTCAGCTTTTACACATGGGGCAACTGGCCAGATAGGGCAGACTGATGACACAAAGGAGTGAAGATGAAGGGAGTGCACCTGGAGACAAAAGAAAGTCAAAACCACAGAAGAAGCTGGTAGCTGCAGGACAAAAAGAGAGAAATATGAATCAGTTGGGAGTGAAATGTGAGGAGCCTCAGTGGAAAGAGAAACTATGAGAAGAAAGAACAAAGGAGCAAAAAGACTGATAGAAGATGCAGCAAATTTAGAGCATGTGAAAAGAGAGGAATAAAAAAAAATCCCAGAATATTTCACATCTGCTCATGGGGTTCAGATGACATTTCCTGCTTAAAATTCATGGTACATGTGTGAACACACAGGTTCCCTAGGTGACTGAAAATTTGAGCCAGGAAATCCAGTGAGCCAGAAACAGTACCTCAGACAGGAAGCGTTACCTCTAGAAAAGCCAGTTCAGGAGCTGAATCACATCAACTGGCCAATTTTATATTTTTAAATTTTTTAATGGAAAAAAATGAGGTTAGATTGAAGAGAAGTGGCTGCTGCTTGTCTAATAAGGGCACTCCAGACTGTGCTCATGCTCTAATATTTTCCACTGGAGGAATACAGAGCCTTTCCTCATTCCCCATCACCTTCTGGGACTTGTATTCTGCTCTGAACTCAGCTTGTTCCCTTGACATCTCCTTCTGCTTGCTTTTCTTTTTCTCCTCTGTCTCTGTTGCACAGGGAGATGAAGCCCCTGGGTGCTGGGAAGGAGCCTGCTGCGGGCCCTTTTCCTGCAGACCTCATTCAGAGATCCAGGGAGGCTGGCTCCAGCTGCTCAAGTTGGCCATCAGCTGTGAGCTGCTCAGATTTCTGTGGTATTTGCAGTGAGATGAGGAGATGTGGCTGTGCCTCTTGTCCTGTAGAGCCTTGCAAAGCTCAGGTTTGTATTACAATCAGGTGCAGTGTCTGCCTGTGTTTCTACCTCTCCAAAGGAATGGTGATTATTCCTGTGCTCTCCATGGCCATGGAAGCACAGGAAAGGGAGGTCCTGCAGAGAAGGGCTGCTCCCTGCACCACATCTCTCCCACTTTGGAATCAGTGCCTACCCTCAGATTTATAGGATGCTAAGACAGAGCAGTTTTTTGACTGCCACTTATAATATAATTCCCATCTAATTTAAGATCATACCAAATTTGGCTTGTGAATTTTCCCACCTGCTTCTTTCCCACCTGCTTCTTTCCCACCCACTTCTTCTACTCTAAACAGATAAATGGGAGGTAGGACAGGTGATGGTCTGCAAACTCACCAAAATGAACAACCAACAAAGTTGATCAGCTGAATCTTTAAGGGCAGCTTATTTAACACATGTGGCTAAAATTAAATGTGCACTAGTTGATGGATGAAGTCACACTATATTTTCATAAAAATACAGTTCTGGAGGTGCTCTTCATTCCTGCTTCGCTGGCTTGCACATTGTAATTGAATCCCCAAATCCAGAATTTGGCACTCTTTCTACACTGTAACTAGAAACCTGGTTCTTTGTGTTTTCTTAATTTGTATTATTTATAATAACAGTAAGTCTCCTGAGCTGGTGGTGGAAGTCAAATGACAGATCCTTCACCTATTATGCCATGTTTTTTATCAATTATCTTGCTGAATATTCCAGATGAAAATAGTGTTTGTATTGGCCAGAATCTGGGCTGTGCCTGAGGAAATATTTTAGTGAAATGAGCATTAGGAAAGCTTTAGAATATTAAGCCAAAAATAGAATTTTGTGCTTTAATACTCTCCTTAGCCTGTTGTACACACAGGATACTATTAAGTTGTTATTTTCAAGAGCAGCCTATTTTCAGACTTTCAGCATCTGTAAAAAAATGTATAATGATAAAGAGGGAATTCATATTTTCAGGCTTTAAAAAAGCCATTTGTAAAAGTCAACAGCTCTTACAATAGGCATCTGTCTGAAAAATATTCCTCAAATTTTCGCATGAAGTGGCGCTGTGTTCATTAAACACCCTGCTTTTGGAGTGCCCTCTAGTCAAAGATAAAAAGCTTCAGAAGAGCCTTCCGAAGGAGATTTGTGAAATAACATATATTTCTGTCTTGAGGACATCCTACCTCGATGCTCACGAGCCAGAGACAAACAGAGTTTATGGATGGCTGTGTCAAGAGCTGAGCAAATTTATTTCCCGTGAGTGACGATTTCAGATGAGATGGAGGATGGCAATTCCCTTCCAGGACACAACTCCTACCACGTACCCCCGTGCATTTTACAGAGCTAGGCCAAGGAGCTGCTGGGGCTGGTAGGACTGCAGACGCCTTTTGTGTTTTCTTTCCTTTTTAGGACTCACTGGAGCTGTATAATTAAATGGAGATTATTGGCAACATTATTTAGCGGTCATTATGGAGTCATTAGGGTTCTGCTTGGGCAAGAAGATAAGTCCCCTTCCTCTCTCACCCTTGATGTTTCTATCAACAGCTTAGAAAAGTGGTTCACAATGAATTGCTACTTAAGTAGTCCTATCTTCCTCTGCAATCTCCCTCCTGTTGTTCTTCCCTGTGGGCTGGCTGGGAAGGTCAGTACACTCAGCCTGCTGATGCAACGCAGGCTTCCCGATAGCTTTTGGCACTTTGCAACTGCTCCTGTGAAAAAAAAGAGAAAAAGAGGGCTCCCAGGGGATGGAGCCACTGCTGATCCAAACAGTGATGCCTTTCCTGTACTTTGTTGTGTCAGCCACGGGCTGTGGCTCTCTGTGGGCTGCTCAGACACATCGGTGCTCTCCTTCCTCCACAGCAGATGCTCCACACTGTGACCTGGCACAAAGCTCCGTGTTGCTCCATGCAGGAGTTATGGCACCTAACTCTTTCCCAGTCTCTGTGGCTCTCTGGTGGCTGCTCTAACATGGGAATTAGAAGGCTGGATTCCCTCCACACCACACAGTGGAAGTGGGCATGCAGTCTGGTGTAATTACATAGCAGTTAATAATTCTGCAAGAGTGTGTGTGTGTGTGTGTGTGTGTAGGTTGAACTGGCCAGAAAAGGAAACATCTGTTTTCTGGGAAATTCCAGGTTGTCAACATTTCATTTTGTTTGCCCTGGAATGAAACATCAACATTTCAGAATACCTGTCACAAGGAGACAGTCTGTGGGTCCCTGGAGCTGCTGGGCAGCTGGGCAGGGCTGCGTGGAGCTGGGCACCAGTGCCAAGGGCATCAAGCATCAGGCAGGGGCAAAGGGCTGCCAGCTGGCCAGGCTGCCCGGGGAGGGAGCTTCCAGAGAAAGTTTAATGAAATCAGCATGCTGCTTCTGACAGGGAAACAGCTCTGTCATTTCAAAGCAGGTCGTTACCATGGGGGTTTTTTTTCCTATACTTTAATTTGAAATTTTGCTTGAAACATGGAGAATGAAACGTCCTTTCCCTTGCAGTTGATCACATGGTAAAGTCCAAATCTCAGAGGCCCAAGAAATGCACTGGCTGTGAAGCAGAAGACCCTACACACATCCACAAAAGAAGCAGCATTTTCTGTTCTTCCAAAACAAAATTCTCTTTCAGAGCTGTGGGCTCTGGTGGAGAATGTGGCAAAGCAGAACACAGAAGTTTGCAGGATAAATCTTTTAAAACAGGGAAACAAGAAGTAAAGAGTTTTAATTATGCCCTAATTTTCCTCCTGAAGCATAACTGAGGATTTACTTTTACAGGCTTCATTGCTGAGCACTCCAACACTTTGCAACTGTTTAATGAGCATGGGTGTGGAGGTGAGGGTAAGAAATGCTGTGTGTCAGCATGGAGTCAGCACGGGCTAATTCTGCAAGCTGCAGTCAGTTTTGGGGCTGGCAGGATCAGATTGCAGAGCTAATAGAAGCTGAGAGGGCAAATGTTCTGGGGCTGCCAAAGCTCCATAGATGACTGCAATCTAGAGTGTGCATCTCAAAATACACTTTTTTCTCTAGAAATAAAGTCTCTTTTCTAAAAGCCTTTTCTGTTTTCCTCTCAAATGAAAGCAGTGCTATACCTCTCACTAAACTGTTGGATATTTTCTTCCAAGTGCATATGCTGTTGCAGACACCTGCCTAAATATTATTTCCATTATACCTCAGAGATACTTAGCAGTTTAGCAGTGACAAAGCTTCGAGACAGATAGGGTACTGATAATATTTATGAAAATGTGACATTAAATTTGAAGGATAACCTTTGATTTTAATAGGAAAATTAATATGAAGCAGCTTAGAAATCTGATCTGCAGTCAGTAACTTCTCAAAATGTTTTGAATCCTGCAGCCCATCTTGTGAGCCAGTTGATGTCACCCAGTGTGCTCAGGTCTGGTGTGCATTGCAAATGGAGCTCACCCTGGCAACCCTGTTATTTTGGAAACAGCAGCTGGGGGAATGGCACGCAGCGCCCACAAAGCCCCAGCCAGGCACGTGTGGAGGCCTGAGCAGAAGTGGCAGAATTTCATAGTCATTACTGCAAACTTTTTCACCATTATGCATGAGCAGTGACAGGCTTGCATTGTTAATCAGAGTAATTAGGATTTAGTTGAGGCATGACAATAACCTGTGCCTCATAAAGGCCCCAAGGCCATCCATTTTCTCCCCTTTTCCCTGGAGTCTCCCATTGTGATTCACAGATAGCCCAGCAGGAATGCAATCAGGAAATCTCCAGTGAATCAGTGTCCCTAAATCTTCAGGCTTGACAGGTTGAAGTCTGA
Source organism: Serinus canaria (assembly GCF_022539315.1). NCBI lineage: Eukaryota > Metazoa > Chordata > Aves > Passeriformes > Fringillidae > Serinus > Serinus canaria. Next base: position 23,871,057 of record NC_066316.1, read on the forward strand.
CAAGCTATTAGAAAAAACTGCTGATCATTAGGCTGTCTAAAATAGACTTAGCTTGTTTCTGTCTGTGTTCATTGATTTATCTGCAGAATGATGTTGTTTGAAGCTTAGATTACTCGTGCTGCCAGCAGCTGACATGATCTGTATGATAAAATGACAAAGCATGGCTCTGGCTAAGCACACAGGTCTGTCTGCCTTTGCTCTTGCCTTGCTTTTGACTCATTCTGGGCTAACCACAAGTTGGTTAGCCCAGAATGAGTATTTGGGCTAATATAAAACAATATTATTGAGAGAAACGAAAACAGAAATAGACCAAATGGTTTAAAGCAATTTTTGATCACCCCAAACACTGCTAGCACTGACAAATAGCATCAGCTCTCCCTGCATCATTTCAGAGCAGTGATTTCTAGGTCAGCTGCTGTGGGCTGTGCTCTTTGCTTCCCAGAGTTCACAGCTCTGAGCAGGCTTATTACAAAAAGTCTGGTTAAAGTTCTCCTTTATGCATGTCTTTTCCAATGTTTTAGTTTAAAAAAAAAACCCAACTAACCTTTAAATAAATTTCAAATAAAGTGATTTAATCTATTATACAATATTTGAGCTGTGAGATTTATTTCTAAGTTATTCTTACACTCTATTCAAGCTTCCATACAAAAAGAAAGTCACATCAGACTGGAAAATTTCTGAAGACGCTTTTTAAAAACAGGATTGTATTCTTATTTGTCATTTACAATGACATCTGTTTTTCCAGTCTTCCAGTTTTCCAGTTTTTCTGGCTTATTTCTTCTGTTTTTAAAAAATGACTGGCTTTCTTACAGGATTCAAAATATGAATGTGGAAAATAAAAAATAAATTCAGCTCTTCTTTCCCACTGGCAGGGATTTTATGCTCTTAAAAATGAAAAAAAGCATCTGTTTTACACCATTAGGTATGCAGAACATGAGCAAGCTGAAAAATATATATTTTTATACTTGCATAAACTTATACATCTAGTATGTAGAGAGTATGTTATCTGCATAAATTCTCCTCTTTGTCAAAGACTTGTAACAAGACTTCTAAAAAGAGAGATATGTTTACTTGTTATTTAAAGCAGATCAAAATATAGAGGGGATTTTTAGTTTAATAAATACTTATTTACATTTACAGATATTAAAGAAGAGAAATTTAGTATGGCACAAACATGGTCATATCCCTGAGAAAAGTAGAATGAGATACTTAACCACATATCAAGTCCCAAGTTTCAGGTGAACATGATTCCTTTTTCATTTATTGCTTTAAGAAGATTCTTGTATACCTTGCTTAGAGAGAGCACAAAAACTCTCTGAGATTTTCCTAAGACTCTGCCCAAAAGTTCTGAAGCTGTACTTAGCACCCATTGTGGCTTAATTTGCAGTCTTCACATACAGGTTTGCTGAAGGAAGGATGTTTACCATGTGAAATATTTGCAACCAAACTGATGTTTCCATTAGGCCATGCATTAGGATCTAACTACACTTCGAGGTTTTGGCAAAGATAATTTTAAAGCATTTTGTAGACAACAAAGAATTCAGTTCAGCACCTTTAGGATAAATCTGCCTCCCCACCTCCCCACCTTTGCTTCACCCCCACGATGCCATGGATGATGTTAATGTAGACATGTGCAAATTTATGAAACAAACATCGATGGAGCATTAACCTCTCTGTTAATATGTGAATCAAATGGAGAAAGCTTTTCATGACACCCTTACCTTTCATTATTTTCTTTGTTGTCTGATTTCTATCCTTTGTAAACACTTAAAAAGCAATTCAGAGACTTGGATTTGTAACTTGTGGTAACATTTGAGTCATCACCAAAATACTTCAGATAAATAGTTGGGGAATTGTATAAAAGTGACAAAACTCTTTGAGGCAGGTGTGGAAATAGTAGTTAAAAGAATTAAATATTTGCAAGTGGCAGGCATGCTTTTAAAAGAGTGAATGTGTGCCAGTCATCCATAGCATCAATAGAAATGGACTCTGGATGAGCCACATCCCCAAGCAGCTGGCAGAGTTAAAGAGCAATTTAACAGACAAATGACAACACATCTTCCAAAATATGGACATGGTCTCCAAAGAAAGAAAACAAAGGAAGACTATAATCCCCAACAGAATAAATGTTTAACCACAGCAAAGCTAGCTAAAATATTAGTGAAAGCAACTTGCAGAAGTAATGGGAGCTAAGAGTAAAGCCTTTTGTCATTACATCAGAAGCAGTATGGCTGGACAGCTAGCAGGATGAGAAGAAGCAGCAAAGGAGGATAGAGACATTATAGAACAGCCAAATGAATTATTTGCACTGGTCCCTGCTGTAAATGAGATGGGAGACTTTCACACTGGGGCCATTCTTTACACCAAATGAGTCTGAGCAATCTCCCATTTGGGAGTGTCAGAGATTTTGGAGTAAATCAGTAGCACAACAGATCAGTAACAATTGGCAGTGTTCACACAGGAGATTTGAAACAGTTCAAATATGAATTTGTCAGGCAATCAGCTGTGATTGTGATGGATGAAAGCAGCACCAGTATCAGGAAAACATGGAAAGTATAGATAAGGGGAACAAGAACAAGCAGAGGAGTTTTCTGTGAAGGAGTCTAAAAAAATAATGCCCTTTCATTTGCAAAAGTGGTGACTGAAAGGTTAGTCTGGTGAAAATATCTGAAATTAAGAAGATAAGAAATTTTTGCAGTAGTGTAGGAGCTAAAGACCATGTTTCTAGACAACAGGAAAATACAGGAAAAGGAAGAGATTTTTTTGTTCAGCACATCATTTAATCATCCTTGCTGTAGGATGGGTGCTGTGAAGGACAAACAGGTAATTTTTATCACTCTGAAACTATTGGATTAGGCAAATTCATGAATATAAGATGCTTTGCATGGGTGATTTACATGCTACCTCTAGCTCAGAAAGTTCTTATGTAGCTAAATGCTGGCAGAGGGGGAGTAGCTGAAGGGCACAGCTCTCAGAAGGGCACAGCTGAAGGGCAGACCCTCAGAAGGATATGGGATGAATCCTGCCTTAATTGAATCTGCTGCCAAAGATAAAACACCATCAAAGAGACTTTGGCCTGGGCCTGTCTTATATTACTTATGCTTATTACTTATGCTTTCACCCTATGAACCAGGCAGTTTGTCTCTATAATTCTCCTCATTTCCAGGGATGGTCACTTGTGTGATAGCTTTTCTCTTCTGACTGGATGATGGAACACAGCCTGGGCAGGAGAAAAGGAGGAGCTCTTTGCAACATTTGAATAAAAACCTGTTAAATTATAATAAATATAATAAATTATATTATAATATATAAATGATACCTGTCATTCAAAAATAATGTAATCCAGAAAAAAAAAAAAACAAAACCAAAAAACCCCAAAACCCAAACAACCACAGTGAGCTTTTTCCACAATGTTTTTTGTTTTACTGTGTAAAATAAATAATACTATCACTTCTTATCACCTCAGCATATCTCTAGTGGTCTTTGCTTTTGGGGACAGGAATGGCAGGCAAGTTCTCCCATTTGTGTTTCTTTCGACTTGAACAAAGCAGAATAATCTATTTTCTTTAGCTGTGAGACCGCAACACAACACAGTGAAACTGATTTGCTCCTGTGTGTGCAGGAAAACCTGCAGCCAAGCCAGAAACCAGATCCAGTATGTGTGAGTTCCATTTCCCACCCTCATCATTGGAATGTAATCAGTAAGTGTTCAAATCATGAGGTATCACTTCAGAATCTATTCAGGGTATGTTGGACCCTGATACTTTTTTTTTTTTTTTAAATGTTTTCCATGTGCTATCATGAAGAAATTCAGCTTGAACACAGTTAACTCAGCCCAAGTTTTGGAAACAAGATTTAGGCCCTTCAGGGGATTGTTCTTCCCTGGTGTTGTTAATCCTGTGGTTTTTAAGGCATTTTTTTCATGAAAAGGAAATGTGTTTTGTTTTACTTCAATGTTTACAAGTGTTTGTCTGGGAAATATAGGATTATAAAGGAACACATTTCAAGCATCATGCTGGGTGTGTTAGTGCTTTGTATTCTGCTACCACATCTGAATTTCCTTCATGTTGTATTTCATAATGTCCCAGACAAATAAGGATGAGATCATGTTTGCTAGAATTGTTTAATCACCAGTGGTCTGACCCTGAAAACGACAGGGCACATTAGCTTTCTGTCACCCTGGATGGGAGCTGAGGTTGCACAGCATCTGGAGGGATGTTCTCAGCACCCCACAGAATTTGTGCTTTTCACTTGAGTCCCAGACCACATCTATTTTCTTCAATATACTGCAAACATATAACTGCAGTTAGCACAATTGGTACTTTCACTTTTAGCTGAAATGCCTCTACCCAGCAGGCAAACTAATAACCATGAGATGACATTGTGATGAATGACAATGCCTCCAACAAAGTGCTCGAGCCATAAATGGAAAGAGACAGTCAGTTTAATCCTATTTTTTGAAATTGCATATGCTAAAAATTCGTTTCAAATGAAAATTAAATAATGCTTTTTAAGCTACAAATTACAATAGGCCTAATGCAATAAGGCACCAGCTTCTCTGTCCTCAGTTCAAGTTGTGGTTGGGAGTTTCAAGACAATGCCTAATAAAAGACACATTAATTTGAGGGCATTCCTCAGTGATAAGACTGTTTCCAGTTGCATCTCTTAACAATCTTTCGTTTTAAGGAATAAATAGAAGGAGGTGAAGGCAGGAAAATGAGTAAAGAAAGATAAAATGTGCAAAACACAAAGAGTTTGGGGCACCCTTGTCCTGCTATCTATACAGCTGAACAGTCCACTGATTACAGTGGTGTTTCTCCTGACTCAAATTTACACAAATGGAACAGCATCAGCCCTTCAGATAACCATGATTTATGCCTTTCCTGGAAGTCACAGCAGATAACAGTGCTGAACTCTACCTTCTCCTGTTGAAACACCTTGACATTTGTGAAACAAGATATTCCCCTGGGAGTGATAGATATGATAATTTTGTATCAAGTGTTACAAATGGATTTTAAGAACTTGGAAACAATTGCATGTGTAAGTTTGTAATTTTTCATTTTTTTGGGGGTTCGAACTGGACTAATTTTCTGTTCTGACCACACAACATTAATGAAATAATTTACAGGCTGATAGAAATGTTGCTATTTTTAAAAGGCTTTTTGTCAAAATACTATCTTTTAAGTAAAGGGAAATACTCAAGAAGTAGTTCATACTATTTCAGAAATACTTAAAAAAAAATTAAAACCCCATCAGAAAAAAATCATAATCCTGACTTTGCAATGAACATCCAGTATGTTATCCATTTGCATGTTCATTCTTTGAACAGCTCTAAATCGATTACCTAATCATTATCTAAAGAAGATAATATTGACAATAATTTCATAATCTGATTTTCCTTAATCTTTAGACAAGAAATGTCTTTTAGCTTCACAGACAAGTAAAAAGTCTTCCTGGGAAGGAATCCTCTTATGGAGTTACTTCTCAGGGTTCACCACTCATACCATGGGGCAGTTCCTGACCTTTGAAGGAAGAGGAAGCCCATGCAAGCTGCCTTTCCATACAGCTGACATGTTCTGATCCCCAGAACCAGAGCAGTAATACAGCTGAATTAACAGAGGGTTTGTCTATACCACAGGCACAGAAATTCCTTTACAGATTATGGAAAAAGTGGTTTCAGGGAATCTGTGCTGTCTGCTGAAAAAAAGATTTAATGAAGAATCAATGACCAAATTGAGCACTAGTCTCTTCTCAATGAAAGCCTTGTTTGAGTCAAAACTCCCCTCCGTGTTTGTAGCCAACTTGAGTAAGTTTAGAAGAGCAGCACCAGCTGAGGGGTAACTGCAGCACCATGTTTGGAGAATGCCTCCCGTTTGCTCGCGCTTCCTAACATTCCTGAGCCTGGTAAGCACTTGAGATTGCCACTGCTGGCCATGCCAGCTGGCTCTCCTTCCTTCTGCTGTTCTGCAGAAGAATCTTGGCCAGTGAAACATTTTCAAAATGTGTTTCTGACACAGCGGTGGAAGACTTACAGCTATTGTTTGAAACAGGCAAGAAGAAATAGCTATATGTGTTCTCCTTGCTGGGAGGAATCCCATGGTAATAAAAAAAAGTTCTGGATTTTCACTGCAGAAGGTTGGTGTGTTTTGAATCTTTGTGATGGAGACAACCTCAGCAGACTCATTTCAGTGGAAATGCTTGTTTTGACAAGTGAGGAAACATAGCAATTACTAATGCATTTTGCCACTTGAGTCTTTCTTGACAAACATACCCGAGGATTGTAATATAAATACATAACTGCTTTTCCTCATTTCAGCATGCCACTTGTGAACGATTTTGTCATAACAAAACCCATCTTCCCTGCTTTTCATTTATCTCCCTAAAATAGAAATGGTCTTTTTCCATTTACCCTGCAAGAATAAACATCTATTAATTCTCCCAGGTCACAAAACCTTCAGCTTCTGAAGGTTAGAAATGTCTGCACAGTATGCAACTCCTTTGGTTTAGTTCTGCCTTGAATCAACTCTACAGAAAATGTCCAAATATTTGCCTGGTAATGGGAAAAATGAATGTAATTGATCCACGGCTCTTATGTACAACATCAAAGTACTTAGAGACAAGAAGCTATTGTAAGACAGTGACTAATAACTGTATGAGGGGATTTCCATTAGCAGGCCCACAAGGAAGATGGTTCTAGTCTGTGAGTGCCTTGTGAAAAGTTAAAACTGACATGAACTATACGAGGAGATTTTAATAGAATAAAAATTGTGGAAAAGGGCATCCCATTTTATATGTGTGACTTTGGGATACATCAATTACAGTCAGATGCAATCATAAATTATTTAAATTCACTGAATCCTCCTGTAACACAATTTAAAGTCTTCTACCCCAAATCTTTCAAATCACTGTGGTTTTGATAGCTGTGTAGATAGCAATCAGTAAAACTGAGTTACAATGAATAATTCCAAAATCTCATGGGATGAAGTGATTCTTTCCCTTACTCCAGAATATGCAACCTGATGGAAGTGTAGCAGTTCCCAGCACAGTGCTACTTGCAAGTCTGACAGAGGTGAACTTCTGAGGTACCTGATACTGATAACTAGACAACATATTTAGGGTGAAAGAAAAGATAAATAGAAGACTGACCAGGGAGCTGATTCTGCCATCTTTGACTTTCACTTTGCTTGAAATATTTAAACAATGGCAGCAAATATTTGGCTCTGTAGAATCTTTTCAGGAGTTGTATTTTCTTAATATTCCTAGATGAAAGTTGCATTTCTAGTTTTATTCTGGTTTAGGAAGCCCGTGCTGTTGTCAGCCTCTACTTAGATTATTATCTTAGACCCTTACAGATAATAGTTCATTTTTACTTTTGTAATCATACTTACATATGCAAGGAACATAGGTGCGTTTCTTCCATATGACCCATAGTCTGATATCAGAGTATTCACTGCTAAACCAGGTTTGGATTTTTTTCCCCCACAAGGTAAACTGTTCATCACAGAAGCACACATGCAGTGGAAGAGGAAAGAGAGAGTAAGACCATTCTTGTCTTTTCACAGTCTTTGTGGCTAGCTGAAGTGTGGGACCCAGGGACCAGGCCCAGTCTTTGCCTGGAATCAGTGTGAAGAGAGAGGTAAAGAGCATGTTAAATCATTCATTTCTTCTCCTTGCCTGAATTCCACTGGGCCTGTCTGGAAGGCAGGAGATAGCTTGTTCCCTGAAAAGGCACATCACAAATTCTTCCCCATTTGAGCCAAAGGCTCCCAGTACAAAGGATTGCATTTTTCTGAGACAGTGCTTTGGATCTGCTCCCTAATGTGGTTCAGCTTCCTTGCTGCCCCTCATTTCAGCCCATGTCTTAACGGTATAATTTAACCTTAAATTAGAGGCATATTTTACCCTTGTTTTGTATGCAGAAATTCCTTTGATGTAATTGGGAGCCCGTGCAAAGATGGAGGGTTTATCATGGCCCTTTGAATGCATGTGACATGGCAATTTGTCCAAGACATATTCTCATGCAAGAAGAATGGGATCCCATTGTGGGAAAATCCAGGGCCAAACACTGCACAGAACTGACATCAATAGGATTGAGCACAGTGTGAAGTTATGGCAAAATCTGATGAATTGGCTGGGGGGTTTTTAGGCATCCACTACTCTTAGTGTTGCTGATGGAGAGTGATATCTTATTGTCTGGAGAAACCCTAACTTCTGTTGCAAGAGGATGAAAGGGAGATGATCTCAAGAATCTGAGTGTCCATTTTAATTGGATACATGCAGGCAGAGGCCAGTCCAAAGCTCACAGAATACTGTAGACATGATTCTGATGGCTTTTGGATGAGTCCCACTATGAAATCTCAAAATTAGGATTTGAAACAGAGTCAATGAACACAGAAGTGACTGTCTCACCAGATAAAAAGACATGACATAATTTTGAAATTGAACGTGTTCTTTTCAGTCAAATAACCTCCAGGCTCTTTTGATTTTTTTCCCCCCATTCTTTCATAATAAGGCAAGTTTTGCTGACCTTTATGCAGCCTCTCACAAGAAATTCACCTAAAGAGTAAAGTTCTGAGCCCAAACTTATCTACAGAATTCTACAGAAACCTATAGGCAGAGACACAAAACTTCCCCCATCTTATTTAGGCAGCAATTTAAACACTGTTGTTCCAGCCCTTTGAGTGGTCACATCTCCTTTGTGAGCTCTCCATGGGGTCTTAATTTCTAGATGCATTAAATTGTGTTTTTTCTTTTAGCACAATCCAGGATAATGCAATGGAAAACAGGAGGGACTGGCTTGAAAGTTCTGGGGTTTATGAAAGGCATGTGAGATAAGAAAATGTCAAGGAAAACAGATCATGGGCAGAAGCAGATGTTCAGCTTATGGCCACATCTTTGATCCTTTCTTCTTTGCATGTCTCTCACATGATGTGTATACAGAGAGAGTAGAGAGCCTACATTGCTAATGTGCAGAAGTGAGGCTCGTCATGAACTCATGGGAGGATGGGTCTGTAAGTGGATTGAAAGGGGTCACAGAGTCAGTATTTGCACCATTTTCTCATGAGAAAGTAGGTCCCATGTCAGCTAGAGCACAACCAGCACGTAGCTCCTAGCCCATATGTATGGCTAAATCTGGGTCAACAGCACTGCTAACCCTGAAGAAATATTTCAGTGTGTGCATGAGGGGCTCCCTAGGAACAATACCTGTGCCAGAGCCACAGAACTATGCAGCAAACACCTATCTGAGGAACTTGAACAGTGCATCTGGATGATTCATATCAGGATGAGGAGCTTTAAATGGGCAGAGGAAGAGAATTTTGAACATAAACAACATAAACATTTAAAATTGGTTCAGACTTTTGTTAGAAAAGCAACACCTAAATTGCTGCAGAGAGCATATGAACCTCCTTGTACCTGTGCATCAGCTCTCTGGATAATGTCTTTGGTATCTCACAGGTACTGAAGTTTGCCAGCTGCATGTTTCTGCAGCTGCTTTTTATTGAAAGACACAATAAACACTACAGTCGTGTAAATCCTCTATAAATAGCTGCTGCAAAACCCATCCCTGAGCCCTGTTCAAAGTTAAACACCCCACTAACTTTCTAGCCCCTCTCTACTAGCATGTAAATTGAATACAATACTAATAGTCACCCTTTTCTAAGTGATTTGGGATCATCTAATGAGAAGCACTATATATTAGTGAAGTCCAAAACATTGAAAATAGTTACTTGCTTATTTCTCATAATTTCTGAACCATCATTTCCAATCCACCTCCATTGTTCCCAGCAAGCAACTAAAATAATTAACAGCAGACAGCCTATTAAGAAATAGAAAGTGTTTTGGTTACTTGCTATTTTTGGGTATGCATTGTTCCAGCTTGGGAGCAGCCAACTGCAGTTGGGAGTATGTTTTGTACACTACAGACATTTTAGCTCCAATATTTGCCATGTTCTGGATCTGGAAAAGTTCTGAGATTGCTCAACTTCTCTAAAGTTCTTCTCTAAGTTCAACTTCTCTAAGTTAAATTATGTCACTTAGAATTAATAATTCTGACTAAATAAACTCTGTTTAAGTGCCATAATTTTACACCAGTTTAAGCCATCCTTTTCTCCTCCAAAAGAATCTTTATCCACAAATCTTTCTTTTACCCAATGGAGCCCTTCAGTTCTTTCCAGAACTTTTGGGTCTATCACTTTTCAGAGATGGAGATCACTCTGATGCAGGACACATACAGAGCAACGAAAATACCAAAAAGTTAGCATTTACAGCAATATTTTTTTAAACCAAAAAGGTAAAATAAAGAACAACCTGAGTTGTCCTAAACACAAATAACATGTAAGACTTGTCTGTGTGTGCTGAGAGATACTACAAGTAAGACACTACAAAGCAGAGGAAGGACTGCAGATAGAGCAGTCATCTAAGTCTAGACAGGAAGAAGAATTATTTTCTCCCAGGTGTCTTACAGGTTAAGATATCACAATGAATCAAAATTACGTTGCCTTCATTTTGAAATTGTTTTTCAGACTTGTTTTTTACAAGTTTGCATTTGTTCTGAGGTTATTAGTTGTTCTAATAAAACATATTATTTTAACTTGTGGTTGTTTCCTATTTTTCTGAGCAGAAAAGTTAGCATTGCTAGGGACAGGGTTTGAGTGATCTTACTTGAAAGGAAATTTATGGCCTTGGGAATGGGGTGATATTTGGCATGGATATCTAGGAGGACAGAAAAGAATAGATCATCCTAGGAAAGCTTCTCAAGGGAAAGATAGGAGAATGACCAAAATACTTTATCTTCTGGGACAAACACCATCCTTCCCCCTGACAAATTTCAGACCAGAACCACTTAAAATTAGAATCAAATAAAACTGATTTCCAGTAGGGTCTTAATGTCATCCCTGGACACCATTTTGCTGAGCCTAACTGCCTTAGTGCTCTGCTTCCCTCATCACTGTTGTTCCTTCCAAACACCCCAATGCTGTGTTTGGACAAACCTACCTAATGCTTTCAAACAGAGACAGAGAACAGTGGGGGACATGTAGCACAGACAGAGAATGCTTTTCCTGACGTATCAGCTGCTGCTTTTAATTAACCAAGAGCTAAGTGGATTCCTGCCCAACCTGTGAGCAGCAGGTTGGTAGGAGAACTCCAGCAGTTAATCCCTTGCTAACAAGGATGGTAGGCATCCTGGTTCCATGCCTGAGGAGCCTGGCAGGAGGTTATTATAGGATAACTGCTGACTTTTCTCCTGCAGTCCCCTTGGAATGCCTCTTGAAGACCCAGGGTATCTGTTTGCTTGTTGCCTGGCTGTGACACCGTGTAGTGCATCCTGCAGTGCCTTGTCAGTGCTCCTCAGCCCCAGGTACCTGTGACTCGAGGCCACCCAGGCCCTGACAGGAGGTGGTTGCTCTCCTCACTCATTTTGCCTTTGGGCTCCTTTCTGGAGCAGTTAACAAGACACCCAGCTGGGATTCCCTGTCTCCTGGCATCTGTCTGAAGAGCACTAGCCCAGTTAGCCAAAACTGCCCCTGAGGACCACAATGACGCTGTATTGCTTAGATAGCTTTTGGGGATAATGACTTGAGCTAAGGGATACCCTTGATTAGTCACTATGCCAAGGATTGATATCATTATTCATAAAAGAAAAAACATTCAAGGTATCAAACATATGGTTCCTACTTATTTTTTTTTATAGTTCTTTCCAGTTCATTTTCTAGATCATCAGTTAAAAGTAGGAGGATTTGAACTGGACTATATAGTTCTGCAAGACACAGTCCCTTCTCTGTTGCTTTTTTTTTTCTTTTCTATTCATTGCCTGCATGGTAGAGAGGATGATTTCTCCCTAGGGAGAAATAATAAATGAATTATAAAAGCATGCATTGTAATTTTTTAGAAATGGAATATGCTTCACACGCCTACTGAGTGATGTGCATGAAAATCCATGTCGTGTACATGTTACAGAAGAAGGCTTTTTTGTAAGATTTTTTTTTAATGACCTGTGCTTAGAATACTAAAATTGAAACCTTGCTCTGGGTGGTCTTTATTTTTGGCTGAAGCCTCGTAATAGTTCCATAAATATTAATTTATGAAGAATGCAGGACACAAGTGAATGCAGAACTGACCACTTTCTTGGTGCTCTCATATTACTTAAGCTGTATTATTATTATTATTTTCTTACAGAACAGTGAGAATACTGTTAAAAAAATTAAATGGGACTTTTATCATTGAAAAAGTTTGTGGTTTGCTTATTTGGATGAAAAAAAAAAATCAACTGAGCACATGCAAATAACTTCAGAAATAAAGTTCAACAGTACTAGTTTTGACACCAGCCTCGTTTGTTTCCTCTGAAATGTTTAGCCAGTCCAGCAGCCAGATATTTCAAGAACAGCCTCACAAGTGAAGATTAAATGTGTGTGTTTTTGTAAAACAATGACATCTTGTTTTCAAAGTCCTGCAAGCTTAAAATGGATATTAGAGCAGTCACATATAAACTGCAGTTCCCAAGGACAACTGTTTAGCTTAAGTGCCATTTAATGTTCTCCTAAATGGTTCTGCTGTTTAGTGTGCAATATATCTTCTAGATTAGACCTTTAATCCTTTACATTGTGCTTGCTGTGTCAAAGAGGGCTTCATGCCAACTTCTTCCTATTGGTGGGTCTCATTCTCTCTCTTTTTACAGGCAATGAAGAACATCAAAGTCTTATGTTTTGCCTCTTTGAATCCAAACAAGAAATCCAGATAAAACTAAAAGTTTCTGTGAACTAAAAACTTTAAACAGTTTAATGTGTTTCCCCCTTTGTTTCTGCTTTAATTTTAGTACTTTTATGAGCACAAAGAAGTAGAAGAAAAACCAAAAATACTTTATAAAGTGTTGGAGTTTCTTTTATAAATGTAAAAAAAATGATATAGATTAGTCGGATCCTTATGATGCTAATGAGGACTTCAGAGTGCTATGGCTTTCACACCTCAATGCCTTAAGGTGAAGAGACACAATGCTGTAGAGAAATTACCTGGTGCACCATGTTTAAGCAGAGCAGGGTATAAAATTAGGACCAGCTTTGATTTGAAGGCACATCAGTTTATGCTGAGCCAGCAGTTCCATGCACCAACCAGAGGAGCCTCGTTACTGATGGAGCTGAAGTCTGAGTACTGCTTTGCAGCGTAAGTCAATAGTGGCTTTCCAGAAACTAGCTCTGAATTTCTTAGTCTTGGCTATTCTCATATTTGCTCCTGAGAGGAAAATAAATTTGCCCTGTATGGCCTCAAAAGCAAAAACATCTGCTGGTATTATGAGCAGCCCTATTGTCCAAGCTCAGCAGCACGGAGGTCTGCACTTGTTCAGTTCTGTTTTCCTGCTAAGCATCGGGAAAGCCTGTGGGAATCATTATCAAGGCTCCTGAGGGCAGCTGGGGAATGAATTCACCTTTTTGGTGCAGCCAAATGTCCTGGCTAGTAGCAACTTATGCTACCATGCAGGAGAACCACGTTTGGGAAAAAGTTTAGAAAACTTGTTCCAAAGCCAGTGATAGACAGCAGCCATGGGCTAAGGGAAGGACATGGCTCTGGGAAGGTTTGCTGTGGTAGCTGGCAGCTGGAGGGCATGGAAAGCTAAGACTTAGTGGGTGGTGGGGATAAAAAAATAATGGTGCAGCCAGCGCCCTTGGTTAGAAGAAATCCCAGCTCACTTGGCCTGATTCATTAACCTGAACATCTGACTAAAGGAAGAGAGCATTTCCCACTTCTTGCCACTCACTCCAGTCGCTTCACCAGTTACAAAATGTCTACACAGGGACCTGGGGCCTCACATTGGTGTTTTTGTTATCCTTGCCTATAAACAGGTACCTTTGCTTTGTAATTAGGAGCAAAATTGAGAAAAGGAATGTATTTCACTTTTTTTTTTTTTTTTTTTAGCTTGCATTTCTGTTATTTAGTTCGGCCCTTATGAGTAAGAAATACATTTCATATTTGGGACCAGATGTACGCACTCCCAGAAGCTGAAATTTATCTCAAAATTTTTAATTATCAGATGTTATTCACATTTGGACTTAATATTAACAAAATCTGTGACCAGATGTCAGCTATCTAAGAAGAAACAAAGTCCAAGTAGCACTGACTAGGAAAGCAAACAAACCTCTTCCTGTAAGCACAGAACCTCCAGGTTTCCATCCAAGTTGATGTTTCTGCCAGCATTGACGAAGAATCCATTTAGTCCTCAAGTTTCTTGGTGGTCCTTTAATTTTTTTCTTTTTACGCTCATGAGTGAAAAATAGCATCAGCTGTGTTGTCTCAATCTCATTCACCTTTTACTTTGGTTTTACCAAGCACTGAATGCTTTCCAAACCTGCTTGGAAAGAAGACCTTCCAAACTTAAGCCTTTCCATTCAGAACCAAGCCTCAATACCCAAACCTACTCTAATGGCAATTTTCAGCCTCTGTCTGAAAATCTTTTCACAAATGTAATTATTTTCTTGATAGACTCAGCTGTAGGGTGATTTTTTTTCAACATGGTATTGTTGTAAAGATGTCCATAAAGGACAGTTTAATTGTTGATGTGGCAGATGTCCTGTCAAAGGGAGGGCAAGTAATGGCTGAGTTTGCTGTCAGGGTGTGTTCTTCTGTCCATAGAAAGTTGTGTAACACCTTGCAGCTGCACCCACAAAGCAACCAAAAATCTAGGATTAGCCAAGGTAACTCTGGTGACTTCCCCAAGGAGCTGCTGGCAGATAGGGTCACTGATCTCCAGCTAGACGTGTACACAACCCCCAGTGATAAGGGACCGTAACAAAAATAGACCTGTCAGGAACCGTGAGGCAGGATAAAGCATTCCCATTTCACTCCAGACAGAGGTTTTGCTTACCTTGTCTTAAAAGATCACCATGAAGAGACTCCACAGTTGCCTTAGACAGTCTTTCCCTGCACTTGTGTTCCCTCAGTGAACATGCTGTCCCAAAACCATTGCTCTAATCTTTCTTCCCACAGTATTTGATGCTCCTACTCAAACATATCATTTTTTTCCCTATCTCCCTTGCATGTGGGAATTGGCTTGTTCCCTTCCTCTTTGCAACAGCCTTTCATATCCTTGCATACTGTTTATCAGAGCTCCACTCAGTCTTCCTTGCCTGTGCTAACAGGCGGAGGAAATCTCCAGTTAACAGGAAGATGGTGTGGCTGCCTTCCTATCAGCCCACCCTCGACTTCAGTGAGATTAGTAGGATTTGGAGCTCTGGTGAATTTTGACGAGCACAACAGCCCCTTGAGGGGCTTTCTGAGATAAAGTAGCGGTGAAGTTGTTCTAATTTATCTTGAGGATATAACTGGATAGCATTCATAATCAGAGTGGGGGGCATATAAAGATAGCTGGGCTGTTCCTCCTATGCCTCTGATTTGTGCTGCATGCAGCTCAGGAAATCCAGACTATTTACTGACAGTAAGGTGGTGATTTGACAAGTTCTGCCCAAAGAATTGTTCATAATATCAAAGACTTAGGCTGTGGAAAACCAACCAGGCTGATATCTTTCGTGTTCTTCTCACAAGTTATTTAGCTATTCATTAAATTTTCTGTAAGATAATCCATATATTTTTAAAATAAGAAAGTACCACTACAGAAATAACCTTTCATATACCACCAAAATCACATAGTGTTTAAAGACTTCTAACTTGACAGACTTTAAATTCAGTACTAACAAATTTATGTATTATGTAAAATTGATAGTCAAGTTAGCAAAGCTGCATATTTATGAGAGTGTATTGGTATCAGTTTTCAAGCACTGTTCTGAAATTTTACTTAAATACTTTGGGTTCAGCTCACTACTATAACTTGGCTCCTTTGTGGAGCTCTAGTGATGCAAACCAATTTAAATCGTTGGTTAACCTCAGTTTATGACATCTCTGTGCTTCAGCAGTGGTGGAAAACAGCCAGGCTGTATCTGGTTCTCCCTCTTTTGCTAATCAAAGGTATCCAATTGCCTCCCACTAAGGCATTTTGTGTGCTCTATAATACACTTTAATCATAATCTTTGTTACCTGGATTCTGGTATCTAATAATTTTAATTTATAGTAAGCTTCTGCATTTAAAATTCTACAATGTGATGGAGACTATCAATTTATATTATATTTATATACCAGTGGGTGTACTTTCAAACTTGAAAAGAGCAAACAATCTGTGTCTGAGGAAGCCTTTAAATATCACTATTCATTGAAATAGCACATTTAAGTAGAAAACCACACACTAAGCGCTTGGTGTTCATGTGTATATGAAGGCATAACTGTAATACTCTTCAAAATGAAAAAAAAAACCAATTCAGATAACATCTTCATTAGTGCATAAGCTTCCCATCAGCTATAAAAAATGAAAGGGACAGATGTACCAGATGTGAGCACGGGTCCATGTTAGTGGTAGCCATAACAGAGAAATGCATTCATGTGAAATACACCATTGTGTGCATTCTGAAGCCTAGAGAATTGTTGAAGTCTGTGCTTTCTTCCTACGCACAGCTGCAAAGATAACACTGTCTACTGTTCAAGAGCTCCATGGGGAATTCCTCGTAACAGTCCTGTTCTTTCAATTCTTATTAGGGCTTACATCCCCATTTCAGCTGATGATCAACTCACTATCTGGGTCAACTGCTGGCATAAATCCCATCAGCAATTAAAATTTTAACTTGACAGTATCATTCCTATAGTGAGAGAGCAAGTTGGAGCTTTACAGTGAGTCTGGCTGGATCATTTCTCTTTTTTCTGCCCCTGAACTGCATGAAAGGGTTTCTCCATGCTTACCTTTAGCTGCTAGAATTTCTGGGATGACGATATACTTTTATGGTGTACTAAAATAATAAGGACAATGACACATGATACCCTTGAACTCAAAATGCTTTGAGGAAGAAATATAGATACATAGGCCCTTATCCAAAGCTTACTGAAGTCACTGGGAGGCTTTTCCATAAATTTTAACGGACTTTGGATCTGACCTTAAGTTATTTATTAATGACAAAAACAGGTGATGCACTTTCTCCAGCTTAGACAAACCTTCTGAATTTGCCAATTAGAAATTTAACAGGAGTAGTACCTTCTGGTTTCTTTCAGGAACAACTGCTCTTACTAATAAATGCTTGCACTTCCAGTCTGTAACATTTACACAGTTACCACACATTAAATTGAGTGTCACATTAAAAACAGTTTTTAGGTCA
Organism: Serinus canaria; assembly: GCF_022539315.1. Classification (NCBI taxonomy): domain Eukaryota; kingdom Metazoa; phylum Chordata; class Aves; order Passeriformes; family Fringillidae; genus Serinus; species Serinus canaria. The sequence goes on from NC_066316.1 coordinate 23,888,240, forward strand.
CCTGAGCTGCTGTGATAGATATCTTTGGAGATCAATTCTGTCAAATTGTGCTTCTCTAGATCCCACTTCAGTGCCTGAAGACTTGCAGCAAGTGCTTGGAAAACTCTTAGTAGACCAGCTAGAAAGAGGTCTCTAAAGATTTCTTGGTAGGGACCATACTTTGGACTGTGCAGCTCAAGACCATGATCAAAGTTTGGTAGGGAAGATCCCTAAGGTTTTAATGGAGCCTCCCAGTGCGGGGGGGTGGGCATTGAGATAAAAGTATATAGCTTGTTTGAGAGTGTTAGTGGCAAGGACATCATTCCTGTAAAAAGGAGGTTTTAAGAGCTTTAAACTTTGCAGTCTACATCTGAGTTAAAAAAAAAAAAAGTCGGTCTCCTGAAGCTTCTGATGAGGGTATCTGCATTTTTTTTAATCTGAGCGGTTGAAGATGTCAGCCTTGCTTTGGCCTACCTTTATGTAAGAAACAGAAGTCCACATAGAGACTGTGGATTAAATTTTTCTGTCAGTAACATTTATTTAAATTGAGATAATACTGCAAAAGAAGTATGTTCACCTTGGAAAGAGATGGTGGAAGTGAGAAGCGATTTAGGTTCTTTTTTTTCCTTTTTAAGGAGAATGTGTAGAATGTTTGGGATGTGGAAGTGTGCTACAGAAGTGTTTGCTGTTGGGTATAGTGATTGCAATAAATCTTTACTCTTGAAACATTAGAGTGTATTAAAAGTTACCGTTGAAAACTCTTTTGATTATCTTAGTGCATTCACTAGTTTTATTCACTAGTTTTTTGCTACTCCAACAAAAATTAAGTAGCCCATTATTCTGCATAGGAAGTGCTATGAAGAGTTTTGGACTGTAGTCTCCATGTAATTATTAGTGCTTGCCCTGAAAGGCCATGGAGGAAGAAATCTGCCAGCCTATGGAAGCTATGCATGCTTCAGGAGTAAAATTGTCAGCAGGAGTAAAATATGGATTTAAATGAAGAGAAGGAGAAGGCAAAGAGATTTCCTTTTCATTCACTAGCTATTCAAAGATGATTGGATTAAAATAACTACTATTTTTTTCCAAATAAATAAGCTCTACATGGCTTTTTGCATTTCCTATTGAAGCATTTAGCAAAATCATCCTGTTAATCCAGAAATAATCTCCAGTGACCTCACTCTGGATTTGTACCCTTGTTCCCCACCAACACAGCTGCTCAGATAAGAATGGGAGCTCCATTTTTTCAGGAGTCCCCAGAGAGTTTTTGAGCGATGCTTCATCTGTATGAAAAGGGAAACAAACCAGGAAGGTCAGAGAGTCATTACAGGAGGATATGCTGCATTCATTCTTGACCACACTCTCTTCAGTGTCCTTCAGAACATTTGCTTGTCTCCTTGGTTGACAAAACTTAGAAAGCTAAGATGCAATGCACAAAGACACCCTGTCTCATAAAAATCACTCATCTGTAGGATGTCTTATGTGCTTCAAGAACTGGTATTGCATAGAAAGGAATTATTTGAGAAGGACTATGTCTGCTGTTTTTTTAAATTGATATCCAAATCTGGGATTCTTTTTCGGGGCAAGGGCTGAAATCTCTTCTTCAGATATCCTTGAGTTTGGGGGTAATTCTGAATTCAAATCCAAATGAAGATAGGAGAGTTAATCTCACTTCTTGATGTGAATAACTCACTGAAAAAATAAAATTCAGTTATCTAAATGTACCATAGTTTTTACAGTCAGTCTGATTTAGATTCCTTAATCAACTCTTTCATTTGGAAAACCTTTCAAATACTAAATTGGGCTGTTTTTCAAATCTGCAGCTCTGTATTTCAGAATATTCTTCCCTGGTCAAATGTTTTTGACAAGATGTCTGAGTAGTATGCCTTGTTCTCAGGTAACATCAGCCTTTTTGTGAAATTTGTGTTACTTTCTTTGTTGGGTCATGGCAGGTCAAGAAAAAACACAAACAAAATGCGCCGTGCCTTGATCCCTCATCATCATTTTCTAAAGGGAGGTAACGAGGTTATTCTGAAGACTATCCATCATTCCTCTGGTGGTCCAACCACTTCACTTAGTTTATGATTTGCTGCCAGTGAAGCTGTATCAGCACAACCTGAGGCATTGCTTTCAGGCTGACAGTGACAGACTGTTCCCTGTGGGAACAGCAATATGCAATGCAAGGCGTATACTGACTTAAAGGTCTGGCAAGAATTTAAATTAAATGGCAGTAAATGGAAATAAAACTTCTATTCAAGGTCTGAGTAGGAATTCATGGGGCATTAATAATTTTGTTGGCAGATCAGCAAAGGGTTTCTTAATATTGTGACATCATTTTGTTGATTTGAGAGGAAACGTCTTGTAAATCAGATAAGAACTTTTCTCATCACTGTCCAAATACATCTGAGGGAAGTGACAATAGAACTGGAATCAGTTTTTCTTGTTTGTGTTCTGGCCATGCACCCAGTATCTCTTCCGTTGCAGATGTCTGTCAACAGAGCTGAACAGAAGTCCTCAGCCCTGAAACATTACGGGAGGTAGACTACAGAAAATGGCTCACAGAGCTGCTCACTCATGGCTCTCAGAGTCTCTCTTTCTCTGTTCTATAGCATTCTAAAACTATGGATTTTACTGAAGATTTTTTAAAAAACAAACTCTGTATCTTGAGTTCTAATGTTCTTCATAACTTTTATGCTCCCTTGACAATGAGTACATGAGTGCAAACCACAGAAATTCCTACTCCTGATGGTTTTGGAGCCCTACCTCTGTGCAAAATACAGCTGAGAAAACAGTTTAAGAAAATCTGGCACTCAACCGACCATAACAATTTCAAGTGTCTTTAAACAAGCCTTAATTGTTGGGCTAGGATGGGTCTTTGGGCCTAAATCTACAAGCTTACTAGCTAGCTCATGGATCCAGGCTTCCTCCAGTAAAGCTTAGCCAGTTTAATCACTCTGTAACTGAAACATAGTGCACACAGGCTCCAGACACAGTTTCAGTCAAACTTTGGGAAGTTCATATAATACCTGAGCTGTAAGTGCAATTTTTTCATTATGCATTGAGATGCTGGATAATGCATGGTCAACATCAAGAAGTTTTCTTCTGTACTCAGAAATAGCCTCCCTATGAGCTGGGGAGAGAGGGAAGAAGGGATTTTATCATCCATAGTACTATTGTGTGGCATGGGAATAGAAGGAAGAGGTACTGGACATATAAAACTCTGCAGTGCTTCTTCCCCCCAGCTTGCCTGTCCTGTGAGCACACACAGGCATGTGCATGTGCTGACAAGCACAACTCAGGAGTATTTGAAAAACGTTTGTGGACTGAGGGAGTACTTTATCTCCACTGTAATTTACATTTTTATGGGAAGAATGCCCTTTTATATGCTCTACATAGCTGAAGGAGTTGATGATGGACTCATCAATGGGTGTTCTCCCGCATTCATGGCTCCTAACTGTACCTAGCATGCACTGAGGAAAACATGATACACTTAATAAAAGAAGCAGAGGGCTTTCATTTCCACAGAGGACTCCTGGCTTTACTGGTCAAACTGCTTCCAGAGATGTCAGCAGTTGCAGAGCCCTTTCATATGCTGAAAATATGAACCCACACCATTCCAGGCAGCATTTGTGTTAGCAATGGAATTTTTAAATAGAAATAATTAGTTTTGCTGACCAAAGTTGTTACATCTGGCATACATTTGCCCCAGTGAACCCTATTTTTAAAAAACAAAGCATCTGAATTGAGGTTCCAGATTATACTAGTTACTGATCTTTGCAAGCCTAATTCATTCTTATGAACAACGCCTCTGTGGTGTTTTCTTCCCCAAAGGATATAGTACGGGTGCAACCCAAGCTTTATTGTGCTTAATCTGAACCAGAAGTTTGAGCTGATTATTTTAAAAGGCATGCTGTTTCTTAAAAGTGATTTTCTTCCTGTCTTCATGCTGTGCTGATAAGAAGTTTTAAGTGGATCTCTTTAATGCTCCAGGCTGGAGTGATACAGAAGAAGGCAGTAGTGCATCTGGGGGCTACACAGCCCAAGGCTAAGCCAGTTGATGTAGCAACAGTAAAGGCTGCAAAAAAATACGCTTTTACTTTGAAGCATATATACCACAGCTTTTAATTTCTGGAATCAGCACATGTGGGGTGAAATTATGTCTGGTGCATAAAGGTGCTAAACAAGGGCAGAGGGAAAGGCCTTCCCCTTTCAGCACAACGACCTGGGATCTGTAGTGCTGTTGACAATGACAGTAAGCCCAAAGCACAGGGAGGGCAGGGGTCAAGAGATGTCCCCTGCAACATTTCAAAAGACCCTGCTGTCCAGAAGGCCAGTGTAGCCTCTATCAAATTGTCCTTCCCACCTCTGTCTTCTGACTGGTGTCCCAGTGAGGCTGTGGAGCACTCAGGTCCAAGCTCCCAGGGACCACGTGCTCCTTTATCACACGCCCCCTCTATGGCATCCTCCCTTCAGCTGCTGTGCCCTGCACACTGGTCATTGCAAACCCTGGGTTTGCCTCTGAGCTGATGTCTGTAAGAAATAATGGTGTAGTTAATACATAGGTAGCATGCATTCATACTTCAGTCAGTGCTGGATGTGGGACAGCAATCTCCAGCACTGAGAGAGTTGGATTCAAGGCACATTCCTGGCTTGTTCCAAACTCCCATTGGCCCAAATGCATTTAGGTTGCTGCAATGAATGGTCCTGTCTATTGATCTTCCTGTAATCAGTTCTCTCTGCTAGACAAATACAGGTACTATAAAACCTAATTAAGTGTTTTTACTGTTTAAATACATTTGTCAGTAGAGATGTGCCCTCTGTTCAACATACAATATTTACAAGTCATAAAAATCTCCTTTTGGTGATAAAAATGTCATTTCGTATAATACTCTTATTTTTTAACTAGTAAAAGCAGACAGAGCAGTCTTCACAAACCCTGGCTTGTCAGACTCCCTCTACTATCAGCAGGTACTGGAGCAATTTCATCAGCTGCCTTGGAAACCATTATTGATTCTCAAATCAGTAGTCAGGTCTGTTTCTATTTGTAATCCAATAACAGGCACAAGTGATAAACAAGTAGATATCAGGTAATTTGTTAAACTCTTGGCATCCCACAGCTTCATGTTCAGATATCCAAAGTGACTCTAATGTATCTTGATTATGCCTGCATTATAGCCTGATGTCAGAATCTTAGTAATTAAAGAGCTGGACTGAACTCCAGACTGAATATTGAGATCACATATGCACTGCATGTGCATATCTCTCCCTGCAGACCTGCAATCTCTATTATATCTTCACAAATGTTAAATGCACATTTATATATACATGGGAATTAAACATGAGAATGTGAAATATCAAACTACGGTCTCAATGACATAATTAAGTTGTTTTGTTAATTATTTTTCATGCTAAATCACCTGCTTGAGAAATTTCTTTCATCATTCATTAGCCCTTAGTTTTATTCTAGTAGCTCCAAATTGCAAGGAAACTGGTAACAGATTTTCTTGTGTCCAACTAGTTGAGGACAGGAATTAAGATAACCAAACTTAATCAAGTCTGATTTATCCACAGTTATGTAGTTTCTGTTATTTCTCCTGATTTATTTTTTTTTTAGCCCCTGGGATATATAAAATCCAATTTTATAAGAAGAACAGAAAGCTAGCGCTGTCCTTTTCAGCCTCAGACCCAATTTTCAATGATTAGCTAGTTTTAAGCAGAGCCAGATGAGACCTCCCAGTTTCCTGTTGGCCATGTCCTTGATATAATAGGAAAATACTGTCCCGTTACTTTAGAAACAGAAGCCAACAACAAACACTGAATAGAGGTGGCCAAGAAAAGTGACAGAGTTAAATGGCTGTGTCATAACTGGCAGAGAACCAGATGAAATTATCCAGGCCTTAGATAGTTGAGATCGAATATGTTCTCAGGCAAGTTGCAAAGCAAGAGGAAATTCCAGTAAATCATTTACTTAATGAGATCAATGTGCAACAGATCTTTTTTCTCTCCTCCAAAGCTAATATTAGTGTTCTGTTACCATCCTTTTTTTTCCTGTTTGCTAAGTTATCATGTAAGATGCCAACGAGGTCTGGCACTAATTGGGGTCTGACATTACTCATAAATATACTGTGTGAATTAGGAGCAACTGCTGCACCTGACTGAAAAATGCAAGCTCTTCAGAGTTGTGACCAACCTGTATAAGATACCTTACTCCTGTCAAGGTTCCCTGGTAGAAGAGTAGGAATCAGGATTATCAGATTCCCAATTTGATCGCATTCCTACCACTAAAAGCTTCAGAGGCACCTTTTGTTTGTTCTTTAAAATATTTTTGTTTTGTGAAAAAACATAGAATTTCACTTCCATGAAACTGGTTTAGTGTTTTTGTGCTTATTACTGCAATTTGAAAGGAACATCTCCTAAAATCCTGGGATTTTTCACATGTGTACAATTTTGCCTCCTGGCCCTTTCAACAACCACACTGGAGTCAGTGGAATTATAGCTCCCTTGCCCAGTTAAAACTGCTCTACGTTCGTGGACAAATTCAAACCTTGTGTTAGGAAGCACAGTTCCAACCACACTTGTGGAGGTTTCAGAGTCTCAGATTCCACCCACTTTTTTGAAAGCATGTGGCAGGCAGAGGAGAGAAACCCTATTAATGCCACCAGTGAGAGATGGAGAGTAATGTGAGCTCAAATGTTGTTAGACACCAGAGAATCCACATGGAAGAGAGCCCAGATACATGCTCCAACCACCTGAAAAGCTAAAGGACAAAGATCTATAAAACCTAACATGAGAATTTACAGGAAATCAGGCCTCTTTGGTCCCAGTGTTCTCTGAATTACTCATTTATAGGCTCAATTTTCTACATACACCCTCAACAGCAGTAACCAAGCCAGTATCATTCTCTAGTCAAGGATATAGGAGGACCACAAGCACTTTGTACAGCATCTCTCGACAGCACCATCCTTTGCCCCCGTGTTACACTGCACGTGGTACTGCTTTGGCAATCAAGTACCAAGGATGAAAACCTGTGCAACAGGAAAGAAACTTCAATGGCATCCCACACAAGTTCTTGTTACCCCTCTGGAAGCATTTGTATTTGATTAGTCTGGTCAGCCATCTAACGTTATCCATCAGGCAGTGGGAATGGAATAAGCTGGCGGTGGCGAATGCCTGACACTTGCCAAGTTTGAGCAAAGCTTCTTGTGCAATTTGGACCAACTGCTTCTGAGATCTGATTACTGCTATCCTTCCCCCACCTTCAGGCTTTTGCACTGTGAGTAAAACTGGATGGTGGGAGGCTTGTGTCCATGCATGTTTTTGCTTAGCACCAAGGACAAAGAAGCAGTAATACGGCTGAGAGACTCACACTGTTCTCCCTCGGAGCCCTGGAGCTACCAAGGGCTGATCCTGCCTGGAAAAGAAACCTTGCAGAAAGCAGTGCCAGCCTCTGGCAAGGTACCCCTCACAGGGTAGGGAAAGGGTGGCATTCCACTTTATTCTGGGTTCAGAATCTCATGGACATGAAGGCTGGTTATATTTACAGAGTTCCCAATATGTCCAGATGAAAACAGAGGAAGCAGTGAAGTGATTTGAAGCTGCCTGGCTATATGCACAAAATCTACAGGAGTAAGTCAGTAAATGAGCAAAATATACTGAATATAAAGGATCATCAGGTCTTTATTTTCATTTTCCTACCCTTGAAATCCTTCTGTGGTTATTTTTATCCACTCAGTAAAATCTCTCAAAAATGTAATGATGTGCAAGCATTTGGAAGCTTTTTTTCTGGTTGTTTATTCACTATTTAGTGTAATCCCAAGCTGACTTTAAAGATGCAGCTTTTTAGAAAATATTCAATTGCCTAATATTTTCCTTTAAAATGACAGGATATAAACACATCTGCTTTGTAAAATAAATAAAATAATAAATGGCGGCTTTCTTTTGGAAATACACTTTGTACATGAAAATAAAACTCATGAAATCAGTTCTTCAGATGAAATTATTGTACTGTAGGTATGTCAAAGACAGTGGGATAACCCATGGGATGGAATTTCAGGGACAGCTAATTATTTGCTCTTTAAAAAAATACCATTTCCTTTCCTTAATGAGCCAACTTTCAGGAAATGAGTACAGAGAAGGGAGAAGAGAGGAAGAAATACAGTATTCTGGAAACTAGAAATCTCGTTGGTGTTCCTTCTGCAATTTTTGTGGCTAAGACACTGAATGGATTCCATAAGTGGGATTTTGTCAGTATGCCAAATCTGCATGGTCTTCTATCTTTTAAAAAATGCCTTTGATTTTCACAGACTCCAGCTCAGCTTGGGACTTGCAGGTTTTTTTTTTTTTTTTAAAGCATATCCTGCTGCTACAGGAAATATTTTTCTCAACACCACTGTATTTTTTTTTTAATCATATTTAGAATGAATCTTACAGAAATCCCAACAGTACTCTTATGCATAACACAAAGGAGTTCATTTAACCTATTTACAGGAGAAAAACTCATGGAGTTAACAGATTTGGAAATGATGTAAAAATGCAAAATGGATTTAATTTTGTTTAAGGTGGTCAAGTACTGAATGTGGTGGCATATGAAACTATGACTTTCCCTCACTTTTGGAGAAAGACCATACAACATACTGAATACAGGGACTGGTTTATTTTACACGGGATTACCGAAGGTACTACTTCATTTTTCTAGTAGAGAAACTTATTGACACTGGATAAGGCAATTCCAGCAAGCTTGAGAATTCAGTATTGGGCCAAAACTAAATCTCCATGTTTGCATATAACCACACGCTGACAACATTCAGCTCTGAGCAGTTTAATAATCTTTACTTCTTATAGTGGGCCAAGTTCAGATGCAGAAAACCCTTTTTGCAGATGCAAACTTGTGAGCAAAGATCTGCAGTGAAAGGTTTTGGTTTCTTTTAATACATCATCCCTATTGGGTTACTTACAAGTCAGCTGCATGAAAACCAAGTTTGCTGTTATTAATAAAGGGGTTTTGAGAAAGCATTACCAGGCAACCATCATTACTGAAGTGTGCTGGACTACTGAAGTATGGGGCTGCAGCAATAGAAGGTTGTTACAGAAAACCACAGTGGTAATCAGCTAGTGCAGTAGTTTGTAGGGAATGGTCTTAAATCAATGATGTAGTTCCATATAAAATGTGAAGAAAAAAACCCTGGATTATTGGTATTTTTATTGGTGACATGTGACCTGCTTTATGCCCTGTATATTTTCATCCTGTAATCCTTTGCTTCACCAGGTCCCAGGTCAGTAAATCATTCAAAAGAGTCATTGACTGAACTGGCAGAAAGTTACCAGCAGGAATGACCATCATTTAATCCTGGCAGCAAATTAAAACATCTTGCTTCTGATCTTGAGAAAAGTAGCCTCATTACATAAAGCCTACCAGATTACCAACCTAGACCTCCATAAGTAATTCAAATGGAAAAATGAGAGAAAAGAGGTACTAAGCAGCCAGCCCACATTGCTCCTTTGTTTACTGTAAGCTACAGAAACGGAGCTGACTGGATGAACCTTTGGTTTTTGTTATCTATTCTCTAGGAAGTCCTTGTTTTCATGGGTCAAAATCTCTCCTGACAGGGCCCATTCAACTGATAATCATCAGTGTGGGCCTCTGTAAGCCATGGGGTATCTTAAACCCTAAAGGGATGCTTAGCATATTCTGAAAGACTAAGCCATCATGAAATGTTTTTGGCAAATGTCACTCAGGTTTCTTGAATGTACCCAAACTGATCCTGGTTCTGAAAATCAGGTATTTAAGAGATCCAAAGAAATAATGCATAGTCTTTTCAGAGCCAGGGTAACTTCATAACTAAGAGATACCGCAGTTGATTGTTGATTTTGACAAAACTGCTTTGACATAAAACAGATTTTTCATCACAAACTCCATCTAATTTGTTCAGTCCTAATCAAACAATAGAGTATAAGAATTTGAGCATGGAGAGATCCAAGACAGACTGTGAGTTTGGAGAAAGATGCTAAGACTGTTACAACTGAGTAAGCTCATGTAAACTTGGTGAGACTCAAAGAATAAATTTTTGTGCCAAGTTTTTCAAATTCCAGTAAATTTAACTGTCTTGTTTCATATTTTTATTCCCCTTGAAAAAAATGCCATCTGATTTTACTATATCAAATGCCACAGTCCATTCTTGGCAAAAATGGAGTCTGTGGCAAAATAACAGAGAAATATATTTTTAAGAATATCTGTTCAGCATACTTGCTTTATTTTCCTTATTACCTTTTTAAATCATTCTACCCTTAAGTCGATTTTAAGTGAAATCAGAAAACAGATCTGTTTAAATTTAATGAAGTAACCCCTCATGGATGGTGAAATGACTTCCTAAGTACGTTTTATGTTCTTTTGGTTCTTAAGTTTTTCATTTTCCACGAATGGAACAGATTTACATGAGCTCACATGACAGCTCTGGCTTGGTGAGAAGTGACCATGGCTGCCAGAGAGACTACTTAGCCTTTAGGTACCTCGGCAAGGTAGTACTGGATGTTTAATAGAACTAGGTGAAAAGTGATGGTCTTTTTTCACTGTTTATTGCTAAGCCAACCTACTATAAAACATTGATCTCTCAGATACAGGAGACACATGACTCCCAAGCCACTAGGTCCAGCAGGCTTAACCTGCTGAACTCAAAGTGCTAAAAGGACTTAATATGTAATCATTAGTAGATTTTTGCAAGCAGCTGGTAAAACACGACTTCTAGGCAGTCAGGGTGCTTTAATTTATTTCTTAATCCTGCCAAATCAGCAGAAAAGTATTTTAACTTAGTTCCACTTGGCAGAAAAAAGGTAGGATTCCAAGGGGACAGCACAAGAGAAAGCATCCATGCAGGTGGAAAATGGCAAACCTCTGTATAGTAGTGCCTATCAGCTCTGAGGTCCACAATTTTAATGTTTCTCTGGAGGACAAAATAGGGGAAAAAAATAAAAAGTAGAAATACTACATCTTGTTTTGGCTCAACCCTGCTAGAAATAAACCATGACTTTTTTCAAAGCACCAGCAGTGCTCTGCTCAGTCTTTCCAGCCTCTGTTAAATCCAGCACATTGTACTGAGACAAAAGAGATCAGGGAACTTCCCCTTCTTTCCTCCCCATCCAACTCAGAGCTCCTTTGTCAGCAAGAGTTATTGCCCTAACAAGCAACTTACAAGTCACCCGTTTGTAGCAGCTCTCTTTTCACACTAAGGGAAGACATGGCAATGGGCAGCCTTTACAACCAGTTTTCCCATTGTTTAAGCTTGACCCTGCCAGTGTTTGCACACAAGATGTCAGGGCAAGTGATAAGGACTGCACCTTTGAAGGCAAACAAAAACCTTCAATCCATACAAATAATTTTTTTTTTCATTGGTTAATACTTCCTTTACAGTTTTTTGGGATACTGAAATACATAATGAACATGATTTCTTGTCAGCTCTTCCCTAAATTTATGGGAAAATCCATGGTGCTTGTTAACTAGAGGTATTGACTGGGCTGCAGTGATTGCTGTACAAATACATGCCACACACTTATTTTCATGATCTCATTTAGATGAATTGAATGCAAACAACAGACTTGATCTCTTGCCATGTAGAGCACACAGGAAATCCTGGAATAACATCCAAAACTGCATTGGTCTGAAAGCAAAAACCTTTGGTTTAACATGCAGCCAAAGATTTAAGGAAGCAGAAATGGACTGAAAAAAAAAAGGCTTTATTGCTTCTGAGATCATAATGTGCAACTCTGGCTGACTGGACTGATCTTACCTGATATTTGAGTTAATTCTCATTAATTAGATGAGCTATTACTTGATTACTTGGCACATAATATGAACCTAAAAAGCAACATGTAGTGACACTTTAAGAAAATTTATAAGAAGAGTGAGAGAGAGGACATGAGAGTAAATATGTTGAAAGTATTCTCTAGGGAGGTTTTTTTATATTTCTTTATTAAAACATTACAAAAGGTCTCCAAGCTATCTGCTTTCAACACTAAAAAACCCTGACCAAAATGCATGGCATGATTTTAATATCATCTGCAATGAAAGCTAAACTTGGAGTGGGGCTTAGCTGCCACAATTTCCTGAGTGGCTACAGAATTCATGAGTGCAGGTTCATTAACTCTCATCTGTTACACCATATGATTTGCTCAGCTGGCAAACAGAGGTTTCTCAATTTCAAATCCTTAAAGATGTGGCAGTCAAGTCAAGCCTTACCATCTCCTGTGCCCAACAAGCACACTGCAAACCAGTGTGGCTTTTCAGATGTTGCTGAGGGCATATTCTAACCACAGCTGATGTTACAGAGATAGAGGTAGCAGTATAATTTGGCTCATGTTATTTATATTGTCAGTGATGATGCATGAAATAAAAGCTCTGGACGGCTTGGGGAGGTTTCAGCTTGGAAATCTGAATTTTCAGCAGAAAAGTTGGTAAATGCAGTAAATATTCAGGGGGAAACAGTAAATACTGGCTCTGATAAATTGATTATTAGAGTCACATCTGAAGGGCAGAATTGTTCCTTCATGTAGTATCACCTACTCATAGGTCTGCATAAACACCTTCAATTATGGATTCAAAGCCACAAGCCAGGCAGTATTTGAAGAAAAGTTTCCATACTTGGAAAATGCATGCAATAAATGATTACTGTACTGCTTATCAGGATTTTAGATTCTTAGACAAAAAAAAAAAAAAAAAAAAGAAATTGCTGCTATTACTGGAATATAGTCCCATTATCTATCAGAACAATTACCTATTCAGTAAGAAAGAGCTACAAACAAAATCCAGAGTCTGCAGTGAAAGGGAATACAAAAAGCCATTTTTTCCTTTCACATGTTGAAATTCTGAGTTCTAAACAGAAACATACTTGCTCAAAAAATTACACTTTTTTAGAAAGACATTCTTCTAGTTCAGTCTTCTTTTTTAATTTTATAACAAGGAGCTACTCAGAATCGCTATCTTCTGTTTTAGTAAAAGCCATTAATTTTGGAGTGTAGAAATTGTTCTGGCAAATTTTTGTAATTGCAAGAGTAACTGTGAAGAGTGGTGCTTAAATATGCACCTCTTCAGATACATGATTTTGTTTTTTAAACTACATTATCTAAAGACCCAGTTTACTTTGTAGCAATGAACATGTCCCTGGACTTTTGCTTCAGGCCCCTTCCCAGTGAGAAGGATTGTGATGCCAGGCTCAGAGGTAGATCAGCTCCTTCCTGAATGGCAGCAGAAACCTCCAAGGTCCCCAGATGTTTTCCTGCACAGTGCAACTACTGCAGCAGCTAGTCACATCAGCCCTGTTTTCAAATTCTTTAATGTTCTACTTCCCCACCTGAAAATGGCTTTCAATTAATCAAGTACAGTGGGTTTGTTTTTCTCTGAGTAAGAAAGAAGAGAGGAAAAACTGGAACAGGAGCTGCTGAGTGATTTGAAGGAAACCTGAGCTGAAGGACATGAGAAATATAGCAGAGATGACAATGGGCTAGTCCTAGTTTTGTCACCCAAAAAAGATGTAAGCACTTAAATTTTATAATACAGAGTGCACTAGATCTGATATCTTAGCAACTGAAAATAATGTCAAAACTGGAATTTGTTAGGAAGCATAAAACTGCATTTAAAACAAATGTCTGTGGGCACAGATGTGCAATTTATATACCCTAATACACATTTAATACAGAGCCTGCTTTTTGCAGTTAGGATTATAAACAGTTCACTTAGAAGTGCCAGGAGTTAGCAGCAGAGAGAAAGCAGGAACAAAGTTCTGAACATGTAGGACTTCAGGATTAATACCTTCTAAACCAGACCTGATTGATGCTCTCAGGTCAGTATACATAATTCCCATGCAGCACTTTATAATGGGATGGGACATTCCTCAAGAATGTGAGAAAAATGAGGTAGTCATCAGGCTGGGCCAGACCAGTATTCTTCCATAAAGAAATTAAACAAAACTCAGCCCAGCTCTGACTACCTCCTTTGTAAGTGAGCTACGCAGTCACAATGACTGCACAAGAATTTGTGAGGAAGAAAATTAGACTGAAGCTCCACATAAGAAAGTGGAGTTCAATGGCACAGGAAGCCTCAGGGAATGAATGTCTTAGAATGAAAATGATCACTTATTAAAATATTGCTAAACTCTTTCTATTAGCACTATGTGTGATTTTCTACTAGTGCAGCAGAAACTTTTGCTACAAAAATGAAACGTGAAACTCCTCCTGCCTGCCAGTTTTAATCAAATGTAGAGCTCAGCCTGAACCTAAGCAAGGCTGAAATGATGCTGATGGAAGTGAAACTGGCTGTCTCCCATTAAAGGCCTGCAAACCTTTTTTGGTTAAGGTTGCATGAAGGCTTGGAGTCTTATCTGACTCCTTACTGGGTCTGGACGACTGGGCACCTTCCCAAAAATACCTTCTCTCATCTTTAGCTTTATGGGGAGTTTCATCCCTTCCTCCTGCTGAGGCCACAATATCCTCTGCATTTGTTACCTGATGGCTGTGTTATTAACAGCCTCCTGCTTCCCAAGCCAAAAGCAAGACAACGTGCCGGCTCCAGATGTGGCAGAAGGAGGCCATCTGCCCTGTGCCTGCCTTAGATCACTGTAATCACTTCAGGCCAGTGCTCAGGTCCTTTTTTCAGCTCCAGGTAATTCCTGATGCCAGTTTACAGCCTTTGGAGAATGAAGGCCTGCTGCAGTTGCAAACCACTGAGGCTCACAACAAAGCCTTTGAGATGCAGGTTCGAAAAATTTTTGAAGGCAATCCAGCATTGTAAAAACCTCTCTGTGAACATCAGCTCAATAGAGACTCTGACCATCTTTAGAAAATAAAGGAAATCTTCCTCCTGGAGAATGTTTAGTATCAGAATCACTGATTGTTTTAAGTTTCAAACTATTTAATTTGCCTTTTCAAAGAGCTGCTCAGACCAAGTTTTGACCCCCAAAAAATTAAGGCAGAAATGCTAGATAGTAAAGAAATTCACCAGTTTGTTTGCTAGAACTTCAGACTCACACACAGGGTAAAGTGGTGAAGGCTAGAACTCACCAGCTTCAGGCCATAGTTCAATGGTACAAGCTCAAGTTTATATTTCTAATGTCTAACTCCAAGGAGAGATGACAAAAATCACTGGCCTGGTGTAAACTCACTTGGCCAATGCAACTTCTGATGGATTATCTTTGCTACAACAGGCTTCAAACTTAATCAGGTACCAACTTTCACCACACTGCCAGGCATAAAAATATCTGGGAAGCATACAGCCAGAGTAAACTCTGTATCATGTGCTCTGCCAAATTTCACAGAAAAGTGATCCTATGCCTTGATTTGGGTCCAAATTTTACTGCTAGATAACAGCAGTGTGCATAGTTTCAACAGTTATGCTTCTGGAACTACAACTTATCTTGCAATAATTTATTCTTTCATTATGATTTAACTTCTGCTTAACTCTAATCTTGTTGTTACTCCCCAAGTGTTTTGCCCTGTACACATCAGTCTTCCCCAGCCTTCTGTGGATGTTTAGATACAAACATACACATAGGTGCCTGCATATATTGTGCCCAATCAAGTAGGGAACAAAGGTCATGCTTATACTTTTCTCTGTATCTGTTTAAATTTTTTTCTATGGAGTCATGGATCAAACCAAACACACCATCTCAGTGATAAAATGGGTCATCAGATATAATTTGGAGGCTGCTGCCATTTCCCCAAGATCTCTTCTGCCAGCTGCAAGTCTTCATGCTTCTTTCAGACTTTTTTTCAAGCCAACTCCTTCATTTTTACAAAAGTTTTCCTCTAGATCCCCATGGACTGTTCAATCTGGCTGTTTTTCCCCTGTAACCCCATAGCCTGGGGACAAATGATGGTCTTCCCCTGTAGCTACAGCAATTTGGGGCAAGGTCCTCCTCCTGAGTTCCACTCCATGTATGGTGGATCCCCATGTGCTGCAGGTGCTCCCACCCCCTCAGGGTCAGGGGTAACCCCAGGGCAGGCTGTGCAGCACTTATGTCCCCTCCCTAATAACCCTCCTGAGGCACTGAGGTTCAAGGTCCTGTGTCAGCTGAGCATTTGAGATCTTTAGATGAGTGGAGTTTCAGGATGATGGTTATTTTTAGCATTTTTAAAATACTTATGGTACCAGTTCTGTGTAGCTGACTAATGTGGGCTTTGCAGTAATGCCTGAAAATAGGTAGAAGTGAGCAGCACTCTGTTCAGACTGCCAGACAGCCAGAAATTCTGAAAAAGCATCAAAAGGAATCTGCAAATTTGTCCCAGAAAAAAAATTCAGGTAGAAAAAACAGGAAATGTCTGTGAAAAAACAGACATATGGGAGCTCTAGTTCTTCCATAATCTTCCAGCAGATGAAGTCTGGGCAAAGAATTCAACTTCTCATAGGGTGGAGTTTTATCAATTTATTAAAAGAGTTTAATGATGTGTGAAACCTGGCCTGCTCCCACCTAGTCCTTCTCACCTAAAAGCTACTCACAGAACAGGCTCCCCTTGTATGTGGATAACAAAAAGATGGCTCATAGAAGAATGAGCAGAGAGCATTTCTTTCTACCTGTGAATTCTTGATGTGAAGATACCATATAAATACACATGCACACAGAGGTGAAAATTGCTCTGGGTTATGAGTTTCTTAAAAAAAAATATATCCAAAGAACATTTATAGCTATGGGACAACTCAGATGGATTTGGGAAAAAAAAAAATCTATGTGTTTGGAAAGATTGACTTCAACAGCAAAGGGGTTGGCTGAAGATATAGCTCTTACTTGTCTTCCAAAGTACTGAAATAAATTAAATAATAAATAAAATATTTAACATAAAAGCCTGCCAAATTAGCTATTTTACACTACTCATATTTCAGGTGAGATGTTGACAAAGCCTTTACCTTAGTGGCTAATGCATAATGTCAGTTTTAACAAAGTTAGATAGACACACACATTATAAAAGGCTTCTAGTGGATAGACCAGGATGTAGAACAGGTTATAGAGAATAACAAACAGAAAAGTTTGGTTTGTTGAACTTAGATGATGCCATTATTTCTTAGTATTGTAGGTTCTTCTTTATTCCTCCAGCAGCAAGAGTCCAGAATCCTTCAAGAAATAATCCAAAATGGCAAAAGTAACATTTTTCTTTACCTCTACCTGGCAGATTTTCAGAGAGATACATTTACTGGATGGAAACTTCCTGCCTGGATTGGCTGTTCGTTAGTATGAGTAATGAGCAATCCATTCATCATTAGGGTTAGCAAGTTTTCCATTTCATCCTCTTCCCTCTTTAAGTGCATGATTTAATTCACAGCACATAAACATTTATGCAGAAACCTTGTAAAAGCAAACCCATGCCCAGAATTTTGGTCATATGTATATGAGAAAACTATAGGCAGGTGGAGAAACTCAGTTTAAAACAAACTCATACCCACTGTTTGTTCACAATGTCTAATCTCTGTATTCTGTGTCTGTACAAAATTTACATTACTCTCCTTCCTTTTCTCCCTTTCACACAAAGGAAAGGTGCTTCCCACCCTGACCCATGTTACTTCAGGGATGCTGAGCTGCAAGAGCTGAGGGTGTATGGGCAAGAGGTGGCTCGTGCTATTTGAACACCCAGTATTTATCTCAATGCAGAAGCAACTGTCTTCCTGTAGGAGAACACCTGAAATATTTTTAGCTTTCTTTGGTTTCTTTTCAATGAAGCTCTTGGGTTTCCTCTTGCTTCTTGGAGCTGAGGCTGTGGCATCTCATGGCAGCACTGCATTGACTGTGTGGACAGGTGCCTGCCCTTTCTGCCCTGCAAAAAGCAACAAATTTTACAGTTCAGAAGAGGGGGGGAACCTTTTTGTATCTTGAAATGTGAGTTTTCAGCCGCCTTTCCTGGGCTTGTCCTTTGCCTCCTCATGGGTTAGCAACCTCATTCTACAGCCAGTGCCCTTGGGGCAGAGGTAGTCAATCTTGCCCTGCAATTCAAACATTTGGGGAGCCCTCCATGGATTTTTAGTGACTGTTTTAGTTTGCAGTGCAGCTAAACATGCAGCTAGCCTGAGTGAACACTTAAATGCTCACTCTCAACCCTTAAAATATTCAACTGTTCCTTGTTGTAAGTAAATGTGATTTCCTTTCCCAGTCCCCAAAATCTACCTACTAATCTGATGCTTACTTGGTGCAAGCAGAGGGTAGTGGCAGCAGAGCTCCCAGAGCTCGTATTTGTCCCTGAAGTGCAGGCAAAGCAGTGAGGCAGAGCAAAGCAGTACTTTTTCCAATGAATACTCACTGAGCCAAGAATACTTTAAACACTCCTCCTCCATCACCTTTCCTTAAAATTGAGATTATTAATGAGTCACACTTACATTCATATTCTTCAGAGCACTGCTGGAGAGACAAACAATAGCCAGGTCTCCCTCTCCTTCCTCCTGGGTGGGCAAGCAGCACAATACTAAAGCATTATCACATCAACTGCTGGGCTAAGAAGCTTGACCCAAAGCCCTGTGCCAGTGAATTATTTTCTCTTGACATATGGCTTAAGGCTGAAGGATTTGAACACTTAATTGGTGCATTTTCTGTAAGGCTTTAAAGGCTTGGCAAGGTGAGATTCCTGCTAATCAGTGATACAGCTGGGAAACAGCTCCTGCTGTGCATCACCAGCAGCCTCCACCTACGAGAATTTATTGAATCCCTGGAGCTCAAGGGACTTGTATTATCTGAATGTGCTACATTCGTTTCTAAGTGAAGCTGTCCAAAGATTGTGTTTCAAACATCCTTAATAAGTTGTATTCACTGAGACATGTAACAGCACTGGTCTGTTAAGGTATGTGAAAAAGAATACCACAACCTTCTCTCTCACATTAAGGTCTAGGTGGCTCTTTTTTTACTAGGGAAAAAAAAAAATTCCCTCTGATTTTTTGCCTTTTTCTACAGAAGTTACTTCAGCCCCTCATTACAATCAAGTATTCACAAAATAAATATTTTTACAGTCTTTTTTTTGTCATTGAAATTATCATCTCCCTCCCAAAAGTACTTCCATTGTAAAAGTGGGTCATTTGATGAGAAATCTGGTAAATTAAATCATTCATTATTGACACACTTGTAAAACAACTACTCATAATAATATTTTTTCATTTTGATCCTTTCATTTTACTGTACTTTGACCTCTGACTTGCAAACCCATGGTTTCTATATTAGTCCTTACATTTTCCTGGCGTTTTATTTTTCCTTCAAAAACTTCTCTAAAGAAATTCCATTACTTCCATTCTTACTGATTTACCACTTCTATCTTACCATAAACCTTGTAAACATACTCTTCCCATAGCTTCTGTGAGTTGAAAGGATACAAAGGATTGGACACAAAGGATTTGCAGGACAGACACATTATTGATGTTATTCAGTATTTCCAAGAAAAAAATATTTTTTCACAATGATCCAGACAAAAATTGTATTTTTAGGACAGGACAATAAAACTAAAGAGAGCAGTTGCTGCTCCCATCAGAAAGAGACTCTCCCTCGAAGATAACTGTATCCAACCACAGACTGACAACTATTCTTACTCATGAAAGATGTTCTCCTGGGGCACACCCCTGCTGTCACACTCACTCAGACACACTTTGAAATAAAATTAGAGTCTTGAAGTTGGGCTGCTTTAGAAGACATTCTGCACATATTTGTATTAATTGAATAAAGTCAATCTAATTTAATTCTTTTAAACACATAAGCACAGAAGAAGGAAGCAAAGGTTAGAAATGTTCAAGGAATGCATACTTAGGGCCTTACCTCTAAAAAATCTAGGTGTCAGTAGAAGTGCAATTTTAATATTTTTGATTTATTTTGTTTTAATTCCCTTAGTTCCTTTTCTCCTTTTCTCTGCTAAAGATTTAGAAGATGGCAAATTTAGAAGATGGCAAAAAATTCCTCTGTCTGCTTTCTTCACTTACCTCCATTGGCCAGCAATTTTATTAAGTTTTGTAGACTCCAAGCCTGCTTTTAGTCCTGTCATCATGTAGAAGTCCTGTGAGAGCCAGAATGAGATGATCCTCACCCACAACAAAGACAGAGATAACACTGCTCCTCTTTCATTCTCTGTTTACACCAGCATCACCCACGGCTTTGCAGCACCTCTCTCAAATTTGTAAATGACACAAAACCAGTCTCAGCTTCTTAAAATATCTTTGTCAACTTAATTAACTTTGCTTGCTGTCATCTCAGGACTGTCAATTGTAACGTAGTTCAAAGATCAATTAAAAGATCAGTTCTTTTTCTCTGCATATGGGAAAGTATTTTTACACTAGCAAATACCAATTTACACTCATTAAGTTCTGTGAATAAGCCTGCTGACACACCGGGGGTCCCATTGAAATACACTCTTAACAAATACAGTAGGTGTAGTGTTTACCCACTGCTTAACTGTGCTGAATAAGCTCTTTGACAAACAAAAGCTTTCTTGCTGGCCCTAGTTATCAGAAGGTGCATTACATGCACTCTGCTGCCATCATTCACCACCTTTTCTCATCGTCCTACCAAACAATTTTTAATTAGCAAAGTTTCCATACCATTATAACTAAATCCATCTGTGCATCAATGGAGTAAAACCACCAGTGTGAATTGCTGTAGTTCATTGGTTTAGATTTTTGGAATCTTTCATAATCCCAAAGCATCTTGCACGACCCCAACATCCTTTGGTTTGTATGATTTTCTGCTTTTCCATGATAGGTAGTAAATGTTCAGGGTCTCGAGTGAGGGCAGTGATGCAATCCAGCAGGGTGGCTGGCTTGGCAGGGCTGGGTGCTGCTGGGGCATCCCTCTGTAGCCTCTCTCCCTGCTCCTGGAATGTTAGATTCTGCCTGGGTGGGAGCCATTAGTGATAAGTGCACATCCTTATAGGGGTTATCTGTACCAGGGGACTGTTTGTGTGCCTCCCTGCAAGGTGGTTCTGGTGCCATACTGTGTGTCGTAACACCTGTCCTGTCTCCTCTCTGGGCAACAAATATCTGTCTCACTAAGGTTAATTTCTAGCCCAAAGTGCAGCAACATAAAAAAGGGTGATCTTTTAGGCCTTCCCATGATTTCCACCATGTTATGTTTTATTAATGCATTTGGGTTTTGGAGAGCAAATGAGGACATCAGTGGTGACATTCCAGGGGTTCATGTGCTTAGGCCTGTACTGTGGATGTGTTTAATATCTACTATCTACCTGAGGGTTTATTTTTGGTTTTGTCACAGGCTCTGTGATGTACATCTCTGACACTTCAGCTTGCAACACTGTGGTAAGTCCTGCAGTCTCTGGACTTCTCACCCATCTCACACTCTGCCATAGGCTACAAAACTGGAACAAAGCTTGAACATGGCAAACTAATGAAGCCTGGCAGCCAGAGGAAAGAGATCAGAAAGGAGATTTTGCTGCACTACTCTTGACTGCCCTTTTCCTAGAAGCCCTATAATTCTTTTTTGACCAGCTACAGTTGGACAAGATGGTCATGGCTGTACTCTGCAGAACTTTTCCATGCATCTGTCTGAAGGTATGCAAACAAATGCATACACACATCTATCAATATATAAGTATGTGTGTGTGTAATCACATATACATATAGAATGTGCAGACACAGGAGAATTTTATAGTGCTGTGATGGGATAAATGAGCCTGACACTGATATGAAAACCTAGAGTAAAATTAGACAGTGTTTGAATGAGTAAAAAATGAGATTGTGGCCCTTCCAAACAAGTCATGCATCTTCTTTACAACACAGAGATATGTACTCACTATCTGTCACTAAAGCAGTGGGAAAATTACTTGGAGGGATTTTAAGAAAAGGAGGAAGGGAGATTCAATTTTATTTGTTTATGTTTCTCACTGTAAAACTCTAAATATCTTGCATCTAACTACACGAGGTCAGAAGAAAGCATAAAAACTTCTAACAATGATCTAAACCAGATTTTAATGTATATAAAAAGGTCAGACAAACATGAGCTACTAGAGACTTTTCCATGGTTAGATTTAAGGTTTATAGTTTTGCTGGACACCTAACATAAAGCTCTCCAAAGCTGCAGGATGTCAGACTTTATTGTTGTAACACATGTAATGAAAAGAGAAGTGCTCCAAAATAATTTCTTATTAGTATTTGGTAATGTTTTAATTGGGATGTTTACTGCCTGAATGTATTGCTTTGGCTATTGGATCTACTAGGAAAAAAAAAAAATAGCTCAAGAGAGGCCTCTTGGGGGTGTCAAGAGAAGCCAGGCTGCACAAATCATTGATTAAACACAATACAACTTTACTGAGTCTATGCACCTAAATTTTTTTTTGCCCCTGTGAATGCTTAGTTCCTATTGATAAAAGAAACAGTTCTTTGAGTGTAGTAGGCTGTCTGCTCTTTGTACACCATTAGTCAAAACCTTCCAAAGGAAAGACCTGCAAGTTTTCAAGCTTTTTTCTGCTTTGAGCTTTCCAAGCCTTTCAAGGCTTGGTATGGTAAACATGCAAGGTACAGGGCAAGGTAGCTTTCTGCCTGGTCTAGGGCTGCAGACACAGCCATTTCAGGTACTCCAACCAACCAGAAAGAGTTCCTGTCATAACACAGACTTACTCAGATATTAAAAGGTTTTACTGGGGGTTTTTTGGGAGTGGGAGTATGTGCTTAGGTTGAAGGACTCTCCAGGTACACCTACACCATTCTCAGAAGCAGAGCTGGCAGTAGCTATGAAGAAGGGCACTTTGCTGCTCTGTCTGTCCTCCTGTGGAGTCAGGCCATCAGCATCCCTGCCAAAGCATCCCCTGCTCAAACAGTCCCTGCTGCCTCTTCCACAGCCAGATTGCCCTGAGCTCTGCTTGGGCCACCCTTGTGAAAAGCCACTGCAGGAAAGCTGCTGTGTCTGCGGGTTTTATTACCTCTACTCATGGAGGACAAACACATTTCATATTTAACATTTCCTATCTGTTAAAACCAGCTCTGTTACAGCAGTACAAGAAGGGCAGCTGACTGACCTCACAGCTGGCTTTAAAGACAAGAAGCCAGGCAGCTCCCTCTGCCCTACATGATAGCTTTCCTCTATTGCAGAGCAAAACAAGTCACCCAGTGTGCAGATGGGAGGAGTTCACCTGAGTTGAGTTTTGGCTCTTTCTATCACGAACAGGCTGTGCTTTGTGAAGGTTTCTGTTCAGCTGCAGGAGAAAAAGCTTTCTTCCTTAGAACATTCGACACAAAAAGAAAGCAAAATAAGAAAGAATTTCTAACTGATTGCCCAATGAAAATGTCCCAGGATTGTACAAACAAAGAAAAGGTTGGGGTTTTTTTACTTTTTTTTTTAAATATCATGCAAGTCCTGAGATATTATGAAACTGGGTGTTCAGGGGAAACCTAGATAGACCAGACATTAGATATACAGTAATTTTTTCTCTGTGTCTTTGCAAAAAGTTTCCTTTCAACTACTAAACTAGGGTCTTGAGAAGACAGAACTCTCAACCAATCACATTTTGTTCAGAAAAATAGAATTATTTAGAAGGGATTTTCTCTTTAGTTTTCTTTAAGCAATCCAATGTAATCCTTTAAAATGACAGTTAATAAAGTACTCTCAGAAGGAATTATATGTTTTAAAACTCTTTGTTGTCTGTAAAACAGAGTTCTGCCCATCACAGTGGGAGGCACACACGGGTGTCTGACTGTCCCACACCACATAAGAATGTGATGGACTTCTGAAACAACCCAAAATGCCTATATTGCAATAGGTCTAATTTTCACATCCTTGGCTGATTTTGTCATTTGTTCTTGATTATACAGCTAGCAAGTGTAGGTAGCTGCTATAGCAGGAGTCACATAAACATTGTGGTTCTATGCTGCAGATACTGTCAAATACAGGCCCAGCTCCCTGATTTGTCTTCAAAATGAGGTGTGTGGTATAATTTCCTTGCCCTTGGGGATAATCAGTCCCTCCTTTTTGCATACTGCAAAATGCAGTTTTCTATTAGTGTAACCACTGACAGCTGTGGTTACAATAGAAATAAACAAAGGTAGCACAAAGATGAATGAGAGTGGTTGAAGATATATTGTAAGTATTCCCCCCAAGGGCTTTGTTTCTTGCTTGATGATCTTCTTGTCTACTACTGTTATGGCACTTGCAGGTGAAAAGTATTTTCCAAAACAAAGCTTCTCAACAGGAGGAGGGCTCAGGAGAAACCTGAGTCTTTACTTCCCTGTCAGAAACGAGTCATAGCTCACTTGATCATAATCATTGATCACTGGAATAAGTTCTTTAAATTTGAATTAAAATTAAAAAGTAGCATCTGAGTGACAGGAAAAGCAGGTCACCATTACAATACACTTACAGAATCAGATGGGTTGCACATACAGATATCTGGGGATCATTGCAGCAGAAATCAGCTTGTTTGGTCCTTGAAAGGGAATATTTTTTGAGAAAAAATGTTTTAAGAACTGCTGTTATTTGTAACACACAATTCTCTAGGCTGCAAACAGTGCATCAGGGTTATATGTCTGTGTGTTTTATTTCAGTCAGGGAAGATCTTGTGTTAAAGGAGTGAGGAGGACTCAGGCATTTGGTGTCTGGTGGGTGACACAGACACCAAATGCTTGAATTCCTGCTGTGGTGACTTTTTAGCTCACTGTGCTTGTGTTTGCTGGAGGTCATGTGGAGCAGGGGCTCTAACTCATGGGTGATACTCACAGTATGCCCATTAAATTTAGTCTGGTTTGTGGGTCCCTCTGCCCATCCCCATCAGTTCAGTGTTACTCTTCTCACAGGAGGGATGCAAGGCTATTGCCTCAATGCAGTGATGCATGTTATATTTGTCATATAAGTAAAATAAAAAACAAACACAAAAAGACTAGGAAATAAGGCAAAAATAATGTAGCCCAAATGCACCAACTCAAAACTGAATCAGACAGCCAATAACACTGGCATTTTATTTTAATTTCCTGACCGAATTTTAGTTGAATATATAGATGACTTGCAACAGATCAATACTGTAATATTTCAAATTGATGAGAAAAATCATAGTTATACCATAAAAGCAAATGATGGAAGACTTTTTGATTTTGTTTGCTTTGTTTTTATTTTGTCTTTCTTTTTGTTTTAATGCACTGAAAACTGTTTCTCCTAGTAGGCCTTTTTTTCATATACTGAGTAGGAATCACAGTCAGCAGGCAGATCTATCTGATGTCACTCTGAGTGAAAGCACAGAATTTTGCCAAAGACAGAAGATAAAATCAGCAATGCATCTATGTCCAATTTTCTGTATGTTTTTCACTTATTTCAAAGAGTAAATAAGGGAGTTCCTTATATCTGCTTTTAAAGTGGACTGTTGCCAGGGCAGTTCTGCTTTTCCCTGCTTCTCTTCCAGCTTGTGCATTTATCTCTTTAGCCCTCTGAGGCATGTTGTCTCTCTTTGTACTGATAAGAGTAATCCACTGATTCTCCTTCCATTCCCTGCAGTACTCCCGCAGAGTCTGGCAGAAACTGACGTCCATATGGCATTCATCCCATTGAATGGCACTTGGAGCAGTGTGGGGCCGTGGGAGGACAGGTCAGCTTTGTGACCCTTGGGGAAACCACACTGACTCTTACCCCCAGAACTGCTGACTGCTGCCACAGCACAGTGTAATCACATTTTACTACATCATCCTTTAGACCTTTCACGCTGGATGCACTAAGGAGTTTACATCTTCTCCTGGCTTAAAATCTGCCAGAGATTGTACTTGTGCATTTTAACCTGACTTCCAGGTTCAAAAAATGCTGATGTGACTCATGAAAACTTTGGTGAAGTAGGGGGAGACTTCATAAACAACAGAAGAATCTGGAAGAAAAAAATTGTGATATAAAGCCCACTGTATGTCTCAAAGGTGTTGGCAGCTGTATGGTCATCTGTGCAAACAGACTCCAGCTGTAGGGGTCAGTCCTACCCTGATGTAATGGTGGGAAAATGCTGAAATATTGTAGGGTAAGGCCAACTTGATGCTCTGAATTCCCCTCTAGATTTGCTGACTTGCTCACTGATATATTGTTCTATTTCAGTGGAGTTTTGTGGAGTTCCAGTCAGTAAAGAAGGCACTATTTTAAAGTCCTGAAGTCAAACATGGTTGCAATTGTAGAGACTTCAGCAGTTTCCATTTAATACATTCCTTAGGAAGCCAAAGATTATTTTCTTTCCACCCTCCCTGCAGTAGGCATTTTCATCAGGGAGCAAAAGCAGTGAATTCAAATCTACAAGGCTTCCTGTATATCTTCTTGTACTTGAGGATAGAATATTCTGAACTTTGTATGAAATTAAACTGGAATTAAAATCACTAGAGAAACCTGAGGAAAAATGTTTAAAAATCCCTTTCTCAAGTGAGACTGTTATTCAGAAGACCCTGAAATAGAAAAAGCAGCAGCAATTTGTCCACTGCTATTTCTCAACTAATAAGAAAGCCTATAACATTTATTTCTACCTTGCAAATCCTAAGAAGAATTTTCACTGCTTAATGGCACTTTCAAATCACACTCAATTTCAGTGCAGTGCTAGAATGTTCTTGCAAGCCATTGTTGTTCCCAGTCTTGATTTCAACATTCTGCCTACAAGCACTTCATTATGAGAAGATGTGGAACCCATAAAAAAGTAAGTTTTTATTTTCTCATATGGAATGTGTGTTTTCTGTCTATTCTCATGCTCAGAAAAGGACAGGGGTATTTGCACAAGAAGAGAGAGAAAATCTCAACAACAGATTGCTATAGATCTGGACATTCTAAACTACCTGTTTACCCAGAAAACCATTTTGTGTGGCATTTCCATTGTCTATTTTTTTAGAAGTGGATGAACAAAGACAACCTGTTTGCACAATCAGCTGTCAAAAACTGATTTTAAAAGTTCAGTGACAGAAACTCTTTCAAAACTGGAATTTATTAAGAAATATTGTGAGTGGACCAAATCAGGCTCTGGTCTTCAAAGTTAAAAGTTAATGAGATCACTCTTACACTTAAATGAAACAACCTAAAGTTGTAGATACTTGAAAGTCTGGGATAAAACACCCCCAACAAACAGCAAAAAACCCCCACACCTTGTGATTAACAGCATACAGGTATTTTACACCTTACTTGTAACTCTGTAGTTCTCAGTTACAGTACCTGCATCCCATGGAGCTTTCCTTACATACCTCTACAGCTAATCAGATTGTGCCCTGCACAGACTTCTCAAATCTGAGCACCTTATACCCCACTGACTGTCAGTTTAAAAGATCCTTATTGTTTCTTCTCTTCTTTGTTACTTTCTAATGCTATTGCTGCACACATCCAGCACATTTAAGAAAGGTGCTAGTTTATGGCTCTGGCCCCTGAATCTTGCCTTTCCATTCCCTCCATGCCCTAACCTCTGGCAGAAAAGGAGGAGAAAGGAGATAGCTGACTGAATAAACAAAGAAAATGAGAAGGACAACAGCTGAATAAAAAAAGATAAGAAACACATGAGAAGTGCACAAGGTCATAATTCAGTAATGACAGTGAAGGTGATTGACATGGAGACTGACATGGTTAAAATTATCACTTCTTTGCTTCAGTGCCTTCAAGTTGGTATGCAAAGGGGATCAATCTCACCACATATTTAGAACTTGGAAAGCAAACCTCTGGGAAGGAAAATGTACTGTCACATCACTTATTTTGTCTGAGAGAGCCTTTAAGAAACCTCCTTTAAGGTTTGATGCAGTGCAAAGAACAGTACTCAAAAACTATGTTAAGGGGATTGTGTTCAGCAAAGCACAGCTTGAATTTCCTATTACATCAAGATGTGTAACCCATTTTTGTTGCTTCATATTGAAAAAAAAATGTGTCCATCAGTCTGTGAAGTTTCTCCAGTCTGTCAAGTGATGCTCTTGAGGTTTAAGCCTCTCCCATATATGAATATAGGTGATCATCCTTTGCAGTTAACTCTTTCAAAACTGCAAACAGTGTTTGTTTACGATAAGACCACTAATGCCCACTATATGGTTTTCAGCTGGGAACTTTCTTCTTGAGTCCTTTAAGTCCTCAAATTATTCCCTTGATAGCTTAAAGAAACACAGCAGGGTAACACCTTCCAGCCCACAGAACCCTCAGTGTGCAGTCATAGAGCCTTTTGGGGAATGTGATAGAGTGAGATTTCAAGCTGCCAACAACATAAAGCTCCAGTAAGGTCCATTCTTGTGGCTGAGCCCCACGGATTGCAGAAGGGAATAAAGTTATCATCACCACAAAGCTGTGTGGGTTTGTTCTCCACACCATGAGGTACTGGATTACCAGTGACTATCAGGCTATCTGTGGTTGGTAGCCCAGCATATGGAGGCTTCTAGCTACAGCTTTGGCAAAACTGCTTAAATCTGAGAGTCCCATTGCCTTACTCTTTCCAGACAAAGCTGATTAAATAATCTGAAAATGTCTACAGGCATGACAGCATTGTGGAGGTCTTCAGTATCAGCATGACATTCAACACAATGCATCTCTATCTTGAAAGTTAATTGAAATCCCTGTGGGTAAAAATGCTTATGTAACATTTGCTTCACTCATGACTCTCTGTGGGATACAGTGATGACTCCCAGCTCCCTGTGATGGATAGCCTCAGAACAGCAGTGGTTGACATTTTCTGTGTCTTGGCCCTTTAATATGTTTTATGTTTGCACAGTTGCAATGAACATTCTCCACTGCCTTTAATCCTGGCTGATAAATGAAGCATGAGTCTCCCTCTAACCTTGGATACTCTCACAGCTGATGCTTGCTTGATATGATCTGCATTTTTCCATGGACTCTGTTGGAAATTGTCCAGTTAGCTCTCTGCAGCTATTGGAGGAGCATTGTCATTGATTGCTTAATGCTTTTCCCAAAAATTATTAGGCATGCTTGCTTTTTTTTGCCATACAAGAGCTACAGATATAATTTAACCAGTTTCCTAGGTTGTATAAAATCTGTAAAAAAAGGCAAGAATTAGGCTGGAGATCCTACAGGAAAAAGTAATGAAAAAAAAGATTCTGTCTCCTCGACTGTATATTTTAAATCTAAAGCCATACAATCAATCTCTGTGTCTCAGTGAAGTATTTATACATGGAAAAGCAGCTGAATTCTGATGTCATATCTGGAATGAGATGAGTATGAAAAATAAAATGATAACAATAGGAAAAATTCTTCCTCCTTTCTTTCTCTTATATCAAAATTATACTTGAGGAACACTTGTGATGTATGGTTCTCCATGCATCTTTCCCCTTCTAGTTATAACCTTTTCAAAGCACACACTCTACTTATGGAAAAAAGCTGCAGATCAAAGCATGACAGTTGACACCACAGAAAAAAAGAGACAAGGTTATTGGATCAAACCCAAGAAGTAAAACTGATGAAAAGCCTTCAAGTGCAGAGCAGACTGATGAAAATAAGTGTGCGCTGCATGATTTGAGTAAAAAAGGGCTGAAATAGAAGAGAAGGGGAAAGACTGATGAAAGCCAAGGGTTGAAGACTCATGAAGAAAGCATAAGAAGCTGACGGCTCCAGACTTGGGTTTCATAAGCAGAAACTCTATAATGTATTTGAAATTTAGAGGAGAAACCACTGACTGTGGCATCAGAGCAATCGCAAGACTGAATTAAGAGGAAAGATACTGAAAAAAAATTTCCTCCCAAGGATATACTGAAAGTATTCAGAAAGGTAACAATGGAAAACAAAAAAATTCACCACTGATCTGGGTGTATTTGAAAGCACATTGCTGTGACTTTGGCTATATTTTTTGTCCTAAAAATGGCCAGACAGCCGACAGTTTCTAAAATTAGCCAGTCTCTATAATGGGCTCTTATGCAAAACATGTATATTCAGCTTCTTTTGCTTAAGTTCCTACTAACTCCAGAAAGGAAAATTAGAAGTCACCCTGTAAGATTGAAATTTACCCTTCAGTAAATCTTGTGTTATCATAAGTTCTTCTATGTAGGTAGGCAATGCAAATGCATTCCCACACATTTTGATGATAAATCTAATCAATATTGGCAGAAAGACATTTCTTTCCTTATAAATTTCACCACACAACTTCACAAGTAAATAGAATTGGGATCCCAGAAATCCCAGCTCTTATGCCATTAAAAAGCCACTTAAATATTGTCTTACCCTTCCCCATCCAGCATGCGAAGTGTGGGTGAAAAAGTTTCTTATTACTACCTTATAAAAGCAACCACAGATTGCTGCATTAGATTAAGAGCTTTAAAACAGCACAAAAACAGGAAGCAAAGCAAAGAAGACTTTTATGTTATAGCTGCCTTGAGTTCTTCTGTCATGTTCAGGTACTGTTGTGCTGCACATTCTTCTGCCTTGTAGGCATCTGTGTCGGCACAGCAGACAACATGACTGACATGAGGATATTGCAATGAGAGTTTAAACAGATTTCTGTCTGAATTCTTATGCCACTTCTAAGTCACAACTTAAGAGAGGGAAAGAAAATTTAAAACAGTGATTGCAAGAACTTGGCATATTGAGAGGATTGCAGAAGAAGAAAATTGGTTTGACATCAAACCACACTGTTTGTACCACAGACATCCAGCTAATAAAGGATGATTTAGTTAAAATAAGAATTCCTCCCCTGTGCAGTCATTCAGTCCTGTTCTAGTTCTACAAAGTGTCCAGTAATTTAGTTATACTTTTGATATTTACCCTTTTTAAATTTTAACTGAATTTTTTGGTAAATTCAAAACTTGCCAGGAACAGGAGTCATAGTTACTGAAGTTTCAGATAAGGCAAGGGCACATTCCCAGGCTGCAAAATCCTGTTCCCTTTTCTGTCAAAAAGAATTTGACCCCATGTTATCCAGATTCACCAGAAGGAACCCAAGGTACCACATTGCTTCCTGAAGGCACCCCCTCTGCCCACGGGGCTGTGCTTCCAAACTCCTTCCTCCTGCAGGCATTGTAAACCTGCCAAGGTGCTGATGGACACACTCTGTCTTTAGGGATTTGCTGCTGGGGTGGGGGAAGAAAATTTGAGATGCTAGCACCCCCTTTCCTTTGGGTCTCAGAGGAAAGCTGGTCAGGCCAATATGTATCCACCCACCAGGTTTCAAGAGGACCTCATGGTGGATCTAGGAGGAAGACAAGAAAAGAGCAGAAGTTACAAATTTGTGTTCAGGGTAGATTTGATAAAAATGGCCAGGGATGGGGAAAGTGAACACTTGAGCACATGAACTTTTGTATCTGCTTCCCAGTAACAGGGTGTTGGTTTTTGTATGCCTTACTCCCCTGCTCCTGGAATTTGTCTTTACTTTTCTCCCCTGGAACACACAGGACATTAACAGCCTACCACTAAAGCTGAACACTGCAAATATCCTCCTGAAAAAAAGTACAGGTCCAAAGTTTCTTCAGGCAACCACCTTTTACAGTCATTTCATAGAGATCTTAGGAAAAATATGTCATAAATTACTGTTTGTGACATTAACATCACTCAAATAATTTCTATACATCAGAAATAGGACTCATGATCCAGAATATTCCAGAATTTTAGTCAAATACTTTTTGGGACTTCAAAGTCTTGCCAGCCCCTTATGATAGGGAGCTGGGTAAATAGATTTTGAAGGTGTCACCTAGATGGGTTCCTTGCTCCTGTAATGCTTCTGATGCCAGGTAGGCTTTAGAAGAAGGGGCAGTGGTCATCTGCTATCAGCTACCACTCAGCAGGGCAGCTCTGTATCCTAGACCACAATGTCAGCTGGCATAAAACATTGTACTCTGTCAAAATTGGAGCTCATTGCATGTGCTGCCTGCAAACTGCATTGAAATATGCCCTAAGAAAGAGAATATTTTAAATAGTATTTGCATATTTTGATGTAATAAGCAAAGTCTCCTGACTACCTTAAGAACTCAGGACTTCAACAGATGTAAAGAGGCATCATATACTTGAAATGAAGAGAAGCATCTTTAAGTTGCATTATGTGGTACCTTCACTGGATCATATAAATTCAAATTCAGGGGTTTGTCAGGGTAGACAAAGAAATTGCCTTTGTTCCAGGGTTTCTGTCTTCTGAGTAATAAACCAAGTTACTTCATAGTACCATGCAGACAATAAAACCAAACCAAAATCACCACATCAAAACCAACACACGAATATGTGGGAGTGAAGAGATATTATTTCTCTCCTGCTTCTTTACTCTTCTGAAATTCATTAATAGTTCCCGAGTAATGAAATGTCAATGGCTTTTAGAAGCCACATGAATTACTTGCATGAAGTAACTTCTGTTTAAGAAATTACTTTTTGTGCATTAGACACAGTGACATTTCTCATAAAGAGAAAAACAGAAGTACAGAATATGCAGCTAGGGAATTGTTTGGACAAATTGTGCAAGTTTTATTTTTCATCTGGCAATTTTAGGTGAAAGAGCACTGTATGTTGGTAAAATGCACTTTTTGTGAACAATTAGTAGGCAAGATTAGGACTCCTGGTACATGGGACCTGTCCTAATAGAATGCTATCACCTGAATATTCATGGGACAGTGTGAGCAAAGTGCAACTGGGTAAAGTAAATGTGTTCAGAATCTAAGGTGATGGGAGTAACACAGACTTTCCACTACTGTTTCAGGGCTTTTTGGATGGCCTGGGATTCAAATTATATTTACACAGCAGTCATATGCAAATTTAAGGCAAGAAAGAACACAAGTGCTACATGTTTATATTTTGCAAACATCAATAAGGGATTGCTGCTCTTGATAATCTTTAATTTAAAATAAAACTACCAGAAAATTTTACATTATTATTATTATTATTAACAGTGCTCTTTAAACCCCTTCAGATGAACAGATAAGGAATAATGCTCTCTGCTAAATTCATGCTGATTTTGTCAACTAAAAATGGCTTTGAAATTTTTTCTTTATATGGAAAATTAAGAGTTATTTAGTTGGCTCAATGTGAGATGAGCTGCATTGGCCCAGTGGATGTGAGTTAAGTCCTGCTGTAGGTGCACACACTTAACTTCTCAGAGAAAATACAACTGTATGGACATTTGTGCCTTGCAGTCTCTGTCTGAAGACAAAATAGCAGTTTCTGCTGAGAAAGGGTATGGGAGCCCTTTGGTGTAAAGCAATTGTGAACAAGTAAGTCAGAACAAGAATGCTGGTTCCGCCAAGGCAGGGCTGAGTCTGGGAAACTGTGATCAGCTCCTGTTTCTCACACATCTGCTGCAATGGGGATTGCTCAACACGCACCGTTAACGTGCTGGCCCAGTAGGATTCAGGAAGGATCTTCTCTGTTTCACTGGAGGAGCTCTGCTTCAAGGGGCAAACCTACTAGTCTCAGGAAATAACAACCTGAAACTTGCAGAGAAAAGGATGTGGAGTAAACAGAGAGCTGGCAGATGTAGCTGCATGCCAGGGATGATCCCACCAGCTCATAAATATTGATGACTTTGCAGTCTCTGAATGCAGATTATTCAGGACGCTGAAGCCTGCAGCTGCACATTCACAGCTTGCTGCTCTCTGAAAGAGCATTCCTGAGAATGTGCATCCGCCTGCCTGAGAATCCCCCACTGCTCTTTTTAACTCTGCTGATACAATGCTCTTCTCCTTCTGGAATTTATATTTTATCCAAATAATTCAAAAAGGCAAACAAAATATTTGTTTTGCTAAACTCATTTGCAAACAGCTATAACAAGTTGCTATAAAAATAGAGTGTTACAAGAGAGGGGATAAAACTCTCCCCTTTGTTTCCTCTACTGCATTTATGTCCTTCATATAGCTACTTTTGTCTAAGACTGTTTAATACAAATAAGCAGAAATAACTAGAGAGCATAGTGACAGTTCATTCATGGGTGTATCATGCATAACCTTAATGTATTTGGCAATAACGTTAGCACTTCACTTGAGTATGGAACCAGTTAAATACTGGGACTCAGACATCCTTAAGAGAAATTAATTTAAGATTCATGCTGGATCCTTAATTCAATAAGCCAAAATTGGAGCTGACATTCTGAGGATAATAAAGAAACCTAGGAAAGTATTGAAGTCCAAACAAGGACAAGCCAAACCACAAAGGATTCAGCTGAGTATTTCAGCATTTCTGAGAAAAAGTAAAGTATTAGGAGCTCAGAGCCCATCAGGCGTTGGCTCATGTTTTAAGGATAAAAGTTAAAAGACTGCCATTTTACTTTAATTCTATGACAAATTTAACAATGCCTCAATATCTGCTTATCACTTTGAAAGAAATAGTTCATTTATCATCATATTTCACATAGGTATGCACGTACTGATGTATTTATAGCTACAGATGCATACATATACCCAGACAAACTCTACTATCATTCCTCAGCACAGGGCTATCACAAATTCATGCTTAAGGCCTGATTGTCTCACATTAAGTAAGGTCTTACTCTACATGTATTTTTAATGACCTACCTGTGCTCTCTGTTTTCTGAGCTCCAGCAGGG
This sequence comes from Serinus canaria, assembly GCF_022539315.1. Classification (NCBI taxonomy): domain Eukaryota; kingdom Metazoa; phylum Chordata; class Aves; order Passeriformes; family Fringillidae; genus Serinus; species Serinus canaria. The sequence goes on from NC_066316.1 coordinate 23,922,590, forward strand.
TCATGATCTCTCAATCGGCATTTGTAAAAATACTCATAGGTATAGCAGAGTTGCTTTAAGCACTCTGAACATGGTCCATGTGGAAAAAGAGGCCGGAGCTCAGGCTATTAAATCAGATCTATTTTGGACAACAATGACATGTGTTTTAAATTTTCCCAGAACTTCAAACATGTATAAGGGCTTTCCTGAGAAGAGATGCTTCCCTTCACTGGGGTCTAGCACAGAAAGTGCAAATTAAATTAGGAGTGAAATTGGTCGCAGGGGTGTAGTGTTACTGCATCTTGCAAGCAATCTTGTGCCTCAAACGGCATCAAAGAATTATCATTTCACCGGAGGCGTGTTTGCCGTGTGTCAGACTCTACAGCTTCCTTGTTCATAAAAGGAGTTTGCTGCTGAAAGGCCTCTTAAAAAGCTTGGACTTGACTTTCTGTTAAAGATTACCATAAGCTTTAGAGGTTAATCAGTTAATTGGCAATTATTTTTGAATATTAGTATCACTTTGAGTTAAGGTCCCACTGAAATAGACATAAAAATGTTTTGTGTGTGACGTTCTCAGCTCCTTCTGGACTCAGACTTCTTGTCTGAGTTCAGAGCAGTCCTTTTTAATGCAGCTGCACTAGCAGTGGTCTATGCTTCTGTGTCCTGCTTTAGTTTCCACCTAACTGGCAGTTCAAATTCAGAAGCAATTCATGTTGAGCATATATGTGTGGAAATTAAAAACTGATAAAATAATGTGAAGAAACTCTTCCATGGACTCCCACCAATGTGTAACAAACTGACTCTTTCTCCTTTACTCCTTTATCTCTTTCTCTCCCTGTCTATAGTTTGCTTGCTTACAGCAGGATCATCACTAATGCCTTCCGAAACTTTACCAGAGCTGGTGAAACTACAAGCAGTATGATCTCATGCTGAAAGCTCATCCAAACACTGTACACAATGTACAGAAATAAGATAACATGTTTGAGTCCAAATTTTTTAAAATTATCTTTCCCCCCTCCCCCACCCCAGTTATCTCTCTTATATCATTAAAGCAACCAGATAAAATGCTTTTTTTGAAACCTTGAGGCACAGTGATTGATTAGTCCTACTCCTTTCTGCTGTGGAAATCTCTGGGACTCCACACAAGCTGCAGGTGCTAACCACCTGTCCAGATAAAGCCCGGGGCCCTGAAAGTACAGCTCTTCTTCAAGAAAAGTTGCTGGATTGGTACATGTTTTTTTGCATCTTAGGCTTTGTCCTCTGGATCTCTCTTGGCTTTCCTTTCTTTAACAATATTGTACTTGCACATTTGCATTAGTATTAATTCACTTTTATTTAACATTTTTATGTCATTTTTCTGTACTCTGGTGCCTCAAGTCAAGGTTTTCTGCAACTAGACAGACCTTCAGTTTTGCTTGACTGCAAGTGATTCATCTTTTCTTTAACAATAATATTTATTTCTACATTCACTTCATAAGCCCTCAGTCTGTTGACACCAGCATGGTACCATTACCAATGGTATAAACAGAGAAAAATTATAACACTGAGACCAAATCAAACTTGTGCATAGTGTCTGTGGTTGAATTTTAAATGGATGCAGCTCCAGAGAGTTTATCCACATAAAAGTAATAATTAACATTCCTGAAGTAATAACTGCTCGGCCACATTTCAAACTGCTAGCTCAGACATTTGCATGCTTCCAATATGAGCACGATATGGCTCAGTCTTAAAGCTGCCAAAGCACAGTAGGTTACTCAGCATGCATAAAAAGAACTGACATTACATTCAGTGGGGACTTTATCTTGTTTGAATAATCCTCCCTACAAGATTATTTCAGCATGCAATGTGTTTCATTTGACCAAAGTCAGAGAATGCAAAATAATGTGAAGTAATTATGCTATTAAATGTTGCTATTACTTTTTCAGCCCTCTGTCTCAAAGCATAAATAGTTTTCTCAAGGCTAAAAATTGTCAGCAGAAGATCAAATGCACCTCTTGAGTAACATCATTAAAACCAATGAAGTTTCCCGAAGATTGAGGTTGGTCCCTTACTCTACTACACTCAGAACTAGGAAAACCACAGGAATATCAATACATTCTTTACTTCCAATTGGTATTGATTTGCATTTCTAGAACACCTCAGTTTGAAATTCTCAAAATATTTTACAATCCTGTATGGAATAGAAGAGTTCCTTTTCATCAGCATCTAGCACGAGGCCGGTGGTACCTCTCCATGCTAAGGCCCACAGCTGTAACTGTGCCTGGAGATCAGCACCTGCCCATGTCAGCAGAGCATCCACTGTGGTTGCAGTCTCTCCAGGCTCTCTGTGTAAAAATTATCTGGCTGGGGAACAGGTATATTTAAAGAGGAACAGATGCCTAATGTTTCCCAGTAATTTGCGTTTCAAAAATTCTCTCCTGCAGTTGCAAAAGAATCACAGTCCTGCAGTTTTGGGTTCATCCCTAGGGCCCAATCCAGGCATTACACTGCAGAGGGACTTCCTGAGAAGTGTGCACAATTTCAACCTCTTACAGAAAAACATAATGAAGTACTGGGTTTAGTAATGACTGTGAGACATTTAGCCAGTAGACTTTAATCACCTCTGATTATTATTTGATGATCAGCTATCAGGAGTTCAACAGGAGTTTGTAGCCCCTCTTCTTTCACCCTACAGAAGGTAGCAATCGATAGTCACAGGGATGTTTTTACTGTAACTACCAAAGAGGCCCTTTGTCCTTAAGGTTCATTCCCATCCAAAATCTAAGCACAATGGGGAAAACAAGGGGGAACAAAGTCAGGGTTGCTAATTGACAAAACATCATCTTGCCACTCCCCACAAAGACATCCATAAAAACTGTGCTTACTTCCTAAAGTTTCGTTACTATTTAACAGCTTAACTGCAAACACTTTTTCTGCCTTCCCATATTACTTTCTGGTTTTTTTCCTGGCTTTTCCTTGTGCCCCAGCCCTCAACAGGAAGCATTCCTTACAAGCACATCTTGTGTTGTTGTGACTGTATCACACGGCTCATTGTAGGAAAGGCTTGCTGGAATTTATAAGGTCGAGGGTTACTTACTAACCCAACACGTGAAAAATCCTATTTCAGACTTTGCAAATGACTATATCATCCAGTGGCTGCCTATATTATCCAGTGGCTGCCATCTGAGCAGTTATGCAGAGCCAGTCTGCTTGTACCAGCTGATATGAATGCGTCAATCTGGTAAAGTATTGACACTTGGATATAAAGTTAAGCTCCTGAGCAACTACATGCAGTCTCAAGTGCTGTGCTGGATTGGAGCCACAGGACCTGAAGCAAAACTCGTGGAACTTGATCAGAGTATTTTAAATAACTTCAGTGGATTCTGGATCAGGTCCATGCTGTCTGCTAGAGGTATTGGCTACATTTTTCCAAATAAAAGAAGTTAGGAATAATATATCAAAACCTTTGATCCAGGACTAGCAGGCCCAAGAATTAAGACTCAGTCCCTTTATATGATGAATTTACAGATTTCCTGACTTAGGAAACATGAAAAACACTGACAAATACTTATGTTGACATACAAATAAGTACAACAGACCAAAGGGTAGAAAAGGCATTTTAATCCTCTAAAAATATTGAACCATTCCAGAGCAGAGAGTCTAATGATTTCAGTCCCCAGTTGTTTATATAGCCCTAAACCCTGTATCCATGATGACATTTCATTTTACATCATTTGTTTCTTTAATCAGTTGTGTTTCACAAAAACAGTCTTTCAGCCAGGTCAGCAGGGAATGTGCTGAGCTACCATGAGCAACAACTGGAGTCACTGATTTCATCTGCCTGCCTGCAGACGGAGCATGTCCGTGTGATCACAACGCAGCTGCCTGGGGAGCGCTGCCTGAAGCTGCTGGGTATCCCAATACATTTCCCTGCCCAGGCTTTCAGCAGAAGGATGTGTTTATTCATCCCTAGCCATTGCTTTAGAGAACATTCTAAAATTGGGTTTGGCCCTTTTTGCTTATTTTTTAACGCTTTTCAATGGGGCCAAGTCTTGCCTTCATAACTAAAAAACCACAAATGCCTTCTTAATGTCTGTGGCACCCCTCGTCTCTGCTGAGAGCAGTTTTTGACCCTGTCCTATACTAATTGAATTGGTCCTGCTAGCATGGCAATTACTGCAGCCTTTGAGTGCCTTCCAATATTCATTAAATAATGTGACTTCATATCCCTTAGGTGCCATTTCTTTCTTCATCTCCCCCCAGAGGAGGTATGTGCATAGCAGAGCACCTTGGACACAATGTCTGTAGCTTGGTGCTGTATGCTAAGCCATTTTTTTTCATGGCAAGTTTCTCCTGGAATATGAATATAGTTTCCGGACTCAAATGGGGCAAATATCTCACAAGTGAGCTTGCTATCCTGGAAACACTTAATTCATTAAACCTAATTACATTTACCAAAACAGATAAATATATAGAAAAATATAAAAAGGAGTTTTTTTAAGAAAACATTTCTTTTACAGAAACAAAAGAACTTAACATGCCCCTCAGATTTTTAACGGGTCAGCTACTGATTGGTATTTATAGCTGCTAAAACCTGTTTTCAGCATTGAAGCAAACAATCCCCTGGCTCCAATTACTGTTATCCAGAGAGTATCCCAGAAGGTAGCAGCCACAAACAGAGGGGCCAGGCAGAAAAGAAGAAAAGTAATCTACTGATTCTTCTGGTCCCTCCTTGTCTTATTGTTGGATGGTTTGAGCAGAACCATCCCAGATTCTCCTGACCCCACTTGTGTTCATTCAGATTTCTCCAGCACTTAAAAATATTCTTAAAAATAGCCAACAAATCAAAAATCCTCTACCTTGAGGATATTCAAGCAAAATTACCTTCAATCAAACTTTTCTTTTACCAGGATGTGTATTTGCATCTCCTGAGTAACTGTATGAAATTCCTTCCATCTGCTGTCATTGCACCTGATTAAACATCACTTACATACGGTATTTCCAATATTTTTATTATTTTTATACTGATTACTTGCATGCTGGTACTAATCAAAGAGCTCCAGCTGTAACTGCATCAACACAGAACTTGTGAAATACCAGACAGAGAGATAATCTCTCCTCCAAAGACTGTATCTGATTTAAATTTGACATGGACAAATGTTTCCATATTTTTCCTGCTGTTCTTCCCCAAGTGACCTCCAACACAGCTTTTGTGGCCTGAAGCTTCTCAGAATGTCCTACAATCTACCATGGTCCTTGTTAATAATTTGAGGTACCTAAAGATGATGCAAGACCATGAAAAAAATCTTGCTACTGAGCCTATTAATGAAATTCTCCTCTTTCCATTAGAGATGGGCACAGGTTAGCAGAGATGTGGTTAATTTGACACATTTGAGAATTTAATGTCTGTATTGGTTTCTTGTTTGATTTAGAAGTGGAGACACAGAACAGGATGCTTTTTTCCTGGAAAATTAATTTTGTGATTATTGACATGAAGACTGAGGAAGGAGAGGAAATAGATTTTAGTCTTTTATCAGCAATATTGTGTGTTGTATCATCACAAAACAGGCAGAGAAGTAAAACTAGCTAAATAAAATGCACCTTTAAGTACAAAACATGTTTGTATGCTTACAGTGTTGTCAACCTCTTACAATGCTAACATAAGTGCTAGGTTGAATGATCCAAGGATTTACTTCTCTTTGCTTTTGGTGAATATTTCCAGCCTACCTAGGATTAAAAGGCAAGAATTTTACTCATGTTTTCTAGCTTAACAGCTAAGTTGGATACCTATTTTCCTTAAAAAAAGTATTACACTGAATGTATTGCAATTGAGTTGAGAAAACAACACAAAACTTACTCATTTTTATGCTTCTTGAGCTGTACTTGCAGATCGTAGAAACCAAGATGTCCTTGTGGCTCCCAATTCCTTTCAGCCCTGCAGAATCAGTGAGATGAGTTATATTTTTTTTGCAAAGAATTAGAAGGAACTGTTTACTAGATTTCAGTTCATTAGACTGCAGAGCTTACACAGGTGTCAGAGGGCATTGTGTGGCCTGCAGGCACTTTATTGCTGTTAAAGACAACTGAGGGGGTAAAATGCCGCGTAACCTCAGAGACATGCATTTATCAAACTGGCAGCTAAGCCACTTTTTTTATAGTGTTGTATGTAGATCTCTGGAAGATAAAAATCATACAGACTCACAAGCTTCTTTTTGTCCTTTTTTTTTTTTTCTTTTTTTTTTTTTTTCCTTTTTCTTTCAGAGCAAGGCTCTGCTCCAAAGCTGGAAAGTCTCTGAGACTCCACAGGAGTGTTACCATGGAGTTTCATGGGCTTGGGCTCAAGCCGTAAATATTTAAGTAGAAATAGTAAAATGAAAAACAAAAGATGGCCAGATGCCCAAATGAAACCATCTAGAGTCTGCATGAGCTAGAGATAAGGTTAATGTGACATTCAAGATAAAGTAAAAGCAACATTTTAATTAACACATTTTCATCTCCTATCACAAAACTGCACTTGCCTTCATAATGGAATCAACCTTTTTTTTAATATTAGCTTTCTCTCAACAAAAGCATCTTTCAACAAGCAATTGGGGGGGGGGTGGAATCACATATATTGTTTTAATAAAATAGAAATAGCAAGGATATAAAAAAATATGAATTTTGAAAGCCAAGCCTCAGTTTCCCAGTGGGAGGAAGTTCAAGTGTGCCAATTTCCAATAGCTCTGGGTTAGGATGCTGTGAGCATGCATGGTGTTTATTGACTTCCAAATTAAAGCAGTCAATCTCAAGGAAAAGCAGAGTATTGAAGGCCTCTCTTTCATTTTCACACTGAGTGTATAAAATAGTAACAATCAACAAAACTGTACTGAGCTGCCACCACTGCAAAGTGCCACCCCTTCTTTGTTTATCTTGTTCCACTTTTAGTTTTTTTCTTTACATCTTTCAATCAATTCTATCCTTCTCCACAACCACCAAGTAACCCTACATATCTCTTGGATTGATTTATATTTATTACTCACTGCAGTCATTCTCCTTCATTTGTTAAGTTTTTCCAGATGACTGTTAGTAAAACTGTGTGAATAATTCACAATGAAAAATTTACTCAGCAAATTTGCCTTCTTTTTATGTTCTGTTTTCCTCCAACAAATTCTCTGTTTTGAAGGATTCACCCGCTATGGCCTGGCATTGCAGGTGAGTGCTCATGTAAGTCACTGTTAAGCAAGCAATGCAGTCCTACCCTTCAGGCAAAGCTATTGCCCACCAATTATGAGCCAAACAAAATCAATTGAGGTGTCTGGAGTACAGCTCCCAGCCTTTTTTCCTATAAATTGTCTTCTTCTTCCTCTTAAAGCCTGGTCCAGATCTTATAGGCTCCTGTATATTCACTTTGTTCATGCTGTACTACCCAGTATATAGAGCTCCAATTAGTTTTGATTATTCTTTTTGAAATTATCATAGCTTAGAAGCATACAGTCCTAGTTACAAAACCAACATTTGTTTTCTGCAATAATTTTGCACTTCCCTGCCTCCATGACGATTCCTGCTAGGAAACTTTTTGCTCCACCATTCCACCTCAGCAAGCCCAAAACCCAGAGGGGAATGAGCACAAGGCCACTGAAGCCTGTCTCACTGAGTGATTTTGTAACCACTGCCCATGTGTGTTCATTTGCTTTTTACAAAATAATTTGCCTAGTACCTCCCTTAACTTTCTCACCCTGATATAACAGGAAGAAGCACTGCCCTTCTCTGTGTCTGCAAAAAGTCACACACCCTGGGACAATCCCATGGTGAGGGTGCATCTCTTTTATCCTTTTTTATTTTCACAGAGTTATCCTACAATCTTCAAATGTAAAATGTCTGGAACTTAAAGCTTCTTATCTTACACGGTCAATGCAGATATTTATATATGATTGAATTAGGTTATGTTAGGAAGGCAGGCATGTAGAGTTTGTGAAAGACTGTTTGGTAGAAATAAGAAGAGATGGGTTGATGCATCTACCACCCTAATAGTTGCTGATGTAAAAGCTGAGACAAATAATTTTGCCATCCAATTATTTATCACTTATGTCTTTGGCAGAAAATAGAGAAGATATTTAAGAGAAAAAGATGAGCACAGCCTCATTTGGTCCAGTGGGCCATGGTTTGTACTCAACTGCTGAATCACACAAGCCATCAATAATGCGTTTTAGCAGGACAGAATTCTGGCTCTGGTAACAAAGAAGCTCCAGTGAAGGCAGTGGCACCATTTCATGATTACATGAAGGGAACTCCTAGCATTCTTCTCTCTCTCTGGCTTTTAAATTTGATGTGCATTTCAGAAGCCCTGTTGTCTTTTCCACATAAACTTTAAACAAAATGTTGGACATTTTATTTGCACAAATGCCCATAAACAGTACAGAACCCATTGTAGAAGACAATCCTGCCATGTCTGGATGGGTAAAAGTCTAAAATACACAAAGTTCTTCCATGGTGGGCCAGGTGTGGCTGCCCAGGTGCTGGGAAGGGGCAACAGGAGCAGTATCTGAGGAGCAGCCAAGGCTGTCCATGCCAAACACAGCCAGTTCCAGCGGCTCCAGTGGCCCCACTGCAGGGCACGGCTGAGCCCCGCAGACCCGGGCTAGAGACTCAATGAAAGGCTATCAGAAAGGGCAAAACCCTGCACAGCATCCAGGGCTGGGGGAAACCGGTGGGAATCAGTACTGCAAGCCCCGAGGGGCAACTGAGAGGGGAGTTTTTTTATTGTGTCATTTACCTGTGTTAGCACCTACTTTAGGAAATGAATCGTGCCCCGAAAAGCTTTGTTTCTTTCCACTAACTGAAGGGGGATGTAGTTACCCCCAGTGTAGGCGCAAGTATGTTCTGATGGATCCCTCCCCAGACACAAACAGAACTGAACATGTTTTACTGCTAGATAGCATCTGAGCAGGCCCTTTTGAATGATAGCTTTGGACTTAGATATTCTAGTTCTAAAAATATGATGTTTTTACCCCTTTTCCTGGTCTCTTGTCTTTGCTAATCTTTTTGATGAACACTGTGATAACTGGCATCCAAAACATTAGTGTGAAAAGTATATATTTCATGTAGAATAATTGCATACTGTGTTTGCTTGAAGTTTTGAACCAATTTAATGTTTCTTTAGCAACCTGATAAAGGAATTTTTTTTAAAAATTTTTAATTCTTATTGTGACTTAAACAATTTTGTTTCATTTGAAGTTCATCCACAGAGGGGATAAAAACGAAGTTTAGAGTGGGAATGCCTGCTTTAAGACAATTCTATGTTAGAATGGAAACCACTATGCTACTTAGTAGTTAAGTATCTGAGCCTGCTTCTACATGAGCTAGACTTTTCCAGAGGCCTTGGCAAAGCCCAGCTAAGCACAATGCTTATTCAGTTAATAAAAAGCACTGCACTTTCTCTCCTGACAAATCTGACTCCTGAGTGCTTATTAATACATAGCATTACAACAACTTACCTTTTAGTTTCCTAATGCAAGCCAAAAATTCAGAATATCAATTTATTAAATTTTCTTCATTAAAAACCAGCATTCAAAATGAAATAAGTCTCAGGACTCACACTTTTCAAGACAATTGATATATGGGCTTGCCAGACCTATCACTAGCACAGAGACCATTTTTGTCCTTTTAATGTCACAAGTATGTGAAACCCACAGCCATAAAAAAAATTCAAATAGGTCTAACAGGCAACTTTGTCTAGTGATTTTTCCCCCATAGAAAAAGTATTCAGTGGCTTGCACAAAAGTTCCACTGAGATCTGAACTGCTGCATATCAATGGGCTGGTGAATTTCAAGGAAACACACAATTCTTTATTTTAATCATCTTTTCCTGTGCATTGCCTACCCTTATACACATATTTGATTTGGAAGCACTCATAGCTTTCATACCTTCATTAATCATTTGGAATGAACACTGGGGACCTTTCGGGAAATTCAGGGGGATGACATCATGATCAGGATTCTGAAAATAATAATTAAAAATGACAGGAGAGCACAGCTGGGAAATAAATCTAAATTGATAACACATTTTGTCTGACTAATTACAACTTTTTAACCCACAATTCAATATGAAGTTGTTAAAATAGTGTTGTGCAGTTGCTGGTTTATGACTACAGCTTCAGTATGAAAGAATATAGAAGATACAAATCAGAAAAAATGTTGGTAAGAAGAGATCTTGCCTGAAAACCTTAGTGTGTTCCTGCCATGGATCACCCTGGGGAAGCAATTTCTATCTGTCTGGTTAATTTATGAAATGATCCAATGCTATATGTGTACTGCTGCTGCCTCACAGGACTGAAAGACACCGCATGCCTTCTGCCCTGTCCTCATCATTAGTTGCACTGAATCTTACAGTCAAAGAATTCAGAGAGACTGAGAAAAAAATGACAAGGGAAAATGGAAAAAAGGTTTGCCACTAGAGAGTGTCCTGGACACCTACACAGAACAACTCACAGGACATTGAACTGGCCTATAAGCAATATAGTTTTTAGTAAATAAATAGTTTAGCAAATAAACAATCATGCTCCTCTTATCAGGAATGACTTCATGAGCATTTCTAGAATTTTTAACTGAGCTCAGAACAGTTGATCCATGCTACAGAGAAATATATCTGAAAAGTGTCCAAGTTTTTATTACTTTTCCAGAAGAATAATATGTCCTGGTTTTTCCAGCTGCAGACTGGGCAAGTTCCATTTAGTGAATGTTTTTAAATCTCCCAAGTATTAATGTTAGAAGTAACACAAGATTCATTAGCTGAGCTTAAAGCAGTTTTTGGAGGTGCACTTGATGGAACACGAGCTCATCCATGATGCTCAGAGGACATGGCATATTTCTCTCCATACAAAAGGGCAACTATTTGCTAACGTAGACATCGGGAAATGTTGGAGCCAGCCATTGAGATTCAGGACAAAATGTTTCTGACTGAACACTAAAGTTTCAGCATTTTGACATTGCTCTCAATTTTCTTGGGTTTTCATCCAGAAAGCAGTGATTTAAAGACTAAAAGCTCTGTGTAGCAAAAATGTTCCACTGCTTTTGCAGTGCTTAAGCCAAGAATGTCATGAAACAGCTTTTTGGCACCCAGACGAGCTATTAAGCAGCAGCTCAGCTGGGACCCCAAACCAGGTGCCTCCTGCAGAGAGCATTCAGGAGGTAGACTTTTCATGTTAACAGCTCTCTCCAGCCTTGTTCCCCTCCCAGACTTCATTCAGGACTGTGACCTCTCCTTCTGCAAAAGCAGTTCTCAGAAGTCAGTCCTTTCAAAGAAAAATGGTCTTTCTCCTGAGCTCCATATTGTCAGCTGTGAGACCACAGTGACTTCCCTTCCTGCTACTGAGATTGCTCGAGGCCCTTTACACATAGTAGGTAACAGTACATACTGAAATGAGCATGATTTCTGGATATAAATGGAATAGTGGTGAATCAGCAGCTCCTCCAGCATCTTCTGAAAGTTTTTAGTGGGGCCCATTTGGTCTTTTCATCACAAGCCAAATTATATGTGGTCATGAAGAGAGGAGGCAAACCAAAAAGATCCTTACGGGAAGAAAGGAAGATGAAAAATATAAAGGCTCAGTTTCACAACCATGATTAAATAAAACAAACACTTTTGCCATCTGATTAGAAGTGAAGGAATATTTCCAAAACTATTTTCTGAAAGTCACCTAAATATTTCAGCTGAGGGGGTGTTTGGGGAAAGTGAGTTGTGACAGATAACAAAAAACTGCCTTTCTTGTGTTTTTGACCTTTTTTCATTTTCTGGAAATATATTGCAGCAGCACTTGTCAGAGTGGTAAGCTGTAAATAAGTATCACAGGATATTTGCAGAACATCAGATTCAGGACCACAATCACTCAGATGTGAAACTACTTAGAGCAATCAGGTTTATCCACAAACCAAAAGATTTTAGGTGTTTGCTCAAAGCAATTTCAGCGCTGAGTGTTTTGCTGTTTGCCCTACGGATAAAGCAATACACAGTTTCAATGTAGTGCACTCACTACATAGGCTGGCAGGAACATTAGCATCTTACTGAAAGTGTTTTCTGACTTCAATTCTACTTTAGAGACCAAGAGTCTCAGAGTGAGATATCAGCAGCAGCCAGGACCATCTCAATGGTCTCGGTATCAATAAACAATTACACTGGTAAAATGTTCTTGTATTTATTAAGTTTCAGCTAAAAAGAGGAATACTTGAGAAAAGTAGTCACCAGCCAAGGGGACAGGTGGCAGGCCTAATCTTTTGTCAAAGAGGCCATATTAGAAGGGGAAGCAATTTGATACTATGTCAGTGCCAATCAGTATTACTTTCATGGAAGACTGCAAACAGACGACTCTCAGGCCCTTGCTAATTAATTCACATGGAGATATTGGTAACAGATGCTAAATACATGATTAGTCATGGAATCTTTGGTGTCCCCTTTAACATAACTATCACAAAAAATAAAAGGGTTGTACCATTAGAAGCAAGAATTGTACACTTCTGAAATTACTTACAAATAATATATTCCTGCACTCACCATGATAGTTCTGTCCTGCAGAAATTAAAGTACCATGTTCATATTTTTTTTCAGTAACTGTAATTTGTTCTGAGCAGAACTAAACAATGTACAAAAGGAGAGACTTTGGGAAAGCATGGCTTAGCTCCATTTTTTAATGCGAGACACATATCCTTTGCTTCAGTTTCCTGTTGTGAATATTAATAATTTGTTTCTTCAATTTTGAAACATTATGAAACACACAGAAATATGGGTGAAACAGACTGGTTGCAGTAATACTGCCCACCACTCTGAGCTTCCTGTTCAGCTCTTCCTTCCTTGCTGAGGAGAAAACATACACGTGGAACTCCAAAGAATCAAAGAGTCTAATGTTAAAGCTATGTGCTGCTGCAAGCTAGGCCAGCTCCTAAAAAGCATGCAAAATCAGAGTAAATGGAGCCCAGTCTGGCAGCTGTGAAAACTTTCACTGCTGGTGCAGCCAAAGCAGATGCTTCAGCTTGGAGCAGCATTCAGCAAAGCAGCCAAATCCTGGGCCATATGGATGGAGGATTGTCCAGGCTGGCACTGGGTGCCAGGGCTGCTGCATGCCCCATTCCCTCTGCTCACATTCAGACATTTTGTGTTATTTACATAAAGTGACAGAACTGGAAAAGCACGTGGTGGTAAACCTGGCATGATCACGAAGGAAGATACTTAAAAGACAGAGCATATAAGTAGATCTCAGCTCAAGGAATTCCAACCTTAAAGGGAGCCTATAAACTACATACCAAACCCTCACACAGCTGAAAGGCACAAAACACACACGACATACCTATCAGAGGTGGTAGGAAGGGTTCACAGGTGGCAATAGCACTCAGGGGTTGTCCAGGAGTCCTTAGGCTCCAGCCTGGGCTCAACGTGCATTTGGGAGCTAGAACAACCTAGAGCTAGGACAACCTAGACCCTGTGGCCTCTGTTTATCAACAGCTGGCCATCAGAGGCTCCAGCACATTTTATCTGATCAGCATCTTGTTGCTGGCCTCTTAACATGTCCCAGACTTAAAAGTCCAAGTGGGAAAAGCTGTGTATGGGTGCTTGGTATTTAGCCAGCCCTAATACACCTGACCACACTTTTTATCTTCTTCTCAGATAAAGAATTAAAAAAAAAATTCCAAAAGATGCAAAATTTTTATGTGTTTAAGAAGTGAAAATGTTTTCGAAGATAGTCATTGTGTTCCTTATGAGACAGGGCCTGAATCCAGTGGGTGTTTGGCTGTCGGCTTCAGTGGAGCAGATTTGAGCCTGACACAACACTAACAAAAAATCTTCCCAAAAGGCTTGAGCAGGATGACTCTCCAGCCTGTAGGACAACCTGGGAGAGCAGGATGACAGTACTCACAGGAGTTAACAGCAGTACATAGCAGAGAGTGCCTGAATGGGAACTGTGAACACAAACTTTCTAAGTATCCTCTCTGCTAAGTCTTATCTTTATCCAAAAAACACATAAATACATATATATTATTAAGAAAATTGTAGGTCTGTTTGTGAAAGCTTAAATCACAGGTGGGTTGGCCTAAACTGAGGGGGAAAAAAGCAAATACTGTCCATGGATAGAATATTTTGTTGATAGTAGACCATATTAGTCTGTGTGGTGTGCTTTGCTTCTTGTACTGCTTTAACTGTGCATTTCATCATATATTTCCAGGATTTTCCTGTTCAAGGTTCAGAGGAGTCTAAGAACTGCTGAATGAAGTTGTTTTTCCTGGGTGAAAAGATGGAATGTTTGAAATGCCTTGCAAGGTCAGCTAATATAGAAAGACATTCCCATTAGAAGATCAAATTCCATTCCACAGAAACTGATTTTCCCATTATAAGAGCAGGAAATAAATGAGGTATATAAGATAGACAGTATGTGTAGTGAAGAAGGCTTCTCAGGGGCTGACAGCAAGGCATCCCTTTTGCTTTGCTAAGATTGTTGTCACTTTTTTATCAAGTAAGACAAAACAGCACAGAAGAAGATGGGAAATATAATATGAGCTTTTTCTTCCCCCGTTATCCCTGGTCCGCTAAGGTGCTCCCACTGCTCGGGTTCTCTTGCCTTGTCTACCCATGTTGAGTCCAGGTATGGTTTAGTTTTTTCAAAGTTGTCTAGGAGGAAAGAAATCACAGACCACCCTTGAGAAATTGTTGCTCCTTTTGTGCCTCCTGGAACTTCACTGCCTTTTCCCAGAGTATTTCCCTTCCCAGGATGGCCCATTCTGCATCCTTCCAACATAAGCTCTGAGAGCCTTGACCAGGGATATGTCTCTGCACTCTTTGAAAGACCGCAGTCATTCAGAAAATGCATTTTTCCTTTCATACACAGCTTAAAAAAAATAAAAATAGAAGGTTTTTCTCAGAATGAAGCCAGATTTTGTGCTTGTTTCTGGCTCCCTACCTATATACACAGTCTGGCTTAGCTTATCCTCAAAACACAGGATTGAATTTGGGGATAGAATATTTGGCAGTTACATTTAAAATGTAATGAACAAATCAGTTTGTCATCAGTTTATAATGGTACAAACATTTGGAGTATTGCAAGACAGCTTGAATAATATTGTGCTCTCCAAAGTAAAATGTTAGCATTTGGTTAGTGGCAACAGTGGGTAAAAATGAATTCGTGTTGCTGGAATGTTACAGTTCTGTGAGGTTAACCACACTTTGGCCAGCATCAAGCCAGAAATTAGCCTCTTGGCTGCTAGGATGGCAGCCTAAATGTGCAGATTTGATAAAGAAACACTCCATGGTTCCAGCTGTTTGAGCCCATTCAGAGAAGGGATAAAGGAGTTTAGCATTAATTTAGATTTGGTTTAACTAGGTCCAAAATTGCCCCCCGCTATGTTATTGATAGAAAAATATGGTACATCTGCTCATTATGATTATATAACTTAATAAGAACCCAAAATCCTTCAATGAATTCACACAGCTCCAGGGAATGACAGCTGGAGTCAAGTTTGAATGCAAGTGGTTACCATCAGCTCTGCTCCTCAGGCAGGGCTTGCTGGACCAACAGGAGCTGGAGTTCCTGCATACCTCCCATTATAAGGACCAGTTTTTAAATATTTATGAATTTGCTAAATTTAAATCATTCAGGCAGAACAGCTTATTGTTGCAAAATTTGTTTCCACTTATACAGTTCATTAAAGCAACAGAGATTTGTGCACGAGTGTATATCTCAAAAAATCAGACCTTACTAATGACCCAGGCATGGTAACTAATTTTATGGTAAAGAAACATCTGTATTTTATCTGTTTTCTTTAAACATTTAAAGAATCCACAATAACTTTTTCCCCCTGTAACCAGTCACAACCAAGCCATGAGAATACAAAAAAATCTCCACATGCTTGCCACAGTATTCTTGAAGTCCCTCTGAGTCTTCAAAAGATGTTTTTGCTCTGATTGCTGAATTAAAAATTTTGGTTTAGGGGGAAAATAGTTCTTCTTTCAGCAAGATGAATCACAATAGTTTTGACAGAAATTTCTTTAACTGAAATGAGAAAAATGGCGATTCATTTGTCATTGGCTTCTCAAAAAAAAGAACATCCTTACAAGTATCTTAGTGTTTATCCCAGACATATTCCTTTTTATCAGGGATTTCAATCAACCTATTTAAGGGCTGAATTATTTATGGGAACACAGATGTGAGCATTGTCCCAGATAAATGCTTACTAAATTAGGAAACAATACTGAGCCTTTTGATGCAAAAGAAGAATCTGTGTTTCGATTTACTAGTTATAACAAAGGTTAGCAAGCCTTGAAGTGTTAATATTGAAGAAAAGGTTTAAGAAGGTTTTCATATGAACACACTGATGATTTTTTTTTCTTGCCCTTATTTTAGCAAAATATACATTTGGTAAGAGAACAAAAACTGTTTATTGTTTATGAAAGCCTGTCAGAATGCATGAGAAACTTTAATACATCATTAAGTATGCCCTTTGTTGGAAGGAAGGAAGGAAGGAAGGAAGGAAGGAAGGAAGGAAGGAAGGAAGGAAGGAAGGAAGGAAGGAAGGAAGGAAGGAAGGAAGGAAGGAAGGAAGGAAGGAAGGAAGGAAGGAAGGAAGGAATATAGAGACAAGTGTGCTGTCTCACAACAATTTCAAGGAAACAGCTATAAATATGACTATGGAAAAGAATTGGAGAAGGGCATTTGCATTTAGCTTTTGTACTTAGAAAATTCTACAGTATGCTTTTTGCCTAGGTTTTATGAAAGTTTTAAGCAGGTCACAGAGATAAAAAATGAAATATGAACTAAAAGTGTTATTTGAAAAATAAACAGCTAATTGGTAAACAAGGCAAATGGGTATCCAGTATGCAGCAATGCTTTGTGAAATCAAAATTGCTTTTGATTTCATGGGAGTCAATGGAAGGGAGGAAAATAAATTACTGATTACAAAGCCCTTCAAAAATTCAGGGCAGTTCTAGCTCCAAGTTCATTGGAGCTTTGATTGTGTATCATTTTGCCCTTCATATGCAGTCAACAGGCAAAATTCCACCTGATCTGTTTAGACAGCTGTATACATAATAATAAAATAATAACTTCCATATTCAGACACTACCTACTGTCCATAACAGGATGCAAAATAAATTACCTAGAGCACAGAGACTGATTTGAAAATGTCAATCTCTATCAGTAGTAAGAAAAACCTATATTCAAATTTGGTTAAGATGAGTATAGGATACACTAATGAACCCTATCTAAAAGATGCCCTTTCTCAATAATTTTGGCTCAACTTCTTGAAGCAAGTTAAAACATTCCTGTTTTGGTTTCAGCTGGGCAGGACCAAATTTACCTCACAGAGAACCTGCACCAGCAGTTGCCTTGGTGCAACCCAGAGTGGGGACACTGCTTCCCTGTGCAAAGGTGCTGCTGGCAGCCAAGAATAGAACAAGAGGGAGGAAGGAAAGTTTTAAGCTGGTATTATACTGAGCATCATCACTGATCTGGTGGTATTATTACACCAGGTCCCAGATATTCTGTATTGTGCTGTGAGTTAGATATTAAGCAGCTAATAGGAGGTATATATTTTGAAATAGGACTTTCTCAGTTTAAAACATAAGTTTAAAGAA
Organism: Serinus canaria; assembly: GCF_022539315.1. Lineage (NCBI taxonomy): Eukaryota > Metazoa > Chordata > Aves > Passeriformes > Fringillidae > Serinus > Serinus canaria. The sequence goes on from NC_066316.1 coordinate 23,940,138, forward strand.
GTAACTCCTACCTCTTTCAACAAACTTGTAACATAAAGCCTTCCACCATTAATCTGTGATCGATTATAATCACAACTGTGTAAATAGCAATAGACTGTAAAATCTCAGTTCAAAATGTTTGCATTCTTATTTTAAAAAGCATCCATTTCTTGTTGGTATGAAATGGAGTCATCCTTCTGCTCGGAGTTAGGAATCTACTCTGTGTCTTCCTAGACACTGGGATTATTTGTGCAGCAAGAAATAACCCCAGTGGAAGCACTCGTCCTGGTTTTAACCATGTGTTAGTCAGGCTCTGAGAGACATGAAGAATTATTATTTCCCCTCTGAGGTGCTTATTGTCACAGAATCTGGGTATTTCATGAGCATGACTGAATCTGTCTTTCAGCATTTATTAATATAAGGCAAAATGTTGTTTCTGTTTTAAAAATAGAAATAACCAGGAGTGGCTAAGTACCTAAAAGCAGACAACTGGGAACTGACTTTTTGAAGTACTTAACATTTTATAGCAGGCTGTAGTTGTACATTTTTACAGCACAACTTGTATTGACTCAGCTGCCTTTCTGAGAGCTCAGCACTTCTAAAAGTCAGACCTCAGGTATTTTGAACTGGGTGCTCAGATCTGAGGAAAACACAGTCAGTGACCACCTGGGAAAGTGCTGGTGCATAATTTGCCCACCACTTCCAGCAGCTCACTAGCAGGGCAAGAGACTGAATTCAACTCACCAAAGTGGTAACTTGCTTTCTCAAGAACAAGATTTTCCATCCTCTCACTAAATATCTGTCTTACCTTTGGATTTATCAAGTTATGGACAGGAGTATTTTGTGATAGATGACTTGCAAATACTGATGGCCACTTTTGCTAAACAGTACAAATTCAGTGTAGCTTTTCTGTATGTTATTAGATAGACACAATACATTTTGCAAGATGCTGAGACCTTTGTGCAAGAGAGGGGATGTTTCTACTTTCTGTAGTGCCTGACTTGTTGAGTATGGCCTCAGTTGTGCTGACTGCAACTTTCCATGCAAATCCCATCCCTGCATTTTACTTGTGCCAAGGTTAAAGGAAGCCATATGAAAAGCACAGAGCAAAAATAAAAATAAAAAAAAGAAGTAGAATCACGTCCTCTGTTACACACCATGATATTTTAGTATTATGGGAAGTCATCCAGTATTAAAATACTACATAAAATATTGAGATGAAGCTGCAAAGACAGAGATAAAAGACTAATTCTGAAAATAGAGGTGACACAAACAGTATCCTACAGCTAAACCCAAGGAAACAAGACTATAAATTCAAAAGGAACATTAGAAACATTTATGTTTTTCATTTGAGAAAAACAAACAAACACATATGTGCAAACATATTATGAGAGAATTTGAAGTTTATGTTGTCACTTTCTTCTTTCTGGATGCTTTTATTTTATTTTCTAGTATCCTATCAATAAAATAGCATTACTTCTATCATCCTTATCATTCAGACATCAATTATTACCTCATAAAGCCACCACACTTACATGGTCATGAAATGCTTTTTAGAATTGTTTTTCATGTATTAGAACTGACAGTTCCTGTGTATAAGCTGGTTCAAATAAACTCGGGGCTCACTTTTAAGCCACTCTGACCAAAGCCTACATTTTCCCCAATGGTGTAAAATCTCTGATCTTAGTAACACACACACAAACACAAAGCTGTCCTGAGACACCATGTCTATGCCACTTGCAAAAACTGATCTGCCCAGAATAAGAAGAAACAGTCTTCTCTTTTTGTGACTGGTTTGGTGCTTGTTTGCATCCCTGCAGAATTCAACAAAGCCATGGCTAATATTGATATTACTGATTCTCAGCTTGTAAAGTGCTTTGTCTCCACCAGAGAGCTGTTGAGTTAATCCCTTGCCTGAACAAATGCAGATAAGTGTGAGCTGAAAGCACTGTGTGCTGGTGGAGCTGGCTGCAAAGCAACCTGCTCCCACAGCAGGGAAGGGCAGGAGTGCTGCCTTCGGTGACAGCCCACAGTCAGATGGGCTTGGCCAATTGTGAAACCACAGACTAAGCCTCCCTTTCTTCACTCCTGGCTGGGCCAGCCCAGAGCACAAAACCCCAAGCCTTTACTAAAGATATATTATGGCTGGGAAATGGAGCATGCACAGAAGTGTGTGTTTACACAGATATTGGTATGGTCCCAGCTCGGAAATTCCCACAAGCTGCTAAGGAAAAGTGTAGCTGCTGTCTCATGGCCTTTCCTGCAACAGCAGAAGATTCTGCTTTTCATCCAGAGTCAGTCACCACATGTGAGTTAATTTACAATAAGAAAATGCAGAAAATGCTTTTAAAAGTTGAAAAAGTTAAATCTTAAAACACTGTGAGTATAAAAGTCAAACATTTCAGCATTAGTGACCATTTTTGCAAACATGCAGCTCAGCATTTAGTTTTCTTTTTTAGAGTGAGTTGCATGTGGAACAAGATCCATTGCTTTAAACCTCAAAATTACTGCAAGATGAAAGGGAAGAAGAAAGGATTTCCTACCCTGCTCTAGTCAGCCCCTTTCCTGACTGAGCTCTCTCTCTTCTGTTCCCAGTTTTGTGCAGCAAAGCCACACGGAGGCTGAGTGTCCCAGCAGGGTTTACCAGATCATTGTCATGGCATGCACGGGTACCCACTGTACCCTTGCAAAACTTCTCTGGTGAAAGCCCAACTCTCTCTGGTCTGCTACAACCACTTGTCATGGAAGGAAAGATCCTTCCTATATGAGGTTCACTGTAAAGAATTTATATAATTTTGTAACTATCCTTTAGCCACTTAACTTACTCACTAGTGACTAACTCACTTTGATCACTTACAGCCCTGGAAATTGAACAGGATAATTTCTCAGAAGGGAAAATTAAGTTATTCAGAGCTGGCATGCCAAAGACAATTGCAATAGCCAGTGATGAAACCCAAAATTCCCTGCTCCAAAACATGAACTCATGTCCCACTCATGCTGTTTCCCTGTTTTTAGCCAGTTCTCTTCTCCTTTCTTTAATATTTAAATGATGGTAAGCATTATACATCCTAATGATATAAACCACTCTCTATTTGAACTGTATGTCTCCCTTTCTATTACTGATACTTGTAAATAAATTTATTATTTACACTATTATAGCATTACCATTTAATACTGAGTTTTAGAACTCTCTAAACCTACTAAGCCTATGACAACACTGCTCAAATAATTCTAAAAGTGCACCAAAACAAAAAAAAAAAAAAAAAAAAAGGGTACTTTTTTGCATTTTCTTCTAAGTGTTTCAGCTGTTTGGTACTGGTAATGAGGAGACAATAAAGCTAAGAAGAATTGAAGTTATGAAAATGCCTTCTGACAGACTGCATGTCAGTAGGAAATGTTTATGCTGCCATCAAGAAGAAAATATTGAGATATTTTTAATATTGAACATATGTTACATGAAGAGACAACAATAATAGCTGTTTTTATATATGTGATTTAACTAATAAAAACACACTTGTTATTTATGAAGCAGTAAAATAAACCTAACTCTTCCCTGAGGTGATATTTTATTTAAGAGGTAAACTTATAAAACCATTTAGGTAACCATATAATTATTTTATAAGAAACCTGAGGGCTTCTACTCTGCTGGAAGTTTTGTATGCAGCCTTTTAATTTTCAAACCTTTGGTTTCTCCTCATTCAAAGACAGATCCTTTCTATCAGCAGTAGCAGATGAAGAGCACCACGAGTTAGAGTGATGACAAGAGCTGCTCTCTGAAGACTAGAAGGTGCCACCTGCCTCCATGGGGGCAGAGGATGCTCAGCACCTTTCAGGTCAGCTCTGTCTCATGGCATGTCCCCTGTCTCATTCTCATCTATCCTGTCCAATTTATTAATCTAATCTGGATCCTGTGAATAAAATACTTATTCTGCAGTGCTTTAGGTGACATGCAGATAACACTTCTGTGAACAACTGAGCAGTCTAAACTAAAGCTTTTTAAACTGTTAAATCAGAAAAAAAAGGTGTTACGCCTTCTTGTAAGTATAATTTGAAGTCTCTAAAACTAAAACTATGGGTCTTCTGTGCACATAGGCGAGAGGAAAGGGAGTTTTCTCTTCAGACACAAAGGAGAGACAGAGGTATTTACTTACAACATTGCACAGCCTTGTCTGTGCCCAGTTTGTTAGACGTATACCACTGGACACTTGACAGCATAATGATATAAAATTATATAAAATGTAAAGGAAAGCAAACACCTATTTTGAAGAAATACCCACTTAGCACTCAGTTCAAGTGCCTGCATCTCCAAGTTCAGCAATAACAAATTATTTCAGGACAAAGTATACATTCTGCTGGAAGGGTGGAAGGGCCATGATAAATAGTTCTATCACATTACATGTCTACCATCATGAATCTTAATCTTCACATTAAAGTCACAAGGGCTACTATTGTTCATATCCTTTGCATTTTCATCCCCCATCTGAATATACACTTCCATTTGAAAAAAAAAAAAAAAAAAGTTAAAAAAAGGCCTTGACACATGCCTGGACCCAGTGAATTTAAAAGAAAGAAGTTTGGTTGCTATTCCTTCCAGTTGTGAAACAGGAATTGCTTTTGTATGAGGCTGAGTCTAACAGAGTGAGACTAAACATTTATAAAATCAAGTAGGGATTGAAATATAGCTTTGTGGTTACTAACATTTTGCAGCAGCATATCAAGTTTCACATTTCATCAGCTGAATAGAGTCTGTGTGCTGGGCTATTGTGGTTCAGTAGCTGACAGCAGTCAAGTAAGTGCTGCTCTCTTCCTGGCTTAATCATTTCTATTACACTCAGTGTCAAAACAATAATGTCAGTGAAATAGGCTTGCTGACATTATAGATTAGAATTGAGTGATTCTGAATGTCCTGTGACTGAATTGCATTTTATTTCTAGAAAATTACACATTACAATTGCAAATTAAAGAGCTTAGATCTCAACAGGCTGTATCAACAAATATGGAGCTGTGGACTCTGTACTGCCGGAGAGACGATCCATCATGAAATTCATGAGGTTTAATGTATACTAACAAGAGAACAACTGCTGGAATACTTGGCCATGTGTTGGTGAGAATCTGAAGAAAAATCTATTCTGTTAGGAGGGATTAATTCAGCTACACAAGAGGTGAGAATCCCTGGGGTAATCTCAGAGATTTAAAGGATGGCCCAGAAGAAGAAGAAAAAAAAATCCTAGATTTTCTTTCTTCTATCCGTGAACCACCACAGTATATGAAGAGACATCTCCTGAAATTCACTTTAGGAATACATTCAGAGTTTAGAGAGCAGCCACAGTAGCAGGCTGCAGAAATTCTGAGTGACTGACAGCTACCAAATGACAAGAAGTAGCATTTAAAGACTGCAGTCATCAGGACACTTACTGAGAAAGAGCAGGACATTTCTGTTATCTGCCCTTTAGAGGCATGGACAGCAACTGTGTCCCATAATACTCTCCTACTCTAGTCTTATAATATCCAATATATAATACTATATATTATATCTTATAATATTCTAAGAATATGAGAAGCTTTGAAATACAAAACATACATTCTCTCTTAGAGTGCCCCTAGAAAAACAGCAAATCAGAAATTACTCTTGAATTCATAAAATATTCTGAGGTTGCTCACAAACAGAGAGTAAGGCCAAGCTCAGGAAAACTGCAGCAGTCGGTCACAAACAGAGATAGAAATAACATTGACTATTTGAGATTTTTTGATCAGAGCAATGGGTCACTTTTTTCCTCTCACTACCTTGTCACCTTCCAAAAATATCCTTTGTGAACATATGGAGCTTCTCAGATGACTAAAGATGGAAATTTCCAGTTACAGCAATTTTCTCATTCCACGTTGTTTTGGTTTCCTTCTGTAGTAAACTTTCTTTAGCTATGCAGTCATAATTAGAAGATGAATTCCCAGGAGTTTGTATTCTATCAGCTAAGGCTAGAAAAATATTAGAAGGTTTTTGTATTTGGTTTTATATGTATTCTTCTTAATGGGAAAGTACATTAATCTTGCCTGAACAGGAAGAGAAATTTATTCACAGCCTACAAAAGTTCATATGAATTCAGTATATCATTTGCAAGTGCTGCCATACAGGGAGAAAATTAATCATATTGTTCATACATGGGAGTGTTTATTTCCAGAAACCAAAGGAATAGGTCATCACTTTCAAGGCTTTCTGAAAGCCCATTTAATCATTCACCAGAAATAAAACAATCAAACAAGTAATGAACAACAGATTCTCAAAGCAAAAACTAAGGAGATCTCTACAAGTAACAAAAAATGAGTGGGAAATATATGATCTGAATGCAGTTCATAAATTATTAAAAAAAATCTAACAGACACTCATGTGCCAGTGTCTTGTGAGTAACATGGAAATGGAGAGGAGATCAAGTTTGTGGAATAAACAGTTCTCATCAATATAATGAAAACATAACATTTGTGAAGAGTAATGAAAGAGATCTGGGGAATAGAGCAAGACTCCATGAATTGCCATAATCCATCATGTTATGAAAAGAGCATCAAAAGTGAGTCCTGTGTGTTGCATGGTGGAGCTTATTTAAGTTTTCAGCTAATTCTTAGTACTGTTGTTTTGAACATGGTTTGAACAGGCATTGGTCAGTCAGCAAAATTATGAGTTTATTTTTTAAAATAGTCATGCTTTTAGATCCTCTTCATTTACTTGATACTTTTTGACTAAAGAGTCCAGGTAATCTGTTTTCAATATTTTCTCTTCAATCAATCATACAGACTAGGCATTTATTTTTTAAAAATCAGATATTAGGTTAATCCACTATTACAAGGTAAGACTTTTTTTTGTGAAATTCCTGATGTAACTGGGAGAATAAGGAATTCTAGTTTTCCTCTGAAGGTGTCAGCTTTAGTCCTATGTATGTAAGGAAATATATTACAGAAGATGTGGACACATTTACCAACTGTGTTTTGACATGATTTTTGCAAAAGCTTCATTACTTTTGCTCCATGGATGATTACTGAGAAGCCACAGCTTTACCCAGTTATGTGACTGACACTCCTCTTTATAACTGAATGAGAAAGTTTGTCCTAATTTCATAGTTAGCAGAAAGCCAGTCATGCATGTAAAAAGGTATAAGTTTTAGTAAAGAATAAAGAGTGCCAGAAATACAACTATTTGTTATGGATAATCCCAGAACATCTGTTGCTCCCTCCCCATGGGTGGTCCAGCTCCAAAATATCCCCAGCTTTTGCCCCTTATGCTCTGCAGCCCAGATAAAGTAATGTTGTACAGTATCTTGTTATTGCTGCTTGCTGTTTCCCACAGGCTAATACTGGTTTTCTGGGGGAACCATAAATTCTGGGTGAATCATAGAAACAACCACTTTAAGTGAAAAAGAGAAATTGCAAGAGTACACATGAATAAAAATACAGAACTTATCCTCCACAGCAGGTTTTGATTAATTTATGTTTACAGTTACAAATATGCTCTCTGCTTTTATCTGTCACTGTTTTCCCAGTGCTTTGTCCATAAAGCAATTCCTTTCTTCCTACTCTTAGCCAGAGTGATGGTGGTTCCTTGGGTCACAGTTAAACAGTTTGACTCCACAAGAGTAAGTGCAATACAATCTTTCAAATGGTCACTTACAGTGTTTTAGCATCACCTCTGCCTTTCGTCTGCGTCTGTCTTTTTCCTCCCCTTGTCTCCCCCATCCCTCTCTTCCACATTCACATGCTAGGAGGGGATCTTCTCACACAGCTGAGCACTAAAGCTCTCTCCAGATGATCCAATTAAATCACAACCAGTGGTTACTGCTCCAGAAATGTGATGGAAGGACATTTCTTTGTAAAGAATATTCCCAATATTAAGCTTTTATTAATGTGAGGTGGCTCTTTTCAAGTGCCTATGGTAAACTCAGTATTAAGAATGAGAACAGAACATGAACTAATAAGCTAAAAAACCCCTTGTTTGTGGACTGTAGACTGGAATGGTATTCTGTTATGGAAATGGGCAACAAGAGAAGCCTCTTGGATCTCTCAAAATCTAAAGTGCCTGGTTGCAGATGTGCAGAGTAGCTGATTATGCACTTATTTTCAGCAAAGATTGACCAAACCCTCAAACATTCCTCAAACATGTCTTTGCCCCTGTGATCACTTTTATCTTCTTCTGACCCTCAAAGGTCAGTCAGTCCCTTCCTGCTGTCTGGCTTCATTTTCATCACTTTTCCCACAAAGAACAGACACAATAAATGAAGTGGGCACATCAGGTAACTTTTGCAGTAAAGCAGATTATCTGCCAGATAGAGAAGCCAGAAAGAAGCAGAGATGCTGAGGACAAATTAAGGCACTTGGCTTTAGCAGATTTTGGCACTCCCAGAGGAAATGTGAAGGGCAGCTTTGATTTCCTCTTCCTCCTGCCCTCTCCCTGCCCAGGACAGGCGCTTTCATTTCAGTGGAGCGAGAGGCATGGCTTGGGTGGGGTACTGGCCACTCCTCAGACAAACCCACAGCTATTGCTCACTGCCCAGCCCACCCCTGTCCTTACACTGCCCAGGGGTGCTCACCACAATGGCCAGACAGCCCCACATGGCACAGAGGTCACCACCATGTCCCCGTGAATTCCTGGTGTCCCTCTGCGCCATGGCTTGGCTCACAAGGTACCACTGAACAGCCACGCAAGCAGTGGCCTTGGCAGGTGGCTTTGTGCCAGGACAGTCACCTTGGGACAGCAGCCATGAGACTGTCACCTTGGGACCAAGAACATCTGCAAGGCCAACAGATGTCAAAACAAGCTGCAAAAACACATTCAGGGAAAAAAAAATCTGCATTTTAAAGGGAAGGGTTTTTTACACTACAATAGAGCTTCTACTCTCTCATAAAGCGTTGATCCATAAGCTAATCAACAGGTATGCTTTAAACAAGAATCCTAGGAAATCTATAAATTTTCCAGTCATTTCTGTGGACAAAAAAATAAAAATCAGATTTGATTTTCTAATAAAATATTATGAATAAGTTTGTTTTCTTTTTCTTAACTTGGAATAAAAAAACCAATGTTCTTTCTGAAAAGTGCTAATTAAGTCTGGGTATGTGATCTAGGAAATACAGAGCTGTGTAACCTGATGGAAACAATCATTTCAATTGTCAAGACACTTCTGCTTCTTTTCACCCCAGTTTCAAGTACATCTGGTTTCCACCTGCTCTATATAAGATTGCTTCCTCCCTTTTTCAAATGTATCATGCTCTCTGGTTTTGGCCATGACTCTCCAGTGGCATTTAACTCAAAAAAGTCAGTTCCACCTGGAATATGGATGCAGCAACATGGGAAGGAGGTGGGTGTTACAGGAACTTTATTCTATTTATGAAGGGACAATACAAACTTCAAAAGGGGCAGTTTAGTTGGCACATAAATAAACCAAGTCTCTCTGGTTCAAAATGTAAACTGCTTCAATTTTAAGAAGTAGATTTATATTTTGACTATTGCCTTCTAAAAATCTGTTTTGGTTGGTGTCCTTAAACTTTCACATCCTCTGCACAAGTGTTGCAATCTGTCTGATAGCATACATCCCATGTGACAGGAGATTTTCCAGGACAAAGTATGTTTTCTCTCTCCATGACTATATCCCAGGGCGTCTTCCATTTCCCACCAGTAGTGGCATTTATTGAAGATTATTGCATTTTGGAGAGCTGGTATGTAAAGATATCAATTTCATTTTATTTGCTCCTCATAAAAGCTAAATATATATAACTTTTAAATTTAGAACTGAATTCAGAACTGCAACTGGAACATGAGAATTTTTCCCTAGATGTAAGAAAAAGATTATTTACCATTAAGATCACTGGACACTGGGACAGAAGTTCAGTGATGCTGTGGCCTCCATCCTTACTGATACATGAAACTCAGTGGGAGAAAAAGTGCTGAGCATGCTAAACTTTATTTAGAAGAGAATTACAGGCTTCCAGAAGCCCCTTCCCACCTACACACTTCTGTGATGTGATTTTCAGCATGGATTTTGCTCTATTAAGCAAAAAATGTAACTATCAGGCAGACCGTGGTATGAAGATATAAAAGTCAATAATTTTCGCTTGGTTCTTTTCTTCCATCTGCCCAGAGTCTGCAAAAGCCCCAGGAGGACAGGCACAGCAATTTAAAATATCAACCTGTAGATCCAACAATGTACTTCAGCAACAAGACATTCAGCACTGTAAGGTTCAAGAAATAACCCAGACGCCTATCCCATACAGGACAACTCCTCGGCCCTGTCCTTGAAATAAAGTTTTAGTATCAGGCTCTTTCAGGGAAAACTGGATGCAATTGTAACACTAAAGAGGAAGCAGCTGTCCTTGGAGTATCATCTGGTAATGTGGAAGTCCCTGGAAAGAATCTTTTTCTGCTTCATATTGATATGATTGGGATGATTAGGGTACAGGATAGTCCTAGAAAAATAGTCCATATAGCAGAGGTGTGTGATACAGCTTTAGAGTGTTACAAATACAGATAAAGTGCTTCCTCATCTTTGTGCAGATTGCACTCCAGGTGCTTTTGCAAATCTCGGCTTTGATGATGACACACTGAGGAATTTTTTAAAGGAAAATTCCTCATTTTATTTTTACTGTTCAGAGCAGGATCTGTACACACTAATCAGAGTCTGGCTTGAATAAAAATAATTTTCAAGGCTGTCTGTACAGGTCCAACACCAGGCAAACTGGAATGAATTTAGTTTCACACAACCTGAAGCAGGTATGAAGACAGCAGTGGCTGCAGCTGGAGGGCAGCTCTGGCTGAGGAAAAGGCTGATACCATGAGGACACCCATCACCCAGACACCCTCCCAGTCCTCACATCAGCCACATAGAGGGGGCACCAGGATCCATAACTGACTTGTCCAAGGCCAGGCAGGATGTCTGAAAACAAAACTGAACGCAGATACTTCAATTTTTAATCAAGTATTGGACATATGTTTCTATTTCTTCAGACTCTCCACTCTTTAGCCATTGTGCACATTTGGCACATTTGGAACATGTGGTACTGCCATGAAGTGAATGAGACAGTGCTTTTTCCTGGAAGAGAAAATACCTTGTGATCCCTTCAGTAAAAACCATATTGTAATGGTGTGTTGGATAAAAGGATAGTGCAGTTACCTGGCAGGCTGAACAAAGACAATTTCCAGTACTGGAGTAATAAACATGCCAAATTTCAAGTTTCCACTACCTTTTGCAAAGGTGCTAGAACAATTAAAAAGATCTTTAAACCTCTTTTGTAATGATAAAAGCAAAACATCACCTTCTTTTTAAGCTATCAGCTATTCAACCTTCTCTTACTTAAATATGGAAAGTTGCACTTTATCTGGAAGGTTATCAGGAATGCAACTGTGCAGGTAAAGATTGGAGAAAAATTTAAATTATTTAAAGTAATTGAATGACAGCAACTATTTATTGCATATTAAGCCAATGACACAGATAGAACACAGCAGAATGTTACAAATGTTTTAAAAGATCCCCATCACAGCCATGAGCTAGTACCTCTACATTAGTATTTTACTTGTAGTCAAGACTATTTTTGAGAGAAGGGTTGCTCCCAGTCACTGTGCTTCAGTTCACACCCTAGAATAGTCTTGGCATGTATGAAGTGGGTTTCTTGAGCTTCTTTTTGAAGATGTGCTGTAGGAGTGCCCCTAATTTACTATAGCCAAGACTGGTCTTTTAGTCAATGGGAGCAGGCTGGAGTTAAAGTGAAATGAAGAATCTTTGAACGTGGATAGCTTGGATGTCAAGTGCCTGGCATCCATTATTTCACTCTACACATCTCCTTCTTTTGGTCCTTACTTTCTGCTAGTTAGAAATGTAAAAGACTGCTAATAAGTAATAAATGTATGATTATTGTGGATAAAGCCCCATACAGTATGATGGTACTATTTAAAATGCTTGGTATTATTTTAAAAACCCAAACAATTGAGCTCCCATTGTAACACTGCTCCAAGCGGATGCATGGGAATGATGAGTCTTCAGTGAAGCAGGCAGAAAGAAGATGCACCTGATTTGGTTATCCTCTGATGACCTGGCGTGAGTAGTCAGATTCTGAAGTCATCACTTACAGAAGAGAGTTTGCTATGCAATTAGGCTGCTTAAAAGCACAGGAAATCTCTCAACAAGAGTAAGAATCACAAACTGACTCTTCATGATCATAATTTGAAAGCAACAGTAGATGGAAAGTGTTGTCCAGAGACTTTGAGCACAATCTTCAGGATTCTCCCACCAGCATTTTCTGCCTGGGGTTCCACAGCCATGATACTGGATATGGGGCACTATTTGATCACAGCACAACAGATCTGACTGCTATCAGAAACAGTCACCTTTCTCTTGAAGTAACAAGAGTGAAAGTTTATGCATAAACCCAGCTTTATGCTTTTATTCGGGCTGCACAAGGACATGGAACTTCTGTTCTGTGTAGTCCACTATTGCAAAGTTAACTCATCAAAAGTTACTGAACAAATTTGAAACAGCAAGTGAGTTTACACAGGATCAGCAATTCGCACTGTTTGGCTGTGGTGTCTTTGTTCCAGTGCTATAAGTAATGGATTTATTATACCATGACTCTTTGGAGAATTCAGACTATTCAGAAAAATGTGCTCTCCACTAAACCAGCGGAAATCTCTGATTCACATCTGCTGTAGCAAGTGGTTATGTATTTTATGGCATTATCGCTTTTCCTGCTGCCACCCGTGTGCCTCCGCTGCCGACTCTGTTTTCTGCCAAGAGCAGGCAGTGGGGCACAGACAGCAGGAGAGGAGGTGCTGCACCTCAGCCTCTTCCTCCCTGAGGCTGCATCCTCCTGGGAGGCTTGGTGTGGTGGCCAAGACTCCCATGAGAGAGCAGAGGAGAGGCTGTGGGCAGCCGGGCACACACAAGGAGGAATTGCAGACGTACCAGACTGCCACAGCTGTAGGGGGCCACAGCCAGCCAGCCAGAGGGAGGACTGAAAACCAGATATGTTCTAGAAAACCACAGGCTTTCTATGGACAATTCCCCCATGGACATGCGATGAAGAATGCTGAGTAAATCACTGCAAATTATTGGTTCTCTCAGATTTATGCCATCTCTGAAGCAGAAGACAGGAGGGAATATGGGACATTTTTGCTTTCTCCTTACATCAGATTTCAGGGTAGAGGAAGAGAAACTTGCTGACAAGATTTTATGTTTATTTGGTGACAAGCAAATTGAAAGCACACTTAAAAAAACCTAGGAAAAACAAAAATAAAACAAAATCAATCCAGCAGTTGCAACAGTATTTTTAGTCTGGAAAAATAAGTCCTGACTTATTTTTCCAGACTTATTTTACACTCCAAGTCTTTCATTGTTTCCATGGCTTGTCTATAAGTACACATACAAAAGAAAGACCCATCACCCAAATATATGAGGATATTTGGTCCCTCATCCTGATACTTGCTCAGAAGTAGCTGAGTCCTGTAATTCAGCATCATCTGGAAGGTTGCCATTCCTATACCTGGTCCAGTCAAGGGCTGTCACTGCTCAGCACAGCTGTGTGAGCATCTCTTCAGTCCTGATATGCAAGAGTGGTGCCTCTTTTTTGGGTTTCTGGGAGGTTTCTGGGTCGTTAGGACTCTTCTGGTCAGTTAACAACTGCTGTTATAAATAGAACAGTTTTATTTCCTTTGTTATGGCAATCTCACATCAATAAATAATTGCAGGACAAACTGTATATTAATGAGTCCATAGAAGCCATTCCATAGTATGGCAGCAAGGCAAATTTTATGAAAGCCTGCTGAAATGTTGTGGAATACATTCAAAGAAGTACATTAACTTACTAGGGAAATGCAAGCACCATTTTAAATGAAAAGAAAATGTTTAACTGAATGTTTATTATTAATTAGAATGGACCTAATGATTAACTTTCATAAAGTTATTAAATTGCTCAGAGGCAAGCAGTATTACTTACAAATTCTCAAATGCACTTTCCTGTTGCCCTTCTTGCTGTGACTGAAACTAAATATTTACATCCCATCTGGGGCCTCTTCTTGGCCCAGTCTGTTATTTCTGTCATTGTTATGTTTCTCTTTTGGGGTGGGTGACCGTGCTGCAGAAGAGAGCTGGTAAATCCAATATCCAGGTGGTACAGCCAAATATCATACACAAAGAATCAAAGCTAACCCAAGCAATGAAGTCAGCTGAAATACATAGCCAGTTCCTGATGATTAAAGTGGGATTTATACCATCAGCTCTCTGCTTGGCCTCCTTGGGTCTAAGAAAAAGTTACAAGAGGAAGGACTGAAGGTGTAATAAAAATTGTCATAAAAAGCATTTCCTCCACAGGAAGCCCTGAATTTCTGTGTCAACAGAAGTAAGCAGATACATATTGTGCAATCACTTAATTCTGCAATTTAGCACTTCTGTTTGATTATTTAAAAGATCTTGTGAGATCAGGTGAATAATTTACCCTTTTCCAAGTGGAAGGGCAGTGGATAATAATTTCAAAAACATCTCAGTGCTTCACAAAATCTTAGAAGTGGCAGACAATGCTTGCAAGCACAAACACAGTTTTACTCAGGAGCAGCAAAATGTCTCTGAGCATTAAAGGAAGGAAGTTCAAGTACAGCCTTGAAACAAGAGTATGGGAATGGGGGAAAACACTGAAAAGAGAGAGGATAATGATCCAGCAACTGAAAGTGAAGACGAATAAGTTATAGAATGCGAAAGGCAAATACAATTCCTAAGCACCAAAAATGAGGAACTTCTGACAATCTTATGCTCACTCTTTCCAGGGGTGAAAAGGAAAGCAGTAGCCACAATGGGAAAAACCTGTTAATTATAAAGTATAAGCTTAAAATGCTTATTCACTGTACACATCTGCATATCTTGCTGCTGCAAACCAAGATATTGTGAGGGAAAGAGGAGGAGCAGACACTGATCTCTTCTCTATGGTGCCCAGTGACAGGACCAAAGGAGTGGCCTGAAGCTGTGTCAGGGTAAGTATAGGTTGGATATCAGGAAAAGGTTCTTTTCCCAGAGGGTGTTTGGGCACTGGCACAGCTCCCCCAGAGAAGTGGTCGCAGCACCAGCCTGACAGAGCTCAAGAGGTGTTTGGACAATGCTCTCAGTCACATGGGATGATTCTTGGGCCAGGGTGTTCAGGGCCAGGAGTTGGACTTTGAGAATCATTATGGGGCCCTTCCAACTCAGAATATTTTGTGATTCCGCAGTTTTCAAGAACCAGAACAACTGACATTGGAAACTCAGACTTGGTTGCATGTTTAATCAGCAAATCTTAACCTTTCCTTGAGAAATGTTTTTTCAAGAGCTGCTTAAGTCTCTGGCACAGAGAAGACCCAATCCACTTTGGAGGTTATGGAAACCTTGTGTCTTTAGGACCAGGCTGAAGAAGCATCCCCTGAGACTGATTTTGGAGTGGTTGATCTGACAATCAGAATGGGAGCAGAATAACTATAATGCATTTGGTTCTCTCCAACTGGATTTTCTTCATATAGTGCTTAGTGGTTTTAATCTGCAGTCATGCAAGGGGGAAAAAAGCATCTAATGCAACATTTAATGACTTCCTTGATGAATGAAATATTCATACTTGATACCTCAAAGCTGTTACTTTCTGTTGCTTCCATGGGCTGAAAACCTGCTTCATATTGCAACAAAACTCAAATTATGTGTGTTCCAGTAAAGCAGAAACGCAGTTTTAGCCTGTTTCAGAGGGAAGTGCGGGGCTGTTGGCCGCCTCCCGTGTTTTGCTGCGGGCTATCCCGCGGGATGGAGGGGGCAGGCGCTGGGACATGGCCCCACGGAAGAGAGACTCGCCAGCTCCCCGCTCCCAAACCAGAAAGAGGATGCGGGCCCGGGAGGGGAAATTGGGTTTTTCTCTGCTCCAGCCGGGTTTAGCCGGGCAGCTGTTGCCATCTAATGGCGCAGGGCCGGCAGTGGCACTGAAACCAAAGCGCTCCCGGGCAGGGCTGAGCCTCTGGGGCAGCCAGCGGACACTCCGCCCCGCTTCTTTAAGGAATCTGACCTGGGGGCCACGGAAACGCCTGGGAGACCTTCATTAGCTTCAAATAATATATTTTAGCAGAGCAACGCTCCCCTGAATGTGGTTGCAGCAGTCAGATCGGACAACCTATCCAGCCCACCGAGTATGCCGTGGGCAGTGCCAGGCTCAGGGAAAGGCTGCAGGAGTGCCGTAGTTTAGGGACTCTCACACTTAGAGGTGGCATCCAGCAAACTCCATCAGGCCTCTGGTAAGGACAAAGTGCATCTAAAGTTACACTGATGAGTGTGAAACTCAATGTGGTTTTCATAGAGGGATTTTTACTTCCAGCTAAGCTTCTCTTGAAAACACTAAACCAAACCAAACCAACCAAAAAAAAAAAAAAAAAAAGACCTCAAAAACCTCCCACAAAACCCTAACAAACAAATAACAAAATACAGTAACAAAAGACACCTACAAAATCAAAAAGTCTGACTCTCTTGGTCATTCTCTGGGAAGTGCCAAAGATCATATTACATAATATTGTTATTTAAAGCTCAGAAGAATAATTGAATCAATCAGAAGTTGAGGAACTTCAAACTCAGATAAGAATACTAAATGAGATCAATTCTCAAGACCAAGATGGCAAAGAGAAGACAAAGAGATCCTTTTGCTGATGTTTGGCATATCTCCTAGAAATCAAAATCCACTCTTGGTCTCATCAGGCAAAACACAGAACTGTACCAAAACTGTAAGGGGTGAGGTTAGAAAAACAGCATAAACATGTAGACTCACCAACATATTCACTCCAGATTTGTATCTTGATTTATGCATTTATATCTATTTATAGACTTGTATCCAGTATATTTTTTTTTTCTTATTGCAGCAATTATCCTGGGAGTCTGATTGAGAACAGGCTCCCATGCATAGACAAGCTGGGAATGACCCAGGAACACCCAGCCTGCCACAACAAACCCCCCACGTGTGCATGTGGTGAGTGCAGCTTCTCTGCGTGGCAGGTACAGAGTCTCTGCAGCCTGTCACTACAGAAAGCTGTGCTGGTAGATTGGGTTGCTATCTAAAGGCCACTAAATCTCCTGAAGACCCAAGAGCTGATGTCTCTAGTCCTCAGGGTCACTGCCAGTAGCCCTGGCCAGACCACCTGGCCACGTGTGCCTTGGTGCCTGCATGCCGGCTGGATTAGGTGAACACGCACAGCTTGGATCTGGTGAGCGCGCGGGTGACAGAGTGCGAGTGAGTGAAAACAGTTTGGTCAGATTGCTCCTTCCCAATTGCAAAGTCTCATGGCTCAGCTTTCCATGTTGCTACTGTAATCCTGAAACTTTAATTCATACAGGGTTAGCATAACTGAGCCCACATCCTGAAAGCTAAGAAAGGAAGTTTCTTTGATTCTTCTCTTTGTCTTGAGATGATACTCGTGGGTGAGATACCTGCTCACTATGAAAGCAGTACAACAAAAAGTATTGTGTAATAATTAGGCAAAAATGAGCCCTTAGCCTAGATGTTATTCCAGAGAGAGGTGAAGCTCCAGAAACATGTAATAATTGGATTGCTTTCCATCCAACCAGTTTTCTATGCCTTTGGCTATCAATAAAAGTATTTCTGTACAAACATAAGCAAACACACAAGAAAAAAGAATCTGTTATTTGATTGTTACTTCCAGGGATTCAATTGCTCCTTGATTCAAATTTAAAATTCAAGGTAAATTTCAAGGCAAAATTCTAGGTAGTGTAAAGTTACTTATAAGAACTGCCAGATGACTTATAAAGAACCAAAGCCGTATTAAAAAAAAAACCAAAAAGGGTAAAGTTTCCAGAAAATTCTTAAATGTCCCATAGATTTCTGCAGTAATGCTGGAATTTGTTAGGATTATGCAAGACACTGGCAGACTGTATCATGCAGCATTTCTATTGTGTAACTCTAAACTTGAGGTTCTGAGCCCTTGGTGTATTATCCTGAGCAACGAGTGCCAAGTCACACCAGCCAGTGGCTCCAGCAAGGCATTGCCAGGATTATGCTACTGTAGACACCCTGTGGGACCTTGAAAAGCACAAACACAGGGGAAAACTCCAGGGCTCTGCTTTTATATCACAGTTATCAATACAGCCATATTCCAGGAAAAATCCTTTATTTTGGATTTCAGGTTTGAGGCCTTCTTTTTTCTGATAGATCCAGAGAAAGCTGCAGCTGGACTGTACCTCCCCCCTCAGCCTGTGGCCACCAGGAACTGATTTTGGAAATGCAGTAGTATAGGGTGATGGCAGGGTAGAAGTAGTAGGGAAGAGCATGGCAAAATGCTTGTGCCCTTTCCTTGGCCTGTGTGCACTACTGGCAGGGATGCAGGAAGAGAAGCTGCCCAGGAATGGTGACTTGGTGACCTCCCTGGAATTAACAAAGCTCAGAAATCCCTTAAAATCCTGGACGCTGGAAATCTGTACCTGGATTCTTCCACTGCCCATTTCAAAAGCCAGTACATCAAGACAGGTAACAAGCTGAACTTTCATCTGTGTTCCTTCTATTCTGTAGATCTCTGAGGGATAGCTGTATCAGCAAATGCACATAACAGTGCTATACATATCAATAGATAAACTGAAAACTGTGTGTTTTGTTGCAGGCTGTTTGCAAATCAGGAATCCTACAAAACCACCTCAGTTCGCTTGAGATCACAGAGTTATTGTGACAAATACCATGTCCTCTGAGTGACCCGGCATGTTTGTTTGGGTTGGCTACATGTCAGCACATGGGAGACAGGGAATACTAACCACATTGTATGATTTGGTCCAACTATAAAGTTCTCTTTTCTTTCTCTTCAGGAGAAGCAGAAAAGGTTTTTAGAACTTTCACTTTATGGCAAAGACCTGCTGAGTTCAAACAGAAAAGGCAACATAAATTTAGTGAGATGACTGTCTTTTATCCATATGACTGGTATACTTGAAATGGTATAGAGGTAGTAAAGAACATACAGTATTTTGAAGAAAATTATCTTTTAGTGCACTTAAAAATGTATTTCATTAAATGTCATGATGTTGGGTTAATTTTTGGGGAGGGGTTTGTTGGTGGGGGGTTTTTTGTTTGTTTGGTTTTGTTTTTTTTTTTTTTTTTTTTGTTTTGTTTTTTTTTTTTTTGTTGGTTTTTTCATGGTTCTTTGCCATCTTGAATTACACTTTTGATAATAACCCCTGCTGGGTATAGCTCTTTTTCATGCCACAACTTCAGATGGAATTTATTTTAAATTTACATCCATGGATGCTATATCCCCATTGCTATTGTTTAATAATTTCCTCTTATCTAATCTGAAAGGTATCAAAATTTAATCTTGCTGAATCCCATTCAGTTGGGCTCAATAGAAATTCTTTTGTGCTCTAAACAGCATTCCACTTGCATAAAAAGCACTGCATCTGTCTCTCATTTTTATCTGTTCTCTCATTTTTATCTGTTTATCTGGTTCACTTCTATAGGTTGAGACATTTACTGAATCTTTCTTTTGAAAATTTCTAGCTCCACATAATGTGATCTGCCATGAGATTATTTTTCATATTACAAGCAGTCAAAACATGCTAGGTGTTTCTCCAAATGAGCCACAGTGATGATTTCTGCCCCCAAAGCCTACAAGTTTGGGAAAGTTAATTTAATGTCCAAAATTCAAGGCACACTTGCATTTTGGACATTGAATGTGATGTTTTTGGACATTGGACATTAAATGCCCTGGGCATATCCATCATACAATTACAACTTCAGGGCCATCTTATCCACTTCTGTCAACAGATTAATCTGATAGATAGTCATAAGAAATCCAAACCCAAACCCTAGCCCCAAACCATCATCAATATATTTTAAGCTGAATGCATGAACTGGAGGGGTAGGGAGAAGTCAGAGAACTTCAGACAGAAGCTTTGTAGTATCAAACAGAGACCATTTGCTGATTTGGTAGCTCTGTGACCTTCTGGGCTACATCAAGCCATGTTCTCCACAGGATAATACTGTAGCAGCTTGCCTTAAAACTTGGCTTTAAATGCTTCTTTTGTTCTGAATGACGTGAGAAAGAGGAGGGGGAGAGAGGAGATAACACATTCTGAGGCAAAACTACTTTTCTGCCCAGAGTCTAGTGAGTGCTCCCTGCTTTTCAGGCTTACAGAAAGATGGTAAGTTGCATTACAAATAAGTTCCAAAATACCATTCCCACTCCCTTTCCCTCCCAGAGAATGATTGGAATAACATAACGTATTACCCCAGTCATTTGCAGGTTAATAACTGTAATAATTTTTCATCCATTCTAATAAATTGGCTGCCTGTATTTAAGTTAAAAAGTACATGCTGTAATAGTTTTGATTTAACAGTGTTATTTCTTAGGAGCATGAACCTTAACTTTAAAGCTTTTTAAATGTTGTCTTACAAATTATGCATCTACCCAGGGAAAGAAATAAATTGATTTTTAGCTGTCTACAAAAAAAACCCAACCAGAATGAATCCATCCTTAGAATAGCTTTTGATGATGTATTAAATGAATTGGAATAGATTATAGGGAAATTGTCATATTGGAGGTGAGTAGATGAGTGAAATCCTTCTTTTAAACAGCAATTAGCCCTTGTTCACTCTTAAAAGTATAGAAATGCACCAGCATCTACCCTAGTCCAGTTTCCTTAAAAAAGTTACAGTTTTGGACAAAGGACTGCAGTATTATGATCTGAAAGGCATCACAAACCCTTGTGAAGGTCTAAATTAGAATTCAAAGGCTCTTGATAAGTGGGAGAAGTAGTTTAAAATCTGAATGCAACTAATGGTGGATTCTGGATTTAATGTGAGTCAGCCATGAGAGGCTACAGCAAACTGAGAAAAGTCATGCAACATATTATTGTGATTATTGCTAGTGTCCTCTCTTCTGGTCAGACCTGAGCTGCTGCTTTTGGTTTTCCAATCAAAAGAGGTGGAAATAACTTTCCCTCTTGGGTGGTTTGTAGGAGAGCTTACCCCAAATTGGGGCAAGGACCCCAAGGAGAAAAGCAATATAGGGAGGGTTTAGCATCCATGTAAATGAGATAAAAAGCTGAAGGCTGCCTACCACATCTCTTCTAAAAGAGGAAACTGAAAGGTTGTAAACTGACAACTTTCCAGTGAGGAATACAACATGCTCAGTTGTTTATCCTGACCACAAAAGATCTTAATTTAATCAAAATCTATTTAAATTAGCCATTAGAAAAAGCTTGTCTGTCTGCAAAAATACTGTAGAGCATGAGAGGGCATGGATTTTCCCATTTTAAAATGTTTTCAATAGATACTAAACTATCACTGACAGATTTCTGCACTTTTAAGTTTGAATTTTCCCTTCTGCAGAAGTATAGACCAGATGACCTCTAGAGGTCCTTTCCAGTTCTTCACCTCTGTGAAGCTACAGGGAGCTCTGAGCTAGCAGGCAAAGGAAACAGCAAAAGCTACTGAGTAACAGCTCACTTGGTTGAGATTTTTTTTTTATTCCTGTCACTGGCACATATCCATATTTTGAATTTATTTGATGCTGAATTGCATCCAAATAAGTGTCTACACATAGCTACAAATATGTCCTCCAAGCCAAAATAATTGTTTCTTTTAATATGAATCATCTTGAAGAGCATTTATTATTATAAATGAGAAAGTTTCTAAAAATATATTATGCCCTATTTGGCATGGTATTATAAAAATACCATTGTATTAGATTTGAAAATGTCCCCTCCTTGCCAAGTCTTACCCAAGCTGACTTGTGTATCTGAGAGCAGAATTTGGCCTACTGTAATTAAATCCAAATGTTGCATCAGAGTTTAACTAGTAAAAGACTTGACTTTTTGGTGTAAAGACGGCGGTAATTTTTTTGGTCTTTTTTTTAGTGTCTTTGGACTGCAACAAGCTTTCCATAGGTTTTAATCATGTGATGAACACAATTCAAAGAAATGTGTCTGCTCAGCATGAAAGAATAGTGTCTGCTCAGCATGAAAGCCTAGAAAGGTAGGCTTTATAGCTAGAAGTGAGCTTTCCCTTTCTCATTCCTACTCTGTGTTTATAAGGACCAGACCCTGATGCCAGCTGATAGAGAAATTCACCTGAAATGTGTTGTTAACGCTTAACATGATTTCTGAATCCACCAGTTCTTAGACATACTTGTCTGTCACTCCAAGGGGAACTGCTGACCTTAAAGTAACCCACTCTCAGTGGAACATACAAGGCTGGTTTCTCCATCTGCTAAATTAATTTTGTGAGTCTTAAAGACTGGAATATTCTTTAGGAAGTTTATCCCTTGCTGTCATAAACCTTACTGGTGCAATCTGTAAGGCTTCTCTTTTTTTGGCTAAGATTGGGTGATATCCCATGCCAGTCTTCTGCCTGGCAGAAGGCTGACATGGGATATCACTCCATCTTAGCCAGAAAGAGATTTTTTTTATTCAGCATTACAAGAAAGGAAATAGATGAAGTAAGAAAATGAGGGCAGGGAAGAGATAAAGATATGCAAAGGTAATAATAGGAAGGTATGATAGGTAAAAAAAAGAAAAGTTGACAGAGTGAAGCTCTACTATGTTATATTTCCCACTTTCAACTAGGTTGAAATGCCTCAAATGTCTGACATTTTAAGTTAAACACAGTAATTTAGAATAAGGGATGTCTTTTCCCTTTAATGTCTTTGTGCCTGAAAAAGAGCTTCTTAAGGATTTAATAGGACAAACTGGCTTGGAGTACAAAGAAAAGGGCAGGCCCCTTCCACTCTACTGTATTTGCTTGTTCCATCAGTAGGGTTGAATCTGATGAGTGAATGAGGGAATGATCCCTGGGGACCATAAGATGTCTCATCAGAAATTATATGTGCCCATCTGCTTGGCATAGGTTGCCCATGGGGCTTTGTTATTGCCCTTATTGGGGAGTTTTCCACAACCCTGTGGAGGATAAGAACAGGCTTGGTGCTGGTTGCCTAAAAGTCACGCCCAGCAATGCCATGGTTTGCTTTGGCTCAAAAGAATAAGTTTTAATGGGGCTGACTTTTGAGAACTGCATGTTTATGGCTGGAAAAGTTTATCTGGAGGCATTACTTTTTTCATGGGGTACAGCTGTTGGAAGCCTTTTGGTCCAGGACAGAGCTCTCTTTTGTTGGCTTACAAAACCACTTTCCTCAGTACCCAGGATGGGTGGCAAATCAGGTAGAAGACTGTGGGATAAAAGCTGTAACAATTATACCACCTTGTCCACTGTGAGCTAGAATTTTATGAAGGAATATTATAGGAATTGTTCTTTAAGCTAAAAACTAGATTCTGCTTTCAAAATAGATGTCAATTTAGCATTCAAGGGAGAAGCAAAATCATTGTGAATATACTGTAACTGTGAAGAAAATTGAACTCACATGCTAAATAATAGAGGTTATCTACAAAATCTGCTAGATTACATGCCATTTTTCAAAACTGGTCTATAACTTTATCATAATTTGATTTCATAGCTTGGGAAAAAAGGCTTTGCGAGTAAATTAGTATGTTATGGAATGGAATGGAATGGAATGGAATGGAATGGAATGGAATGGAATTAATAGAATAGAATAGATGAGCAAATCCAAAGGCAGGTATTCAAATGTTTGCCTTTTCATGGATCACCTCTATGTTTCAGAAACAGCTTAGATCATAAAACTTCATTAAAATTTTGTCTGTTTTGATTGGTCCTGTATTAAAAATATTTAAATAGACACGGCAGAACTAAGATAGCTGTCCTAGGATATTATTAGATGTACCCATTCATAGTGGAGTGAAGTAAAAAATTTAAATTACATTTACAATTCTTTTTGTATTATTTATTAAAAGATCAAGTCCTCAGTCAAAAGAATTCTTCCAAAAAAACTATTGGGTAAAATTTGACAGGTAAAATATGTTTGCGTGGGAAAGAAATGAGCCACTCATACTAACAGACAATTAAATCCTAAAGATAAACAGAGACTGATATCAGAAAATGATAAGAGACTCTGACAAATATAGCAGCACTCAAGAAATTCAAAAGAATTCCTGAATTCCCTGGATATATGTAAAAAGATATGCTAGGCAATGTAGGGTGTCCATATCCCATACACTGAATTAGGAGTGCTGCAAGATTGAAGGGGAGGGGAAGTGGAGGAGGATGAGAAGGTTCAGCAGTAGATTACATTAAGACTTGGAAAGATGCCTCTTCTGAGACATATTAAATACAGAAAAGGTCAACATTTTTGGCATTCAGGCCAAATCTAAATGAGAAGGGTTCAGCACTGCACAACCCCTCTAATATGCTGTCAGCTCTTTAGCAGCTAGAAGAGATGTTATCAGCAGAGGCAAGAATGCAGAGGAATGTTCTCGGAGGCTTAAGGCAGATAAAAGAAAGGAATAAGATATCACTTTATATTTTTCTTTTCTGAGGTCAAAAAGATTTATCAAATACACAAATTTTATATAATAGGTGCCTGAATAGAAAATTCTATTCTGAAGGGAATGAAAAACAAAAGATATCCCTTGAAATGGCTCCTCAGTCCATCAAAACTATTTACCTCTTGACCTTTTAGTCAGGATGCCAATGATGTGCAGCATTAGTTGGTATAAACACAAGACTGGCCATGTGATATTCAGATATGATAGTCTAGTCACAGTAAATGGAGAAGTGGAAAGGACACACAGAAAAGTGGGACAGGATTGACAAAGCCCCCCAGAATTACCCCTCTGTGTATCCTTAAATGAAAATTTTATCTTTCAATGGCTCCCTTTTGCAAGTCTGGAGATACAAGGCAAAGGTAACACTGTCAGCCCGAGCCCTTTAGCAGGGCACGTGGAGATGTCTTGGTTCAAAATAACCAGCTAAGGCTCACTGAAAGAACCAGCAGTCATTAGACATGCTTAACTCAGATAATAATAATCCTAATTGGGATGGGGACGGAGATGGGGATGGGGGGGGAAGAATTTTTATATTTTCCAGTTAACATAAAAGTGTCCCAGAGTCTGGAATTATATTTCAGCCACTGCCCTTAATGGACTGCATAGTAGGTTACAACGGCTAAACCTTTGCTTCTATTTTATTGCCTCAGTCACAAGGTTTTAAGCTCTATTTATACAAGTGGTTTGAGTTATAAAACACACATTATTACTTAAAAGTAATTGAAAATAGCCTGCCAGACAAACAGAGATCTGGCCACCTGAACTGTAAGTTTGCCTAGGAAAACTATAATTTGATAGGTGTGCGACAAATGGTAGATATCCGGCACTAATTCTTCTGCTTGTCATTCGATACAAAGATGTAAGGAAAACAGTAGCAGAAGTATACACAGTTATTTCGAGTTTAAGTCACTAGGAAAATTATTGGGAAATTGCAAATGTCTCCCATTAACTTTTTAACTTTATTAGTATGTTTTCAATTTAGCTGACAAGCTCCTCCTTTGCAGGTCCTCCAGGAATGTGTAGAAAAATAAGGTACTTGATAAAATGTTTCCATGCAGAATTTGGTTTCAGCTATGCAGTAAAATGTACAGACTTGGGCTTTTTCCTCTTTAGTCTGGTGGAAACTGGAAACATTAGAGAAAAGTTGCTTTGCTCGTTGCAAGATAGGCTTTTATAGTAATGCACCTTACACGTCTAAAGAGAAGCAAGTATGGAAAGTAAAAGCTGCAAGAAGAAAGAAAACTAAACATTTTAAAAGAGGTAAAGAAATTTCTGTGTCTTCTACTGTCAAAAAACTCAGGACTTAATCCTGCTGTGGTTAAAGTCAAAGTAAATTATTTAAATAAAATTGGACCTCCTTCTAACACAGGAATAGAGCAAGTACATCTGGAGTTACTCGAATAAAACCTATTCCAAAAGGAATTTTCTGCGGCTAAAGACGATCATGGCCAATTTTAAGTTGTTTCTGGTAAGCCTGAGTAAAACTTTCAAAATCAAATGAGTGTCCTTGAAGTCTCACTCCTTGAAGAGACTTAGGCACTTCAGAAACTTTTACTCCATGCCTCTTTCCAAACCACTTTTGTATGTTTGCCTCCAACATACGCCCTTTAAATTGATGCCATGAGTGCACTTTGTTCTGGAATGCAGCCGACAGTATAAATAGCTGCTCTGCTTAATTACAAAAGGAACATTGTTTTCTTCTATAGTCCTTGCATCATCAGTATAAAAATCTTGTTTCATTAAATATCAAATTCTGAACTTTAACTGTTCACTTAAATACTTCCAGATATCTATTCTAGCAGAAGTAGTATGAATTTAGGATAAACATCAAAAAAGCAGTGTGTTTTCTTTGGTGCAGGAAGTGGCTTTCAGTAAAAACTGAGATAATAGATCTAAATCTCCATAATCAGCCCAGTTGCATGTCATGCTAGCAATTGTTTCCCTTCCCTTCCACTCCAAAGAAACAGCCTGCTTTCAAATTTTAGTCACTGTATTGCCCTCCCCCAGTTAATACTGCAGACCATAAGTACTGCTGGCTGCACTACAAAAGGTGACCAGCAGCTCAGAGCAGCTTGGAAGGGAAATACAGTTGTCTCTACTTTACAGATGGCTGTAGAGAGTCAGAGAACAAGCTATATCCTTTTATGCTCACCATCAGATCATCCTGCACACCACAGAGTTGACTTTTCTTATTTCCTTAACTCATTCTCTGCATAATAGAATTTTGTGTGCATGTGTACACAGCCCACAAGCCCCTAAAACCTAATTAAGATGCTTTCACTAATAAAATAAACATTTTGAGTTTTGACCATTCTAAGCATTTCTCAGTCTACAGGATGAGTGAAACTTGAGCAGTCTTTGGCTAAGCAACTACACTTGGCACTAACATGAACTTTGTTCTGCCCTGTGGAAGCAGATTAACACACTATCCTCATCCTAGTATTATCAAGTGGATCTGGGAGTGACAGGCTGTTGCACAGAGCTTTTCCTTGGTTGAAGCATCTGTCCTGTTTGGAATTGTTCAGGCATGGCTCCAGCTGGCTAAAGTGATAGCATTGCCTGAGTTAGGGCAGCCAGAGTGTCCTTGTTTGTGGGACTGCAGCCACCAACCCTGGCCAGCCTGTGCCCACAGCAGGCAAATGCCTGTGGTCTTTAGGACCACCAAGAGGGGCTTGGCAACAACGGCACTGCCGCAACGCGTGCCACACGCTGCTTTTAATTAGTCACAGGCAGACTTCTTCAAACAGAACAGGGTGAAAGTTTCCCTCCTGGAAAAAATGCAGAGAAGTTTAACATTTCAAAAAGTCTTTGGAGCCTTACTGAACTTCGGCAGATCAGACGTTTATAAGGTGTGGTTTTACTTCAGCATTGCAAACGTCTGAGACAAGGAGGCACTGAAGTTTGATTTCCAGACCAATTATTTCCCAATAAGGATCTGAATGTGTTATTTGAACAAACTCTTTTAGGTTTTCAAAGTTTTCCCACCCATCCCTCAGCAGCTCTACTCTTCAAAGCTCAGTGGTTATTTAATCCAGTGGCATTCTGAAATCATGCTGGCAAAGCAGGGCAGTTATGGATTAGTTGCCACATGGTGATCAAATCCTTACTGAGCATGAAGGAACACACACCAGAACCACATTTTCTATTTGGGGTATTCTGTTTCTGAAATCCAACTGTGTCATGGTGCTCAGTCTCCTATCATCAGCACCTAATCTTTAAGAAGACTGAAATGGTCTGGACAGCTCTGAGCAGCAGAGTTGGGTTCACACCATGCTATGCAGCCGGCACCTGGGGACAAGGGCAGCCAGGGCGAGTGCAGCTGCACCTCTGGGGCTGAAGTTCTTCAGCAAGCTCTAGGCCTTTGCTGCTGAAAAGAGACCATAATTTGGATCCTCTGGAAATTAGGACTCTTCAGGTATTGTAGCTCAGATATCATTCTGTGTTCACTTTGTAGTCAATAGAGAAAAAGATTTACTTTATACTACTACTTCATGGGGGTATTAACCATGCCCTCTGAGTACCTCTTCTTCTTTATTGTCTATAAAGTCTATGATTAGTTCACGTGCTGGCAAGAAAAACATTTTCTTTCAAAAACAGCATTTTTCTAAACTACTTTTTTTAGAATAGACTGGAAAAATAAATAGGAAGTATTAATGTGAAAAAGAAACAGGAAGTAGTAAAGTTTAGTTATGAGTGAAGAATATGCCATTTCTGAGTGATCTCTTGAGAATGCCCCATTGAGGAGGCTGGGGTGACCAGCTCAGATGTTGACACCTGTAGTGAAGATGTTTGATTTAGCTAGATTAGTCTGTTCCATTTTGGCCACATTCACCACTTTTTCTCATCAACTACCATCCTTACAGCTCCTCCTTCCAGTTTTTCTTTCCCCAGCTCAAAACTCATCCTCCTGCTTAGGAAGCCAGATTACATATGCATGTTATACACCTGCTGTTGTTGTCCTCCTCTGTCAGGTTTATATCTCTGGTGATCTCTGAACTTCACAAAAACTCTCCAAGACTTCATCTCTTGTCAGTCTCTTACCCATGGAGTGCCATTTCATATAACACTTTGGACCAATTTGGACTGTTTTAGTGAGCATTTTCAGCTATTCAAAATCTTTCACACTCACTGGGACAATTCAATTCTGTCTATTTTTTTTTTTTTTTTTTTTTTTTTTTTTGTTATCAGCTTTTTAAGCTTTGAACCACAGTTGTACCCGTTGTACTGATGCTTTTGCAAGGCTGCCACCAAGAATTGCACCATTTAAGTTTTGGTGCTTATGGAAGGCTATTCAGATAGCGAAAAAATCTAGTTTCTAGGTTTATGACTAAAGGCAGTTTTGTTGTTAGCTGTGGTGCCTGGAGCTAGCTAGAAGATCTATTTGAGCCTTTGAGTTCTCCTAAATTGAATGTTCTATGCAAAAATATACAATAGGACAGGAAAAAAAATTAGCTATAACAGGAAAAATAAAAGTAAAATAAATCAATTCTCCTTCTTGGAAATAAGCGGTTGGAACAACTTCTATTCGAATACCAAGCTGAAGAATTTTAGAGAGCTGAGACATTTTAGAAAGCCTGGATAAAACAATTACACTTACTTATTTGCCTTATTTGCATTTTAAAATTCTGGGGTATGCAGGAAGTGACAAAATACCACAAAAGTGCTTAAGTCTTAATTCTTCTGTCTGACTGTGACTGGGGAAATACCAGAAATATCAAAGGACCTTTTTCATACATTTGCAAGTAAAAAAAGTAAAACGTAAAAGAAAACCCAAACAAAAAACCTTATAAATGTATAAGCTCAACTTCTGCAATTAGTGCTGAGTTAATACCCGTGACCTAAGGTTTCTTAGAGTTGAGTAGACAATTTCCTGATATTAATAATAAATCATATCAGGATGAGAGACTGAAAATCTAAAATAAAAAGCTGTAAAACAGAAAGTCTGGGCTATTCTTCTTTTCCATCACTGTCTCTCTCTGTGACTTTTTGAAAGGATAAGTTCCCTTCCCTCTTCTGTTGGCTTTCCCCTTGTGAAACAGGGACAATAACATTCTCCCATTCCTCAGAGTGAGAATTATTGTGTGTAATGTGCATTTTTTTTCATCAAATATAGGATATTTGCAAACATTTTGATGAGTCAAAAATAGTTAATCTTCTTGACACAGCCCTTGGGTCATCTTATTTGATTTGATGGCATTTTTTATGTAAGAAATTCTTATTTTCAACTTGAACAGTTTTAGTTACCTTATACATTTATGGCTTCTGTATCTGCCTATCCCTGAATTTAATTATTGATGTCTAAAATACAAAATTTTAACAATGTCTGATAAAAAGTATAAAACAAGAACTATAAAAAGTATAAAACAAGAACTGATTTTAATCTAAATTATGTAAATCTACGTATTTTTTAATACAAGAATCATTTTGGTAAGACTCCTCAAAGTATGAAATGTATGAAATGTATGTTCAGAGAACCTGAACTCCCTGAGCTGTAATATGCATGGTGGGAGATGTGGCAGCCTGAGCTCGTCACTCAGATGAACAACCACAAGGTGGAGATGTTAGAAGCTCTTACTGGCAAATATGAAGCATAGTGACTAATAGTGATTTTCTAGTTTTTGTCTGGGGAAATAGGATTGTATTTTAAATTAAAATTGTCTCCAGTTAACAATTACAGTGCAATAAAAGTAAAGGAAGTCTGTAATAGCAAAATAATTAAAAGGAAGGCCCTTTGTATCTTGACCTTGAAATTAGTTCCTTATATTTTATAAAATTTAATGACACTAACTTGATTATTTCTCTCCATAAAGGAACATGATTTATGTTCTTGAAATAAATTGTGTACTTGATAATTATATCTCTAGACTGCAATTCAGCTTTGCACAGTCATTCACATATCCCTTAAAGCCTTTGCACAGCCATGTAGAAACTCTGAATCTGTAGGAGGGAGAGTAGCAGAGAGAGTGAGTACAAGCTGGGGTGAGTTGTATTTTAGCTCTGGTGTACACAACTGTAGAGGGAGTGCCACAGCTCTTGCCATATCCTCACCAGAGGAACTTTACTTCAAAGAAGTAAAAGACAAATTTCACAACTGATGACATTTGCAAGGATAAGGAAGAGAAATAAACAATCCTGGGTTTTTATATTCTGTATCCAGTAGTCAGAATGCTGTGCAGGCAAGGAAAATGTGCATTCAGCTCCTTTCCTGAAATCTTAAAAGTAGAAGTTTGACTACAGCATCCTGACCATCTGACACTTAGGAAATATCCTTTTAAAATGTAATCTATGGATTCCAAGTCCTGCTTTGAATAAAAAAAGCAAGACCGTGTAATTATTCTACTGCAAAAGGTGTAACCTTCTCCTGACCTACATGATTTTTAATTGCTCTTGTGCATCTATATCCCAACTTTTATATGATTCAGAGACTCATTTTCAAAAATACTGATCTCTCATTGCCCACGTTTTTGGCAAAACAAATACCAGAAGAGGGTTTTAAGATTGCTCTAATGCACTAGAGCTTACAGAAATTACCAATTTCTTTCCTCTTTTGGTCCATTTTCTAAATCCCTGTTTTTTGCATAGGCTATGGAGATATGCCCTGCAGGATTTGCCAAAAGGCAACTGTTGCAAACAATCTCAAGGTTTGTGAATGCAATAAATGTATTCTGTAGAAGTGGAACATAATTTGACTTGGAAAAAAATATAACCTATCATCCTGAACAGTTTTTACATCACTATCTTGAGACAATTAAGTCATTCAAGGTATTTTGAGACATGAGAAATATCTTTGGGGAGCAGTAGTGGTGTTATCTACATCTGCTAAATTTATAACTTCAGGATCATTTAAACTTAGGCATAAGTCATCTGTTCTTTTCCTGGAGATACAATCTGATATAGAAGGAACTATAAAGTTCAAGAATCATAACAGCTTTATGTCTCCATAAAATATGTTACAATGCTATATAACTGTTGGCTGAAAGTTATGTATATGTTACATATTCATTTAAATTTATGTATAGCTGTAACTTCTGGAACCAACTTCTATCAAGCACATCCTTCAAACCAGCAAGAATTACCCCTGTGGAGTTCTCATATTACAGAAATATTATAGCCATGTTATGGGAAGTAAAAAAAGGGGATTAAGAGAAATTTGCTCCTGTGTTTCACGTATACTATTTGTGTACCTCCAAGTCCTGTAGTAATTATGTTCTTCAGAATTGGGAAAACATGGATGTGTAGTTTGTACTTTATGTATGTCATTATCTATATGGAGAGTTATTTCCCTGATTCATTTTTAAAAACATCTTTATCATTCCTAGGATGTAAGAATCTTATATTGCAAGTATGTTGTACAGCTTGCTGTTATCTTGGCAGAAGTAGAATGTTACTATTGCTAGTATTAAAGCTTAGAAATCCCCCCCACTCACTGATGTCTGGTTTGAAATGCTGGAGTCTTACTAGTCTTTATGCTTACATTAGTCTGGCTTTAAAAACTGGATAATGAAGATAGAAGTACTGCATAATACCAAAACCAGACTCTAAACTATTAGCTTCAGGTGAAACACGCTCCCTTGCAAAAGCCAGAAGGTGACTGCTGCAGCTGGCACTCCACATAAATTCTACATCAGGCCCCAGAATGATGTACTTAGGGCTGATCCAGACAAGTAAAGGGTGGAAATAAGAAGAGCCTTACTGTGGGAGGAAGAAGCATGTTTGGTTTATTTTCTTTGTTTTTTCAGTTGGTCTCCATACCCAGAGCATTTGCAAACACAAAGGCCCTAGTGGTGTCAATTTTTTCTTATTATCAGTACATAAACCCACAATTACACATTCATTATGAGTCACTACACACTTCTGCATGAACAAATGTAGTTAGACATTGTTCTCTGAAAAGGGAAAAATGCACCCACAGCTATTTCTAGCCCACTTAAGGAGGCCCACTGAATAAATGTCTATGTGTGTTTAGATCAGCAAAGAGCCATACAAGGCAGCAAATCCTTAAAGTCAACAGAAGTGTGAGCTGGTAGCTACTGTAATTGCAAGCAGTGAGTCATGTTTACTCAGAAATGGTGAAATATGGCCTGTTTTATTATTATTATGAGGGGCTATAGCTAGATTCAACTGAAGAATATAGGACTCATGGGAAGCCTCATAAACACTGACATAATCAAGTATTGGTTTTAATACAAATTCATAAATTTTTATAGGTATCGAGTTGTAAGGCAGATAATATATGACCAAAATCTGAATAAAATATATAGAAAAAAAGCATTCCAGAAGGACTGCAAATATAACATGATACAGTGCAACGCCACTGAGGACTGCAGCTTTGTTGGGACCAGAGCTGTGAGCAAAGGGGCACACAAAGCATTCCAGGCACTGCCTTTGAGGGGCTGGCCTGACCCTGAAGGCCTTCTGTCTTCAGAAAAAACTTTCTTGAAATGGTTAACTAAAGCTAGCAAAGAAACATGAGCCATAAACATACTGAGTGTATTTTTCACAAGATTTCTTCTTTCCCCTACAAAGAAATAAGGATTATTAGGTTGGAATAGATTTGCTGAAGGAAGAGATGGAGCCTTGCTCCAGTAAGCTGGAAGGCTGGGCTTTGTCCAGAGAAACAGTTTTGTGTGCATCTCTTAGCTGGATTTCCCCAGTCACCAGCAAAGCAACACACAGTGTGCATGGAGCACCCCTGTAAAAGATGGCAGCAGAAGGAGCACAGATCATCTCACTCTCAGCTTTAGGATTGGCTTTCTAGCTCCACAATCAACACAATGAGTGGGCTGGAGAAAGATTCAAACAGTGGCAGCCTGTACTGGATAATGACTCGGGGGGAAAAATAGCCTGAATGACCCCCGCAGCAGCCAGTTTTACATTGCAGATTACATAAAGGAAGCATCTAGGAGTACAGATGGCTGCAGCTTCTTCCTGGCTCTCACAGAAGAATGCAAGGCAGGGGCCCCTTTCCTTCTCTGCTCCATGGCTGCTCTGCTTGCCTTGAAACCCCTCCTCAATTCTGCAGTGTGCTGGCCCTGAGCCACTCGCTGCTTCCCCACAGGCAACTACAACTGCAGTTGCAGGATGGAGGGTGTCTTGCCAATTCTGAAATATTATATTCTGACTTTATGCAACCTCTCCATGTAAAACAAAAATGCTTGCAATCAGCAAGCAGAATGACTAATAAAATGAAAATAAGTGGAGGGAGGCTAAAGAGACAGAAATTCCAACCTTGTTGAGATCAATGGCAGAATTCCCACTTTTTTCAGTGAGCCAAAATTTCACCCTAGGTATTCATAACCCATTTAAGCTACATTTTAGATAGTTTGGTAAATTCTACAGCATTTTATGCCATGAGTATAACTTCAAGATTTTTATTCAACTGATTACGTTTGAGCCCTTTTACTTTGGTTACATATCAATTCCCGTCTAAAAATTATCAGTGCATGGCACAAATTACAGCTTTACCTAAGAAGTACTATTTTCTTGGTGCTTGGAAGAGGTAACATAGGTTTTAAGTTGGTTCCAAAGGATCTAAGGTGTTGATACCCCAGAGTCATCATTATACAACCAAGGGCTTCTGTCTGGTCTCATGGAGACAGCTGCCCTTTGCCTGTCCCAGAGTAACCACTATTGTCCCCATGCAGCGCATCCCTGACACGCCGAGATCCTGCTAGTTACATGGCAGCTCCACTGCAGTCTTCAGCCTTTGCTGCTTCCTTCTGAAGGCACTGTAAAGATTCATCAAAGCCCAGAAGTGATGCTGCAACTTCCCTCTGACAGAAAATTTTTCTATTTTGATCAACGTCAAGGATAGACCTGACACAGTGACCTGTCTGTGCACAAACCTTGTCATGCCCCGTGACAATTCGGTGTATCTGCTGTTTCGAGCTCTGCTGGTGCTTAAGAACGTCAAAAGCTAAGTTTCAGGACAGAAGAGAGAAAGAGACAGGGATTTCTGGAAGTTATCTGCACCTACCCAAATCCCACAGTATATTAAGTAAAAAGGAACCCAACTTTTATAGAAAACTATGCTTCCCAGTCTCAGAAATCTTGGCTGGAAACAGCATCTAGGAGAAAAACTGAGTCAAGTTACCTGATCCGTTTTGCAATCCATCATGTGCCATGGTGCTTGTCTTCAGTACAAAATTACCCTTCATCTCAGACTGGGAATGGTTAGCAACCTTTGTTCAAACTGAGCAGGAGCAAATAATTCAAACACAAGTTTGTGTTCTTTTAATAACTGGGTCTGTTTGATGAATTTGTCTACTTTGGACAGTTTTTGATCATTTTTCACTTCAGACTCTCTCTGAAACAACCTTATATGTTATACTCTTAAGGAGAGACAACCTTATAATTTATACCAGTTAAATATATATTACAGTACCTTATAGCTAACATAAGCCTTTTGTTTTCCCTCAGAACACTACAGCAAGCCATATTATGAGTCAATAAAATCTGCTGCCTTTTCCCCTTGTTCAACTGCATACACTTGGGGCCTGGGGCAGTGCCAAAAATAATCAACACATACCAATGGAGGTCATAAAGAAAAAAGTCTTGACATCTTCTCCTGCCACTCATTTTAGCATAGTTAGTCTGGCTGGACACATAATTTACTTTTTCAGATAATGTGCTAGTTGATCACTGTTGCTTACCTCTTAGCAGATATTTTGGTCAAATTTCTGAATTCTCTGAGCTGATGCTTCTATTGTATGAGTACTTGTTGGGCTACAAAATATAATAAAAAAGGGCATTTTTTTCCCTTTCTTAATTTGATTGGAAGTGAGAATTAGGCGCTCTAAAGCTCATTCTTGAGGGAAAATTGAGGGGGGAAAAGACAGCAAACAGTAGAAAATTTTAACCCTGCGGGGATTTTTTATTGAAAGTCCACAAGAAATAGCATAGTTTAATTTAGGACTAAAGGAAAATCTCCCACACAAAACTTATGTTCCTTGCCTAAACCACAGCATTTATTAAATGTTGCCAACCACAGTTCATAGTGTATGTGCTTACTTTTATGGCACACCACTTCGTCACACAAGACTGTGCTTTTGTAAGCAGACTGTCAACACAAAAAGAATATTCACTTCTAAATTTCATTTTCCAGACTGTTCATACTACAACTACTCAGAAATTAACCAACTCTGTTCATGCTGGAGATGGTAGCAAACCTTGTATGTTCAACAGAAGCTGTTCAAAGGCTTAGCCAAGGATGAAAAGCGGTCAAGAGAACTGGATCTAATCTGAGACTAATTCCTGCATTTCAACACTTCACAAGAAAACACTGAACTTTCAGTGTTTGGCCAAAGCAACTCATTTAACATCCCCTGAAGTCAAACTCAAAAGCCCATATATCCCCTGAACTCAAAAGCCCATATATCCCCTGAACTCAAAAGCCCATATACCCTAATTTGTATCTGCATCTCTAATTAGCAAAAAAATCCCACTGAAAACTAAGTCTGAATAACACTCTGGAAAGGCAGGCACTAAAGGACATCTTCTAAATGCTCCTCTGAATCCTGGCTATGATAAGAAACCATAAGAACAACCACAGGAAACATGATAATACCTCTAAATAAATATAATAAAACCCTAAAATAATATAATTTCCAATTTTACAGTTTGGGGAAGTAACGCACAACCATTTAAAGTGTTATATATTATCAAATCTAGAAAACCCTCTTCTCCCAGCAGTGGCCTAACAGTATACTATATTTATAATGTCTGGTTTAAAGATCTGATTCTGCAACAGAGCTACTGCACATCTGCACACATCAGAGTGGTTACAAATGACCTTGCTAAGCACAACTCCCCTGTCAACTTGCCAGCACTTGCTGGATTTTTCTCTGGGCCCAGACCCATCCTGTCACTGTGATACTCCTCCCATTTATTTTAACTGTGTTGGAACACATCCATGCTCACAGAAAAGTTCAAGCAGAAGCAGGCCTTAAGTTTGCAATACATTTCATTAATATTTCCTTTAAAAAACAAACTCTCATGAAAAAAAATTTCTTTTGATATGGTCTGAATGTCAATAAAATAACTTCATTCCTTCCTTTTGAAAATATGGCTTGGTGAGATTTTTAGGCTGTGCTTACACAAAGAGTCCACGTAGAGGGAAGTGAGCATTTTGTTATACTATTTTCCTGGGTTTACTTTCCTTCCCACTTTCCTTTTATTAATACTCCCAGTTGTACCCACTACTCTGAAGCAGTTAAAAGTGGGTGCATCCCTCTGCTTCTTTTGGCAGTGAACTCAAGCCCTTGAAGCACAAACCAGCACAGACACCAGAAGCCCTGAGCACACAAAACAACCCGTTTCCTGATTGAGGGATAGTTGCTCAACTTTGCAGTTGATTGCAGTTGATTGAGGGATAGTTGCAACAACTTTGACTGTTGTTGAGGTTATTTTGGACACTTTTTATTTTCTCTTTGCATTTTGTATCATTTGTACAGAAGAACACATGAGGAGCCACAGATGTGGTGCAGCTCTTTTCCAGCCAAGCAACAGGGACCACTCAAAGGGTTGCCTTCACCACACCAGATATAAGGGGTGACATCCCCAAGGTGATGTACACAGGTCTTACAGCAGCCTCTATGAGACTGAAAACCTGTTCCAAGAAGACTCTTCCATAATTCAAGTCTGCAAAACCAATACCATTGAGAGAGGGGGTCAATGACTTTTTTGTCCAGAAGACCTGAGTGTAAAACAAAACAGGTTTTTAGCAGCTAAAGCAACTGCTGCTGGTGTGCATAACCAGGTGAAGGGCATCACACTGATTTGCAAGATCATCTTGAATTAATTTATACCTCAGAACATTCATTGCTCATAGCACTGTGATTACTTTGGAGGGGGCACCACACTATTCAGTTCACACACACTTATCTTGGAGCATTCATTGACTGCTCCTCAGATGATTAAACTCCCTCGAGGATATTGCTGCTTTCATAAAAGACATCTGCTAGGATGGCAATGGGAGGTGTGAAGCTGGCCAGGGTTCTTCTTTGCCAAGAACACCAGATGCCAAAATCATCTTGGGTTGTCTGAATAAACCTGGACCTTAATGATTGCAAAAGATAATTTTCTCTAAATAAATCATGATTTTCCCATAAACTAGTCAATGTAGACTTTTGAATAACAAGTCTCTACATGCGTTTGCTGCTCTAAATTTGCTGCACTTCATTAAAAATGTTAAGGAAGCATAGTCCTCTTTTTCCTCTCCCACTTTTCTCTCCAGTTGCTGTCAATCCTTACAGATTCTTGGCAGCTGGCTCCTATCCATACAAGTACCAAGTACAGCTAAGCTAACTGAAGCATTGCCTTCAAATGAGAGAACAGAGGAAATCGTAGAAAAACCTATTTAGACTTTTCTGTGTTTCAAAGAGCTTTGGCTTAGTTTGGTTTTCTTGGTTTATTTTAAAAGTAACAATGTTTTAATCTGTTTTTCTTCCAAGCATGTGGCCAAACAAATACCATTAGTCCCACCAGGATCCCCATGGCTGCTCCACGAACTGAGGTATATTTGTACACTCTTTCAGGAGTGGGATCTCATGACTTTTATACCCCAAGATCTTCCTACAAATTTACTGCTATAGGTAACAAAGAGAAAGTTAACCTGATCCAAGGATGGGTTTTTTGCAGTGTCCTCTGAAACCTGCCATTGCTGAAGGAAGCCGAGGACAGTCCTGGGGAAGAGAGGATCACTCTGGGCTCGAATCAGCATCTCCAGACCTGCAGTGACCCACCAATCCCTCATTTCCCCTCTGCCTCCAAGTGCTCAGGAGTGCTGCTGCTTTCCATCCTTGCTCTCAGCCTGGTGTGCTGCTTCCTGCTGTGCTTCTGCAACTGCAGCATTTTGGGGTTGCTGCAAAAGTCCAAGGGGGCTTAAAGCCTGGTATCAGTAAGACTTTGCTGCCTGTTTGATGGGCAGTTTGCCACATATCCTCAAAACATTTCCATCTGTCAGATATCCAAATGTCATTGGTTCTAGGAAAGTGTTGATGAGTCTGTCCTCAGGCAGGCAGGTGAAAAGTGTCTAATCAATGTTAGCCTGCTTCCTTGCTGGTCTACCAGCAGACAGAGAAGACTGCAGAAATTACTCACCGGATGATCCTGTGCAACTTGAAGCAAATCTGGGCATTGCCTTTTGCTATGTGGAAAAACTGGAACCTAATTAAAACTTCAACCTAATTAATCATTCAGTAAAAAAAAGTTCTAGTGTCTTCTGGTAGAGATCAAAGAATTCATACTGAATAAAATTTAGATGTTTCTAAGAAGAATGAAAGCACAGTTTCAAACAGGACAGGAAATGTTTGGACAGGATGAGACCAGCTTGATATTTTTTTACTCACCCTAGCAAATAATTAAGTGAAAACCACTGAGAGAACTCTTTAGATGTACCTGCAACTTTTATTCCACTGTAATCAATTGCCACATCAGGAAACAAAGTTTCTTGGTCCAGAATATCATTGTAATAGAAAATAAGCTCTGTTTTTCACTTCCAACCAGTGTAGGATTTTTAGGGCCAGGTTTCAGTTATTCATTCTCCCTGAACAGTACCATTATGGTTAACCTTTTCACCCAATCTATCTTTTTTCCTGTGTTCTGAATTCTCCTGTGTAATAAGAGTTATTGACCAGATTTGAAGACTGGTTGTTTATAGGATTGGGTTAATTGTGGAAGAACAAATTCTTTAGTTAAAATGCCAACACTTGAAGAAGGCTTTGAAGATACATGAGCTGCTGCTATTCCTCTGGAGCAGTATGGACCCTTCCCTTCCCAGTCATTTTCTTGCTGTTTTCAGTAAGGGTGCAACTTGGGCATTGCTTGGCACACCTTATGCAGCCAACTCCTGAGGAAGAGGATTGTTATGGCATGTACCTGCAAGGATGTGCTTGCTGGATCCTGGTGGACACAGGTTTGGACATCTGCAGGTTGGACTGCAGGTTGGAAAATGCCTTGGTCTTCAGCAAGCTGCTCTGATGTTACCTAGAACTGCAAAAGGAGAGATCCTGCCTTGCTCTCTTCTGTTAGAAAAAGTTCATATGCAAGCAGAGATGGGAATTTGACTGCAATATTCAGAAATCCTTAAGAGTGGTTGATCTTTCATTTTCTCATCTAGTGCAATAATTATTCTTGAACATATAGACCAGTCCTACTGCAAATGTAAACTCTTAAAAAAATTACCATCTTACTTCAGCAAATTCTTTGTATAGACAGCTTATTGTAATAATACTGGTGCTATTCTTTTAACTTGACTGTGGCCACACACCCTGAACAAAACATTGTGGTGCTGCTTTCACAAGCTCTCTTTTTCACAGCCAAAAACATTAGCCTTGGCTTGCACTCATAGTTACGTAGGGCAGAGTGAAGGAAAACCCTGCCAGGAATCTGCCCATATTAGCTCCAAATTTATTTTTATGCCTTGTAAAGCTAAGGATCATTTGAAGACTATCTCCAAACTCTCAAGAGAGAGGAAAGTGCCTGGTGGCCTGTAAATATAGCCTCAGTAAAATGATAGGAATTTTTTTAATATACTTTGTAAACACATGTACATTGTGCTCAGTTTGCGTACATGCAACTCCACACTCTGGTTTTTTTTTTTTTGAACTGTGGTATTGGTTTATACTGGAATAAATCTAAGCAAAATTTTCTATGAGGGCTAAAGGTTCTCACAGAATCTGCTTTAAACCACACAATACAATTCCAGTGTTTCTGGCAAAATGATAGGAGCCTTGTTGGCTGCAACACTGTGAGAATAGGAAAAAATTAATTCAGCACCATCCTGATGATAGCAAGGATAAAGCTTTATAACCATAACTGTAAGAGCCACTGGATAAAGTGTAACTGGCTGTAACCTCAGCCAGAAGAATGTCACATTACTACAGCCAGAAAATAAAGATCATTTTGTTCCCAGCTCTTCTGCGTGTCACAACATTATTAAAGACACATTGCTTACTTTGAAAGCACAGGATCCCTAAAAACTGAGAAAAAGTCAAGTCTTTCACAGCAGGGTATTTACCACTCACATCAGAATTGTTTCTGCCTTCCAGTGGAAAGCTCAGGGGCAGAGATGTCCTTGCCAGGCAATCGCAAAACAATTGCTTCAGGGACTAAATACTTTCATTAAAAACATTTCTTATCCTACAGCAATTTTGTTGCTCAAAAACGCCATGTGCTGCCAACATAATTGGAACTAACATAAAAGGCACCTCTGTGTCTCAGGAGAGCTTTTGGGACAAAGTGCTGCACGTGTCCTGTGCCCAGTTTGGTCAATGAAGAATGGAAAAGCCTCATGGCTTGAAAATCTCAGTGCTGAAGACCCTTTCTCTGGACAAACTGCTTTTTCCAGAAGATTTTCACCACCCTGCCCTTCTACTGTCACGGCAGCTCCTATATCAGGAGCAGTAATGTCACCAGGAGCAAGCTCTCCTGGATAACACCTGGAGGGATTTATTTCCTTCCCACTCTCTGCAGGGTTATATCACATTAACTGTATCAGAAAACAATGCTTCTTTAAAAACCTGCACCAACTTCATACAGAATGGCCTTCCTAAGCTGCTTTATGTTTCTCCTGTAGGAATATTACTATATTGCTATAGATGGAAGTCTCCAAATTCTGCATCTGCCATTTAGCTGTAAGTAGGACACACTGATACCCCCAGTTAAAACAATTTCCTCTAATCTTAATTAGAGGAATTAGAGCCTGGATTTGTGAGTACCAACACTTCTATTTCATTCATGTCCTCTTAATTCATGTCATTGTATTTTGTTTGGCACTTAAGAAGCTCTAAAGAGCAGATTCAAAGTTTACTCTTTTAACCTTGTCCACCTTCTTCCTCTCTCTGAACTGCCAAAATGGAGATCTGGAAAGTGAATTGGTTTTTCTATGCATTTAAAAACAAAGCACACACAGGAAACAATTTCTGGGGAATTGGTAATAGACAAAAAGTATCTGAAAGAATGCACTGGAACCTCTCCTGTCTTAAATTTTCCCACTCTCCAGGTGTCCTTACCCACACATCACTTGGTGGAATGAAGCTCGATCCTGCATACTAGAAAACAAATCACTTGCAGATATCCTTTATTTCATGCAGTGCTTCAACATCCACCTGGACATTCCTCCCAGGAATATATCTAAGTACTATTCACTTCAAGTCCACAGCAGGTTCTCACCCTTTTGTCTTTGTCTTTCATCACTTTGTATTCTCTTAAAAAATCTTTGTGAATATTGTGAAGGATTTTCCATATATGTGTTTTCATTTCTCTTTCTCCCTTCCTCCAGGAGTTATGTCTTTTGTCTTCAGAGAAGATTCAAATTGCAAGAAATGGGAGGAAAAATTTCTGCCAACACCTTCAGAAGGGGGATTGGCCTCACTGAAACGGCATGAGGATAAAGCAGAGCAGAGCAGAGCAATGCTGTACAGAAGTCAAGGCTTCCTTGCTCTTCTGCCTTTTGCCATCATGGTCAGCACCTACACTGGGAGCACTGCAGCTCCAGGAAGAGAAATGGGGCATTTGCAGGGAGGGTTTCAACACCTCATAGTGGTCTCTGCTTTATAGCTTGCTTCCTTATTTGTTCAAATCTCTCCAACAGCAGATGACTGCAAATAGGCATCAAACCAACTTCACAAGCACTCACCCATCACCACCAGGTCACTGCTTATCTTTGTCCCTTGTCTTGTATTTGGCTGCTTGCTGCTGCCACTGCTTCACCTGGTTGAGTCTGTGTTGTGAAACCTCCTTAACGTCTGTTTGATTTCATATCTCTCACACTACCAAAAACTGTTGCCTTGCTTATTTTATCTCCATGTTTGAATTAGCTGATGTACCATTTGCTGTTCAGTAACTTCTGCAAGTGTCCTGGAACAGAATGCATGTAGCTGGAACAAAATTGGAGGACAAAAAGATCAAAAATCTTTCATGGCTGCAATTTCACTTTTTGTGAAATCTTGGGTAGTGGAGCTGTGAAATGGAGCTTTTCTTCCTAAGAAGAGAGTCCAGATGCAGATAGCCTAGAAAGGAACTGCCTTCAATGAATTCGGGCTAATTGAGGGAAAGTGGAACATAATTGTCCTTAGCTGATGAACAGCTAAGGACAAAACCAGAGAAGAATTAATTTAAAGAACATTTTTAAAATAACTTTATCATAAAGAGAAAATACCATGAAAAATCTGGAATTTGCTGTTTTTCACAGATAGGCCACATACCTATGAAACACACAAATTTCTGTTTTGGTCATCATTATGAAACTGTCAGGCTTTTCAGATGGGTTAATTCACCTGTAGAATCATTTCCAGGTCATTACAGGGTAAGGTGTGGGTGCTGTACAATATGTTCTAAGAAACACACGACAATTGCTTTGGCTTCATTTGCAAGACAAAAAAGGGTGCAAAAATCTTTGTGCAGTGAAGTTAAAATCCAGAAAGCTACTGATTTCTTCATGCACAAAGAACCATTGTGTGCTTTCACCCAAAACTACTTATTTCAGATAAAATAGAAGTATGTGAGCAAGAACAAACCTCAGAGGCCCCAAGAGAGAGTTTGTTTCACACATTTCTTTTGGAACAGGCTGTCTCAGCTCTTTGCACAGCACACCAAACAAGCAGACTCCATGTTTCATCAAAAGGCTCAAGGCAGACAAAGCAAAAGATGAACAATGATGAACAAAGCCCCACTGTGTAGGGTATATCTTACATACTAAAGCAGATAAGAGACATTGCTCCAAAGAGGTCACAGTCACAAACGATGTATAGCTACAGAAGTCTCCTTGCAGCATAAGGCATCGGATGTTTTTCCAACAAAAATAAGATTTTTTTTTCTCAAAAAAAATCCTGTCTACCCAGATGTGGTGTTAAAAAAAAAAAAGAAAAAATAAAAAAGGAATCCAGATCTTATGGAAGAAAATTCTGTACAGTGTTCATCAGGAAAAAAAACAAAACAACTCCATTACAGCAGAGTTCTGGTATCTGTACATCATCTCTGGCACATTCTCCTCCTCATTCCTTATGTGGATTCTGCAGTAATGTCCTTATTCTGTCATTTTGTGCGATATGTTTTTCTTTTTACAGCTTTGAACAATATGTTCTCATCCGAAATGTTCTTATGGCTGTACTGAATAGGCTATGAAATATCTAAGTATTCTCTTTTCAGATCAAGTGTCTGCATACTTGATTTACCAATCATGGTAGGTAGATAGATAGATAGATAGATAGATAGATAGATAGATAGATAGATAGATAAGATAGATAGATAGATAGGTGTAGAAACATAATCTTAAATAGATATCACTAAAAAAGCAATTTTAAAACACTAACTTCAAAGCAGAGAAATGAAAAGAGAAGGCTTGGGGAGCACTA
This sequence comes from Serinus canaria, assembly GCF_022539315.1. Classification (NCBI taxonomy): domain Eukaryota; kingdom Metazoa; phylum Chordata; class Aves; order Passeriformes; family Fringillidae; genus Serinus; species Serinus canaria. The sequence continues at coordinate 23,983,876 of NC_066316.1, forward strand.
TATTTTAATCTGTGTTTTTCATTATTATTTAATTCTCTTACATTCTGGGGAAGACCAGATAAAATAAATAAATAAAATAAAACAAATATGTAGGGACATATTTCAAGGGACTCCTCAATACAGAAGCACTAATTCAAAATGTCACCATAGAAGAGCACTGCAAAAGTCACAGACATTTTATTCTCTGGCTCAGAATGCAAAGGAAATACCTAATATTTGTAGATTGCAGAAGCATTGGCTAAGGCTTGAGATCTCTCAGGTAAAACATCTTGCTTTAAAAAAAGTAATTGGCATGAATCCAGACTTTATGAAAATATCCTTCCAGAATGTTATGCAAGAATTCCACATGAATTTACCTTCAGATAATGGAAAATTTTCTAAAAAGTCCAAGGTACCTGAAGATCAATTCTATGTACAACATGGACTCAGCAGTTCCAAAGTGGCCTATATTTCCATGGAGTTTTACATCCTGGAAGAGTCCATAAAAATTTTAGAAATTATGAGATATTCTTGACTCTGTGTCCCAAGAGTACACAAAGTACACAATAATACATTGCCAGGGCATTGTCCTGGCAATGTTATTGAGCATTTTATTTAGTCTGTCTTAAGGAACCCCAGTGAAGCCTGCCCATTTGTGTGGTGACACACACAGGAAAACTCCTCAAGACAATACAAAAATATTTCATCTTTTTGAATAACTAGGAAGAATACAATACTCAGAATACAGCAGCCCATATGAAAATTTGGATATCACAATAAATAAACTAATGCTGCAATGGAATTTCTTCATTAAATTAAATTAATTAAATTAAATTAAAATGAATTTATCTAAATGGATAAAACCTGGAGGTGTTGGTACTCCCATTGCTGAGTGTGTAAGCTGGAAGCCTGATTTGATACTGTTGAGGTGGCTTTTAGGTCCCTCGCTGACATTTTAAAGCCTTGGTAGAGTAGTTTATTCAAGTCAGCTAAAAACCAACACCCAAACAAGCTGCCAGTCAGTACAAACAGTTCAAGCTGTGGTACACCCAGCTGCAAATGCTGGGTGCAGAGATCCCATGTGGGACCATTAACTAAAAAGTTTCATTAAGACAGAAAAAATATATTAACTTCGATTTTCTGAAAATGTTTCTTTGAGAAGTTGTTTTGAGTGTAGTTTTGAGGTGACTGGACCATGGAAATTACTTCCAATAACAGCAGTACTACACCCTCCAATATCATGATTCAAAAGCAGTCAACAATTGCATTGGTTACAAGACAGTTCTCTCTGGAAATAAACCAAATCACCACCTGAACCTTATTCAATTTTAAAATGTAGAACATCAGTTTGAAATTTCTGCACAACAGCAGATGTGATCAACCTTAGATGACTATTGACTGCAGAACCTGATGGAAAGCCTGTTCTGTGCTCTCAAAAAGGAATACTTGGAAAAAAGGTCAAATCATGTTCTCAGCTGGAGGTTTGGTTTTCCAATTTAAGAATTTTCTGGAGTAGTATTCCCAAGGCTAGTGCCAGCCATTCTGAATCACAGCCTCAAGACTAAGGCTCTGGCTACAAAATGCCTTGGAAACTTCTCTTCAACATGGAGTAGACACAGTGCTGTGAAGGCCAGACCACCTTCCCCTTCATAACCCCCTTTTCTGTCTCTTTCAAACTCTGTTCATTAGAGATTTCATGTGTTTAACCATCTGATGAATCATAGCATTTATCCAGTATCAGATCCAGACTTTACTGGGATCCTGCCTGCAACTAATGACTAAAAGGGTATTTTGTAAAACTGAAGAGGGCCTCAGCATTAGCAGGTACTGAGCACAAGGGCAATCTTTCACTCTATAAAAGGTTCTGGCTCATGCATATGTATACCAGTACTACAGATACTATTTCGTTTCTTCTCCTTTGTTTTTTTGGTTTTTTTTTGGGGAAACTCCTTTCACTTTACAGCCATTCAAGTTGCAACAAAGCTCTGCTCACATAACAATCCAGCTGCATCCCACTATGACAGTAATCCAAAAATCTAAGACCTCAAAACTTCAAGAGTCCTTGCCAGATTTTCCCTCACCCTTCCTGGGTTAGTACTGCAGCCAGTTAAAACCACATTGAAATTACCTTTTAAACATGCCCTTAGGCAAAGAGCTAAAGCAAAGGTTTGGCAAAGCTCATCCTGTTCTTAATGCTCTAATGCCATATTATTACTACTCACTGAAAAGCTTAATGCATTTAAACTCAGCCCTCATGCCAAAATACACTGACGCTATTTAAGAGTTTGCCATATAATTTGAACTGATTGTGTATTTATTGTTGGAGCAGTCTCAGACCGTAAAGCCTCCTGGTTTCCTCAGAAGCACTTACCCCTCTCAAGATCTGATAGTCTCTTCCTACACAATTGTTATTCACAGCAGACTTCAGGGAATTCTTTATTTAATAGAGAATATTTATATTCTGCCTTACATCACTAAAGTTTTAAATCTAGAGTTCAGTGATTTTCTGCTAAAAAAAGTAACAACAATCTGCTGCAGCAAAAGATCTCAGATTCTCCTGTATCAATACACTTCACCCTGGCATACCCTGAGGAGCAAAAGTGCCTGAACAACTGCTTTTTGCATGTGTCTGTACATGCACTGGGAAAAGTTGATCCCCTTTCCTTGTGGAAGCTGTTAAAACCAGTGTGAGCTGCAACAAATACGTTCTAGGGATACTTCTGTAATTCCTGACGCCATTTTAAATTTGAAGAGTAGATACTGAGAAACTGGGAAACTGTTAATGGCCAGCCATTCTTTCAAAAAGAAATTCACAACCCACACATCTGAAATAGGAAGGTGCATACCCAAGATAAGAACATACAAAAATGTCTTGGTATCTGTGTGAATAATTTTTTTTACCATATCACTTAAATTCCTCCTTGCCCTCATTTTGGTACATTTTCACTTCTTTTACTTCTTTTTACTTCTGAGGCAGATTCACATTTGGTGCAGAGTGCATTTACAGAAAGATGCCCTTCTTGCAGCAATTGTAATACATTAAATGCCAAAACATACCAGCTATACCCTCAAATTCCACTTGGCTAATTTGTCCAGTGACAGTAGCTCCTGCCAAACCATTCAGTTGACCCAGTCTCTCACAAAAGTGTTCCTCTCTTCTTCCTTAGTTTTCCCTTTTACTTTCTGATACCCCTGCATATACTCTACAACATCCAAGAATTGCAAGCTACTGGATGTCTTTTTCCCATCTGCTTTCAGGAAATGCTTCCTTTTACTAAATTATGAGCTCATCTACTTGAAATACTCAAAAGTAATCTGACTTGAAATGACATAGAAACATACCAGTGCCTTTATCATGGAGATGAAGATAACTCTGGTATGGTACAGACAGAGCTGTTCAATACTGGATCTTCTCTGCCTGCTCAGAAGAGCCCCCTTTGGCAGTGTGTTGAGGGAGAGAGGTATGGGCTGGGCTGCAGCCAGCGAGAGCAGAGCAGGTCTCAAAGTGCCCCCAGTGAGTTCCTGCAGAGGTAACTGGCAGCAGGGAGAAGTGTGCTCTGTTACACTACAGCTCTCCAGCTGGCCTCCGTGCAGGAAGGCCAAAACAAGCATTTGACCCTCTGTGTATTTAACAGGATCTGTGCCAGGAAAAGAAGAAAAGAGCCCACACACAGTCTGCAAATTTATCAAGTATCTTTCCAGAAGTTAGAAAGAGTGAGTCTTTCTTGGGTGACAACTGTGCCTATGTTGTAAATCATCTCTTCCACAACTGAAGATGGTACAGAATTCACATTTCTTTTTATTTTTCCTTTCAGGCTTTTAGCTCTGTAACCTGCAAATGGCCAGATCACAAGCAGCTGCAGAGTCACCAAATCAGGCCTTACTAACTGAGATGATTTTTCTATAATATTTTCCATCAAGCATCTTGTCCCTTGTGCAAAAGTGAGACTATAAAAGAGTTAAACACTGAAGTCATTAATTTCTCTGGATATCCCACTGATGTCAAAGTAAAATACATCTGCAGGCTAAATGGGAGGTACTTATGTATTTGAAGAGGATAGTGCTACTGAGGATATGGGAGGCACGAAAAGAAACAAGCAGAAACCAAAACATACTGAATCATGCTGGTCAATTAAAGACTACAGCACTGTCACCCAAATGGAGGGCAGCAGGAATCCATGAAACTCTCAGCTTTCACCACATCCAAGCAGGGGTATTTCACAATGAAGGCTTCTGTGGGGATTTGCAGAAAATCTGGAGCCACCCACATATCAAGTATTTTGTTTGTTTAAAACTGACATGCTCCTTTCCTGGATTGATAAATGAACAGGAGATGGAAGTGAAAGGGAATAAATAAATCTCACATGTAGAAATAAATACATTTTTATCTTCATAACATCAGGAAAAGAGTTCTTGCAAAAGGCAGCTGTGTGTCATTTTATCATCTGAAGCTCATGGAGATGACTTTCATTGGAAAAATAAATTTGTCACAGAGTCTCTTTCAGCTTGATTTCTTGGCAGTATACCAGCTAATACAAATTCACTTATGATATCAATGCTCGAAAGTCAGAGGCCAAGAGCTACAAGAACAGCAAAGAGATAGTATTTCTTTAACATCTGAAGTAAAGAACTACACATTTTCTTAAATGGCTTTTATCAAACAGAACTGTGGAGAGGGACTTGTGTCCCTCTTTGCACCCAGACACCCCACTCTGTTGAATGCCTCTAGTATTGTATAGCTTTGTAATCTGTAGGCTGGGAGTCTCAGCACCTCCACTGCCTGGAAGAGATTTTTATTAACTCCTTAGTAAGGCAGCTTTGAGTGTAGTGCAAGGTTGTCATCCAAAGAACAACAGCACTCTGTGGATGAATCCTTACATTTTTCTCTGATCTCACAGCAGAAGATGCTGCTGCTGGCCTGGATAACTCAGCCTTGGTAAATGTTTTTCTGTGACCTCAAAAATTTTGGTATGTTCTTTAAAAGAGAAATAAAATTACATTGAACAAGTCAGTTAATACATCTTGTTTTAAATAAGCAAGGTCTGAAGAAAAGAGCTAGACCATTTTCATGAGACTGTGATGATGACCTTATCATCACACAGTTTTTATAAGTCCATTCTCTGCATTCAATGTGATTAATAAATCTCTCCCTGAGTGATTATCAATTCAGAACCTTATTTTTTTAAGTTTCTTTTTCCTTTGACAGATTTTTCATGAAAAGCAAGTCATACCAATCTTTCCCTGAGGAGTTTTTCATTCCTATTTCCTTTACCTCCAGACCATTCTATGCAGTATTTTGAGTTTCTGTGAATCATAAGAAAAGGAAGGATGGGATCTGCCATCTGGAAATTATTATGAAAACCTATTGTACTGCATAAATACGCTTCTTTTTTTCCTTGCTAATTCTAACACAAAGCAGCGATACTGAAACAGATGCCAGACTAAACAGTGGAGAAAACAATGCAAACATGAACTTTGCCACCAGCAACTTCACTATTCAGCTTGGTTGTAAAGGAAAGCACAAGCTGGAGTGCATGAATATTCTGAGGTGGGTGAATGATCTGTTAGGGAAAGTAAAAAGAAGTTTAGGTAGGGGTTTTGTTTGCTTTTTTTTTTTTTTTTGTCAACTTCAGCAAAATTTGATATCATTTGAGAACTAGCTAGACTTAGGCTGCTGAAGTGCGAAATCACAGCAAAAAGGTTTAGTTTCTCAAAAAGCTCTAGGAAAACATGCATCTCTAGCACAGAGGAAGTCATAAGGAAATCAACTACAAAGAATGTCTGTTCTATTTCCTCTGAGACAAAGGTATTTCTATCTCCAGAAAAGGCAAAACAATCACAGCTTGCCTTGGGCCCCAGCTCTCTCAGCCAGCTCTTTTTTGGGTTTCGTAATAAATTTGTTGTTGTTGTTGGGATTTGAGTGATCTGGCCTTACAATCAGTCTCTTTCTAAAAGGGTTTATTTTTTGTCCAAAAAAATCACTGATTCTACATTTAGCTGGGAATACGGCATTGGATTGCTTGAGATTATTGAATAATTCTTTCGTGTCCTAGAAATTCAAATAACATTTTGCATATATTGTCTGGCACATTTATTCTTGATTCAATCAAAATCAAGTCACCAAGATTATCAACAGCCTTCTAAGGCTGATGACACAGCAGTCCAAAGCACAGACCAGAGCTCACAGTGTTCAGTACAAAGAGGTACCCACCTGGAAGACTTTATTGTCATTGCATGCAAGTGGGAGTGCATGGAGAGGGTAGGGAGAGAAAAGCTAAAGATCTGTTCTGGGTACAATCAGCTCACCAGTTAGGCAGGTAAAGCACAAGGCTTTTAGGTACTCCTTCCATTTGACATCTAATTTTTGTTCACACTAAGTAACCTTCACCGTGTTGTTTCTCTTACAGGTACAGAGGTTATCGTACTGGTACAGAGGTGTAGGCACAGCTGGCAGGCAGAAGGCTGGATTCACTTCTAATTTTCCCTTCATCCTTTTTCCCTCAGCCTCCTTCTCCATTTCCACACTCCTGCCACTGTCCTTACCCTTCTCAGCCCTATAACCCCATGGGACCTGATGATGCCCTAAAAGAGTGAGCCATAGTAAAATAAGGTTACCATTATTTATTAACTGTCTGTACTTCTAGCTGTGGCACGCCTCATTTGTTATGCTGGCAATACTTCCATCACAACACCTTTGTCACCTTAGTGACAAAACAGGGCAAATAGAGGAATACCAACCAACAGGCTCCTATCCTGTCCCATATCCAATCCCCAGTTGAGGATGCACTGTAAACAGCAAACACAAGACCCTCTCCTACCCATGTATGCGTGGCTGCTGCACAGGAGCCCTCTAGAATCTCTTCTGCCCCTGCCCCATGGAAGAGCCCTTATACAAAAGATCTTTAGATTTTGTGCATGCTTTTCACATAATCAGAAGCTGGACTTGCAATTATATTAGATACATTTACTTTTATGGAGAGATTGAGGAGATATTAATGTCTGGTAGGCATAGAGTGCTGCAAGTCAGCAGACATAAGAGCAATCTCCAGATTATATATTAGGCTATCAGGATATTCAAATATTGATGTTAATCACATGCACATTACAAATACCGGGTGGCTGCTGACCTTGTAAATCAGAAAAATTTTGCCTCAGCTTATTTATCACTCAAAATCACTAGGATGTGATGTTATTCAATTCACTGAAATGTCAGAATGAGACAACTCTCTGAAGCAGTATAAAAAGTAGCAGTTATGAAAGCATTAAAAGGCTGTGAAAGTACAACTTTTCTGTCTTGCTCCACTGCCTTTTATCAGTGCAGCAGGGAGCATTTAAAGTTTGGAAATTCATATGAACAGAGATAACTCTGGTAAGCAGACAAAACAGCTCAGGAAATTGGTTAGCTGGGAGTTGCCACGCATTGAAATTGCACAAGCTGTATCCCAGAGTGTCTTTGTTAGCCATAGCCAAATGTGGCCTCAAGTCACCGGCCCAAACTGCCTGGAGGTCTGAGTGTTTGGCAGGGCACAGTTCATGGTCAAGCTGGTCCCCATGTGGTGTTTGAATTTTCCTGCCTGAGAAAACACAGTTGATTTGCCTGAGGCCAAGCTGAAACATGAGCCAATAACAGGAAGTGAGGGTGGTGGGAGAGCCTGGACTCAGGCCACGAACCAACATGCAATTAGGCACAAATAGCATCATGTCAGAAAGCTCTGCTGAAGCCAACAAGTCAGCTCTGGCTGGAACCACCAGCCAGTTGGGTGTTATCAGGCAGTTATCTGGGCAGGTATTTAACTGGAATCACATTATCATCTAATTTCTATGCCACAGAAGGGAGGGGGTTGATTGCCCTTCTTTTACAAATCTTCAGATATGACTTGACTGAGACCCAGAAAATGAGCAGATTCTCACCCTTAACATACAGACCCAAACCAGCAGGAACAGCTTGGAGACAAATCACTTCATCTAGTCCATCAAATACCCCCATGTACTGCTTTCATTAATCTGACCACAGAGGGGAGTTCAAGTGGGAATTTTCAACAGCAGAGTGCTCAAAATATATGTTTTGAAATTGCTATTCAGCCTCTTAGGATTTTCAGCAAAGTCCTGCAACAGGTCAACTGCCCAAACTTTTGCATAAATGCCCTTCTATTCCTGATGGCTTGTAGTTATCAATTCTGCTATTGGCATCCAGGTACCTGAACCTCTGTCTGGTTAATGTCTTGGAGCTAGGGAAGATCTGGAGCTTCTGCCTCAAAGGAATGAGCAAACTTTCAAACAGGAGCAAGATAAGTATAGGACCTTGAATAAGAAGGATGAATGGACTTGAACAGACATCTCAGGCTCAGCCAAGTAAGTGCCACAGCTGAATGGGAAAGACATTGGTGAGGAGAAAGAACAACATAAACTGGACAATGTGTGAAACAAGAGGAACACATGTAGGTGAGTAAGGAGGGCAAAACAGAAAGCACAACATACAGAAGGAAAATAAATCTGGACAAGAAGTGGCCAATATATTCCCAGAACACCACTGACAAGACAAAACCTAATCCCAGAAAGAGCAGGGAAAATCTGCAAGAAAAGTTGTTCAGCAGGAGTGGGGTAAAACAGGCAAATTAAAACTTTAAGGCTTATACAACAAACTGTAGTCTTGTACTCCTATGAACTGTAAGACAAACCTTGTACCTGAATGCTGCTGGTACTTGAACACCATCCCACAAAACCAAACCGAGCAGCTCCCCTAGATCAGACAGCAATGGAAATCTCCTCCTGACTTTGAGACCACAGATTGTTGGTTCTGTTTAGTCCTAAAAAGCCATTTGCTGAGCTATTTCAGGCACTGAAGTGTAGTCCAAAGTCTCTGGTCCCTTAGGAACAGCTCTTTGTCTGCAAGCCTCTCAATCAGACACCTGCAGGCTCTCTGACGTAGCAGTCCAAGCCTAGGCAGGAAGCCTTTATCCTACATATTGGCTTTTAAATGTGCTAGATTTATAATTCAAGGCCAAAACTACTAGCCCAGTTGTAGCTAATTCTACTACAAAGTGCAGCATCTGGTAAACAAATTCCAGCTTTTAATGGTATTTGATAATGCTAGTGGCACCACACATTCCTCTCTGTATACTCACTGCTTAGCAGAGTAATTTCAAAAGCATGTCGATAAATTGGAGAAATTGCAAATGTGATTTGAGTGCTGGAGAAAGTACAATACAGTGGGACTTGGCAAATTCAATCTGTGCATGTTATCAAAAAAGTGGAGGACGAGTTGACAGTCACATAAAAACTTTCAGAAAAGACAAAACAGGGATTCAAGGGCTCCTCACTTTAAGGACAGAATGATTGATATCTGTTTGCAGCCACAGGAGCCAGACAAAAAGTCAAATTATATTATTGCAGGAGCCCATTTTAATTGTGACAGTGATAAACTGCTGTGGTGAAACTTCAAAGGATGTGGTGAGTTCCCAAACTCTTGCTACTTGTCGTATCAAAGGTAGGTGCTTTTCTGGGGAAGATGATTTCAGTAAGCAAATTAGAAATGCAGTGCAGATCTGAGCCAAACTCTGCAGCCTTTGCTTAGCAAAAAATGAGGCAAGATTGTCTGATGGTCCCTTTTGGCCTCAAAAATTCATGTGCGGATTTATGAACCCCTTTGCTCAGTTCTCTGCCCGGACAGGAGGAGAACTCCAGCTCTGCTGCCAAGAGCCTCAGCCCCAAAACCCCACGGCTCTCACTCTGCGCCCGGAGCAGGGGCTGACACTGCCGGCCACCCCAGCCCTGCCCGCAGCCCTTCCCACGGACACGGCTCCGTGGGGACACACGGCTCTGGTAGGGACACGCGGCTCCGTGGGGACACACGGCTCTGTGGGAACACGTGGCTCCGTGACGACACTTGGCTCCGTGGGGACACGTGGCTCCGTGACGACACTTGGCTCCGTGGGGACACACGGCTCCGTGAGGGCACACGGCTCCGGGGTACACACGGCTCCGTGGGGACACAGGGCTCCGTGAGGACACACGGCTCTGTAGGGACACACGGCTCCGGGGTACACACGGCTCCGTGGGGACACACGGCTCCGTGAGGACACAGGGCTCTGTAGGGACACGTGGCTTCGTGGGGACACACGGCTCTGTAGGGACACACGGCTGCCCAGCCGATCTCCAGCCGCTATCCTCGCCCCCGAGGGGGCTCACCGGGTGAAATATGTGGCACACACACACGTAAACGCCCCCAAGCTGACCTCCAATACTCGGGGCGCAATACCAGCGGGGAGGCGGCGGCGAGCGCAGGTCCCCGGCCCGGTCCCGCTCCGTCGGAGGCGGCTTCGCCCCTCAGCGCCGTCAGGGCAGCGGCCGCCAGGGGGCAGCGCCGCGCCGCCAGCGCCGGGCCCGCGCCGCCTGAGGGCCGGGGCAGCGGAGGCGCCGAAAGCCGGGACTTTTCACCCAAAACAGAAGCAGCGCGGGGCAGCAGAGCGCTGCGAGGTGGCTCCCGTCACATCCCAGCCGTGGCATTCGGAAGGGATGCCACGGAGCTCAGGGAGCATTTGCCGTCGCCTTGTCTTTGCCCCGGAGGCGAGGAAAGTCTCCCCCCAGGGGAGCAGCTGTGACGCACGCCCGGATTTATGTTCGCAGGGAATATCCGTGGGGAAACGCAAGTTGAAAATGTCTAATTCTTCGGCTTAGTAACTGTTATGTTTTCAGAATTTACTATCCTTGTAAACTTGGAGGATTTGAAGCTTTCGTAAAACAACTGTGCGGTGAGCCAGACCTGCTGTCTGTGTCACGCCGAATTCATGTGCTAAGCGTCATTTCTGATCCCATAAATGCCAGTTCCAAAGTGCTTGTAGAACTTGCTACACGACAGCGGTTTTGCTCCATTCACTCCGAACCCAGAAAATGTGCAATTCTACCATAACATGAAATTTGGCCTTTATGTTTAGCTCACGCTGATAATTGTGGCAGAAATACAGTGGCAATGGAAGTTTGCAGCAGAAATATCCATCAACTTCCAAAGCACTCAGCAGATTTCCAGAATTTGAACTTGATACATGGCAACACTTTAAGACACAGTGGTGGGACACAGTAGGGGTGGAAACATCCTAATTGCTCAGAAGATGAAGTTTGGCCTCTCTTTCTTTCCCCCCCCATGCTGTGACTTTTATGTTTATTAAGAAGAAACCATCAGGAAATTAATTTTAAACTTAAAATTACTATGCAATCAGTGCCTATTACATAAAAGCCCAGTCATCAGGACTTCTCACAGTTCCCACTTAGCCAAAGAGAGCTGTCTTTGCCATTGCTGCTTTTCCTAAGCAGTCCATATCCACGCCTTCCTCCCTAAATCCTGCCTGGCTCTTTTTCCTTCATTGATAAAAGGCAGCAGGAGAATTGACTCAATTCTTTTCTCTTCGGACTTGTTATTTTTTTCAAATACAGCTTTTTCACAAAATTTGGACCCAGATCTTGAGAGGATAAGGAGCAAGAAGAGTTTTTTTGCTTCTCACTTCATTTTTTTAAATTATATCACTAAAGTTTATTATCTTTTCTTGCAAGTTTATAACCACCAAAATAGTTCCTTTTAAGGAATAGTTTCTGATAGGTGACAAGTTGCATTCCCTGTGCTTGAAAGGGAAATGACAACAAATAATTACTTTTAGAAGATAAATCAACAGGAAAGAGCTACACTTCAACATAATGTGTAATCTTTCTTTTTTTATATTTTCTTTTTTTTTTTGTTGGTTATTGCTTCTTGTGACTACAGTTTATCTGGAATGAAGGCCTACATGCAATCTTTTTCTAAATGAGAGTCTTTATTAGCTTTTCTTGTATTGTTTGTAGATCTAATGTCACAAATGAGCAAATAAAAAATCTCGCTCATTTCAAACAATCAGAAGGTTCCTTCAGCCATTGCTGCTACCTACTCATTGCCCCTTTGATGCTGAAACAGTTAAAAATGTCTGCAGTTTCTAGACTGGGCCAAATTACTCCCTGGTGCAATTCCACAGAGTATATCAGGGATGGATTTAGCACCATTTCGTCAGCATTATAAAAGCTGTATTCAGTCATTAGCCGGCTGATAAATTATTCAGGAGATTTTCTTCCATGTGGCTCATTAGGGATAAAGAAAATCCTTTTGCAATCAGTCACTGTCTCGTCTTTATTTTCGGTACAAGTTTAAACACACGCACCACATTAGCAAGTGATTAATGTCACTGGCAGGCAGTGGCCAATGGACCACTGCTCCCTGTGTCCATGAGGAGGTGCAGCTGGAGCCTGTCCCACATCCCACTCCTAACGCAAGCAGCTTGGGGCTGGCAGTGGCAGCCTGGTGTGCTCCCATCCTCCCAGGAAAGTTCCATCCCACATCAGCCGTGGGATGGACAGCCCTACAGTGCCCAGCTGCAAGTGCCTCTGGCTGCTCGCTCCTCTCTGGCGTGCTCTGCAGAGCTGCCAAAGCGCTGACTAATGCTGCTCCTGGTGGGGAGCTCTGGTGAGCACACAGGTCTGCAGCAGCAAAACCTCACATGCCAAAGAGATAACTTTCTGTTACTACTGACAGAGGCCAAGGCTAAAGCTGTGCAGTGAAAACAAAAGTGAAGCTTTCTTTCCTGTTACAGAATTTGGGAGGTGGACACTGAGCACAGCACACACAGTTTGGTTAATGGTGAGGAGTATGTCTGTCATTGCCACACACAGGTGGGTTTGAGCTCAGGTGCCAAAGCCCCACAGTGCTGATTCTCCTGCTTCCCAAACCCTACAAATACCCATATTCTCTCAGCATCAGCTTCTGCCTGCCGTGTCCAACACAAGCACATGACCTGAGCCCAATGCTCGTCGAAACATCCAAATGCTTTGCAGCTTTCACAGCTGCTGGATGATTATGCCCATTTCCTTGCTATTCATGTTCTAATAATAGTCAGTGAACACAGGGAGAGAAGTAGAGGCTGTTTTCTCCATTCCTCTCTCTCCAACCATCAGTTCTTGAATGACTGCAACAACCAGCTAAATAGTGGGAAATCTCAGCTAAAAATCTCTTTAACAGCCAACAGCTCTTTAAGAGCAGGACATCAAACTTCAGTCTTGCCTCTCCTTCTTGTCATCAACTCTGTGGTGAACCGGTGCTGGATTCTTTGCTGAATTGTTTTAATTAGTTTGTTTTCTTTGTTTGTAGAAGTTTTTAAGACACATACCAGAAAATGGGGAGGGATTGAGGTCTCCCAGCTGAATGTCCTGGATATGGAGCTATGTGCTCATTCACCTTCAAAGCAAATAGTTAATTGTCCTGAGGAACTATCAACAGGCACTACCATGAGTATCTGAGATACATAAGCAGTCAAGAGGGAGTGAATTTTTCATAATAGTCCAAGAACAATGCAATTAAGGTGATTAAAGGCATTTTTCAATTTAATATTTAAAATAAAACCCAGACAAACAGAACTACACTTAACTGTATAGATAGAGTTTTATTTGGATCATTTAAAGCAGGCCTTTCACATAAATTAATGTTGAATTTGTAAAATAGAATAATACAATTTATCTTTTCCTGAGTTCTCTTGCTTCATGGTGTCTAAAAAGGAATGGAAAGTTTTCCATCTGCCTAACAGGGATGTCGAGAAACTGATCTGCAGAAAATGGAAAAAAATTAAAACTATTTCTGAGTTCAGAAGTGCAGCAACTTGAAGGTAAAACATGCACATCCACCTGATATTTCAGAATTGTTATACAATGTGGTGAGGAATTACAGTAGTTTCTAGCAGGCATAGAGACAACTATGAACTGTACTAAAAATTGTCTCTTTAGAATGTCACTAGTTTTATCCCCATTTAGGTTGTGTAATTCTTTTTATATATTCACCCCACAACATGAATGGCTGGCCCATTCTCTCTTCTTGGGAAAGAACAAGCAAACCCAACAGTCAGGATGTCTGTCATACCAGTTTGGGCTCATTGCACCAGGGCCCAAAAGATAATGCCCAGCTCTGCAGCACAGTACTCACGGCTCTGTCATGAGGGTGGAATTAATTCACATTAGGAGATAGAGTTACACACTCGTAAAGCCAATAACTGTGCCAAAGCTTTGATGCATTATATAAAAACTCAGTATCAGTTTTCATTCCCCTTCACTTCTGCCTCACTTTAAAAATTCCCCACTCAGATCTGTTATTTCCAATCCAATCCAACACAAATTCTTTGCAATATAAGCACAGAGCTCCGTCCTCTCGAAAACCAGATGAAATTTAAATTAGCTTCATCTATTTGCTTATTTAAAGCAGCATGACAGCAGGGATAGCTGAGCTCCACCTTGATGGTATTATAAACCTGAACTCAGTGTTATGTGCAAGGGGATTGATTTATGCTGTTGACAGATTCTAGGCTTCAACAATGAATGTGTTAGAGGGGATGTAAATGCAAATGGCCACATGGTTTCCTGAAGACATGAGGGCTCCTCATGGTCTTATACTAATCACTTCCACATTTAGCTCTTTTTTTCTCTCTATAAGCTCCCTGTTTTTCTCAGGAAGGTTATGACCATCCACACAATGCATTTATTCACTAAATCAAAGATTTTGGAATAATGGGCATTAATTCAAAAAACCCAAACATACAAACTGAACCCCCCTCCCCCAAAAAAAGAAAAAAAAATCTCTTTCAGAAGTATCCCTTGAAGGTACCTTCTAATATGTGTTAGACCACGACCCTGACTAAATGAAAACTGACATAGGGTAAGAATCAGTATAAGAAATGTCAACCTGCATTTCCTACGTTGATACAGACAAATTTATACTCTTTTTTTTCACCTAAAAACTATTTTTTTTCACCTCTAAAAACTTCAATCAGAAACACACATCTGTGATGACAACCTCAATTTTTGCCAAAAGGTAGTGTTAGTTTTCCCTGGTTTTAGCAGCCTTTGTCCCTCTCCCATTCTTGAGAATCATGGAACAGCCTTCAGTGCCTCCTTTCAGACTTACTTTCCGTGTGTGGGTGTTTTGGTGGTGGCTTGCAATAGACAAAAAATTCCCAAGATGTTGTTACCTTTCCCCAGAATTTCTGCCTTGCTCAAATTAAAACATAAATTTTGAGCTATAGAAAACCTGCTAAAAGTAGGAAAAGGAGAAATCCTGACATCTTAGCACTATAACTGCCCATTGTAAAATGACTCAGCTCTTATCAAGATAATGAAGCTTTGGCCATGCTGCCAGCATGGTAGGAAACACTCTACACCTCGAGCTCCTGAGCAGAGCCTCCACAGCCCTGTCCCAGAGCACTGTCCACCACAGCATCCAGCTCCTTCCCAAAGCCCATCTGCTGCCTGCAGGCATTGGCCTGCTTGGCCTTTTGAGGAAGGAAATGACCTTGCCTTGGAGGGAGCACAGTCGCAGCCAAAACCGCAGCTGCAGTTCTGCAGAGGAACCACCTAGACGTCAGCTGATGCTGCCTTTTTTTCTTCCTGATTCTTGCACTGAAGGAAACAGAATACACAAATTTAGAGGAATATATTGACCTGCAAGAAGTAATTGAGTTTTCAAGCCTCTGACACAGCTCCCAATGACCTAAAGAAAATTATAAAGACAAAGGGCTTGACCTTGTATGAAACCAGTATATTGCTTTGTGAGGGAAAAGAAGTAATGGAAGGACAGTCAGAGCTGTCCATCCAACTCCAGCCTGGCAGGCAGCAAGTACACACACCTGGTAGCTGATACCAGCCATCAAGAGGTGCCCACAATTTCCAGCATAAAGTTATTTCCTTGGTTGTTTGTATACTAGCAACCTAATAGTTCAACCCATGCTCTTCCCCTGTACTCTGAAGGAAGCAAATGCAAGTGAAAGATTCTCAGTTTCTCTGTGGAATCAATGGTCAAATCAGTCTTACAAACTCGTGGTTTGTCCAGGCTCTGCTCAGTAGCATTTTGTCAAAGCATAAACATCCTGGGCTCTGTTTGCCCTTGATCTTGAAACTGTTGGTCTTATTTTCATTTTAAAGAGATTTACTGCCAAAATTCCAGAAAATGGAGCCGTAAGCTAAAACCAAAAAGGTCACAATGTTCACAATACCCTTGATAACACTGAGAGCACTGCATATCTTGCAATAGCCTTGCAGTCTCTGCTGAGCTATCATGTAAAGACTTACAGAAGAAATTATCTGGTTTAGCAACACCCAGATTACAAAAAGCCAATCTTTCAAAGCAAAACAGGAAGGCAGATCTCTGTGCCAGCTACCTGACTCATGGCAATGGAACCATTGGTAAAGTGCTGTTCAACACCCAGTCGGCGAAGGCCTTCTCACAAAAAAAAAAACCAAAAAAAAAAAAAAAAAAAAAAAAAAAAAAAAATCCCAAAAAACCCCAAGACCTGAAAGGGGACTGCTACGTTTTTTATTATTTTTGCATTATATCTTGTTTTTATTATTCAGGACAGATTTACTTTCAAAGACATTTATATGCTATGGGGAAGTCTATTAAATCATTACTCTGCACTTCCTTATTCTTACAAACTTGAAATCTCATGGTGTTCTCAAAGCAGGCTCCATCTCTGTTTTGGAGAAAAGGAAAGAAAGCAGGTCACTGCAGTCAAGGCCAGGAGTTGATGTCAGAGTCATGATTATGACTATGGACCTCAGCCTGTCATTCAACTGTAGTCAGGGATGGTCTGTGGTGGACAGGGGTCTGTTATGGCAGGGCAGCATTTTGAGCTTCAGCCTGAGGTTGCAGGGAAGGTGTAGTTCTCTACACAATTTGCAGAAGGTTTTAGCAAACCAACAGTTAAAGTAAAGTCAAAGTTATAGCCAAAACAGAGAGCAAAACTGCAGTTTCATCACTCTCAGCTGTTTCTAAAAAAAACCCATCAACCTGGTGCTGGTGTATAACACGAGTTTAATCACCTTAATAATGCCCAAAGAATTCATAGCTTGGCCAGAATTTAAGGAGAATTTAAGGGGCTGTTGTTTGTGCAAACTCTGCTTAGAAATGTTTTGCTGTCAAAAGTTGGAAAACATCCCGCAGACCAAAACCTCAGACACCATGTTCATTTGCCCAGAGCAGAGTCTTGGATACTCTTTGTGTAACCCACCTATGCATATGAAGCAGCATATGCATCATTCTGCCTGGAAAGCAGAGCAGAGTCACAGAGGGCTCAGAGCTGGACAGTATCAGATGAGCAAGAAGTCAGCATCTAAACAATTGAATCACATTCACTGTACTGGGGTAATTAGGTTGAAATAGCAAGTGGTGCTGCAGGTCTGCTGGGAGTTCTTTATAACAGACAAGAGAAATGAATAAAATACTTTACTCTAGATTTATTTTAGCTCTAGCACTGCCTATTGCAACAACCTGATCAACACTCAAAACGGCCTTCAGCTACTGTCAGTACTGCAGAGTATCTCAAAGTAGTAAATGCTTTGTATTGAGACATTTTTCTTAGTCTAATAACTCTTTGGCTAGAAAAAAGATAAACCTACATTTCTAGCATAGTGCATTCACCTTAAATCACAATCCTCTGAACTCTCTGAATTTTAGCATAATGGTGGAAAAGGCCATAAAGCACCTTTTGCTATTTCAACTTCTCACTATCCTTGCTGTAAATCTCCACGTAGACAGCCTGGATACCAGCACACTGACTACTGTGTTTTAAAAAACATCATATAGGCTCATGGAAGAAGTTGCATATGCTCTTGAAGAAAGAAATGAGTTGAATGCCCATGCCTACAGGATAATCACTTTCTAAAGTTTTTAGTTTTGTTTATAGCAGTATCACCCAGCTTCATCAGTTGAATGTGATTTATTAAATGTTCTTTTGTGTTTTGATCACAGTGTAGAAATACAAAACAGGTACCCTGGGAGAGACCAAGATTCCTGTCCTTAACTGTAGGTGGCATTCTTCATCTGTTCTTTTAAGTTATTGCTGAAGGAATTTCAATATTGCTAGACAAATGAGTTATTTTCATGTTCCCTTGATTAATGTTATCAGTCTTCTCCTATGTTTAATTAAATAGTACTTTTAATTGGAAGGAATGCAGGTTCATAAAATCTGGAGTTGCATAACTATGTTACTTGGAAGGATTAAAACAACTTTCTGCTGTTCTTGCCCTAGAAACTGAGGAAATGACATGTCTTTGAGTGATCTGGACTGTTTCCAGATAAATTCTTCCACCGTGTGCTATGAAGAAGAAAAAGCTGTAAGGCCTAAAGGCCTAGAGACCATTTTCAATTACCTTGCAGCAACAGTGAGTAAATCCAACCACATTTTGAATTTTCAATGCTATCTCTAGAGAAATCTCAAATAATTTCCTCTAGTAGGTGGATTTTGGCTTGCCCAAAATTTCTCATGCATACTTGGTTATCTGAGACAACTCTGCACTCTTCTAACAGCTTTAGAAAGGTTACAAGGAGGAGGAAAAAAAAGAAAAAAAAAAGAGAATTTTATTTTTCTTAAATTTAGCAAAAAATGTAGTGAGCTTAAAAAAGAGAACTAATCACATTTTGCTAGAACTAGACTGAACTGCAAGGAAGCAAATTATCTATGAGTATCCCAAGCAGCTCTGAGTACATTTTGCTCTCTAAGCTTTTCCAGCTCTGATCCTTCTTCTGATGTAATTGCATCAGTGGTATCAGATTATGTACATCCTTCATGATGCAGGCAAACATCCACAGAGGAGTAGACTTAAGGACACAGGGTTCATATGCTCTAGTGACCTGGGAGAGGAGACAGCTTCTAATCCTGGGAATAAATCTTCCAAAGAGAAATGCAATTCAATTAAATTATTCATTTCCCTTCTCAGCTTAATCAAAGATTAAGCTACAAGAAATATGTACTTGTGCCAGATAACTGAAAACAGATGGCTGAAATTTGTTTAGCTCACCAGAGAAATTGGTAGGTCAAAGACATCATGTCCCTTATATAGTAGGCTTTCTTTTATATAAAAAAACTTAGTTTAGGGGTGACTTATTAGATATTTACATTTTTATTTCTGTTGTGGCAGCAAGGTGCAGTCAAAATTGTTAAATGATCTGTTATCTGCATGGATGAGGGGATTACAGGAAACATTTCACAGGGATGTATTAATTTTTTTCACCTTTTTTTTTTCTGTGTGAATAGTGTTATCAAAATATTAATTTCAGCCTTCTTTATGACTGAGTCAAACCCAAGTATTTCGATCTTATTGAAGGGGAAACATTCAGATGAACCTTAATAAAATATTCTGGAAATTTTAATTTTTTTGATGGCAGTTTGGGGCTCAATTCAAATAAAATAAAATACTGAATTCTGCTACAGAGTTAATATTAGTTTTGATCAGTTCTAAATTTTATCACTTTCTGTTTCTAGAAAGAAAGTGATGCAGCAGCTATCAACAAACTTGAAGGAATATGAATTCTTTGGCTCTTATGAAAGTTCAGCTGGATGATAGTGCTGTTAAATTTCTTTTGTAGAAAAATTAATGATTGAAAGATAAAAATTACTTATCAAATCCCCCTCCAGGAGCTCTGGCTAGATTTCACTTTATTTTGTATGGATTTCCTTAACACAGTGAAGACAGACTAAGTAAACTGTACTTATCTCTTTCCTCTGTCTCCCATTTTTACAGCTTGGGTCATTGTGCCTTCACTGATAAGGAACAATGCAGAAACTGGGATGAGTCTTGTCTCTCCCATTTATAGAGTTGCTGGGTTCAGCCTTTAGCTTATAGAAGCAGAAATACAGATCAGTCACCATAAGAAAACTGGGAAAATCCTTTATTATTCCTGAACACTTAGATACACATTTTACTTCATAACTAGAAAGGTAACACTGTTTTTGTTTTTTTTTTATGGTTTATTATTATTAGACATGCACAGAATGCTGTATTAGAATTGAGGAAAAAGGCAGTACTTTACTGGTTTTTGTGTTGGTTTGTCTGTTAAGTAATTTTATAAAAACTTAAGATATCTGCCCATCGGGGACCAGCCTCAGTGGATGTCACACAACGAACTGCATCCCCAGGCACCAGGTGAAGGTTGGACTCCAGCCTGTGGAAAATACTATGGGAGTGCAGTGTATATGTAAGGACTAAAGAAGGCAGGCTTAGATTTGCTGCTGATGGTCACAAAATGGCAAAATATTTCACAGAGTTCACTAATATCAATAGGATTTTAGAATATTTAGCTCTGATTGGTGGATAGAAAATGCATTACTAAAGCTGGTTCTGTGAATCCTGGTGAATCCATTACAGTGCCAAATCCTGACCGTGTTCAAAGCTCCAAACTGCAACATGGTCCCTGAAGAAGTCAAATAAAGAATAGAATTGTGCAGCCCAATCTGTCTAAGCTCATGGATGATTTAGATCTCAGTCTTTCTTACCTGAGTTTTGTGAAGGGTCATCAGAACAAATTCTTGAGTTAGGGGCTTTTCTTTTTCAAGCTGGACCAATGTAAATGAGGTCTTTAGCAACATGGCTGATAAAGATGAACAGCCATATTCTGTGAGGAAACACACCACAGTTCTATATAGTCATCCTCCCTGTATGTTCTCAGATCTGGAAAATATGCTTCACAGTGACAGTTTAACTAGAGTACTGTGAGCTGAAGCATGAAACAGGTTTCTAGGAATCTTTTCAGGCAGATAAAAACCCCCAGTTTTTGGTTTTTTTTTTTAAACATGAACCATTTTGGTATTAGCTCAATCTTGCAGCTCAAGTCTATTTCAGATACCTGTAGCTTTGCACAGCTCTTTAGAGTAAAGCAACATGTCAATGACTCCCTCAGCAGCACACCACGATGCAGAGACATCATATTTATAATATGCATTCATAAAGTCACATTCTATAGTGCAATGCTTTTATCATTTCAGTGAGGATACACCTGATGTGGTGCTCCAGATGAAGTCATCCACATTACAATTCTACAGCAAATCTGAGGTTAGCAGCATTGCAGCTACCTTGGCTGGCTGGGATCATAAGCAGAAGTATATTTAATTAATAAGCAACTTTGCAGCTATTTAGAGTCTACTTTAAAACAGTACCAGTGTCTTTCCCATGAACTGTTACAAGGGCAAACATGAACAAGTCCAAGGCAAAATCCATCCTTACTGGGTATAGTTAAATCCCACCTCAATCATACCCCTTGACTGTGGTGATAGATTCCCCAGGCTACTCAGATACTTGTAATATCTCTCCATTTTGCACTCAGTGGAATGGAGAAGAGGTGGTCATGTACCCTCTGCAACAGCCTGGGAACTGAGCCAACACATCAGGGCAGCACAGAACCTCATGCTCTGTGCCATGACATGTGATCCTTACAAGTGACTGCGGGAATTAATTCACAAATCCCTTTTTTAAGTCTAGTAAATGTATTTGGCTAAAGTAAAAAACACCATATAATCTGGAGACAAACATTCAGAGGAGTAATAGTCACCACATTGTGGATTTAATAAAGCAAAGTTTCAGGTGACCCACCTGGATCATATCTTTGCAAATCTTGCAGTGATTTTTCAACATCAAATCCATTCAGTGTTTTGAAACAGTGCCTTGGGAAAGGAAGTTAATGATTCTTCTTGTATCATGTGAACTCTGTGTAGGCATATTTTCTAATACCATTAGAACAGATAGTGCACTTTCCCACTCCCCTAGAAACTGAGTTAATGCAGAATGACTAATGTATCTGTTTGGACTGTCAAAATACTCATTGTAAACTTGATGCATAATTTAGCCTAAGTACATCACAGCAAAGGATACAGTCCAAGGAATACAGTTTCTTTTCCCTTGATTAATAAAGGCTGAAATCAGACTTAAGAGCATACTGTGCTCCCTCAAGGTCAAGAAAAAGATGCAATACTTAGAAGTATTTCGTTCTGAGGCATTAATCAGTACTTTAGCTCACCCCACATTGCTCAATAATTTGCTTTAAAAACTTCCATGTGGCTTCATCTATCCTTCCCCTCTCTCTGCCCAATGTTTGTTTCCCTGTCAGGGTGGACAGTGCAGACCCCAGGGCTGCCCAAGCAGTCTTTGTGCCACAGGAACAAAGTGGTAGTTGGACAGAGCTCTTGGAACAAATCATTCACTTCAGTCTTCTATAAAGTGTCTGCTTCATGGGAAATATTGTGCAGACCTCTGACAGAGACTAGAGCAAACCCCCAAATTTATTTGCCTTTTATGTATGATTTCTTGAGTTTGGAATTTGCCACCAGATAATGCAAGCTGACTTTTTAAGGATGATATAAAACATAGGGAAAGGTCAGGTTTTGCAGGAACTACAAGGTCAGGTTCTTGAGGAGCTATGTGCAGCATCAGCAAACATTTTCCTTACAGCTTTCTTCTCAGCAATTTATTTCCAAAATAAACTTCAGTGATTGTGCCAGTACTAAAACAATCATTCCCCTGACTCACCAGTGCTAATAAACTTTCTGAAACACAAAGAACAGGGGATGTTCAGACAACACCAGGTCTTCTTCTGTCATAACACTGGTGAATAACAGTAAAGAGAAAGAAAATATTTGTGAAGAAAGATTACCAAACCAATGAGCATCACTTGGGACTAACCCAACTGACGTGGGAGAAAAAAGCTGGATCAAGGAACAGTCCCCATGAATGGCTCATGGGGACACAGTGCTGTACTCAACAGCCCTGGTGAGAAGGTGAAAGCCCACTTGGCACCTTTGAAAACTCACCCCTGTGACACACCTCACTGGTGAACAGCACACCTGCAAAATTCAGAATTTTATAACTTCCTAATGCTGTTTTGGGTTTTTAGCCATTTTACAAAAAAACACAGTGACAACATGGTTCATCAAGGTCCCCTGTATGTTCATTTTTCATAGCATCTTATATAAAATTTATTAGTAAGCCTGAAGAACTTGACTATAAATAATTTAAAATTGTTTGTTCAAATGACAACACACTGAATGTATATTTTCTCTCCTGTGGGGGAAAAAAAGTCTTTGAGTGGCTTCTATAATACGCAGCACTGAATGTCTTGATTTATGAAACCCCAAGGGACATAGAATAGAGCCCATATCACAGGAAAAATTGGAAGGCCCAGA
Organism: Serinus canaria; assembly: GCF_022539315.1. Lineage (NCBI taxonomy): Eukaryota > Metazoa > Chordata > Aves > Passeriformes > Fringillidae > Serinus > Serinus canaria. The sequence goes on from NC_066316.1 coordinate 24,006,861, forward strand.
AGCCTATTATTTTGTAATAATTACTATGAAATTACAAGCATTCATTGCAGCATGTTCATTAGCAGCATTTCTATTTTATCATCTCTGAAATACTCTAATATATGCTGGTGAGCTCAGAAATGTGAGCTTGATACAGGAGGTAAACTATTTTTAAAGGGTGGAAAGTGCTCATAGATCTATCTCAGAGCCAGTCTGAACACATCAGGCTAACATTGCTGTTTAGAAAGGAAGAAGCTTGGACCCCAATGACAAACATGAATATCAGCTTCAGGTTTGTCAACACGGCACCATAAAATCAAGTATTTTAAGTACTCCAAGTAGCCTGTGTATTTCAGGGCCTTCTGTTCATCAATAAAAGGATAAAAAAGCTAAAAATTGGGGAATTGTTTTCATTGCATTTATGAATTTGAAATGCCAACTGACAACAGCTGCAGTATCTTTTTACTGCTCCTTCAGGATTTATCAATCAGCTTAAAAAGAAATGATAACCACAGTTTTGTGGTTAGAATAACAAATAGCTGTAAATAAGAAATAGTAAGAAAAAGAAATGTGCATAAAAATGCATTAATTTCACATTGTAACACTTCACTCTTATTTCCAATATTCCTCTATTCAATTCCATAATTATCTAATCATATACAATTAAATAAAAATAAACTTGCAGATAGTCATTATGTGAACAAAAGATATAACTTATTTGGTTATATTAGCTGGAAAAAATTCTAATGATTGACAAGAGAAAAATACTATGATCAAGGTAAGAAGAGCAACTAAAATGCTCCTCAAAAGTAAATGAAGCTTTAGTGAAAGTATGCAGTGGAAAAGAATATGGGAAAGAAAAGTTCAGGAAAAAATCAGTAAAGGGATATGGATAAAACAAATGGGAAAGAAAAAATAAACAAGGAAAATGCTGTTTAAAAAAACCAGAGCTTGAAATATCATATTCCCTCTTCATTGAAAACAAATCTAGTGTCTATTTCTTTTATATGCAGAAGGGTAAACACTGGCTGAAACATGCTGTCTTCCAAAAGCATTGCCAACATAAATACTGCCAGGAAACACAAGCTGTCCCTTGCATTTGCCCTGCAGTTAATTCTGTTGTTCTGACTTCCACAGGCACAAAACTCTGTGCAGGTTGTTGGTTAATGCTACACCTGAACAACAGGCATTAACCATATGCTGCTGGGGCAGGCTCAGGGTGTGTGCAGGGCTGCTCAGGAAAGAGAGGGGTACGTGAGCTGTCAGGTCTCTGTGGTGCCCTGTGGGGCAGCAGCCACAAACCCACAGGCTCCCTCTTGTCTGCTCGTTAAGCTGTGCAAACAGGATATCTTTCAAACTTGGCATTTCACCTCAGAAATGCAGAAACCTACAACTGCATCATATTTCACACCAGTGTCCCCACAGCTAAGGAGAGTCTCATAGCTGCACACTCAAGGACTGGAAACTTTTCTCAAATATTCATTAGCTGCCTTGTTTCTCCAGAATCCATCCATCCACACATGGCTAAAACAAATTGTCTGTGATCAAGCTTCCCTACTGATAAGTGTGTGATAAAATACTAGAGTGTGAGAACCACAGAAAAATTTGAGGATTTTAAACAGATCTTTCTCAGGTCAGTTAGAAGTTGGACAGGGTTGCCAGATGTGATAGACCACATGGAAAACCTGCCCACTGGGGCACAGCTGCCAGCATTTGCTGAGGGTTGGACATAGAATTATTAAGGTTGGGAAAGATCTTTAAGACAACATCAAGTCTGACCCTTAACCCAGCACTAAACCATGACCCTAGGTGCAATATGTCATTTTAAATAAGCCCAGGGATGGTTACTCATCTTGTCCCCTGAGTAGCCTTTCCCAATGCCTCACTACTCTTTTGGTGAAGAATTTTTTCCCAATATCCAATCTAAACTTGCCCTAGTTCAACTTGTGTGTGTTTCCTCTTGTCCTGTTTCTTGTCACTTGGGAGTAGAAACCATGTCAACTCTTCTGAAGGCTTTTCTGGCTCTGACGATATCCTTTTGCTTGGTGACTTCAGTTCCTTGCTAAGGCAGCAGGCAGGGTGGTGAGCAAGCACTTCTCATGGTTCAGAGATTCTGCATAGGGTCCACAGTGTATACCTGGCATACTACATACCTGTTCTTCCTGGGGCTGGAATTATTTGTTGCTGACATCCGTTTAATTGCCCTCACCTTGATATATGAGTGAGATCATGGCTTTGTAGCCAAAGAAGATCCAGACTGAGATCAGGTCCTCAAGCAAACCTTCCTGAGGCTGGGGTGTGCTCAGTGCCAACAGTCTGTCCAGCAGCACCCATGAGCCAGTCCATGCTTACCAGTACTATTGGGACAAAATTAGGCAAATACGAGGTTGTTTTAAGTTTAAACTATGACTGAGCCTGGATAAAAGCCACATTCCTTTTCCTTTTCTGAAGAATTGCTATGGGTCCCTTATACCCTTAAGACAATCAGAACTACAGTTGTTGGGGGAGGAAAATATGAAATTATTTGTATCATGTTTCCACTTATTAAAAGAAAACTTTACATGTCATGGCTTTGCCTTGAATATTCTTTCTTTGATGTAGGAAACAAAGGTAACATCATACTTGAAATCTTTTCATGGATGAATGTAATATATACTGAATCTGTGTCAGGAGCAAACATCCCTATCCTTCTTTCTTGTTTCACCAATTAATTTCTCATGAAATGACAACATTTACCTTATTAAAATATCTGTGCTTGTGGAACAAGTAAAAGTGTGAGTGACTTTCACAACTGAAATTATGAGCTAAAAATAAACAAATCTTGACTTGATTGCTGTCTCCTATGTATTTGAAAAGGTAATGTATGAAAGTAGTCACTGAACCAAAAATATGCAATGATCCATGGAGCACTCAAAACTATTTCTCCCATAGTCTAGAATCTGGAAATTAGTCCAAACTAGGAAACACATAGATACAGCACGTAGACAGGTAGTAAGCAGAGTTCTGTAATGACCTGTTAAGGTTCACATACTGCTCAGTATTTTCTTACTCAGGAAGCAATGTTCAGCCATCTCAGCTCCTGAAATGAGGTAGCAAATTTCTGTTGACAATTGTGAATGCACTTGCAACTCAGATTTCCCTGAAGTCCAGGTCTTGACTCCACAAGACTGATTTCCTATGTCACCAGTAAGTAAAGTCATTATTTGATGTTAAATGTATAAAGGCAAAAATGCAAAAAGTGCAATTAAGTAGCATAAATGTATCAATAAAAAAGAAAAACCTATCTTGAGAGAGGACTGGCCAGCCTGTTACCATGCAAAAATATTGACAGTGTTTCCCAGAGTGGGAGAATCACTTTGTTTTTTTCCCATATCCTAGCTTGAGAATGAACAACAGACAAAAAAGATGACATTTTTAAAACTATCCAGTGGTAATGTTTTGAACATGCCAAGCTTCTGAATATTCAGAATTGAAATTGCATTAAAAATTAAATTAATATACATGCATGCATTGCAAAAATATATGTTTTAAGTGTAAAAATAGAGTGCAAAATTGATGCGTGACACACTGCACAATGTCTTGGCAATTTTAGAAGGGAAATCAAGACGTTCAATGTTTTCTATTTGTTCCAACATGAACAAGATTTCAAGAAATTTTGTTCTGTTTACTTATTTATTATTGTTTTATTTTATAACCTTTGTTTTCTTTCACTGCATTCACATTTATATTGTTCATAGGTAAGCATTCTACATTTATTTCATTTTTTTTTACAGCCAGGCAAGATCATCAAAAAAATAAGATTAGTAGTAAAGAAATACAGGCTGTTTTAAGTCAGAAACTTAAGAAAGTTAGAGTAATTGTTCCCAGGTAGCAAATTCCAGATCTTTCTGCCTGCCCTCTGTGTTAGTTGCTGCTTTTTTCTCCTTTCCAAGCAGTCTGAATTTACAACAGTGAAAATGCAGAGTAAATACTACTGAGAGTGCTTGACAAAAAAAAAAAAAGAAAAAAAACCAAGCTGTGTCTCAAATGGAAAGCTTAAAAAGATATTTTTTAATGGCAAAAATTTTACAAAAAAAAAGTTTGCTCTTATAAGCCAATGATTCAGTAGCATTTTTGCGATCAGGAAATCCTTTCTCTACAATGGATACTTTGTCATGCCAAAAGACAGATCTAAAATTGCATTGTGACTCATTCATAAGGCATTCAAACATTTTTATTTTCTTCAAATGTCTGGAGTTTGAATCATCCAAATCTCCATTAAAAAAAAAAAAAAAAGGCAGCAAGCAAGCACTCCTTTCAGATGGGATGTTTTGAGGAGAGGCTACGACTTTCTCCAGCCAGTGTGGCCACTTGTGGCACCCAAAGTGTGCTAACAGCACTCAGTTACTGGTGTTTGCAGTATCCTGGGGGCTCAGGGTCTGCTCACCAACTTGTCTCTACAGATTTTAACCTCCAATAGAGCTTTTCAAAGAACAAAAGTACTTTTTTTGGCTGGGGTAAGGTATGTGTACATCATTATGACTTTGTACAAGCTATGTACTGTTGAAATTAATCTGTTTAGACAAGTTCCTCATCTGATTCACAGCTTAAGTAACATACCCTGAAAAGGTTTTCATGAGGTTTTATTAATTTCCTGTTTTGGTTCTATTCAAGTATTGCTGATGTAAAATTTTTTAGATTAACACAGGAACAGCAAAGATCTTAATCACTTACAATTACGAAACTCCACAAATTGCCCTCAAAAGAGATTTTATTCTCTGGTATGCTATGTATTCATGAAAGTACCAATAGTGAGTTCAAAGGCGGCTGAAAGAATAAGTGCACAGATATTTTAAGTCAATGTTCACTTGTGAAATCTTAGTAGTAATCTGTGAGAACTTTTTATTCCTGAGAAAACCTACCATGGTTGTTTTGTTCCTCCTTTTGTTCCTCTGTTGCTCTGCTCACTGCTGAGCACTTTTCACTTGCACAAAATAGAAAATGGAGCCATACATGGAGAAAGTTCATTTTGATATCTTCTTCTTTTTATTTCTTCACTTGGGAGTGATCAGGTTTTGATAATAAATTTGAGAATTACCAGATACAATTAATTTAAACTTTATATGGCAAGTACTACACAGTGTAAAGGATCAAAAACCTTGCTTTTTTAATCAAGTGCAAACAATACCATGCAGTTTGTTGATCAAGAACAAGAGCATCACATCACATGAAACAACTACTCAGCTCACACAGTTAAACTAAATCAGTATTGAAATAGTTGGTAGAGTGACTAATGGCCAGGGTTAACCCGTGATCACAGATTCAGGATCAATATCCTGTTAATAAAACAGATACACTCCAGTATCAGGAATTTAGGAAATGTTAATAAACACCTGAATATTTCTGAACACATTTCTAGCACAGTTGTAGCTACTGCTGTTTCCATCCCAAGGTCCCACCACCAGATGCGAATCTTCATGCTTCTCAGACCATCCACCTCTCCCAAAACTTGTTATAACTACTAGTAATAAAGAACAGTGAAATATCTAGGTTTTTGCTTACCAGCCAAGCAAATAAACAAAGTTCTTACAATTTATCCACTTAGCTGTCACTGAAATGAAACAAAACACCTCCAATTTAAGACACTGATCTTACAGATTCCTACAAGCCCCTATAGGATTGCCTAACTTTATCCACAAGGTGCAATTCTATTTTGGCATGGACACACAGAGAATAATGAGAATAAAGCAAACTTATGCATGTTTGCTAGATGGGTACTCTGTGGCTTAAAAGTTGGTATATTGAAAGGTATTCAACATTAAACATGTTGATTACCTTATTTTTATTTTAATGCAATTCCATTTTTAGTCTTTTCATTGCCACAGAGATGCTACAGACAAGAAGCAGCTTTTAAAATACTTTAAAAGTATTTTAAAGTATCTAGAATTACACCATGAGGTTTTACTTTTATTTTTCAAAAAATAGCGTGAATATTTGATTAGTCAGTTTGCAAATTTTAATTAATACACGCACGAAGTTCCCTCATTCATAATGAGGAAATTGAAGAAAAATGCAGCTGCTTGCACAGCTTGGGAGCTGGTATTTTCAAACTCTTCAGAGGCACAAAAAGGCATACCTGAGATTCCAAGCCTTGGCTTTACAAGATTTCCAAGCCCTCAACCTTAGAAAGCCTTATGAATAGAAAGTACAGGCTCTCCACACCCTCAATACCTGCTACTGGCTCTTGCAAAGCAGACACTCAAATGCTGTGAAGATTGGCATGCCCAATTGTTGGTTAATCAAAGAGAAATGCCATGGCCCCTATACCATGCACCTGTCTGCATTTCCACAAATGTATCTGTCTGTAGCACAGTTTTGGAGGTGTTAAATATCTAATTCCACCATACTTTGCAATTTAAAATTAGAAGGTTTTTTCCCCAATTTGTCTCAATTCTAATGGGCTTTAAAAAAAATTAATTTCTACAGAGCAGTTCTACTTTATTCACTATTACCTAGAACACTACCGAAAAACATTGCACCTTTTTCTACATCAGGCTATTTGTCCAGCAGAATTACCTTTTCAGGTTAAGAGATACATGTGCAATATACTCTTTCCAGCCTTAGTTCACCTCTGTTTGGAGCTGGAACAAATCAATATAAGAATTGCCAACTGGAAAAGTACTGGTGGGGCAACAGATTTGCCGAGGGCTGGATTACACCATGCAACCATAAAAACCCCAGGAGCATGTTTCAGCCACTCTTTCTGGAATAATTTGTCCTTGCTTACTGTAGCAAGTCGAGTTAAATATAGAGCTAGTTCAGTGGCAGCCTTTACTGACTGTGACTGTCAGCAGCAAGTGACATTTTAAGGTAGATCATTATAGGTAGATCTTTTAAAGTAGATGATTGTGGGCAAAATCCTAATCTTAGTCTCTCTCTCTCTGGAGTGCCATTGAGTCCAGTGGACAGGGGTTGAAAGATGGTTAGATCTGAACTGTCTTTTTTAGGAAAATAATTACATTTCAGAATATTTAATGGCAACATAGGTTGACACTTTTGACAGGCAACATTTTAACTTTCAAGGAAAGTTACAGCGAGTGAAAATCACTACTGCTTGCCACTAATTTGCAGGAAAACTGGCCATTTCCACAGTGTTATGTATTCAGCTGCCGTTAGATTAAGTGGATGTTTTCCTTTGAGGCTTTTGCAGTCCATACTGTTATGAAAACTTGTGCAGTATTGGATTGAAGCTTGACTCATTGAATTGAACTGTAAACCACAAACTTCCCCAGAACAGAATATCCATGTATATACCAATCCATCTTAAAAAGCTTATGAATGGTTGCCAGAGCACAATAAAATTGCTTTGGACAAAAACCAATTAACTTCCAAACACTCCAGCTGAAACTAACCATGAGGTCTACACAATAGTAGAGCCAACAAACAGAACCTACTGGGAAAGAGCTTAGGCTATCACAGCAAGCCATGCCATGTATTTTCCTCTCTACAAGCCTCGTGGATCCATGAAAAAGAATCACAATGTGATTAATTCCCCTCTGCAGTCCACCAGTCTCCAGGTACCAGATTGTCTGTGCCTGTTGGTTGCTAGCACAGGCTGGGACAGAAATCCAGATTATCTCAGCTGTAACAACACAAAAAAGAACAATCCCACTTGAGGAAGGAAAGCTACAGTCTCTGCTATCTCTGCTCATTCTCCCCTGGCCCTGCCAGCTTAGTCAAGAAAAGTTCAATCCTACAATATTATGCAACACAGAGGAATACTTTTGCATTCAAAGCAAAATATGTGATGAATATACCCACAAATAGCTCAAGACTAACAAAGAGCCCAGGAATATTACTGCTAAAATGCTCCTCCAAAGGAGGACACATGGCATTCTGCTGTTCTGAAATGGGTTAAACAAGCTTCCCTTGGTATTGATCAAGAAGCTAAGTAAGAAAATCACCATTTGTGCTGTAGGAAATATTTAGAACAGCACATTTACTTTTACTGTTCTGCTCCTAACAAGAGTAATCTCGCTCCTGGAAGAAGGCACTATCAGTTTCTTTGGCCAAAAGACAGATGGCAGGAATTTCCTTCAAGTACTGCAGATGGCACAGTGACCCTTGTGGACCTACCAATCCTCACAGTTATAGGGTTACCCAAAATAGGATTCTCTAGGGATCATGGGGTGAGTGTCTTTCCAGATCCATCCCAAAGCAGGCCTTCTGATCTCTGATACCAGCATATGAAACTGGCAAGAGGAGTCTTGCTCTAGAGAAAGTAAGAAGAAAAGCAGAGAACAATAAAAATTATGAGCAATTACTCATAAATCTGTATTTAGTCATTTATGGAATGAGAGGATCATGGAAAAGTTACCTTTTGCTGTGCTCTGGTCATGCTTTTTGAGCAGACTCTTATGTTAGAAGGCCTGTCTTCCATTCAGAAGACCTGCCTTCCATTTCAGAGGTAGACACGGCATGAAGAGCAGCTCTGGCTCTTACTATCCCCCATGACCTCTGCCTGTGTAATTCAGTGGTGCTAAGAAAGATCCAGAGGCTGCTGACGTCTTTGTACCCACACACACACAACAGCCAGGCATGTTTTCTTTTAAGGAAAGCAAAAAATACCCAGGTGAACATGCTCAAGCCAGGAAAGAGAAAGTAAAACATGTCAAGCCTCAATTATTTTCCTGTTGACCACTGCTTGCTCCTGGGAACTTTGGGTCATCCCACACCAACAAAGTTTCAAATGGAGTCATCCCATTTTCAGATGGAGGGCAACAGGTTAACAAGGCACATATGAAGAGCAGCTATGGCAATTCTTCAGAAACAGCCTTACTTAGAAAAAAACCCCATATTTTTTCACTCATTCTTTCTTTGCACGTCACTGTGTGTGCTAAAAACCTGTATACTGTGGGCATCGGTGACTGCAAAGCAAACATGTGGTGCAATCTTATTCTACAGCTCTGTTTCCTCCATGAATCTCAAAGCACTGTAGGAAAGGAAGGGACATATTGCTATTCCTATTCAAAGTGGATGGTTCCTATTTCACAGATGTAGTTACCACACCACAGGTTCCCCTCAGACAGCAGAAATGCTTCCTCAGTGCAGCTCTAAGCATAAAGAGAATCATCCCAGTGATGCATTTGGACCAAGACACACAAGAGAGATGAATACCCCAATGAAATGCCTCAATGGCTTGAGGCATTGTATTTCAAAGTCTATAGCTCTCGAGGACACATGAAGAGAAGATCTTTCTCACAGACACACAAGTGCAAACACCTGTATGTTCTTTGGGCTTTATTGTATATAATGACTTCTTTTTCCATTCTGTTTAACCAGCGCATCTTCCCTACAACTGGAAATTCTTAGAAAACAGCAGGAAAGTGGGGTTGGGAGGGAAGCGGGGGAAAAAGAGAATGTTTGCATGCTGCTTTAAATATTTTCCAGATTTGTACTTTCAAGGTGGAGGGAGAAAGAGGAGGGGCCTGTTTTTCTAAAAAACATGTGAATTCAAAAGTCAAAATCTTTATATTTTAAATGCCAAAATTCAGTGGCATTAAGTCAAAGCAGATGTTTTATTTCAGTTTTGTATTTTTTAAATGAACATAAGTTTGGATATTGTCACGTCATAACAAGAATTTCTGTTTAAAAAGGGCTATAAATAACTTAATTTTCCTTTTTCTGAAGTTTTTTTGGAGGGGGTGTCCCAAGGGAAGTCATAGCAGGAAGAAAAGAAAGGGCATTCTGATCTCCTCTACTTTCCAACCTGACTTTAATCTGCAATGAAAACAGCTCATCTCATAATTTTTATTATGCTCTGCTCAGAAAAAGATGACCAAAGAAGGTGTTAGAATATTCTCTCTTAGCTGTTAGAATATTCCCTCGTGTAAAATAGATGATGATATAATATATTATGGGCAATACAGACAGTATCTTTTATCACTTATAAATTATGGAGAAACTATATGATATAGTATAAAGTAGGATATAAATCTGAAGAAGGGGAGAATACTTTTTTTTATTTTGCAAAGCAAAAACGTTTATTTCTTACAAATTTATAGTCTGAGTTGATTTTATTTTTATTATTTTTCCTGATACAGTTGTCATAATGTTTAACAAAGTTTTTATGTTCAATGCTTGACATTTTACATCTTGCAATTTTTTGATTGATGCTATTATACTCACTTGAAAGAACATTAGAGCAGACCATGCAACCACACATATGCAAAGGCCCATGCCTCTGTATTTTCATTTTTAATCAATTTAATATAGCATGCTGTAACACAAAGGGTGGAAAAGAATTATAAAGGCACATTTTCTTAACTATGTGCTATATTGAAAATGATGCTTTGTGAATTATACGGTTGCTATATTTGCATGGCAATGCAAAATTCTTTTTAAATTTTGAAACTAAGCACCTGGCTCCTGGAATCCAATTCCTTTGAAAGGATTCCTGTACCACCACAGTGATATTTATGCAAATACGCCCTCTGAGATGAGCCTGAAAGACTGGGGAGCAGTTAAAGGGATTTTTTTGTACAATGGATAAGAATAATCTGAGAGGAAGAAAAATGCAGTTTCAAACCATAGAGCTAATGGTGTGGATCCTGTGCAGAGAGAGGGAGCAGGGAGGGAGAGAAGGAAATGTGTCTCAGGATTCAAGCTAAGAAATACTAGAATTGCTTTGTGAAAGGCAGAAATAGCTCTTTTGTCTATTTTTGTCTTTTCCAAAGTAAGTCTAAATAGCACAGTAGAGTCTGGGGTCAGATTTTTAAAAACACAAATGATGTAGATAAGACAATTTGGGTCAATTCTGTCATCCAACTCCCTATGAGAATGATGAGGTAAGCAACCCATTTTAACTTTAAAAATCAACCCTCACCTCCATGAGCAGAATAATATGAGACAGTAGCATTTCCTCATTAACATGCTCTTCCATAACCATTCAAGTCATGATTGTGTCCAAGAGCCATTAGGCAGAGAGCAGAGTGCAGTAAGGGCACCACAGTACAGCAGGACATCACTATTAAATCTGCACCCTCAGCTGTCCCTTTTATTATACAGTGCAAGAAAAGACCTCCATTATGTCGTGTTCCTGCATAGCGGGGCTGAGCCTGTGATTTCACAGCAAGAAGAAAGCCTGCAGTTTTCTGAAAGAGTGGCTTTTGCTCCCTGTGGCTGGACCTAGTCCCATGCTGTCTGCAGGGCTGGGGCAACCTCATGAATTACCAAGAATCAAATTTCAGCTTCTGGTGGGGTTCATTTACCCATGACAGCATTTCCTGGGGGTGATGAGGTGGCTCTGGAAGGGGCTGAGTTGCAAAACTCCTCCAAGGAGCCAGCACACACTCTTTGGTCCCAGATAAGCAGGGATGTGTCACCCACAGCGGGAAGGGAGACACAGGATGTGTGGCAGCTCCCTGCACTCCAGGTCAGCTCCAACCCAGGCTGTCAGCGCAGAGATCCACTACAGAACAATGTTATGTTTACAATTAAATGTTTTAGCATCACTGCCCCTGTGGTGACTCTTGATTCAGCTTGCTGCCTATGAGGCAAATAAATTCCATTTTACATTGGCAGCATGCATTAATGTGGGCAAGGTGGCTTTTGGTCTGAGACAAAGCAAAGCACTTCTGTGCTTGGAAAAAGGTCAAAGCGCAGCAGCAGCTCTGGCCCAAAACCCTCTCTCTTGTTTCTATTGGGATATATTCTGTTCTCATGAAATTTTCAGAGTAATCAAAACCAAATGATTCCAAGCAGCAGCTAAATGAAGTTAAGGAAGAGGTTAATATAAACGACATGGAAAGATACATTCTTGAAAGAGTTTTCAGTGTAAGCAGATGAGAGGGGTGAGACAGACCAAGGAGAGCACATACCTCATTCAGCAGGGAACTGGGGGAAGTGGTACAGCTTTCTGAAGCAGAACTGGAATGTCACTCATTTCCCTAACCCCATGTGTCACAGTCCCCTATGCCACTCTTCACCGGCTCAGGAGTGAGTCTTCAATTCACATTTCAGTTTGCCATTTTTCAACTTAGCTTTTATTGTTTGGGTCAAACTTCCTCCTCCTTAAGTGTGTGTTAAGATAGGTATTTCTGATTCATTAAGCACAGTGTGTTCATATGTGCACTGTGTGCTTCAGAACTGAAGCCTTATTTCAGTGTTTACTAATATTTACAGAACACTATTTACACGTCTCTTGACAATCACAAAATTGTTGTTACTCAGAATGTTCCCTTTTCCCTCAGAGTCATCATTCTGAGTTCTTTTGTTTCTTTCTCCCTGGCTTGTTTGCATTCCCTTTACTTTCCAAACCCATCCTATTTCCTCCCAGGTGATTTACAAAGTCAGTGACCTTCCACTGTTCAACTGTTGTATAAACTGTCTTGACAGAATTGTGGGCCTTAAAGAAGGGGGTAGGTGGAGGAGTCTGGCTCCTTGGCCGAGGGTGCAGCTTCCCCAGAACTTCGGTTTGGGCCCTACATTGTTTGCAGAGCTAAATGACATCCTTACCCACCATTAGCTGCCCAGAGCTAAAATTAAGCTGGCTGTACCAGTACATTCTTATCAATCCCTTTGTTTTGACATTAGCTCTATTTTACTGTAACAGGGTGATTGAAACATTTCTTGAATCGTTTCATCGTTACTCAGAGCTGAACAAGTGCGGCCAATGACTAATGGCACATTTGTTGTGAGTCATGGATACCTGGTGATCTGCATGGCTGCACTGATTTCCCAACGTTTACATTTCCCACTACATTCAGAAAACATTGTGCAGAATGGGACCTTTGTAATACAGATAAAAAAACCCCTTCTCTGAGGTTTCTAAGCGTGTTTGCTTGCAGTGTGTTTGCAAGTAATCAGGGCTATTATTCCTGTGCTTGTTCTGAGCTGTGTCTTGGCATCTGCATGCAGACATTGCATATATATATGTATGTATGTATGTATGTATGTATGTATGTATGTATGTATGTATGTATGTATGTATGTATGTACAGATCAGATTTAAAGCTGCTCAGGACTGGACTAACTGTTGCTTCCTGGCATTAACTTAGCAAGGAAATTTGTTGGCACAAAAAGTCATTAATTGAAACAAGTCAGAAGTGGCTCTAATATAAGTCTATATTAAATTGGTGTGATGCAAAATCTCAGTAGAAGTCCAGTTCCCTGAAGTACAGACATCTGATCAAGGAATGTGCTGGAACACTTGCATCCAGAAAACATAAACTCAGCTTCACATGTTTGTATGACATTGAATAATTGCAGAGAATTGATATTTTGTAGCACCACTCCCCATCCTAAAATTCCTTATGCTCCTGCTACAACACTTTCCTAGCGGGCTTTCCATCAGCCAACAGAAGAAAACCTCTCCCCCAAAACATTCCACAAGGACAAGGGATGCTGCTGTCTCTGTTGCTGGGGTTGTCCAGAGAGGAGCTGAGGGATTGTAGCTCCAACAAAGAAGCTTCTCCCCATCCTGCTGGGTGAGCAGACTCAGCCACTGTCTGCTCCACATCTGGCTGTCTGCTCCAGCTGTTGGCACTGAGTCTGCATGGATATTTGCAGTCTGTTGAGGGTGTGATGAACATGTCAATATGATGGTCACACATGTCAGTTTTCATTTCATGTAGCATTGCCAAAATATGTTTTTATTTAAAGTAAGGCTATTTTGAAACTCCCTTTCATTCTTCTGTGATGTCTCACAGATTATTGAAACTCATTTTGGGACGGCTGAAGTGGCCTTGAGAGCTTAACCTCTATTTCTCACAGGCTGCTCAGGGAATTTGCCACTCTTCCCCATGCTGAATACAACAATAGGCAGATAGAATGGCTTTCAATGTTAAGCTTTGCACATGCAAAAAAAAAAAAAAAAAATTCCAGCAATGTTCACCTTTTGCAATGTTTATATGTAAGTGCAGAACACACTTTCTCACAACAAGGAAGGAAAAATGTACAAATGAGGACACCCAGGAAAGTTAATTCCTATTTTTCTTTAAAATTGATTGCTTAAGGTAAATTAAAATCTCACATAGATGGTTTTTCTCTTCCAAAGGGATTAAGTAGTGGCGGTCACAAAGGTGTGTTTAACAGTATTCACAGAACTGTTCACAGTTTAATTCAATTTAATTATGAAATTTCAGAATTCACTCTTTAATTAAATTCAAGCTCACTTTTTAAATATACGATCTGTTGACAAGCCCTAAATGAATATCCTTCCTAACACTTTTTTTTTTTTTTTTGATAACTTGAGAATGGGAAAAATAATTCTAGAACACTGGTGTTGCTTAGGGGGAAGGAACATTACAAGGCACTAGTACAAGACAGTGCTTGGCTTTGCTTTAAATTACAAGTCTTTCTATGACTTTTCCTTTAATTTTACTATTCCTGCCTCAGGTTTTTAAGTAAGGAAGAATTCAAGATGTAATTAAATGATAAGAATGTCTTGGTTTGGTGAGGAATCATTCCGTTTCGGTATATCTGTAATGACTTGAAACTTACCAAAAACAAGACCAAGCACATTCCCTTAGAGAAATGGAGCCTGCTCTTCCCAAGGTTCCATCTCAGGTACCAAGAATGGGCAGAAAGTATTACATTCATTTTTGCACAAAGAAATGCCAGTACTTTTGGTTCAGTGAGCTGAAAACTCAGTGAGATCCAAGGTCTGTTGGACAACTGAATGACTACAGCTTCTAGGAAAAAAGAAAGATAAACAGAGTAACTAATGACTAGTTCATTTATGGTACAGCATGGTATTTATGTTTATGGTTTGTACCCCCAACCTGTGGTATTTGCAGGATGCACAAACACATTTGTGCATAGCAACCTTCCAAACTTGTTAAAAGGCAGATGTTGAATTGAAATCTTCACTTTCTTGAATTGCTATTTATTGTCTGAGAAACTTTGGGCAGCTAAAATATGATTCCACAAGGGGTTATTAGACATTATCTTGACCCAGTGCAGCACTTCAGCACCAAGCTTAAGAGCTCTGCTGCACGTTTAAGCCAGAGGGCTCTCCAGCACCTTGGTTATGACATCCCATGTGAAATCTGCTGGGTGAGGAACAGTAAAGTAAAGAGATTCCAGTCCTCTAAGAGTTAAAAGCACAGCTGCTGCATTCCAGTAACAACATCCTGGAAACACCAGCTCCCATAAGAACACATTGACCACAAAAGTCTGTCAAACTTAAACACAGCAAATTGATTACTGCTACTTTTTTAAAAAGCCCTGTCTAGTGACAACACATTTATGAAGCAGATTTGTAGCTGCAGTTATGGCAAGTATCAAGTGAATTTCCTCTTTGCAAGGAAGGAAGGATAGCAGCAGACAGTGTCCTCCAAAGGTCTTGGTCAGCCTTTTCTTTCAAGTCAGGAAGAGGGAAGGTGGGCATCAGCAGCCATCACCTTCCGCAGTTACCCCAGCTTTGGTTCACAATCACCCCTAACATCATCCAGCCAGTTTTCCAGCTGATTTACCAACCTAGCAGCACTGTAACTGTGTCACATTCAACACCCAAACATGAGCTAAGACACTGAATGAAGTGGAATAGTCCATTCAGCCAAACTTTACCAGATACCTGATCCAGGCTAATAACGAAAAATAAATGGGTAGATCAGAGCCCAATTTACTTTTAAGCATCAGACCACCAACCCCAACATCTCAGACAATGCTGTAGCCCTTGTAGACTAATAAGAAATCCTTTTTATACTCCAGGACTATTAACTGGGTTGGTTGTCCTCAGCAGAAGGTGACTTGTGTGCCAGTGCAGAGATGTGCAGGAGAGAACTTGACCTGCCTTTATAGGAATCTGTGAGATGGGAAACTGCTTCTTTCTGGGTGGTGTTGGTTTCAGCATCTCACCCTACTGATTCTTCCATGGCACCTTGACAAAAATCTGATTTATCCAGATTCTGTCTAGCATTAAGTACTTCAAAAACTCATATATATGCCAAGACCAGCCTGAGAAAAACTGTGTGTGATCTGAAGAATACATGTATTTTTCCTACTTTTGAGATAGCTTATCTCTTATTTTTAATGATTACAGCATGAAAAGGCCACGATGTTAACAGAGCACAGAAGCATTTAGAGAGCAGAATTATACAGCAGCTGAGACAAGGTCTGTAAGCAGAAGAAATAAATTGTATTAGTCTTGCTGCTGCTACAGGAAGAAACAAATAAACTCTGGCCTTGTGTGCACTGAACATCTTCTAAACATCTTTTGTTTATCTTCTGTACAAACCATGGCCTTCTTATATCTTATGTAATAGAGGTAGATTAAACAAACAATAGGCAAAAATGAGAGGAAGAAGTTGGTTCCCTCAAAAATAAAACAGACATATGTTTTATGTATACATATATTTATATGTTTATGTATACATATAGTTATAGATATATAGATACAGATATAGGTGATAGATATAGATATACCATTTTTCAAGTGTTGAGATGTTAAGAGCCTGGATTCAAGCACCGTCTGTTTACTCTACCTTAGGTCTTAACATCTGAAATATGGCCCAGTCCATATTTTTGACTTATCACTTTGATTTTTGTGAAAACTAAGTAGCCCAAAAGCTGCTTGCCAGGCCTTTTATTTGTGCCAGGCATGGAAAAAGCACATCCTTTTCTGCTAGTTCTATTTTTCCCCAACACATCTTATGCTACTCTTTAAATCTTGGTAAAGATCTATGCTTCAAAGCATAACAACTGCAGAAAATCAGAATTGCAATCACAAAAGTGAAATATTTAGATTCTTGATTTGGAGCAATCTATAAGCAAGAATGATTTCTCAATTTCTGTTTCTGGAATACATGCAAGTGGAGATGTAAAAGGAAAAAAAAACAATTTCAAGATACCAAAACTCACTGGTGATGGAATCTCACATAATTTCTTTCAACTTTGGCCAAACCTTTGCTTCTGCTAATACTAAAGAAATTTATAGGATGCAGGAAAACAATAGCAAGGAAATTCTTGCCTTGCAATTGTTTCTCTAAAACCCAGTTCAGCCACAACCTATGGTGGGTTGAAGAAGGCACAAAAGCTGCCCTTTCAAGAGTAAGGCACTAAATTCAAATACAATGATCACTGAATTGTAATTTACAGCTTGATCTGAAACTTTCCACAAGCAAAACCACAGTGGGTGAATCAGAGTTTCCGCCAAGGTACCAGCAATGCCACCCTGTTCAGGCAGGGAAATGTCTAAACCTGGCAGGGGGCCAGAGCCTCACCCCTTGCTGGCACTGGGGACACTGACATGGCAAAGGTGCCCACCAGCATGGCTGGTGACCCAGATCCTGATCTCTCTGCTCACAGGTGGTCAGGCTTTGGGACACCACTGAATGAAAGATGGGGCCATGAGAATGCCTCCAGACTTTCTGGAGAGAAGATTGAGGGCTGACTCAGGAGGAAACAGGCGCCTACTTATTCTTGCAGCACCTGGGATTTTCCCTGAAAACTCCTATTCAAAAATTCACGTGGAGCTCCACCAATTTACAGGTGAGGAATCAAGAAAGACAAGTGTCATCACACAGAGCGAGAAACGAGATTTGCTTACTGGGCTTTCTGTCTTTGATTTACACTTCAGTTTTTACTCAGTAGATGTCAAAGAAAACTTTGCCTGTGAATCATCTGGTGCTGCTCTGAAGTACTCTGCAAACCAAACTGCAATTTTTCACTGAAATAATCTTAGTCTTAGTGGGTTATGGGGTCATCCTGCTAATGGCCATTGCCAATAGAGCCTCTGTGATACGGATCCTTTCGCCTCAGTAGGCTTTTTCCCCAGATTTGTAATTGTCTAGAGTCAGCTTCCTTCCATATGTACTATAAAAGCTTTACATCACTAAATAGCCTTTAGTGATAAAAACTGAAAGTGTTCTAAAAACTTTTTACTAATGATGTTGTTCTTTTACATCTTTGTCTGCAGAGGCAAGTTACTAGATCTCTTTTTTGGTGCCTGATTCTGCTCTTGTTTACATTAGTGTTAATTTTTTAACAGCTTTATTTACTTTGTTTATCTGTATTAGTATTTTATTGCTCACAGCAGAAATTGGAAGCCTTTTTTTGACAGCTGGTGAGCCAAGTTATACTTTGTTACATGACTATGCACCCAAAAACAAACGGTTGCACTAATTTGTTGCATTTTACAGATTCTCTTTCAGAATTCTCTTTCACAATTTTCAGTAGTGATTCCAAAGTCTTATTTCCCTTTGCCTGAGATAACAAATCTCATTTTGATCAGCTTGAAAGAGCCTTTCCTTGAGGAGATAAAGTGTCAGAGCCCTTGTACACGTTTGCAAGCTAATAAACACTACACTACTGCACTGCAACACTATGCTTGATGCTTCTGAAGCTGACTGAAAGAGCTGCGTGTGGCCCCAAATATTTTCCGGATGCTTTTGAGGCTGTTTCATTACAAATTCAAATTTTGTATTGTGGAGGATTGACAGAAATTGATATCTGGGTAAAAGGTTTTGCGTGTTTTGTCTGGCCTGGCTTTTTGACAAGGTACCGATTATTTTTTCCACAAACAGACAGAAACACTCAGAGTAGAACTCTGTGCAAGCCCCTGCTGTGAAGAAGGTGAGTGCTCTGGATTTAGATTTAATCACATTCTGGTCCATGCTCACTCATGTAGCAATTTGTCTTTTTGCATTAGGAGTAAAATATACAGCTTGTCAGTTTAAAGCATGCATTTTCCCTTCTGCTTCTGTTACTCTTTCACTGGCAGGCTGAGAAGTCCATATTCTGAAATGAATTCTAAGAGTTAGGGTATGTTTTCTTTTGGCAGATGAGATATCAAAGCTTTTCTCCTAAACATGTGAGATCTGAGGTTAGCTAAGCCTCATTCTCTCAAAAATAGGTCTACAAAGGGGGCATAAGAAAAACAGAAATTGTCTTCCAGAAGAAAAGGGTCATGTACCCAGAGAGGGCATGGTATCTATTGAAAAGAGTTTTCATCCTATCACATATTCAGAGCCTATTCTTAGTTGCAAAAATGATTGGCAATGAGATGGGTTTTGTTGTCAGAAGCAAAATGTCTTTCACCTTCCTGTTACTTTAAGGTATTTCTGACTGTATTCTGCCAAACCCAAGAAAAGTCAAGTGGTCAGAAAGATCACTTACTTCTGATGTAGGGCTTGGCAGTGCCAAGATCCTTGGTATTCACAGCAAGTTTGATGGCTACCCCTCTTATGGAAGGGATGAGAGGACCAAATGACAGGATAGCATGGGGAAAACATTCCAGCTTGTGTTTCCCCAACTTCTGAGGGGATGTGCTCCATCCTCAGCCTACTCACTGACGCTTCATTGGGCACCAAAAGGTGGAAAGTTTGTGAAGCTGAGTTTGGAGAAACATCACAGACACACAAGAGATGAGGTGGAGGAGAAGACCACCCTCTGAGTAATTAATTGACTCAGTCTCCTGATAACACCCAGCAACTCCATTACGCAATGCAATCTCTCACCCTGTAATTCTTCACTCCTGTTCTTTTGAGCTGTGTCCCATCAGTGCTATGTGCTCCTACTCCAGCAATTTGGAGTTGCCTTCCCCCACAGCTTATTGAACAGCTCCAGCCTGTTGAGCAACTTAGAAAAACTAACATCACTTCTAGCTGCACTGAAAGCTGTTAAATTAATTTTTCAAACATCTGCTAGAGCATGGGGTTACTTCCCATTTTTGTCAGCATTCAGCCTTCTGGTCATATTCTCAGCTGCTCAGTCTTCATCCTTCTCCCCTCAAGCCTGCTTTTCATTTCCTGCCACTCACATCCAATCTCTCCAGCCCCCTTTCTGAGAAGGAAAAAGAGAAAATAAAACTATCAGACTATCCTTTCACAAATTTACAAAGAGTAAACTTATCTACCAATGTCAGGCGCCAAAACTACCCACATCTAAGACATGCTTTTTCTCACACACTCAGCAGCAATGTATAATATCTCAGAAAAATTCAGAAAGAAGGGACTTTTTTTGCAAAATCTGCATTTCCAGCTGTATACTCATTCTTTCCTTTTTTATCCCTGCATGGAAATTACTATATAAAATTATTTTTATATATTTTATTAAAACAAAATATAAAGATCTCTAAGTTTACCTATATCAAATAATGTGATTCTTCTTTGATCTACAACCATATCCCTGCTTAAACAGACAAAAGAGGGAGAAAATTTCCTAACAGCCACAGAGAAATGAAAAAAAGGATTGCCTATTAAACAGCACCAGCATTTATGAAAACCAGTGACCTGATGTTCACCTGGCTGCACTTGACCAAACATATCTGCTTGGGGCTGAAATGCAGCCTGCTCGGCATGGGGCAGCTTTTACAGAGCAAATGGCAATGGAAAAGGTAGCAAGGCATTAGTCAGAGCTGAGTTTCCCTCACAAACCCATGGGCCCATGTCAACCACTACTAAAAGCAAGAGAGAAGTCCCCTGTGGCAACAAGATGCTCTTAGTGACACACCCAAATAATGCCACAATAGTCATTGCAAGAGTGTCTCTCAATAGCAGATTGGTATCACTGTGGCTATGAGGAAGGCAAGGCTTTTATTGGAAAACAAATAATTTTGCTAGGCTACTTGGTGTCCTTGGAAGAAGTGAACAAGTTTGAGGAATACTCTTCTTCAAGGCACAGTCTGAAGCCACTTTCAGCTTTTCTTATCCCAGCCACTCCTCACTCCTCAGGCTCCCAGCTGGGCTACTGCCACACCTGTGTCCCCAGCCTTTGGGCTGCTGGAGCTGTGGCCTTGATGTAGCAGTGAGCAACCTGGAGGATGGAGCAGGAGGGGAGAACCCATGGACACGAGAGAGGGGCAATGCTGGAATGACAAGGGGGTTCCCTTGCTCAGGAACCAACAGCAAAGCCAGGTCTTGTGGCTCTCCCCTGCAGTTACCTTCAGGACTTTCTCTAGGGCTCCTGGGGGACAGCTGTGCACAGTGGTCCAGCACAGTGGGGAGTTTCCTGTGTGCCTCCTTCAAAGCAGAGGCAGGGAGAGCTCCACCCTCTTCCTAGCTCCCAGGGAAACCCACACCTGACACTGGCCTAGCCCTAAGGGGCTGTCCCCTCCTCAGCACGCCCTAACTTTCACCAGGTTCAACTCCTCCAGGGCCCTGCAGGCAGCACTTCAAGTCCCCGTCACACATGTGAAGTGGGGAATTTTTCAGTACAGCTGCAGGGGAATCCCACATCGCAGAAAGGCCAGGTGGGCTGTGCTGGCTTGAGCCGTGCCAAAATGCCAGAACTGCGGTGAAGAAAAGTGCTTCCTTAAGAATAAAACTCCCTTCCATTACAGCAGTAAAGGAAGAGTTCCTGTCACTGCAGCAATGCACACGCCTGGTTTTCCAGGAGAGGAAGAGGAGTGGAGGATGTGTTTGAGGATGGCTGTGGGTGAGACAGCCCGGGGCAGGTGACACAGTGCCAGAAGGACAAAGCCTCACTCCCAGCCTGGCTCCCAGGGAGGGGCGCAGCTCCCAGGGAACAGCACTGCTGCTTTCCCAGTGTGCTGGGGAGGAGGCCGTTCTGGCGAGATTTCACAGCACTGTCTGTAGGAGATTTTCTCACTGGGGAGCTGGCAGCTGCTTCCAGCAGCCCATGCACTGCTCTGCCTATGCCTTTGCCCTCACCTTCTCTTAAATACCTCCTTGGCTGAAATGCCAGGCTTGAGCTGCAAGTACCTCCCAAAGCCTTTTTCTGCATGCTGAATGTGTGAAGTGAAGCCTGTCGCAGCTTGCACACATCCCTGTGCTTTCCATCCTGAGGTCTGACCTTACAGATAAGTTACATAATGCATAATGTTATCAGAAACTCGTGCAGCTTGTCATTTTCCCAAGATCCCAGTTCTTGGCAACACAGCAAAGTTTTGGCTTTCTGTTTTATCAAATGTAGCTCTAGCCCATATAGAAGTAACATTATTAAAAAAGAAGTGCTGTCAGTCCAGAAAATAAAGGGCAACCAAAACCAGAATCCATGGGTATTATTATAATAAATACACAGTGTCAGATGGTCTCAAGATTTCTAAAGACTTGGGGTTGTCAATAGAAAAAAAAAAAACAACTTGCCTCTCATTCCTTGAGTCTGGAGAGAGATGTATCTGCACTGCCAAAGCACAGCAATAGAGATTTCATTCTCATCCTGTTATCATCCATCATCACTCTGCCAGGCACAGACACACGCAATTTCAAGCAGTCTGGGCTACATCCTTATTTAGAAAATAATCTCAGCTTCTTTGTACTTTTGCTTGATGCCTGTTCTTGCCATGCAGCACATTAACATAACAGCTGACAGAATTAATCAGCAGTAATAAAAGCATTTGCATGACTTGACCTGTATAATCTATTTGAGGACATCTCTCTTTTGCCTGTTCTTTCACTCACCCTCTGTTTATGTCTAGTTCACTTATTCCTACCCATCATCTGCAGATCAATTTAAACGTGCTGCAGCACTTGGGTGATTACTGAGCTGCACAGCAGAAGTTACTTTTGGCAGTGGCTACACAAACTAGGTCAAAGATAGCTGCAAAGCTGGTTTTAGGCAGCCTTTTTTTTTGCTTTTCTTTCTCTTAATGAAGACCTGTATTGGAAAAATGTCACCAAAAAATGTCCTCCCCTCCCCCCAAAAATCCAATTAAGTTAAAAAAAAAAATTAAGAGGTGAAGCAATAAAAAACCCAAAAAAAACCAACTCCACCTAAACTTCAAAACAAAACAAACAACAAAAAAATTAAAGAAGGGAAGGAAAAACTAGTTCTTGGAAATGAGCACAAGATTTATTATGCATGATGGGAGCTATCTCTCTTGTGTCCTGGTATGTTATTGTTGTTAATAAAGTATATTTAATACATTTAAAGAACACAAAAGGGAAATGTTCTGAGTAGGGCAATGAAATTTTTTACAGATCTGTGGGCCTTCCTTACAAGAAGAAATGAAAATGCCTGACTCTATTACATTTGCAATGAAGTAAATGATGAGAACACAAGTAATTCTGTAAAGGACCATTCAGGAAGAAGTAAGGCAACAATTACTCTTTCAGCTATAATGTAGGTAGAAAGATGGCTTTTTGACTGGATTGGTTGGACTGAGGCTAGTCAAGAAACAGGAAATTCCTTCTTATGAAGCTACACATATGCATATTTTACCCTGGGAATACTGGTTCATGTTACTTGCTGAGGGCTTACCCCCAGAGAGTTGTATTGGTGGGATCATCTGAGGGGAGGTACTGCATGGCATCTCAGACCTCCAGCACTGCTCAGCTCTTCCTGCTCCCCTGGGTGCAGGTGACATCCAGGATATTCCAGGAGAATCTGATATTGTGACTGACATGGAAAAGGATTCCTTTCTGCCCCTACCTTCTCATGCACATGGTGTGACTGTCTAACCTTTCTCAGGAAAGTTAAAGTACAGGCAGATACAATTCCCTGTGCTACTTTTAACCTTGGAAGCATGCAAGTAAGGCATGGCCCAGGAGACCTAGGCTGCAGCCAGGGTAACACTGCATATTTGGGGGTGTTTCTTGATTAGTCAATTACATAACTGCTCCCCTGAAACAGCCTAATGATTATAAAATACATTCTCCACCTGAGTCAGAAATGTATTTCCTTTCCTTCTCTCTACGTTGTTGTGTTGATAGACCACACTAGCAAAATTTTTGCCTAAAGTATTGCAGATGAAGATTAATAAATTAAACCCTACCTTATTGAATACACATCCTGGTTTTTTTGCCTATATACTATCCATTTCCAGATGCCAGTTTTTCCAACTGTGTTTTATTGATAAATTTGCTCAGTACATCTCCTATTTCCTACTTGGTGCCATGCCTATGGAGCTGCTCAGATAGAGTTGTCTGGGGCAGTGCAGAGCTGCTGTTTTCTGGCTCTAGGAGATGATTAAGCTTCTAAAGAAGGTTCTAGGAACAAGCTCAGTCCTTTGAAAAGTGCACATCTTAAAGCTAAAAAAAAAAAATCTTCACTGCTAGTGTGTTGCAAATAGCAAATCTCTAAAGAGAATTTCTTGGGATTTTTCTTTTCTGAGTGCAAACAAAAGGAAGGATTTTTGGTACAGAGAAACAAATTTGGAATGGACAGGAAAAGGTAGGGTTTAGTTTTGATTTTTCCTGTGTACCATCTCCTGACAGTCCTTAATGGCGACTCTCATATGAAACTAAAGCTGTGGATCCTAACTAGATTTGTTAGAAATATCAACTTTTTGGATAGGCACTCTGGTGTCTCATTTAATGGTTGAACCAAACCATTCTCCAATTGAAGAGTTTCTGCAGGTATTTTAATTCGCTTTTCATTTCCCATGTTGCTTCAAGAGGCAGTCACACAGTGACCAGTAACAGTGCTTTTGGCCTGTCATATTTTCTTTCCTGCCCCCAGTTCTGTTGGTTCTTCTGAGGCTGCTGAGCCACTTTTGGGTCCACTGAAAGCTCCAGCTATCTGAGACTAACAGAGAAACTGAAGGGGTCTAAAACAAACATATTTAGAAAGCATCACTTGCTTCAGTTCAATGTGAAAAGTGCTGGGAGCTTCAACAATTGGCATCTAGTACATGGAAGAGGATAAGCCAATTTTTCATAGGGTGGGAGGTAGAAAACAGCCATGAAGCCATGATCATGACGGGGAAAAGAAGACTCCAGTAGCATCAGTAGCACAGACTATGTAGAAAGAAGCCTTGACATTTTAAAAACAACAAGTGCAAGAAAAAAGGAAGTTTATTATAAAACTACGCATAAGAAATTCATCTCACAACACATTGTAAAACCTTGAAAAGAGGAGCAAAAAAAAAAAGTTAGGGCCAGCAGAGATAAGAACAGTGAGATCTTTAAGAGGCTAAGAGTAAAAGGACTAAGTTGCATGTGGTGGAACAAATGATCATATCAGTGCATTTGTTGAAACAAATGGATCAGCTTTGAGAAGATGGCCAAGTTTTTGACACTAATGAACAAAGGAGCATGTCTCATATTAGTGGGAAAGTTTGGACAATTTCTGTTCTAGAATTTTACAAGAACTGGCTGAGAATTTTTCTGAACTCCCTCCTTGAGTTACTTTTGGTCCTGGGTTTTTGTTTTTCTTCAGCAGCTGTTGAAATGGAGGGGAAAACCTGGGAAGAAAGATAAAAATCTTTTGGGATTGTGCCAATATTTAAATCAGGTAGGTGAGGTGGAAGTTATTACATGGGTGCTTGTCTCTGAATCTTAAAAAGAACACATCCATCTATCTCTCACCAGGCTTAAGAGAGTGTATCTGTATTGCACAGTGCAGCTCTTGGCTGAGATAATATCTTAGTTTCAGAAACAATGTAGCTGTATCAGTGCAGCCTCTGCCCTATTTTAATTAGCCTGGGCATACCACTGTGCTGATGCAGCTGAACTGTTCCCAGTTCTGGAGCTGGTTCAGTTGGAGTTATATCAGGTATTGTAGCATAATTTGGTATTGCACCATAAAGACAGAAAGGATAGAATCCATATGTCTGGCCATGCAGTTTAGTGCTCAGGGAAGGAGTCATAGCTGCACCAGTGAAGAAAACTTCCAGTTAAAACAACAGGCAACAACACAATATAAGTCTCACTATCCTTCCAGAAGGGCAATTTGTAATTGTCCTCAGCAATCGTGCGCTTGCAGTGCTACAAACAATGATATATGAGCCTTCATGTGAAATATGGTTCAGATGTTGCCACTATATCATGTACTACTTTGCACATGATTTCTTAGTGTAGATGAAGTCAACAAGGCAGTGCCAGCTGGAATGATTTATGCACGCAGAACAAAAAGGGAAAAGAAAAAGTTGAGACAAAACTCTTTATTAGAAAGGCAAAGAAAAGTAAGGGATACATAAGGAATCACCACATAATTTGGTATATGGTTTGTTGAAGAATAAAGGATGGGACCTCTCCTCTGTGTATAATTTTGTTTTGTCTTTTCTGTACCTGAGTCTTTGCTGGGTCTCTTGGAGTCTTATCATATTTCTTCCACAGTAACTGCCATGGAAGCTATTATCCTAATTGCACAGATAATTTGTGCAACCCACAGGCTAGTACTTGGACTTGGCTTTCCCCACTGCCAACTTTTCTTTTTTGAAACCCCAACAAATTTTCTTCCTTGTTTAGTGCAACACTGCTCATCTTTCTCTTTTCCTCCCTGCTGTGAAAGTATGTTTCTTTCTGCTTTCTCTAAAGCTCCTCTTGCCTGAGATCTGAGGTCCTGCAGAACCATCCACAGGCTGCTCATAAAGGGGAAAACAGCATCTGCAGGTTCTGCTGCCTGCCTGGGGCAGTTCCCTCCTGAATTACCCCAGCAAAGCCCTGCTAGCTGAGCATTGCTGGTTATTCCTGTAGGAGTGGATATATGGCTTCTACTCCTCAAAGCCAGCACTTCCTGCTCCAGTGTATCCTTGTAAAGCTCACTGTGCTGTGGCAGAGGCTTTGGCATCACTGGGGCAGCTCTGTCTGTGTTGTCTGTGAGCTGGCACAGGGGAACCCCCTGGCTCTGCATGTGCATGGTCCCTCCATTTCAAAGGGCCCCAGTGCCCTGACTTGAATTTATTTAATTGCTTTTGTCACTAAAATGACAAGCAGATAAAATTCATGGGAGCACAGACTAGAGGTAAGCCCACCTGGGCACAACAACTGATCTTCCCTCCAAAACAGAACAGAGATTACAGACTCACATCATCCTCTCAACATCCAAGAACTTTCACCCCTATTTACAAAACATACCTGAATGTGCACATAAAATCTTAAGAACAAAGCAGAGGGAAGAAAGAATGAGAAAGAAAAAATATTGTCTGTATCTATGGCGCCTGCAATGAAAGGGGAACAGGGAGGTAAAGTAGTAAAGGAAGCTCAAGATTATTTCATGGTGGCAGCAGGGCTTTCTTTCCCAAGCTAACACCCAATCTGCTTTACCACGAGATTAAGGAAGAAAGAAATACAATCTGCATGATTAGTTCCAGAATTTGCAGAGAGATGCTTAGCTGTGCTCTCATAGAAATGCTTTTGTGTCTTTGTGCATGCTTTTTAAAGTCTTTGGCAACCTCCCATCCCTACAATATATTGACTGCACACATACGTGTCGTATTAGAAACTTATATGGTCCTTTACCTTCCCTCATCACATCAGCAGTATCAACTTCTGGAATTAATTTGATGTCCTCCTTCTCCATTCCTATTGTAATAAACCAATCTTTCTCAGCTATTTCATAATGTTTTGGGTGTATTATTTATAACTCTTACAATTTGAAAGTTTTGTCTTTTATTGGTTCTTTTTTTGTTGTTGGTTGGGGGTTTTTTTGGTTTTTTTAAAATTTTGGTTTCTAGAGTCCTGTAGGTTTCACTTGAAAATTAATTTGCCCTCAGTATTACAGAGAAAAGTGGAAGCAAAATTGAAAACTTTCAACAATCCAAAGCAAATGGAAAGAATTGCACAGCTGGTATTTTTCTATCTTGTGATTTTTAGACCTGCCTAATGGTTTTTGGACTTTTGAATGCATAGGGCTGGTGCCTGAACTTCAGTCTCTGTTGAGCTGAGGGGACATGCTCTTCACATGCTGAAATTCTGGCACTTCCTAGGGAAGGAACCTTTTCTCCAGAAGTAGCTCTGCCTGTAGTTGAGGATGCTGCCCATGTAAAGAAAGGAACAAATGCTGGGCAACAGAAGATCCAGCTGAAGGAAGAGAGGTGTTCTCTTTTCCCCCAGCAATTGTAGTTGGATTTTGTTCATCAATTTTCTGCCTGTGGTTTTTACTCTCTCAACCATTACCTCTCTGCCTTTGCACTGAAAAAGGCTTACACAGAGCAGACATTATTACATAGGAATAGTCCATTTCTGCAATTTAGATTTTAACCTCACTGGATCAAAAAAGAACTTACTCTTGATTTATATCTTTACAAAGTAGGAACAAATTGGGTTTATGACAGCCTATGTTTTTCCTGAGTTTTGTTTTTTTTTGACAGGTAAGGTTCTGTTACAGCTCTGTAGGCAGAGCCCAGGGTCTGTCAGCACAAGCTGCTGGTTTATCTGTCCTGTGGACACCCCAGCACTGCCAAGTCTCAGCTCTAAGCCAGTTCCCAATACACACACTGTACTATGCAGCCCAGTACATATGCACAGTTGAAGTAAAATAAGTCTTTTAATGCATTCTCTGCACGTATCTCTGTTTCATACAGCTCTGGTAGAAGTTATTCCAAAAATGATGGTGCTAAAAATATCAAGACTTCAGAACTGAAATAGCAACCACATACTACAGCTTTTTTTCCCACGAGGTATATGTCCTTCTTATCAAGAAATGTTAGTAAGACTCTGTATGAACCCACATTACAAACTAAACAGTATCAGACTTCTTTTTATAGTATTTTTTAAAGCATTTACAGAGACATTTGGCTAAGAATCATTGGAAGACATGGCACAAACCCTACCCCAGTTCTCACATTTAGAACCAAAAAGAGTCTTTCTTTCTCGCTCTCTTCTTTACTTTCATAAATTAAATACACAATATGCCCCTTTTGGAAAGTGCACACCACACTTCCAACATTTAGTCATAATGAAAACCAGAAGGCCATAGTCTGGCTGCTCTGGAGTGTGTGTGCACTGCAGAGAGGAGCAATAAGGTCCATTTCCTCTGTTTATATGTCTCTTGTGAGTGAAATGATGTCTCTGCAAAATGGTGGGGTCGAGAGGCTGCAGGGTCCATGTCCTGAGATTCAGCCCTGCAAGCCTGGGACTATGCAGGGTCTCTGCTCATGCTTCAGTTCTGATGGACATCAGGGATGGGGGAAAGAAAAAATGGGAAAAAAACACCCATTTTTGTATGAGCAAAATCAGATTCTAAAAGCTCTGGGTTGGAGAAGTAGGAAGTGTGTCTCTCATCTCACATACATGTGTGTGTCATGATTCTCAGGAGCACATTTTGGCACCAGAGCCAAGTTCTGCAGAGGCAATGGGCATGATGGAGCCAGTGCCGGCAGAGAGCTGGGACAGCCCCAACACAGCTGAGCAGTGAGCGGGCTGCCAGAGACATTCAGGAGGGCCCTGGCACTGTAGGGACTTGGGCAGAAGGGACTTACAGCACCATGGGCTCCTCACCAACCTCCTAACTCCCCAGGTGCCTGGCCACCCCTGATGCAGCAGCACTTCCACAGGCAGCTACAGGAATGTGGATGTCCTGCCTGCAGTACAACTCACCCATGAAACAACAAGGAAGTGGCTGTTATGGCCCACAGAAAATTGGAAAGGAATACAGCACACTCTTAGCTAATATACCTAAAAGTCTGCTGAGGGCATTAGAGACAGCCAAATACTTTTCTCCCTCTGTAAATACATATGATTTCTCTCTGTCTGTGCACGACACTGCTGGAGAAGAACAGCAACACACTGTACCAAGATGTACTTTCCAAACAGTAATCAAATTTGCCTCGTTTATATTCACATGCTTTTTTGGATCTTCTGTCTGAAAAAGTCTATCTAAAAAATTTCATTTAGAAACTGCTCATCTTGAAAGAAGAATGTTGTAGAAATTCATAAAGGAACAATGTAACTGAATAGTTGCAGAGTATAAGGGGTAGGCTGAGACAAAAGTCTCTCAGGCATGGATGGCTGGGCCAGGATCCAGGTGCCAGGCTGGCATTGCTAAAGTGATACCAAGAGCTGGTGCTCGGGTGTCTCTCTTTCACTGTGCAGAAATCCACCTCCTGCACCTGCAGTGAACTGACAGCAGGACTGTGTGGAAGAGTGGCTGAGCCAGAAATAAACTCTGCTGCCTCTCAGGGAGACCAAGAGCTCTTTTAGGCTGCAAATAACAGCGTTAAAGAACATGACTGACAAGGGAAGAATCTCATGGTGAAAGAAGGATTTGTTGCCTCCTCTGTGTAACAAATGGAAAGCTGTAAGAAGGAGAGAGCACTAAATTACATCTGCAATGTGCTTGGAGATGTGGAAAGTCAAAGGTAATGTGCAGTTGACAAGCAATGCACAGGAAAAAGAAAACACTCTCCTGTGCTAAACACATTACACAGCTCTCCAAGGGCTCGCAGGAGAGAACACTGAAAACTCCAAAGGATGCCAGCATGAAGTGAGCAGGGCTGAAGTTTATTTTTTAGGAAATTCCTCAAATTCAGACATTAGACTTTACAAAATAATGAAGGGATAATTAAAAGACCACTAAAAGAAAGGAATAATTCCAAGAATTTTATCCATTTCATCAGAAAACACAAATTAATGGTGTGACTGGTTCATCCAGATCTAAACTCCAGATCCCATTGTTTCATTGTTTAAATAATAACTGTGGTTACTCTGCTTGCATAGAAATAATTCTTGCAAAGTATTTTCTTCATAGATAAATAGAACAATCCATACATTTACAGTCTATAAGGGAAATGAGAATGACATTGGAAGTGCAAATAAACACATAGCTTTGGTTTGGCACTATGTGCTGCTGAAATACACTCAGGTTTGTGTGCACCAGAGGTGGATCCAGATTCTGGTAATTTTTAATGCTACTCGAAGCTAACTGGCAAGGCAGATCTGATGGTGTTGTTGCCATCTATTTGCCAGTTTGGGGTAAGCACAAGGGATCTATTGTTCAGCCCACTTCCTGCAGTGGTTTAGGAATAAAGCTCAGGTTGCTGTCAGGGTGGCTGTTGCAGGGAATCCATTGACATGATTAAGGCATTACAATGGCAAAAGAGGAAAAGAGATTTTTATCTACCCATTATCTCCCCAGCTTTTTCTGCCAGGTAACATTTTTTTCTGCCAGGAAACATTTTGTGTATGCCAGATAACATTATCTGTTTCTCTCTTTATAGCTTCTTAATCACAGATAGACCTGTCTCAATGTGAGAATAGGGATAGCATCTATATTTAGGAGGATTTGGAAGTCATTATATTTAAAAAGAAAACTTTGGGAATGGGAGCTTTAGGAAAATGTTAAATAGTTAAGGTATGGCCAAGCAAATAGTTGTTATTACATCTAGGCAGAAGACTGTGAAAAATGTTTATGGAGATTTCATACTTGCAGTCTGGCTACAAAGGGAGGATATGAAGAATAATGGAGAATGTGAATTGATAGAGCACCAATTATCCAGCACTAACTCTCTGCCCAGACACCCCTAATGCATAATGGATATGACATACCTTATTCCACTTTTTAAAATAAAAGTGGTAATTTTCCTATGAATACATAAATCCAAGACTTTGTCCTCCATAACTGAGTGATGGGGGGAGGGAAGAAGCAATTTACAGAGAAATGCCTGTTTCTAAACTGCTATCACACCCTTGTCCTAGATGTAAGCATGTGCCCCAGCAGGTGCTGAGGAGGGTTCAGCATGATGCAGTGAAGAGAAAGGACTAAGCTGAGTGTGAATGTAGGTAATGTGAACTGGTGGGAGCACAGAGCTCTAGGATGTGAAATGGGGTAATTTTTCCAGAGAGTAGTGAAACTTTAAAATTCCTTAATTCAATGCAGAATTCACCCAGTAATAGTTTTCAATGATCATACATGTCTTCTTCATGCAAATCCTGCTTGAATTCAACCCTATTCCAAATAAAAAAATTATCCCACTAAAACCAAACTCTATGTGGTTTAGAAATGTGATTTCATAGTTCTTGGTAAGGAATAAATTCCTCTTTTGAAAGAAGATTGAAAAACCTGACTTGACAGCCAACACAGAAAGAAGAGCATTCTTCCTCCCAAGATAACACCCAAAGGACTGCAGGGATTTCTGTGAATATTAATATAAACAAACAGATACTGGAAATTTATGCCTGGTATTTATTTGTGAGGGAGGGAGGGAGGGAGGGAAGAAGGAAGGAAGGAAGGAAGGAAGGAAGAAGGAAGGAAGGAAGGAAGGAAGGAAGGAAGGAAGGAAGGAAGGAAGGAAGGAAGGAAGGAAGGAAGGAAGGAAGGAAGGAAGGAAAAGAAACTTTAAAGTTCTATGGTTTGATTTTCCTATACTACCTACCCTATCAACTACAGGTGGAACTGTATTGATAAATAGAAGCTTGGAAGTTTAAAGAGAATGAATAAATGAATAATAATAAAGACATTTATTCAAACAATGAAAGAGCATAGACTGAGTCACAGTGGTTTTTCAGTAGAGGTAAATAAACACCTAGAGGAATAAATTCAACTAACACAGATTAGGAGGTGGGTGTTAAAATCTTCCTCTGTTATTTTCTTCTCATATTCACAGCACTCTGCCTGAAATGTGAAACTCCAACTCTATTTACTAAGACTGAGATTCAGATTATCTTGACAATTGATGGCCATCCCATCATTGTCTTGGCAGGCTGAGAAAAAGAAAAAAAAAACATCTTTTAGAAAATAATAGGGAAATATTAGTCATATCATACAAAATTATATAATTATATAAATTTAATTAAATTCCATTTCTTTGAAATCATTGGCATTAGCAGTTAAATAAAATTGAAGTTTTGTTATTAACATCAAGGAAATAAGGATTTCATCCTTAATTAGGTTTTTCATGGGCAATTTTAGGGCCTAATGCAGAACCTTCTGAAGGTAACAACAAAAGACTGTGTTTGATGTCAGTGGATTTAGTGGGAGTAGGGGGTAATTTATCAATGCATAAAGGAGCTACAGAAAATGTACAAGGATATTTTCCAAATCTTCTAGAATATCTGTTTCAAATTCTGAATGGGATATTGGTTATTGAGACATATATCAGTAAGTGTGAGTGAAAGGAGTGTTTTAAAGTTTGAGCCTTCTGCTTATGGAGTAAGTGAAGTTTTTCCTCCCACTTTTATTGGAATCAGTCCTAGTCCTTTATAAAGTAGCAAAGCAGAGAAAATAATAAAGTATTTGGTAAAACTGTAATGCTAAGACAAGACTTTTCACGAAAATTGCTCATGTGTGCTAGACACAGTCATTGCTTCATTTTTTTTAGTTTATTGCAGAACATGCTTACCTCAAACAATTGCTAATTAACAATATTAAGCCACATTTCATTAAATTCTCACCTGATAGTTTTAATTGGTTCAAGAAAGGCTGGAAAAACACATTCATGGATGGAGGGTGTGGTACCAGATTTGGTGTCTTTGCTTTTCTTCCTCTTACTATGCAAATATTTCCTTTCCAAAAGGCAATGAAGAGTCACATGTATTTATTCCAAATAAGATCCAAACTCCATCAAGGGCTGCACTCCTGCAGACAGCCAGTAGTCCTTTCTCACACCAGATGTCCCTGACTTCCCTGGGAGTCCCATGAGGCAAGGCCATGGATGGTGTCCATATCAATCACAGACAATTCTTCCTCATAAGGCAATGTTGGTGGGTTGCAACTGATAAATAACAGGTGGTCAGAGCAAAGGAATGTAGGCACATAACAAAGGCTGCGTAGGGTTAAAACACTGGGATTTTGCCTGCAGCTGTCCACAATAAATATGCATAAGTTCATTTTTTGCTTAGTTATGGATTCATCCACCTGTTTTCCTAGGAGTGCCAGACATTTTGAACTCTAATTATTACCAGGTCCTATCCAAAGTTCATTTCAGCAAGCACAAAAGAAGTTGTCAATGATCTCAGGGTGCAGGGACCAAGCCATATGGAACATTTTCACTACCATATTTATATTACAGATTCTCTTTTTGACCTTATATTTGGTCTTTCTGCAGAAGACTTGAAAATTCTGTGCTGTTCTTATTTCCAGGTAGGTTTTGAAAACAAACCTGTGCTCCTGTTAAATTATTCCAACAGATATTGCTGCAGGACCACAAAGTCAGCGGAGGGTTCAGAGCTGTGGCACCAGTGAGCAGAGATGGATGTTGCTCTGCTGATGGCTCCCAGCTGAATTCAGCCTCCAGACCTCCCCAAGCCAACTTTAAGGCTCTCTCCAAAGCTGATTCAGCTGCAGCACAACATTGCCCATAAAGCAGATGAAGTGTTGCTGCCACAGAAGTGAGCACACTTCCTTTTCCAGACCACCTTTCTGCTCCCCGATATCACTCCTGATGCTTCTTCCTTCCTACCTGCTCTCTTTCACTATGATCTTACTAGTTGATGTCTGACAATTTTGTCTCTATTCCTTTGGTTCCCAGGGAAAGCCATAGGGAAACCTGCAGGCATAGTTCATCAGTAAATCCACAGGTTTATATTTCACAGCTCTCAGTAATATAACCTTATCAGGAAAATACCTGTAATCTGTGAATACTCCAGAAAATGTTGCATCATGACTTAACAAACAAAAAAACCCCACCAAACCATAAAACAGCAACACCAAAGGAGTACCTAGAGAATTCCATGGGCAGAACTGATCAGCTCTGTAGATAATCAGAGGTACAAGCTATCAAGCATTACCAGTCTCCAGTTAGTTTTGGGGTCCATTTTATAAATCTAGAATTGCATCACATGTTATTTAATAATACATGTAATTATGTAAGCCTTTACATTGTGCAACCTGGCCTTTGCTATTCTCCATTTTCCTTCTTAGTGAAGCAATTTCTTGAGCATGGCTATTCTGAATCATTATGCTTTATAACAAAACCTCTAGTTAATCAACATCAGGCAAATCTATTTTTATGACTGTTTATTACATTGAAGATGTTGGCTAGTCCTGAAACTGAGGCAGTAGAAATGTGGTTTGCATGTTTACTGACACCTCTCTGCACAATTCTGCTGTGAGTCACTTGGGATGGAGATGTTTGTCAGCCAGGCTTTGGGAGGTTCATGGACATGATTAAGTGACGCTGTCCCAAGAGCCTAGTGCACACAAAACAAAGCAAAATCAGTCTTCCAGTCTTGGCAAGTAAATGGAGGAAGAGCTGGCCTAGACTTTGTTCTTAATTACATCTTTAGTTGTTATTTAATTTTCTTAATTTCTACTTTATACTTACATTAGCAGACTAAGCTATAATATCATGCATAATTTTTCTTCAATATTTTAATTTCCATTAGCTGTTAGTTAGACTTACTTATGTGACCCATCAGTAACAGTCAATGGCTTGGAAATGAAAAAAGAAAACAAACCTCCAAACCGATTAGGAAGATTATTTCCACCAAATGATTTGCTTTTTAAAGGCTGGAACACAAAATTTGAAGTATCTGCTCTTAAAAATACACTGGTGAGCCAAGATGTATTCCCTTGCTGCTGAGCACTTCATGCAGCACAGTCATGATTGTTTGAAGAAGAAGAGATGGAATCCCCCCACTGGATCTGGATGTGGAATAGGGCTGCTTGCTGAGGGAGCCCCAGGAGACGCCAAGGCAAG
This sequence comes from Serinus canaria, assembly GCF_022539315.1. Classification (NCBI taxonomy): domain Eukaryota; kingdom Metazoa; phylum Chordata; class Aves; order Passeriformes; family Fringillidae; genus Serinus; species Serinus canaria. The sequence continues at coordinate 24,042,022 of NC_066316.1, forward strand.
ATCAGCTCTTGGTCCAGGTTGATGTTCACTTAACTGATCCCTGCTCTCTCTTTCTAAGTTCTCTGCAACCAAATCTTAGATCAGATCTATTCTCTTGACAAAGGTATTTTTTAAAATTACAAAGTGTATTAATTTCAGCATGAAAACACTGTGCAGCAGTTTTAGCTTCTGAAAGTTGCTGCAGTTCTGTGGATGTCTAATTATTTACTCATTTATTTTTGAGACATCAGCATTTTAGAAAAAACTGTATAACCTAGTTGGAGATTTTTATTGGAATATATTTTATTAAAAGACCATGTATGTAATGGAATATTAAATATTAAAACACAAAGCTCAATGCATTGTATATGTATCATATAATTATTCCTGCTATAAACTATTAATACTGTAAAATTGATTACTAAATTATAAGTATTTTCCAAAGTCCTGAAAATAAGACATCTAATAACAAGAGAATCTTATGTAACAGTTAAAACAATTTCCATACCCCCAGGTGTAAAGAAGCTGAATGCAAACTGAACAGACCAAAAGGGAATAAAACCACACATATTTGTAAAAGACTTCTGCAAGCTGATTTCTTTCTGTGAGTAGAAGCCTGGTAATAGTTGATGAGACACACGATTAAAACTAAAAACTGCTAGAAAGCAAAAACTGAAACAAACCTTTGCACAAGTATGGAAGCTTTTACTGAACCCTGGGCCCAAATGCCTTTTAACTTTTTCTGGTATGGCTGAGAAATGTTAAGAGCCATATTTTCCTTTTAAACTAATACTCAAAAATAAAAGTATAATAGGACTTCAGAATGGAATCTCCTGGGAGTTGAATAATGCTTTTCACTGGAGTTTGCTGCAGCAAGTCAGACTGTACTTGCTACTGCTGAGAATTAAAAAAGGAATTAGCAAAAACCAGGCAGAGATGCTTAACTGGATGAACTGGATTTCAGCTCATATGTGATGCAAAAAGACTGCCAAGACAAGATGAAGCGAGACTTAAGACTTTGCTTTGTATTTTCCTTGGATATACAAATACAGGCACACAAGATTAAAGCTACATTTTTAATAAAGTCCTATAGCTATAGTACATGATGCAAAATTGCACTCGACTTTAGGAGCCTGGCCCACATCATAAACTTTATGGATGAGAAGTTAGCAATTGATTTGGCTCTCTATTGAAGACAAAGACTTATTTCTCAGAAGCATCAGCATAAGCTGTAAAGGGACTTGTAGTTTATGGGAAAAACATGCATTGAAGAAGGATACTGATTTTACCATAAGTGATCTGCTTCAGGAAGAAAGTTCTGCAAAGAATATCCCCTCAACTCACTAAAAATATGAAGCATTTCTTCCTATCAAGCCTGAACTTTTTTAGTTGGGATTACCCCATGCAATAAATATGGAAAGAATCACCCTTAAAAACCAACTGGTCTTAATAAGCATCACTAATAATTTATTTTAAAATATAATACATATATGCAAAGAGAGCTTAACTTAGCAAACAAATTCTGAATTTTGTGGCAAATGATTTTCCTTGCAGATGAGCACCCAGAATAATTTCAATGTAAATGGGTATCAATAAAAAAGACTTCAAGGGTACTAAGCAAGAATTTATCTCTGTTTTTCATATTATTTCAAAACTAATGATCTAAAGAACCTGGAATAGGATAAACTACATAGTACTAACACTAGAAAAACTAGTTTTGTTTTGGCTAGTTAATGGTAGCAATGTTGCTCCAAATGTGGATGCCAGTATTTTAATGATACATATCTTTGATATTATATCAAAGATATGGATCAATAAATTATATTTACATTATAAATTTTATAATTTAAGATTTCTTTTAACAGTATCTTCAAAGAGCTTTGAATAATTTGAATAAAATGGGGTAAATCGAGTTCAACTGAAAATCTGGACAGTTTTAGTGCTATTCTGTTTGACATTTCTGTGTGTCCTGAGATATTATGAAAATATTTTAATATTCAGAATAAGAAGAAGTAAATTATTAAGTATAATTTTTCTAACAGATGAACTCACTATTCACTGGTGTTGATACTTCATTGTTTTGCATCTGGTGTAGTCATTTAGAGATGTGCACAGTCAGTGCAAAACATTACAAAATTAGAATCAGATTTTTCCAAATCCCTTTATGAAGGTGCTCAAAATGTAAGGCAGGAAACTGGAAAGTCACTTCCAGTGTCTTGTGGATCTCCTTTGGATACTGGGCTAGATTCTAATTTTATTCAACTAAATTTTTCAGAACTGATCCATTTTATTGGTAATTCTCATATATGGACCTGAACTCAAGAGTTCAGCCATGTACAGCATGGTTTCTTTGAACAAAATGTAACCACTGGTAAACAGGGGCAGACTCTCAATTATTCTCCATGGGGGGTTTTTTAGGCATTTGCTGGAATTCTTACAAGAAGAGTCTGCTCTGTGTGTTCTGCTGGACAGAATACGTACAAAAATATTTTCAAACTAAATGCAGCTGGTTCTAATCCTCTGATAATTCAATCTACATGCATCCCTAGCTTTAACATGAACCAAGCCATCTGTAAAATGTTAGTTAGATTAGAAGACACAAATCTAGTTTTTGACCAGATCCAAGCCAATCAATAAGTCTTTCTTTCTTTGATCTTTGTGTTTTCTGGAATAATGGCAAGAAACCAAACCAAAGTCACTACAAAATCAATCCAAGCCTTAATACACTCTTAAAACTTCTAGGAACAATTTTTGATGAGGGTCTTCACTGCTGGTGGAGTTTCTCTCCTTGAGACATGCATTCCAGTTGTTATTCAAATTTTTCTGCTGAAATGAGAGGATAAACTGTACTTGCAATCATATAGCAAGCAGTAGGAATCCTAAAAAGGTAATTTTCTTTTAAAAGATATATATGGCCCTCCTTGGCTTATTTCATATGAAATCCAGACCAATTTGTTTAAATAACCAGTAAAGGAACTAAATGCAGGAAGAATTCTGAGAAACAATAAAACACAGCCAATTCCAAGTAACTGAAAGAATTTTCTTCATATTGCACATTCACGTTACATTCAATAAGCACATTCATGTGTTTATTCCATACTCTTACACTCCAGCTATAATGTGGTTCCAGTGACATTTACAGATAACTGTGTTTAAAAAGCCCAGGGTTGTTTTATTAAAACTTGAGAAATTTCTCTTGCATGAGAAATGACATTCTTTTTGTGAAAGTCCCTTTATGCATCACGTAGTTTTCCTCCATTTGTGAGACACATATTATCGAGCAGGATTTTCACTACCCCACATGTAAATAAGAGAGACATAGTGGAGTAGGAAAGAGCATAAATCACTACTGCTGGAGTAGAGCAGTATTTTGATTTTTCTTGGTGCAATTGCACAGGCAAAGGAGGGATGAGCAGAATGAAACTGGTGAAGTATGAAACTGGTGTCTGCCCTCCAACTCCTCTCTGGACCTTGAGGAAAGACAGTAATACTCAAAATGCTCTCAAGTAATTATTTTTGGCTACATACAAAGATGATTCAAATGCAGCTCTTCTCTTTCTGCTGAAAACAACATATTTTCAGCAGAATTCCTCCTATGTACATAAACCCATAAGGCACAGAAGTCAAGAAAAAGATTACTAACTTGATTCCATGTCTGCTAAAGAGAGGCTGGTCTATCCCTTTAGTTGTCAGGCATAATTAATAAGTTTTCCCCCACATTTTTTTTCCTCCCTGTTCCTGCAGTCCTGTATTTTTCTTGTCATCTTATTAGCTTTACAATACAGTTTTTGCAGTCCTCAAAATCAATCACTTTTTTTACTGACGTGGAACCAGATGGAGTAATTTAATAGCTCTTCCAAACACCTGCCATCACAATCAAACCTCTGCTGCTTCATTTACCTGAAACCCTTATAGTCTAGGTAGTGATATATTCATTTGAACTAGTAGATAAGGTCTACTACTGTCTGATGCTTTTTGTCTTTTCCACTTATCTAATACTTTTATAGTCTCCTCTTAAACCAGAGGACTGTATGCTCATCCCCTTCTTCCATGCTGGTAAGAGATCTGGGCAGACTCCATAGTTTCATCCACCCTACCGGTGTGGTGTGCCATGGAAATGGTTTTTCAGAGTTTTATGGTCAGTGCAGGTAACTGGTACTCCCTGCTCTGAAGGCTGCTGGAAGGCTGACATAGGTAAGGAGGGATGTGACAAAAACAACATTCAGTTCCTAACTCCTGGGCTTCAGAACATAACCTGAAGTACAAAATACAGTAGCAAGCATACTGAAATTAGAAAAATATAAGTCAATTCCACCATTCCTATGCTGCCACCTGTCCTCTTCCAGCAAGATTCTGGTTTGATAGACTTTGTAGAAAGAACACTTAAAGTAGATTTTGATCTTCAAAAACTGTAACAGCTGGAGCTGCTCACAATGGCTTTCCTCATGAAGAAAATGCTGGTGACATCTCTAAATCCTTAGATTTGGCAGAGGAAAATAGTATGTATAGCCAATATAATCTGCTTGGTGCATCTTTTATTCAAAACCAAAATGTCATTCAGTGTCACGCATACTTCAACCAAAGCATGCAGAGATACAGAATGAGACAGGAAGCCTTTGAAATCAGGCTTACACAGAAACAGAGAGCACTGGAACTTTGAGATCACTGTGAAGCCATTAGAAATTTTACTGTTTTAATTTGAAACAAAGAGCCTTCAGAGTATCACAGATGTTAAGTGGGACTAGAACAGGCAGTCAACCTGGCAGGGCCATCTGAGCCAAACAACCTCTTCTATCTCACAGTAGAAGGGAAGACAGTGGAAGGATTGGCAGAGTATAGAGGAAAAAAAACATTTACAAACATTTAGAAATATCCTCTGAAGAGGACTGAGTTACCTGTTCTGAAATGTGGTAAAGAAGTGTACAAAGCCTGAAACACCATTCATAATGTTACAGGAATGGTTGAGACATTTTTTGCCAAATTTGACCTTGTACTGTCCCTTTTGGACTTCCTCATCAATGAAGTCCAAAAGGAAACTTGCCCTTCATAGTTTAAAGTTTATTTCCTTAAAACATGTTATACTGCTGAAAATACGGAGCTGCAGAACCCAATGCCCATGCTTGAACCACGTGTGGAAATCCTACCTCCACTGTTTGCTGTTCAAAGGATGAATTTATGAGCACCTGGACATTAAATGAAACTTTTGTCTTCAATGCTGTCTCACAACTTCAACAACATTCGGTTTTGAATGGCATTATTTTCCTCTTATGAGAAGCACTGCATTTGCCTGTGACACCATTTATGCATCACATGATGCTGAGGAAGCAATTTTCTCATATCTTGCCTCCAGCCTAAAACATTCTCTGTATGCAGAGTAAACCCTGGGAGTTGTAGCCCGTTAAGGATTTTGTCAAAGCAGCACATTTTTGAAGGACAAATGTCCTAATTCACCAATATTATATTTTAAACAAAACAAAAAGACCAAGTTTTTGTGAGAACTCACCTTTGCCTCCAGTACCTTTTCCCAAGCATTACAAACCACATAAAAGAACAAAGGATACTTCAGTGCCAGTCTAGAGAGACCTGAGCCAAGAAATACCTTTCAGGAGGAAGATCACAGACATTGAGATCACATGCCTGAAAGAAGGTAGAATCTTTGACTGTCTTATGTTTTCAGGACCAATTTGATGAGATATTAGCCAAGAAATGATTCAAAGCCTACCCACCCAAGCAAAGAGGGCAAACCCCACATTTGGATGCACAGTCAGTGTTGCTGCCATCTGCTGTTTTCAAGTGGAATGGAAAATTTCAAATTTCTTCCCCTACCACATTTTTTCAATTTTTAAATGCAGTCATAAAAAGAAGATTAGAGGGAGAGCTTTCTTTTTAACAATTCTTGATTTCAAAATGCTCATTTACTAATTGGATCAGAGAAATTTTCCTTTAATTTAGTTTTTCTGCCTATTTGCGGGCTGGGTTTGGGGGGTTTTGTCCTTTTTTTTTTTTTTTAACATGAATTCCCATTTGGGATAAAAGAAAAGGCTGCCCACTTCTACAGAAAAGCAAAGAAAGCAGATTAATAGGGGAAATAATGTATTCATTTGGGTATATTATATACTTTCTATGACTAAATTTTAATTGGATGACTTGCATAAATGGAATGTAAATTTGTCTACAGCACAGCATGGATTTGGTGCTTCAAAAGCCAAAGTTCAACTGCTGATTTCATTAATTAGGAACTATAATTAGTAAACGTAGGGTAGGTAAAGGAAATGAAAACAAATGTGCTTCATTAACTGTTCTTCAGGCACAGGTAAATATGAGCTCATTCACTGCAACTGTGCACTGCATGCCTGAGACAGCCTTACTGGGAATAAAGCAATAACCTTAGCCTATAGAATAGCTCACTCCCCTGGTTACATTTGTTAGGGATCTATGACCAGGAATCACAGTGCAAAGCAGGTTTGAAGTTTCCTCTTTGAGCCTTTACAGTTGTGACCCACAGAAAGATCAATTATCACTGCCCCTATTCCACTATGAGCCTAAATGACCTTGGAGGTCTCCTCAAAGCAGGAGATATTTAGATGAATGGTTTTGATGACCATTAGGAAACCAAGATTAGAATTATATTTTCTTGATTAATTGTGCTGATAATAATATTATCAATTCACAAAGACACAATCAGTTGCCTCCTTAGACTTTGCAAGTGATACCTGATTTCTGTGGGACCCACCTGAATGCTGTGTGTCCCTGAGCCTGGCAGAAGTTTCTTCCTACAGCTACATCTTCTCCTGGGGCAGTAAAGTAAATGTCTGATACTACAGATAGGAAAATACCAACGACTAAAAGTTCAGTTGTACATTGTTGGTATGCAGAGAGCAGCCTAGCCCTCAATCCAAGTTATCTATAGGTAGCTTTTATTGCAAAAGTAATATTTTTTGAATGGCAATAGAGCTTCTTTCCAGTTTATTTCAGTTTAGCCCATGCTGACCTGTTTTTGGTCTTCACTCTCCAGCCTATGTCTTACACTCACACTCTTGTTGGTGCTCTCAGCCTGTAGAACAGAGGATGATCCCTGTGGGAAAGCATCACACACCTGCCCTGCTGGCTAATAACCAGGAGAGAGGATGGTGGTCACACCTTAAAAAGGTAGACATGGAAATGGGAAAGAATCGTGAGCTCCCAGAGGGGACAAGGCCAAACTTAAGAGCTAAACCTATTGCTGAGTATGGCATAGCTGAAAGACAATAAAAGATTCCTTAAACTGGGCAGAACAACGGGACAAAAGAAAAACAAAACCTCCTAAACCATGTCTGTTCATTTTTTATTATGGGGTGAGCTGCAGCCTGCCAGCCTGTTTTAAAATCAACACTTCACAGCAAGAAACTACACAGCAATGTATCACTTCTCTGCAGGCACTTCCTTCCCCTGACAAATGGTTCAGGCACAGTAATAGCTTAACCAGAACTGCACCGAGGGGCGACCAGCACTGAGGGAGGAGGATCTGTGAGAAATAAATCTGTATTTATTTACAGACACATACACAGGCACACAGCTTATTGTGCAGAGCAGCTTCTTATTGTGGAAAATGAGCTGCATAAAATGCAAAGCTACAGGAGATGTTTTAACACTCAGGGGAAAAAAATAAATTCCACATGTTACACTAATTTATTCTGTCCCCAAGGGGGATCTCCATAAACTTCTCAGTCGAAAAATCAGCTCCTCTTCCAGCAGTTTTAAGACTTACTAGTTAGCACTCCTTGTTAACATCACTAACCTGCTAGCCTTACATTTTCCTAATTTTTCTAAGAAAGGAGAATGAAAAGGGGTTGTTTGAGAGCTCATCATAGTGCTTGCGTACAAGCTAAGGCACATTTTTTCCTGAGGCAGAGAATAAACTGCACCCTAATGTAAATGGCTGATACAAAGCCAATACACCAGTTTATGCCTCAGCTAAATCCTTAACTTAGCACTTATGTAAGACATTAGACTTTTATAGCCCTTGGACCAAGGTAGGAATTCATGAGGAGCTCACTAATTCGAGAAAACAACTTGAGTGTGCTTTTCAGTATGACAAACCAGACCACTTATCCAATTAGGGAGAGATGAAGCAAGATAAATTCTATTTTGCTAGCTTTCTGAAATGTTTTTCAGATTTTCTCATTTAATACACGCTTGATACAAAGCTGCAGAATAACATTTTTAACCTGCTCTCTAGTTAAAATGCTAAGCCTTTCCCCTCATGAGTAAAAAAAAAGTACTGTGCATGCAGGGTTTTAACTATCTCTGCTCAAATTCTGCCAATTTTTAAATGCTAAGGAATCACACTGAATCTGCTCATTCCCCACCAGGGCTGGTAAATGAATTAGCACTAGAGCTCTGCTCTTTTTCTCTTACTCAGTAGTCACATTTGTAGGAGACTGTTATTTTTTAAACACATTAATGTAATGATGGGAAATTTAGCATAAGCTAAGAGAGATTTGTAGGTTCTACACCTGAACCAAAATGCACTTTTAATGAGCACCCCAGGAAATGATGCTGTCCTTGCCAAAGTGTAATTAATGGCTTGGAACTGAAATACTGGGATAATCAAGACAAAGAAGAAACTTGTAAGATGGATTTTTCAGCATAGCTTTTGAGGATGTGCTTAGCACATCCTCAAAATAAAGCCATCTCTATTGAGTCTCCATTATGGAGACTCTCACAAATCATTACTATCTTTTAAAAATGTTTGGCTTTTTTGACTGACAGTAAATTGTATTTGTGCTATTAAATGAAGACATCTCCGAATATTTGGAAACAACTTAGCACATATTGATGAAAATCTATTTGCAATAAAAAGAAAAACTAAATGTGCAGAAGTGAAACAAAGATCAGCTCTATACAGCTGTAAATTCAACCTCTGTGAGATTTTATGTTATCAGCAAAGAAGTACTAGCACTATAGAAATCAGACTGTGATCCATTCTACTGCTACAAAACCAAAATCTACCTAAACAGAACTTAGCCACTGGAAAGCCTTTGACAAACTCTGATAGTTTTGTTTTGGAGGACAATTTCTGTCCTTTTTAAGGACAATGGGGGAAGACCAGGAGATGCTTAGGCATGTGTTAAAATCAGACCTAGGACTACTTTATAAAAATTGCAGGAAGCAAATACACAGCAATATTGAAAATACTTGGCTTTTTAAATGCATTCTACAGGAGTAGCTTGGTGTCTTTAACAAAATGAATGAGGACAGACACAGCAGTTAATTCATCTTCATTTTAAAAATCTTAAGTCATATTTTTGTAAAACACATAATTAGAAGCCTTAATGGCAGTTCTCTTGGTTCTCCTCAAGCTCCTGACAAGACTCTTCCAGCCCATTCAGCGCTACAGGTGCTGATTCATGCCTTGGGGTAATTTAGAGGGACTGAACCTTTGGCTGCTTCTTGGGGGAGGCAAAATCCCAAACCAGAAAGAAAATCTCCAGAGATTCTGTGATGAAGGTAAGAAAAGTAACCTCTATAAATCAGGAAGAAGTAATTTAATTTTTTTAAAGTCAGGCATCAAATCTTTTCCCTTACATCAGTGACCCCTGGGTACTTGAGACTCACTTGGGAGAATTAACAATATCCCCAGCCTTATGGCAAACCAACAAAGTTGATCTTCAAAACAAGGCATCCTAAAGAACCCTCCTATCTGCAAAGGACAGCATCTCATAAGAGCATGGGGAGAAATCCTACACTGATTACACCACCAGCTGTGGGGCACAGGTGGTTACAAATAGCATCACCTCTTCTCCATTTCCTAGGTCTGCAGGTAGAACAGGGGAGAGGCTCTGGGAGCTGGATCAGACTTCAGGCTTTCTCACTGCTCATTGCCATCTGGGCTTTTGCTACTCACCCTGAAGAGGTGCACCAGAAAAACTGCAGGAGGGAGAAGATGAGTCCTGTGGGAAGTACATTTCTCTTTCTAAACACTAAGATGAAATGGCTCAGGTTCAGACTCTCAAATTCATGTACAAGAATCTCAGCAATTTCATTTTCAGTTGTTAATAATTTTTATGTTTCCTCAGTGGAAAAATGCTTAAATGTAATTTACATTCAAGCCACCAAAAGGTTATAAACAATTCCCAGGCTGAAGGCTGCCAAACTATGTCAATTCAAAAAACCACCAAGACAAACACAGGTATTCTTGCAAGAAGTACTGTTCACAAACCTGCAGTCCAAGGAAAATGTGCCACAGAAATGAAACAATGGGGGAAAAAGAAGCCTATTTCCTTCAAGGGCTGTGTAATTATCTCTGGAATGTGTGTAGCCTCCACTGTGCATTTCAGGGTGACCTCCTTCTGGGGTTTGCATTTTCCATAACTTCCCTCTGGTAAGAGAGAGACTCGCTGTGTACGTCCAGGTCCCCAGCTAGGGTCTGTCAGCCTTGCTTGCTGCAGTCAGCAACACCAAACTGATTTAGTGCAGCTGAGGCACTGGCTCATTGCTCACCAGCTATTCTGAGAAGCAGAGCTCAGGCTTTGCCTGTCCCAGCATTGGTCCAGCTGCCTCCTGAACCAGCAGGAATCGAAGGAGTTGGGCTGCAATACAGGGGGAGGGAGAGCGGCAGAAAAGAATTTAGATCTTCCAAACTGTGAACCTGTCAAACTGATGTAAAAGTCCTGCCCTGTGGTATCACATTTATCTTTCTCAATTTGCTATCTATATGTGCAATGAAACACTGGATGTTTAGCTGATTTGAAAGTTAAGATGGGATATTCCAAGTTTACTCCAATCTTGAATAGTATTATCTTTCCTTAGCATCAAAACATAAACTAGAGGGAGACAATAATGGAGCTTGTTAAAACTTTGTAACAACTCTCTGGGTCATGTTTTTGAATCACTATCAACAAAGAAACAGAAGTTAAACCCCTTAAAGCACTACACAATTTCTCCCTCTTCCAAGTCAAACATTAGTACTGTACTAGAGGTAAGAAATCACCTTTTCTTTAGGGTTGGAATCTGGAACAGTCATACTGTTAATCAGTTTACAGCTATGATAAATAATTTGTCAGTACCTGTCGGAAACAGACACAAATAAGATTTTTTTTTCTGTAATTTTAAGTTCTTTCACCCATCAGCCAACTAAAATTGTTAAAGATTACATACACATGGCCATATACGTATTTACTACAGATTACGTTTCTGAAGTTCTGCTTGTGTATTATCTATACTGCAATTACATCTGTTGTGTACACCACAAAGACAATCAATAAATAAATGCTTCAGTCAAAACCCCACCTAAATTTACATAGCATACAGAACTTGGCTTAGACTGAAAAATTTAACATAAGAATTTAAAAACTGGAGTTTGCTATATTTTGGTAAGCTCTGTATAGTGTTTGCCCTTCAGAAATTCCTATATCAAGTCCCATAGAAGTAAACTTCTTTCCAAATGTCACAGTTTTGTTCAGTTCCTTAACTCTGCACCTTTACTCTTAAAATCCTGGAACCAAATCTCGGGCTTTGGCTTTGGAAAGCCCAAATCTTGGGCTTTCAACAGTGCTATACTCATGTTCAATATAAGATTATGGAGAACTGGTTTTCTTTGCAACTCCTTAACCTTTTTGTATACTTCCATGCAAGCTCTGCACAACCCAGCTAATCAAAGGTATTCCTTCATGCTCCTAATCAATTTCAGCAGGGATTAAACATCTAGACAAAGATCTGTGATGCCATCTTCACTTCTGAACCTCAGTTTCCAGTCTACAAAATAGAGACAACACTTACAAACATAAGAATGTTTGCAATTCCTCACTTATGGATGTATCTGAAGGATGAAGACCTGAAGAAGGCAGCTGGGCTTGCTTTTTGTTTGGTTGGGTTTTTTTGTTTAACAAAACAGCACATCTGCTGCACACAAGTCCCACCTGAAGAATTTGCATAAGGCTCTGTCTCTGGGAAAGGGACTTTTTTTTGCTGAAGAAAACTGCGCACAGGTTCTGAATTCCCAGGGCACTTTTCCTTTCATAGCTTGAGGAGATTTCTCTCTGTGTTCTCCCAATGCTCTGAGCATCTTGGAAACCTGCCCCGAGGCAAGCAATAAATAGGGGGTGGGAAGATAGGACTGGAGCTGTAGTGCCTGGCTCTCCTTGCCTTTGTTTCTAAAATGAAGCATTTTAAAGGGAATTTTGACTGGACTATGCTGACTGCAAGGCCCCTTTCTCATAGCTAGAAGACCATGAAAATAGCCTATATAGAGGCATTCTACAACATATTCAGTGCAGGTAAGGAACTCTAACACCTGGTAGTAATTAAGAACAGACCTTGGCGGCTAATGGTGGCTCATTTATAGCAGATCGAACACAGGGCATCTTTTTTGACAAGACTACAGGATGTGTGATGATGGATTATTAATGTAGTTGGCTGGCAGCTGCACTCAAATTCATTGCTGTGGCAGCTGCTCACTAAAATTTGCTGGAAAATCCAGTGGAGATTAGCTTTTGATGAAAAATTTCAAGGCGCTTTTCTCTAATGTGAGCAAGCACAAACCCCCTGGGTTTATTGAATATTGCAGATCAGCAAGATAGCGATGCTCTTGCCTAAGTGGATGGAAGGTGCTGGGAAATGTGGGCTGCTCCCAGCCGGTCTGTGCTGCTCTCCAGCTCTGCTCTCCCCAGTCCTGTCGAACAACATCCACAGCCTGTCATTAGAGGGCCCAGCAGCAAATGCCAGGGCCGTGCTCGGGAGGCAATTACCCACGCCTCTGTGTAACTGCGGCACTCGCCTAGAGTGCATTACAGGGAAATACCTACAGCAAAACAGGATGTTGCGATGGGTACGGAGCTTTTCCTGACCAAGGAGAAAGTGCGTCATGCAACTCGATGATGTTGCTTAACATACGAAATCGCCTTGGTTAGGCGATTAGATAGTATGCAGCATGGCTGACTTGACTTTCTGGTCTTACTTTCTCTTTTCCCCCGACATCACGCACTTGGCTGGAAGTTCCTGGAGTCGCTCAGAAACCCGGCTGACTGGGAGCGGCGGGTGTGACTGCTTAGGCAGACCTAGATATAAGCAAGGCGAGGGTAAAGAAATGACAGTTCCTTTGGCTTAACATCAGTGAGGAAAAACGTCCCCAACCAGTATGAACGAACATTTTGAGATTCACCTAACAAGATCTATTTTGACCGCTGGCGTGGTTACATTAAGTCGCCCAATTATCCCACCCACAGCCCATCCAATAGCACAAGCTTTTAAAGGTAAAGCAAAGTGCTGCTGCCGGCCGACCCACACCGGAGAAGCTGCGCTAGCCCCGGCGCTGCTGCTCCCCGGCCGCAGCCCGTCCCGTCCCGCACCCGCAGCGCTCGGGGCAGCGCCCGCAGCTCTCGCGGGAGCCGCGGCCCGAGGCGCCGGGCGCTGCCCGCCCGCGGCGGGGGCTGCGGGGCCGACCCGCCCGCAGGGGAAGCGGCGGCTGCCAGGGCGGGCGGAGTCGGAAGCACGACAGCACGGGGCGCTGGGGCGGCGCTGGTGGCGGGGGCGGGAGCAGCTCGGCACTCGCTGCCGTGCTGGGGTCGCGGCGTAGGGACGGAGCCGGGCAGCGGCGGCGCCGCAGCAGCAGCAGAAGCAGCAGCGGCAGGAGGAGGAGGAGCCGCCGGAGCCGCCTGCCGCCGCCGAGCGCGGGGAGCCGCCGGAGCCGCTGCCCCGGGCGGCTTGCGAGCGCCGGGCTGCGGCGCCGCCGCTGCCTGCCGCCGCTCCGCGGGTGAATGAACCTGTCCCGGCCGACCGTGACGGCGGCTTCGCCTCGGGGTCCGGCACCAGCCTCCCTCCGCACAAGATGGACGGTTTCGCCGGGAGTTTGGGTGAGTCGCGGCGGGACGGGACGGGACGAGGTGCGGGTAGCCCGAGTGCGGCGGGGCCCGGGGCGCGCACCTGCGGCCGGCGGGGATGCCGGAGCCGCGGGCTGGGACTGCCCGGGGCCGGCCGGGCCGGTGCGTGCGAACACCGCCCGCGGCGGGAGGGGAGGGGATGCCAGCGCGAAATCTGGTCAGCTTCAAACCATCTGTTGCGAGAGCTCCGGCTGCACTTGCCTTCTTTGTTCTTCCCTCGCCGTGGGTCTGCGTTTCCCCAGAACTAGTTGCTTGGCTTTGGGCTGATGGTTTGGCTTAGGTTGTTTGGGGTTTTTAAAAATGTTATTTTGTTTTTTGGCTCTCCCTTTTGCTCCGGGGTGGGAGGGACGCCGTCGGTCCGGGCGTAGCGGGCCCGGTGTCGCGCCGGGAGCCGCGGGCGGCTCTGCCCTGTCCCGGCTCAGAGCGGCTCCAAGAGGAGCGCAGCACCCCTGGAAACTTGGGGGCGCTGGCGGCATCCGCGGGAATGTTAACGGGGCAGTCGGCGCCTTCCCGGTGTCCGAGCATCCGTCCGTGCGCCCGAGGAGCCCTCCTGGCTGCCTGGGCGGCAGGTTCCTCTGCCGGAGCCGTGGCGTGATCGAAAATATTTACTGCTCGCTCGTGTAAATGTTGCCAGAAAACTGATACGCTGCGCTGCCTTCAGTTTTATGAAGGCTGCGGCAAATTCCCACCAGTTTCTTGAAGCAATAACACTCCACCAGCCTAGTTTTTGACTTTTTTGGGAGATAGATTGCGTGTTTTCATGCCAGGTGTTGCTGAATTCAGTTCACAAGTGTGAACTGAACATGCATTCAGATGTAAGAGTTGTAAACCGTGTAAATTTCCATTTCTGCAAATTATAAGACCATTGGCTTTGCAGTGCTGCCTACCTGCTGCTCTCATCGTATTCACAGCTGCTGCATCTATTGCAGGCGTTTCGTAATCAAACTCACTCCATCTCTTGCAGAATAATAAATTTGTGCCTCTTAAAAATAAGGTTAATTTATTTTTACGTCACTCCCGTAAAATCTGTAGTAACAGTGAATAGTTCTCAATTTTCTGGAAAAATTGACTCATTCAAATACTTCTGAGTGTGATCCTAACCTTTCAGGTTTTTGAAATGTCAACTCCAGCATTTTGGGCATCTCTCCAAACCAAACTGGTGTGCCATAATTAACAGTATGCTTTGGTAGTTTGGCTCTTTGCCAGGCATACTGTCCTTGCTCAAGTAACTGCCATGGCCATTTCAGATCTGGTGATCAGGAAGCGACACATGGAGGAATTGTACGGGTTCTGTTCCCAGTTTTCCGAGGGAAGATTGCGCCTGTGGGTGACATATGCAAATGTGCCATGGTTAATATTTATGAACCTCTTAACCCAGCAGAAGAACTGATCACCATATCAAAGCACACCGATATTGCTTTTAACTCGTGCAGTATTGGTCCCCAGAGAGGTCGATATTTAGAAATAACTTGCTTTTGTTGGAAGTAGGAAAAACTCAATTACTGAGAAATAATAAAGCTTTGCTTTCTTGCGTGAGCTTCTCGGTGGGACTGTTGTGTGGCCCAGCACCTTGTGTTGGAGCCATGATGGGCTCATTGGGGCATCCCATGTGTCTTATTAAGGAGGGGCTCCATCTGGACCTTTAATTTGTTTCACTGTTTGTTCAGGAAGGCGCTGTGATTTTATGTGAATTTAATGAGGATTAAGCTCAGCTCAGCCTTTTAAAATGGGCATTATGATATTCACTGCTGGTTGGCCTTTGATTTTGCTTTTGTGGCAAGCACTGATGCGCAGAGGTTTTCTGGACTTGGGCTAAGGGGAGGGCATTCCCAGAATCTTTTGCTTTGAAGTACAAAACTTTACGTGACTTTTTCGTTTCTAGGTTTGAATCATGCTGCTTAGTCCTCTTCTGTATTTATAATCACTTGTTGGCTGTTCTAGCTGCTAATGAGCACATGGAGTTCACAAAGATGTGTGAATTGTTCTGAGACCTTTTTTTTTTTAAACGCCTCTAATTAAAATCTAATGGCTTGAATTTAATTAGCTGTCCGCTAAATGTCTTTTAGGAAGGCCATAAATTAATGTAATTTAGAATGAAATGTAAAAATTAATTAAAATTATTGTTGGCAAAACTGTGCTGTCTATGTATGTGCATGCTCAACCAGTCAAGCAAGCTTATTAGAGAGCAAGTTGTCCTTTTAATGCCTCTTGTCATTATCTGGAAGGCAAAATGTTATTACAGATTGTGCCCTCTAGCACAGGCAGAAATACCTTCTTGCATGTCTCTTGCAGTTGAAAATACTTTACGCAGCTGTTTTCTTTTGGCTTCCACAATGAAATTTTTATGAGAATAAACAGATGAAAGAAACCATTTTATATGTAATTTAGAAAATTGTTTCGGTTATTGGCTTAGTAAGTGCTTATGTAGCACTCTACTGAAGAGTATACAATTACTGTATGCAGTAAAAAAATAAATCTATATGTTATGAGTTAACTTGAACAGCTGAAATAGGTATTGATTATTTTGATAAAGCACTGAGTTATTTCCCATTTGCTGTGACTTCAGTACCATTAGAATATCACAGTGCTTATTGAATCCCATGCATTATCTCAAGTAGGAGAGTTGTATCTCACATTTGGCATTACCAATGTGATGGTTGTCAGAGGTCTCAATGGATTCTGGCCATCTGCTTTTCAGATGCATCCCTCGAAGTCAAAGAATGTGCTTCTGAATGGGAACAAGAAGTCTGTGAACTTGGGCTGGGTGCCTGGGCTCTTGCCTTGTGCTCTGGCTGAGACAGGAGCACAGCATGGGTGTCTGGCTTTGATGCTGCCAAGTTCCCCTGCCTCTCCGGGTCCTCATCAAAACAGATCTGCATCAGGGCAGAGAAAGCACTGCTGATTCTGCCAGAGGAGTCAAGCAGAGAGTTCTAGCAAAAGGGGAAAAAAAAAAAGGCAAAGGAAATAGTGCAGCTATGGCTGTCAATAAGTGTTGTCCTGCTTCATCCCTGGCTCCTGTTTGTTCTGCACTGCTGCCCTGAGTCTCTTCCACTCTCCCGCTGGTGCCTGCGAGCCCCTGGGTGAGCTGGTTCAGACATGCCCATCAGAGGGCTGCAGGACTGCAGAAGACTGACAGTTTTGCCAATAATAATTTTGGTTTTTAGGTATCATCAGGGATTATATTACTTTACTGCCTTGCTGCTTGGCCCTGCTGTTTTGGTGGGTTTCTGCCTGAGTTGGCTTGTTAGGGAGTGGGAGAAGCGTGGCGGGTGTGGGAGGGGAGCAGTGGGAGCTTTCAGCTGGGGGCAGGTGGGACCAGGTGGCGCTGTGAGGAGCTGTCAGCTCCGAGAGTGACTTGGCTGGGTCGTGCCTAAGGTGGGAGATCTGCTCGATTTAGACTCAGGAGGAGCCAGCCGTGACAGGCTGCCTGGGGCTGGTGAGCAGTGAGTGCTCTTTGCTGGGACAGTTTTCCATTGCTTTTAGCAGCTGCATTGTTTTCCCTTCTGAGAAAGCTTCTGCTCATTGGACTCTGTAACAATAACTCGTGGTAAACAAAGATATGGAAACGTTAATCAGATTATATTAAATAAATCATGACACCCTTTTCCAAGTTTGTCACCAGTGTGTGATGACAATGTGGAAGAGAGTGTTTCAAAAGGACTCGCTCCATTATTGAGGTCTGTGGCACAATAGTAACTCGTAAAAAAAAGGAGAAGTCTCAACTTCTGATTTCAAGCCATGTTTATTTTGCAGCTGTGCAGGATGCCCTGAAGGTTAGGAGTCTTTCTGAAGGATTCTCTATGGCTGAAAATATTTTCACAGAGAAATTAAAATCACTCTTATCTCGAAGTCTCAGGCAAGCGGAATAATTTAGGAATTTTTTTTAAAGATTCTTTGAGCCTGTGCATTTGGTTTTCAGAGAACTGGAAAGTAAAGGAGAGCTGAAATTACTAAGTGGAGACCAATGCTTTGCTCTGCTGTTGTTACTGCAAGAAGAACTGGAAACATAATTAAAAAGATTGGGGTTTTTTTATTATTTTGTGCAGTATCCACATTTTGTTCTGTCACTGTGTGTGTATTGCTACTAACTGCAGTTTATATGCTAACCACTTACTGGGGGCTGACATGGAGGTAAGTTCATATCACTTTGCCCCATTTCTTTTCCTGGGTATCGTGCAGAAGCTGTCTGTGTCAGGTAGGTTCTGAGGCAGTGTTATGAGGTATGTGCAGCTCCTCAGCCCTGCAGGAGCCAGCAGTGTCTGTTGAACCTGTGGCTTTGCTAACCCCCACTAAGGCTTCTCCAAAGCCCCCAGTCTGTGGGGGCAGAGCTGCTGCAGGGCTCAGGCAGGGAGGATCTTGTGGTCACTGGTGCCGTGAGCCTGGAAAGCGTGTGTGCCTGATGATTCATCTCTGGCTGGGCTCACTACCGAGAAAAATGAGTGTGTGGGCTATTTGTCATTGATTTGGGCTAGAATGTTACGTTTTATCGTTGCCCGTCTAGACTGCAGAAGTGGCCGTGGTGCTGCAATGCAATTGCTCATAGCAACAGCGAGCTCAGCCTGATTCCCAGGGCTCTGCTCCTGGGGTTGCTGTGTGCTATTGTCACTGTGCTGGTCTTCATAAAAATAAAAACTTTGGCAGCACATCGTTCTCCCCTGCCTGAGAAGGGATGGCCTTGGCTGGTGCCAGGGGAGATTAAACTCCAGCAGCAAGGAGGGAACAGGCTGTTTGCTTTAGAAACTTGGTGGTTGTGGCTCACCTTTTGCTAGAGTTCCTTAGTTCAAGTGCAGTGAGGAGGAACCCTTTGCTCTCTAGCCAGCTGAAAAGCAAAGGATTGTGTGTTTAAAAACAATTCTGTTTTGCAAAGTAATTGGCAAGATTTGCTCTCGTTGTGAGTAGTATCTCAAACACAGGAGCCTGCTAGAACTCCTCCACTTAGAATTTCTTTCTCCTTTAGAAAGGCTTTTAATGCTTGGGATGCTTAGAATAATTTCTGGCCTTACAGTGTGTTTTTCATATTCTGTAACTGAATACTTTTGATATGCAGTAGTGTTATCTGACAGGATTGTCTCTTGCCTAAAGAACCTACTCTGAAGAGATTTTTTCCTTCTGTGGTTTATATAATGAAGTATGTAAGAGGGCAAAATTGGTCAAGAACAGTGTTCTTAGAAGTTCTTTGAAGCAACATTTTGTTTTGTAAACGTTATTATTATGATGATGGATTGTGTTGTTAGTAAGTACAGGGTGATCTGCATGTCTCTCCTTGCTCTTCAGAGCTGATTCCCTTCTTGGTGTGGTTTGTATCAATTACTGAGGTTTATTTTTCCTGTCTCTCTTTAGGTCCTTGCTAAACCTAATCCTTAATGAATGCGATTGTAAGGCCAAGAATGTTGTTCCTGTTTTACCCACACATAATGTAATGGGAAGGGTGGTAGAGGATAATTAATTTTATAGCACGTGGCATGTATGATGACAGTGCAAGTCTCTGCTCTTGCTGGTGTTGAGCAGTTCTAGTAGGGACATTCTTCTGTTTAGGAGGTGAAAATCACCTGATAAAGAGCTTTTCATAAGCTTCACTAACTTCCTTTTGAAGAAATGTTTCTGCAGATACCTATGAGCTCAGGTGGAGCCACCGCTCATCTCACTTTTCCTCCCCGAGTGAGCACCAGGAGTTTAAAGAGGAATTACTTGCCTCTTTTTCTTCATCTGCTTGTTAAAATTGATGCAGAATTCTAGTTTCCTGGACTTTTCTTTAATTGAATGCTGAAGGATGGATAATTGGACAGCACATGGTGATGTGCAATTTTTTTTTTTTTTGAGAGCTTGAGTGCTCTTTAGGAAGTGCACATATGGGCATTCAGCTTGCAAAAGCTTGTGTCCATGGAGGAACTTGGGGTCTGAACTGATCGTTCACTCAATGAAAGAGGGAGGGTGGTGCTGATGAAAGGGTGGGATGTGGAGAGCAGCACCATCACCATTAAAAAACTGAGTTTATTGCTTAATCTTGGAACATACAAAAGGTTTTTTCTCTTCTCATTTTGGCTTTTTCTTTTCTTCCTCCTTCCTGCTTCCTTTCTTATTTTTGTTTGGCTTTTTTTGCTCCATGGTGCAAGTATTCATGTTACAAACCATCAGTGAGTGCTACAATATCCTTAAGCTTCCTGCCCTGAGTCTCCTTACTGGGTTGAATGAACCAGGGTTTTTTAATCAGTTTTTTTGATTGTTTTGCCTCTCTGTCGTTTGCCTCTTTTGCTTACCCTCGATAGTTTCAGCCTAACTTGTTTACTAAATATAGCTGTGTCTTGTTGTTCTTTAACTGCTGGTTTCTTGATCCCTTTCCTGACTTTGTTGGCTGCACTGCTCTGCTTTGCATGACCCTGCTGTCCATGGGGAAGGACAGCCTCCTCTCACCAAGTGTTTGCAGAATCCACCTTCTTTCTTTGCTTGGTGGTGTTCACTGCCTTCCTGCCCTTCGAGTGATGGGGAATGCATGCTCCTGTAGCTTCTTAAGCAAGATATTTTTGAGTGCAAATCTGTCTTATTGTAGAAGTAGGCTTACTTTTTGTATTTAATGCCTCTTCTTTCTGGAGCTGCTTGTACTTGTGAGTAACTCTTTGCATGATAGAAATGCAGTGTGAGGGGCAAGAGCAGGAACAACAGCTGTGCACTATAAGTGGATGTGATGTATTTTGTACAATTACTTGGAATTTTCTATGAATTAAATTGAAGACAAATAAATACTCACTGTTGTCTGCCATCTGGTTCTCCTGTTTTTCTGAAGCTCCACTCATAGCTGTAAATGCAGAGTTCCAGCCTGGAGTTGGTTCCCATTTCTCTGGCCAGTTTTGAGCTTAAAAAGTATGGTAAGTTTTGAGCTTAAACCAGAATGGTTTATGTTTGATTGTATTTTGGATTTGTGTAAACAGTCTTAAGGCATCAAGCTAAATTGGCCGGCTTTCATAATCCTCTGGGAAAACTGGGAGTTTGAAACCCATTGGATAAATGAAAAAAAAATGGTTCTAAGCCCTAGATTTGGCTCCCTAAAGGGATGCTGTAAATTAGTTAGATCTAGAAATGTGGTTTAGTTAAAGTAAATGAAAAAGTGTTTTCATGAGAACCTTATAATTTTAATTCTCAACTCAGAATAATTTCTTTATTCAGAGTTGAGACACAAAAGTGAGAAAATGGCTGTTGACAAGAAATTTATATTTGCTGTCCAAACAAAGAGGTAATGATTTCACCACTCTTTTATGGTTTTTAATGAAATCATGACGTATGGGTACTAGAAATTGTTTTAAAATGCTTAAATTGGTCATTGGCTGAGGTAAGCAAGCCTGCACATTCATAACTAATTAAACAATGCCAAATATACATAAGATGAATGGTAGGGCTGTTAGTTTCCTTACAGTTTACTATGTGTTCATTTTCTTCTCTATTGAGAACAGAAGAAAAATGTTGCTTTTGCATCAAGGTTCTGAAGAGCTTTGTAGAAAATAACAGCAGTAGGATAGGCTTGAGTTTGTTTCCATCCCCCTTTTTCTTGGTCACAAGCAGACCATGCCATTTCTTGCTCTGTGTGCATGATATGAATATTTCCTTCATTAGAACTCAAGATTTGCATTGCAACTGGTTTAGGAGTTGATTGGATGCAATTTGACTAAATGGAGTTTCAGAAGAGCATTTCTAAAAATATACTTTTCAGTATTTCCAAAGAGAGGTGTGGAAAGGAGGGACCTCCAGAGGTAAGGACCATAAATTAAACTCTTTCAGCTGCAAGATTCAGAGACATGGCAATACTCATGTCTGTGTAGTATCACTTAGCTTCTTTAAACAAGAGCTCTAACAAGGAGGTAATTACAACTTTGTTTAACTATGAAATTCTGCATTGAACTGCTATCCCCTCCTTTCCCAGAGTGTGTTGTGCAAATGCCATCAGAGAGACCTGGCAGGCAATCAGTGGTTTGTGTGGCTCTGGTGCTTGCTTTTTGAATTCTAAACATGTCCATGAAAACCATGAGGCAAGAAGGACAATAACAGGCAGTACAAACTCTGGTTTTGTTTTTTTTTTTCATGATTTGAAATTTTTTTTTAATATTCTTTCACAGGTTAAGCATGAAGCAGGACTGAATGCATCTGCATGTCTATTTTCTAAGCATTTAATGGTGGCATTTTTCCATGAAAATTATATGACATATTAAAGAAAGATGGCATGTTGGCAGCGCTGTTCTCCAAATCTGGATTTTTTTTTTTCTGTATTTTTCTATAATCTGTGACTGTAGCATTTTCTGAGAGATGCTTGGAGGGATGAAGTGTTGGTTATAAACAAAGAGTTGGGTGATTTGAAATATTTTCAAAGGAGCTATAAAAATAGAAACTGCCACTCTTCATCTCAAGCATAGAGAAAAGTGGGTCTTAGCTATAGTTGTAGAAAACAGTTCAGATTCTTGTAAAACAGTTTTTTTTCCCCCTGAACACTTTATTTGGGCTTATTAATGGTTCATTAGAAATGGTATTCCAGCATGGTACTATTCCTGTGCTGTTTGCTAGAATAACTAATTGGAATTGTTGGTAGAAACTCTAAATAGGAAGAAACAAGTGCTGGTCCCCAAGTGCTGTAGAGCTTTTGGTGGTGTATTTCCAAAGTCTATCCAACATATTAGGCAGTAATGGTGTTACAAACTGATATACATTTTTAGGAATCAGTTGGAAAATTGTTGCAGTGTGGAGATAATTTCTGTTTGTGGTTAGCATCACGCCTCAGACTTTTGCCTGCTAGCTGATTTAGGTGCAAAGAAAACAGATTGAAGCTGGCAATCTTCAAATTTGTAAACTCTGAAGTTTAGAACCACCCCAGCCAAGAACTGAAAAACAATCCCACTTTATTCATGATGTGGACAAATATGGACTCAAAGTTATTGTTTAATCACAGAATGGTTTGGCTTGGAAGGGACCCTAAAGGTCATTTAGTTCCAGCCCCCCTGCTGTGGGCAGGGACACTTTTTGTTCAACCAGGTTGCTCCAAGCCTCATCTAAAGACAAATTTATTCTGAAATAGACTTCCATTTTTCATTTTCAGATGCCAAACCTTTGGATGTTAATAGCTGTTAGTTATTTAAACTCTGGAGGGATTCATGCTGTGAGCATCAGGTTGGTGGATGTTAGCAATCTTTGATCTTAGAGTACTGCAGAATGGTTTATTATGGGTTAAATATCATGGTGCATTAGGAAATATTTGTTTGGAGGAATCTTATATTTCTTTTTCATTGGGGTATTTTGTCAGTGAGCTGGTGTGGTATGGTGTGGGACTCTAATCTGGCATCCTATTTACTGAACTGGAGATAGGAGACCAGTTTTTCTTTATATCAAGTCATATGAGTTTTGAACAGCTATTTTGTCATTTTGATCATTCATTTAGTGTGTTTGTCTGCCAGACTTGTGGCTCTGCTACAGGAATGTTTGAATGTGTGTGTAGTATTCTGCTTGTAGAGAAATGTGAGGTTGGGAGGGCATTTTTTTTGACTTTTAGTAGTCAAATGTTGAAGTCATCCTCCACCTCAGAACCAAAGACTGTGAGCTGTTTCATACTGGATTAAGGTATTTGAAGCATTGTTAGAGTGGAGATTTTATCTCGTTTCCCTCTCTGCATATCAGTTCAGTTATTGCCTAGCTAAGTAATACAGGTTTTTGTGTAGAAATTCTTGCTAACATGCTTTTAATTATCTGCATTAACCTTATTATTATTTGCAATGGAAATTTCAATTTCCTGCTCCTATAGCTACAGCAGCTTTACTAGCAAAAGGGCTCTAACTTGGCTGCTGTTTTTTTGTGAATGAATGGCAATGTTACTGTTTGTTTTCTATAGATCACAAAGGGATGTTTTTTCCCAAAGCTGTAGATAAAATGACAGGGAGTTTCAGGAAAAAAAGTGAAAGAGAATTGACAAGGAAGTGTTTGCAGCCTAAATTGTATTTGTCAATTCATGCAGATTTGTGTTTGATAAGATCACTTATGTCTGCCTTTCAGCCTTTAATTGAAGTTAATTTAAACAGATAAAATTTTAATAGTCCTTATTTTAGTTTCCAGAACTAATTGGGGAATTTCCAGACTCTGGTGTCTGCATAGGTATATACATAGTAACACACACCCACTGACATCCCAGTACCCTCTCCCCCAGTTTCATTTAAAGGATTCAAAGTCTGGCCACCCTTCTAGTGAAGGAACTTTTCCCAATATCAAATCCAAACCTGTCCTGCAATTTTGTGTGTTGTATCCCTTGTTTCCTGGGAGTCTGACCCTCACCTTATATATAACTTATCTCTTATGTAATGTAGCCCTATTAGGACTTACTTTTTGTATGTGTGACTAATGCACATTTGGTTTCCTGTCAGTATTATTGGATCTTGATTATCTTAAGCATTGCAGTGTGTATTTTGGTTTTGAAAAACTTTAGGCTAACTTTGAAGTAGCTTTTTTTTTTTTTTTTTGCTCATTCCTATGTTGCTTTTTACTGAGTCTTTTGCATGCAGCATGAAACTCAAAATACCTTCAAAGTTAAACTAATTAGCAGGGAAATCTTTACTAGAAAAAAGGGACTTGCCTCGGATGAACAAGAAGCTGCATTTTGGCAAACAGCTCTTCTGTACTATCATGCAATCTTTGGGTATGTATTTTTAGAAGAAGAATGGGTAGGGTTGATGTCATCTAAGAGTTGCCTGTTGGCTCTGAACCCCAGTTTTCTTCATCAGCTTAACTCCTCTGGGATGTTACCAACCCTTGTGCTGCAGTACTGCCTTAACAGCCTTGGGTACTGGCTCCTGCCTTTGATCTGCATCTTTCTTTGTTGAGAAATGGGGGTGCAGAAACAGCCATTTCATAGTGATTAGTGATTTTCATCTGCCTCATCAGCTTTAATGTGTGTGCTAACACCCCCCTTCTCTGTCATGAACAGGTCATGTTGTGTCCTGCATTCTCCTAGAAGGAGCTGCCCATGGGCATTGTCACACTGGGGAGCAGAGCCAGATCCCCACTGGGATTTGGGGCAAGACCCTTGAGATGGAAACCATCTCTGCTTCTCTTTGCTGGTTCCCCTATAGATGTGGTCCTGAGTGATGTGTAGGGAAGCTGGTGGTGTGACAGCACAGATTTCATGTGGTTCTACAAAACAGGGGTAATGCTAATAATTGCATATCATGTGTAGTTTTCACTTTCTGTGAACAAGCAGTTTTGGAGCAGGGAAGGGAAAGGCAAATGCCTGCCCCTGGAAGGAAGGCCTCTAATTGGAGACTGCAGGAGAACTGGTGAACCCCCCAGTGAACTCCCTGGGGGGTTTCGTGGGGATGCTGACAAGCTCAGCTACTGGAGGGATGCTCTGCAGAGTAACTTGTGTTTCTTCCTGTTGTGTTAGACTGCTGTGACATGCCCTCCTCACTACGACTACCTAGATTGTCCAACACTAACTTTGTAGAACCACCCATCCCCTCTTCAGTACCTCTGTGGATGCCTTGTTTTGATTGTTTGGGTTTTTTTTAAACTTTTATTCCATGTGGAATATTATTTTGTGTTTTTCACTGAAAAGCCATTTAACACTGAAATGCCATTTAACTTCAAGTTTTTGATGGAAAACTCCTGAGGTTGTGTATGACGTGTTCACCATGCTTGCCATGGGCTACTTCTATGTCATGTCACCCTTTTTCTAACCTGTGCTCTCAGATGCTGACCTTTAGTGATTTCAGTGTTATATTTGTATTCTCGAAATGGAAAACTCAATCACCTTGATGCTCTGATAACTTGATGTCTTTCTGGGCCACTTCCAGGGATCCTGGAGCAGGAGGGTGCTGCTGCTTGTTGCACTCTACTGGCTGTTCAGTCCAATAAGATTCTGCTCCTTGGTTCTCTTCCAACAAGAACCATCCCTCTTATTTAGTAAGATAATGGCTGCCATATGGTTTTCTTCAATACCCTCTTCGCCTAATTTTTCATGTGTGCTTATGTACTAAAAGCTTTGGGGAGCCATCTTCCATGCTAGTAGAACACTGAAAATAGGTAACTTTCTGCATTTAGAAACTTGTTGGAGCTACACTTTTTCAACATATCAAAGATAATTGTAGAGGGTGATCTTGTCCCCCAATGAGTTACAGCTGGACTAATTAGGTGATTGGGTGCTCTTGTCCCCCAATTAGTTACAGCTGGACTAATTAGGTGATTGGGTGATCTTGTCCCCCAATGAGTTACAGCTGGACTAATTAGGTGATTGGGTGATCTTGTCCCCCAATGAGTTACAGCTGGACTAATTAGGTGATTGGGTGATCTTGTCCCCCAATGAGTTACAGCTGGACTAATTAGGTGATTGGGTGATCTTGTCCCCCAATGAGTTACAGCTGGACTAATTAGGTGATTGGGTGATCTTGTCCCCCAATGAGTTACAGCTGGACCAGTTGCTGAAGACTGGAGGCAGGCCTGATCTTGACAGGCCACACCTGTAATCAATTAGTAATCAACTAGTGCTATATAAGAGTAAGGAAAGAGGAGGGAGAGGAGTCAGAGTACTGCGAGGACCTGGAGAAGTCAGTGTGTCGAGGAGCTGCCTGTGAGGAACATCAAGAAGGTATGAAGCTCTGATAATATGAAATCCTTGTGCTATGATGGTGGTAGAACCTGTGCTAGCTGAGACAACAAATGGTGACCCCGATGTGATTTGGGACTAAACTATGTGACATGATTGCAATGGGACTGTAAAAAGAGAGTGAAAAGAAATTTTTGAAGGGTACCCTATAAAAAGTGAGTGAAGGCAGCAGGGACGCTGTGGGAGTCTGGACCTAATTCAGATGTCTGATTTGAGGTGAGCAATTGCGAAAATAATGGGGAATAATTTGTCAGACGAGGAAAATACTGTTTTGTCCACGTGGAAAACTTTACTGAAAAGAAAAAATGTTCAAACTTCTGATTGTGATCTTGGTAGTTTACTGATATGGTGCAAATCACAGGACTTTGAAGCCGATGCTGACACTGCCTTCAGTGTCCATGCGTGGAAAAGGGTTGGAAAGAGACTATGGGAAGTGATATCTAAGGGGGAATAAGAATGCTGTCGATTTGGCTACTACCTGGAGACTGTTGTATGAGGCACTGAAAGAATGGAAAGTAGAACAAGATAGAGGGGATGAATTGGAGGAGCAGGAAATAGAGCAAGAAATGGGATTTGACCAAATACCCTGTGGATTTGGGGGAAACTGGATTTGACCAAATAACCTCATGGATTCAGGAAACTGGATTTGACCAAATACCCCGTGGATTTGGGAAACAGGACTTGAACACTAAACTATTGTCAAAATATAATAATTACAACAATTAGTGTTTGCTAAACATGAGTGTAAAAGACCTTGAAGATAAGTGCTTTTGTGAATTGGGAAAAGCTGTAGAACTGAACTAATATTTAGAAATATATGTCTGTGCTGTAACATGCTGTTTTGAACATTTGTATAACTCTTAATTCTAAATGAAATATACAAATATGTAATAATGTTAATTTATTTGAATATGTACTTCTGGAAATGCTGCAACTCTGTGGTTAAAAGAAAAAGGGGGAATTGTAGAGGGTGATCTTGTCCCCCAATGAGTTACAGCTGGACCAGTTGCTGAAGACTGGAGGCAGGCCTGATCTTGACAGGCCACACCTGTAATCACTTAGAACTAGTGCTATATAAGAGTAAGGAAAGAGGAGTGAGGAGTGTCAGACTACTGCAAGGACTGGGCAAAGTCAGTGTGTAGAGGAGCTGCCTTTGAGGAACATCAAGAAGGTATGAAGCTCTCATAATACAAACACCTTGTGCTATGATGATGATAGAACCTGTGCTAGTTGAGACAACAGTTAATCATAATATATAATCATATATTAGTTTTTTAGACTCTGAGGTACATTCCTCTTATTTGTTAATCATTATTGGTTTGGTTGTTTTGATGTAACCCATTTTTCCAAGGACTTTATTGCAGCAATTACATCTGTTCAAGGTGAAACTTAGAGGGAAGTGCTGCATCAGATCACTGGAGATTCTCTGCTGCTTTTACAGCTAATTTTTATGTTTTGTGGTGCTGAAGTTAATGATTTCTTGCTGTGTGCAGTGTTTCACGTGCGTAGTCTATGTTGTATCTGCTTTATTACCAAGAGTATTTTTTTGAACCCACATGTGTCAATGTAATTCATAGGAAACTTATCTTTGGTTTTGTAATCGAACACACAGAGTTGTATTTAGGTGCTTTCTAGTGCTGCCTCTTTTACTGATCTAGCAAGTGACTCGTGGCAGTCATAGGGTAGTTATAGTTACCAAGAGGTGCTGCAGCTCTTCTGTTACATATTGTGATCTTTTTTTTTGCCATTTGCGGTTCTGCTCTCATTTTGCATTTTACTTTTCTACTCTCTTTTGAGTAAGCTGCATGTTGAGCAGTTCATCTACTTTCTACCCGCCATAAAACCCCCTCAATTTTAGTTTTCAGGCAGTAGTTTGTAGTCCTTTAGTAGGTCAGTGTTTCTGTTTGTATAAAAACATTTCTGAAGGTGTCAGCAAGAGCAAACTAGATGGAGTCAAGCTCTGGTGTTGTTCTCACTGCATTCCCTGCTGTGGAGATGGACAATGCACTGGTGCCTGTGGGGAAGAGCTGGATCCATCCCATGGCTCAAACCACGTGGTGGAGCTGTGCTGGGGGACTGCAGGGGGCTGGTGAGAGACAGCTGTGGCACCAGAGAACAGCAGAGAACAGTCCTGGGTGTGACGCTTCTGTCTTGGGAAGCAAAGAATTTTGTATTTATTTTGTTTTAGCCTGATTCTATAACATCTCTTCAGGTGAATGCTGAGTACTGGCTGTATTTGAGGGCAGTAGGGTGAGAAAGACAAAAGGTGAGCAGTTGAAGCCCAAATGATTTCTTGTGTGAAATGTTTAGGATTAGCTGTGTTCCCATCAACATGATAATGAGTGTGTTTCTGCAGAGAGTCAGTTAATTCCTGATCTGAGTTTCCAGGCTAGATGGTTTATCTCATGATAATGGCTTTCTCACATCCAGGGTGACAGCAGTTCTTGTAGTCACGTTAGAGAAACCCTTGAGTCTTGCTGAGGAGCTTTGGGATGCTGAGTGTTGTAGGCTCAGCTTTTCTGTCCCCAGGGAGCCCAGGGGCAGGGGGCTGCAGCAGTGCCACGCCTGCCTGTGACTTTGGTGGGTCACTCTTGGTGGCTGTGTGGGAGGTTACAGGCAGGATCCATTTAGCACTGTGTCTCTGGAGGATGGAGGATGTGGGGAAGTGAGTGGGCAGATAGTGGTCTGAGACCTTGGTTTGGAAACTGTAAAGATACCACTGGGTAAAGAAATGAAAGAAGGTGCCTGGGGGTGTGTGCTGCCCAGCCTGTGATCTGGTTGCCCGTGCACAGAGCCAGCTGAGAGGGTTGAGCTCCCATTGTGGAGCTCCTGGTGCCAGCATGGGGGTGGAGGTGGTTCACTGCACACCCCAGAGGTGAAAATGTTTTCTTGAAGTGTAGCTGCAGGACAGATGCTGAGGGAGGAAGAACAGCTTGGTGTGCTGGTGGAGCAGTGGAGGAGGCAGTTGGATGCTGTTGGACATGCCAGTACTCTCCAAATCCCAGCCACTTTCTTCTCCCTCTGCTGCTTTCCCTCCCCTTCTTCCTGTCCCTCTCCTGCCATTCTCAAAAAGGGTGTGTGAAAAGACAGAAAGGATTTTCCTTTTCAGAGCCTTCTGGGAAAGCCTGATATTACACATCCACCTATGTCAATGTGTCTTCTCAAAAATCAAATATAAACTAACATAGTATTGTTTTCTTAACCAAACCAACCCCAAACTTCATCCTGTTATCCCATTTATTTATTATTGTTCATCTTGCTGTCCTTATAAAGGCAGTTATACATATCTTCCACATGAGAAAATGTGTTTTAATTTCATTTTACTGTTGCTGTATGCTAAATTAAAAAATAAGCCAACCTAATTCCCTTAGAACAAATATTTTATGGAAAATTTATTTTCCCTTAGAATGTAGATTTTATGGAAATATCTGAAATTAAGGAGTCAATTTTAATCTAATACTTCATTTATAAGACTTGATTTTGAGCTTCATATTCTAAAACTAGTGTGTTGTAGAGCAGGTAATCATA
Organism: Serinus canaria; assembly: GCF_022539315.1. NCBI lineage: Eukaryota > Metazoa > Chordata > Aves > Passeriformes > Fringillidae > Serinus > Serinus canaria. The sequence continues at coordinate 24,072,010 of NC_066316.1, forward strand.
GGAAAGGCAAATAAGTATCAGATTACAAAACTTTTCTACATTAAAAATATGACCATATGTGCCTCTGAATAATTCCAGATGGAAGGCTGCTGGTTTATAATTTGCTTTATATTACATTTCTTCAGAATTCCTTGCTTCTTTTTTTTTCTTTCATTATTGTTGTAAATCCAGAGATATATTACAAGCAGAAAAAGTAAAGAGTGCAAAATAATAGTTTATGCCAGCAGACTTTTAGGTTGGACATGATGAAAAATTTCTTCACAGGAGGGGTTGTAAAGCGTTGGAATAGGCTGCCCAGGGGAGTGGTGGAGTCACCTTCCCTGGAAGTGTTCAAAAAACCATGTGGCACTGGAGGACATGGTTTAGTGGTGAACAGGGATTGATGGTCAGACTGGATGAGCTTAAAGGTCATTTCCAAACCTAAGGGTTCTACTTCACATGCTAGGTGTGTCAATCCCATTTCCAATGTTTTGGTTGCATACTTGAGCTAAGAGGGGTGTCAGGGTTGGATTGGTCATACAGACTTTTTAATACTTTATTATGTAGTCCCTAAGTGATCCCATTTTAGAGTACAATTCTTTTGTAATGTGTATTTTAAGAAGCATATTCAGATGCTTATTGACAGAGTTTCCAAAGTGAATGTGAAACCTTTCAAATAAAAAGGGAGAAACTTGAGAAAGTTACAGATCTCTGAAAACATGCAAAAAATATTATAATAAAAATGGTTTTGCAACCTTGGCTGTTTGCTGACAGTAGTACAGCATGGAATTCCTTTTGAAACAAACATACTGATGAAGCTTATCAGCTTATTCTGTTTCATGAGACCTCTTTTAACAGCCTTGTGTTACAAAAAGAACCTTAGAAATAGGCACAAGCTTGATTCATTTTGTCAAAGGCAGTGGTTTTTTATCTCAGTAATTGCAGCTGCACTTTCATGGTCAGGTGAGAAAAATGTAATTTCAGGTTTTAGTTAATGGAGCTGTAATTGTTGCTATGTGGGAGGTCACCTGGGGCTCCCTTTGGGAGTGGGTTGTAGTAATCCTCTTACCCTCCTGCCCTGGGCAACCTGATCATTCTTGATCCCCATGTGGAATATCTGAATTGCAATTCTGGTCCTTATTAGTCCTTGCTTGCTTACTTTTTGTGATAGAGCACTATCAAGTTCATTCAGGATGATCATTTCAATTCTTAATATTTGTGCTTATCTATAGCATTTTCCTTACATCTTTTTATTTACTAATTTCTCACACAGTTGTAACAGTATTTCATAAGTCTCCATTGCAGGAAATAATAATGATACCCATGTCAATAGATTCTTTGTGTTTAATTTCACTCAAAACATCACATGGGGTCCATGTGCAAGATATTAATAACACAGATGATGAGCTTGGCATAAAAAGTGCCTGTTCCAAGTTGCTTTTTCATCTATATCCTCCTTGTTTTTATTTATTTCCCCACAATCAAATTTCTGGGCTTTAAGAAATACTATGTGCTGTATTTACTTAATGGCAGAGGAAAGTATGGGGTTTAGTTTTGGCCATAGCAATCACAAAGAATATCTGGAATATCTGAATAATCAGAACAATCAGAATATCTGGAAAACTTATTTCCATGTCTGGAAACTTTATCCTTCTTTTATTACTTCTTGGGGCTAAGTATTGATTAAATTACTGATTATTCAGGAGTCATGTGAAATACAAAATACTTCAGAGCCTTGTGGTTTTAAGCCTTTAGAAGCTTGCCCCAATGCCTTTGGCTGGGCTATATAATTAAAGAGGTGTTCTTCATGTGCTTTGCTGAGGTTTTAACTGCTTGTGCCTGCAAAATGGGGATTTTCTTTTTGTCATGCAGGCAAAGTGAGTTCTGTGATATGTGCTTTTTACAATAAGTGCAAATGTGTTGTTTTAAAAAAAAAATCAGATCAGTTTCAATGATGTTACAAGTATGTGCAGCTTAAGAGAAATCATCTCGATTACTCGAAAATCTACATCTCTGTTGCAAAGTGCAATTTGAGTAAAATAGTTTCAGAACCTCCTGTACAGTTCTATTTCTGAAATACTGCTAGGAAAGAGGCCAGAATTAGAAGGGGAGCAAAATTTAGCAGTATGGAGGACTGGGATTGCTAATGGTAAGCTTTTTCTCATGCTTCTGACTGTACCATTTTTATGGTCTTTTAGAGAGGGATATTGTGATATTTCTTCTAGGCTGAATTATTTTTGTGGTTTAGGCTTCTTTTGCTTCAAATTCTATACTTGTAAAGGATTTTATCACTTTTCTGTGAAACCTTTGCCCTGGTCCTTTAGCATTTTAGGTGAAAACTGTCCTTTGCAGCTAGAAATTCCCATTAACTGGCTAATTTCTCACACAAAGTTTAAATGTATTCACAAGCCCTTGTGTATAAAGAGGAGGTTGTTTCCTTGCAGTTGCTTTGAGAAAACAGGGGAGTGAAGGAGCTTGTGCAATATCATATCAGGCTTGTTTGCTCAGTTGATGTTATAATAACCCCCTCAGAATTGCTACTTTGTAAATGACACCCTACCTACTGTTAATTATTTTTAATTCTTAAATTAATTCTGTTTGGTGAGCGTTTAACCTGGAAGACTTGCCTTGATATGTAGGGTCCATTAGCTTGCATGGTGTGGTGTTCTTTGCATGTGGTTTTTTTTTATTTTTTAAAGGGCTGATGTAGCAGCAATAAGGAGCCATCTGGCATTTCTTAAAATTTGTGGTGATTCCTCTGCATTAGGGTTTCAGGAAGACACTGTCACCATACCCTCCAGCAGCTCCCTCTTCTCTGGGGACTCCTTTTCCTGGTATTTCCTATGGTGCTTAGGAGATTCAGCCTTTTGGAATTTGATTTGTTTTACCAGGGGACCAGTGAAAAACCATTGCAAGGTGGCAAAACCTGCCCACCCATGCCTTTGTAAGGGATGGAAGGCTGGGCTGGGGTGTGTGTGTGTGATATATTGGAATTAATTATGACAGAAACTGTATTTTGGAGTAGAAATGTGTAGCTCACTCAGTTACATCAGCACCAATATTCTGTGTGTAGCACGAGGAAGATGGTGTGGGGTGGGCGGATAATCAGCTTAAAAGGTGGCTGAATTGGTTATTCAGTCTTCCAGCAGGAGTTGCCTTTGAGAAAAAATCAGGAATGAAGAGCAGAGGCCCACCTGGGAGTGATTTGCTGCAGGTATGAAGATGTAAGATTTGAAAAAGGAGAGGGATGCTGTAAATGGGAGGTGTGCCTGCCTCCCCCAGCATGTCCTTTCACACAACCTAGTGATGTTTTCTCAGGTGAAAGGTGGGCTGGCACAACACAGGAGACAGCTTTATACCTTCAAATGACCATTGAAATATTTAATTAGAAGCAGGTGTGTAGAGGAGAGAATGCCTTAGGAGCACAGGTGATTGCAATAACCAAAATGTTTTACAAGACAAAGTGATGCATTGCATAAAAATCTAGAGGATTGATGAGTGTTAAATCTCAGTGACACAGTTGGTTTCTTCATAAAGTTAGTTCCTCAGCATTACTCAAAAAAACATGCTATGGCTTTTGGCATGGATATCTTTATAAATTGCTACTTTTTGGTCTGAAAGTCACCTTTTGATCACTTTCCTCTTTCAGTATGGGTATATTAGAAGTTTTTAGTGTGAGTGAAGAAGAAAATGGCAGGTGTATGTTCTTGGTTCTGCAAAACATTGATGCTGCCTAGTAAAACCACTAACTAAGGGTTGTAACTGTTTAAAATTCCCTGTTCAGGTCTTCTCTGATTAAAATGCTTAAATAGAAATGTTTCAGGTTTATGTTTTTCTGTCTGGATAGATAATGGCTTCTCCAGATCTTTTTGGTGGTTTAATCTGCTTACTTTAATTGTCTAAAAAAGCAAATCTGAAGTGACATGGAGATGGCTGTGGGTTGAGAAATTTCAACTGTACAATTGTTTTCTTGTTATTTTAGTAGACATGTCTAAACTTCTTATTTATATAACCTTCCTAATTAATTTAATGAACTCTAGTTCTGATATTAGATGCAACTGCATACTTTGTTCAAATGTCTGAGTGGTTATTCAGTTTTTCTCTATTTTATAAATGAATTACCCAGATATATCTATTTAACTCCTATATTTCTGATGCTACACTATCTTGAGACATGGAGTCTCATTTGCTTGGGCTGCATTTTTGTAAGTGACACTTGACAAGCCAGCAGACAGGAATTTAGAAACTGATAAGTGTTGGCATCTTTAGTTACTGATCACATTCTGCCACACATGCCCTCACAATGGCTTTTTGGGTTTTTGTTTCCTCCCCTTGCATCTGTTCCTGCAGGGCTTATTCTTTGCTCCTTGGCTGATTTGCAGACACATGTTACTGGAGTTATTTTTGTGTTGTATTTCTTTGCAATCAGGGAGCTAACAAAAACTGCTGCAGTGAATGTGTATTTGCACGTAGCTTAAGCTATTCATGTAGGTTGCATTGCTTTGCAACAATAATGCATGCTCAGAATGTTCATTTGCAGCATTTAGCATATTTGCCATGTTTTTGGTACATTTAAACATGTGTGCATGTACTCTTTTCATCAGAAATCTCCAGAAGACCTAATGTTTGAGCCAGCAGAACAGGGAATCTTCTACTGAAATAATTCCCCCCTTCTTTACCACTCTCTTTAGGATTTTTTTCCTTTTCCTTCTTTTCACATATGTGAATGTATAAATTGCACTCAGTTCAATAACTGCTTGTACAGCTCATGCAGAAACTCTTACAATACAGGCTGTTTGCCAAATGTCAGAGATGCATTCTTAGTAATAGTGGAGTGTCTGCAGGATGTCTCAACCTCTGTTTTTTATTATACATTAGTGCATTAATTCTCCCGTATCTTAACTTCTGAAGTTATTTTCACCCAAGTCCATTCACCTCAGTCTTCATGATTTGCTTGTGGGCTTGTTTGAAAATGCCTGCAACTTTAACCAACATGGAGTGAGTGAATTTTTTTTTTTTTTTGGAGGTATAGGGCTGGATGGGCCTGTTTTATTTTGTCTCCCTTCATTCTTCCCCACAGGCCATCAGTGAAAATTAAATTCTTCAAGATATTAGTTTTCCAAATGAAAATAGACTTTTCAGTGAGTAGATGAGAAATGTTTTTGTGACTACAGGAAGCAGGAGGATCAGTGTGTGTGTAAGAAACAGCTTATTGCTGGCTTTTGTCTTCTTGTTGGGCAGCTCTCTTTGCATCAGTGTAGGTTCCTCTTGGTCCACCTAAATTATGGCAGGTTCCAGCCTTTACAGTAAATTTCAGTTAGACTTGTAAAGCTAACTTGAACTTTAGACACACAGTATCTTTATTATATTTATTAGCAAAAAAGTATTTTTTTCTTCTGTGTGCTATATGTGTAGAGTAGACTGGTTTCACATTCTTCAGAGAGGGGGCAAATTCTGTAACCTTCTGGCTTAAATGATCAGATATTAAAACAAGTAATCCCTTGCCATGTTCTTGACAGACTCTCTGTTGGGAGGACTGTCCATCAGCATAAATCAAAGTTATCACATCAGAGTCTGCTGAAGTTTTTTCAACATGCACAACCAAAGCACAGCAGGCCAGATCCCCTCTCCTTGATGGAGTTCTGTTGATCAACATCAGCTGAATTTCTGACCCATCATGTGCAGTGGTCTCAATTCCCAAACACAGCTCTCCTGGCTCTGCCAGACGCCAGTGCCACATTTATATTGGAGGAGGGTTTGTTGTATCAGCTGTGTTACAGAAAATCTGTTTTCCCCAGGCTGTTTGTTACAGACAACATGTTCATTGTGACTTTGGCTGGCTATCAGATGCTTCTATTTAAACAAACAAATTTCTTCTAGTTTTCCTCAAGATGTGCTGCAGTGAAGTACCTCTGAGACAAAATGAGTGATGCATATGTATGCAATAAGTGACATCAGGATTTGTTCAAACACATCAATAAAGCAGTCATTGAATTGTGACATCAGGATAGGTCCTAGTGGCAGTAAAACAGCAACCTAAAAATTTCCAGGTGTTTTCTCCCAGGTGTTTTTTCCACTTCACACCCGATGGGTGCCCACAGCATATGTACTCCCTGTGTTGTTGCTCACAGGTGAGCCACAGAAAGGTATGATTTGCCATATTTAAGGAAGAAGTCTTTATGTACAGATATGTCAAAGCAGTTGTGTGTTTGCATTTCTGGATTTTTTCCCTTTTTTTTCCCCTTTTCCCATGAGTTTTGACGCTGCATTTTGGAGCATCTGCTGACAAGAGCATGTCTAAATAGCATAGAGTAGTATCTTCTATTCTTGTGTTTTGGCTGGCAGTGTGTTTTGGCTTGCTGGTGTATTACATTTGTAATCCTAGACCATGCATGCTGTCCTAGAATAGATCATAGAATCACTGAAAAATGTAGGTTGGAACCGCTGGAGGTCATCTGGTCCAACACCCTCCAGCTCCAGCAGTGATAGCTTCAAAAACAGATAGTGTTACTCAGGGTCTTGCTCCACTTGAGTTTTGAATATCTAGAAGAAAAAGTTACACCTGTGGGTACAAAGACAAAAAAATAGGTTGACGGTGTTTAAAAGCTGGCTGAGTTGGAGTTTTCCTTGTTGCCCCTTCCTTTTGCACATCTGAAGAGAGTTTGATTCATTTTTTTTCTGTAGTTGGCACTCCTCAAGGTAGTGAAGAATTGAGTTGGCTCCTGCTTTGACTTTTCTCACAGCCTCTGGTCATGCATGATGTGCTGCAGCCTCCTTACCATTGACTCTCTCCAGCTGGCCCATCCCCTCTGTACTGGAAGATACCAAACTGGACATGTGTCCAGCTGCCACCCAGATGGGAAAAATAATTTCTGCCAAAGTGTTGCTTGCAATTGTGCTCAGACAGCCCAGTGTGTGGGCAGCCTTGGCTGCTGCAAGGATCCCTTGGTGACCCCTCCCAGTTCCTTCACCTGGGTCTTCAGCTTCTTTGTGCTGGTCATACCAGGCTGAATGGCTGTGTGGGATTTTCCTGCCCTGCTGCAAGAGTGTGTTTGTCTTTGCTGAATGTTGTGAGACTTCTGTCAAACCAGTTTTCTAGTTTGTCCTGATGCTGGGGAGCAGCAGCCCTACACCCCACCACTTCAGTCCTCCCCATGGTTGATGTCATGGATTCACAGAGTTGTTCAGGTTGGAAAAGACCTCAGAGATCAAGTCCAGTCATTGATCCAGCACTGCCAGGTCCACCACCAGACCATGTCCCTTAGTGCCACATCTGTGTGGCATTTGAGCTTCTCCAGGGGTGATTACTCAACCCAGAAGTAATTTATATAATGTGTTCTGAGTTTTTCCCTTAAACTGCATTAGGAGTGGGGTATTGATTGCTCTTAAAGAAGATGGGGGTGTTTCCATCCCATTGGGCAGATGAAGCAGTGTTGGCCTGGCTACTGACCCATGAGGGGGCACCTTTGGCATCAGCCTCCAGCAGGACCATTAGACCAGAACCCTTGCATTTGAAGCCCAATGACCCAGCCAGTTTTTCATCCCATGCCTAAAAATAATCACATGTGTTCTTCTCTAACCCAGTCCTTACATTTGAGCTGTGCAGATTTAATAAACAGGTTTCTTATTAATTGTTGAATAAACAAGGAAAACTTTTAATACTGTAGACTTCTAAAGTGCATCATTGCATTTAAGAAGGAATTGGGAATTGTTTGTGGAAAGACAACAGTCCAGTAGAGAGATCTTGTTTGGTTTTTTAACCAGTGTAGATTTGTGAAAGTGTCACATTCAAAGTGATTTGAGCTGGAAAGAAACTAAAGGGAGAATTGCAATTAGTTTGATTTAAATTTTTGGCCCTAATTTATGTTGTTTAAGCTTTATTGCACTGGCTGTGTATAGAGGCTGTTTATAGGAAGAGCAGCTGAGTTAGAGAGGATTTATGGAGAATGTATGGCAGTAAAACTGCAAAGTATCACGAGGGTTCAGCATATTAGAACTATTTTAAGATCATTTATGCTTTAAAGTCACTGAAATTTAAAAACTGTTAAATGTACAGCTTTTTTCTTTTTTTTTTATTGTCTTTACACTTTGTGAGACTCTTTTCTGGATGTGATGGCAAAGAATTGTTTATTTAGAATTCATTCTGTAAACTGTTCTTCTTCTGAAAAGGACCTTGTGTTTGGCTTGGATAAGCCCAAGGTCTATAAGCACAACCATCCTGAAACACTTGGGCTCATCTGAGCCTTGAGATGCAACTCTGGGCAGGGTTTGGTGGAGACAGGGGCAGGGGTCCTGTTTTATAGGGCAGTGAGACAACTTGAGTGTTTGGAAGTCACAGCTGAACACCACGGAGTGATGAACTCTCCTGGGAGAAAATGGGAATGGGAACAAGGGATGCCTGTGACCTTGGTGGAGAATTTTCCCACTGTGTCCATTGTGAGGAATGGGATTGCAAATAGGGGAGATTGCTGTGTGGGCAGAGTTAGGGCTTCCAGTTAAGGCAGGAATAATTCAGTCAAACACTCCTGTCATAAAGGGGGTGTGATAGTCCTGTGTTGTGGTGATTCCAAAGATTTTTATACCTCTTTTGCTGCTCTTCCTCCCCAAAACCTCCCTCTCCATCCCCTTCCCCTTGTCAAGCTCACCCAGCATCCGCCACAATCTGCTGCATTGACAGACCTATTCAAACAGGTGTATTGTATTTAAAATATATGTCCATAGCTTTGCATTAGTGCATTAATTTTGCTCATCTCACTCCATTATTACTTATATGTTCTTTCAGTTTCTTGTCGGTTTTGGACTTGAGAAGGTTTGCACAACCAAAGGTGTGTTTGCTTGCCTTTTAATTAAACCAAGCAGCCTTGATTGTCAAAAAATACACAAGTATGTTGACTTTGCTAGTGGACAGGTATTTGGTCGATGACTTACTTTCCTTTCCATAGATTTTGTAGAATTTATCTTCTGAGAGGCACCTTAATGAATGAACATACATTTTCAGTATGCCATAAGTGACTTGTATCAGCACATGCAGTGGTCAGAACATCAACTGCAAAAGAATGTGGTGGTGGCAGAGATCAGAGGTAGCGTGTTGGAAATGAGCAAAAAATTGTTCTTGAAAATTTGCATGTGCTTGTTTTTGTCCCAAGTGTTGATACAATGTTTTTGAAGGTTATATAAAAAATAGCCTTCTAAAAAATTGTGTAAGCAAAATAAAACCTAAGAATTATTGGAACGAATGTGGAAAAAATTTCTACAGCTGTACATGGTACTAGAGACATTGACTTGTTAAATGTAAAGGAATAAATACAAATGGAGGTGCATTGCCCTTTCGTCCTTAAACACTTGAGTTTGCTGGAAGCACAGAAAATAATGATCAGTTGCTCAAGGCACTGGATGTGTAGATTGATGCCAGCAGGAGTGCTTACAATAAAGAGAATACCTTCAGTTTTGAGTAGAATTCATCCCTATGTTCACCATACCTTGAGGAATAGTCACTCTTCTGAAAATAATCTGCTGTCAAATACCAGGAAAAGCTTGCAATCTAGTTTAACCTAAAGGAAGATGTTTATCATCTTTTAATTTTTTTCATTGTTGACCGTGGCGAGTGGGTGGGGCTTTTTTCGGGTGTTTGCTTTGCTTTGTTTTGTTTTCTTTATTCTTTGTTTTGTTTATTTTTGGCTTTTGGTGCTTTTTGGGAGGGCTTTCTTTTCCACTCTGTCTGAATGAAACATGTTGCCTGAAACTCAGCTTGCAGTAGTTGAATATAGAATTGAGCAGCAAGCTGAACCTGCTGGAAGGGGCTGCAAGTTCACCTTAAACTGCTGCTTCAGTGAGAGAGGACTTTGGTGTTGGGGAAAATTGGGGCAGGGTTTTGGGAGGGAAAATCTCCTGTGCAGTTGGGAATTTCCCCTTCTGGTGCTGCAGGGAAGAATCATGTGTTCTGTTTTCACTGTATACAGTCACTGGAGATCTTGGTCTGTGTGCTGACCTACTCAAGATCATGTGCAGTCTTAGAATTTCTGACACAAGTCAGTAACTTCAGTTTGAAGAAAAACATTAACTTTTGGGCAATTCTGATGTTCATCTCTGCCCCTGGGTACAATCTTAGATTTGCAGTTATAAAAGTGTTTCTTGGTCTGTCAGAGTCTGATTGAAATTCAGCCATCAAATTAATTTTGGAGAATATAATTTCTTTTCTGATAATTACTAGTGATGTAGTCACTGAATTACTGGTGATGTAGTCATTACTGTGCAGCTGCATCACTTTGAGGAACACTTGTATTGAGCTTTTGGTTAATTTGCCTTTTGTGCTGTTAGAAATAAGCACAAAAAGCTTGTGATAAAAATCTGATCCTGGTCTGTGAGTTTGTTAGATGGAGTTAGTGGAGTTGAGTAGAGACAAAGCAATTCAGCTTCAGTCCCCAAGATTCATCCAAGTGACATTGCAGTCACTTTCACCACAAGGCAAAGGAGAAATTCAGAAGTTCCCACTCCTTTCTTCAGTGTTTTTTCCCCTTGCAGATTTAAAGTGCTGACTGAAGTTTGAGCTGCTCTGTGTGTGACTACCTGTAAACAAAGTTCAGACTGCAAGTAATATTTTGTAGCATCAGAAATGAAGAGCTGGAAATCTCCTTCTGTAATATACTGGCATTTTCTCCACCATCATCTCTTGTTCTACTCCATCCCTCTGCTCTTCTGGCTTGGCTGCTGCATTTTTTTTTATTTCCCCAGGTACAGGCAGGTACTTTAAACAAGCAGCTGGCAGGGACTAGCAGCTTTTTCCTCTTTGTTGGCAGGATTTGGTGAGGTCATGCGAGCACTTGCTCCAGGAGCTGGGAAATTGCGTTGCAGTCTGTTCCAGTTAGGTTTTGTGAGTAATTGCAGGCTTCCCTTATCTCCTATTGTCTTAAGGGTTTCTGTTGTTAATTGGTTCAGTTTCATGAAACTGTGACAGCTGTGATAAGCCTTACCATTTTTACTTCCAGTTAAATGTTTATAAAATGTGAATTTCAGTGTATGTGGCTCCAAAGTCAGATGAGAGCCTCTGAGTGTATTTGTTTAATTGTCTGTAGCCAAGTACAATTAGCATGTACTGTACAGGCAGTGTAATTATCCTGTCTAGCAAGCATGCAGAATTCTTCCTTACTAGAAGATTGTTTTATTATTCCCTTGGTGTAGCATGGGGCAGCAGTTGGATCCCTGTGTCAAAAAGAAGAAAGGAAGATGTGCATTTTGTGGATTGCATCAGATTTCAGCTAGCTTAAAATAATGCATTGTGCAAGAACATGTCCTTCAGCTGATTCCCTAAACACTATTGACAAGTTTAACTTCTGTGAGCCACACACATCTCCTGCCATATATGGACCCAGAAACAACATCATTCAGCTTAAAAAATAACTCAGCAATTTTTATGCATTGGTCTAAATGCAGGAGGAATTTGGATTGTTTGCATGGAAGAGAAGAGGAAGCATTAACTTTAACTAAAATATAGTACTCTGAATTTGATAGATTTGGCATGAGTGCTGGTCTAATTTAGTGCTTTCTGGAAAGGTTGTTTATGTGTCCATCTACCATGAACCCATTCTTGGGTTTCTTTGTTTCCCAGGGAAGGGAATTGGAGAATGAATGTGTCATGTGAAACACTTCTTTTTTTCTTTTTTTTCTTTTTTTTTTTATAGATGTGTGTTGATGCCTTTTCTTGTTTATTTGGATTTTTTTGCAAGTGAAATTATAATAGGTGTAAATACCAATTATGCCTCACTGCCTGTACTTGCTCATAAGTTGACTAAACAACTGTAGAGTAATGTATGTAATATCTTGTACAACAGAGGTGTGTTTCTAGCACAGAAGTGCTTAGAAATAATTATGCATTCTTCTTTTCTCTTTTACTGTAGAATAATATTTTTGTTCTCTGCGTTGGTGAGTTTTGTGTGTTGCCTCCATATAGTTAATACTTTAAGAAAGAGCATGAAAGGTTGTTTCAGTAGGCTAAGTAGCTATTGACCTAAATGTTTAAAGCTTATTTTGGAGATGTGAGATGAAAGTGTAACTTCCATAAATAAACTGTCAGTGTTTGAGACTTCTGTTTATTTTCTGCTCTGTTTCTCACTCTGGGGTTGTTTTTTAAAGTGCAAATTAAAAGAAATTACATCATTAAGAAGAGAAAGCAATGAAAATGTCATTCATATAGCCACAAGTTTGCTTGGGCTGTTTTTATGGATGTGTTTCCTTTGAGGCGTTCATCCCCAAGGTTGGTGTGGAGCATCACTGCTCATTCCAGTGCTTCTCTCATTTCTTCTTAACCAGGTGGCAACTGGCTCTAAACCATATCTGTGAAGTCCCAGCGTCCTTCTGTCTGTCCAGTACTTAGTGCTGTTATCTTCATCTGGCATTTCTTGGGATGACAGAAGTGGATTTAGAAATGTGTACAAATATCTGAACTCTGACTTGAGTGACCCAGCTGTTGGTAATACACTGCAAACATGAGTTGCAGAGTAGGATTTCTTTCAAAAGCATCAGTTGATAGCAGTGGTGGGTAGTGGACTGTGGAATATGTGTGGTTTTTTTTTTTTTTTTTTTTGCTCTTTGCCTCATTTTTTTGTAGTGTTTAGTGCAGGGTCTTTTAAAAGCAAATAAGTAGCCTTAATCTACAAAATGAATGTTCCCAGCCTTAACTAGTTACTGAAACATAGACTATCAGAGGTACAGTTGGAGCTGTGTATCTTTGAGTTTGGGGTTTTCTGGTTTTGTTGGGGTTTGTTTTGTTTGTTTTTGTGTATGGATATGCCATTTTCTCATACTCAATTCTGGTTAGCCATAGAATTTTAGAGCTCTTAATTTGGTATAACACTTTCCCTTTTTTGTGTCCTGCTCCTCGGTTTCTAACCACACTGAATGTGAAGGAGCAGTATTTTTTTTTTTTGCCAGTAGAAGAACTGTTTTATACAATCCTGCATTAAAAGATATTCAGGGAATTTCAGCAGTATGTACTTATCTGGAAAGATGAGCTAAACTGCACAACCTGCTTTAACAGGTTCCTGTGAATGCCTGCCTTTCATATGCAATAACAGAGGCAGCTGATTGGGGTTGGCCAAGTTCTGCTACATCAATTGTAATTACCTAAACTTAGACATGCCAGCTGGGATGAGAAAGAAATTAAGTAGGTCTTCCTCTTCTGTCTTCTGTCCCTTATTTCAAGTAAAAGCAGATTACCTCTGAGTCGAAAATGTTTTTAAAATCTTTGTGAGAGGAAACTGAGCCATGATGTTTGTGTTTTTTACATGTGAGAGGTTTTTCTAGATATTTTCCCAAGTATAAGCTGAAAGTGATCATCCTGAGTTGATAACTCTGCCCTGTCCAAACAAGCCCAGTGAATTTGTGGAGGAAGGAGCCTAATTCCTATCTGCCTACCTCTTCAGACTGGAGTGTGCCATCAGCAGACTGGGGAAGCAAAGAACCTTCAATAATTAAATTTAGGTCATAAAAGTTTAAGTAACATCCGGTCTCAGAAAGGATACATATGTCTGGAGGGGGTACAAAAAAAAAGACAAAAGAGAAGCAGGAAGAGAGAGAAGTACACCAAGGTTGAGTCAACAGAGGCCCTTCAGAAAAGGGGAATTCAACCCAAAGGAAACCAATACAGAAAGCCATAAAGTACATCAGGCAAATATATGGGAAGGAAATCAGAAGGGTGAGAAGTCTATGAAGCAGATGGTCTACTTTGTAATGTCACTTTACAAAAAGAGGAAGTGAAATAGTTCCTTCTCCAATAGATAGTTAAAGGAAAAAAAAAAATCTGTGGGGCTGTGGAGATAAGTACTCTAATTCTGTGGAGGTGTCTTGTTTTGTTTGTTTGGTGTTTTTTCTGTCAGTGAGAGGGAATCACTGTCACACTTGAGGATGTTGAATAAAGTGATATTCCAGCTGGTGCATTGAAACACAGTGACCTGTTGTGACCAGTTGGATATGCCAAAGAATTCTGGAGAAGTCAGGGATGATGTGGTGGTTCTGTTCCAAACGTGCATTTTGCTGTCAGTGTGAGCATGGTGAAAGGACAAAAAAGATAAGAAAAATTAGTTAATTGGCTAAAACTAGACAAGTTTGAGACAATACAGACTAACCTGATGAGGCAGTATGACTGAGCAAGGAGGAGACAAAGAGGACAGCATGTTGGGCTGGGAGGATTTACTTGACTAGAGGCTTAATTACTGTCTTAGCTTATTTAGCAAGGGGGCAGGACAAACACACGTTTACAGATAAGAGGACCTTCGTGTAGATTCTAAATCTAGAATGGAGCAGCCAAATTTTAAGTACATGGAAGAAATTAGAATGCTTTATCTTAGTGCTTGTCTCCAAGGTATCAAGAAAAAAAGGGGTGGGGGAAACATATGAGACAATGGAAAGGTAGAACATCTCCTGTGAACAATGAACACTTAGCAAAGCTAAATCCAAGGAAAAGGAAATACTCCCACCCACTCTTTTTTCCTTATCCTTGTTCTCACAGAATCAGTGTTTATATTGAATAACATCTCTTTCAGAGGCCACTGAAGCTGAGAACTCTTCTGAGAATTCAAATGATTTTGGCATTTGTATGAGTAGCAAGTAGGGGGTGTTACAGTATACTACAGTTTGTTTTTAGCAAAGCATAGAATTCTCATGGTTTTGGGCATTGGCCAGTTTCAGAGGTGTGGTTTTTAGTTTTTGTGCTTCTTCCCTCTCCAGTATAAAGTATGTCTGAATGTGTTATCAACATAAATGGAGAAGCAAATGCTTTCCCCTTTTCTGATACTTGCTGTAGGATAGATTCACCAGTACTCTTGCCAGACTAAATTTGTTTCTGAAGTACAGCCCTACCACATGGACAGCTTCTGACTTCAGTGTCTGTCGGGGTGATGGAATGAGCATTCATTTACTTCTTTTTAAAGAAAGAAACAAAACCAACCAACCTTCCCCTCTGCAACAAACAGACAAAACCCCCAAATCAAATTCTTTGGTTTTTGTCTTGACTTGTGCTTGGGAAAGTCATTAGGAACTGTTTGTCTTGTGAACATATGAGTATTTCTCTCCAGTGTTTAAGAAGCTGCTACGAGGCTGTAGCATCAATGGGGATGATGTGGGCTGTTATCTCTGTGAATATAAACAGAATTAAAAAGGAATTGCTCTGGCTGGAAGCTGAACCCTCTTAGTAGTTCAAGTGCTTCCATGCACTGGTGGCTGTTGGAGCCACAATGTCTTCATCTGCCCAATTCCAATTCCACCTGCTTTGCAGCCACTCTTGTCACCAGGGAAGAGACTTTTGAGGAGCTGGGATCTGCCCTGTAGCATGAGATTTTCCATCTCAAATATGCAAATAAAAATCTGAGGGGGCTGCTGAGCACAGTCTGATGTAAGAGAGTCAGTCCTGAAGCTGTCAAATACAACTGTTGATTGACTTTTTTTTTTTAAAGAGAATTGCAAGTCAGTTGAAATCAGGTTGGCATGTTGGATCTCCTTGTCACTCTTTGAGATTTCCATCTGATCTAGTGTGGATGGGGACTGGTGGTCATGTCTCCCTCCTGTGGCACAGGGATCTCCCTAATTCGTGCTTATGAAATAAACCTTTCTTCAAAGTTTTTGATGGTCAGGTTAAATCCTATTGGTAAGCATCAAATGCAATGAAATACTTTTTCAGAGGGGCTTTAAACCTTATAATGCACTTAACTAGTATTCTTCTCTCATTCACTGTGTGTTAGCAAGCACATCTGCAAAGCACTTTACATGCCTATTGCATTTATAGTGGATTAGTTATGTTTTTTTTACCTAGAGGGGTATGTGTAAATCCTTGATGTGTGAATTGCTTCTGCAGATGTGTTCAAGTAGAAGCCCCTCACTTCAAAGTCTGAATGTTATGGATGTAAAGTACTTGGGGCAAGAGGAGGCCCCGTGTCCAAGTGTTATCTCAATAGATGGTTCTGAGGCTTGCAAAAGGAAGGAGCTTTAGCTTGGACTTTCCTGCTTGGGGGAAGAAAGCTGTCTTTTATTACTGTTTGTGCTGAATTATGGGAGTTAATCATTGTTCATGTGTGTGTGTGTGCATTGAGAGAGAATGTGGTCACCAAAGGCAGTAAATCCAACAGATCAAGTTTTCTTCTTCTTGGTGCACTCAGTGCAGTATTCAGGAATAATTTTCCCATGTTAGGTGCTTGGAAAGCATTTTAAAATACAGTAATCACAGGTGAACAGAGTTTTACAAAAAATGCTCTTGCAATGTTTGGGTAATTGGTGTATAGTTAATTATACTATAGTTAATGTAGAGGTAATATAGTTAATATAGATGTTATTCTACTTAATATAGGTGTAATTGCATTTCAGAATGTACAACCATACATTAGCACAGTAAAGCTGATGCATGGTTGTACATTCTGAAATACAATTACCTGTATCAAAGCATTAGATGTGACAACTCCTACATTGGTCAAAGGCAAAATACCCCCAGGAGTCACATAATTTTCTTCATTTTCACTTAGTCTTGGGTTGGCAGTTTTCAGTTTGTCATAAGTGAAGGATGCAGAGGCAGGTGAGTTAAAAGGAGATGCTGTTTTTGACCATTACATGGTAAAGCCCATAGTAATAGTTTCCACACACCCGGTGACCTTCAGTGTGAGAACATGCTGTTGTCTGTCTAGTCCAGTGTCTTTTATCTAACTTCAGGCATCAGCAGCCTCTTTCAAAAAGGGTGTAAAACCTCTCTGCCAGACAAATGTGGGATGATCTTCCTCCTCACTCTCAATGAAGTTGTTTTAGCATCCTAGAGAAGGGTGCTTTGTATCTCTTCTAAAGCTTGTGTTTATTTTCTTTATACTCTTTGCCTTCCATGTCTGGTTTAAAAAACAATTTTTTTTCTTTGTGGTTTTTTTTTTTATTTTTTTTAATTTTATGCCTGTTTTTGTCAATGGTAATCTAAATGCATTTATTGACCTCCTGAAAAGAATAAGTGACATTTTTAGGACTGTTTGAAACCTTTGACATTTCATTTTTTTTTAAAGTACTTGTTTTTATTAACATAAATACAACAATACTTGTAATCAAAGTTCTGTTGTGTTTTTAAGAATATTGATAAAGGTTATATAGCTTATACATTAACAAAAGCAAAACATCTTTTTTTGCAGTAGGGTTCTGAAGAAAACTAAGTCCCTGCTTAATATTTTTCTCTTCTTAAAATGGTTTTGAAGGCAACATTTTCTTGTACCCAAGTCGTTAAAGCAAGACATATAATTTTATTTTGCCGGTGTAATAAAAACTAATTTTGATTGTAATGAATGTTAAAAATTAGGTGTAATACAGAATAATATGAACCTATAAAATAATAATTGATTTTTTTAAAGGGTATTTTTATTCATGTTTATTTGTGGTCAGTTGGAAGGAAGTAAGCACTTTGTTTCCTGCTAAGTGTGGAAGGCTTTAAATATCTAGTGCTTGGTGCTAACTTTTTTAAAGCATTACTTATGACTGACACATCCTGGTGTAGTTTGCTCTTCCCACTAGTGACCTTGAAAGCATGTCTGTGCAATAATTGCTTATTGCTGGAACAAAAGATAGTTCTGTCTTTGATTTGTTTGAATTCAGGAAGCTGTGTTTGCCAAAGTAAAATCTTGGTGACGCAACTATGTAAGGCTTCAGCAGCCACACCTCTGCTAAGCAGTTTCAAGTTTTTAGTTCTAACCTTTGTTCATAGCCATATTCCTTTTCCAGCAAAACGTCTGAGGTGGTTTGCTTTCTTCCTTTTGCACTGGAGCTGTGCTAAAGAAATGCCAAATTAGAAGGAAAAGCAGCAGCAAATACTGTTGAGGTTTCCAGCCCTTCTGTGCTAAAGCCCTTCTGGATGGTAGCAGAATAAATGGATTCTCTTCCTGATCATTGTGGTAAGGTTGATGCACAATATTCTCGAGTGTTGGTTGGTATAGATGGTGTGGGGTTTGGAGAATAGGTTTTGTAATGAGCTAGCTATGTTTGATATCTGAGAAGTAATGCAGAGCACCATCACTGAGCTCCAGTGCCTTCCACTGAGAAGGAGTAGTGGATCCAGTTAATAGGTACTTCTTCACTGCTGTAATGCAGTTTTCAGTCTGGCTCTGAGGTACTGCATTAACATTTGTCTTTGATATTGGTGTTTAATGCAAGAATACATTTCTAATGAGCCAAGCTGCTGAAAGTGTTCCCTCTAGGACTGTGTGAATGTGGTTTTCACTGCTTTATGATGAGGATTTGCCTTTGTGTAATTATGGATTTGTAAGAAGCCCTTCAAAATGAATAGGTTTTGGACAGCAATTACAGTTTGGAAGTGTGTATTGCTGTCAGTGTGCCGAGCTGGTCCCTGTGCTCTGCGGGCTGCGTGTCCTGACCTCTACTCAGGACCGAGTCTCTGGCGAGTGCAACCTCTCACCATTACCAAACTGCAAGAGAGCATTTAATTACAAATTAGCTGTTTTAACTGCTTTGGGGGAAACAAAACCCCACAGTGTTTTGAAATTAAATCCTGAAGGATCAGCATTTCTGAAGCAGATCAGTCTGTGTCTGCCTGGAGCCATCCATATTTATGCGGGTGCGTACACACGTGGCTTTTAATTATCAAACACCAAAGTTTCCTTTTGAAATTTCTGAAATTTGACCCTTGGATGCAAATTCTAATTTTTGTCAAGCTCCAGAGTGCTTTAAGCATCATGTTTGAATGTTTTCTGAGTGTAGAGGGTTGAAATCAAGAGTCATGGTCTTGGAGAGCGTTCAGAGCTTTGTTAGTGCTGCTCTCCAGTCAGATGCAATGCCAGGGGTCAAATCTTTGTTTACAGCAGAAGTAAATGAAGCAGTCATTTTACAAATGAGTTGTGGAGAAATGATAGTAGTGGCGTGTGGAGCCTCTGCAGTCCATTTCTTGCTGCATTTAGCCATGCCTCATCTTTGTCCTGCCTGATTTACTGTTAAATTATGGGACAACTCCCAAAGACCCTCACTGAAAGCAGTTTGTAATCTTCTACCATGCTGAGTACAATACCACATTCATCATCACAACCCACTGTTTGAGTTAAAATGGGCATGAAAAACCTGTCATTTACAAAAATAGACTTATTTTCCTCCTTTCTAACTTGCTAATTAATACTGTTGTGTTTCTTGCTCTTCTGTGCCTGCTTTCTGACAGGGCTTCCAGAGCTAATCAGCACCACTCCTTTCCTAAGACTCTTAGAGGTGTTGGTAAAGGATTCAGGCATATTCTGTACCTTGAGAGACTAAACTGTATTTAGTGTGGTTTTTAATTAGGGAAAAAATACACTTCCTCATTGAATGTATTTTCAGCCATTGATATATGCAGACTTTCCTGCTGCAATACAAATAAACATCATCTGTGTTCAGTGTGGTCGAAGTATCTGCAGGGAGAATAGCTTCAGCATACTTGAAGTAAAGTTATGATAGACACGAGATCCAGATGCTCAAGAGCAGTTTCTCCTTAATGGTTGGTATGGTTTGGAATGGGAGGAAATTTAGGGAAGTGATGTTAAAAAAAATAAAAAACCCGCCATACTCATTAATGCATTAGTTAAAAAAAATTCACAAAATTAAAAAATCTAAAATTAACAAACCAAAACCACTACAATGATACATAAAAGAAAACTGTGCATGCCTCAGAAGAAGTTGGGGAATGTAATTCCATAGAAAATTGGGATAGTAGTTCAAGTGTTTGACATGTATTGGAAATTTCCTAAAACAAACTTTTGTCTTATCGCTGTAATATGCAGGCTTCAAGTCGAAATGAATTTTAAAAAGCTTGCTGGAGAAGGTAAGAGGTATACAACAGCTGTTATAGATGAAAAAAGTCTTTCAGCTTCCAGGATTGACTAACTGTTGCCTTCCCCTTGGGCTACAAAGCAAGTGGTGAATGCTAAAGTAATGTGAAAATGGGATGGTAAAAGACCTGGAAAAAACATGAAATAATCTAATTTAAGAATGTTTTAATTGAGGCTTGGTCTTTTGGCTGCATTTAGATCTAAATGATACCCATTCATTTGGTGTGTGATAACCTCTCAGAAAGGGCTGGGATGTGCAGTGAGATTTTTGTGCTTGGTAGGAAAAACGTAAAATTAAGAGTGTTGATAATTGAGTATTTAAAGTTAATCTATGCAGAGATGAACCTTTTACTTGAAGACAGATTTACGTGATATTCACAGCTCATAAATCATTCTTGCATTGCCTCCCTGCTAGACTATTGGCAGTATAAGGCATTTCTCAAAATATGCCTGTTTTCAATTAGCTCAAGGAAAATTCTCTAGTTACAGAAAGAACATCCATCCCCATTACCTGCTCCAGGAATTAACACCAAAATACCTTTGCATGAAGATTACCAAAGCTTAGTGTGTGTAAGCAATGATTAGGGCTGATTTTTAAATAGGGGAGGATAGGAAGATTTAACCCAACTGCCTTTGAAATGTGCCTAATCCTGAGGTTTAGAGTTGTGATGGGCTGTGGAGCAGCTCCTCAGAAATGGAGAAGTGCAGCCCAAAGCACGTTGGGGGTGGAAGGCAGGAGGATGTGAGAGAGCCAGCGTGGTGTGGCTGGAGCTGGTCAGGCTCTGGTTCAGAGGGTGATGGAAAGGCAGGATGCTGCCTTGCTTGCCCAAGCTGCTCTGCTCTCCTGGGCAATTGTGCTGTTTGTTGTTTTTCCTCTTCAGCAGCAGTTTTCTGTACACGCTGTGTGTACAGCCTTCCCCTGTTTTATCTCTGGGCTGAGGCAATTGAGAGCAAGCTTCTTAGTTCTCTTTTATTATGTCTTCTCTGAACAGCCCTCAGACACCCTTGCCTTTTGTTTGCAGTTTGCCCACTTCATTGTGCTTTGGTTAAAAAAGGTGCTTGTGTCCATGCAATTACAGAGCCCTGCAAAAAACAGCTTGTTCTGTGCTCTCAGGGTATTCCTTGCATGGTGAGTTCCACCTCTCCTACATCGACTTTGTTCTCTTAACTGAAGAAAAGGCAAGGGACTCTGCCAACTTTCACAGAAAGCTTGTTTTCTTCCAAGGAGCATTGAAATAGTTCTAGTCTGTGACTTTTCCTATTGAAAACCAGATTTGTGTGAACTGGCATACTTGGAATGAACAATGTGCCATTAATGTGGTCGATCCAAAATCCCTTTTTGAAGGCAAAATGGTGATCTTGATTTGTGTGACATTGCCAAAGTAAATGTCACTTGAAGTCATTGGCTTGCATTTAGCTGGAACAATATACCTGGCTTTTAAATAAAGCTTTTTTTTTCACTGCCTGATCGTGGGTGAAGAGCTAATTTTATTCTGTTTTTTCTGCTAGTGAGTGGATTTCTAAGGTACTGAGTTAATTAGAACAACTCTTCTCTGTTTTCCCAGGGAAAGAAGCGTGTACTTCAGCACGTACATTTCGATGAGTAAAATGACAGAGACAATGCTTCTAGGAGCATCTTGTCACCTCCTCTGGTGGGGAGGGCAGCTTTCTTGAGAGCGTATGTGTGTGTATACATTTGGAGAAGCTGTGTTGAACATATGTCAGCTGCTTCTACAAAGTGAGCATTTCCAGAAATTGTCACGAGTGTCAAGATTAAAGTGATGCTGGCGTGTATTTGGGCTGATGGGGCAATGTTAGCCATCTCATAATTTAGGTAGTCACCTCCTTTTCACTGTGGTCAAAAGAAGTGGGTCGTTTTACAATGTGTGTACAAGGAGAAAAATGTACTCTGTTGCACTGAGGCTGTGACACATTGTTCTGCTACTTGTGATGCACTGGGGCTTGGTGCTCAGGCACACAAAGGACGATGGAAATGCTTTGGATATAGTCTATATTGGGAATTCTTGACATTTTTATGAATAGCATGTAAGTCTGTTTTTATGGCACTTGAAAAGCACTTTAGAGGTCCTCACAGTTTGTGGCTGTGTCAGTACAAACCTGGGTTTTCATTAAAGACTTGGTGGACAGGTCTGAAGTGGCTGGAGTTTATCACATCCAGAAGTGCTCAACAGGAAGATCTCTTTTGATCAATGTATGTGTTCAGGGATCTTTGTGTACAGGCATTGCACGTGTCAAGATGCAAAATGTTCTTTAGTAAATTAAAAAGAAACGGACTGTGGGTTGAATTCAGTATCATATTTTTCAGCTGGAAGGTGAGAATGGGAGAGAGGGAGGATAGCCTTGGCCATGCTAAGCTGACCTGTGTGATGAGTCAAGGGGTAGCAAGCACCATTTTGTCCCCACTTTAAAAAATCTTCTATTTATTATATCTGTGGTCTCAGACTTTTGAGGTCTGAAGGAAACTAATGCCCAGTTTTTAGGAATTCATGTAGTAGATGCCTATCTCTTTACTGTAGGGTTTCTGGAAAATGTAATTTCTCCTTTACTTGCATAATAAATCTTTAAAAATTTGGGAAGAGTTAATTTATTACATAGCTATAGGTTCTGTGCTTTAATAAGAATAGTGTGCCTCCCTTTAACAAATGCTTTTATGTTCTTGACTGTTGTAACCTTTCATTTGAAAATCTTCCCAAAAAAAAAAAAAAAACTTCCAAAACCCCACAAGGTGAGGCAGGACTAGGAAAAGAGTATTTTAAAGTGACACCTTACTTTGTTCTTTATACTAGTACTTACAAAATATATATATAGTACACATATAAAATGTACATGTTTATTATATATATAGGTACATGTAAATATATATATTTATTTAAAAAAATAAATATTTATATACATTACTTTTTCTGCCAGTTTACTTCAGTAACAATTTTTGTGTTGGTGTTAAACCATTTTTGTAAAATTTGAAGAGAAGAAACGTGAGGGTTGCCTCTAGCTTGGTGGAAGCCATGGTAGGGAGCAGAGGTGCTGTGTCTCTGCAATGCTCAGGGAACAAGGAAACACCACCATCAAACACAAGGTGCCATTTGTTTCACCAGGTTGTTGTAGTGCCAGCAGTCAAACCTGCTTCAGTTTTAATCACAGTGTTTGAATTGAGGCTAAAAAATAAGAGGTCCTGCTCCTTTTGGAGTTTTACCCTTGATTTCTAGGGAGGAGAATGGGAGAACTCCTAGAATAATTATGGCTTAATCTATAAATCTGGAAGGATTTTTCTGGGGAATTGCTGTGTTATCGCCACAGCCCTAAATGGAAGTTACTTAGAATGAATGTTAAACTGAAATGCCCTGCAAGATCATGGAAGATAGGCAAAGCTAGCACAATGCTTTGGGTTGCTGTTCAGACACTGATGCTGCTCTTGAAAAAGCTCCTTTTTCTGTGCCTTCCAGGGATTTTTGAATTTAAACATCCTGTCTCTTCAGGTTGTTTGGATAGCACTTGCACAAGCTTGAGGAGGAGAGAATTGATGCTTTGTGCATGAGGAAGCACTCTGTTTAATCTAGGCAAAGACTAGTATGTGCCAAATACAGAAAAGCAAGAAAACTGCTCTCAATTATTGAGAGCTTGTGTATTTAAGAAGGGGGAAGGTGAATAAAAGGAAAGAAAAATATCTTGTTTGGGTTTTTTTTTTCCAGTCCTGACTGATCGAATACCTGTTTAATAAGTAATTTGTGAAAAGAAAATAATCCTAATGGGCTCTTGGGTCATTGGTTTATGGGCCTGGCTCCAGGAAACCTTGGAGAGAATAATTTAGTTAAAAGGATGACACTAATGAGGCTGAGAGGGAGATGCTCAGCAGCCTCACTAACAGGGTGTTGACTCTTGTCAATCCGCTCTCTCTCAAGTCCACAGAGTGGGGACTTCTTGGCTTTTCTTGGTGGCACATGAGAGCTCTGGCTGAGCTTTCTCCTCGTCTAGGCTGGCTGTGTTTGCCAGAGCCAAGGACCTGTGCATCCCCCAGGGTTCAGGCTGGAAGGCACAGGGTCTTTGCTGAGGTTTCTGGATTTGAGGTGGTGCTTTTTGAAACTCAATTTCCTTAATTCTCCCCAATCTGACAGTTAAAGGATGCTCCATTATGATGGTGGAAGAAATAGTGGGAATGTTGGCTTAGATTCAGTTTTAGATGTCACCATACTTGAACAGTGGTGGTGATAAACCCCATATTTAGCCCCTTGCATCTAAAGAAAATGATTTATATATTGGCTTTCTGTGAAAGCTTTCAGAGTATCAATTGAATTTTTCTTCTCTTCCTACTGCTATGTGAACCTAACAGCTTTGTTCAGGATGAGTCTTTTTTGGGGGGGCAAGGGGGCTGGGGTTTGTGGAATTGTCACATTTGCTTTTGCCTACATGCAAAATTAACTTATTGTAGTATATTTTCAAAGCTGGTTTATAGCAGATAGAACATACTGACATGCTGTCCAAAATAACCACATCTTCCTTTGAAGAAAAAAAAAGAAGGTGAAGGACAAAGTTCTTGTTAGCAGATCTAATTGCTTTCTGATAAGGCAGGGAAAGATGGTTAGAGAAAAATACTCCTCTGAAGAGTTTTGATTAGGTTGTATATTGTCCTTGTTTATGCTTTTCCTAATAAAAAACCAGGGAAGTAGCACCACTGCTCTGCAAGTAAAGTTCTAGGAAACATTTCTAGTGCTTCTATTAAAAGGCAAGGAAAAAAGAAAAACTAATTCCTGCAGTCAGAAAGTCTTGGGTTTTTTAAGCTGTGTGTCCTACACAGCTGCTTTTCTTTGTGTGATTGCTTACTTTGAGGTTTTCAAGAGTAGAAATGTGACATAGAGGCAGCTGACCTGCAAACAGCAACACTTGGGCATAAACTGAAATATAAGAGGATATTAACTCTAGCATTGTACTTTCAGGTTCTTATATGCACATGCTGTCTTTTCTTATATACCAGTCTTGCCAGAGTTTTTCTGTGAGGTTTAGACTACATCATTCATACATAGGAAAGAATTAAAGAAAAAAAGCTGAAGAAAGCTTAATATAACTTTTGCCCTTTCAGTTTGGTTTATGGTTTTTGTTTGGGTTTTTTTTTCAAGGGGGTGTGTTTGCCAGGTAGAGAAGGCAACTTTTTTCCAAGGTAATTACTCCAAAACCTTATAGGATATGGCAATCTGAACTTGTGTTTAAAATAAGAGGCAAGAAAGGCTGCAGGAAGGGGGTGGGGCAAAGATGACTGGTTTGCCCGAATAGTGTCCTGCTTTCAAGTAAAAGGAGAGACTTGAGGTGTGACACATGCAAAGTCACGTGTAAATTTGCTGAAAACAAATTATTTTGGGCCTGCATATGATTGCTGTTGAAGCATCAGAGATATCTTACTTAGGTTTTAATGCCTGCTTTACCCAGGATATTAAAGCAAGTAACAGCATATATTCATATCCTACCAATTTAATGATTAAAAATAAATTTTAAATGGTACTGCATTCTGTATTAGACCCAGTGCAGGTGTCCTGTGTGCTGGATACCTTGCAAACTTGGGAAGAGAACAAAAGGCATCATGAGGCATTTCTAATCCAAGAAATACAAAAGATGTGTACATTTTGTTGGTATTCCAGGAGAGTTAAACAAACCAAAGGATGTTGTCTGTAAAATGGAATTGAAATTTGCTTTCCAGCATTCGAGTTTGTGTCTGTGAGCTCTTAGATTGTGTGAGCCTGTTTTTCAGTGGAGTAAGCTGGAGAGAATTTCAGTTTAATTTTGAAAATTTATTTAAGTTTGAAAGGCAAACCTAAATAAACATTTCTGGTTTTTTTCTTTTAGCACAGAGATTTTTAGCAGCGGTGAACTTCTTGTCAAAATGCTTAGTGCATACCTTGTAATGGAAATTGTGGGAGAATGTGAATAGAACAGAAATAGACCCAGCGTTTATCTGATAGTTCAACACAAAGTAAATATTGAGATTTGTTTCTTCTCTTGTAATGGACTATTAAAGTACAGCTGACTTGGGAATGGAGGGCTGAAGGGGACAATTTCCCCAAACAGTCGTGTAAAAAAGAGAAGTTTAAATCTAGATGGGCCTGTTGCTGCCATTCCCCATGTGTTCTAACACATCTAAAGCCTTTATAAAATGACAGAGTGTGAATAAAGCACAGTGTGCCCCAGGGAGGCAGCAGAAAAGTTGAGACATTCTTTCTACATCTCTGTTATAGCAGGAAATGTACTAAATGTAAATGCCTGGCTGAGTGGAGGAACACACCATACCTGAGCCACAAAAGTCCCACCCAGGAAAAATTCACTCAGGCAGTAATGAACAGATGAGGTGCTGTGCAGAGCCTGCTGAAGTTTGAGTTTGTTGAAGTACAGCTTGCCAGTCCAGATGGAGTAATATGTCAAGCTTTGGGGGAGTGGGAGTCCTTCCACCAGCCTGTGCTTCCCCCTCATCTCCTTCCTTTTCCTGAGATCCACCCTGCCTTACACAAACATACCTGCAGAGCTCTGTTGCTTTCAGCTCTTAATTGCTAAGCTAGAGGATCCCAAGTGCTTTAGCTTCCCTTATCAAACAGATTTTTTCCCTGTGCTCTGTTCTCTGAGTTGTCTTCTCTGCACCTGTTTCAGGTAAATTGGTTTTGGCAAAGGCAGGTTGGCTTGGTTTTGTTTTGCTTTTGATTTGGTAGCCACAGCTATATGTATAGAACTACAAGTAGTGGTTTGCCAACACCTTATATAATTGATCATTCTGGTTTTCTGTTGAAAATAGGCACTTATTGTGTTTGGGGAGAGTACTGCAAAGCATCAGTCCCAAACAGCAGCTGATGGCTCTCTTCTCCCCCTCATCTCCTATTATTGGATCATAGCAGAAGTTATTATTCAGAGTTGCCTTTCACTTCATATGTTTAAATTTCGTTTGCACTAGTGTTGCTCCAGCTAGCCCAACAGACTGACCAGTTTCTGAGAGATGCTTTTGGGAACAGCTAATTCTCCAAACTTTGGTCTCCCAGCAGTCATTATTGTATACCTGCTTTTTCTGTATGGTCACTTCTGTAACTTACACTTAGCCCTGATGTCACCAAACCTAAGGAACACACATTTTCTCTTTGTTTGGATATCTTATGTCTATGTTTCCTGTCTTTAAACCAGTGCTTCATTCATCTTTAAAATGTTATGTGTCCATACCTTAAATACTACTGTTTATCACATCAGTTCTTGCTTTAATTCTGGATTAAGTTCACTGCTGTAAGCTCTTTGGTTCCTTTTTTGAGGGATAAATTACTCATGTAAAATGAAATTTGCCTTGTCTTCATTTCACTGCTCAATTGCATTTCTCTGGTTTCTTTTGTTCAGATCTTGTCTTATCAGGGTCATGCTTTTGCATTTGTAGCACCAAGGCTGATCTTCCTTCTCTCCCAAAGGATTTCCTTTCCCTCTCCCTCTTGTGGCGATTTTTGGCATTGGTCGCTGTTGTGAGTGCCAGTTATTTCAGTGTTGTGGAATGAAGATTATCCAGATCCCCTTATTTCTTTATTTTTTTGTCTCCACACTGTATGTGGCAATAACCATTTCCCTCTCCTCATTTTCAGTGTCATTTTGTTTTTATAGAAATGGAAGGCAAAACATTTCCTTTGGTGTTTGTTCCAGGTTTCTTTTTCCCTATATGATCTCTTACACCTCAGTGTGTAGTAGGTGTCTCTCCCCCTTCTTTGAAGCTGCAGAGCAGTGATGCCTCAGGATTTCTTCTGCATAGTTCAGCTCAAGCAGGCTCCCAGTTGGTTCTACTCTTCTGTTGGCACCCTGTAACCTCTAAATGCTTTTCTTTCTTAAGCTTTTGTTTAGTTATGGAAAGAAAAATGTTTCGTACTTATTTTTAGCATCATAGGTCAGGTTTTTATTCATCCAGGTAATCTGGGCTCCTCAACAGATTTGTTCCTTAGCTTGGAAAAGAAACTGAATATGCTGTTGGGCTGTGTCTCTGGGAGGTGGTCAGGAATGGTGAGGATTGGGTTCTGATTGCTTGAGCTGCTGGTCATCTCTCCTGTCCAGCAGCAGGAGATGACTGGGACAGCATCCCTACTGACCTCTGGCTGATCATGGCCACTGACCCAAGGAGTCCTTCAGCTCTTGTGTCCATGGCACTGCTCTTAATCATGTTTGGTTGGTTGCATTTTTCAAAAAATAAAATATGCCAGTTCTCAGGAGTTCACCCTTCCCTTTACATTTTATGAGAAAGAATTCTATGGACCACAGGTGTCAATCTCTGTAGGATGCCAGCTGCTCTCCAAAGTGATAATTGTCAGAAGTCTGTTATGTTTCAGTATTTCTCTTCCTTTCTTTCTTTTCCCTCATCCACCACTCTACCTAGCAATTTTGGCCTTTGTGTGTGAGTGCTGGCCACCTCTCAAAGGGTCTGTTTCTCTTACCCTACTTCTTGTGTTTCATAATATGGCAAAGGCTTGTTTTTTTTGTGAGGCTAATGCTTTTCCTTTTGAGTGTCTGAATTGTCAGCTGTGGTAGGACACTCTGGTGCTAACATGTGGAAAACAATGCATCATGCGAGAGAAATGTGTGGCCAAATTATTTGTGTGTGTGTGTGAAAAACAACCTTTTCTGCAGGACACTGTTACTTTAGGACTGAAGGCTGCGTGGGAGAGCTGAAATTGCTGGAAACATGTTTATAGGGGAAATTCTGGCAGGTTTTTAACTGCCATACGAGGAGTGTGGCTGTCTAAAAACAAGAAGTTGTCTGATTCTTTTTCCAGATGTGATCCCTTTAATTGCAATTTTAGCATATGAGAAGGTTTAGGAATAGAAAGACTGATACAAAGTGTCTGATGACACCAATTATTGGCTCAGGTTGTTTTCTACTTCCATGTACACAGTAATGTATCTTCTTGAAGATGCTTGTGCTGTATAGGCAAGTGTTCATGGTTCCTCCCTGTGAAAGTGGGATGGAGATGTTAATGGTGATGTGAAACTGTGTAAGCTGTGCATGGTTCCTCCCTCTAAAGGAGTGATGATAGGTGTTAAGGATGATGTGAAACTGTGTAAGCTTTGAATGGTTAAATGTTGATTTATGTCTGGATCTGCTACTAATATTGTTGTACTGTTGAGATTGCTCCTTTCATTTAATTACCCAGACCCTCTTCTGTGCTTGCTGGTTTTTTGTGGCTTGGTTCTGTGTTTGCTTTCTTTTTCCCCTTTCCTCTTGCTTTTTTCCCTAATTTTCCCCTTTTTCTTACCCCTCTAATTTTTGTTTGTTTGATTGGGTTTTTTTTATTTGTTTGTTTAGCTTTACTTAAGCTCCAGAAGGAGAAGAAGTCATCAGGTCTGCTGGTTATGGGTCTGTAAGCAAGGGTGTGGGATTTTTTGTTTTGGTTGTTTTTTGGTTTGTTTGTTTGGTTGGTTGTTTTTTTTTATTCTGGTGAGTTAATGGTGAGGAGAAATGGGCAGAGGGAAAGCATTAACAAGTAGTGATGCCTGGCAGGGGTTGATTACATTTGAAATAACTGGTTGTGATTTATGTTGTTTAGTTTGCAATGAGAAGGAAGAGGAAGTAGGACACATCCTGTCTAACAGCTTCTTTTAATGCTCCACAATTTATCTTTGCAGCATGTGCAGTAAGACTGTTCAGATTATTCTCTATTTGAAAAATGTTCAGTACTGTTGAGACTTCTGCCTAATGTTGTCTGTAGACTTTAGTATGCAAGTAGCCCCAGGTATATTGTTGCTGCTGCTTCCTTAACAGCTGAGCATGGTTTTAATGTTCATCTCCCCATGCCAGAGAAAGGATCTCAAAAGTTTTGAACCCCAAACCAAGTCATTAATAAATAAAATTTTGTCCTCTCCCTTGATACAGTAATTCCTTTCCTATATGGGCACAGGTGTGGCCCATGTTGTAACTCAGTTGGATTTTGCAGTAATCACCTCCTTTCTTGGGGCTGCTTTGTCCTTTATGACCCTCAGTGAGCTGCTCTGGGAGGCCAGGTCAGTGCCTGGCTCTGTGGGTCATGGGTGCAGGTTTGCATACAGACAAATCAATCTTCAAGGCCACTTTTTGGTCCTCTGTGCAGGTGGGATTTTGTTTGCTCATATCACTAAGGAGCCTGCTGAACCCCACAAGCAGGTTGTGTATAAGATGAGTGCATGTTGAGATCTAGGGAGTTTTGTAATCAGGTTCTGTTTTGTCAGGAAAGGGAGCCTTTAGCCTGTATTTGGAGAAGTGCAGATCTTGTTGAGTTCTATTATTTGACAAAAGAAGGCTTACTTGCCAGATCTTTCAACTCTGTTTTTAGACTAGGGAAGAAGGAGAAAAACAAGAAATAAGGATTTGAAATAAATGTTTTTAATCTTTGCTGTTCCAGGAGTAGGTTTCACTTTTGTCAAGGTCCTTTTTGGAGAGTGAAATTAAGTGTGAATTTTCAATCTTTTTTTTCAGTCTTTTTGATGTGCAGGTGGGACTGGAACTGTGTATGTTGTGAAAAATCCTGGACTAAGATTATTTGTTTCTAGGCAGAAATACTAGGAGAAATTTACTAGATTAATAAGTAAATAAATGTTCTTTCATGTAAGCACCTCTTTTAGCATAGTAAGAGCCTCAAAACAGTTCCTGTCATCAACAATTCATGGTTTAAATAGTCAAGAAAAGCAAAAACAGGATAAAGGGAAATATTTAAAGGAAATAAAGGTATTGTGTTGGCCATCTGTTCTCCCCTGTTTGCTAACATCCCCTTAATTTTATTTCCTGCCTGATCCTTAGTGTCAAACATGCCAGTATGACACCTCCTCTATTCCCAAACCTGTGGAACTGGAACCTTTGTGCATGTTGTCAAAGGGGAGTAAACAGTTTTAATGCCATTATTTAAAGGCAATCCCTGGAGGAATTTGGAAATAGACCCTTTGTGCAAGGAATTTGTGGCTTTTCCTTCCATGGTTCCCCCAGGAGGTTGTCCTTGCTTTGGAGACACCATGGGGCTGGTGTGTCATTCATGTCTGGCACAGAGCTGGAAGCAGCTCTTGTCTTGTTTTGGCAGGAAGATCAGTGCAGCCAAGGGTGCCCTGGGGGAGCTGTGGTCAGTGTGAGCTTTGGGAGATGAAATACTGGCTAAGGAAGGAAATATCCATCCCATCACTAGGAGGGTTTGCAGGGTGATCTATGTTCATGTGGCTTGTGTCTTGGTTTTCACTTTGTGTGCCTGCAATCCTGTTGTGGATCTTTGATTTGTTCAGCATGGCTCATAAATTGCTACCTTGCTGGATTTTCCAGTGGATTGGAAAATGGACTCTTACTTTGGAAAAAAAAAACCCTGGGTTTGTTTTCACTTATATGCTTCAGTTATTTGTTTTCATAATCTACAAAGGAGTTACAAAAATGTAATGGGCACAGAATTTCAGCTTACATCTAGAAGAATCAAAAAAATACACAGACTTGTCTGGCTTAAACTGGAACTTTAGGAATTTTGCATTGGTAATTCAGACGTGTGGATTTGCTGTCATTGTGCAGCCCCTCCTAAATGTGCTGGGAATAATCCAGCAATGTCAGCAATGCCTAGAGCAAGTTATGTGGTTATTTTTTTATGAACCTAAAATTGTGTTAATCTTTGTGAAGGTTAGAAAGGCAAACTCATAATTCTTTTTTATCACTTGGGTGTTTTGAAGTGACTTTGGTACCCCACAAGCCCGTGTGTATCACTGCAGGTTATTTTTCAGAATGGCAATGCTTCAGTCCTTTCTGATACAGCCACTTGCAATTCAGACAGGTTAAACAAAAAAGAGTTTTAAAGGCTTTCTGCTTAATGCTTCAGTGCAATTAAATCCTGGCTTTGTTTGTAGAAGATGGGATCAGCATGCATTGGAACAATTGATATGGCCCATAAAAATAAGAGGCTTTGGTTCATTTTTGTCATGAATTTTCAAGTAAGCCAAAGTGAAGTGAGCATTACCAAGAGATGCATATTCAGGGATTGAACCTCCTGGTAGAGGGAGCTTTGTACACATGTGTTTGTGGGGTTTTTTTTGGTTTGGGGTGTTTTTGTTTTTTTTTTTTTTAACATCAGCTCTACTGCTAAAGGACAAGATTTGATGGGAATGTTTTAACAGTTTGGTTTTCTTTAAGGCAATGTTTGATGAAGCTGTGAAGTATATGGAAGAGAATTTGTGTGTTTGTTTAGCAAAACTGGAAATTCAGCAGCCCTCAAAGTTGCAAAAGGAAAAAGCATGAAAATCAGACCTGTGTGTAGGGGAAGTGATCCTGAATTAACTGACACAAGGTCAAAAACATTGGCCTTTTCCCAGGAAGTTGGGTTCTGAGGTTGGCTTCAGCACATTTTAAACAAAGATAGTTAATTTAACCTGACACTGTCTGGCTGTCCTGTTCAAACTGCATCTCTGAACAGATCCTGCTGCCTTGTGGCTTTGCTCAGCAAACAACCTCACTCACCTATGGGAGGCTTCACTTTTCCCCAGCTACACCAAATATTGAAATACACTTTTGCAGTTGTAGAATAAACTCCCACCACCACCTCTCAATAGGAGGCTGAGATTCCTCCCCTACTCCTTCTGTTTTAACAACAGATCATTTCAAAAGCAAATTCTGTACTGTACTCTAAAGCAGATCTTTTGTCTGTAATTCAATTAAGTCAGCATAGTACTGGTTTTGTCATCTCTGTGAATTTAGTAAATTTTTTTTCCATAGAAAAACAGTATGGGAAATCAAAGTACTTGAATAATTTGCAAAAAATTTGCAAAAAAATCAACTGATGGAATAATAATATTGATAGCCATTCTTTTTACAAAAGTGGCTCTGATAGTCACTGGGAACATGATGCCTTATATGAAGCAGTGGAAGCATAATTTAATATTTAATATAGCCCAAATTGTCCAAATGCTATTATGTTGTGGTTTTGATAAGATGTTCTTTTTCTAAAGACTTTTGTATCTATGAGGATACCTACTGTGATAACTTGTTAAAATTTGCCATGTTGTTAGATTGTATTAGAGCATAATACATAGAGTGTACTGGTCTGGAGGTGAGTCCTGGTTCCCTTTTCAGTCAGCTGGAGCCTCTCCCAGGTTTTTAGCCTGTCCCTCACCTTGCCTATGAGGTGGTCTGTGTTCAGAGCACAGCCACCAGCCAGGCTCCTCCCTGTTAAATTGTGTAGTAGGATCTAAAACCTACTTACCAAATCAAATCTTCCAGCAGTGAATCCAGTTTAAACTGCTAATTTGCTAATGATCTAAACCAAACTCCTGGCTCAGAGGTTTGTGCCAAGTACGTGCTATTTCCACACTTAATCCTTTCAGTGGAGAGTACCTTGCAAGCAGTTATCTGCAAGTGTTCTCTGGCCTGTTTTCAGCAATGGTTGGTTCCATTCCCACAGCCACTGCCTGACTCCATTCTGTCTGCAGGAGAGTGGACCTGTGCTGGAAAGCCACTCTGCTGTCCCCACCTGCATCAGGGTGCTGCACACCACATATGTGTGCATAGGGTGCATAGAGCACAAGGTATTGCTTTGAGTTGTGTTGTAGCTGGAGGGCTTCATGGAAATAAACAGGTGTTTAACATTTAAACATTATTGTGACTGTAGATTGATGCTGTTTTTATTTTTAAAAAAGTAATTTCTTTAAGTAGGCTAAATGCTCATCATATGTTGATGCTTACATGTGATGTCCTTGCTGGGTGGTCTCAGATGTAGCATAATTGCAGATCACTTTGTGTGGCTCTTCAGGTGGGTGATTAAGGTTGGATTACAAACTCAGCTTACTGTTTGCTGGCACATTCCTTTCAGTGTTCCTTTCTATCCTGCCCAAGAATAGCAATTGGTTTATAAATGAGAAAAGGAAGGAGCCAATGCAGAGAAGCCATGTTCTCTCATGTCCTTTTTAATGCCATAGATCTGATTTCATCAGTGCAAACAGTAAGATGCTTCCTCCAAATTATTGGTTAATTTAATTCTCCTTTTTCCACTTCTCCCCACGTCCCTCCAATGCACATATCCTCTATGGGCTGTGAGGATGCTGCAGGAACAAAACTGATTTAATCTGATTGCAGGTATGCTTGAAAACCTGTAATTTGCTTTAATGGAAGGTAGTGCTGACCTCTTGATAGCAATGAAGCAGATAAAATCAGCTGCCTGATTACCCATCAAATGAGTTACTCATTAAATCAAGTCATTCTCCTGTGGTGAGATAAAACGAGTGATTTGAATTCTGTCAAGAGCTCAGCAAAGAAAAACACTGAGGTATAAATCTTCTGTTAAGAAAAATCTTGAAAGATATGAAGTATAGTCATTTGCAGTCCTTAACTGCTCTCTCTTGACTTGGTTTCAGAGGAGCTGGGAGGAGCTTCCTCCTTGTGAGCCACCTTGCAGGGTGACAGACCTTCAACAAGGTGATTTTGAGGGTTAGTTCTGCAATACCAATGTGTCTATGTAAATTTGTTACATGTCTGAGCTATGAAAGTGTAGGAAAGTTGCACAAGTGACTTGCAACAATTGATTAATTCCTGGTTGCTGTAGGGGGTGGCAGAATATTGAGCCATTTGACAGAATAGTGAAAAACATTCTTCCCCATTTGATGGGGAAGAATGTTTTTTAGATCTGTTACATTGCCAGTGGGATGCATCCTCAAATGATGCCTAAAGAAACATGCAACATTTAGTGAAAACTTCAGAAAAGGGGACTGGAGTTGTCTCGGTATTTATGTCGATCTTCTCGTTGCTATCTAATACCATTCCTTTTGTCCTGATGTCCTTCAGTATCATTTGGTAGTGCATGCTTTCCTGTAGAAGCCTTCATTTATGCTGGACAACCCCTCAAAAACAAACAACTCAACAAACCAACACATATTCATGCTGTACATAGAGGCCATGGAGAAATAGAATAAAGTGTCCGGCATTGCAGGTTTGTTACTTTCAAGCTGATTTTCCTGTGGGCTGTGTTAAGATACTAAGTCACTAGCAGCTAGTTGAAGGAAATAGCTGAGTCTTCCTGTTTATAGAGGTAGCAGGCAAAAACATTGCTACTAAATAAAACCTACACTGAAATTGTAGCATTGTCTGGTGCTGAGTGTCCTGTAAGCTTCTGTGGTGATTACAGCCTTATAGAAAAATAAATCACTGTTACTGTTTATCTTCTTATCTTGTTTTGACTAAAACTTCTTGAACATTCTATAAATTCTTTTGGCCTGAGGATAGGAAAAAAAAGAGGAATGTGTGTTTTTTGGGAACTTGTATTTTGGACTGAATAATTCAATGGTCAGATGTAACCTCTGGTGTGTTTGATTTAAGAAAACATATTTTTGTTAACTAATTTGGATCATTTTATTAAGGTTTGGACATCTTTTATATCTCGAGACTGTCTTGAGGTCAGATGTTACTTTAAAAATTTGGAATACTAGAGAACATCATAGATGCTCATTACATAATTGCATAGATGCATCATTACATTGATTACATCAATGTAATGATACTTATGTCTATAATTTAAAATCTGTGTAACCATGTGCATTTAAGAGTTATGCCATTTGGTTTTGTAGAGTGCTTTAAACATGGTGCAAGCTGATATGAAAGTATTTGTAGTCCATTTTGTAGCTTATATTTATTTCAAATGGAAGTTGTATTTTCAGAACTTAGTGTTAAAAACCAAACACACACAATCTCTGAAAATTGAATTAAAGAAACTCTGTGTAAAGGTGTATGTCAGGTTTCTGCCTAAAAATCTTGTGCTCATTAGTGTCCTATGAGGAAAGGCTAGGTGATTTGAGATTGTTCAGCATGAAAATGAGAAGTCTTTGGGGTGACATAGTTGTATTCTTCCAGCAACCAAAGGGAGCCTACAGGAGCAATGGAGAGGGACTTTTTACAAGAGCCAGTAGTGACAGAACAAAGGGAAATGGATTCAAATTGAGAGTAGGTATAGATTCAGTATTAGAAGAAATATTTTGCTGTGGCAGTGGTGAGGCACTTGCACAGGTTGCCCAGAGAAGCTGTGGATGTCCCATCCCTGGAGGTGTCTGTCCTAGGCTGGGTTGGATGGAGCTGTGAGGAACCTGGTCTAGTGGGAGGTGTCCCTGCCCATGGCAGGGGGTGGAACTAAATGACCTTTAAGTCCCTTCCAACCCAGACCATTCTGTGATTCATTGTGTAAACCTGCATGTTAGCAGCTAGTTAGATGAATACTGTGACCTTCATGCTGTTGCATATTTTAAAAAAAATACAGATGCTTCTGTAGTCTGTACTTTTAAAACAAAAAAGATCAGGCCATGAAAATAGGGGGTTTTTATTATTTCAGTTTACTTTGTATGCAAATATATGGAGTTTATTCCTTATCCCAGGAGGCTGGGAGCTTAGTGCACTCAATACCATTGTGTCTTTTGCCAGCAAAGAAGTTGCTTTTAGCTGTAGCTCTATCACCCCATGTATTCTATTCTCTTAGCTCAGGAACTTTATCCTTCTCAAGGAGCAGATGGTTCAGCTCGTTATTTGAGGCTCAATTAAATGCCTTTTAAACTTGTGATTTCAGTGTGTTCTAGAGTGTTCTCTTGTTTTCCAGCTCTTATTACTTGGTGATAACTAGGCAGATCTGGAGTACAGGAGTTCCTTGTGGTGAAGTAAGGACATAGTGGGCTTGATCATATGTTGCCATAACCATCCCCAGCTCTTGGGGCTGGTGGTTCCACAGTGTGTGGAAATGCCTCTTAGGTAATAGGATACTGTCAAACTCCTGCTGCTTCTGACCTTTAGTCAGTCTCTGGATCTTTGGTAAGCTGCATTCTTGAAAAATGCAGCTGCATTTCTTTAAGTCATCAAGGACCTTCTCCTTTTTTTGTTGTGTGATGTTTTTCCCCTGTAGAATGATCTGTCCTTGTCTTGACACAGCTGTTTAGTCTGTCACTTCCCTTAGACCTCTACTGCACATCACAGTTCCCTCTCTCTTTTTCTCCCTCTTTGAAATTAGCCTGTTTGCTCCTTGCTTTGACCTTTATCTGTCATAACAAGATTGGTGATCCAGAGGAAGAAAGTATTTTTTCTAACCTACTGAATGTTTATTTTCTGGCAATGCCAGCACTCTTCTGTAGTCAAGAGTTGACCTTGGTCTCAACTCCAGCTACCAGTTAAAATGGTGGGGTGCCATAACTCTTGTCTCTTACTTTCCTTTGGTTACTTTCCAGAGAGAGAGAGGGGCAAAGGTGTCACTTGTGCCAGGTTTTTTTGTAATACTGCTGTTCCTACAGGAAGGATGTCCATATGTTAATGTCCGTTGTGTTACTCAGACTTTCAAGTAAGCATGACTTCTAGTCTGGCAGATTTTTTTTTTTTAACTTAGGTGAAAGGACTCTCTTGACTTCTGTTTGTGGATCACAGAATGTGATTCCTTCTAAAGACAATTTTTTATCAAACAATTTGTGGAAATAGTAGGGCTTGTTCTTCACATTTTACATTTACCAAGTTTTAGGATACTGAGGACACTACTGAAAAGCAAGGGAATAAACAGGAATTTCTACACTTGCCTTTTTGAAAAAACACAAATGTGTATCTTGTGTGTTTTTTTAGGTTGTAAACCCTGCCTGGGGGTTTCACAATAGTTGTATCCTACATTTGTAAATAAAACATGATGTGTATTAGTGTGACCCATTTTCCTGAAGAGTACAAAAATCTTGTTGTCAACTAAATTTAAAGGAATGACATGAATATAAAGCTCTTTCTACAGATTCCCTTTAAACCACTTTGTTTGGTAGTCTGTGCCATCAGAAGGGTAATTAATTTATGGACTGTACAGCTGCTATATATAATATGTCAAAACTGTGTGGCTATAAATGATCTTTTGATAAGGTCAGACTCTGAAGTGGAAAAATAGCTGAAGGTCTGACACCTACATCACAATTGCATGTAGTAGGTAGCATTTCAATAAGTGATGCTGCGTTTCTGCTGCGTGATCACAAATTTGGGTTATGCTGCATGTGCGGAAGTCTGGAAGCCAGAAGCTGTTCCTCTTGGTGTAGATGAAGCCAGACTGGCACCTGTGAGGTTTGTCCCTCATCTACATGGCTTGCCATATGTCTG
Source organism: Serinus canaria (assembly GCF_022539315.1). Taxonomy (NCBI): domain Eukaryota; kingdom Metazoa; phylum Chordata; class Aves; order Passeriformes; family Fringillidae; genus Serinus; species Serinus canaria. The sequence continues at coordinate 24,109,888 of NC_066316.1, forward strand.
AGCCACCCGTTGGCATGGGGTGCATTGGCAGTGCAGTCACATGTCACCCAGTGCACAGCTGAGCTGGTCACCCACAGTGCAAGCCCTCTGTGCATCCACAGGTCCTGTGCTGGACATCCTTAATCAGAGCTAGTTTTGTGGGAAGGACTCTGCTTTTTGGTGGGAGGTTTTTCATAAAGGCTTTTCTACCTCCTCAGTGCTTCAGAGTGGATAGTAAGCAAGAAACTTACTGGTCTCTGTCATAAATAGTGTGCTCTTCCAAATTCTCTTGGTTTTTTAACTGCTAGTTTATTTTTTATTGCTTTTAAAAGCAGTAAAAATAGTCACCATTGCAGCAACATGTTGATGGAAACAGCCAGCATCTGGAGATGTTTTGACATGCAAGAATGACATTTAATCATTTTCTGAAAGGATACACAACTCTTAAGCAGTGTCATATGTCTAGAAGTAGATATTTTATTTTGTAAGTGCTTTATTGGAAAACACTTTGTAGATGGTTTCTGCACTGTTGTTTCCCCATTTCTGCATGGCAGAAATAATATTTATCTTCCTGTTGGCACAAGCTAAATAATTAAACAGCAGTCATTTCACCATAGTTCATCCATAACCATAGCTTTGATATAATGGCAACTAAATAACAAGTCAAAATTTTGCTGATCACTTTCAGAGAATGGAAATGAGTCATATTGAACAACCTTGTACAATTTACCTGTACTTTTAAAAATACCACTTAGGCAAAATCTTGTGTGTTTGAAGCTCAGCTCTTGACCAGAGATGAAACTGTGATTATTTCCACAAAGATACAGACTGTAGCTAGCAAGGATGCCACTCTTCAGACTTCTGTTTCCTCATGGACAGGGTTGCACGTTTTCATGGGCCACTACCTAGGTTATGTGGTCTGAACTGTGGTCTGGAACATGAATTTTTCAGGAGAGAAACCTTTCTGTGCCAGTGTTTTAGATTTAACACTTTTTCATCTTGTCTACTGGATAGGCAGGAAGGCAGCTGCAAGCAGTCTGCTGTGCAGGTGCTCCAGGCAGGCAGCGGAAGGCATGCTACAGCTGTGGTTTGGTGTTGTGCTCAGGGAAATACCAGCCTTACACATTGCCACCCTTCCTATCCTCCACATCAGCCTGCTGCCACCTCCATCCTGTTGCTACAGCTGCTGCAGCAGCAAACCCCCTGACAAAAATAACCATTCCTGTGGTTATTCTTAAAATACGCATTTGCATTTGGAGGGCTCTGTATTGTTTGCAGGTTTTCTTTTTCAAATTAAGCAATGTGGTTTTGGACAACAAATATAAAATAAGTTTTCCCATTTAACTACTTTCCTAGGCTTGTTGACCTAGGTTTAGTATGGTTTAGTTTAAAGCTGGGTATGGTTTAGTTGTGGAGGACAGCCTCAGGACAGTTTTTCAGATCCAATGTACCCCTCTTGTTTCTTGTGTTTTCTGCCTGCTCAATTGAGAAAAATGCCATAGGACGAAGGAGCTCAGTTGAGTCTAGGAGGGGGTGATAAGGGAAGGGCCTCAGGCACTGCTGTGTGCTCTCTGCTGCATCCTGCCCTCACGGTGCTTGCCTGGGGACTTCACTCTCTTCTGTATCAGTTCTTATTTTGCTTGGGTTTCTGGCAATGAAATGTGATTTACCAGTGTAGCTGTTTCACAATCTCCTTAAGTCATCCACGGGCAGAGCTGCTGTTGACAGACACTATTCCCACCACTCTTTCCAGAGGGTGCTGCCACCTCCCTGCTGCTGCAGCGTGGCTCATTGTGCCATACACCATATGACTGGCCTGGTGAGTTTCCCTGTTTTGATGTTGATGAGTTAAGTTTCATGCTCCTCAGTCTCCTGGTGTGCTTCCTTGTGCAGCCCCACGAGCTGTGTTGGCAGGAACAGGATGAGCATGGGAAGGATGCAGGAGAAGGGCAGGGATGCTTTTTTTAGCAGTAATGCTGTTGTATGCCAGTTCTAAGTGACCTTAATCCTAGTCAAAGGTCCTGCTTTTCATCACTCTTTGAATTAATGCTTCAGAGAATGGAACCTTATTAGAGTTTGTTACAGTGCCTGGAGTGAAGAGGAGCGAGCAGAGGCTGCCACATCCCACAGGTGTTAGTGGAGCACTGGATCCTGCTAGATCATCCTTGTCCTTTTTAGCTCAGTAACCAGCCTCTGAGCACCTCACAAGTACTGCTGGAAACAGGCTTGATGCAATGAGCATCCTTAACCAAAGTGTGTCTTGTTAGACTGTTTAATTATTTTGTCTCACCTGATGAGATGGTTTTGGTCTGTTGTGCTTGCTGGGTGATAGCAGATATAACGTGAGTTTAAAAGCAAACTGAAAGAAATTTTTCCTCCTAAAGACCAAGTAATAAAATTGGGAATTGGGTGGTTATTAAAGAAATTACTTTTATTCTCTCTTTTCTGTGGGGTAAAGCTAATGAAGGCATCTGCTGAAGGGTGATACTGTTTGGCAGTGAGGTTAATTGCCAACTGAAACATTGATGCAGTTTCCTTTCAGAAAGAAGAAAGAAAAGTAATTGAAGGATCATTTGCTAGTGGAAACCTGATTAATTTTGTTTCCTCATATATATGAAATCAACTAGTGCTGCCCTCTTGCAGTTCAACAACAAGACAGACATTAAACTAGTGTCACTACAGTTACCACTTTGTGATGTTTAGTTGCAATTACAGGTTTTATGAATAAAAGGTAGATAGGGAGAGTTTCCAGTAATCTTCTGGACTGAATATATCACTGTGATTGCCTCATGCAGCAGCTCTTTGATCTGAAATCTCCTAAATCTAATGGAAATTAAAAAACCCTATTTCTGTGAAAACCAATTTCCAAAATTCATATGGTAGGTGCTTTCTTAGCAGCAGTATCACTTGCCAAGGAAGCTCAATAGATAATCTTCCTTTCTCTTTTTCTTTTTTTTCTTTAAGTACTGAAGATATCCTGGGTACAAGTGTCTGTTCTGTGGTTGGGGACATTGTGGCTTTGGTGGGGGCACCTCTGGTTTCCTCAGTTAGCTCTGAGTGACTGGAAGGTAATTTTTTGGTTATGGACTCATGGGGGACCTGCTTTGTTCTCCTCTTCACATGAAGTGGTGACTCTGAAGGTTTCATGCTTTACTATGGCTGTCTTCAAAAGCTGGAGAAGCCATTTCCTCCCTCCTCTGAAGAGAAGGCACAATTGAGTGTTTTTTGATTGCTGAAAATCTGAAGTATGTCTAAAATTTGTACAGTCATAAACTGGTGCTGCTGCAGTCTTTGAGACATTCACTGTTCTGAACAACACCAGATGTGTGGTGTTCCTAAATATGTGTATGTTGGGGATAAACAAGCAATGAACTAATCTGTACTTGTAGTGTGCAGAGCTCCATTTGTGGTCCTTAACAGACTTTATTTTGTTAGATTGAAGAGTGTTTGTTAGTTTTTTTCATGGTATAGCAATGCTAATAATCTGAGAGTTTTTTCCTGAGCAAATACTTACGTTGTGTATATGTTTTATTTTGGTATGTGCCATATTTTTAGTATTTTTTTTACATTACTAATGCCTGTCTAAAATACTTAAAAAGAGCAGTTCCTCATCACCCACCATTTATGTTAAGTAGCAGCAGGGAAGACAGACCTGAGATGGTGTTAAGGCTTGAAAAGTGTAGAGATAGCTGTTGAAGACCCGTGGCTTAGAAGGACAGGTATGATGGAAGGGCCAGAGATAGAAGAGTAACAAGTCCTAACGAGGAGGTAAGGTTATCATGAGAGATTTAAAGGCAACTTGAGGAATTTTGATCAAGTCTTCACCTGAGCAGGGAAATGGAGATAGGTGGGTTGAGAGTCCTTCTGCCATTTTCAGGGTGATCTGTATACACTGGGCCTTCTGAAAACTTGTTTTAAAAGTAAGAGTTCTGAGGATCATTCCAAGAGTGCTCTGACATTTGCTTTGGTTCCTTCTGCCTCATCCTGTATGCTTTTGATGGAGCAGACACTAAGTTCTGTTTAGGATACCCAGAAATAGCAGTGTTTTGTACTCATTTTACAGAAAGAGAGCATAACTTTTTTGATATGATGTGATTTACTTATTTCAAAATTGATATATTCTAAAAGAAATGTATTGGTGTGAACTACAGTGGATGCTTTTTGCCAGTAGCATGTAATGTGTCATTGTTCAGGGCACTAATGGCCACTTAAGATTGCAATCAAGCCTCTTTCTGCTCTTGGCACTGATCTAACCAGTACAATGTCTGTTTGGCCTCATGGGGCATTCTGCCTGTCATTTCTTCCAGGGCTTCATAGCTGTATTGGGAAGCATGTTGAGTTTGAAATGATACCAAAGTGTGTGTGTTACATTATTCTGTCTGCCCAACCCACCCAAGATAAGACTCGGTGTTTCGTCTTGCAGTTAAGATTGTTTAATGACTTGATGCAACATGGGGGTTGGGACAAGTTGGGAACGTGGGTTCTTGGTCAATCCCAGTGCCACAGCTGTGTGTCGAGGCTGATGGCTTCATTAGGGTCCTTCATTGTGTGCCCTTGCCTTTTAGGCTTTACCATCTTCCACCAGGCAGTTTCCTAGTCCTTTCCCCTTGTATTAATCACAGTAGTTGTCTGGCTGACTTCATGCTGCAGAGCTGTGTTCAGCTGACTGCCATCTCTTTTTTTAGATCACTGCAGAGGTCGATTCCTCCAGTCGATCAGGAGCTGCTGGAAAAGACATACACTACTGTAGTTATGTAGATTATTAATCCTGGAGAAATCACAAAACCAATTGTGTGCTGTCTTAATTATATGAGTTCTTATGAACCTGTTAACCTTATCATCAACCGTTTCTGATGGTAGAAAAAAGTGCTGCCCCTCCTTGTTGTTTGAATGGAGACCCAGACTTCCTCCCCCCCCTTTTTTTTTTAAACTATCCTACTGTTGTCTGGAAATCTAAACTTTAATTCAGAGTTATTTAATATGCTTACAAATCTCGAAAATAATAAACTATTTCAAGTATGATAGAAGAGTCAAAATACATGCAGTACAATATTCACAAATAGTTTTGTTTTGACATTTATCTTGCTGTAGTCGTTCTGCCAATTGGCTTCAGGCACAGCTACCAAAAGAATGAACACATGTTGCATTCATTAGTTCTCATCTGGCTGTGCTTCGTCTTGCAAGACAGACAAAATCATGATCACATTAAATAGATTGTAATGCATTTGTAATACGAGTTCCCTTCTGCTGAACAGAATGATAGCTTTGCAAAGCTGCTGCTTTTAAGCCATGATATTTTGCTTCGTTTTCATATAATGGATATGAGTATATTGCCAGTGATGTCATTGCTTTTTCGTCTCGAAACGATGTCATGTGAAAAATATTCCAATATATTGAGCGAACTGCTGCCCCCTTCTTCCCCCCAGTGTGAACTCCCTGTCACTGTTCCTGTCACCCCTCGTGTCGCGCTGTGGCTGACGATAGATGGATGCGTGCCGTTTCTGACAGACAGACACGCTTTGATACAATACTGGTTTATCTGCATCTGCCGAGGGAGGGTTTTGTCTTTAGTCAGGGCTGCTTGGTTCTTTATGCCCCGAGCGCGGACGGACGGATGCTGTGGGCTGTTTGTTGACGGTCCGTGCGGCGCTGTGCCCCCGGCCGTGAGCGCCGTGCGGCGCCGTGGCACCGGCGCGGGGGTGTCGGTTCCGATTGCTGCGGTTCCCGGTGGGCATTAGTGCAGGTTCCCGTGTGCGAGCAGCTGCCGCTTTCCCGTTCGGGAGCAGCTCTGCAGGCTCCGCTTCCCTGCCGAGCAGGCCCGGGGGGCCGCGGTCCCCGGCCGGTGCTGCAGCGAGCGCGTGGCCGCCGCCTGCGGGCGGCCCCTCCCCGGGCCCGGCCCGGCCCGCCCCCGCCTCCCGCGCTCGCTCCGGGACAGGGGCACGGGCGGCGGGACCGGCAGGGCTCCGTGGCCCGGGACCGTGTGCTGGGCTCCCGCCGGCCGGGCCGGGGCGCGGGAGCTCTCGCTGAGGCGCGGCGGGGCCGGCTCGGCGGCGCTGGCGGCCGGGGGGATGGAGGAAGGCTTGTCCTGCCTGGCCGCAGCCTGCGACCCCTCGGCGCTCGCCACCTTCTGCACGGGTAAAGTACCGCGCCGGGAGGGCTCGCTCGGGGCGATCCCCGGCGCTCTCCGCTCCGCGTTTCCCATCCCTGCAGGGGAGAAAGGGAAGCCTGTCAGCCCCGGGGTAGGCTCTGCCCGGCGAGGTGTGAGAGCGGCTCCGCGCCCCCCGGCAGCCCGCAAGGTGTGCCTGCCCCCGCGCTGAGGGGCGCGCAGCCCTGCGGCATCCGCTCCGCCAGAAAATCGACAAAAGGTGGACAAGTAAATAAAATCGGGAAGTGTTGCGGGTAGCGGAGGAGGTGACAGGGAGATAACGATGAAGCTAATGCTGGCTGGTCAGGAGGCGCGGAGCAGCGCGGGTGCCTTCGGCCCGGGGCTGGGACAGGGAAGAGTTTGGTGCTCGGGACCTTCCTCAGTCCTCGTGGAAGGGCGGCCTGGCGTGTCCAGCCTTGCCTTGGAGCGCTCGGTTTGCCTCTCTCCCAGCGAAGAGCCGGAGAAGCCCCGGCGGGACTGCGGGGCCTCAGGCAGGCGGCGGTAAAGGCTCGCTCAGCCTGGCGAGAGCAGAGAGCCTGCTGCAGCTCTCTCTGCCTGAGGAACCTGTACTTGCCCTTCAGAACTAAGGGCTTTCTCCTCTTCTCCCTTTGCTTTTGCCAGTGTCGTAGTAAAAATGAAATATTTCCGTTCGTATTTCCTTTCTTTACACAGCTGCTCTCAAAGCAGCCTCTCTTGACTGCCAATTAGGTAACTAATTGTAGCGTTCTGACTGTAGCTACCAAAACTACATGGTCTTAGAAAGACCAACCAAATAACCTTAACCAAGAATTCCTATCAGAGATAAAACGTGTTCCTCTTGTTCACGGAGTGGAAGTGTTTTACTGCGAATGGAACAGACATCAGCCAGCGCCCGTTCTTTGTTTGCTGATTCATGCCGTGCGATTTGGATACAAACGCAGCATCTTGCACGTGAAACTTAGGGCCGAAAATACGATGGTCCACAGAAAAGTTTTCTTAAAAATAAAAACCAACAAGTGCTTAAGGCGTAGATTTCTATGGACATTTAGTGGAAAAAAGGAATGCCCCTGCTATAGTGTACTTTGTTAAAGTGAGCGATGTGCACTGTGCTTCATCTGCTTCAGAATTCAAAGCATTTGGTTTAGAATTCAAGATGTTGCAACCCTCAAGAAAGAGGGGAGGGTAAATTGGAAATGTTAGCATTTTAAGTACTTTGTGTGATTTTTTTTTTTTTTTTGCAGGCTTGCAAGGATTTTTACTGTAGAGAAGAAAAGTTAATGCTTAGCTGTTTGTCTTCAGAACAAAATTCAAAAGAACAACAGTATTTTATGTCTGTAGCTTAGGGCTTTGTTACCAATATGTAGAGGTTTGTGTGACCAACATTTCCACTGACTTTAGTGGCTTTTAACAGGGGTTTCTGTGATTGTACAAAATGTAACAGTGTCTCAAACTTCAGCTTGAGGTGTATCTTGAAGTTCCAAAGTGAGTGGGGCATTATGGACTTACTTTTGAGGTTTGTGTAGAAATCCAACAAAATAAGATGCAAGAAATGCATTCTTTCCGGAATGCAAATGTTCTATTTTATTTTTTTTCTGTGTCTGAGGAAATTATTTTTTTAAAATCTTGATAAAAATAAGCATTTTGCTGGATAAGAGTTGTCATTTGTAATTAAAAGAAAATGTGGCTTTGGATATTCGTAGCAGGGTGGTGTGTTTTGATTTAAAACTTGATACCTACTTGTATGGTTAAACCTAATATGCCTTTATATCAGGTTTTCCAGCGACTGTATTTTGGGTTGTGTGTAAAGTTAGAGTGATAAGAAGCTGGTATGATGGAGAACCAACAAGTGCTTTGTTCCTGTGAAATTTCTAACTTCTGCCTTGAGGGCTTTTAGCAAATTTGCACTAGTAACAAGTATGGAAATGCCTGAGATTAAGTTATAGAAAGTATCTTTTTTTCTTCTTTTTGTTGGGCTGGACATGCTCATTCTTGCTTTATTTAATGGAGCTTAAGGCTTTATACTGACAGTAGGGTATTTCAGGTGAGGGTTTTGCATATAATTTTTTTAAAATAAGTATCCTATAGTGATGTGCTTTTCCATAGGAGCCTTACTACCTTTAATTGTGGTTTTTTTTTCTTTTTTGTGCACAGGTGTCGTACCTACCTCTCATTGCCTGTTTCTTGCCAAAGCTAAAAATTAAGTCCTATTTCAGCAGTAAAGAACTAGCATTTTCTTTTAATATATAGCGTACAAGCAGGCAGCTTAATAAAATCTTTTAAAAAGCTTGTCTGGTGTCAGTAGGAAAGATTTTTTTTTTTCTAATTAGCCTTTTATAATTAAAGCGAAGGCAAGGATATGTCCCTTAGGAAGAGGATAGCTATCAGATTGGATATGGGCTTGAATTTATCTCAGACAATATACAGATCAGGATAGAAATTTTCAGTTTGACCAAGGGGAATATTTACCTGCAAACAAATCTTCAGTTGGCATGCTTCTAGATTAAATATTCACCTCCAGTGGCACTTGACATTGAAATTGGTATTTATATATGGGGAAAAAAAACAAACTCCAACATCCTAGTATTTTTAAGCTTGATTGCTTTCAGACTCTTGATTTGTATGCATTTTTCTTTAATGTTAAGACTAGTAGAGAGTATGCTCAGGGTTTTTTCACAGTGGGGTTGGCCAGTTGCTGGAGACATTGATGGCAAAAGTGGGGTTCTGTCTGTGGCCCTGCAGGATTTCTCTGGGGGTGACATTGAGTCTGCCTTGGGCTCGGTGCCTCTGGCAGGGGGCTGTCACTGTGCCATGGAAGGCACCTCGACTGGCAGTGGCTTTGCCACCTGCCTCGCTGGCAGGCAGTGACAGTGGCTGGCACATACTGCTGTTCCTGCTGCCTTGCTTCCCTGCACAGGTGCTGGTGCAAAAGTATTTAATTTGAATTAGTATCTGACGTAGGGGACTGTGCTGTAAATATTTGGGTGTTACAAGAGCCTTTTTCTTTCTAGTGCATGCAGCACTGTGTGTACACAATATAGAATTTCAAATAATGTAGAGCTTGGGAGGGGTTTTTATCTCACACTATTTAGAAGCCCAGTACATTGCCTCAATAGAAGTCTCATTTCTTTAACTTCATAGTTACCCAAAAATGATACTACAGTTTAAAAAGGTAACTTTTTTTCTGTTTTGCCAGTTAAGATCTCTAGCTGGCTCTGAGCAGTTCTAGGAACACATATTAGTCATCAGAAGGGGGTTGAGGGGATAATAGTGACTTGTGCAGGGTAATGGTTAGTGTTTTTTAGCAGTTGCAGAAAGTAATTGCAAGTTGAAGCAACTGCAAGCCACACTTGGAAGTTGCTGAAGTATCGGAATTGGTGAAATGTCAGAGGTGGAGTTGACGCAGCAAACTTGTCATTAAAGGTCAGCTAGAAAGGTTCTGACTGCAAGCACTTTCTCAGCACCAAGTCTTTGCTCTCAAATTTTGAGTAATGCCCTGATTAAAGAAGTATTTTTATGAACCCTACATCACACCCTTGCTTGGCACAGAGAAGTAAGTTCAGCAGGAAAGAAACTTCCCTCTTGCTGCAGGCTTCTTCAACCTGTTCCTTCTGCACAGAGCCAGAGCAGCTTTGAGAGCAGAACTTGCAAAGTAATACAGGAAAAGTGCTGGACATGCAGCTCCTGCCCTTTGAGCAGGGAAGAAGGAATAACCAGACATGACAGCCATCAATCACAGCTCTTTATTGTGGGATGAGAAGATGCCCTTGTGCATCATAAATACAGGATTTAGACATGTCTTCTTGCTTTGCTCTACTCTTCCAGCACCGTTTTTGTTCTTTGTATGCTCTAAAAATGCATGAATTTGTTGGGGTATGCCCTTGTTTGCCTGTGAAGTTCTTCAGAATCATTTAAAACCATGGTAATGTCCACGGTCTAATTTTTGATACCTATGAAATGCATCAAGGGAAGTGTTCACTTCCATGAGATCCTGGTTTGAGTTGACCCTTCAGGTTTTTGCATGATTTGACTTATTTGGTAAAAAAATGCCACAGTGTCTTGAGCATTAAGGTATTTTTTGAGATTGCTTTTCTTAGATGATATAGGTGAAAAAAATCAGAGCTGCAGCTGCACTGATGTTGTGCAGTTTCTGTGCTGGGGTTATGTTGTGTGTGTGGTGGCAGAGTGGCCCTGAGGGCTGTTGGGCAGAGGTTTGGGAGGAGCTGGCTAGTGGGCTCATCCAGGTGAAAACTAAGTGGGGGTGGAAAAAAATTTTGGTGGCTACCTGATAGAAAATTATATCCTGAAGCAGATTCTGGGGTAGAAAAAGCAGCCTGATCCTTCAAGGAAGATCACCCCTTTTAGCAGCAGCCCATAGTTTGACTGGCTGAAGAGCAAATGAAACCATGCCCAAGACAGTAGTACTGCAGGCTGAATCAATATTAAAATTAGAACAATTTGTTGTTTTGACTTTTGATTTGATCTTAACATATGGAAACAAACTCAGTGTCTTCCTGTGTTTCTGCTTGCTTTCAGCTTCAGAGTCTCAAATGATTATTTATGAACAACATTGAACTGAAGAAAACATCTAATGATTTTCACTGAAGAAATCTTCTAATTGCCCATCTTCACAATATTCTATGCATTTTTACAATCAAGGAAACCTTTAGGCATGTTATGACATGAAAAACTGCTGAGAAGAAAAAAAAACTTGACAAACTTTTTTTCTTTAAAGGATGCAGTTCAAACTTTAAAAAATATCACTCTATACTATAAATAATTTGAACTGTTTTGTTAGAATTTAGTTCAGTAGAGGCAGCACTGTGCTCCTGGTCCTGCTGTGGCAGGGTCACTTGTCCTTCCACCTTTCTGGGAACTGTTCCCCAGCTCCCCCAGATGTACATATTGCGTGTCATGCAGCACTCTGGCATGAGAACTTTGTCCTGTGCAACTTGCAGGCTGCAAGAATGGTCACACCTAGTTGGAGTGTGGGCTTGCATGGGAGTTGCAGAGGGCTAAGTGAAGGCAGAGGCTTGGAGCATGTTGACACAGTAGGTTAGTAAATGTGGATTAGTAGGTTAAACAAGCTTGCATTTAGTCTTGAGTAAGAGCAGTGTGCTTGTGTAGTTACAGCATGGAAGCTGAGGTGCTGTTAACTCTCTCTTGGGCTCACTCCCTGCTGATTTATTTGGCCATACCCCATGTTGCAGCCCAAAAAACCATATTTTGTTAAAATTAAAATACAAGTAATCAAATTAGATTGAGAAAGGCTAGAAGATGCTGAAAAGTAGTAAAATAATTTTGTTCCTGTTTGTGTATTCTGTTGTGGTGGGAGGAATATTTTTCATGCATGAGAGATCCTGTTATTTTGGTTGGCAGTATTATGTGGAAATAGTATCCTCCTGGATGGTTCTTTTTTGTGTATAAATAGCTGAATTAGCATAGCTAATGCTTACTAAGTGTATGTGGAATTAATCAGTCCTAAAACATAAGCATTAGTGGAATAAACTAGATAATTCAGTGGTTTAAGATAATAGCTGCTTTCAGAGTAACTATTATCTTTTTGGCTTTAGATTGTTCCCTGCACAGTTATCAAACAAATACAAATCTCCAGGGTTTAAAAAAGAGAATGAAACTGAATTGCAAACACTGGAGACCTACAATATGTAGCTTTTTCCAGAGTACTTTTCACTATGAGTTGGAGTGTATTAGTAAAAAATTTGTAAACTTTATTTCTGTGGGTTCAGGCAGGCCTAACCTAGCATAGCTGTTCCTGATGTGTTACAAAAAGCTGGAAGTGTTACCCAGTGATAACCAGAGAAGAGCTTTGGCCTGGATCTAAAAGGGACTGACAGCTGATGTGGCAGTGGTGGGTTGAATGGCAATTCAGAGGTTCTCTGGCTGTGTTGGTGCTCATGTACTTTTGTAGAAAAAACTGCTTTTTTTGGTTTTTTTTATTTGTGTCCTTTAACAAATAAAAATTTCTCTTTCTGTGGTGTCTTTGATTGTTATCAGTTCTTGATCGATTAATGCCTTAAGTTTTGAGGAAGAAGGAAGGAAATGGGAAAAAAATGCAACTTACTTGTAATTTGTGACACTGCTGTTACTTAGTCCCAACCATATTCAAGTCTTTTTTTCCTGTTAAGTGTTTGTAGCACTTGCAATGTTTGTAACACTGGCCATATCCATGATCAGTCACTGTTGCTATTTGCAGGGTTATGTTTCTTTACCTAAAAACTGTTACTTTGTAGCCAAAAGTAGGAAAAGAAACCTGGAGATTTTTTTATGTTTGAGAGACCCCATCTGTAGGAAGATCAGATAGGTAATTTGTTTATAATACAAAATGTCATGTATTTAAGCAATTTTGATAGATACATCCCTTTTGAGTGTTCAAAATTTGGCAAACGTTCTGCACAGAGGTGTGCTTCCCTACAGGGTCCTTTGAGACGAAAGGAAGAAGCATCCTTATGGAAAGGCATTTTTCCTGCTAAGCAAATCACATGCATGTGATTTATCAACAGTGACTGTGATAGTTCAATTTTGTGTAGGACTTCTACATGAAATACCTTCAAGGTGAAGTTTTAGAAGGTCTTAGCCTGCCTATGCCAACCAAAGTCTTCTCCTCAGTGATTGATTTTTCTCTGGGAAGCTGTAGCATCGTGTAACAGTGTTAGCCAGTGTTTGTGCTTGCTTTGCTTCAGTTCTGAAATCTGCTTTGTGGTTTGGCCTAAATAAAGGTGAGACTTAATTCCTCCCTTTTCTGCTGTAATAGTGCCAGGATTAGCAACTGAAATTATGTTTGAAGCAGGCTTTAGTTTTATGCATTCATTTCCACAGAAGTGACCTAACTGCAGCTTTATAAAATAGATGTGAAGTGACACATACTGATGTCTGCCGTGCTGTTCAGGAGTTCTTCCCTGTCATGAACTAAATCTGTTTCATTTCACAATTACCTCATTTGTTTATAGGGCATTTGTGGGAACTTGTTGATAGTGTCCCTGCTAAGGAGAGTGCAGCAACACTTGGTGACAGGTCTGCAGTCTGAATTGTCTAAAAGACTATCTTTGCAAAATAACAAATGTTAATATTGATGTTTCTTCAGCTCTTGAGAAGCAGTGTGTTGCAGGACAGTCAGTCTCCTGTCAGGCGGCAGCAGCAGCCACAGCAGCAGGAAAGGTGTGAGCAATGCTTTCCACCCACACCTTGTTTACAGCTGTTACTTCACCAGGGCTGTGTAACTGCTAACACAACAAAACAAAAGACTTTAGCTAAAGAACCAGTCAGTTTAATTGTATTTATGCTCACTCCCCATTTTTGAGGGGGGCTGTTGACTTTCACCAGCATAGATACTTCTTATTGCTCTCTGGCTTGTGTTTTCTGCACATAATATGCACATATTCCATTTATTTCTCACAAGTTCCTCCTGTGTAGTAACCAAATTGGAGACTGTGACTAATGTGTGATGAGTAGTTGTAGATACCACCTTCCAGGTTGGCTGTGTGGGAGCCATGTGCTTTGTCCTGGCTTAGCTGAGTCTGTAGTATGTCTGGTCTTTATGGAGATGGGTTAGTTCTTTTCTATGAAAAAAAAAAAAAAAAAACCCAAACCAAACTGCTGTGGATTTGGTTCTAGCTGGAGCAAACACGAGCTGGTGTAGAGATGTTCCTCTAATACCAAAGCTGTAAGCAGTTGCAGAAGCTGTGGAAGCTTCTTGGTGGAGGTAAACAAATGCAGCATTTTGATTGCTGCTGTTGAAAGTGCTATGTTGGATCAAGTTTGTGATTAGAAAGCTTTAGTCTTGCATTCCTAAGAAAGAGTGGATTTTTAAAAATTTCAAAACCAAGCCTTGTGTCTGTTCTTTCTTACAAGACAGAGGAGAGGTAGAATGGCTGTGAGATGGTATCCCCTGCAGCAGGGAGGGTAACATTTGTATTGCAGAGCTGGGATAAAGAGTGCCTTCTGCAGGAGATGCTGCCCAGGGGCATGGATGAAGCATGACAGCCTTGCAAGCACAACCAGCTGCTCCTGCCCTGCTGCGGCAGAATGAATACTCCCACCTGGAGTACTGGAATGAATACTCCCACCAGAAGCCTTGTCTCTTAGAGGCTATTTTTTTTTTTTTTTTAAGGGGAGGAGCAGATTGTCATCCTCAGGTTTTGGATAAGATGATGCAAATAGGGACAGTGGCTCTTCAAGGTCACTTTAGCTTGGAGTGAAGTTCACGGTTGGTGTTTTACTGAATGGGCTCTGGTATGGAGAGGTAATAAAGCAGCAGCCACAAAGGGCTGTGAGTAAGTGGAAGGAATTCCTATACCTGAAATACCAGAAAACTGAGATAAGACAGTGAGTTGGTGGGTCTGTTTCAAAACAGGTTTTCCCTTTATCTGCAATTGCTGTGTCCTGTGACTTGGCGTGATAAGAGCTGTGAAATAGCGCTGTGTATTCCAGCACTGGTGCCTCCCCTGCTCTGGGGTAAGAACATTTCTGCTGAGCACAAAAATGCTCAGATCCTGCTTTTTCCAGCAGTGCTGAAAGGGAAGGCTTTCCCTGCAGGGTAGATGAGTGTTTTGGGAGAAGGAGGTCCGTATTTGTTTGGGAAAGGAAATGAATACTACAGGCCAGGTTTCTATTTTTCTTGATGGAGTTTTGCATAGTGGCACTTAGGATAGATTGGCTTGGACTAGCACAGAATGAGATCAAAGAAACAGTTTGTAGAATGGTATTTTTAATGTCACAAATTAGATATTTATGAGTCCTGGGGGAAAGAAATGCACAGCACAATGAAGCAACCAGTACAAAATTTAAGAAATGTTCCAACATTTATTTACAGGGATAATGTCTAACTTGATTTCTAGATAACAGAAGCTAGAGATTATTAATTTGTGTGCCAGGATTTGAGATGAATAGAATTTTGTAAGTAAACATTGCATGGTACAAGATAAAATGTATCCATAAAAGAAGAGGCTATTTTGCTTTGCCTGATGTTATCTCACTTAATGATTTCTGTGCTTTTCTGCTTTGCTGCTGTAATGGTACTCTAGAATTGATGAGACTATAGCAATCTTAGAGTAGAAACTTCTTTCCTCTAGGGCAAAAATGTACTTGTTAAAAGCATACCACAAACAAAAAACCCATTTAAGTTAGTTGCCCAAATAAACAATAAATATTTAAGATATTGGAAGATTGCCATAAGTGTCAGATTGAAAGTATGTTGGTACTACTGAATTCAGATTCTTTGCAGCAGAGGAGATGGGCTGCCAGTAATGGGGAATGTTGGACCTCACCTGTGTTGTTGCAATCTAAAGATTGAATGTTTTGCAAACTTGGATTTATTCATGTGTTACTAGAAAAGTTTGTTTTGGAAATAGAGCTTGGATAATCAGAGGTAAGCTGTATGAATTTGGGCTTAAATTTTGAAAAAAAATTCTAAACATATAGACACTTCTTTGAGCATGAATTAGCACCATCACTCTGACAAAAGCAGTTAAAAAATAAGTGGTACAGGGTCGAGGGAGCAGTGCAGAGAGCAATGGAGAATCTGAGATTACTGTGAGTGCTCTTTTTTTCTCTCTTTTTCCCCTCCTTCCTCTGCCCTCCTTTCCATTTACAAGCCTCCACACCAACTTGCTTGCCTGCCACATAACCTCTGGTACCTGTCTGTGCAAATGAGTTTGCACAGTACTCCAGGAAAACCAGTGTTTCAGATGGTTCCATGTTTCTCTGTGACCTCTGTGCATTCACTGGGCTTTGTGATGTTTTGGATAGCAGTACTTTTGTCTGAGCCTGACTGTGGTTATCATCATTCATTGTGTTGGGCAGATAGTGATAATTAATGCTGCCATCTTTTTGTAGATTTGTGCATTAAGGACATAAGGTTAAAGAAAAACGTTCCAAGTGAGAAGTCAGACTGAACTTAAAAGTCAGAATTAGGGTTGTCCTTCAAAACTATATTGAAATCATATAAGTAGTAAGATGCATGGAGGTCATAGTCTCTTCCAAGTAAGAACTTTGAAAAGGTGATTCTTCCTCTAATAGCAGTTGGTTGGTGTTTTGAGTTAACTTTATTTTCTTTTTGTGTCTCTCATTTTTATAGGAAGGCTCTTAATCTTACTTCTTGAGAAATTGCATGCATTTAAACACTGACCTTGCTACAGCACTTAGGGTACAGCCCACAAGTGTTAATTAACCTTTAGGCAGTGTGGGATGATGAATTTAATTTCATTTAACAGATGAAGAGTGTCGTTAAAAAGAGATTAAGGTCAAAAGTATCTGCTAATTACCTAATTTTCTAATTAAGTAGCTGCCTAATTTGAAATTAGAAAAGCTTGTTTGTCAAAGTGCATAGGAAGGACTGCCCTGTACATGTCAAAGCCTGATTGCTCCTGGTGGGTTTACCTGTGGGAGCTGAGCACTTTTCCTCACTGAGGTCTGGTGTTTTCGGGTAGGCACAGCAAGCAGACTCCTGCAGTGAGGCTTTGGGGGAATGCAGGAGAGATGCTTTCCTGTTCTTGGTGTCCTGCTGTGGCCACAATGGAGCCCCACTAAGTGACTGGCTTTGTCTCTGTCCTGCAGGGCTAAAGCTGGTTGAGTTTCTCCATAGGGTGGCTTGGGTGCCACTTGCTTTTGATGCAGGGAGCTGAATGGTGGCTGAGCCCTTGGTGAAGAAGGAGACTTTTGAATGTGTTCACTCTTCAGCATATGAAAGGTTGTTTTCTTAGAAAATTTTAGCTAGATCAGTTTGGGCATTAGGGAGGATGGGGATTAACCTACAGCGTTTCTTGCTCACTTAATTTGTTACTTTTAAGTTAGCATTTTAGAATGGAAGTGTTCTAACACTTGTTGCGCAATATGAAATATTTCCAGTGAAGGAATACTAATCTATGTGTGCTAAAGTGTTAATGCATGTATAACTTAGAGTAGAGCAGTTTATTGCTGCTGTCTCTGGTTTCTGTGTGAATTTCCAAGTCTCTGTGTTAGGAAAGATGCCCCCTGCCCCTCTCCTTACTGTGACATGAAAATGGGGTGGCACCAAATATTGATAAGAGCTTGGGGTGGCTGGGATAGCTGCTGAGCCATTTATATGGGGGATCCCAGGTGGGTGCCCATAGCTACTGTGGATTCTGTCTGTGGGGTGTAGAGGTCACTGATTTGTAGCAGAAGCAGTATTTTGGAAGGGGAAGGGCTTGTCTTGCAGGTTCAAGGCCAAGCATTGAAGAGCAATATCAGGAGTATCAGGAGGCAGGCAATGTTAGGGGAAGAAAAGTACTTTAAAACCACAAGGCTTTTTAAGCAGTGGGTGGGGAAAAACCCTTAAGAGTAAGAATGGTCTTACTCTTGAGATGCATCTCAGTGGAGGTGGAGCTGATAAGAAGTATGCAGTTGGGGAAGGATATGAGGCATAATTATCTGCCTCTTCAAATAATCAAATGGATACCTGTGTCAAATATGAGAAATGTCTGCAAGTGTTCTGTTTTTGCAGTCTGCCTATCAAAGCTAGTATCAGCAAGTATGAAATATAAAATTTTTGTGCCCAGTAAGTTATACAGTTACTGGAAACTTAGGCAAGCAGAGCACTCATGTTGATCAAATATGGTATGGGTGGGGCTGTGCCCTGTGAATCTCATGCTGATGTATTTCTAGATTATCTGTATTAAAACGGAGTGTTTGCAGCAGCAGATACACAAGCTTATTAAAAAATATTTCTATTTTCTGTAATTTGTTGTTATTATTGGGTTGTTTTTGTCAGGGTGTTTTTGAGTCATCTTTTGATCTTTCTCCTTCCTTGGTTTTTTTGTCTCAGGAAAATAAAAATATTTGAGAGCCTATGTGCACAAATCTGCCTAGCATATACAAGTAGAGCTACTAATTGTTAGATATAAAGTGGTAAATCATCTTATGTGTTAGAATAACTCTTTCAAATAAAGTTGCTTGAAAACATGGATCATGTTCTTTATAATGTAATGATGCAGGCTCACAGACATGAGCTTGCTTCAAACTGACCATAAAGCAGTCCGCAATACCAAAGGCCAGTAGCAACTGTTGTGCTGCAGAATATTCATTGGCTTCAGCAAAATAATCTCATGGATCATCTACAGAAAAATAAAATACTGCTTGCTGTGGACTTGTGATCAAAATGCTTTGTGTAATGGCTAGTGTAGAGTAATATATCTTTTTTTAATTGTTATCAACTACTTGTAGGGGATAAAATTAGATGGGTGTATGAAACATGAAAAAAAATCTCACGAGCTGTGCAAGGAAGACAGTCTGGTTGATGTGATGGTCCTCGTGCAGCACCAATCCTGAGCAAATAAGTGGAGTGTGACAATGTGTCCTTCCTGAAAACCTAAAGAAATGTCTTTGAAGGAGACAAATTTAACGTTTAGCTAGTGTTCAAAATGTTAATATACTGTACTGTCTACAGTCAGTGACTTACCTGTACCTATCTCAGAACATCTGCATTGGTATTCTAAAAAGAAAATAAAGAATTTACACTTGTGTCACCAGTAACAAGAGTGAGATCAAGAAGTGCCTTGGTTTTAATTTGGTGCAGGAAAACTGGGAGCTTAGGGGAAAGAATGAAAAACTAGCAAAGGAAGCCAAAGAAATGTAAGGTTAAAAAGCCAGAGTCTTGCACTTGCAGGAAGGGAGAGCTGGGGAGAACTTCCCACTCCACTTCCATGCCATTAGCTCTAGGTTCTAGGATAATGCAGTGTCGTTTGGGTTGTGGGGGAGCTCTTTGAATCCTCTGTGTTCATGTTGTGTGCTTTAATTACTATTCTTGGATTCTTTCCATGAGTCACATCCTTTACAGAACTGAGATAATTTGTGCATGTGCTGGCATTTGGAGGAGATACTGTGAGCAAAAACTATGGAGCCTTAATTCTACTTTTTTTGTTATTGTTGTTGTTGAAAATTCTGAATTACACGCACGGAACAAAATTCTCGATTGTTGCACCTTTTATAAGCTACTCTTAAGACAGATGATCTGCAGAAAACTGCAGAGAGTTTTCTTTCTCATAATGCATAGGAAAAATAAATTTGTCTGGTATCTCTCTGGAAATCTAAGCCTCATCCAGAGTCAAATTTTTCAGTGCTCTTTAGAAAAAAATTGGAAGTTATACAAATACATACTTTCCCTCAAACATGAGCAGATCATGGTCCTCATGAGAAAAGGTTTCTTGGGGACAGTTATCTCCTGCAATTGTCAGCCAGATCTTTATACCAGTCTCAGTAATTTCTGTTCCTTTTCCCTAATAAAATACTCTTACCACTCAGGGCAAAATACAGAAAATGCAGTGGGTGCCTTACCAGCCAGGGATTTAAAATTACCTGTGGTTTATGTAGCTTTATTGGATAAAACTTAGGATTTTCCACCCCGTGGTTTAAATTTCCATGGGCTGGAGTTTGTAGGATTTGTTTTTCTGAAATGCTGCTTATGTCTAAAATGAATTCCTTACTTAGATTTAGTCAAAGCTGGGAGGAATTGACTCAGAGGGGTGATAATGGATGCTCTGGATTTGTTGAGGGGGCCCATAATAGATGGTTCAGTAGTAATTTTTTTTTTTTTTTCAAATGTAACCAGTTCAACATTCTCCTAGGCAGCAAATGATGACGGGTGATGCTGTTCAAATGCTGGTACCCTCACATGCCTGCTAGATGAAATGTGAGGAGTGATATGTGGTTTGGAAGGTTTGTTAAGCACCATCGCTATGTCCTGGATACTGGTTTTGGGCTCCTGGCCCAGGCTAAGGGGCAGTTTGAATTGCTGCCTTGTTGGATCTGCTAGGAGTGGTTTGATGCCTGTGGCTGTGAGGAGCTCCACACAGTGGAACCTGTCTGTTCAGTGCTGTTCATTGACCATGAGAAATGAACCCTCATTTTTAGAGTCATCCCTGTGTCTCATGAGTTCTGAATACAAGCATCCCATGTATATCCCTTCTTACTCCAAAAGAAAGGGAAAAATTGATACTTTCCTAGCAAAAATTAAAAAATCAAACTGATGAACTGTGACAAATAACAGCACATCTTATTTTGGAAGTTGTAGTACTGTATGGTTAGACCTAGCATGTTTTTGCTGTCATTTGAATGCCAGTACTCTTACCTTAAACCACTTTTTAAGACTGAAATATTTTAGATTCATATCTATGTGGATGTCTCCTCACTACTGCCAGTGAACTCTGTAGATGGTGCCTTTTTTCCACACTGGATCTTGTTCCCAGTATGTCCCTTAAAGGCATAAGTCATAAACAGCCTAGAAAACATGACCAGCACATCAGAAATGGAGACGTTTGCTTATAATAAGAATAACCAGATAACTAAAAAGGTATTTGTAAAATGGATCAAATGAATGAATCAATAATTGACTGCATTTACAAATTACTTGTTCTATTTGCCTAACTGGTTTCCCTTTTAAAATAAATTTCCCTCTGGTTTAATAGAAGAAGAGCAGCTTATGGAAAGCCTGGATAGATGCATGTCTATGTCAGCACAAGGGAAAGGACAGATTTTCAGGAGTGGGAGAAGAGGAAGGGAGGAGATGGAATTTTGCTTCCTATTGACTGACTTTGTTCTTGCATAAGAGCTGTTTCCTCTCTGAAGGAGGAGGGCATGTCCTTGAAGGAAGGGTTGTTTTTTTTTTTTTTTTTTTGCTTGAACTTATTTTGAAGTAGTTCTTTCGATTATAAAATATGTTTTAAATGAAAGAGAAATCTGGAAGATACTTTGAAAACTTTTGTGAAGAAAAGGTGTAATTGTGCAGATTTGTCAGAATGATCTCATGGATTCCAGCTTTGTTTGCTTTTAGGGCATCTTCTTTTAAGATAATCCCTGCTGAGTTACTTTTCAAGACACTGCCAAGAAGGGCATGTTGGAATTCTGATGAATATTTGCTGTAATGGGTGAGATATTTGGGTTGGGAATTATTAGTTTTAATTCTCTAATAGCTGCCAAGGTAATATATGGTTGTCATCACTTGAAGCAGACTCTGCTTCTGTAGAATGATAATGAACAATGAAACGTCTTCCAAGTGTGCTACTGTATTCTTTGATCAACCAAATTAGTCTTGATTTCCCAGTGATATCCTTGTCCTCCAGCTTCTTTCAGTGTCTCCTGTGTGTCCTGTGCCTTCTCTGCAATGCAAGGCAGCCGCTGGTGGTTTGGAGCCTCCAGTTGTACAACAGGGCACGTTGCTTTGCCTGGTTTGGAATCAGCTGAGTGGCTTAACCTTCTTGGCCTGCTCCTCCTGTCCCATTTCCATTTCTGACAAGCTGTTGGGTTGAAGTTGAGTTTGAGGGTCCTTCTGCCTGTCTGTGCTGTGCCAAGGCTTGAGCCTCCCCAGCGCAGCTCCCTGAGGAGCACATTGGTCAGCTCCTCTGCCGTCTCATCGGAGGTGTTGAGGAGGTCAGAGTATTGCAGCTCACCCTCGCAGGGCTGTTGTTCTTCCAAGTTCTAATAGTGACATAACTGTGCCTTTGGGAGCTGCAGCAGCCAGCTAAGGTGGCTGTAGCACCACAATTTTGGGGTGCTGGGGTTCAACAGCAGCAGTCTGCTCAATGTTAGTAGTTCATGGGAAGTAAAGGTGTCCAGGGACGTGCAGAGCATTTGCTTCTGTGCTCATCAGAGAGACCGATCAGCAGTGGAGCCTTTTCTGGTTTGGTAATTACTCTTGTTTGGACTCTACACAGGGAGCACAGTAATATTTGGCTTCTAAAATGATGATTTGACATAGCTACTTATTCCTTTTGCAAGTGTTTTATAGTGATCTGCTGTATGTTTATGCAGCCTGGGAATGTATCCATAATTTATCCATTATAGTGGATAATATCTATTAATTAAAGACTTTGGCCAACAAAAAAGAAAAAAAACTAAGTTGGGAGGAGTTTTCCCCCTTTTTTTCCCCCCCTCCTCTTTTTTTAAGGAAATGTCAAGCTGCTTTTTTCTGTTTGGACTGCTACTCAGTGTAAGACAAGTTAAAAAGTTTATAATATTTTGCAAACAGTTGTTCTCTGGAGTGTTCATTCTGTCTGGTCCACTGCAGCTAATATTTGCACGATAGTAGAAATATGAATTATATGATATTTTAAGTCCATGTGCTTTCCTGAAGTAAAAGCTTTTCTTCATGGATTAATGTTCATTTGCTTTCGTTCCTTTTTGTATGCCACATAGGTGTGTATGCATGTAGGAACTTTTCCCAGCTCCTTAAAACAGATGGGGGTTTATGTTTTAAACATGAAGGTTCTAATAAAAGAATCTTACACAGCCCTTCTCAACCTGGGTTAGGTGTCACAGATCTGTGTTTGTAAAGTCCTGCTGAGAGAGCATTGGATGTGCTGGGCTGTGGAGTTATTAAAATCAATTTTCTGCATATAGGGAGGTACAGTTATGGATGGGGGGATTAAAGGTCTTTTTGTTGAGTCCTAATCTGTTGACTCTGGGTCTTGATTTGATTATGTACCTAATTAATTAATTAATTCCCCTGCAGTTCTTTTCATCAGCCAGAATGATGAAAAGTACTATCCATGATGTGTACACTTCTGCTTTTGCATTAACCAAATAGTGAACTAAAACAATATGCAAAACTGTCATTTAAGGGTTTATTTAGGATTATTATTTTAACCTTTAATGTTCTTTATCAATAATAATTTTTGATACATTTCATTACTAAAGGGTTTTTAGGGTTTTTTACTAATTAATTGTAGGAATTCTGTTTGTATTGTGAAAGTATTAATTATGATGCTTTATTTTGGTTGATTCAATTCTTGGTCATTCAGTAGTGACTATTGTGTTTTAACTGAGTGGAAGTTAGCATTAAACTCCTTAATCTCTTCCATAATGAATTCATTGGAGGAATTTGACTTAGTATTTCTTTTGTTTATATATATTTTGTATGTGCCCATATGCAAATATTTCAAAGATTAAGGCTTTCTTTTAGGGAAAATCAAAGTATTAGGATTGTGGCTTATATTAACCTTTTGTTCTTTGTCTAAGATTAGTGAAAACTAAAGTTTAGAGTGTGTCAAATCAGAGTAATAATACCAGCTATTTACATTTAAATTTGCTGTAATTATTTTGTAGAATATGAACCTAAGTGAACTATAGAATACAGGTGATTTTTTGTAAAGCTATATTAGAAGTTCCTTACTGAGTTTTTAGGAAGCCTTAAACAGGATGGGTAAGGAATTCAGTACCTTGTGATTGAGTAACATTCTTTCAGGGTTTTTTTTTTTTTTTTAAGTGATTGGCCTATGATTTATTAGAACAGCCAAATACAGAAATCTGTTATGTGTTATTTTGGCTTGGCAGAAATAATGCAAAGAACTGTCAAAGGCAAAGAGTAAGCAGAAGCTGTAATTTCCTTTTTACCACTGAAGAATAGATTTGGCTGGGTTAGGCCTTCAATGCTAATCTATCTCTGTGTGGCCAAACAGATTTTTGGAACCTTTTTTAGTGCATTTATTTTTTCTTCGCTTCAGGCCAAGTGTTATAAGGTTGTATGTTTTTTGGCACATCCAGGGTGGTGATGTTAAAAAAGTTAAAGAGAAGGAATTGAAATTAAGAAGTCTGATCTAGACCATTTAAATTGAGATTGCTGCTTGATGCAATTAGGTCATTGTTAACAGTACTTGTATGTTCAACTGTGGAATTTTTTTTTAACTTTGAAACTTGCTTTAATATTAAGAGTTAAAGTTAAAATTCTTCAACAGTTCCACAACAGTGTTGTTGCAGAATTTTACCACAGTTTTATACCTTTTTGGTTAATTTAGTTGGTTGTTTAAATAAGGTTAATTTCAGTCTTCCTTCTACTTGTGAGCATGTTTTTCACAGGAAGCACATTCTCTTGTGGTTTTGATAGATCCACACTCTTTAAGCCTTCTGTCTTAGCTAATGATTAGTAATGATTTCTGTCTTGAAGCATTAATTTGATGTTTGCCGTAATATCCGTTCCTTATTTGCCTGAACATGTTTGTTAGAATGTCTTCAGTATTTCAGAATGATGGGACAGATGTGCTGTACATGCCTCTTTCTGTGGCTTTTAATTCAGAACAAAGCATTTCAGTGGCTCTTTCTGCTCTGCTTTTCCCCTGTACAGATGACAGCATCTCGGCTGCCAGCACCTCCGATGTCCAGGACCGTCTTTCAGCCCTGGAGCTGAGAGTGCAGCAACAAGAGGATGAAATCACCGTGCTAAAAGCAGCCTTGGCTGATGTGCTCAGGCGTCTTGCTATCTCTGAAGACCATGTAGCTTCTGTGAGAAAATCAGCACCAAGTAAAGGTAAGGCCAAATTTGGTAAACTCTTCCTAGAATCAGGCTGTGTTATCATGTCAGAATGTTCTCCATTGGTCACTTGTTTTTTCCCTTTTCTGTCTCATTTGGGAAGGCCGATCTATTTTGAGCTGGAGGGGTTAGGTTTATAATAGTGGCTTAAATATATACAGCAAAGAGATATCTGAAATATGCTTGGTAACAATTTTATGGTCTTGATACCCCTAAAAATTTTCATTTCTTCTTGCTGAAAGGTTCCTGTTTTAATTTCAGTGGTGGAACGTTAACCTGCCACTGGAGGTTCTGGGCTTATGGACGGTTTTGAGTCTCAGGTTTGACTTTGCCTGGAAAGTGCATATTAGAGACCACATTTTCTCTTGCTTCTAAATTATAACCAAAACAAAAGCCAAAATACATTGCCACCAAATAAGAAGGCTTTCTGAATGTAGTTATTTTTTGTTCCAGTATAGAGATAACTCACCACCAGTAGATCTCATGAAGGAAATGACCATGTAGCAGCAATATCTCGTTTGGTTAGTCACTAGTAACTTTTATATTGTAGCACTGATATATGTAGGATTGCTTAAAAATAAAGAAACTAGATACTTTTTGTACTAATTTTTATATGCTTCACCCCCATCCCCCATGGACATTTCATTTTGTATTCTGGAGAAGTATTTGAATTTAATTTTGAACTTACTCCAACTTAAAGTTGTGTATTTGAAGAGAATTATGGCTGTGTATGTTTCTGGTGTATATCAGGTCTCTGATTATATAAAAGATTCAGTCATATTTCAAATAAATCACAGTTTTAATTCACCATAATTGCATGTAACCACATCATACCATGCAGCATAGAGACCTCTGGGATCAATCCCTGTGTGAGTGTTGCAGTGCACTAATTGCACCGGTGCCAGTATAACACTGAAGTGATACAATGTAGCCTGTGCTTGTTTGGGTGACCGCTTCATATAGGCTGAAAATGCTGAAAGTTTGAATTATTTTAGATGTGGCAGAGGGATCAAATTCCTTAATTAAGTGTTTTTGCAGTCTCTCTGCCAGATGGAAGGAAGTCACGATGCTTAACTGGCTTGGGCTCTGAATCCTGCCATTCTCTCTTGCTTGCTAAATGGTAGACTGTTGTCATCTCTGCTTATAAATGCAGCTTTTATCTATTTGGTTTACATGTCTGGTCTCATTGAGATTGAAGCTTCTTTTTCCAACTCTTTTTAAATATAGCTTTAGTAGATATTTTTACAAATTCACTCTGCTGTCTGCTGTCCATTATAAGAAAATGTCCAAGTGAAAAACTGTGTGCACCATAGTGCCTTATTCTTCCTGTTTAAATGCAGAGGAGCTGGGATGTGCCCAAACATGGCTAAAAACCTTTGGCTTGGAGCATAAACCCTGCAAACTTTGTGTACAGGCAGGGCAGGCTTCCTGTGTTCTGCAAAATGCCTTGGGGCTATCTCCTTTCTGGGGGTCTTGGGACCATACTCAGTTCTCTAGGTCCATTTGTTTGATGAGAAATAAACTCATTATTTTGGGGAGACAGAGCAGAGGGAGGGTGGAATGTCTTCAGTTTGGTCATATCTCTACAAATGACTGGCAGCAGCATGGAACTGTGAAAAAAGATATGGGAACAGGGACAGATATATCCATGTATGATCTAATTCACTGAACTTAAATGAATTATCACTAATTGGCACTGTATTTAATTGGTGATGGATGTGTTCCCATTGTGTTCAGTTACACCATACCACCAGACAACACATTAACTTCACTGTTAATCATGAAATCAGCTGTATATAAAATTCACAGAAGAAAATGCTTACATACAGAGACTGGAATTTTAAGAGACTAAATTTAGACTTGAAGCATAAACTTGGGATTAAAACAAGTTCATACATTGCTTTTTGCAACAGCCTAGGTTCTACTTTTCATGTCTGTATTTTAAATTTTTTCAATGGCCAAAAAACTCTTGAAATGTTTTAACAGAGAAAAATGTGTAATTTCTTTGAATAAGTAGTATTAGAGGATGATCTGAATTGCCATTAAAAAATAATACTCAAAGAAGTAATTGTTAGGTTTTCTTTAAAGTATTATGCATGCATATAATAGACTCTTACTAGTCAAGTCATGATTGCTGCAAAGGTAACTGTATTCCTCCAAAACTCATTTTGGTGTTTGTGATCCTGTCAAGAATCTAGATTTCTGCATTACAATAATTGCACCTTCATGTAAAATATTATAAGTAAATTGTCTTTAAAAATAAATGCTGAGGCTTTCAATCACAGAAGTATTTTTCTCTGCAGCAGCCCTTAAATACATACTGACATAAATAATGAGTAAAGAGAATAGATGTGTATATGTCCTTCTGCATACACGGGGAGAGATGTGTTTAATCTGAAGTAAGGCAACACAATGAGATAAATACTTTTAAAACAAACTGAACTCAACAAGAATAATAGTACCAGAAAACGCCATCCTCAGTCTTTCCATCAAATAAAGGAAGTTTAATACAAGGTGATTACTAACCTAGTTTGAAGGGTGGCTCTTCTACTTATTGCTGAAATGTCTTTTAAAACTTCTCCATTTTTTTTCTTGTTGCCACCTCAGCAGTGTCTATGAAGATACATTTTTTACAGGCTGAAAATAAGTGTTGTGAGCATACAGTGAATCACACTGAAAGGGACAAATCCATCCTGATCATTTTTCACTGATTTTTCGTGTCCTGAAGTTGATGGCTTGACTTAGTGAAAAAAGTGGTCTCCTCATCCTTTGTCTGGTTTGTCTGCCTGACACATCTGGTGATCTAATTCTGTTTCTAATTTCCTTTATTTTAGATTGACAGATTGAATCAGTAGCTAAAGATAAAGTTTTTTGCATTATCCTTTAAATATTTGTTTTTCCCTTTTCCCCTACATTTTGTCACATGCTTATTTTGAGCTTAGTCCAGTCTGCAGAGAAAAAATTCATGTGTTTTTTTTCATAGATTTTTTATTTCTAACTCAAGGGTTCTCAGTCAGGAAGCTGCTACCTAGGATCTTATGTGTAAAGCTCTGTCCAAGAAGCAAAAGGCTCTTCATTCAGGGATTTGTGAACTGTAGAAGATAAGATAAAGGGCAAGAATTTTTAGGCACCTTAGTGTCTCCTGGTAAAGGATGTAGTGGAGAGATTGTGTAAGGAAAATACCTCTAGTAGGGATTGCAGCAGGGTTAGCACTTGTCTGTATTTCACAGTGAAAAGCTGGCTGGGACTACTTGCACATAAATTCCCAATGCCAAGTTATTCTAAATTGAGCAAATCTTTTCAATATAAAAAGATTGTGATAGTGCTTCTCCATCTCTGCATGCAGCTCAGAATAACTACACAAAGGAGAAATTACCAGGTCCAAAGATAGTGTTGAGGGTTAGAAATGAGAAAAGGCTTGGGAAGGGATCCTGTCCCCAGCAGCTATGGGGCTTGTTAGGATCATAGTGTGGGGGTGAGTTTATGGGTTTCATTTCTTTTGTTTCTCCCTTTCTTTTCTTTTCAAATAGATGGCTTGGTAAGAGGAATTTCTTTGGTGGGAAATTATTTGCATTTGGCAGCTCTGCACTCTTGTTGCCACATGCCTCTGCTGTTGATGCATGATTGATGCTGTTAGCATTCACAAAAAGTTCCAAAAACAAAGATTACCTGGACACTGAAGAAAAGGAAAGCATAAAGCAGTCTGGTACTTGTGGCTGCCAGCAAGATAGATTGGCTCACAGCTGGTGCCTGGTAAACCCATTAAAATCTTCCAGGGTGTCAAAATGTGTGTAACAGGAGAATTCATCCCTCAGGCTCTGGGTGTGCAGACAAGTTTGTGGCACACTATGGCACCAGTGAAATATCTCAGGCTAATCATTTCACTGGAGTATGAGCTTGTGCCTGAAAAAGTATATCTGATGTCTGCCTGCAGAGAAACAAAGAGTTCATGTCCTTTTTCTGGACTCAGAAATAATGAGGAGGCTTGACAAAGGTTAAACCTTTGGAGGAATATTTCCTATTGCTTGCACAGGAATATTGATATTAAGTAACTCATATGCAAATTCAACTCAGAAAGTGGAACTGGAATAGTGAATGGCAGTTTGCAGAGAGGGTTTCCCGTGACAGTGAGGAGTGGCAAAGTGAGAGGCATTTTATTTTACTTGAAGCAGTGATCTTGGAGACCTGGAAAATCAGGTATGTACTAGGAATGAGGTTGGTAGGGGTTTTTTAACATATATTTTTCTTTCCTTTGTGCAGTGGGGTTTTATAAGAGGAGCCCATTGAGTTTTCCTTCTTTTCCTGCTCCCCTCTCTTGTATGAAATAGTATATGTATCTTATTGCACTCATGTAAGCAGAGTACTTCTTCAGATGTAATTTTTTACCTTATCTCAACAGTGGTTTCATTTCACTAACATGAAGTAATTTGGTTTTATGTTAACAAAAATTGACTTTTCAGGTGTTCAGCAAGCTTCATTAACAAAAGCACAAGACAGATTTGAGTTTTGTTTTTTTAGTCTTTGCACTATTCAATAAACAGAGTTATTCTAATAGCTCATCATGTGTTTATGTTGTCTAATCAGTAAATGTTAAAGAAACAGAAAATAGAAGTATGCATAGGAAAATGCTGTATGGTAGTGGTAGGATATAGGTTCTTATTCACAATATTAAAACTAGCCTGGCAAGCTTGTATGTGGGTCATTTTACTCATGGGGATAGTCCTATTGAAGTCTGCAGGCTGCATGCTCACATAACAAATAATGATACTCTCGAGGTCTTAATGCATTTCCCAGGGATTGGTTTTAGTGCCATCTGTTCTTTCTGCATTTCTTACAATTTTTTCCTATCTTCTGCTCTGACTTACTGAATACTTTGTTTTCTTCTGTTACACTTACCTTTCTGATGTTCTTTGTATATTTTTCTTTATTTAAAAAATTTTTATCTAGAGGGCTGTAATGCACTGAGGGTCACTAACCAGCTAAACCAAGTTTAGGATGGAGAAGTGAAGAACAAAGTTCAGAGGGGTTTTTTTTAATTCTGTAACGTAATAATCTTGTTCATTGTAGAGGAATATTTTCAGCTGTGGTGATAAGTATCCTTATTCTTTTTCCATATGCTTCTTACAGTTTTGGGTATGTTTTGTGCATTTGTGTACTTCTTTTAGAGCAGTGTCAGCAAATTTCCTTGAGTGGTACTCTGCTGTTCTCCATGATGCTTCTCAAACTAAGAATTGTAATGTTGGAAGAGTTCAGTCTTGCCACTTAACTTTTTGAAATGAAAACTCCTTATTTATAACACTTGAGGGCTCTTTCATCATGTTTGCCAGAGTCTATCAAATTGTTTCAAATTACCATAGTTAAAATTTTCTTTCCTTGTCTTAGAATTAGCTCATTTGGTGATTGGTTGAGCAGCTAGATGGTGCCTCTGGGAAAGTATAGCAAAATAAGATAGAAAGGAGAAGGAAAAGGGCTGTGTGATTTGAATAAGCAATTGGCCAAACAAGTCTTTCAGTTTCCTGCAGCATGTTTTAAAATGCCTACCTCTAACACCTGAAAAATTAGTTGTATATCCCTATGAGGATCATTTGAAGTTGGAAATATATGAGTTAAGTCACCATTTATAAAAATCTAAAAATAAATATTTAATTACTCTTAACATCTCAGTTAGTTTATCTACCTACTAGGAGAGATGCCCTTGGAGCTCAAGTTGTTGGTGCATTAGCTATGCACTCTCAAACTGCTGCTTATTAGCATGCCTTTATTTGGATAGTTCTTTTCCTTTTATTAGGAAATTACAAATAATGTGTGTTTTATAGCTGTCTGTTGAAATTTGTTAAGTTGGGCTTCCATTAAAAAAATATAAAAAAGAATGTTTATTTTTTCAGCTTGTTGTAATTACTGTAATAAAGTTTTTTGAAAGTTAGTTGTCTTAAAGTTTGATTATTAAGCAAGAAGAAGCAAACCCATAGTTAGAGAACTGAACTATTGATCCTGATTTGTTCTGTTCATTATTTGAGATCTAATATCTCACTCTGATCTGTCTTCATGTGATAAAAGAGGAGGACACTTTTTCAGCCTAAGAAGTTTTAATCAGAATTTGACTCTTAGTATTTAAGTGAAGTAGTTGAATAAAACAGAATACTGAAGAAAATATTTCCCTACCCTTCAGAATGCAGTACTCTCTTTGAAAAGAGTTTTGGGGCTCCCAGGCTGTTTCTTTGCTATCATCTTCCATGGGCTGAGGGACTTGACATCCTTTGAAAGCAGAGCCAGGACTAGAATTAGCTGCTTTTATACAATTCATTGTAACACCTTGAACCAAGTCTAAGATTTGTCGTAATTTCTATTGATTTTGATGTTGTTCTATTAGGAAGGAAGTGCAGATAAAATCTTATGTTCTGCTATACTTACAGCTATTTCTGTCTGTTTTTCCACAGCTCACTCTGTGGGCTCTCTGGAGATTTACACACACTGTACATTTGTTTAGTAAGAGTACTAAATTGGTTTTCTGTCCTTCCAGGCAGAAAACTCCATGGCTTGTAATATATTTATAATCTAGAAGTCTTTGTCACATTTTGCTGAAAGTAGTTCAAGATTGTTGAAGGATTTGGTGTTGTATGCCTCAATGGGGGGGAAAAAAAAGAAAAATCTTCCTTCAAAAATCAATTTTTTTTTTTTTAGGTAAGGTGTCATTTCTTGAGCTTTTTCTTTTAAATCCACTTAAATTAAGTGGCCAGAGAAGTAACTTAAATGTAGCTGCAGGTACTTATTCTAAATTGAAATTACCTGAAGAAGAGAAACGAGTGTTTGGTTTCTTCTTGTAAAAAAGACAGTTTTCCTGTCAGAATATTAGAAAATACAAAGATATTGAGGAAATTGCTTCAGCAAATCTATTAGATAACAGCATCAACTACATTTTAATGTAAAATATTCTAAGTTTTGGATTTGGGAAGAAAAGTGAGTTACTATTTGATTCTTAGCTCCAGCACCTTGTAAGTATGTTTGGAGGAAAAAGCTATCATGTTATCACAGGACACACATTTTCAAACTTACCACTCTCAGCTTGGCTTCATTTTTCCCCCAGATAGGTAATCAAGGCTGATAAAGAATGGGAAATAGATTTTTGGTTTATTGTGGTCTGTTTTTTCTAATCCTACTTATCTTTCATTCACACATTTGTATACTTGACAAATGTTAATAAAATGTTTCTTTTGAACTCTACAGATACTATTCTATGAAAATTATCAGAACAGAGATGAATCTGTCCCATAAAAGACGTTTTTACCACTTTGATCTCTGACAATTTGGCTTTAATCCTGGTCACCATACACTGCCTTTCATTCTACTTTCAGTTTACATCTGGCTTTTGTTCCAAACTAGCAGATTAAGCTCAGTGCTATTCAGTCTGAAAAATTTCAGACTGCTTATGCTAGCAGGTGGTGAATGACATGATACTGGCAGAGGTGTGCAGCCCAGTGCTGGGAGAGCTCAGTTGCTTCAGTGTATTGATCTGGAATTTGTGTTCTCCTGCCACTTCATTATTTCCAGGTCTCTGAAGCAAAAGCTCTTGATATTGTGGAGGATTATCTCTGCAGTGAAGGCTATAGTGTTGTTAATTTTTGTCATCTTTTGACTGCAGATATGCCATGGTAGAAGTCATCAAGAGAGATGTGTGGTTTGGACTGGTGGGTCAGCTTCCTTGCACTTCTGACACAGCTGGGAGGATCCCCCTTGTGTGTCTGTCAGTAGCCAGGTTTCACTGCCTGGGATGTGCACAGGACTTAAAACTCTCCTTTCCTTTTCATGATTTAAAATATAAATGCATTTTCTTATAATTGCAGATGATTAATTGAATTTTTTCTTCCCTTTAAATATAGGTATTCTAAAGTCACTTTTTGATTTTCTAATTAACATGCAGTATATAGAGAATTTGGAAGGGGTGTTTGTTTAGAGTGGGGTTTGGGGATTTCTGTTTGTTGAGGGGATTTTTGCTGCTTTTTTAGCTATTTTACACATCGAATGGGGCACACTGACCAAGATTTTGTTCTGGAGTATAAGAAAGCCTCATATATTTCTGACTCTTGAAAAAAAATTGTCACTGCAGTTTTTAATCTGTGTTATGTTTAATTGTTAATCATTTTACAAAAAATGGTTTTTACTTCAACTCAAAAATCTTGATCTCAAATGTGATTTTGCATGTCACGTGTTGACATTTAGAAGTACTTTGCTCATCTACCATCAATACCCACCTTACTGGAAAACCATCCCAAAGCTGCTGTCTGGATCCCTTTTTTTATCATTATTGTGTTCATCATTGCATGGAGCAGTGCATATTCCTGTCATGAGTTCATACTGATGTAGAGTTTTATTTGTAATCAATTTTGTTCCTGGATATAATTTCCATAGTGTCCCTGGACACTTTCCATACCTAATAGGGGGAATTGTTCTATATGTAACCAATAAAAAAAAAACAAAAAAACCAAAAAAAGCCCAGTGTGCTCCTTTGCACTCTGAGAGTGTGTTCCCCATGTTAGTAAGTTCCTGTGCCCTGTCTGTAGCCCTGTTGTCCTTTACACGTCCCACTGAGTGCCTTACCCACCGTGCTGGGAATTACTGCTGATTCTCCTGATTCACGTTTCTGGAAAGCCATGCTGGAGCTGGTGGGAGAGACATTAATCTGTTACAATGGGCAGACAGAGATGTTAAGGTCATATAAAGTTCAAGAGTGAATCATAGGCCTTGATATTATGCATCTCCACAAAGAAGATGACTTACTTTGTCACTGAAAATAAAAGAAGCTAATTTATAGGCTTCTACAGCAAATGTGCTTTCTAAGCTCATGCGCTTTTGTTCTTGAGTCTGAATTACACGGGGTAAAAAAATCTCTTGAGCTTCAGAGGTGTTATGCAGTATAATAAAATCTAAAACAAAATTTGTATTTGTTTCAGAATGTTTGTTGCAAATAAAACAGTCTGTAAAAAGTACCACTTGGATGGAATCATACCAAATTGACTTATACAGAGTTTAGGAAGAGCAATGATCTTTGAAGTGTTTTTGGATTTTAAGTGTGTGTTTACTTTCTTCAGACTTTTTATTCTCATTTCTGTCTGGGATATTCCACGTGCTCCTTTCAGCTTTCCTGATCTGAATTTCAGATGTGATCACACGCTGCTTGGTGCATTTGAAGCACTGTTTGGTTTGTGTTGGCCAGCCCATTTCTGCATTCATCCAAATAGTTCTGACATCTAATATTCCCTTGATGGGTATCTCATGTATATAATGTGGTAGTTTAAAGTAAGAATCAATTTGCCTCTCAACCTGCTTGAAAGAGCTGTAGTGTTCAAATGAGGCATCTGTGTGAGTTTGTCCTCTGTGCACAGAACTGTCGATTCTCCCCAACTGCTGTTTTACTCTTTGCTCTTATCTTCAATGTGTGGCCTCATGCCTTATCTATCTCACACTATTTGAGGCCTGCCACTAACACAGACCTGTTATTTTTCTGTCAGTCGTGTCCTCTGTGTTTATTGCTGAAGTCAGAGTGACAACCCTATATGAGATGCAATAGAAGTTTGCTGTCTGTGAAATGGGCATGTGACACAGAGGGCTCAAAAGTGACCACTGATTTTTGGAGGCTTAATGTGAGATTAGCCCAGGAATCTTTATCAGGGCATGTTATACTTTAG
The DNA here is from genome assembly GCF_022539315.1 of Serinus canaria. Classification (NCBI taxonomy): domain Eukaryota; kingdom Metazoa; phylum Chordata; class Aves; order Passeriformes; family Fringillidae; genus Serinus; species Serinus canaria. The sequence continues at coordinate 24,143,945 of NC_066316.1, forward strand.
AAGGGAAAAGTAGAAGTCTAGCACTTTAAAGGAGGAAGGGGCAAAATTCCGCTCCAAGTAATACCTTGGAAACAAAACAGGCACACAAAAAGAGAGACACAGTTAGTGGGAAAGGATGAAACATTAGGTTTAAATAAAATGCCTTGAATTTCACTGGCATTCTGTGGAAGAGTCAGGTCTGGGAGCTAATTGCCAGGCTAGTGTTCAGCTCTGAAAATAGAAGAGCCTTTGATCCCTCTTGTCTTCCTTGCAATCCCCTCCCACATTCACTGCATAGTTTTAAACTTCTGCAATGAGTGAAGTGGGCATCTGACAGACAACAGCCTTCTTCGCATACAGGCTCTTCATTTGTCCCTGGGGGAGTCTGTAATGCTCACTGGATGTGGCAGATGTTCTACAGAGTGGGCAGTTTCAGAAACTTAATAGCTATACCATTGGGCATGTCCTGAAAGGTATTTTAAGATGGAAGGGGCAGCTGAAATGAAACTGAAAATCTTGATTTTTTTTTTTTTTAATTTTTTTTTGACTGTTTAGAAACACAACCCTTAAATAACTTAATAATTCTGTCATGACATCATAGCAGTAGAGGAACTGACCTATGTCACCTCTGCTCTTGCCTGCCTTAGTAGTCCAGGTTTCCGCAGTTCCAGGTGCTTAGGTTAAGGTTTCATGAATATATGTCACTGGATGTTTGTCCTGAATGCTCAGGCTGCTGCTGTGTGATACCAAGTCCACAAGTGAGAGCTTTTTGTTGTTCTTGTGGACCTTTGGATGTAGCTGCAAAACTTTACATTCTGTAATATTGCTTTTTCTAGGTCAGCCAAGCCTCCGAGAAGCTATCTCGATGTCATGTATAACTAACGGGAGTACAGGAAACAGGAAAACAAGCCACAGTTCATCTGTGTCTGTTGCCAGAAAAGAAACACTTTCATCTGCTGCTAAAAGGTATCCAAACTGTTATTGAACTTCAGATTTTTATATATTAAAAAAATCTCAAAACTAAACAGACCAAGAGTTTGAGTTTTGTCTCTGCACAACACTCGGCAGAGCTGCCTGAAGTCTAGTAAGGCACAAGTAAACTTTGTGAGATTTACCATGTTGTTGGGCTGTGTACAGAAGAGTTCTAAAAAGAATTCAAAAATGGAGAGTATTTCTGTGGTGTGTAGTGTCCAAAATGAATTCTCACTAAGGGAATAGGAAAATGTATTTCCAGTACAAATGGAAAATTTTTCCTTCTGGTATTCATATGTGCTTTTTTTGTTGTTTTTTTGTTCCCCCTCCTTCCTTCCCTCAAGGAAATTAAAGGGCAAAACTGACTTCATTGTCTGGAGTGTAAACAGTAGGCAATAGCAAAATAACTATGAGACAATAGTAAATTGTGTAAGGTAAAGGTTTACATTTTTGGGTAGAAAATCTAACCCAAAATATGGCTACTTAGTCCCTATAAAAAATATCTGTATCAGATGTCAAATGTGAAGAAATTACATTGCTTGAGTGATTTGGAAGTTAAATGAGCTAGGAACAAAACAGTAGTGGGTTTCCTCCATGTAATACTTTCAGCTTCATACAGTAAATGAACATTTTGCTTAACTGTTTTTCTGTGAGTCTGTTAGTGATTGCATGGCTTCTTCAGCAGTAGGTTTTGTACCCATTCTTGTTTGTTGTGAAGAACAAGCTGCCAGATATAGCCACGGGGCAGAGAATACTCTAATGTGTAACTGTGGTAAGTTATGTGAACAAATTCTTGGCCTCTGTAGAGTACTCTGGTAGCTCCAGTAGCTGGTTTATCTTCTAGTGTGGATGTAAATATTGTGCTGTACAGCAAGACAGGGAAATGATATACTTCAGGGAATAAAAATGCAAGCAAATATCAACTGTATGAGAACAAACCAGAAGAAGCTTTAGTGCCCTTAGGAATTTGGAAAGCAAGGGTAGTGCCCCACTCTTTGCTCTTCTCCACTCTAGCATTGCATACCTTTCTTTTTATTGAATTCTTGCATTTACTTTTCAACAATAAATCAGACAGCGATCAGTGTATGTCTCTATCTGGTGCAACAGGCACAGGGACAAAAGACATTGCTGCAGGAAGGTATTTCTTAGTTAGCACTTTTCCATTAATCTTAGCCCTGTGGCTCTTGGCACTTTGATGAGAGCCAGTCCGGTTCCTGTGGTGTTCAGCTTGCATTTGTGCTGAATCACCTGCTTGATTCATTGGCTGCTCAACACTTGACTACATAAGAAGAGCAGAGTGGAGTGGCTGGCATCCCTTTCATCTGAGTTAAGGTCTTTAAAAGGAGACCAGGGTAGGCCAAAAGAGAAAACCTTCATGTGCAGAGGGCAGCTCTCCCTGGGTGCCTGAATAACTATCTAGGGGAGGTCTTGGTGGTTCCAGTGCAGCTGAAGACATGGCTCCCTTCATGAGTCTTAGAAAGGCTTAGGAAGGTTCTTTTTCCAGGAGTTCCTTTCACTGTCATGTCTTTATTACTTAAATTTGTTTGGTGTTTGGAAGAAACAAAGTTGCCCTTTTGTAGAATTACCAGCTCAAGAAAGGGGAAAGGAAAGGCAAGTAAATGTCAATAGTAGTCCCATCTGCCTACAAAGGCAAAGTAACCATGTTTATTTCTAACACTTGTGTTGAAAAGGAGGGAGGCCAAAGGAGACTGGAATGTTTCACCCTACCTTATCCAGGCCTTTCTTCAGGCTGTAGCTTGAACTAGTGCAGCAGGTGGACAAGGTCATCTGTTGATAGAGAATTAACCTTTAGGTTCTATAAAGACCCCATAGCCTGCCTAGGACTTTTCATGTTCTAAGAGTGTGCAGCCATACATCTAGCCAAAATATCAGAAGGCCTACTTGTGTCCAAACTTTAATTGATCTTGAAGTTTAGTGTGTGAATTTCTTCTATGAATGAGCAGTTTCATTTCCTGGACTGTTTAATCTTGTCCTATGAACCTGAACATTGAGACCATGGATTGAGACTTGCCTCAGTAGCTCCACAGCAGCAGGATGTCTTATTTCAGCAATGGCATGCTAAAATACCTGCAATCACTAAAAACAGAGCCCAGGAATGTTCTCTGAACAGCAGGTAGGTGATGTCCCATTAGCAGAGATGGAGTCATGGATGTGTTGAGAAAATTTCAACCCTGTAGGTTGTACCGGAAACAGGTTTATACTTTGTACAAACAAAAACCAACCAAACAATCACTGTCAGGACCTGTTGGATCATTTTCCTTAAGACTAAACATGCTTCTGAAAACAGCATCTGATAACAATAGTCTTGATGTTTCAGAGTGACCACTATCCACAGTAGATGCCAGTGTGTTGTGGTCCAAAGGATCAAACACTGTACTGAAAAACCAGGACAGATAGTAATAGCTGTCAACTGCTCACTTGTAGAATGAAGAAATGCCTCATCAGATTGGGTTTTGGAAAGAATTTTTGGATGCATTAAATGACTGCTTCCCAGAACAACTAGTCTTTAGAAACCCACAGGAAAAGATGCTGGTTTTAATTTGATTTCAGCAGTTACACAAGACCTACTAGAAGAGGTATTAGTGGGAGAGCCACTCTGTACTAGCCAGTCATAATACAATTAAGCTAAAGATTTTAGCAGAAGTGAGCAAACCAAATAAATTCAGAGCAAAGATATTCAGTACTCAGACTGCCACATTTCTGCATTATTTCCTTCCAAATGAAAATGCCAGTCACAAAAGAAGCCTTCTTGCAACCTGGTGGTAGATAAAAGCACTTTGTTGGGATCCAAATGTATCTTGTGCTACAATCCAGAGTGTAACCAGAGTGGTCCAGTGATTCTCATGGCCCAACAAAAAAATTAAGGAGTGAACCTCATGGCAAAGAAGTGAAATGGATAATGCAGAGTGACAAGCTCAGTGAAGACATTCCCGTGCCAAATCTGTGGTTTCTAGGAGACAGATCTGACGAGTTTGTGTAGGAACACAGAAAATATGAGACTGAACTGATAAAATTGATGATATGCTGCTCTCAGCAGGTGGCATTCACCTGAGCCTGCTGGAGGAGTGCAGAGGTGAATTGCAGAATTGCTGATGTGTCACTGTTCAATAGGACATTATAAAAGGGGTGTGTACCTGTCATAGTAGGAATAGAGAGGACTTCTGTTTTCTTCAGTGAAAAGAGATTCAGAGAATTTATTTCACTATACTGCATTTCTAGCAACAGAATGCAGAAAGATTAAGTGTAGTGTGCTTTGCATCCAGCGATACAAGCTACCTATTCTGATTAAAAATAATAATAAATTTCTGTGCTACCAGTTAATTAAGGATTTTGGCTATAAATTATTAATCAAAACCCCACAGTTCTTCAAGCTTTGTTCTCTGTGATCACATATATGCACTCAAGGAATATGAAAGCTCTTTGTTTTGTTTTCATCTGTATTTTTTTGAAAAGAAAATGTCACTCTGGTGGATTATATTGACATTTTAAACTAGATAGTCTGTTTTACAGTAGAAATCCTGAATGATCCTTACAGATTTGTCTGGGTTTCATATTCATGTTTTGACCTGTTTTTCAATGCATCTCTTCTCTGAAAGCGGTTGGAAAAGTTGAACTCCTGTAAGCCTTGGGGGCTTTGTCTCAGTGGTAGATGACACAATATAACTGAAATAACTAAAGAAGCCAAAAAACAAAAAAAGTTCCAAAGAATGATGTGTTAAAATTGGGTGCCCATTTTTTATTAATTTATTTTGAATGATCCTTTACTGTTTTGGGCAAAGGTAAATGGAAATACAAATAATTATGGTAATGCAAGTGTTCAAGGTCGGGGGGAAATTGTTGTGAGGGAAGAAAATTTGGATTCTTATGTTCAGAAAGATACTCTTTCTTTTTTACTTTGCAGGTTACTTTGACCCTAAGAGAAAAATCTTTCTATGACATTTTTAGCTGTTGTTTGTATCTTGCTTTATTTATTCACTGAGAAATCTATCTTGTAAGATTTCATTTTTTTACCTCAAAAAAGAAATAGGCCATGCACTTGATGGTACTCTTCTCTTTCAGGTCACAGTGTTGTTTGTGTGATTCAATATATTATAAAGTATGTGACTTCATAGAAGAGCCTTTTAATTAATCTTTCTGTTTACCCAGCAAATATTTGGTTTGGTTCTTAATAGATTTAAGGTTGGTAATGATATGTGTTTAAATCTGTTTCAAATGTTAAACTAATACAGCACTATGTAAATAAAGATGTGTTCTTGGTTGTCGTGGCTGAAAGCATTAAAGAAGTGGCAGGACAATCTGATATTAGTCAACTACAGATCAAAACAGCCAGGAGTTTTCAGGGATGATTTCCTTTGAACTCTGGTGCAGCCAAGGAGAGCCCAGAGCCCAGCACCAGCATTCCAGGGCTTTGGTGGCAGCTCAAAGACAGTGGCATGTATGTCCACAGATTCAGGGCTTACACTAATGGCAGACAGCACAAGTCACAGTCCTGCCTTGACTTGCACTGAACCTTGGCTGGCAGCACAAGGTGGTCATTGAGCTCTGAAGCAGAGGATGGTTTCTTCCTGAGGGACAGCAGGTTTGTGGAGCATCAATTTGTGTCAGCTTTGAAGGCTGTAGGGAAACCTGTGAATGAAGGACACACTCAAATCAAAGTTGTATTAATTTTAAAATCATAGTTAATGTAGTACAACTGAAATATGTAAATAATCTTCCGTGTCTCCCTGACTCTTTTTTATTGTTGGAACTAGTGGGTAAACCTTATTTCAGCAAAATGCTAACATGAAGAGATTGAGTAAATAATCAAGGTGTTCTTTTGGTGGTTGTTTATAGTAAGTTGTTAAATGCCACTCCCATCTTTTCACAGAGGACATTTTCTCCCACCTTGCTAATTTATTTGCTTGTTCTCTTTTTTCCCTCCCTATGTTACACTTTCTTTTACAGCGGTACAGAAAAAAAGAAGGAAAAACCTCCAGGACAAAAAGAAAAAAAAGAGGACTCTCATTCTAATGATCAAAGTGCACAAAATCAAGCATCACCTTCTCCCCAGCCCTCCTCACAGACTCTCCAAACACACAGGCAAACTCCAGAAAGCAAGAGTTCTGCTCCAGCTAAAAGGTTTCCACAGTACAGAAGTAGAAATTACTGTAATGATACTGAGTTCATAGTTGACAACAAGTCATGTGAAAGAGTTCTAACCTCATGATCAAGCTAAAGTGTGATACTTTTTCTGCTAGAGGAGATGCATTCAATATGCATTGCAGCAGAACAAATACATAGAAATGAATGTCTTTCTTTGAATCTCTTTTTAAGATTACAGGGGTTTTTTTATTCTCAGATTAAAATCCTTATTTTAATAATAGATTACCTCTAATCAGCCATGATTGTAAAATATTTAATAATCACTCTGACTTGATTCTTCTCAAATACACTTCATAGATTTTGTCTGACATAGCTGAATTATGGAGTGTATTTTCCACATGGCCATTATTATGTCTCATATCAGTATTTTTTAAATACTAGTATCATTGCAACCCTTTTTTCAGAAATTTTTACTCTCAAATTATTCTCTAAAGTGACTGCAGTTCTCTTTTTGTTGGTGTATTTTTTAATGCATGGCCCTTCCCTTTTAAACTCCTGCTAGGTTGCAGGATGGCTTACTTTCATTCTTTACATGAGTGAAGTTCTGGTTTTATACCCAGATCATAGAACTAATTGACTTGAGTAAATGCAGTAATTGATTTAGGATTGTCTTTTAATTTCCTACTAATTTTTTGTGGGAATTAGGCACAGGGAAAAAAAAAAAGGTACATTTTATAGATTGCATTTTGAAGTCAAGAAAATGGCTTTTAAGATTTGGATTGTAGCTTATGAGTTTTAAGCTATGCAGATCACCTGGCATAGTTTATTTTTGTTTTGTCTTGTTTTTTTTTATTCATTGTCACCATACTGTTTTGGAAGGTGTACATTTTTTTTATTACTCTCTGGCACTTAGAGACTGAAACAAAATGTAAATTAAATTTATTACTCTGAAATTTACCCATTTGGTTCACAAGATTGTTGTCTTGCATCGCTTGAATTCACAGCTCTTATAAATATTTAAACTTCCACTTGACTGGTGCATGTTGTAACACTCCATAAAGGCTCTGTCTCCATGTCTTGCACAAACCTGTGAGTTGTCTGAAGCTGAACTTTGCAGCCTGTTGTTCTCTTGCCTGGTATCTCCCTGTAAAGATGTCTGAAGTCTTGCTTACTAATCTTTTGCAGTGTGGGGAAAAAATAATTGCCTTTTTCAGTCTCCTAAGGGTTTTAACTTGATTTGGTTAACTTGTTTGTCACAGGACCTTTGAGCCTCTTGAGGTGCTGTAGAAGGAGCTTGCCATTTCTAAGGTTGCATTTCAGGACTTAACTCCTGCAAAAAGCATTTCTGACAGGATGAAGTGTGATACTATTAGCAGGACATATGCAAACTCTAAATCAGCTGGGTGAAGGATAATTTGGGCTAGGTAACTTTTTGAGCATGTATTCTGTGATTTAGGCACAAGTGAAAATATTGAACTAGTGACTGCAAAATTTGCAAGTTCCCATTAGTGTAAATTGGCTGCAATAAGATTGCTGAAAAATTACATCCAAATTCATGGATTTAATTGTCTGTAGTATCAGGCCAAACTTAGCTTGTCTTACTCGTCCAAGAGGTTTGCAGACATCTGTTTCAAAAAGGTTAAAGCCATTAATGTGATTTAGTATTTGCTAACTGCAAAGCTTCTGTATGAAACTTTAATCTGATAGAACTGTTCTGCCTCAAAAATCAATGAGCTAAAGCTGGTGAACAGTTAATCAGGGAATATAATTACATTGTTATCTACTTAATTGGTTTTTTAAATATAGTTTATTCTTTAAGGATTATATACTTAGCCTCTTTTTTTCCACTACTCTAATTTGTTAGTGATGTAGTAATGAAGTATAGACTTACTTTGTTCAAGTCTTTATGTAAGAGCATTTGGAAATGAAAAAGAATAGATAAAACATGTAGCAATTGTCTTGCTCAATTGTTTTCATTCATCCAGTTAGAACTTTTTGACTAATCTTTTTTCCCTGTTTCATGCTGCAGCTTGAAGGAAGATCTAGCTCTGCTTTTGTCTCCTGCTGCTTGATCTGTCCATTTGCATACGAGTTCCAGTTATTGTTACACTATTATCTTGCAATTGTAAAACTTTTTTTTTATTTCTTCTAGCATAAAGAAGTCCTTGACCATTGAAAAAGCTCACAGTGCTTGGGAGAGTTCAGATGACAGTCGTAACAAACTGATGAGAGTAGCATCAACGTCTAAGTTAATATCAAAAGTGGCAAAGAATGCAGACAAGTATGTATTGGTTTGGTTCATAAAAGCAAGAGAACTTGAGAGTCAAAATATTAAGAAATGCTGCAGTTCTAGTGGACTTACTGGTGTATGTGCTAGGACCTTTTGCATCTTTGTTTTTACTATGAGTACTTACATAACTTGCCAGTTGGGTGCTCCAGGTGCCCATGGTATTTTAAGATTATTATAAATTATTTCTTGTGTAAATATGTTTTAATATTGCCTATTTGGATTAGCAGAATTATGACATTTTATGGCTTAATGCCAGTAATGTGGAACTTCCAGCTTCCTTTTTTTTCCTAATTAAAGCTGATTTGAAAACGCAAGTGTATTTCCTTGGAGTCAGTTTCTGGATTTCACATAGGACATGTTTCCAAAGTAGACTGTCATAGTAGGAATATACTTTTATGATTTCAATAGGTCTCTCAGTTTAACTGTTTAGCAGGTTCCTGGTTGCACATTCTAGATGACAGGCAGGGATCTTTTTTCAGTGTCTCCTTCAGCAGGTGATGTGCTGTAGCCAACCATTCCTCTCACGCCCTTCCTCAGCAGCAGGTTTTCTTGGTCTGTGGTCTCCAGTCAGTGCCTCTGGGGGTGAACAGCACAGAGTACTTACTCCTGCTCCTGTCAGCACAGGGCCAAGAGTTTGCTTTTTGCTGTAGCCTCACACTGTTGACCCCTATTGTGACCCACTCTTGTCCTCAGTACTCTCTGCCATTTGCATTTACCACTTTGTATTCACACACCTAATTTCTTTTTTTGACTTTGTTGAAATTTTGCTGAAATTGTGTTGATTTTTTGACTGATCCTTCTCCTATTTGCCAATATCCCGCCAGTGTACTGGCAGATTCTTCCAGCTGGATGTTGTCTGCAGATTCTTAGATCTGCTCATTAATTTTCATGCTAATAGCCCTTAACTGGTCCAAGGCAGAACCACCTGAAAACCCATCCCATTCTGAAATAAAGCACTTCAGACCTTTCAGGGTAATTGCCAGTTTTTTATGGTTATGTCTGTAGTGCTCTCCTTAGCTTGCATCTAAGACTGTCAAACACCTAGTCTAGAGTGGTGCAAGTGCATTCTTTCTTCCCTGGGAATGGGAAGAACAAAACAAACTAATCTTGGGTGTGGATAGCGGCACATTTATTAAAAGCTTTATGCTTAGCCTGGAGAGTTCTGCAGAGCAGTGGAGTGCTGTGTGTGAGGGGATTATGTGTTACATATTTTGCAATATTTCCTTTTCTTTTATAATTGGTTTTCACTGCTGGAATTGAAAAGCCCTTTGGCAAGTTAGATTATAGCATGGCACTGCTGGATAATATTTTGGAATGACAAAACCCTCTGCCTTGATTTTTTTTGCTGGGCTTTTTGCTATGCTGCTGAAATACCTTTTACAGTGTAATACATATTTCAAATTTGCTAAAACCAAAAAATAAATTTTGCTTTTATTGATTCTTTATATATTGGTTCACACATGGTCAAAATAGAGGTATTTTATTTCATTTTTCTGTGATTCTGCTTATTTCTGAGAGATCTCAAATGTTGCCCTTTTACAGTCTCTAATGTAGAATAAAAGTCAGGTATCTAATAAAAGCATGGAGAAGAAAAGATTAGTTTTAATTATTGTTAGAGAAAGCTGTCTGTTCATAACTTGAAGCTGTTGTATCTTAACTATATTTGGCAAAAGCAAAGCCTCAGATATGAATTGTAGACCATTACCTGCTTGAAGTGTGGGTGTTGTATTGTTGTGTCCCTTGTTCTTAAGCTGAGATTTGTAACAGAGGCACTATTTGCATACAAAGACACACATTAATAATCATTTCTTACTCACATTGTGTGCCACATCTCATAAGAACTTGGTTGGTATTGAGCAAAGATGTATTTTTATATTTAATTTATTGTTCCCAATTACAAATGTTGGCCTCATCTGCTTGAAGCTACGGAGGTCTTGTGCAAGGGAACAGAATTCAGCCCCTGATGTGGGCCCCAGGACAGAAATGTTTTACATATGCTTTGCACTATCAGCCCAGGATATGAACTTTGTTTATGCAGCTCAGTCTGTAAGGCAGCACAGGGCTGTAAATCAGTCTGATAAGGCCCTAAGAAGGAAGAGGGTTCCCATGCAGCCCATCATTCAGTTGTTTTCAGGCAAGACTGGGAATCCACTTTAAGTTTTTCATTTGGCAGTGTGGCAAAGGGTGATTCCACCAACAGCCAGATTTTACTTTCCTCATGCATATGCTTGACCCTTTGTCACTGTTACAAAAATTTGACCTCCATCCAGCTAAAAATACTGGATGCCACTCATACCTTTCTGCTGAATTTCGAATGTATTCAAGAGGGTGTTTCATGCAATGCATTCTCCTATCAAGGAGTGTTATTCTATTAAGAAGTAGGTCTGATGCTGGAAATTAGTATTTCTTCCCTCTTCACAAAATAAAAAAAAAATTACTGAGTTTTTTTATGAGTAACTCATTTCTGGCCCTGGTAAGGAGAGATGTCTCAACTATGCTCTGTTGAAGACTTTGTTGCACATCCAGTAATGCTGCAGAGATCTGTTTAAGTGAAACTGCAACTTGCTTACATTTAATCCATGTGTCCAATAGAGTTAATTCCTAGAAAAAATTGTGCTGTTGTGTGCTGACAGCTTATTTTGACAGGTGTTAAATGCTTTGCATGCAGGCCTGAGGATATTTGGCAGCTTAAAACATTTTGTTATTACAAGTTCTCAGTCTCAAAATGGAGTTTTCTGTGCAAAAGGAACATGCCCTCTATAATTTATTTTTAAAAGCTTTTTTTATTTTGTAATTTTCAGAGTAATTCTTGGAAGCCCTTCCCATAGGGCCAAAGACTAAGTCACTTGAAAGGTACAGTGAGCTTCATAGAATAATATATGAATAAAAATGCACTACAATGATCAAGATTAGCTGTTGAGCATCGTATGCTGCAGTTACACTGTACACAGAATCTGATGAGATTGCCAAATGCAGAAATGAGTAAAAATTTATGGTATTGCCTCGATAAGCAGTTTGCATATTATTAATGATAATATTTTGAATTTTTCCACAGGCACAAGGATGTCATTGTCAGCCAAGGTAAATAAAAACATTTTTCAATACTGGATGAAGTTGAAAATATTTGTTTTTGACTGAATAGTATTTCCTGTAGATGAATACAATGGGACATATGCTTATGAAGCAGGGGTTTAGAGGCAAAATGGCATTAATCAACTCCAAGAATTAATTTGGCAAAAAATTACTCCAGACACATATATGAATCTTTAAAATTATGGAGAAATAACTCATCAGATTGGATCTTTAGTAAGATCCACTTCTACAGAAGTTTTTGGTAGGTGGGTGGAGGGAGGATTTATTCATGTGAGACAAACCATTCTCTAAAAATTCTTTTCTTTCTCTATGTATATGTGCATAGAGAGATTATAAAAATAAAAATCTAAAATTTGACCTATGTGGCAGTCTTCATCCAGGCAGGTGTGAGTGAGACTTTAGAAATAGTTTTAAGATATTTTATTTCTGTCCCATAACTAGCAAAAATGTCAACTCGTGAAAAAAACAGCCAAGGTAAGAATTAAGCTATGCCCTTTGGTCGCTTTCTTCTAATTTAGCACTCTCACAAATCTTTTATTTGGCTTCTCACCATCAAAGAGCATCAGTCTCTTAATCATTCTCTTAATATTTCAACTCTCTTCTCATGGAAATTTATATGGATATGCACGTTGCAATCTGTATGGGCACTATTTGGGAATAGTTAAAATAAATTATGGCACACATAATTTCATTGGAGAGGAATATGTGTTCAAATAGAAGTCTTGCATTGTTGCCTAAGATAGCAGAGTATTAAGAACTGCCAACTAAAAGATTTGTTTTATCTCAGCTTTCTGTCTTGCCAATATTACAACATATAAATGCTGATTAGACAAGAACAGAGACTGAAGGTTTTAATAGTCTCCTGAAATGAAAAATGAGTTTCTTCTGAAGTGTGTGTCTTTGCACCAATGAGTCTTGCATTCTGTGGCTACCTGCTGCTGCTGGCTTGTTCAGTCAGGAAAAGGAGCCATCTATCTGAACATCGTGGGATGTGACAACAAAAGAAGTCCACTTCTGGTGTTGCAAAACTACTCTGCTTTGAATGTCCTGCAAACTGTACTGAAGCATGCAGTTTCAAAACTAAAGCATGTAACCCAAGTGCATGCTGTACACAACAGATCTATGTGCAGGGGTTTTGTCTTGTGCTTTTTTGCTGCTAATTAAAAAAATCTGTAGTCTTCAGATTCTGTGCTGTCAGCAAGTCTACATTATTCACACTTTGATTGCTTTTGGTCTCCTTCAAAAAAGAAAAATAAGCCCTCTGATTTTTTGAAAGTTAATATACGAATTGCTGGAATAAAAGCAAAAAGCAACTTGAATCCAATTGCTTTATCTTCTAGTTCACAGAGAAATTACAGGTATAAAAATATTCTGAATTGATGCTTACCAAAAATGTTTTCAGACAAAGGGTGTGTGAAAGGGAATGAATAAGTATCAAGAACAAAGAAGAAATGTTTCATTATGCCATGATGCTTCACTCCCACTGTGTAACAGTACATATGTGTAGCACTGGCTACTGTAAAAGGAGGGCTAATCAGTAGTGGCCAGACTGACTGCAATTTAGCTTTGCAAGTTTTTGAATAAACCATTATATTAAAAATGCCTTTCCTGGTAGAAAACAGCCTTTCACAAAACCAAGTTATGTGTAGCTAAAATACCTTCAGCACTAATAACTTTCTTACAATGTGCTTCTACAGCTCTGCTTGTTCTGCCCAAAATGGACCATACTGAGGTTCTCTCATTCTAGTAGCTGTAACTGTAGTGCCCTCAATGTGCTCCCTGTCTTCTGTGTTCCTGTGCAGAGGATGTGATGCATGGGCCCCTTCCAAGTGTGTCATGCCATAGTCTGTCCTGAGCCTAACTGGAATCAAAGAGAAACATGATGCACATAACAGGGCCCCACACATTTGGGAGGTGGAAGGCAAGTCTTGTCATAGAAAATGCATTTGCTCCATTTTAAATACATGGAGTGACAAAACATGGTTCTGTCTCTAACATGGATGCAGATACATTTAGAGGATTCAAAGTTGTTTTGGTTTTTTGTTTTTTTAAATTATGGACAACTTCATGCATTTTTTACAGATTTTAGAGTGTGTCTGTGGGTGTGTGAGATTGTTAGCATTTATATTGTGTTTGCTGCCACAGAGAAAAGCCTGTGTAGGTTGCTGTTGCAGCAGGTTTGCCTATCCTTCCCAGTGTAAGCTTAGCAGTACTTGGTCCCTTCTCCATCAGGGCAGATGACTTTAGCCTGTTTTGTACTTGACAGTTGTCACATAAGTAAAACAATGTCCAGTTGGCACCTTGACCCAGCTGGTCAGGAAGCTGAAGAGTTGCACAGACAGTTAGCATCATGTTTCTGGGGTAATCCTGTGGACTTGACAGTGTTGTCTTGGATAGGGTGGGGTGAAGAGTTGCCCTTGCTCATGGTGTTTGTATAGAAACTTCCTGTTCTGGAAGCCAAGGACACAAAAATTACAGCTGCTTTAATGCTCCTTTGTGGCTTGCCAGCCTTTGCCTCTAGGGGTGAGCAGTCTCTAGCAGAGTGTTAATTAAGTTACAGCAGCTCCCCTGAGCTGCTCACTTCACTGAGCTGTGTGTAAAACACTGTGTATGCTCCCAGCACTCATCTCCCACAAGGATTGCGTCCATGTGCTTCCTAGACCTAGAAATTCTGTGAAGGTGACTCTTGGGAAAACTGCTGGTGTGCAAACTGCCACGCTTCAAAGCAAATCTACAGTAAAAATGCATCAGTGTCTTTATACACACATAAAATAGTTTGGAATCGCTGTGAAATTGAAGATTTTCATAGCAGAAGGTGCTTGCATAGGATAATGGGATGGAAGACAACAATTTTGTGTTGCATTGAACATCCTGGAATCACTTTGTTTTCTTTTTTTTGATTTAGTTAATAAAAAAACAGCTTTGAAAATGTTGGTATGGTATAGTACCACAAAATACAGCTGAGCACATTTTTGCATACTTAGCTCTCAGAATGTAATTTTTCTAGCAGCAGAAAATACTGCAATTATATCTGTCTTTTAATACTCTGTAGATTCATTGTGGTTTCTGTTGGTGTTGGTTATTAGCTATTAAAGGGATAGACTTGGGGAGCAAGTGAGAGTTGTAGCTGAGCTTCAGCAGTGAAAGGCACTAGCTGTGGTGTCAGAATTGGCTTTGGTTTGGTGTGGAGTCCCCCAGAGAGTGCTGCATGTAAATATCAGCAAGACCTAAGCAATTCTCTATTCCTGCCAGGAGCAGCAGCAGCATGGGGAGCCACAGCCTGCAGCTGCCTTGTGGGTAGCCACTTGGTTTTTTTCCAGTTCATCTCCATGCCAAAGCCACAAGTGTTGCAGTGTCATCTCGTACCTTCTCAGTAGCCAGTTTTGTTCCCTCGGTGCCTTTATCTCTCCCACTTGGGTTATATTGCATATACTTCAAGTAAGGTTAGTCCTGAGCTTTATGCTTCTGGTTGTGTGCTGCAGCAGAGGTCATAGGGTCAGTTTGTTTGTTTGTCCTTGTAAACCACCAGCCTTTTTACAGTAAAATCCAGTACTAAAATTCTGTGAAAATCCAATAAAGCTACAGCCTTAAAAAGACCCTAACTAAAGTTACTCTTTTAAATTCTTTACCAGCAGGTGTTTATAATTCCCTATTAAAGCCATCTTGCTTCTCACTTCAGCAGAAACATTTTTTAAAGTATTAATCATAAGGCATTTATATTTTTATACCCAGAAGTTAAAGACCTGGCTTATTTTGAGATAAAAGGTAATTTATTTCCCTGAGATTGTGTGTTTGAGTTTGGTTTTCAGTGATAGCAGCTCCATATATGAATCACTTGTTCACTTATAATAAAGTAATAAGAGACACTTAAACTTTCTGGATGGCAATAAAAACCATATGTGAAAGAATTAATGAAAAACATGCACTGCATTCCTAAGTTTTTGGTGTTTTGGTTTTTTTTAATTGTGCTTTTTCAGTTTCCAGTACTTTTTCTTCTGTTAGTTTAACTGTGTTATAGTTTTAGCTTCATGGACAGAGCAAGTGTGGAGCACACAATGGAAAAAATGTACTCTGCTGACAATGTGTGCAGTCTGCAGAGAGTGCAGAATTCAGTGGCTACCTCAGACTGCTTTCTCATCAGACAGTGATTTTGAATCAGATGGTTACTGAAAGTGCTCCTGTACCTGAGAGCAAATGGAGACTCCCATCTATCATTATTGGGTTTCTTGCTCTTGTTCAGCTACAGTGCATATTATTAAAAACAATCAGTACTATCATAAAACTAAGTTTTGTATTTGGGAGTGTTTATCACTGATTCTTGGTGAAGTTAGGGTTCTATAATTTAAGCAGGAAGCATTTAGATAGAGTCTTATTGAGCTTGTTTGGGTCCAGTATTCCTTGTTCAGTCTTTGGTTTTGTTTTTAATAAAAAGCTTGAGTTTAGTATTCAATTGTTTCAGTGCTGATGGTAACTGTTGTTAATACTTAGATTCATAATGTCACCCAATAAATGAAAAAGCAAAGTTCACTTATCAGATTATGTAAAATTAAGAACCAAAGATCTGTTAGGAAATTTCAAGGCAAAGCTGTAAAATCATTCCAAATCAGGGCAAGTCTCTCATCTCATCTATTGTATTTGACTGTTTGGCTGGCATTGCACCAGGGCTCTGTAACAACAGTGCATGTCTGTCTGTCAGGTTCAGCAGGCCTTGGCACAGATGAGCTTGGGGTGAGAGATGGCAGACCTGCAGGCACATGGGAGTTGCACTGGAAGGTTGAATGTAACGGTCTGGGCTTGGTGGCTGAATTTGGTTATTTGTCTCTGTGCTGTTAGCACTGGTTTAAATTAGAAACAGGCTTCTGAGCTCTTGTCCCTCAGGTTAGTGGTCCTGCAGAGTTCTTGGACACAGGCCTGAAAGCAGAAGGCTTGTGGGAAAGAAGCTATTTCTAGTTTAAAAAGCATAGCTTCACTGGTCAAGCAACTAGAAGGTGAAGACAGATTAATAAATGTACCCTGGATGTGGTAGTTTATTGTATATTATTAGAGTGTTCTGCATGACCAAGCTAGCTGGAGTCTTTTGGGGTTTTTCATTTGCCTGTAAATCACTTTAGGGTGCTGCTACACATAAATAGAACTGAGCTGGGGTTTTAATGCACTGGCCCATGTTCAACTTTCAAACTAGAGGGGGTGGGACCTACTGAAAAATAGTCAGTAATAATTTGCAAAATTACTTTAATAATTCCTTTAGTTCTAAACTTGTGTGTGTGTGTATACAATCTACTGTATGCTCATTAGAATCCCATTATGTACATTCTTGCTAGCTGAAGAACAGTTAATTACAGCACAGACTTGGGGGGGGTAGCTCAGTGTCTTGTCTAATAAGGAACAGTGTAATATAAAATAGATTCTCTAATGTTTATGTCCAGTCTTGTTGAAGAAATCATTAATTGAGGGTGAAGGTTTCTCACATGCTTCTACAAAACTACTTGATTTTTTTTTTTTTGCAGCATGTTTTTTGTAAAACATGGGAGGATTTTGTAGTCTCACTGTCTTCAGATTTCTGAAGTACCTGAAGAGTAGCTTTCATGTCTTCTGAATTGCTTTTTGCCCTAGATACTTCTGAGTTAGTCTACAAAGACTTCTTTGATCTTTTTTTCTCCTCTTTTCCTAATATTTTTATTATTTTCCTTTGCAAGCTTTTCATATTCCCCTAAGAATATGATTCAGGGAAAGTAATAAATTTCTTAAGTGCCATTGCATGAGTCTGTCTGTGCTGGCTTCATGGAAGCACTAATTTCAGCCTTTCAGATGGCTTGAATTGCAATGTCTTTGCTCTCTGTTATCATTTGCACAGTTTTTCATTGGCCTTACCTTCCAGTTTGCTTTCCCTGACTTGCTGGGTTTTAAACTTACTTCCAAAGGTGAATTAATAGAAATTGTTAGGAGTTGAACTTTAGTGTTAATGAGCTGCTTTTTCTTATTTCTTTAACTTTT
The DNA here is from genome assembly GCF_022539315.1 of Serinus canaria. Lineage (NCBI taxonomy): Eukaryota > Metazoa > Chordata > Aves > Passeriformes > Fringillidae > Serinus > Serinus canaria. Next base: position 24,161,376 of record NC_066316.1, read on the forward strand.
TTTTTTTAATAAGGCCTGATTAAAAGCTTATTCATGCTCACTATTATTCTACAAGTTTTATTTGCCCCTAGTTTTAGTCAGTCCTGGATTGCCATGCCTTGTCAACAGGTTCCTTGTATGCAAGGTATCTGTGCTGGCTTACAGTCAGAGAAGATGCACTCATTTCCTTGCAGGTCAGCCAGGCTTTTGGAGCTCCCTCTCACTACCAACACCTTGTTTCACCAACATATTTATTCCTTTCTTCTCTGTCAGCCTGTAAACTTCCAAAGAACTTGCTGTAGATACTTTGGCTGCCAACATCTACCTCCAGCCTGCTGAGACCTATTTGGCTTAGTGTTTTCACTAATGAACTTAACACAGGAAAGCAGAAGCACTGAGATTTCATTAATGGCTGGGAGGCCAGACTGATAGAGTTGGAAGCTGAGATTTTAATACAGTAAAACCTAGATGTTCCTGAGGCTGAAGTAGTATTAAAAAAATAATTAAAATATTCATGCAGGAGTTGCTAGTGATGTTCTAGCTATAAACAGCTGCTTGCCAGAATTAAATGGTAGGGGAAAGGGCTATAGCATGCCACTTAATTGTACAAAGATTGAACCACTCACTTATTTTGATAACACCAATGCAGTCCCAGGATGTATCAAAAGTAATTCTAATGGAGATAGAGGCCTAGTGGAAAGTGTTAATGCATCAAAACCCTGGTAGGTTCTCCTCTGTAGTACTGCATACACCCATAACCATAAAGGGTTAATGTTCTTGTGCTGTGGAGACAGACTAAACCCTTATTATACAAAAAATAGTGTTAAATAGCTGGATGGTTTTTTTTTTTTCAAAATATGAAGGCTTGGAGGATTGCTCTTTTCATGCTCACCCAGTTTACTTCCTGACAGCAGATGGGCAGACCTGTGCTGAAATGAGCAGCCACGCTGTTACACACACACAGAAAGAAAACAACCTGGCCTTGTGCTATTGTCACCTGGAAATTGAGAAGTCCCCAACTAGTAGGAGGAGGGTTTTGGATGCTGTTTGGAAATCAGCAGTGTGTTTGTGTCTCTCAGTGACAGCCAAAGCTCTGCTCTCCGAAGCAGGTGTTGCAGTACTCTAGAGAGTGAAAAACATCAATGCAAGCAGAGAGAGGGCACTGGCGGGGCATACTGGGTATCTGCCAGGCTGGACTAGGCTGAGCTGAGCCAAGCCATGATGTTCCTCCAGCTCATTACATTCATTTGCATTAATTTTCAAAGCCACATGCTTGAGCAGTGTTCAAGACTACCTTTAGATGTGCCCTCACCATGTCCTGGCTTCTCTTTTGGTGTCTCCTTCTGAGCAGTGTTTTGTGTCACTTCAGCTGGCTGGGGCCATATTTTAGTCAAATTAAGTGTTTCTACATCTTTGGGGCCAAGTTAATGATTTCCCCAAACCTCTGGGGAACCCACGGAGAGCCAAGACCTGCTTGGAGTCTGCTTAGGTCCAACACACCCAGAGGGCTGCTATGCCTGAGCCAGTCCTGGAGCATAAATTGGGAGTGCTGATCCTATGTTCCCTGGCACTTGTGTAAAGAGATTGCTGAGGCTCCAGAGGTGAAATACCGTGGAGCCAAGCAGAGTTTGGCAAGGGCTGTGAATTTGAGCTCAAAGCTGCACAAAAAGCAGCTACAGCTGTTCCCAGTGAAGAGCTGGCCCCTGGAGCCAGGGCGCTGCAGCTGCTTGGTGCTACCTTTTGTAGCAATTCTGGGCTTGAGCTACTCCTTTTTGTGTGCTGTGGGTAATCCATGGCACCTGGGTGTGCTACCTGCAGAGCCTCAGCTGTGCTTTTCAGTTGGTTTGATCCACATTTGAAAGGATCTATAGGATGTCTGCAGCTGCAGATTAATTAACTTAGCAAGTGCCAAGGGTTTTTCATGATATGCCCTCCTGGCCCTTTCCACATGCATCCCCCAGGCACTCCCTTCCCCAGATGCTTCTGCTCAGTGGATGATGGGATCTGAACATCTCTTTATATGGTACAAAATATTTTTACTTTCCTACCTAATGTTTTCAGGCTGGTAGATACAAGAATTGTCAAGGATTTTTTCTTTGTTGGGGTTTAGTGAGTTTTTTAACCACTCTCTTCAGAAGTTTTGACTTTTCCTTTCTTGTCATCCCTTACATACATATCTGTCATAACATGACAGGCTCTTTTTTCCCAAAAAAAGGAAATAAAAGTCTAGACATGCTGTTTTGTATTGGAAAATAGTGAGGTTGAAGGAAAGGATCATAGTCTAATGCTCTTGATCATTCACTTGAGCAAGTATAGTATGAAAGAGTTAAATCACTGATTTTCTCAACTTGCAAATAGAAGAATTTGGCCTCAGGCAATTAACTGCTGTTTGAGAATGGTGTTGGTAGCTGTCATCCTCTCTAGTATTTCAAACGATTTTTGCATTAATATTATATCTGCCCTACAGGTTCTAACAAAAAGAAATTTACAGTCTTAGACAAAAAAAAAATCTTTCAATGGGCTGTCTCTTTTTCTAATCCTTCTGCTTCTTTAGGGAGAGGCTCAATCAAGTTTTACCTAGCCTGTGTCCTTCTAACAAGTGTTTTAAATATGTATCTTCAGAGGTAATCTTGAGTAAACACAGCTAGTTGAAAAGGTAAAAAAAAAATGTTCTTTCTTTAATGGGAAACTTCAGAGAGCTAATTTGTATCTGAATACCCTGTAGATACTCTTTTCCCTAAGCTCCAGTAGAGCCTCTTCTGCCAGAGGCTTGACTGAATTCCTCTAGCGCTCTTCATGCCTCTCATCTGCAGAGTCCAACAGGTGCAACTGCCTCCATCCATAAGAATTTCAATTGCAGGTTGTCTCCACTGTTCTAAGCAACAATGAGAAATTTGATCCTAAATTTGTGGTGTCGTTTTGCACTGATCTTGTGGAACCAGAAGTGTCAAGCTCAGTGTTAAATTAAGAATTTATGGATTAACAATGAGTGGTCTTTTGTAAATACCCTCAGGCTTTAATTTCTAAGACTGTAAGTGCCAGATTTTAATAGAAAGGTCTTTGTTAATACATTACTCTTGGGTTTGGCCAGTGTTGTTTTATCTCTGAATATACATACTATTAAAAATATATTGGTGGGTAAATGAGACATGGTACTAGTTTGGATTAATTATCTAAGCATTTATGTCAAACTAGTGACAGCTCCAATCTTTAGCTTTTCTTAGCAATGCAATTAAGCAATGAGCATGTGGTAAAATACCTGTTGTGTCTAATTTAGCTACCAGGGAGTGAATTTCTTTGTTCCTTTTTACTTTATCTGAAACAGGTTTTCTACTGTTCTCAGTGGAAACTCATGGGGCTCTTGTTCAAAGCACCCATGTTTTTTCTTGGAAAGGAGTGAAACAACTGTTTTTCATCTTTTTAATATTTGCTCCTTTTGTACTCCCGGACTTCTGTGGCTCAACTTTCATTGTATTAATATGCTAAATAAGAAAAAACCTTTATTTATGTGTTAGTTTTAATTTTTTCAATTATTGTGGTTATTGACCTGGTTTCTTTTGCCTTTTAGATCTCCAGGTTTGACTTGAGCTGTTAGTTAAGCTATGATTCTGTGGAAATAAGTCTGAGTTTCTCATAATTTCAATTTCAGATGTTTTAGGGAATGCCAGACAGAGATTGCACAATCATGCAGTCTGAGTATTAATCTTATGCTTAATTGGGGAAATATTTCCAAGCATTCCTTGAGGATTGTAGGGAAGTCTGTTTCATGTTTCTTAAAGAAGTACTAAAGTAATTGTTAAAAAAAAAAATCTTAATTTTAGATCTTAATGTTTGTTGCATCAAATGTGATTAGAGATTTCTTAATACCATACTGCTAATTTACTGCTATTCTTCTATTCAGCTCCACTTCTAGTCCACTTCTACTCAAGTATTCAAATTTTGGTTTGAACTCTGAGTTCCCTGTGTCTGCTATGATTTTTAAACCCCCACTCATAAAAAAGTGTCAGTGTTCCAAATTCACAGCAGAATATTCTATTACTTTGGTTAATATTTATGCTATAAATGGATATTAACTACTAATGAAGTTGAAGAGCAATAAAAAGTTACTACTTCATTGGTGCAAAGTTAGTGGAATATTTGGCTCTTAATCATCAGTGCTTTTTGAAATGGGACTGTAATTTTCCCTGGTGGTGGGGAAGCTCACATTCCTTGTAAAGGAACTCCTAAAGGCTTACAAAGTGCTCAGATTCCCACAGAGATTATATACACATGTCATGTCACAGCTGTGAGCAGTATTAGCTGGAGTCATTCTGAGCTGTTGCTTTTTTCCTTTTACTCCTCAGGATACAAAGCTTAATAACACAGGTTGCTGTTTTAGTTTGTGATCGTTTATAATTCTTGATTATATTCATCTGCAAAGCTCTTGACACTTTCCTGTGGTGTTCTTGTGCCTTAGCTTGGCCACTAGAATTTGGAAAGGTGGGTGGCTGGGTGGGGGAAAGAACCAGTTGGAGAGTTGGCCTGGGAGGGTTGTGGTTAATGGGTCATGCTGTACCTGGTGGCCAGTAGGTGACACAGGGAATTCTGGCAGGATTCTGGTCTGGCCCTGCCCTGCTCATTGTCTCTAGCAATGGCCTGGGGTGGGTGACACAGGGCACTCTCAGGTTTGCAGTGACAGCAGACTGGGGGCCCGGTGGCTGTGTTGGGGAGATGGGCTTGTGGGAGCTTCATTAATTAAACAGAGACAAATTCCAAGTCCTGCACCTATGGAAAAGAGTCTCTGGCAGGAGCACAGTGTGGGGACAGAGGGGCTGCAGGAAGCAAGCTGTATGGGAAAGGCCCCCGAGGTGCTGTCAGGTGCCAGGAGAGGCTGTGCCATCTCCATCCTAGGAGTTTTTGAAATCTGCATTAGGCAAAAGCCTGAGAAACCTAGTTTGGCTTCATGGCCAGGCAGAGGTTGAACTTGGACACCACATCAGGTCCTTTTCAACCTGAAATACCTCATCCTTGAATGCTGTGACTAATTATTGATTCAGTTTCAAATTTGAATTTTGAATTTTGCCTTTATAACTTAACTTGCATGTCTAAAATGCTACATGCTCAGCCTGTTCTATCAAAAATTCAACTAACGCTTGTTCTGTGTGCTTTTAGTGTTCCATTAAAAAAAATATAATCTGGGCCTTTACCAAGATCACATCTCAAAAATAATTGTTATATAACCAGTGTGATTTGCATCTCTGTGCTTATTACTGTGCTTATTTCTGCTGCTTCTTTTGTGTAAACTTGCCACATGATTAATGTGCCTTTTTCTTTCAACAGAGGGAGAATATATCAAGATGTTCATGCGAGGCCGACCAATCACAATGTTCATTCCTTCTGATGTAGAAAACTATGATGATATTAGGACAGAGCTGCCTCCTGAAAAGTTAAAACTGGAGTGGGTGTATCCTTAATATCAATAACTACTCACTGTTCCTTTTTGTCTTGTCTTGCATTTTGTCCCTTTTACAATCCAGTCTTGTCTCTTCTCTGTTAAGAAGTAAAAACTAAAAGGTGAGGGAAAATGTTCAAATTACCATAACAATGGAAATGGCTTGTAAATCCTGTGTAGTACAGCTTTGAATGGCAGGCTACATAGGTATGGAAATGCTGTACTTTTTCTTTGTTTGTTTTGCTGTTGACACTAATTCTAATTTATTAACTGGCTTATATTTAGTGCAAAAGAAAGCATCTTTGGAAAGTTACACAATTTGAAAAATGTCCTCCTCTACCTCCCACTACATCAATGTAGGCTTTGCTTCAGAAATACTTGGTTTTCAACTATGGAAGATGTTGAGTTTGTGTCCTTTTGTATGGAGTGAGGATTGGAGAAGCAGCCACCCTTTGCTTCTGTATTTCAGCTCCAAAGTGAATCAGTTAATTTCTTGGAACCTAGTTTGTATTAAATGCACTAAATTTGTCATTTGAGGAACTGAGTAGGTGTGTGGCTGATGAAAATTCTCCAAGTTTACTAGATCAGACTTAAAGTTCATTTTTAGAGATGTGCTTTTGCACATGTTTGGGTCTTCCTGTCTCTCCCCCATCTCTGGTGATTTTTCCAGTAAGCTGTTACTGTGTAAGTAAGTTTCTTAGTACTTCAGTAAAATAACATGTCTAGGCAGCACTTGAGTTGTTGTAATAATCTGGAGTTTAATGCTCTGATGTTGCTGAAAGCAGGAAGATTTTTTTAGCAATGTTGATGCTACGCTGTCACATGTCAGGAAGAAAGTTTCGGATTAAAGTCTGACTGGAAGGAAAACAGAGCTTTTATACATGCTTTGTAAAACTGTGGTACCAAATTTCCCAACCATCACAGCTCTTGGTTGCTGATGCTGGTGCTCGTGACAGCTGAGTGAATTGGGTCAGTCAGTGATCTGGCTGAAATGTAATCTCTTTTTGAGAAGCTAATTTTCAAGCAGGACCAATACATTAGTTTGATTTGTGTCACAAATATGCAAGGAGTGGAACTGGCATACTGGAGGACATCAGCTGGACTTTTCCAGCATCAGTGAGCAGTTTGGCCTGATGAAAACTGATCATGAAATCACACCCTCAGTTAAGTAGGTGCAAATCCCAGTGTGGACACATTTAATGTCCAAGAACCTTAAGTTCAGGTTAAACCAGCTGGCTGCTGAGGTCTAATGAAAGTGAAATAAATCTAGTCAAAAGAGACTGTCCATATGTTTTGGAATCTGTTAAGGGAAATGTCATCCCCAATCAGACCAGTATATTTATGAGTGCAGGGTGTCTTTTAGATGGAAAGGTGAAGCAAATGAGGAAAAGGCAGTAAAATTTATGAGGACTAAATATTGGTCTCTATGAATTTGAACTTGAAAAATTGCTCTTCAGTTGGAAATGCAGCAGCAGACCTTCTCCTTTATGCTTAGGTTTAGCAAGGGGAACAAATCTGCAAGGTAGCTGTATCTTGCAAATATGGTGGCAAACTGAACCCTGTACACCTTATTAAAAAGGCATGGGGACAATGATTTATTGAGTATTTTAATAATGTCAGTATTTTACTGATGCCACCTAAAAGCTCAACTGAGTGTTGAATAATAGTTCCATTCATAACTTTTGATTTGAATTCCTATAATTCTCCTGCCTTCTGGATGATTTTTATAATTAGGTTTTCCTTTGTTATTACTCTTTTGGAAAATGCTGGTCAACCAAGACCAACTGCAAGGAAACACCAGGCAGATTATTGAGATAGTTTTTTCTGGTTTATTGGTTGGTTTGGGAGTTGGGGGGGTCGGGGTTGGGTCTCCTTTTTAGATGTTTCCATTAGGTTTATACAACTCCTGATACCCTGTACTGTAGATCCAGCTAGGGAAATATAGCTTTTGTCTGTCTTGCAGATTGTTGTCTTCTGAAGAAATGCCTAAGCTGCTTGGCAAGGTAAAGCAGCTCATGGAGGAGTCTGAGCTTTTGACTGTGTCTGGTTCCTGAGTGATATCATTGAAGTTGAATAATTTAGTTTGAGTATCCCTTCTTTGTAGTGCAGTCTTTGCTACTGCACTTCAGTACTAGTTAAAGCATATCTGACATTCCTAGGAATAGCAAAATTGGCTTCTTTAGTAGCTTCAGAGGTCACAGTCAGTGCAGCTTTTGACAGTGACTCTGTAGATTCTTTCTCCCAGTGTATAGGAGCTCAATTTCAGGAGGGTATTTCAGACTCGGTTTTATGAGATTATTTTTAGCAGTCATGCTCTTCTTTCTAAGAATAATTGAAGACAGTTGTAAATATACTGCTGAAATCTGGTGTATGGTAGATCACTTTTCATTGAGGGTAGTAGCTATTTTTAGCCAGTTCAAACAAACAAACAAACAAAAAAACCCCAAAATGTAAAGTTTTTAAACATATCAAATGTTGTGACAAAACAGTCCTTGTAATTGGTGAGAAATAATCACAATATCAAGGCAGCTATCTCTCAATTTCCCTGATTTAATCATCCATTTCACTGAAATATTAACATTGAAATTTAGTGGAAATCAAGCATCAAAGTTGTGTCACCCCTTTTTCTGAAGAGATACAGTCAATTATTGCATAAATTTTGTTGCATTAGTATATGCTGCTTTGTTCTGCATGTGTGGAGCAGGAAAGAAATACCGTGGAGCAACAACCCCTCTTTTTTCACTCAAAATAGTCTGGAATGGAGAATGAAGAAAGCAAAAAAAATTGTCCTACAACACAGGTGGTTCCTTTAGGTGTTTGTAAAAAAATATGCTTCTAGAAAATTCAGCCACTCTTTGGTACTTTATTTTGTAGGAGGGGTAAAAGAAAGGAATGTACTGAGAAAATGTAATTTTTTTTTTCCCGTCACAGTTTCATGAATGTCAGAACTCAGTAGTGGGTGCCAAAGTATTCAGCTCTAGCTTGGCTAAGCATGGAAGACTTATGCTTTGGAAAGACATGTTTGTGTAAATCATTAATACTTTTCTAGGATGAATGTTCAAAGATGTCAATCTTACTAAATCCTTATCAATACATTCCCCATTGTGTACAGCAGATGAGCAAAATCTGCCTCTCTCCTCTGAGAAGGTATTTAAAATAGCATTCAGGATAGAAAAAATATTTTCATTGGTTTGTAGCCCATTGCTTTTGAAAGTTCAGTTTAGTTTGTTATTTTTTGTAAAAGGCCATTCTGGAGGTTTCTTTTAGTTCCATCAGAGTTTAAAAGAAGAGGAAAATGGAGTGGAGAAGTAAATAGTAATGGAGGAGAAGCAGAGGTGTCCTTTTTCTCTGCCCTCAGCATTGTGTTGTACCAGCATTGCTTGGATATCGTTTGCTTAGCGAGCCGGTGAATAATCTCTGCCTTTGTGTTCTTCCCTACTAAAGGGAAGGCAGCAAGATATGAATCTGTTTTGTTTTCCACACTCCAAAGGGGTTTAATTGACAACTGAATGCAGTGTCCCTCTTTGAACTATTGTTTTGCTACAGCATGGGTTTAGTTTTTCAAGTATTCCTCTGGTCTGGTGGCAATGCAGAAGAGGAAGGGCAGTGGGGCATTTTTGGGGGTGCAGTGCTATTTTTGATAGAAAGGTGTCCCTTTTTATGGAGAATAGAGATTAAGAGATACCAGTTTAGATATTCCCAGACCTGAACTACTGCACCTGCCTTCATTTACGAGAAAGGGCCATCTTCATCATCTTCATCCATCCAGCTTTCTCCACATGGGCCTTTCACTTCCTTATATTTACCTTAATAACCAGGACCTGAAGCTGGAATCCTTTAGCTAAAGTTGGATAATGTGTTTCCCATCTTTTTCTTGCTGTTGCAGGTGTATTAATTGGCAATGAAGTGGAAAGCTCTCTAAAGTGCTCGACATTACATAATAAATAATTTTTTTGGGGCTACAAAGTTAGATGTTAAAGTCTGAGTTGTGATGTTAATTGTTCCTGGTGACCCAGGGAACTGAAATATAGGCAGGCAGCCACATTAATAGTCTAGAGGAGGAGAACTACACCTGTTCCAAAGAAATAAGGAGTTGTAATAACGTTTGATCAGTGCCAACCAGGGCTCGTTCACAGTGTGTAAAACTTCTGAATGTCATTAGGAGCTGTATGCATGTTCCTACAGAAAACATGCCTTTTATATATTTTGGGTGGATTTGGATAGAATATTTTTTACTGTGTAAATTCCTTTTAAGTTTGGGCTGTTTAAATAATACTCTTAAAACAGTGTAAAGAAATCTTTTCTGAACTTGGCAGCTGCTGTGCAGAAGCTTGCCTTTTTCTGCAGGGCATTAGGAATTGTTTTAACAGGCCAAATGAAAGCAACAATCTGCTGCCCAGCCTACTGGTACACAGCTCTGCTGCTGTAAAAAAAATGTTAAATTAGAACAGTGAGTCCTGCTGTTACCTAATGAAATTTCACATGAAAATTTTTACAATGCTACTTTTGCTTTACTTCTACCATATTTTATTTTTACCATCAGTGATTATAATTTCTTGAGGGATTTGAGTTCCTGAAGTACAGTTGTATGGGAGTTTTTTTGTTTTCTTTTTCAACTGTATTAGTGAAATTGTGCTGTGCTTCCAGAGGAAAAACCTTACAGAGCATTTACTGATGTGAGAGCTTCCCAAGATTCCTTTAAGGGGAAAAAAACCCAAGAAGTTGGTTGGGGTTTTTCTGGTATCCAGTGATTATGAAATCCTTAACTAAAAAAAATATAGATATGGGTATCGTGGAAGAGACTGTCGAGCCAATGTTTACCTCCTTCCTACCGGAGAAATTGTCTATTTCATAGCCTCAGTGGTGGTACTATTTAACTACGAGGAGAGAACCCAGCGGCACTACTTGGGTCACACAGACTGTGTTAAATGGTTAGTACACAACATTTGCATGTAAGTGTGTGGGTAATAATCCAGAAATATCTCTTTTCCTCTCCTGCTATATGTATGAGCTAATTAATGTCACTGTAGTTGTAGTTATTTCCTGTTTAATCAGTCCCAGTAGATTTCACTGTAGTAAACACAGCACAAACAAATGGTGTTAGAGCAGTTCATGCTGTCTGGTTTAAATGTAAAACAGGGGGATATGTATACAATCTAAGAGTTGAAAAAAGATCTTTGCATAAATTATTCCAAATAGTTGTCCCAGAAATTAAAAATTGTTGTTAGCCTGACTCTAAATCAGTTGTTTAAAGGCAGTATGGCAAAATTGCAGTCTTAAAGGAGAACTAGAAAACTGTGTCAAAAAATGAGCAGTCATATTCTCATTTTGTAAAAGAGCATGATCCAAGTACAAAGAGAGTCAGGAAAATCAGAAAGACGTCTGCAAAAAAAAGGAAAATTGAAGCCGTCATCGTTGTGTCAGGCACTAACAGAATTTGCTAGGTCAGTCTGAAGAGTAGTGCACAAAATGTAATGGTGAACATAAATTCTCTACTGTGCAGTACCTGACTGGAGAAAATTTTGCATCTAAAGCTCTTTACTCTTGTCTGTGTAATTGCTTCCTGTGGGAGGAATGCTGCCAGTCTGTGTTCCTTACTTTCATTCAGAAAATTGAACTGAATTGTAAATTTTTTGGTGTCTGTCATTATGACCTCTTCAGGTTTGCCCTGGCCCCCTTTGTTCTTTCAGTGGCTTTCTTCACCGTTGCAGTTTTACAGAAAAAGCAGTTGAGAATATAGATCAAAAAATCCCAAGGACTGAGAGGATGTATTCTCTAAAATATGTTTTTTCACATGAGCTTCAAAGCAAAATGTGATAAGCAAGGGCATATTTTTGCTTCCACTAGTAGTGCACCACACTGCATTAGTACAATTACATCAGTAACTCATTTCAAGTGGTGGTAATCCCTGACTCCTGGGTGCACAGGCAAGCCCTCAGCCAGCTTTTCTGCCTTTTCCCCTGGGTTCATGATGTCTCTAGGTTTAGGCACATAATACACCATAGTGTTTATAAATAAGGCACATAACTATGTGCAGGAGGTTCACTACAGACCATGTAGATTGTGGTCTCCCAGTGTAGTGCAAACCTGAGATGTGTCAGGGCACATGTGAAAGTGGCTCTTCTGGCACTCCTGGTTGTGTGTCAGCAAGCTGTCAATACAGTGTGGAATGAAATATCTGATGAGAAATGTTCAAGTTGTCTCCTTAGAAGTGGGATTTAGGATCATAAGTATCTTCATCTTCTTTTGTTGAGAAACAAATAAAAAAATTTACAAAACACCTCTCAGTTTTGAAGACGTATGACAGCAAAAGCAAGTCATATTTCTGTCTGTCTTAGTCTTGCAGTTCATCCAGACAAAATTAGAATTGCAACAGGACAGTTAGCTGGAGTGGATAAAGATGGAAGGGTAAGTAATAGAGCTGTTGAGCAGTAGTATCTTGTTTTGAAAATCAGGAAAAAGTGGTTTGGGGTTTTCTAATCATGACCTTCTGTCTGCAGTTTATATTAAGCAATGCATTTGCTGAGATATTTTGAGTTTCTCAGGTAACAGCCTGTATCTCTAGAAAAAGACAATGACAATGAAACACTCAGCCATACATTAAAAAGAGCAGAAGATCATAAAGTCCCATATTTTCAAGCAAACATGGAGCTTGTAATTGATTTATAAGGCCACATCATTTCTGTTGTATTGCTTTCAATATGTGTTCTCCCAAGGGAGAACAAATCCTCAGTTCTGTGGGTCAGTATAGTCTTAAGGTTTCATGGAAGAGGAAAACCAACTTTGAGAATTCATGGAAAGTATGCCAAACTTTCCTATAAACTTCCTCATTTGAGAGCAAGTATATTTAAATTCTGCTCTCCACCTCTTAGCATAATTCTATCAGAATTTGGATAATTGGTTTATTTTCATGGAGTTATAGACAGAGGGGGGAAAAAAAGACAGATGCTATAAAGTATAGAAGCCTATTAAACATAACTACTTTTCAGATGTTCAACTTAATTTTTATATTTTGTAAGAAATTTATGTGGGGCGTTTTGTATACATGATTTCCACTGAGCATTTTCTGAATCCTGTTAGAGCTGATTGGTTTGTTTTTCCATCAGTACAAAGATTTGTTGCTTTCAGTGGTGAATGCTGTTAGTTTGTGATTGTTTCTAAGCTTGTGTGGGATACTGATTGTATGAAATATAAACACAAACATTATCATTGAGTGGTTGGTGGTGGTTAAAAGGCTCAGTGCACCAGGGTTTGTTTCTTTTCTTTATTTCCTAATTTATATATATAAGCCCAGATTGTTTAATATTTTCAGTTGTTGCATCATATCACTAGTCTGGGGTCTCAAATGCAAGATGTCTCTTCCATTATTTGTTCACTTCCTTGAATTGGTTAAAGTAGTTCCACAACTCCCAAATGCCATTTAGCTGCCTCGACGGCACCGCTGCCACGTTGGTAGCCCAGACATAAGGAACAACATTGTCCCCTGTAGACTTTGAGGGTAGTGCCCAGCAGCGTGACAGCCCAGGTCAGCCTGCCTTTCCTGTGCAGTTTGTAGTGCAGGCAGCATCCTGTGGTAGGTGGCAGCCCGCAGTGTGACCCGTGTGTGCCGTTGCTTTCCTCGCAGCCCCTGCAGCCCCATGTTCGAGTGTGGGACTCGGTGAGCCTGGCGACGCTGCAGGTGATCGGCCTCGGCACCTTTGAGCGCGGCGTCGGCTGCTTGGATTTTTCCAAAGCGGTAAGATGGGCTCGGGCTCTTCCACAGCAGCTCCTGTGGAAATGGGAAGAAAATCTCTCGAGATTCTCCGTGTGGTTGTCTAGCTGGTCTCTTTTGGTATTACAAGCGTGTCACTAAAGTTTCTGTATACTTTATAAAAGCAGCTGACAGCTGGGAAAACAGGAAATGGCACATGTAAAACCAAACAGCGTGATAAATAAATAGCAGGCAAAAAAAACTTCAAGTAGAAATTGAAGTCCATGCTGGGTTTGGTGGTTTGGTTTTGTTTGTGAGGAGCTTGGTTCTTTTTATTTTGATGTTAAAAGCAAATTTGTTTGTGAGGTTTGTGAAGACAAAATTTAGTGAGTTCTGATAGGACAGTAAACTTTTTTGCTTTCACAGCTGGAGTAGGTTTTTGTCCACCAACAGGAAATGTAAAAAAACAAAAACCCTTACGTTATCTTGTACTGTTTTTTCCCGAGGTATAGCTTGTTCACTTTTTGCCTCTTCTATTACACAGAAAATAAATAGAGGTCTTTGTTACTGGACCCATAGAATTTATCAGGAAAAATTGGTAGCACATGGAGATGGACTGCTTGGCATTCAGAAAGTTCTCATTTCAAATTTGGAAATGAGTTTGGTTGGTTTTTTGGGGGTGTTTTTGTTGTTGTTGGTTTTTGTTTTTTTTTTTTTAAATATGGGCATATTTTAATCTTTAGGCTGCTACTGCATTTTTGCCAAAAGACTGAGACATATCAGACCTCCTGAAAACCCAGACTGGATTCTTGCATTCCATCAAGGGGAATTAATATAAGTAAAAAACGGAAAATGCAGAAAAACAATGTCTGCACTATTTTGCTAATATAGGCAGAGATTTATAGGACAGCTGAGGTGGGAAGGGTTGTCTGGAGATCACCTCATGCCCTGTCCTGCTTACAGCAGGTTCTGTCAGAGCAGGCTGCTCAGGCTGTGGTCCAGCTGGCTTCTGGGAATCTCCAAGAATGGAAACTCAGCAGTGTCTCTGGGTGACCTGTTGAAAAGAAATTCCTGCACTCTCTCGCTGCAGTTTCACTTAGCGATTGGAAGAAAGAAAGCAATTGAAAGAAATTTGATAGCGTTGAAATGTTGCTGTGTTAGATATAGTACATTTTGTGTTTCAGTCAATAATGTGAAAGGAGTTTGTTGGATGGGATTCCTGTCACTCCAACAAACCATACTAACCAATTCACATATTTGGATAGAGGTCTTTTTCAGTGTGAATAAGAGTGCATTTCATCATTTTAAAAGCAAAACCAAAAAACCCAGGGAATTTTTTGGGGACTGGATTTTAGTTTTTATTGATTCTGCTTTGCACTTGAAACTGAATTAGATTTCTTATTAGAGTCTCACATGATTGCTCACTAGACTGAAACAGTTTGTGTGCAATATCTACAACTGTGTGTTTACCACAGGATTTATTAACCCCCCAAGAGCAGCATACAGCGCCAATGCTGTCTTCAGGGTTCCTTCCCACCTAATAATTCACATGTATATTTGCATATTACTACTCAGAATAGTGCTTGGGAATAATAGCTTTAGCCACTTCTATTTTCATAATTTGTTAGAGAATGACGTGCAAGAATCAAATTTATGATAATTAAAGTCTCCTCCAAATCTTACTACAAATTCCTTGAAAAAGCTGGTTTCTGCAAGTATACATTGCTGGGAATAAGTATGGTTTTAAGGTTTTTTTTTCCTCTGTTCCTTTAATTTCATGTAACCATATATTTACCATTTTGTTGTAAAGTTGTTCAGAATAAGTGGTTTCAGTTATTTAATACTGAAGATGCTGCTCTACCTCCTCTGCAAGCACTGTTTTGTTCAGAAAGTGTTACCTCATCTGCAGTTTTACCAACTACGTGGTGAAACTGCTGATGCTTTATGACCCATAAGGAAAAAACTGTGCTTACAGAATCTGATAATATAGCTGTGTGTATGTGATGGTGGCATTTAGGAAAAAAAACCTCAAGTGGAGCTCTGTGTCTGTCCTCTGAGACCTGAGGAAAAGCAAAATATTTATAAGAATAGCAAAAGAAATCTCTTAGCTGTCAGCATGAAATCGCAAACAAGAAAAAAAAAACACAAACAAAAAACCCAGCATAAAAACAAACAAAACCAGAGTAAAGACTTGGTAAGATACCTTTAAAGCTTTCCTAGAATGTTATTTGAAGCATGATCATTTTTTATGAGATTATACAAAAATTTTTAACTGTCTTTAAGAAAAAAACAAAGGAAAAATTCCTATATATATATTGAGGTTGTAATTGCTGTATAAGGGCTTGGTTAATTTCGTGGATTTTTTAAAATACATCTGCCCTGCCTTGTTTTTAAAATGGGTATGAAGATACTTTGTCAGTACTTCTTTTTTTTTTTTCCTTTTTCCTTTAGGATTCTGGTACTCATTTGTGTGTAATTGATGACTCTAACGAGCATATGCTTACTGTGTGGGATTGGCAGAGGAAATCAAAAATAGCAGAGATAAAGGTAATTTTTTCACATAAACATTCTGAAATACAAGTATTTTTATTTCCATAAATACAAGTTTGTGAGACGTGCTTTTGATCTTACTTGGAAACTGCAACCGTGTAATTCTGCTGGCTTGTTTAAGGATTCCACAAAAATGTATTCTTAACTTGTTTATTGGAAGCGGTTGGAATATTGAAGGGTTTGGAATTGCATTTTACTCATCCTTAAAAGCCAGTGCAAATAAAGCAATTGTCTAATGGTTTCTTAATTTAAAAAAAAAATAAATTCTGGGAAGTTAAAGAAACTAAACTGATGATTCAGTCTGTAGTTGTTAAAAAAAATAAACTACTTACAAACATTCCGTGTTTCAGTTTTGTCTGAATCAAATTCCAATTATTGATTCTCCCTATGTGTCTTTTCTCATTTGACATCCTAAGTACTTTTGTGGATTGCAGAGATCTGCTTTTCTGTTTCTTTTTGAAACTTTCCAAATTTCAGAGCAATGAGATGTTTTCAGAGGTGTTGCACTCAGTGCTCACGTAAAGTTCATTTCCCTAAGAATACCCAATCCTTTGTGTTTCCAGTATCAAGCAAGCAAATATTTCATGCATGTGGAACTGAGTATTTGTCTATTTTTAGAAATCATGCTCCACGAGCATATATGTCTATATCATTACAAACTTGCCATTTCAGGTAACAAAATTGTGTTGGTTTGACCTGTTTTCTCTAGATTATGTTGACCAATGCTAACTGTATTCTGCAAGTTTTAATTTAATTCTGTAACAGTATTTTAATTTCCTTTTTGATATTTATGTGAAACTATTTGGCATGTGCCTTGTATTTCCCATTCACTGACATTGTTTTGACTGTTTTTTCACTCAGGGGAGTTCCTTGGTGTTTCAGAATTGGCTAAAAATTATTTGGCAGGGACAGCTTGCCCTTCAGAACTTATTCACATCTTGGACTTGGTCTTACAGTATCTTAAGCACCTTCCACAGAAGATGGTGTGAGCAGAGTTGCATCCCTTGAGCTGGGATGCAAAACAAAAGCTGTTTCTTAGCTGAACTCCATCAAGGTTTTCAGTCCTTAAATTCCAAATTATTTTTTTGACATAGTAGATTTGGTCATGTAAAAACTCTGTGGGAAACAGAATTCAATAAATATGGCTATAAACAACAATAACAACAAAAAATATTGTTTTTTTAAGTAAGCCAAAAGTTGTCAGGTAGGAAAAGTTGCTCTCAAAGATGTGGTTTAACAGCACCCTGATGTATAGATCGCAGAACAGCTGAGGTTGGAGGGCACTGGTGGAGATCCCCTGTCCAAGCCTCAAGCCAAAGCAGGCTCACCTAGAGCAGGTTGCAGAGGATCATGGCCAGGCAGGTGTTCAGTACGTCCAGAGAAGGAGACTCCACAACCTCTCTGGGCAGCCTGTTTTGAAATCCTATAGAAAAAAATGCATTTACTTTCTTGTTTTATAGTCACTGCCTGCAGGAGATTGGAACTGTCTTCAAAGACACTTTGGTTGAATATATTAGAAGCTAAGTAAATGACCAGTCAGTTTTTTTATGTTTATAGAAACTTCTGGTAAAATATGAAATACTTTAAGATGTTGGTAATTCAGTAAAAGTCATGCAGCCAGTAAAAATACAAAGGTGGGAGTCGGTGTAAGAGTTACGCAGACTTCTCTTTTTCTTCTTTGTGAGGAGAAAAGGAAAGCAAAGAACCCCAAAAAATCATTACAGAATTTCAGAAAGAGAATGATGAATATAATCCTACAATATTATTGTTGACTTACTTGCCTCTGTCACAGCTTTTTTTATCCAGAATAGCAAGTCGTCTGTGTAAAAACCAAGCAAGGTTTGCAATCCAAAAAAGTGTCTTTTATGCATTATTCATTTTCCTTGGCAGAAGTTTTAGCTATTCAAGAGAGCTGAAGCTTTTTGTATTTAAAAGGGAATGTAAAACCCTAACTTGTATACCAAAGTTTAATAAAGATCTCTTATGTAAGTGAAAAATCAATAAATATATAAAATTATACGTGCAGTCATTCAGACAGCTGACTTAGCACAGAACACTTAGAAAAGACTTTCAAGCATATGATGAGCTATCTAGTTTTACATATCTCTGTTCTGAAACTTGGGGGTTTACATGTGTTTCTAGTAGTTAATGTCCTATCTGAATAAATATTATTTCTGTTATTATTTCAGACTACAAATGAAGTGGTTCTTGCTGTGGAATTCCATCCCACTGATGCAAATACCATAATAACATGTGGCAAATCTCATATATTTTTCTGGACCTGGAGTGGCAACTCATTATCAAGGAAGCAAGGGATATTTGGGGTAATAATATCTTGATGCCAGGACAGTTTTAAATCAATGGGAATCACGTTTTTTGTACATTTGCTTTGTTGTTACCGTGTGCTGTCTTATCAGAGAGGTAAACGTACAGAAAAAGGCTAAATTCTGCTTGTGTGTATGCAGGGTGTAAGAGTGTGGGTGCATTATTCTAATTATGTAACAAGTACGAGCAATTGTCCCTTTCTCTTGCTTATTTTGTTTCAGAAATATGAAAAACCCAAATTTGTTCAGTGTTTGGCTTTCTTGGGAAATGGTGATGTGCTCACTGGAGACTCAGGTGGGATAATCCTAATATGGGGCAAAACTACTGTAGAAGCTACTCCAGGAAAAGGAGCTAAAGGTAGGACATGTTTGGGGTTAATCACAGATTTTTACATAGTCTGCAGAAGACAAGCATGAAGGGTGGCATTATGGAAGGAATAGAGGAATAGGCCTGACTCAGAGCAAACCCTTCCTGTCAGTAACAGGTGGTACTAAAGTCCTACAAGTCCTATGAATTTGCTGACTTAAGAGCAGCCTGGAATTTCTCTACAATTAATGAGACTGTGCATGAAATGAGTGAAAACTACTTTATCTAAATGTTTTGCATTTTTAAAAAATGTGGTTAATCAGCTTTCCTTTGATCTGGTGATTTGAAAAAGGCTGTAGGATCAGTTTAGGGATTCTGCAGGCTGTCTTTGCCTCTTAAGGCTTATGTTGCACCATGCTTAGTCTCAGAGGAATTCCATTAAGTGGTGGAGCTGACATTAATAGGACTTGTATGTGAAGTACAATTACAATGCTTAGTTGTAGCAGTTACATTAATAACAATTTCTGGATTAGCAGACCCTCAAGTCTTGATATACTTAAAAAAAAAAAAAAACTTTGAAATTTGAAATTGAACTAACTCTTTAGAGCAAAGCTTTTTTAAAAAAGAAAGGAAAATGATTTGTTACCCAACATATGCAGACCTGGCACAGTTGAGCCCTCATAAATTCAATGATAATTCATTTTACTTGGCAGCTTTTTCAAACACTCTGGTTTAAATTGGTATGCCAGGAAAACATTCATGTAAAAAGTACATTTTTAACAGTAAGTCTGATTTTAGGTAAATCTTTTTCTCATCTTTCAAGTTAACTGCAATGGAAAAGTAATTCAAAATATTATCTGATACTTAATTTTTAATTTCTTGTGCAAAAATAACCTTTTTTCAGGATAACTCTAAGTGTTATCAAATGGAATATTTATTTACGTTGGCTTAGCTAACAGTGAGGTTTTTTAGTTGGTTTATCACATTAGATTGGTCACAGGACTTGATCTCATACTCTGTTTCACAGTGTGAGAGCACACTGATTTGAGCTGACTTGAGCCATAGGCAGAGTCAGCAAAGTTCAGCTCATAGCTGGGTGCTGTTCCACTTTTTGTCTGTGAGTGCTGTTTGAAGACATGCAGCACCAGAATCTTGTTTTGTTTAGGTTTTTTTAAATACTTTCCAGCATCAGTTCTTTTGATGTGAAGACCCAATGAGAATGCAAAAGGCTTCTTTTGCTACCCTTGTTGTTTCATTTTCTCATCTCCTTCATTCTTCCAAGTATTTTCCTTTGGGTAGACTGCTGTCTTGATAGATGCCAAATGCTGGTTGTACTATTTTTATGTGTGGTAGCACATATCCAGCTTTAGATATTAGGTTCATGCATCCTGGAAACTTTGCTATAAATAATTATCCTCTTATTCCCAAAAGACTATAGACAACAAGTCTTCTAGTTTCTTTTAATAAAGTAGCTTTACTTCTTGTCTAATAATGACTTGCTAAATATTTTTTCACTCTAAAAGACAGTTTCTCTTGCATCTGGAAAAACTGTGTTCCTTTGGAAAGCAGAGAAATGAAAGCATTCTACCAGTTGTTGGTTTTGGTTTTGCCTTCACATTTTGTAGGACAGTCAATCTAAAAAAGTTTTTCTTCAGAAAGGCAGGCGCTTTGTTTTATCTTTTTATCCTGTAAGAAAACACCACCACCTTGTGTTTGCAATACTAAGAGCCTGACAGTCCAAATGTAATTATTATTATTATTATTATTATTATTATTATTATTATTATTATTATTATTATTATTATTATACACTTCCTTTATTCTTCTGCCTAAAGGCAGAGCTTCTTGTAAACCACAGGTGAAAAACTGAGTAGTGTTCTTTCTTATTTTCTTTTTTGTGCTTATAGGAGTATATCAGATAAGCAAACAAATCAAAGCTCATGATGGCAGTGTGTTCACACTCTGTCAAATGAGGAATGGAATGCTGCTAACTGGAGGTGGGAAAGACCGAAAGATCATCCTGTGGGATCATGATTTGAATCCTGAAAGGGAAATTGAGGTAAGAAAGCAAGAGTGACAAGGAAATTGCCTTGAAGGTATTGGCTAGCAAGACTCTTAGTAGGGGAAGCTAGGATGCAACCTTCTGGTTGCTGTTTTTTAAGTGGATTACAATGTTTTATTATAAAAGTATTTAAATTTTAGCCTATAAATGAGCCTATATGAGACTTCAGTTCTCCTGTGTTTAAATTGGACAGAAATGTTAAGGGTGTTCTTTCTTCAAAACCCTTCTTTAGTTGTTTGGGGTTTTTTTAATTCATCCTGTTTGAGAGGATGTTTGAGGATATTCTTTAGTATTGTTTTTAAAAGTTTGCCTCTCTGGAGAAAGACAATGTCACCAGCATTTGAGGGTTTTAGTAGAATGTTTGACACAAGGTAAACAAGGGCTATAATACATATTGGAATTTGGTAATAATTAATGATTAATAAGCTATGATGAGGAACTTCTTTTAAATTTAGCCTTAACCCACTGTTCAGTGAATGTGTCTGTTCTTTGTGATTTGGCAATATGGCAGTGCTAGGTCAGTGGGGATGAATTGGAAAAGGTCATTTATTTTGGACTTGAAAAACTTGGGTTTTCCTTTATCTTGAAATAAAGTGTTCCACTTAAACAGCTCTTTAAACCCTGGTTTACTCCACTTACCTATTGTCCATTTGTAGTAACACTTTTTTCTTAATACTTATGTAAGTTCAATCTAGGATTTGTTACTGCTTTGAGTCTAATACTGACATTTAGAAAACATGGCAGTGAAGGTAACCACTATCATGTACAGTTCCTAGGCTTAAGTAGCACACTCTGTTAATATTCTGCAGTGTCTGTCTTCCTTTTGTTAATGATATTATGTTAAAGCTAATTTTTACATTACCAGAATCCTGATAGATTGATTTTTCTATCTTCTGTTATCACTAAATGTTAGTGTATTTTCTCAAATGGAGTAATTTAGAAAACAAACAATTGCACACTGTAAAAAAAAGCAGTGCCTTAGAATTCAAGCCTGCAATAAACAGTCATTAAAATTCAGAATCATTGCTAACATAAGGCATATGAACATTTACTTCAGGCTCATCAGGAAACATTAAGAAAATCAGGAAGCATTTACTGTGTGCTTTACCAAGATTTTTCTTGGTTTTCAAAACCTGTTTTGGAAAGTAAAAAGTAACTGTGTACTATTCATTCCCTTATAAGATGAGTTGTAGGGCTATGGAGTGCATTTTTTTAGTGAATTTGACCCTTAAAAGCTATTTAATTTGTAATTTTTTTCTACTGAACTTATTAAAATGATATAACTGTGATTGTCTTGGAATAAGATCTTGTATGCCTGCACTGAACAAAGAGATGAGGGAGGTTTGAGGTTAAGCCCTGATGGAGCTTATAAGAATTGGATTGTTCCTTTCTACTGGGAGAACTCCAGTTCTGATACTGTCACTGTGCTCTGTTTGTGGCCTGTCAAGATGCCTGATGTGATTTGTCAGATGTTTCTTTTCCCAGGTTCCTGACCAGTATGGAACGATCAGAGCAGTAGCAGAAGGAAAAGCTGATCAGTTTTTAGTGGGTACTTCGAGAAACTTTGTCTTGAGGGGAACATTTAACGATGGTTTCGTGGTAGAGGTACAGGTGAGCATAACTTGTTCTTTTGAAGTATAATCCAAAAATGTAGAGGTTTTCTCTGCTGGTGTGTTATGTTAAGAATCTTAATTTTATTAATTGTTAAATCACATGTGGTTTCTTTCTAGGGACATACAGATGAACTTTGGGGACTGGCATCTCATCCTTTCAAAGACTTATTTTTAACGTGTGCCCAAGATAGGCAAGTTTGTATGTGGAGCTCTGTGGACCACACACTGGAATGGACCAGGCTGCTAGATGTATGTCAACCTTTAATTTAAAGCTTGAAAAATAGAAAAAGCATTTAATCTCTGAAACACTCTTGTCCCCCCTGATTGCAAACAAAAATCCTGCAATTATGCTTTCAAAAACAGCTATCTGAATCTTTGATAAACTTTGCAAGATTTAGACAATGTGTAAGATGTAATCTGTTTACCATTGCTTGATGTCATTTTGACAAGCCAACTTGAATAAGTATTAGTCCTTTATTCTTATTGCAGTTTATTTCTTTTTCCCTGTTATTCAAACAATCTGAAGAGGGTATCACACAGTTGTGAAGGTTTGGCTTTAGATGTCCTTTCCTTTCTGTCATTCATTTTGTGGTTTGGCTAGTTCTCTGCTAATAGCCAAGCAAAATTAGTTTTTACACAGAAATGTCAGCCTCTTAATCACCAGGTGTTCTTGCAGTGCATGTCACTGATACTCTGAGAGAACAGCTAGCTGTCTAAGGGTTAGCATGCTGCTGATTGTTTTTCTGGTGTCAGCTCAGACTTTTAGGATAGCTTTGGTCTGAGGAGGGATGTTGGGCCCTGGGGCTGCGGGCGGGGCAGTAACCTGTCTGTGCTCCCCGTGCAGGAACCCGGGCACTGCGCGGATTTCCATCCCAGCGGAGCAGTGGTCGCCATAGGAACCCACTCGGGCAGGTAAACGCCTCCCAGCTGAGCTGTGATGACAAAAAGTGCAAAGGAGATACTTTCTATAGTGCACCTTATAATTGGAGTTCATTTGCTTTTTATTCTTTTTGCTTGAGGTTATGGAGACTAAAAAGCATGGCAGAAAGGGGTGGAGCATCTTATAAGTGTTAGACAAAGGCAGAAAAATTGTTTGGTTGTTGTTAGGCTGGTTTGGTCTTTTTAACATGAAATGTTAAATTAAAGCCCAGATCTTGATTTTTATTTTTTTTAAACTAGTTTTTTGCATGGATTTCTATGAGCACTCCTTATTGTCTGTTCCAATTATCATATATTTTGATGTTATGAGCATGTTACATTTCTTTTTAAGACAGGTACAGTACAGATCTTTGTCCTTCCCAAATCAAACATACTTGCAACCTTTTAAACTGAGGTGGATAGGCAAGTGAACAGACTGGAATTTTGATTTTTGTGTAAGACAGAGTTCAGCATGGCACACTGCTGAAGTGATACTGTACTGTTCCTGTTCTTCCTGAAGTCATCTTGCCTTTGCAAGCTGTCAAAGCACAAACTGAGTCTTTTTGACGTGGGCTTCTTACAGTGGGAGGAAAAAGTTATATTATTTCATTATTTCAAACTCTGGCTTGGCATCATCTCCCAGGAAAGGAGTACCAATGTACTGATTAAAAGAAAAAATAGATTGTTTATAGCATTAGAAAGGTGAGAGGAGCACATATTAAATATACTAGCATTTTTGTTCTGTGTTTTAGTTATACCTCATGGTTGATAACTTGATGATAAAATAATGCCTGGTGCATGTAAGAAAATTTGAATATTTTTGTGTGTTTAATTTGCCAGATAGAATTTTTTATTTTTACTTAACCTCATGCCTAAAAACCATTTGAAGTTTGGTTTTGAGAAACTGCTGGGCATGTGCAACACCCTTAAAATTTCCTGGAAAAATGAGATGCTAAATATTTTTAGGGAGTTTGCTTCAAGATGAAGATGCAGTCTGCACTACATTCATTAGTTATAATATTAGGCTACAAAACCAAGTTTACCTTCTAGTATAAACCTTGCTGAGCTCTTATATATTTGATTACCATGTTGAACCTTTCCATCTTAAAATTATAAAGGTTAAATTGAACTAATGTTTCTGTCTTCGTTAAACACAGCAGAATATACAGGCCTAAGAGTATTTTAAATGGGTAAAAGGGAAGCAATGTCAGGCTGTGTTTCTTCAGAGTTTTTAGATGTTTTTGAACTCATATTAAAGCACAAGCACAGTCAAGGCATGTTGCATGGGCAAAGCATTCAGTCTGTTGCTTGCTTTTGGTTGACTTTTTTTTTTTTCCCCTCTCCTGGACATTTAGTATTATGCTTTAAGTTTGGCAAATTCAGTTTAAATTCTTATTTTTAATTTACTTGAAGCAATGAGTTTATACTGCGTTCAAGAAGTTTATGATGATGGGCTTGGAGTTTTTTTTACCTTCAGTAAAAAGAGTTTTCAAGCAGTTATATTTTCACCATTATATTTTGTTGTGTTCTGAAATTGTATAGTTCAATGATGGGTTTGAGATATACAAATGAAACTGAGTTGAAATGAGACCTGGTAAGTGTATAAGTGGATGAGAAATAAATGGAGTTGATTCAAGATAAACAAAACAGTTTTAAAATTACTGCCTATGCAGCAGCATCATGCAGTGCTTTCTGTGCCAGAAAATCTGGTCCAAGGGAGTTATTTCCCAAGGAATGAGGGCTGTATCGTATATCTCGATTAACATAAGAAAAAATAATCTCAAACCCATAACAAATATTTTAATAATTTGATTAATAGCCTAAAAATCTTAAAGCAAATATTAAACAAGACTAATCTGTTTAGAACTCAGTAATCCCAAACCTTGTGTGTGTCTGTTCTAGTGCTCAGCTTTCAGCACAGAGGTAAGACAAGGAATGGAGCACTAAGAAAGCTGGGTTTGTTGGTTAAAGTTGAGACATCAGAAGGAAACTGAATTTTGTCCCTTTTTTCCCATTCTTGTCTGTTTTTTTACTGTGGTGTGTCTTACCAGGCCAAACATCCTGCTTTTGGTGGGTTTTTCACATACCATTTTCCATGATAAATATTGCAGTATCATTTCCCCTTTTGGGCTGCCTTCATAGGATCTACTGCAGGTTTTGTTACCACTTCCTTACCTACCTGCTGTGGACCTGATCATCAGTTGTTTGGCAGTACTGATTCTTTCTGTGGATCCTGCTGCTTGCTGAAAAGGCACAGCTGGAAAACTAAAAAAGTTTTTTTTGAGACACTTTTCAGATCCTTTTGCCATGCTTCCAGTGGTACTATTTGCAGGGAATTAGATCTTTCTGTGACTAATCATGTAGAATATCTTGAGTACTAAGCATATGAGTAATCAAAGGCACTGTGGAAAAAAAGACTAACAAGATTCTAACAAAAATGTTAATATTGGTAATAAAACTGAAGGCTGAAGGGCAAGGTTAGTGTAAGGCAGAGCCACAAGGAAATAAATCAGGCAGTAGAGGCAAATCAGGTAAATGTTACCTGTTTTCCACTGATTCTGTCTGTCTTGCACACAGGTTATTCAGCAGTCCCTGCCATGTGGGGTTGGTGGTTTTCTTTGTGTATTTTGTTTAATTTCTTTCATGTGGCTCTCTAACTACAAGCTGGCTTAAGCCATTGTGACCAGGCTGCTTTCCAGATGCCTAGCTGCTGGATCCTGGATGAGCACGAGCTGGAACCTCATCCCCACCCATAGAAAGCAATGTGTGATGTTGTTCCTGGGGTTCATTTTACACCTTTGCTGTGGAATAAATGCTCCCAGGTTTAGCAATGTTCCACTGAGTTCACTGCACGACAGAGGGTGGAATTCCCTTGCTCATTCCCACAGCGTTTGAACTTGCCATTTGCCATTAGGGATAGAAACCTGCCTATGGCATATGTTCATGTCTCATATGTGAGAGCAAAAGTTTGGAGCAAAGAAATTAAATTCTGAGTACAGCCCCAACATAGTAAGCCATATTGACATCTTCTGTTTTCATGATCTGTGGGTATGAATACATATTTTTTTAAATGGTCATTGTCTCTGTGTTGCATTGCTCAGTGTATTTAGGAGTTGGGTGGGCATCAGACCCATGACAAAATACTCAGTTTCTGCCCATCTTGCACATGGTGCTGTCAGTGGCCATTTTGGTCTGTGTGCCAGTGAGTTTTTGTAAGCATCTCACATGTGCCTTATAAATAATAAACTGCAGGTTAAAGGTTATTTTTAAAGAATAAAAAATGCAATTAATTACCTTAGCTATAAATCATCCAAGCAAGAGATATAAAATAAAGTGCTAGTTTATGAACCATCAGATTCCAGTGAATGGTTGGTTATTCCTTCTTTCTTTAATGAAATTATTCATAGAATTGAAAAGGATTGAGAGAAGAATACCAAGCTAGATGGAATTTGTGTTTACAATGAGTACAGAAATGTTTTCCACTTAAATCTACTACTTCTATTTTTTTTAAAACTTTAATTTATATAAAAATGGAAAGATCAGTTTTTATCTCAAAACTTAATGTCCAAAATAGGGAAGTAGAATGAAATTCAGCTTAAGGCTTAATGATGAAAAGATGCAGTCGTATTTTATGTTTGGTAGCATGTTTATTGTCCAGTAGACATTTTGGTGATTATTACAGTGTTCAGGAAAGGGGGAAAAATGGAATGGTATTTAAAATCTTTCATATATTGTTCACTGAAACTTGTCTTGCTTTGTGAACCAGAAAAGTTTTCCATTAAAAACAGATGTTCTCTATGCTGCTCTAGAGGGGCTAGCATAAGATGATGAAGGCAGGCAGCAGTTATGGCTCTTTTACTTATTTTTTTTGTTTAGTGGAAGTGATACTTACTGGACTTCTCCTCTCTCTAGGTGGTTTGTTTTGGATGCAGAAACGAGGGATCTGGTTTCGATACACACTGATGGCAACGAGCAGCTTTCAGTGATGCGCTACTCACTAGGTAGGCAGACTTGTACAGTCACAATAATTCTGATAAACCAGATGGATGCTCTGTTGAATAGTGTTAAACTAGTCCCCAGGCATTAGAAAAGGCACAGCTTTGAAAAAATTGTTTCAAATGCTTAATGTGTATCTGAGGATTTGCTTACGGATTTGTTTGTGTGTACTAAATCCTGGAATTTCGTAACTGCAAAAATCGCCATCACCTTTCTCAGCCTTTTCTTCATGTTGAACTCTGCTGTCATAATAAATGCTAGCTTGGCTCCCCCAAAAGAAGTTCTCAGATAGTTGAGAGGTTAACAGAAGAGTCTGTAAAAAGCTTAATATTTCAGTTTGATATCCTTTTTAGTTAGTTTTCAAGTTCATTAATGCAGACCCATAAAACTAAACTCATGTCTGTCTGGAAGTCAGAGCTGTTTGTGAAGTGTTTGTTCTGGGATTACATGGAGTCCAAACCAGTGTTGAGTCTCCTCTTCAGACATGATATGACAAATAGTCAGGCTGACTCCTCTCTGTTAAAACAGGATGGAAGAACATGCTTGTAAGTCTTTTTCTTGTTTGCTTTTGGCTCACATGCAATGTCAGCGAGCAAAATGTTCCTCTGATGCCGCCACATGTGCCAAGCACAGCAGTTTATTTTAAATCACTGATTTTCATTGACACTTAGAGGTGTTTGATTTTGATTTGTGGCAGCTCTTGTCCACATATATTTTTTTAAAGGGAGAAAAGATAGAATAGAAAAATGCTTGTAATGTTTGAAAATTCCACATCTTTGTATGTTTAGTGTTGATTTATTTGCAGTCCTCACCTCCAAAGTTAAGCTATCCGTAGACTAAATACTCTTCTGCATTTTTATGGTGCATAAAACTCGAGTCTGCCTGCTGTCAACAGCTTTCAGAAATCCGGTGCAGTCTGAGGGTTTATATCCTGTCCATTGAACACTTATTCTAAAAAAAAGCAGAAGTGGAAGAACTTGTCCAAAAAACACAGCCACAAAGTAAACAGATACAGCTGAGAAGAAACATAGTGTAAACTGTTACAAATCCTTCAGTGCAATTCATAAGGAGTAGTTTAACTGAGACTATTGTCTTAGCAATAAACCTGAAATAATCAAAGTTCACAAAACAAGCATTCTATTTGTTTATATCAAATATTTTGTGTTGCAGATGGCACCTTACTTGCAGTTGGATCCCACGACAACTTTATTTACCTCTATGTAGTAACAGAAAATGGAAGAAAGTATAGCAGATATGGAAAATGCACTGTAAGTTTTGGAGTATGAATGATCATTTACATGTTTATTACATCTTGTACATGCATTTTGATGTTATACATCCATTTAGATGTTAAGCAGTGAAACTCTTTCCAGATTCATGTTTTTCTGTTTTGGTTATATGTTTTATAGGGTTTTTTCCAGTCTCTCATGGCTACTGCATCTCTTAGTGTGCAGTGATCACTTTTGCATCAGAGATGACTAGTTTATTAGATTATTGCCTTCTTTCTCTGAAATGGGAAATTAGCAGTAAGATGGAGAAATGTCTTGTACCTATATCCTGAAACTTGTTCAAGGAAAATATTACATTGTTTGGGGATATTTTCCTCCAATTGGTAAATCACTTCTTGAACCAACATCATATTAGGGTGGTGTAATTCCATTAGAGTGTGTAGTCTTGGGTGCTGCAAATATACATTGTTTTCAGTTGTAATTGTTACTGCAAAATTTGAACTTGAGGGATGTGGCCCAGGGTAAATAGATCCAACTGTAGCATGGGTAGTGGAGTCTGTTATTATTGTTACATTGGATGAGGTTGTCCCAGTGCTAAAAAGACAGACTATTTTTCTGTAAGTGTTTAGTTATATAACATTCTAGCCTTAATTTCAGCTATCTTTCAAGGTTAATGAAAATATTTACATTAAGAAGAAGTGAAACCTAATGAGATTTGCAAATTATGTCATAAGAACAGTTTCACCTTTGAAATGTGACACACACTAGAGCACTGGGGTCAGAGCAGCCTGTGTGCAGCTGTTGTGGGGGTACAGGGCTGCCAGGGCAGGCAGCAGCCCTGGGTTTGTCCCATCCCTGCAGAGCCCACAGGGAGCTCAGACAGGGCCCCGGTGGAACTGGTGGGGGTGGCAGTAGATATCTGTGCCTTAGTACAGCATCTCACCTCAACACTTATTTTTTAACCCTAGAGTATAAAATCACTCAGAGATGGCTAATCCTAACATATGTAGTATTTAGTGTTTTCTGTATTTCAAGGCCTTTGTGAGCTCTTTGAAGAAATTTAAAATCATTTATTTCTATGCATTATGTATGTGGAGAGAGCATATTGCAATTTAATCCAACATCTGGATGTGCCTCGATCCAGCTGCCTTGGCAGGAAAGAGATTTGTAAAAATTGGTGTGGGAAAACTGAGCATTGTTACACGCAGGCAGAAGTGTCAGAGCTTCAAAGCAGGATTCTGTAATGCTTTTCCTTTCAGTGTGAGTGACTGCATGTAGAATACAGAATCAGCAGCACGGCTTGTGTTGGGGCCGAGCTCCCTGACCCTCCCAGCCGGTGCAGGAGGCAGCGATGCGGAGCTGCCGCAGCTCACTGCGAGGCTGCAGATCCAATTTCACTTGCCCTGCGCCTCCCCTGTGCTCCCTGCCAGCGCCCTGGCGGGCCCATACCAGCTTGATGCTAAGCAGGGAGACACCCAGGCATGCTCGGACCCGGAGCACTCTCCTGGCACTGCATCCTTCTGGCATTCTGTCATTCGGTAGCCTCACGGGTGACCTCCAAATAGTATGACTCAGTCCTCCTGGTAGTTAACTTCTGGTTGTTTCTTCCAGCTTGAATACATTGTTTGAATTCTTTCAGAAGGATTTTATCTACTGAACCAGCATTAGCTGGTTCATAAGGGCTGTATGCCTGCTGTTAGTTTTAAATCCCCTCTCAGTCACAGCCAGGCATTCTGCTGCTGCTAGAGACACAAGTCTCTAGACCTGTGGGCCTGTTTCCACACCAAGGGATAATGTTGGCTGTGATCAGAAGTTCAGATTAGCCAAAGCAACCATGTTGACTGGTGCAGCTGTTTTTTGAGGGCTCCAGCTATGCAGTCAGCAGTGTGAAGGTGTGGGCTGGGGCTGAACTTCCAGCGTGTCAGCAGTTCCCGGGTGGCTGCTGCTGTCTCCATTTGCCTTGCATCAGAGACACCTTAGCAAAACAGGAATAAGTGCTGGGCATTTACTCAGAGGGCTGTGGGGTGAAAGTCACAGAGTGGCTTCAGACAGCCACTCTGAACTGAAGTGTGCCTGTCCTAGAGGCTGTGGGCATTTTGAACCTTGCACCACTGAAGTCTGAAACAGATAAACACTGCCTACGGAGGAAGGAGTTTCCATTTAGTCAGATAGTTTTCGTAGCTGGTAGTAATATGAGTCATTCATTGTATATAAAGGTACAGAAAAGGAGAGAGTAAAATGTTGCCTTATTGGTGGCCAGCTACAAAAGAAAGATTTTAATAGACATCGGGATCCTCCTATTGCAAATATGATAACAATGTTGCGCTTCAGTTCGTCATTTGGTGATCACTTGTCCAAAGGGATTTTGCAGCCTGGAGCCCCCTGGCCAATTGCTTTGTTCCCTCCTCCCACCACCCCCAGGAATTTTAACAGCTGCCAAATGTCTGTCAGGATTTAGTAAATGACTGACCAACTCTTTTCCATGTTGGAGTTCGATTGCAAATTGGAAGACTTGGAAAATAAGGGAGGGAGAAAAAAATCCTAGCCAATTGTGCACTTTTTTTTTTAGTACCAGGTTTGCATGTCAGTATCATATGTCTCACCCATGACTGCAAAGCAGTTATGTCAATACACAGTTCCTCTGCTTGAGGCAGAGACTACTGCATAAGTAAACAAATCATAAAAGCCAACTTTTCTCCTAAATGTTTTTGCAGTTTCTCACAGAGGACCTGGGAACAGGGAGATGGGACACGGGTGTATTTCTACATGTAATTCTGGAAGCAATCAGGCTCTCTTAAAGTCCTCTGTGGAAGAAGCTGGCCTGGTGGGTGGTACAGCAGCCAGTGCAGAGCTTCTGCATGGCCCCGACTGTGCCAAGAGACCTTCTGGGGGGCTTAGGGACATCTTGTTCATAATGCCCACTGAGGGAGGGACATGGTTTGACATCTGTCAGTCAAGAATGTGGCAGTTTGTTTCCTGGCAGAATGACTATGAAAGGGAGAAAATAGATGGTCTTACAAGGCAAGGGGAAAAGGAGCAGTAAGAAGAGTGGAAGAGAAGGAGTGATGTGGATGTCACCTCTGTTAATTTGCTGCCCATCTTTCCTATCTTATATAAGTCTGTGGCTTCTCTAGAGCCTTTCTAGAGCTTTATTATTACTGTTATTATTACTCTTAGTTCCCTCAAAAGAAGTTTCTGCGCAGAAAAAATACTCTGTCCGGCTGCATCTGTCTTTTTCCTCAAAACCAAAGCCAAGTCCTTAACCCTCAGTATGCTCTTAATAGTGATAGCTAAGCAACTAGACCAAAGGGTTTTGATTCTTTATAAAGGTGTCCCAGTGCCTGTAAGGCAGACACCTTTCAAAGCTGGTGCAGTGCAAAAATCACAGCAGAGCCTTTCAAGAAACTTATAAGTATATTCTTGTAACTCCAGTCTATGATCTTGTACTTCTGCGTGGTGGTTGTTAACCAACCTAAATTTTTAGCATGAGCAGGGATTATTTGCATGAGTGTGCATTTAATGGAAGTTAATTTAAATGGATAGAGAAATAAAGAAATCCTATCTGTCACTTTTTTGTTAGGATCTAAAACTGATCCTGTGCGAGTTACTTGCTTTTCACAATTAGGAGCAATCTGTATGTTCCTAATTCCAGTATAAATTGGGGTTCATCCATATCTCGGCATCATGCCTTCTAGGAGTAAATCATTCTGGAGTCCAAGAGGACCAGGCTTTACAAGGGAGAGCTGGAGAGGCAGGATGCCCAGCCTGTGTTTGTTTAGCTGTTAGGGAGTGTGGCAATGGGACTAAGGAGCCTTTAAAGGCACACAAGTGAATTGCAGCCAACCTGGGGCACTTGGGAAGGTGATTTTATTTTTTTTTTTTTGCTGTTAGCTCTCCCATCTGTGGGTGCAACTTCTGCTTCACTTTCAATTAAAATCAAGTGTTTCACACTGGTGTTACTGCATTCTTCCTCAGGGACATTCCAGCTATATTACACACCTTGACTGGTCCCCGGACAACAAGTATATAATGTCAAACTCAGGAGACTATGAAATACTATACTGTAAGTATGAAATTAAATACACTGGAAACAGAAATATGTATTAGCTGTCAGAATATTCAGAAAAGTGTGTTTGATCAGGACTGTACAAAATGCTTACTGACAAAGGGACTGATTTGAACTTGTGTAACCTGATATTTTGATGTTATTCAGGGCTGTGGGTTACCTAATGGCAATGCCAAATATAGCTTACTTCTTTACAAGGTCATAAATCAGTTTAACAGTGTAGAATTTACAGAACAAGTGGTTCTACGACTTGATGTTGGCCAAAAGTTCTGTAGATTGAAAATAATATATACAGTTGTCTAATTAGTGTCAACAATACCAGTTATTTTGGGGGAATAAAATCAGTGGGCCGGTGCCACAGTTGTCTCCTGGGGTTTCTTGTTTGAAACATAATCTTGGCTGGTGGTGGTGAAAACTAAGAAAAGCAGTAATGCTACTTTAATGAGTTAGTGGTGATAATGTTTTTGTGTTTGTCTTTTTTTAACTATGTGAAAACATGAATGTAACACATAGTGGTTATGCCAGAAGTTCAGCATAAGTAGTACATATTAGTCTGTTTTAAAACTGGGGGGGTTTTATTCCTCTCTTCCTATGGCTGTAACTGGGTC
Source organism: Serinus canaria (assembly GCF_022539315.1). Classification (NCBI taxonomy): domain Eukaryota; kingdom Metazoa; phylum Chordata; class Aves; order Passeriformes; family Fringillidae; genus Serinus; species Serinus canaria. The sequence continues at coordinate 24,194,149 of NC_066316.1, forward strand.
CTAGAGGATTGGTTTTTTTTTCCCCTTTACAGGCAAGAATTGCAAGAATTGCCAACAGTTTAAATGTCTGTCACCTTAACATATTGTTTCTTCCTGTCACAAGTTACAAATTTCAAATCTACATAGTGCAGTCTATCAAAAGGAAGTGTTGGTGCTTATAATTTCATGTGTAGGGAAGAAAAGGACCGTGACCCATTATTACTGGCTTGGTGTATTGCAAGACACTCTTTCCTTTTCTAGTTAAACGTTGTCACGCAGTCTAAAGCTTCTCTGGCAGTAGTTGCTCACTGTTTTAAAAACTGAGCTTCCTGAATGATTTACTGAGTTCTAGCACATCAGTGGAGCTAGTAGGAAGAAAAAATTATTATATTACAGACTACATTAAAGCATTTTGTAGAGTTAGTAGCAGGATACTCAAGTTGCAGGGAAGTGGTTTTGAGGTTACGCTATCAGAAGAGGGAAATGAGAAGTAAATGTGACTCATAAAAACCGAGTAAAGCTTCAGGTATCTGGAATTTTATAAAGGCGCTGGTCTGTTTTTGCCTCTACAATTTAATTCCAGATTGGATTTAAGGTGCATTTATTTACTGCATTAGCATCTCTTTAAAGAGCACCTGTGGAAATAAAATTTTGCATTGCATAACTCATCATTCACTTGTTTTTACAGGGGACATTCCAAGTGGCTGTAAGCTAATCAGGAATCGTTCTGACTGTAAGGATATAGATTGGACAACGTACACTTGTGTGCTAGGCTTCCAAGTGTTTGGTAAGCACTGTTTGACTTGCCTTTGACCTGCTAACACTGTGCTTTCGTGGGTTTGTTTGCTTCAGTTTCTCTTTGAAAGTACACTGTTAATGATTATTAAGGGATGGTGCTGAGATCACAGACCAAAGTGACTGACCACAGTATTTGTCTGTGCTGAAGTGCACCAAGTGTTCTATAGACAAGGTACAATTGATTTCTATTTAGTTCTTGAAGTTGGGGGGTTGGCTCTCCCACTGTCATTGTAGGCTACCAATTATGGAGGCACTGAAGCAACAGGCTTATATTTCAAAGTGCTCATATGGCTCATGTGCATTCTCCTTTGTTTACCTTGTTTTGGGACAGGAACAACAGTGTAACAAGTGTAGGTTATAGTTCATAAATTAAATTTACGACAGCACTTTGATACCTGTAGTCAAAAGTGAGTAATATACTCTGTTTATAAAGAATAAAAATGCTTTAAAGCATAAACAGATTTCTGTCTACTAGTTTATTTTTAAAATATACAAAAACAATTTTTAAAAGCTGACAGATCTGCTTTTAACAGTACCATTTTAGACTGTGGCAAAACAGTTCAAGTTGCTTTTTGTGTAGGCAGCTCTGCTGGCCATAAATGAGGAATGCCTCTGTGAGGGGCATAAAAGTAAGGCTCAGCCTCCCAGTGAAGTTATGTGACCAGGGTGCTGAACACCTCTCTTCCACCACTGAGATCAGGCACCTGCTTCTGTTCTGGTCAAAATACCAAAAGCAAATAAATCAGCAAATTCTTTAGAGGTGAGGCTTAGATCTACAAATCTTCTCTTCACAGCTACTAGGAAGTCAACTTTGAATACCAGTTTACATGCAGGATAGAAGAAAATCAGTGAAGTGTGCATCCTTTCTGTAGCTTCTGACACCTCTCGTGTGTATTTAAGGGCTGTCATGTGCTTAACAAGCAGGTAACCTCAAAGGATTGAGGTTGGTGTGAGGGCTAACACTGACACTCTTGTGTGGCACATTGGTTGGGTGAAGGACATTTGGTGGTTAATAACCAGGCACAATTTCCTTTTTAGATACCAAAGATCTGAGACAGAATAGGAAAAATAAAGGGATCAGAGAAGGAAGTTGACTAATTGATAGACTGCATAAATATTTCTGATTTCTTTGGAGCTCGGTGTGTTGCAGAAAGAAAAAGGAGCATGCTCTTTCTGGAGCTAAATATTGTTGCTTATTTTTAGTTGGATGAAAATACTGGCTTCCATTAGGCTGAGCACTGTGAACCAGACTGTGTATTTGCAGGTGTTTTTATTCAGTCTGTCTGGGTAAAATAGAAGCATCTCCTGATGCTCTGATCATATAAGCCCAGGCTAACAAGGGATTGGACCACAGCCGTCATTTGCTCACTCGCTTTGTGACTGTGACTGCCGTAATAGTGCAGCACAAAAGCCTTTTTTAAAACAGAGTATCAGAAGATTCAGGAGAGGCCACAGAAAGTGAAAAGCAAAACTCTGATGCTAATATTTTGCCAGGAACAGGGCAACACTTTGTAAGGACTGCATTTTCCTTATGGAATTGGCTTGGAACTGAAACATTTTACATTTTTTTGCAGAGTACTTAAATCTGCCAGAAACATGGAGGTAGCAGACTATGTTACTACTGAACTTTTACCACAACATTTGGTAGAGCAGACAGAATTAGGGCAGCAGCTGTCTGAATCCCAGGGCTTTCCCAGAAGTGTCCTTCACTCCTGACCTAAGGAGGTGAGATGTGGGAGTGCAGAGAGAGTTTGATTTTCCATCTAGACCACTGGCTTTGTCTTTTTGACAGCTGTTAGATAGAAGCTGTTATTAGTGGCTGGGGCCAGGCTGGGCATGAGCAGCTCCCATAACCACTGTTTTGAGAAACCATTTTACTTAATGCTTTTGGAAGTGGATAAGTCTCCTGATCCTGTCTGCATTTTCTTTTGGATTAATACAAACTTCAACCACTCTGAATTAAGTTTAATTGGTTTCAAATACTCTCAAAATCTTTAGTGTGCCAGAGGACCTGGGCATGAAATAGATAAAGCAGATAATGTGGTGGTATTCCAAAGCACAACAGAATATATTTAAACTTCCTAGCCAAGATTCATCATGCCCTAATTTTATACTGTCTGCTAGTCTGACACCCTTTGCAGAGTCTTAAAGTTATAGTTTGACCTCAAACAAAGGCAAGTGTTTTCCCATTCAATCAGACAGTGCAGCTAAGCCAACCTATCAGATATTTGCTAATCTGGCTTTGACCCAAGGGTCAACTGGCTCAGGGATCCAAGCAAGCCAGGGACTGCTCACTGATGCTCAGGAGAGAGGGTTAAGTTTGTGGGATTTGGACTTTGGGGTATGTGTTTTACAGTTCAGCCATGTGGGTAATGTGCCAAAGGATCAGGCATTGCAGTGTTTTCAGCAGGAGGAGGAGGATGGAAGTGTGTGGTGTGGATGAGAAGAACATCACTCCTTTTGGCAGTGCTGTTGCTGTTGGCTCAGCAGTGTCATCACTCTGCACCCCAAATGCTTGAAGTCACTCTGGGGTTTGCTGCACATTTCCCACAGTTTTACCTGAACAGATTCTTTTGAGAGGCTTACTGGCGTCTAGCAGAATTTCTTAAAAATGAAGTGCTGCTGTTGGGCCTTATAATAATGTCATATTACTTTGGGGGTTTTGTTATTTTTACAGTTATTAAGAATTTTTGCAGTTATCTTAAGAATTCAAGATTCAGTCATATTAATGTCTTGGATTTTTTCATGCTTGCCTGATGCATTGGAAGCAAATCCTGCTGTCTTACGACGAAGCAGCCTTGCCTTTGGAGCTGCTAAAGGACTTGGCAAACATAAAAGATGTTTAATAAAAGCTTCAATCTTGACTATTAGTCCTTTTAATCTTAAATGAAAAAGAAGAGGAAATTAAAAAGAAGAGGAAATTGCCTAGTTCTTTGTCAAAGCTTGCCTAAGGTGATAGCTGAAACTTCAGGCATTTATTACTCCCACATGATAACAGTATTTCATATATAGAATGAATGAGGAAAGGTAAAATTCATTCATATTGAACTACTTAAAAATTCTTAAATAGTAGATATTTTTTTCACTTTTATTTCATTGATGTGAGAAAACTAAAATGTTTTTGAATACTTTCCTTAGCACTTCATGTCATTATTTACTAAATTACCTACAATGTAGCTTATTGGCATTGTAACAAGTTTAACAAGCTTCCTTTGTTATTCTTCAGAGAAAATAAAGTTCTTACTCCACCCACTGAAGAATGGGAAAAAACAGCTTTAAAGTTAAACACTCTTTGCCATTTTGCTTAAAAGCAGGAAGATAAGGCAATTCTGAGTTGGCTTTTTGTGCTGTATAAAACACTAGACAGCACATCTTTTTTTTTCTTTTTTTTTTATTGAAGTCAGAAACTGTAAGGGAGGAAGAAGATATTTTCATATCTGATAATCAGTAGCACTCTTGGTCAGAGGGGCTATTGATTATCAGATATGAACAGAGTTTTTTGGGGTGGGGGGGTGAAATTTGAGGGGGGAAAATTCCAGCTAACTCCTAGACCTAATCAGAAACCCAAATCTGATTTTAAAGACATGGTCCCATATTTTGTAATCCCTTTCTTACCTTTTGTTCAGTTTTTCATGCTGATGTGAATGGTCTGTTTTATTATGTAAATCTCTAGTGCCCTTATGTTTTGTTAAAATAATTTTGTTTGGAGTCTCCCCCATCCCAAATTTGATCAGTTTTTCTTCTAGGAAATGTTGTTATTCTTTTGTCTAGACATATCTGTGTCATTCTTTTGACTTGAAACCATATTGAATTGTACTTAAGCACTTGACAGCACTTACATCTATGCAACTTGCACAGGCTGGGTTTCTGTGCAGAGTATCATCAATCAGTTGTCTTCTTTGAATTACACAAACACTAAGATTTAAAGTACAAGAAGTCAAACAAATGAAACCATAGAAGAAACCAGTAGGACCACAAATGTACAGTACCTGGGTTTGCCTTGTGCTTCAGCATCACTGTTGCTTTTAAAATGTCTGTGCATGAATGACAGTATTAAGAGTTACCAGTTTAGTATCAAACTTAATTTAAAGATAAGGTTTAAACAAGACTGAGGTTTTGAACAGGAAACAAATGTTAAGCCCAAGATGTTATCCTGGCTGAAACTGAGGGTTTGGGAGAACAGGCTGGGGGGAGCAGCATTAGACTAGCAAAATACTAATGACATTTAATGCAATGCACTTTCCATTTTCCAGCTGAACTTCTGTCTTACCTTTTGTTCATCTTGCCTTTCCTCACAGCCTTACAGATTTTATTTTTGTTCATGAATTGTCTGTTGATTTGTTTCCAAAACCACCATTGCTGAATATCTGCTGTGCTCTTTCCTAGGAGTTTGGCCCGAAGGATCAGATGGGACAGACATAAATGCCCTTGTCAGATCCCATAACCGAAAAGTGATAGCAGTGGCTGATGACTTTTGTAAGGTCCATCTCTTTCAGTATCCCTGTTCCAAGCCAAAGGTAAGTCTAGACCAGCCTAGTCCATGTGCTTGTTTACATTGCCTGAATTTTTCCTTGCTTCCAGCATAGTTGTTTTGGAGCCTGGCAGGCAATGCTTCTTTTATATCCAAGAACCCCCATTAATTTTACATATAAAATAGAAAGTGTAAAACAGTATAAATATAAAACATTATAACTAAAGGAGAAGTGTCAATAGTTATCATTAAATTCTGGAGACAGGGCTTGATGCTTTGTGTTTGCTGGCCTTAGTGTGAGGTCCATTACTTTATCTATAAAGATCTAAATCTGTTCCAAGTGGCAAAAAGAGGAAGTATTGTGGGAAATCTCATATAAATATAAATCTCACCTTACTCTTTTGTGAGCTACAATCTCTCTTGAAAGGCTAAGCAAAACTATAAGTGGTTTTAAATTTCCATATCATGTGCTCTTCCTATCAACCTGTGATTTATCTTTCTTCTTGTTTTCAATAGGCCCCAAGTCACAAATACAGTGCTCACAGCAGTCACGTGACAAACGTCAGCTTCACCCATAGCGACGGTCACTTGATTTCAACTGGAGGGAAAGACATGAGTATTATTCAGTGGAAACTGGTGGAGAAGGTAACTCTGCCACCAAATGACATTGTCCTGGATATCGGTGCCACCAAAGTGCCCATCCCTGCCAGTGAGAACGCTGTGCAGCCTCCTGCACATCTGCCCCAGCCTTTTAACGAAATGAACCAAACTGAAAGCGTAACTGGCAGCTCTCCTGCTTCCTTGGAGAGCAACTTGGAGCAGGGTGCGGAGCAGAGCGAGGAGCAGAGCGAGGAGCACAGCGAGGGCAGCAGCCTGGACCCCGCCGAGCCCAGCTACGAGGAGCCCTCCAACGAGCTGAGCGAGGAGCACAGCGAGTCCACGGTCACGGAGGAGCAGCAGGATAACTCACCAGTGTCTTAGTGCTCCCGCCTCAGGTGGTTCTTGTTTTCCCGTGGTGTGCGTGCTTTCATTACAAGGGTGAGGGTTCAAATAGGGAAGAGTAGCTGAGATTCATGACCACTCCAGATTTTGAGTTTCAGTGAGATTTTTAGTCTGAGCTTCAGTTCAATGTGTGGAACCATCCCAAGGGCCTGGCTTGATGGTCTGTAGCAAGATCTGGTCGCAGTTAGTAGTGGACATTACTACAGATCCATTTCAGTTCTGAAATTGCTGTCAGGAAGTGGCATGAAATACATACTGGAAAAAAGGTTAGCTCTGAGAATTAGCTGAAGTTAGACCACCTTAACTATGTGGAAGTGCTTTCTAGAAGAACTGAGCTGATGGGAAGCGCTGAGCTGTTCCAGCTGGGAAGCACTGTGCTGCTTTTTCCAGGTGCAAAGACAAACAGAATGAAAAAACCAACCAAAAAGCTCTTTGTAGGGCTGTTTTCCTTTGTTTTTCCTCGAGAAGAATAGAGGAAAAATAATGTAACAATGCCACATGTATGGCAATGCCTTCTTGATATAACACATATGCAATTTTCTAACACTACTAATTCCCTGTGGAGTCTGGATGTGTTCAAAGTTGGTCTGCCCTGGGTGCTGCTAGTTCTAAGGCAAATCCTGTCGAGGAATGGTGTCGACTGTTCCATTTTCACACACTCTTAACTAGCAGACTAACCAATTACTGGCATGTTTCACTCTTCATCACCTGAAAGTTGACTTAAACTCTAGAACATAATTGTCTCTTCAAAGAATTGCTTGCCTAGAGAGTTGGAAACTTGAGAGAATCTTTTACAGTGACTTTGATGTGAACAGCAGAAGCATGACAAGAACACAGAAGTCAGATGGGCTCCAGAGTTAAACTTTAAGCCGTCAATCAGAACTTGCTCCATCCCTAGTATGGAAAATATAAATACAGTTAACTTAAATTATTAAATTGGTGCTTAGAATTAGTAAGTTGATACATTTTTCTTCTGAATTTTTAGAGGTAATTCTTAAAAATCATTAAACTGCAATCTCTACTTTCTGTTTTCTCCCCTGGCTCCTTTAGCAGTTGTGATATAAGCATACAGTAATTTAGATGATGATGATGATGTGATTTTTTTTTTTTGTTTTCCCTAGACTTGCTGATCTATTGTTTTTGTGATTTTATTTCCACCCCACCCCTCCCCAGGTTGCTCTAAGCCGTGCAGCTCTCATGTGGCTAAACCTGGCCAGTTACGGGATATCTTGGCATTTGTTATGCATTTGGAAAGTACTTTTTTTTACCAAGTTTGTCAGATAGCTGCATTTTTTTTCTTAAGTGCATACATTTCCTACTTTAAAGAAGATATAGATTTACTGGCAGATATCCATTTCCTATGTACTTGTTTATATTTTGATTACATAGAATTTTCTTTTTTAACTTGCTGCATTGTGCTGGTATTTTAGTTCTTAGTTAGAATATCATGTTTAGAAACTTTGGATGAGTTCATAAGTCTTAATTGTGCAAACGTTTACGTGATTGTGCCATTCCAAAGTGCATCAAAACTGTCATTCCCTTACTAGTATCTTCTCAGGAGAAATGCTACAGATCAGGTATTTAGTCATCATTTGGAAAGATAAAAACAAATGGACTCCCAAAGGACATTTAGAACATTTATATATAAAATATATAAATATATATATACACACATATATATATATAGAAAAAAATATCCTCTTGTTTACAACAGTTCCAGAGAACCTCAAAGTAGTTCCCTTCAGATGGAGGGAGATATGGATTCCAAGCAACCCATCTGTTTAAACTGTGCTCTGTACATAGAGTTTTACTGGAGAGCTCTAGTATGCCTGACTTGCAAATCTGCCAAATAGCAGCAGCAGAAGATAAAGTTCATCAGCTCATCAAAGTTCTTGGTTACAAATGAGGAATATGCTGTAGGTTTAGAAAATAATCTTAGGAAAGGAGAAGGGATAGTAGAGCTAACGAGGCACAGAGAGCTCTCTGTCATTTTTATGAACTCCACATAAGCAACACATTTCTCTTTGGAACATCTGTCACCTGGGGTTGCCATGTAAGTGAGAGTTAGAGTTGTGATATTCTTGTGTAGCTCAGAAGACTCTACTAATATGCAAAAAGCCTTACAGCTTTCAATTGCTGGCAACTACTGTTTAACAAATAATTAAATCTGTGATAATGGATGGAAATGGGATTATGTAACTGTAGATGTTTTAGAAAAATAATTGTGAATGAATTATGATTAAGAGTGTTTCATGTGAAGATGTTTGAGCCATTTCTATCTATCATGCATTCCTGTCTTGAGGCAGAAAACTTTGAAGATTAAAAAAAATAAAATAATCAAAATAAAATATTGCAGTGTCTTTCTCCATGTCTGCTCTGATTCCTTCTGTACATAAAGTGGATGCTGTCATCAACTGTCACAGTTGCAGTGTCTGGGTCTGTGATTTTGAAAGAACTTTCTCAACGTGTGCTTTTTTGATAACCTCCCAGGCTGCCTCAAAATAAGTTAACTCAGCATCATGTATGCTATTGTCAGATCTAAATATTGCTCTTGTTTATGTGTCATAAGTTCTATGACATTTCCTTTTTTCATGAACTGGTGGCATTATCCTTCTGTTGCTAATTGATGAGTGGCAGAGTGTTACAAACAGGTTTTTGTCCTGCTGCAAAGTGCAGTCTTCCTTCCAGGGTTCTACCCAGAAGGTTTCTTTGGAAGTCAGGGGAAAAGTACAAACTTATTTTGGCTATAATGTATTAAGTACCCCAATGTTTCCCCATTCCTCATAGTCTCTATCCAGCTGCAGAAGGTCACAATGTGCTGAACATATTCCTTGGGTGAGATTCCATCTTTTCAAAGGCTTTGAATCATTCCATTTCTTGCATCTGGTTTCTGCCCTTCACAAAAGGGGAGGGTGAGGTACAGAAGGAAGAAATCTGCGAGATAGACAAATACCTCATGTGAATCCTCACTTAAAGGAAAAGCAAACAAACACCGCCATTGCCACCCTAAATGGGACTGGAAACCTTGACTCTTCTTTTCCCCCAAATTGTCAGGGGAATGCTGACACCAGGAGAATGTTCTGCCCTGAGCAACAAGCAGATGTCCCAAGGTCATGCTGTGCTGTTCCCAGCACACCTGCAGCTGTGCAGTGCCTGCTTTTCTATGCTCTGTTCCCTTTTTTTCCAGCTCAAGGCTTTTGCTACCTCCTCTCCTGGGATTCTCAGTAAGGCAGGAATCTTCCTGAAGAGCAGGTAAGCTGGTCTCCAAGTCCTCCTTAGTGATGCAGGTGGGACAGGGCTTCCAAGAGCCCGCTCACCTCACCTGGGACAACAGCAGCTGCTGTCTGTTCAGGAAGCTGCAGTGATGGTATTTGTGCTGTGGGGGTGAAGGTCAGGGTGGAAGCACCACTGAAGGCATAAAACTATGATGAAAAACTTAAAGTCTGTATTAAAATGTCTGTATGGTTTCCTAGTAGAACACTGGAAAGTTAAGGAGTGCCATGATTATGGATTCTTGCAGTCTGCATCCATATGGGTGAATCAGATAAAGTGATACTGGGTTTTGTGAGGGTGACCTCATATCCATATGGGTTTTGTTTTTTCCCATGGAAGTTTCTGGATGGGTGAGGAACAGGCTGGGGATGTGGATGGGTAGTGATGAATGATGAGTTTCTTTGGTTTGATCTTGCTGGAATTCTCTTTTTTTTTTTTTTTGGTATATAAGCATTTTTGCGTGTGATGCATTTCTAGGTCTAACTTCTTACTTTTTTAAATCATCTCTAGAAAGCAATGGTTCTGATTCTGTCTATGAAAATGAACAAAAATTTTATTTTGATTGTTATATTGATTAGTCTGCACTGAACAATATGCTGCATTTTCTACTTTGTGCTTCACTGCATAAGATGTGAATGTTTCCTTCAATGCAGTGTTTCAGTTGAATCAAGATGAAGTAAGTAGAATGTCCTTGAGAAATTTAGGCTTGGCCAAACCAGCCAACCAAAAAATTCTCATTTCCACAGCCTCATGCTAATAAAATGTGGGCTCCTGGCAGTGGAAGGGTTACTGTTACATGAGGTGTATTTTACTTGAGTGATATTTGTGCTGCATGTTTGCTTTCCTCCTGAACAAGTCCAAGCCCATTGCCTAATCTTTATTTCTGACAGATGTTTTATGTACTAATACTTTAATCAACTGAGAATGAAAAACTGCTTACAGTAGGATTATACCCTTTAGAACCCTGGCCAGTGTACACATTTTAATGTATTTAACATGCATGGGGTGGCTTTGTGTGCAGATACACGTGTGCAAGCATCAAATGGATAATGGATCTGGGTGCTCTAGGCCTTTTTTTTTTTCCCTGGCTTGAAAGGGAATTGTGGATGACTTCACAGTTAATTAAGAAGGTTTAGGAGCACAGAAGCCTTCCCAAGAGGACGGTAACGCATGAGGATTGGGAGAGGAGGGGCAGTGGTGGAACTGGTTTTACCAGAGCTGTTTCCTATGCTGGTTCCCCACCACACACCCCAAATTTCCCTCTTCTAGTTTTTGTCTGTGTGCTAATGTCTATAAAAACTTTTCACTTCTGTTGGATGTACTGGATGGTTAAAAGGTGGGTTTGAGAAAGAAAGTTTATGGAGATTTTCACTGGGTTTTACTTTAAACAAATGATTCTAGAAAGCAGCTGTTTTCCAAAAAGTTTTTCTAGGGAACCAAAATCTACAAACAGTGCCTTTAGGTTCCTGTCTAGGACATGCTTTTGTCTGGTGAGCCAAGTGCTCCAGAGAGCTCTTGGTCTGCTCTGTTCCCTCTGTGGATGTTCCAGCAGAGCCATGTTTCTGTTGTGCCTGGCTTGTGTGGCTAGTTGACCTTGCTCTGAATCCTCTGTCACACAACACAAGGCTCCTCACCCTGCCTGTGTCGCTGCCCTCCCAGGCTGCAAGCAAGAGGAGACATTTGATTTTAGGGCAGCTTTAGAGTTCTTTCAGCTTCCTTTAAATGCTCTCTTGCCAATCTACTTAGCATCTGTGTGTTTGTCCCCTTTTTATCTCCCTCCACAGCTCTGTCAGAGATCAGTCTTTGCACTGGCAATAATTTTTTTTCCTTTTTAAGTCTGTTCACACCCTGCTATGCACCTATAGCTGCATACAGGAAAATCACAGAAGAGGAAAGTCATAAGCTGTGTGCATCAGACAATAGATACATCTTCAAATGCTATTTAGGATGTAAGTTTAAAAATCCCTTGAATTTTGTACTCTGACAGTGAGTGTCTCTGTTGTTGGGGGGACACTGACAATGGAACTGGGAACTTCAAAAACTCTGTATTTCCTAAGTAAAAGGAACTTGGAACAAACCTCAGTGTTGTTGCTACACCAGGGAGGCCTGGGACTCACCTCATAGCTCAGGAAAACAAGCCAAAAACCCCCAGAAACAAACAAAATAATCACAGCTTTTGGCTTCAGCAGAGCAGGCAAAAAGTTTTCCATCTGACAGCAAAAGCAGAGGGAGCAAACAGAGCTGTGATGTGTGTGCCCAGAGCAGCCTGCTCACTGTATACTAAAGCTGCTCTTGCTACATTTCCCCTGCTCCAGAGTGGGTATGAGCAGCACCCCTTTGAGAGGGCACTCTCTTTTCTCTGCTGCTATAGACTCTACCCTGGGCAGGATTTCTGTAGAAAACCTTGTTTTCAGCATTGTGTTGATTGGAATTTTTACTTGAAGAGCCAGACAACACAGAATTGAGAGCAGAGGGAGAGGCAACATCTTGTCCAGACACAGGTGTCCTCCAGTGCTAATGCTAAACAGAGATTTTTTGAGACTGTTTAATGTGAAATGGCTGTTGTATAGACAGGGCTTCTGAAAGGATCCCATTTACCCCAGGTTTGGCAAAGGGAAAATGAAATGTCAATTGAGCGTGCAAAGCTGGGTTTCTTATGTCAAAAGTTGTAATGCATTTTTAGATTGATTCACAATTCAGGAGAGCTGCAGTTCCATGGGTTTTCTGCCAGCTGGGAAGGAAACAGATGTGGAGCATTTTAAACTTTCAAAAAAGCATACCTATGAGGGGTTTTTCAAGACAGATGTCCATTCCACCCTTTGCCAGGACCATATGGATCTGCTTACGTTAGATTTTGTGGGGGTGTTCATATAAATTCTGCTTATGTTGGAGTATTTTGTATTAGATTCAATAAAACTCTAGGGGAAAAGACAAAACCAAAAACACACAAACTGCTTGAATAGCTGTCTTCCAAATTGCTCTCTCAGTGGCCTTCCTAGGGTTGTACCTCTGAAACACCTTTCTCTGAGTAGACCTCTTGCTCTGATAGATTTTCTTTCAATTATACATAATATTTCAGAATGTTTTTTCTCTCTTAAGAATAGGAAAACCTTCCAGGTCATTTCCAGCAATTAAATCAGAGTCATTCTCCCTAACAGCAAAGAAGGCAACAGCTTCAGCTTGCCTAGGACTCATGTCTTCAGAAACTTTTGAGTAAGGCTTCAGCTGTCCAGATGATGTTTCTCTGTGCTCATGCGGCACTTGGAGGCTCCATGGGCTGCTGTGCATCCTTAGGGAGGCTCCAAGGGCTGGCTGTGTCCATGGGCTCCTCTGTGGGAGTGGCAGGAGGTGGCTGTGCAGACTCTTCCACCCTCCACTCCATGGAATGCTGGCAAGGTCATGTGTTTTGGTGAGCCTTGCCATCATCATTGCCAACCCAGGTGGTGTTCCTGCAGCAGTTTCACTTCCTTGGATGGCTTTCTCCTGGAGTATCTGCAGTTTAGCCCCACAGCATGCAGGCTATTGCAATCCATAAATTTCTCAGAAGGGGAAAGGAGAGGATTTGGTACGCAGCCTTCTCATTTACTGCTTTGATTTTATTTTTTTTTCCTTCATTCTTCCGCAGATTTAAATCTGCTTGACTGGAAATGAGTGAAGAGCACTTTGACACACAGACTGACGCAGGTTTGACTGGAAAGTTTATTCTTAAGTTCCCCCCATCACTTTGGAGCCTGACCAACACCAGAGATTTTAATGTCACAGATAGCGTGATAGAAATTCTGGCTTAGCTGTGCTGTAAGAAAAGATCAAGGGAAACTATGGCCTGTTTCCCATTTTTGGGTCCTGAATTATTGCCAATTATAATATCTCCTGCTGCAAGCACTGTCTCCCCAGAATCACCCTGTGGGAACTGAGCATAACTCTGCAGCAAGGAGCAGAAAGAGGGCTTGTGCACAGGGGGAAGGGCTGCAGATGGGGAGAGCTGCCATAAATGGCTTAGCTGACAGTCCAGCTTTTTGCTGAATTGAAAACTTGTCTCTCTTGGACATCATGGGAATTGGCTTATGAGTTTCAGGCTGGATGCATCTGCATTTGTGTGTGCAAAGAGCTTGGCCTGGGGGTGCTGTGCTCTGTGCACATGGTCCTGCTGCACATCTGATGTGCCACGTTGCTGTAAAATATGTAAAATGGAATGGAATGTCCGTGGAACAGAGGGAATGAGTATCGTGTGCAAAGTAATGAGCGAAGATTTGATCAGCCCAGCGTGCGACCCTTTTGTCACCTTTATCCTGATTTGTTTGTTTTGCCTTCTTCCTCCATATTTTCAAAGGCCCTTCATGAAGTGTGTTCCCAGTAGTTCTCAAGGAGTTTCTGCTCACAGCAATTTCCAGGGCAGAGCCCCATTTAAGCAGCAGTTTAACCCACCATTGTTCTGTCCTGTGATCTGGCATCAGACAGCTACAGCTGATGCAGCAGGAGATGAAACATTCCAGGAATGAGGCTCCACAGTTACTGGATGTGGTTGGGAGAACAAGCCCATGAAAACAGTGGTGCCAACCAAAAGCCCAGTGCAGTACAGGCACACCCTTTCTGCTGCAGGTATTTAGGTGGGATGATTAGACTTGTTCCCCTTAAGTACTTCCTTGGCTGAGTAATGTTGATGCTTGCTTCTCTTTGATTCACATGCACTGCCCATGTATATACATACAAATGTATAAATTAATGCAATTACAGTTCTTGCCCCCTGACCTGTAGTGCTGCATGGGAACTTGCAGCTTTTTGTTGACATTCCTTTGGAAAAAGAGCCTCCCCTTCTTATCATGAATCTGGAAATGTCACACCAAGTAAACCCTAATCTAGCATTAAAAAATGGCCACAGGCACAAACATAAGTTTGAAGTGACAAGGTGACTCTGAGGGCTGATTACAGGAAGGAAAGAGAAGAAACAAAGGAAGAGAGGAATGCACCACTGGTTTTCTTAATCATAACAGACCAGTGGTTTCCAAACACTGGCGTGGGGAGTGGGGTTGGTTCAACAGTGAATATGTTCTAGGAAATAATTTTTTGTTTCTTGAGTAATTTGAAAACTGCAAGGAGGGAGAAAGCTGTAAAAGGGGAGGGATTTGCATGGATGGGCCATCCTACTCCTCTTGGCAAAGGAGTGTGCTCAGCATTTCAGTGCATTGCAGGCTAGATGGTGGGTTTGTGATTCTCATTCTCTAAATTACAAGAATCTGCCCTTTCAAAAGGGTCTTTTCTCGAAGAGTAGAGACAATGGGAAGAATTCAGGGCAATGTTTGGTCAAAACCTGTTACAAGGATGACTTTCCTAAAGGATTTTCCTTATATCTATCCATGAATGTATTATTTTAAAAAGAAGCTTGTGGGGTCAGCCTATGGGTACAAGCCCTCTGTTCCTCAGAAATTATACCCTCACCCTTCCCTGCACCCTGTGGGAGGCTTGGATTTCATTATTTTCCTTTTTTATCCAAGGGTTCACATATCTTCCCTCCCTCATGTACTCTGTGGCTCTGCAATAGCATTTTCCTTAACATACAGAAATTAATTTGAAAGGAAACACATATTCAAGCTTCTCAACTTGTTCACCCAGTGTTCCCCTGAACATCCCATCTGTGATACAGGCTATGCAGGTTACCTTCACCCATGAGATCCTGGACATTCTGTGCTGCGGCAGTGGTCAGTCCTGCCTTTCCAGCTGTGCTCCAGTGTCCCTCATTCCTCTCTGACCACCAGCTTGGTACAAACTGGAGCTGGGCTGATGACTGCCTCTGCTGCTGTCTTACCAGAAGGTGAAATCTCCCTGGGTGGAAAGATGCTCACAGCTCCCAACTTGGACCTAGGAAGCACCTGAACCCACTGATGACAGGAGGAGATGCAATAAGACAAATTTGTACCTCTTGCTGGAGCTAATGGATGGCTTGGAAAATGTTACAGCTCTGCAGAAATTTATACAAAGACATTTCAGAAAAGTTTTAAATTAGATTTTTTCCATCCTTGGAGAAATATTTGGATTAATTTGCATTGCCTTTGTTACACCTCTGATTACCTAAGTTGGCTCTGTAGGCTTGTACTAACACTGAAACCAAGCAGTGCTGCACAGCTACATTTTAACTTGGAAACATTTTCCAAAAATATATATATTGTGCTCTGCATATATTTTTGTATTTTTTATTTCTCATTCACTTGCAGAACATCTGGTATTTTGACTTGCTGCAGGTAGAAACAGATTATATAATCTCTCTGCCAAAACTTTGACTCCATAGTGAATGGTATCAGTTATCAGGATCTCTACTTTGGGCAGTGGCCAAAAAGGTGTTTCTTTCTCTCTTTCACCAGAGAAAACAGTGACTGTGTGAAAATAGAATTTTGTCTTTCAAGAACATTTAGAGATGGAGTTTTGGCAATGCTGTTTTTTGGTGGTGGTGGTGGCTTGGATTTTTGCTATTGGATTTATTCTAAATTAGCAAGTTGTATTTTGATGCAGCTGGTCTCTCAGGTTTAAGCTGCTCATTTTCTGGGAAGGCATGCCATGGGTTTCCTGCTAGCACTGGCAGTGTCTTGTTGCCACATTGGCTTCTGGGCAAGCACTTCTCTCCAGCTCAATCTCTGCATTGCAACAAGCTTTGCCAAGAAACTGCAAAGAGCAAGAAAAATTTCCAGAAATACCTTCAGCAATGTATTAAATCCTAGAACTATGGAATCATTTAGGTTGGAGAAGACCTCTAAGATTATTGAGTCCAACCATTAACCCAGCACTGCAAGTCCACCACTAAACCATGTCTCTGAGTGCCTCCTCTAGATGTCTTTAAATACCTCTAGGGATGGTGACTCCACCACCTCTCTGGGCAGCCTGTTCCAATGCCTGACAGTTCTTTCAATGAAGGAATTTTTCCTCATATCCAATCTAAACTTTCCCTGGCACAGCCTTCTCCTCTTGTCCTGTCACAGGTTGCCTGCGAGAATAGTCCCAACCTCACCTCACTACAACCTCCTTTAGGGCAATTGAGAGTGATTCTAGACAGTGATAAGGTGCTCACTGAGCTTTCTTTCCTCCAGAATAAACAGCTCCAGTTGCTGTTCCTTGCAGGCAATGCAAAACCCATTGCACTGGAGAGATGCAGCTGTGAGATCCTCAGGTTGTGCTTCTCCCTGCCAAAGCTGGCTTCTGTGTGTGTGTGCACTGTGAGCCCTGGCACAGTGAGCAGCTGCTCCCAGCCACCACCAGGGAGCCTGAACTCTGCCTTGGAACCTCAATCCAGCTGCTCAGACTGATCCTCCACCATGTGGGACGAAATGTTTGTGTCGCTTTGGAATTCTCCTTTATGCAGCATCCTTCTGCTGAGCACTTTCCTCCATTCAGGTTTTCCACTGGAGGAGGAAGGCTGGGCCTTATGAATTCTGTGTGTGGCTGCCCAGCCAGGCTGGTGCTGCTGGCTGTGCAGGGGTGTCCCAGGAGGGAGGACCATGCTGGGGCCAGGTGCAGGGCACAGGAGAGGGTGTGTGTGGGCTCTGCTGGCTGACATCCCATTTCCTATCAAATGCAAAATCCAGACCTTCCACAGGGCAAGCTGTAGATACCTGCTGAACATAGATTTGTTTTCTTCCTAATGTACTGCACCTATAAAATTTTTAGCTAAGGCTAAATGAGGGAGGCTCGTATCCATTCCTTTGCTGAACTCTTCTGATGGGCAGAAAAGCCATTTTAACAAACAACTCTCACTCTGCTTCTCCTCTGCTGGGAAAGACAGACTTGTTAGTGAATTAACTGGTTTATTTTCTGTGGGGACTGTGGTTATGTGTGGTAGTAATGACTGAGTACTAAAAGACTTCTTGTCAGAGAGAACAGCCCTGAAAAATTGCAATTTTATGGAAAAAAGGTTTATGAAGGGGTCTGTCTGCATGGACATGTGAAATCAGACCTGCCATCCTAAAACTGCTGTCAGGATGAGCGAGGAGTCCTGCAGAGAGCAGAGCCAGGACCATCCCCCAGCCCTGTTTGGCAGCTGCCATCTGGGCTGCTGGGGCTTTTCCCTGCCCTGCCCTCGGAGGTGATCCTCCTGTGACAATGGATTTTAGTGAGAGACACGTGGCTCACCCTGAGCTCTGCCACACTGCAGTCAGTGTTGGAACATTTAGACACCAGGGATATGACTCAGATGCCTGTGCTAGATAAGCAAAAATAAAACAAGAAGCAAAAGGAAACCCTCCGGAAGGAGGGGAGGGCCTGCACGCATGTTGAATTGGACAAAAATCAGGCATTTTAAAATCTTGCTGAGAAAAACAAGTCTAAGCCTTCAGCTAAAATGCTCTACAGCCATTCCCTCCCCTCCAGCTGATATAACAAATGGAACCAGTTTCCACCCCCATCCCTCTTTTATCTGTTTCCTTTCAGTAAAGTCTGAAGAAAGTATTTCCTCTCCCTCACCCTCCTTCAAGCAGGAGGCTCCTGATATCCCCTTGATCCGTGGGAAGTGGGATGAAAACTGAAATGGGATGGTTTGTTCCATTACAGATGTGCACAGCTCCTTCACTCCCAAGGCCCAGGCTGCCAGAAGGTGACAGCTCTGTATGTGCCTGCAGCTGCCTCAAAAAAAGGTCTGAAATACATACATGTTGTGGGAGAGGGGTTTAAGCACACATTTATGAAAGTATGAGAGCTTAAGAAGAATTGGGTCACATCTGACTGCTACCATCTGGCCCACTTCACTCCAAGATTACCCAGGAATGTATTTCACATGTGCCTTTGGAACAAGATTGGGAGCTGCCAAAAAGAAAATATTTTACAGCTGAGGGCTGCATTTCACTGGGAGCAGCTCAAACGCAACATCCCGAGGAGGAGGATTCCATCGTGGGTAGCAGGCAGGGAATTTGGGCCCAGCCCCTTTGTTTTGTCTGGGCAGTTTGATAGTATGGGTCTCCTTGATGTCTGCTGGATTGGTTTGAAAAGGTCCTTGGTTAGAACAGAAGCTCCCTAATGGAGAGTGGTTTCTTAAACCAGAGCCCTGGGCGGGCAGCTGAGCTTGTGTTAAACCCGAGCTCAAACAAGGTGTCTGAGATGGGGGTGCAAGTGGCACCTCAGGAGAGCCCATGGGGGTGCTGGGCTGGGCTGTGCTGGGGGGAGGCAGCTTACATGGAGATGGGGAAATGCCAGAGTGCTGCTCCCCATGGGCAGCTTCCCTCAGTGGGCAAAAAGGGCTTTGCCCATGTGTGTTTCCCTGTGTGCAGCATGAGGGCATCTCACTTCTGTACAACAGGTGTGCTGCCTTGCCAGAAGATGTATATCTATCTATATATATATATAGGTAAATGTTTCTGATGTCTTTTGAAACATATAAAAATAGATTTTGTGGTGATCTTTGCACACTTGGGAAATGCACACAATTCTGCATGTAGGACAGAATCTTACACGGTGAAGGAGCACGTGGCACCTGTTGCACTTGGGGTGGTGTGGGTTCATTCTCAGAAAAACAGGGAATTGGGAACAGCAGCACTTCACTTTGCCTCTGTCTGGGCACCCTGGAAGAGGAAAGGGAGCCTTTTGAGTATTACTCTAAAGAGGATGGAGTTAATCCTCTCTCTGCCTCAAGCAAGGTTTGCAGGACCAGAGAGCTGAACCAGCTGTGGAGGTTTCATTTCTTGCAGCGTGCTGGAGATTATGGGCTTGTCTTTTTTTTATATATATATATATATATATATATATATATATATAATTATTAGCCATAGTTCATTTTATGTCTTAATTATTGGTTTAGGTTTTGAGTGAGGGGACTTCTGATTTTTAAGGTGCAAAAGGAAGGGCACTTCTTTATCCATGGGGCAGGAGCTCTGTCACACAGACTGCAGTATGAAAGAGTGTGTGAGTGCACAAGAGTTATGCTGGCAGGAGCCTCCTCTCCTGAGCTTTGTGTGGTGGGAAAGGGCCCAGTGGGACCAGCTTCAAGCACCAAAACTGTGCTTATGAGCAAGTCTTCCCAAGGCCACTGGTCTCAAGGCATCCCCAGACCCTGCCAATGTTCTGCTGGGCTTGCACCAAGTTCTTCACAGGTTAAAAATGGACATTGCCTCAGCACAGTGGCACTTCTCTCATCTATTGAGGCTTTTGGGTCAGAGCAGATGGCTTCTGGTTGTCACACAAGGAAAGCAGTTCCCTTTGCTCCTACAGTAATTGCACAGCAGACAAAGGGATCAAATTGCTACACTGGTGTGTTTCATTCCTCTCAAACTCAACTGATTTGAACAAAACAAAAAAACACAAAATCATGTTCTGCAAGGGTGTATTTTTCATATTTAGAAATATTAATTTGTAGTCTTGTTTTTCCTGTAAAACAAAAGAATTTGATAACTTTTATGCCACAGTCCATACTTGTACATGATGATGGGCTCCCAAGTGACAGGCCAAGCAGTGACAGTGGTGTTTTCTGACTTTGCTGGAGTCAGAAAGCACTGAGCAGGATGAGGCAAGAACTGGAATGGTAATTCAGAATAATTCATTGAATTATTTCTTGCTCCATTCTGCCCATTTCTATTGGCCTAAATATAGGCTGTGGTTTTGGTAATAAATGTCAGTTAATCTCAACTTTTTCTCAAACACCCCCAAGGAAGAAGACAGAACTGAGCAGCAAATAGACTTTACCTCAGACTATGTTTTCCTGGGAATATCTGTGCTCCACCCCAAGTCTGTCTGAGCCAGTTGTTCATTACCACATGTAGCACTGACCAGAGAAGGGACTGAAATTTCTGTACTCTGGCTATCATTTTCTGGGAAATCTCATTTTGCAAAGCACCTGTTGTTGGGTGTGTCAGGAAATCAAAACAAAAAAAAAACCCCAAAATTCCTTTGTTGGTTTCAGAGAAGAAAATCTACAGCATGGGAACATCACCCTAGCCAGGGAAATGCTTTCTCTAGCTTAACAGTAGGAAATGCTTAATCTCTCTTGGAGCTATCAGGGAATTTCTTCCTGCTCCCACACTCTGCCAGCCTAATACATCCCTTTGGAGCACCAGTAAATGCATTTAAGGAGTGAAAACCTTTGTCTCCTTCATCTCTGTTCAGGTCCTTTACCTTTTTGAGAGCCCACGGGCAGGGTTTTCACCTCCTATCTCTTCAGGGAGTTGTGGGACATGGAAATATTTTTCTGTGGTCAGTAAATGCCTTTCATCTGTAATACAGAAAATATTCCTGGCTTGTGTGATGTGCTCACTTCTGCTGGGGGGTTCAGATTGTCTCTTGGTGGGACAAAAAGCAAATCAATGGGGGGCACATGTAACAGAGAAAATGCACTCACCTAGAACTGCAGAGAGTTGCTGGTGGCAGAGCCTTGTCAACTTTACAAACATAATTAGTACAGACTCTTCTATAATTCATTATGATCTAATAGAGGGTTTCTTACACTGCCAGTACAACTGGAGAATGAATTTCCAGCCAATATTTTCTTGTAGATAAGAACATGCCTTTTGAAATCAAACCTGCTTAGCACTAGGTGGCACTCTGCTATAATCTAAATTAGTTTGCTTTAGTTTTGGAGTTTGGTAAACATTTTAGCCATCACAACAACAAAAAGAGATTAAATTCATCGCCAGGACAGGCACCCACGCTGTGAAAGGAGGGGAATTGTAACTGGATTGTAAAGCCTCTCTAATGTCCACTGGATGAGAGGGCAGGGTGGGAATGAGATCCATGCACTTCTCCTAACATGCCATCACTTCTATTGAGAAACCAATGTGGTGTTTGGGGGGGTTAATAATTAATAGGTGGCATGGAGGTGCATAATTCACAGCCTTGTCAGTAGAGAATGGAGTGGGGATTGTGGAACACTTCCTAAAAGAGCAGCTGTTCTGCCCCACTTCTTCTTGGTACATTTTGTATCTTGGAGGCCAGGAGAGTGAAAGCTGCACTATTCCCAGTTTTCATTGGTTTGCACTGGTAAGGTTTTTAAAATTTATTTTAATGGACTGCATTGATGGGGTGTTGAAGATTTAATAGACAGGTGGTTTCTGGGTTAAGTATTGCCTGAGTGGGTGTAGGACCAACTCTTCATTCAAGGGGAGGATAGGGTGTGGAGCTGGGTCATGATGGGGGCACGTTTGCAGCGTGAATCCCTCGGGGAGGAAATGGAATTGAGGGGTGTAGGGCAGGAACACAGTTTCTAGCAGTAAACAATAACCCAGAAACCTTGGAGTTGCACTGCAGTTCATCCAAGCTGTATCCTGGATGAATATGTATATTTGTATGTGTTGAGTATTGAATTTGTATATGGCATGAATTTGTATACATATGTATATTTATATGATGATTTCTCCTCATCCAGAAGAAATTGATAGTCTTAGAAAAACTCATGTTGTCAATGCTGTTAAGAAAAATACATGACTTGGGGAATGACTGTCAACCACTGACGTGTCAGTGCTGTTTCTGGGCTCTGCTGAGGAAGGGTGACCCATGGCTCAGGACACAAACCCAGCCCTGGGGTTGCTGCTCTGGCAGTGGGAGTCTGACAATCCAGCCTTCCTATGGGACCAGGAGTGCAAAGGATGGATTCAGTCAAAGGCTCATCTGCCACAGCCTCCTTCATCCTCCAGCTGGCAGAGCTGGGACCTGGGACCCTGCATCTGGTGCATGATGAGGATTCAGCATCTCTGCTGCTGAGCAGGGAGGAGAGAGAGCTGTGGGTAAAGCTGAGGTGTGGGGGGAATTCTGTGTGCTCAGCAGAGCTTGAAGCACGACTGAGGCTGCTGCAGGCACCTGTCCCCTTGGGAGCCAGAGGCTGAGGGTGTGCCAGCAGGGAGGCAGCTGAAGGCATTTTCTGGGAAAGCTGGCCTGAGCTCACTGTTATCCTAGGAAATGAGACTGGCAGGGGAGGAGAAGGGCACAGGTTTTTCTGGACTAATTTAGACATCTTTTCCTGGTATCCTGGGGACCCTGGGCTGTCCTTCTTCCTTGGCTTGTGGGGACTCGTTTGCCAGGAGAGAGCTCCAGGGCACCTGCAGGGCTTCCACCTCCTGCAGGAGTTCAGGATAGCAGGAAAAGGGAAAGAACCTGGCCCAGCTCCATGTTTTGGGCATTTACTTGGGGGAGAGGAGTGGGTGCCTCCAAATGCCAGGCTTGGTCAAAACACCAGGTGTGTTTCACATGAAGTGAGTGTGCCTCTGTGTGTGTGTGTGTGCCTCTGTGTGTGTTCCTTGCTGGCAAACACTGACTTTTCAATGCTAGTCTGTGACCTCTGTGGTTTGAGTTCTGTCCCTAATAGTAAAGGCTCCCACCCAAAATACCTTTTCTTGTTCTCTGTGTAGACCAGTTCCTATCAGCCCCAGTGACTGATGCCATTTTCCTCAGCTCTCTGGGCATTTCATCTGTTTAACAGATTTATTTTGTCAGACAAAAACAATCCAGTAAACTGTCGATTTACTGGATTGTTTTCTTTTCCCCTGAATTTTATCCCAGCCCTTGTTTTGTCCTGTAAGGCAGCTCTGATATTCTGGAATGCCTTTATTATTTGTTCCCCTTCAAATGTTTGCAAATAATTAACTGATGTTTTTTGTTCCACAGCACATCTTTGGTTGTTTTAATGAAAAAAAGGGACAAAATTTGCAGTTTTCTAAGGAATAAGAAAGATCAAGACTTCTGTGTTTCTATCTGGAAGGATGTGTGCAAAGCAAGATGAAAGCAAATGGCTGTCCATACACACTTGTGTACAGGCTGAGGGTTTTTCTCTAGTCTTTTCTGGGAGCTATTCCTTCCCTCCCTGTGAAGATTGCATGACAAAATTTTCCATATAAATTCCAATCCTTCTGAGGTGCTTCATGATGAAATGTGCCCTGTTGAACTGTTTTTGTGGAGGAACACCACTGCAGTTGGTGGTTTCAAATCAGTCCAACATGTGGTGGAGCACTGGTAAAACACTAGGCAGCCTGTCTTCCAGTGTATATTTCTGCTGGCAGAGACCCTGGATCTCCTTGGCCAAGCATTCAGTGCTGGGATAAAGTCTAGATTCCCAGCAAATTCTCAATTAAGTGCAAGATGTTTCTTGAGCACGGAGCCAGAGATCAAACTGAAATAAGGCTCACTGTGAGAAATATTTTGAAAACTGTTTGAATAACCTAGTGTATACAAATATTTTAGGTCAACTATCATATTCTCTCAAGACTTGTAGGCGTTTCTGTATGGGTGCCAGCAGCACTGCATCTCTAAAGAATGGAACCAATGCTGAATTCTTACTTCCACTACTGTGTCAGTGAATCCACCCACGGCTTGATAATGTCAGTGCAATGTGATGGAAAGTTTTAATTATTGTTTGGCCCTTGTGTTGTTTTCGTGGTATTTTTGCGTCAGCTTTGTGAGGAAAAGGAGAGGAGGGTAGAAACCAGGGATAGGGAAGTAATCTCTCCGGCTCTTTGAAGGAAAACTCACCTTGTCTCAGTTTGCAAAGTCGTGCTGGGATGCTGCTTTGCATTTTTTCACCTTTAAAGCTTTAAAGTAGAGGAGAAAGAAGCCTAGACAATTTCTTCTCCTTCGCTTCTGAATCTGAATCGTGCACACCCACTCCGTGCCTTCCTAGGGCCACAGACAGGTTTGGATGGCAGCAGATGTTGGTGAGTGATCTGTTGGTGGCAGCAGATCTGGCTGAGTGTGTCCTGCAGCAGGAGAGGAGCCCAGCCCTGCAGCCTGTCCCTGGGAGCAGCTGCCAGCCTGCTTCCCCTGGTGGCACAGGCAGAGCTTGAGCCGGTGCCTCGCTGCCTCCCAGAAACCACTGTGGCAGGCTGCTGAGCAGCTCTGCTCAAGTGTTTTGGCAGAATCCTGGTCAACACTGGAAGGAATGCTTTTAATAGCCTGCATTTCTCCTGGAGGCCTGCATTAGGGATGTAGTTGCCTCCCAGGCGTGCACAAGTCTGATTGGAAAGTGGGATATGGCACGGAGGTGCGTTGTGGCTAGGGGATGTCAGCAAGACAGATTTAAAGTCCTGCTGGAGGAATGACAGAAGAAGTATGCAGGCCTTTCAAGATCACAGGCCAGATTCAGATTTTTCATGTATGAAAGCAGCAGCCACTTTGCTGAAGGCAGTGGTGTTCCTGTTCTCTAATGCATGTGAAGAGATTGTGCATTATTCATTATCTGAACCAAAGCACATCCGTGCTTTTATGTCACTTTGGTATTTGGTACATGGAGCTGTGAACCTCCTAAGGAGGCACTTGCCAGCTGCTGTTAGTTTTTAATGCAGCAGAGTTCATCTCATCCAGAATTCTTGCAGCAGCTGATGACAGATGCATTGCTGCTCTGCAGCCTGTGGTGCTGGAAAAGGGAGGAAGCTTCCATACACCTCCAGTCAGGATTTTGGGGTGCTTGAAAAGATACCTGGTCACCTTCAGAGTTATTTGCAGTTAGAAAGGGCTCTCTGGTTTGCATGTACAAAGCCTCAGATGTTTGCAAATACTGTAATGGGGCTGTGTTGGCATGTGGGATGGATGGAAGGGTTGACAGCCACAAGTATTCACAGCTTAAAGATTATCCTTTTCTCTCCCTGCTGCCTCCCCTCCCCAGTTAAACTAAAGTGAGAAGAATTTATTTTTATATTAAATACTTTGGCTTTTTCTTATTTTTTAAACTTTTTCTGGCTCACAAAATGAAACTATGCTCTTGGATTGCACGATAATGGCTTCTAGGACTCAAAACTTTTAAAAGACAAGCCAAGTACAACAGAGATATGAAAGAGAGAATATCTCCAAAAGCTGCTGATTCCTAAAGAGGCTTGAGGAAAATACCAACAAAGATAACACCAGTATTCAGAGGCTACTGATAGGACTTCAACAACAGATAAAAATAAAGGGTCTCCTTGTTTTTATATTTTAAAAATCTTATTGTGTAGAAGTTAAAGCATGAGCAAAATAAGCAGAGAGTCAATTATGTCCATTTGGGCAATCTGAGAAATAACAGTTTCCTGGAATACAGTGATAGAGCATAAACACCTGGAAAAGGGAATGTGTAAACTGTGATCCTGTGCATCAGAATTTTGCTGAGCAGAGGAAGGCACATTCGACCCGGTGTGTAAGTAGTGCATCACTTCATGATACCTCTTTTTCTCTGAAGGATTAGAGAAAGCATCAGTCTGCTTGAGTTGGGTGATGTGGAGCCAAGCATACTCTGCAAATGGGAGCTTTTACAGCAACTTAGTATTTTGTGGCACTTAAATATTTTTCCAACACTTCCATAAAGGATTAAGGAATCATACGCTGGTCGGTGCTGTGGATGTGACTTCTCTTTTTGATATACAATTTCTCTATCAGTTGCTGTGAGGAATGTGAGCTGTGGTTGTCTCAGCAAACCTGAGTGTTTTCAGACTGCTGACAAGCCTTTGAGTTGTCTGTGTACGCTGACAGTTTTTTGGCAAAACAATTGTTGAGCATAAGGAGGTGTGTGAACCTGTAGATAGGTGGTTTCATCCTTAGGAGCCTTGGTAGGGAATTCTGCAGCACATCCATGCCTTTGACAGCAACTTGATGAGGACATGAGTTAGAAAGGATTTCCTGGGATGAAGTTGTACCCCTACAGAGGCTGACAGCAGCAACCTTGGGGCTGGCTGGGGCAGCAGCAGATATGGATGGGTGCAAAGAAGGTTTACTCTGAGAGAGGTGTATTTGTAGCTGGGAGATTGCACATGAAAAAGTCAAAAGAAGGTGAATTAGGAACAAAAAGATGTCTGTGATTAGTCAATACAAGGTAGAATACTTCTTTTCACCTCTCACCTGATTTCTTTTCAGATTGATTTGGATGAGCTAATTATTCCTTTAATGCTGATGTTAACAAAAAATGCTCTGCACAGAGAGATCTGTATGGCAAAACAGTGCTGGGGAGTCTGATGCCTGCAGCAAATGCCGAGGGGAAATTTATTTTGGAATAGCTCTAATAGCTATTTTTGAATAGATCTTGATCCTGTTGACTTGCAGCCCACTAGCACAATGTGTGCACTCCTGGAGTGCATCACCCTGTTGAATTTAACACATTAGGAATTAATTGTGCCCTCTGGATCAGGAGCACAATCCTGACGAAAATCTCTTGGTTAATCCCACTCATTTCACTTTTGGTTTGCATCCCGGAAATATCTCCAGTGAGCAAAAGGTCACTCCAGATCACACAATTTATCCTCTCTCCCTCTTTTGGGAGAACTGTGCCTCTTCATGTCTGCTCCTGTGTCAGTCTGTCCTGCAGGAGGCTTTGGGAAGCATGGCCAAGCACCTCTGCTGTCTGCAGCTTGATTGTGCAGAGTGAGGGATTTCTCCTAGTAGGATTCTGTCACAGGCAATCCTAAGCAGGACCTTCTGGGTTCTGGCTGCTCAGTTTTAAGTATCAAATCAGCACAAAGGGAATCAGAAAGGAAGATCAGAACAAGTCTGCTTGATGTTTGCTATTTACTGCTCAAGCATTCCTCTCAAAGCCCAGAGCCTGGAGAGGGAAGGCTCACCTGCTGGCAGAGTGTTAGTCCCTATATTTTAATGCTGAAAACTCCCATGCAAGATCTTTAAAATCTGCTTTTTTCATATCATTAAAAAAACCTGTGTGTTCACTTCATCACAGCATGGTTCCCTGTGTTAGTAAGTCCTGAAACTGCCTTCCCTATTGTCTGAATTTCCATTTTCAGCTTACATTTTTTCTATTCCTGTGGGAGGCTCCCCACTTTCATTTCCATGCTGTGTTGAAACTGGGAATCCCATTAGCATTGTTCATATGACCTGCAGAATGTGAGTAAATGTTTCATAGCTGTGTATCTTCTTGGCTGCTCTCCAGGGCCTGTAATTAACTCCACATATATTCCTCTATCCATCATGGGCCTTTGGATCTGACTAATAGAAACAGTGAAAGCTGGAGTAGAAAGCAAAGCTTCATGGAAAAAATCAAAGAAAGTGCTTTGCTTGCTGATAAGCCTTTAAGTGTTTACTGTGCATGCTCTCTTTTTAACAAGATTTCACTCCTAGGAAAGCACTGTGAGTATAAAGCAGCCCTGTGAAAGGATCATGTGACTTTCAAAGTGCAAGAAATGCTCGGGCATCCTTTAATTTTTCAAGCATGATGTGAACATGTCACCTGTGAGTGGGTTGAATGAGTCTTTACGTGGGTAACAAAACTTTTTTAATTTAATAAGTCATTTAACCATCTTGTCATCCTGGCTAACTAGAACAGTTTTCAAAAGTAGCTGCTTTTTAAGTAATATGCTTGTCTTTCTTCCTTTTGTTTTCTATCATATATGCTTCTGAAAAATATTAATTGACTCTGTATTTAATTACCTTACAAATTACATCAGGTTTTTGACAGGACTGTAATAATTCTAGACCTGCTGAGGAAAAAAATGGTAGCATTTATAAAAGTAAGATACAGATACAACATGCATTCTTTGCTGGGATTTCATTTAATTCTCAGCCTCTACTGAGGTTCAGGTCTTTGCTATGTAAATCTGGAGCAATACCACTGGAACAAGTGCACCAGCAGAGCTGGAAGCTGAACTTGGCCTTTGTTTTTTTAAGTACAATATTAGAATTTCAGCTCTTTAATCCATTTGGTTTTCTGTTAGCTCAGTGTATCTTCCCTATCTAATTATGTGTATTTACACCTGATTAGCATAACTGCTCAGAAACAAAGTCTCTCTTATGATTTTTAGGCTCAGGCTGTTAAGATGCTTAAGACACTGATTGTGGAGAAATGTTAGTGGCCCATCCACCCTTGGTATTATATTCCAGTTGATGGCTTTTATGTATGTCATTCACCTGAACTGATGTTTTCCCTCTCGCTTTAACTGTTCCCCAAAAATACCTGAAAAGAGTTTGAAAATACAATTAATATGCATGTCTATCCAATTAATTTAAATACATTAGCATTAAAATGGATTCTGGATTTATTTTGACATTTTCTGCAGCAGCCAAAAATAATCTTGATGTTGGAGTGAATCTTGTCAGATGCCTCAGTAAACAGCAGAGACTTTTGTTCAAAAGAGGAATCTTTATTAGGAGATGGTAATTCAGTCCTAGAGCTCTGCTTTTTGTGACCAGTGTGAACCCTGGATTTTGGTCTGCTGTGAAAATGGCAGAGGAGAGCAATACCTTGAAATAGGGTGACAGTCAGCTGAATCTACTGAGGTTTTGGGAGAGGAGCAGTGCAGATCAAATATGTCTTTTCAGTACAGACTACTTTAAAATCCTGCACTGAGCACTGGTTAGTCCAGCAATTCCTAGGCTAGAGAGGGCTATTTCTAACATGCTGGGAATATCTATTGCAGGGTGTTGGAGGCTCAGGTAAGGAGAATTGTCTGTCCAAGCTTAAAGGATTTCATGTCCAGCGTGTCAGATTGCTGAGCAGAATGAGGAAAGGGGATGGTATTAAGGCTTTTGAAGAGGATGTGCTTTCTTTAAGGGGCATTTTGTCCTGGTAGGTTTAGTTAGGTGCAGATATTATTTCCTAGCTTCCCTAGCTTTTGCTTTCCTTTGTTGCAAGAAGTGAATCAGTTAAAAAAAAAAAATCTATCTTCTATAAGGTGCCTTTCAGCAGCTGCTGCTTCCATCCACTGCAAGTCTGTCAGCTCTTTTAGAGACCATGGACCAACTGAGTGCTGGTTTGGAAGTTTGCAGGTTTGCAGTGGCAGGTTTGGAGAGCACCTCCTGTGAGCTTTGCCAGCTCCAGCCCTTTCCAGCCCAAGCTACACAAATATATTTTAAGGATTGGCCATAATCCCATAATTAAATAGCTAGCTGTGTTGGACTTTGCTGACTACAGCTGTATTTGAGATGAAACATAAGTTTCCCCCTGGTTTTTAGGATTGACAAAGTTGGAAATGTCATGTCAGGGTGGAAACCAAGTAAAAGACAGATATGAGGGCTTGGGTCAGGGACATTTCAAACTCAGTCACAAGATGACAATGGAGTCTGACCACTAATATATTGCCTACTCATAATGTGAAAAAAATTAGGAAAGACTGAAGGAGCTGAGACTAGAATTAGCTGTATTTGCTCGCATGGTGTTTTCATCTTCTCCAGACTGCTTTCTGAAGCTGAAGATTCACCCTCCAGGCCATGGTATTCCAGTCTGAGAAGAGGTCTGGTAAAGCCAGGTTTGTGGTGTGCCTGTGGCTCCTGGAGATGCCAGCATCCCAGAGAAGCAGCTGCTCCCAGCAATGCAGCAGGTCAGCTGGGAGCTTTGCCACCAAGGAAGGGGGGACTCCAAGTTCAATGCTGGGAGTCCTGTCTCTCTCCCTCTATTGGATTTGCTCCTGGGCATTGTCTCAGTTTGGAAAGACAGGTATCTGCTAAGGAAGGCAGGAGCCTCCTCTGAAATGGAGAATGTAAACCCTCCCCACTTCTCTGACTTGCTATAAATTTTAAATTAAGGGGCTCTCAGGCAAAAAAAATATGGGAGCAGGAAGTAACAGATCTTTAATAGGGAAGAAAATAAAAGGATAAAATAAAACAATGCAGTACACTAGAACAACACTGACAGAGTCAGAACTCAACCTGACACCCTGTTGGTCAGGGTATTGGTAGCAGTCCAATTGGAAATGTGGGTGCAGTCTTCCTGAAATGTCAGCTGTGGTTCTGCTGGAGCAGGGATCCTGTAGAAAAGGGTGTAGTCTTCCTCTGAAGATCCATGGAAGAAGAGGCAGCTGCTGTTCCTCTGGGAAATCCAGTGGAGACACCATGCTGGTGTTTCTGAACCTCCAGACTATATCTGGGTAGCAATGCTTGGCTCCTCTCTCTGGGCAGAGCATCTCACAATGGGATGTTCTAGTTCTTGTCAGTCATGCAGTGCCATTCAATAGCCTGTTATCAGCAGGTGTCCCCTCCTGAGGGAGGAGTGATTGTGGAAGAGATAAGGAAAATTCCCACTTGACAGCTGCCATACAGAAGGTAATAGAATACATCTTGCCTTGCAGTCTGGAACAGGCATAAAACACTAAACCATGAAACAAGTTGGATTGGAAGTTCCCTCATTGTATGTTCTAATGATGAATGTAAAAATAGCAAATAATAACAGGACATTTTTAAAGAAGGTACAAAAATATGATCATTTTCCTTTTCCTCCCCCAGAATATCAGATGTTAATCTTGTTCCTCCCACAGGCTAATGATACCAGATGCTTCAAAAAACACGTGAAAGCTAGAGATGAGCCAGAATATTAAAGAAAATGTACTCTGAGATAGTCATAAACTTTTACTTAGTAAAATTGAGTTAGCTGTGTTCTCTCTTTTGATCTAAAGCCTGAGCTTAGTTAAAATGGATAACATGGCACTTGTACCTCACTGCAACAAAGTCCACATAAACATATCAAGTGCTTGTAATTTTTTAAATGAAATGTTGAAGTGAAAAGTTCATTTTGCTGCCTTAATAAGGTTTTTGTTCAGCATGCCAGTGAAAAATATTTATATTTTGGTGTGAGCATACCTTTTGAGGGTAGTTTATTACACTCCTATAAGCAGCAAATCATTGGTAGGCTTTTGAGAGTCTGCAAAAACAAACATATAATGAGAATGAGTCATGATGTACTTGCTGGTTTACTTTCTTTTCTGGATGATTTAATGCTGATTTTTTTTATGTGACTTGGCAGTTTATTGCTTTAAGTGATAAAACCCTTTGAGCTGAGTAGGTGTGAGGGCAGGCGTGGGCTGAGCACGTGGGGATGTCAGTGCTGCTGCTTCCCCCACCCAGGGAGGTGTCCTGGTCAGGGTATGATGTGGCAGTGTCCTCATTCTGGCAAGGAATCTATATTAATATAATTGGCTATGAACTTACTGCAGGGATCTTGCAAAAGAACAGACACTGCATGATGGAGGTAGACATCGAAATTACCTCTTTTCAATCTGGCACAACCTTTCTCTTCTGAGGGTAGAACATTGCTTGAGAAAGGCAGCCCTTTTTTTGTAGTTTAATAAATGTCTATGAGATGCCTGTGTTCTGTTTGTAAATGTAAAAATAATAAAAAATCCCCAATATTTTTTCCCGTCATGAAAACATTTGAAAATTAATATTTGAATAGCTCATTTGAGCACTGACATTTGGCCATGCTTACAGCTTTCATTGGGAAGGACTTTAGAGAGTTTCAGTGGAAATTGGTTCTGATTTGGCCAACTTTCTGAGCCTTTGAAAAACACAAAGTGGATAATGCCCAGTACGTTTTTTCCACTAGGCTTGTATAGATGTATTCATCATGCATTCCAGTGTGGACAACTAGCAGTGTTATGAAATAGGAAATGAAAATCCACAGAAACCCACAGCTCTGGGTTTCTGGTAAATCATCTGCTCCATGAGATGTGTACTAGAGATTGCTGTGGTGAGGCACCTGGGAGGTGTTGGTGGACAGACCCTCCTGAGCTCGGGAGAGGTGCAGGGTCACAGGGAAGAGAAGGTTTTGTGGTGGAGTTTAAGGGAGCAGCACGATGTTTTAGAGGCTCCACTCTCTGCAGTAAATATTGGGCATGCAGTTCTTAAAACCTGCCAAACTGGGTGCAGTGACCTTAACTGTGAATGTTTTTAATACATGTGTTACATTCAGCTGCTTGACTGTACCTTTTTAAGAAGAGACAAGAAGTGGTAGCATGTGATTGTTACAGCCACTCTCTTTTTCTGCCCTGTGCTCAGTTGTGCTGTGCTTCATGTCCAGTGCAAATGTCCTTTTGGCAACCTGTGCCTATGTTTCTCCACCTGTATTATTAGAATTATTCCCAAATATTCAATTTGCTGCCTCTCTGACAAGTTTTTGTTCTTACAGAGAGAAAAGCACTTACATCTCTTTTCATAACAGCCTCCTAAATGGCAACTAATGACAAATGTCATTATTGCCTCTGCCTTGACTTTTATCAGCTGGTCATGCTGCTCTTCTCATTTCTCATATTTTACCACAATTCTTCTTGGCTTTCTGCAATCAGGTCAGATGATCAGGCCAGTAGGAAAAACCTGTTCAAAGAAATTTGGCAAGTGACAGCCCTGTGATACACTCACAAACTAAGCATTAAGACCAGAATGAATCCACACACCTATTTTTTTTCCATTTTTTTCTTTAGGTTGTAGAAAATGGCCAGAGCAAGGTAGGTGGCAGATACACCCTCTGTCTCCTTCTCAAGCACAGCAGGGGCTGGTGAAGAATTCAAGAGTGTAACAGCAAGCTTGGACCTGACTCAGCAGCCCAGTGGCTCTTGCTGGAGCAGCAAACCATGGACTCCATCCGTGTAACCCTGTGTCTGTGCCTCCTTATGGAAAACACAGGTGAGTTCCAGGAGTGGAAACCAAGGCTGGACATGCTGCCATGTGTAACCTCAGCAGCAGGGCCATAGCCTCCAGAAGTTTATTGAAATGATCTGCTGGCACTCCCTGGCACCTGACAGAAATCCTGGGGCTGCAGGGAGGAACTGGAGACTAAAGGAGAGGGAAATTGTTTACCAGCTTTACATCTAGTGTGATGTTTCTTGAGTGGCTGCAAGGCCAAAAGTAGATGGGAAGCAGGAGGAAATCTCTTATTGCCCTCCTCAGGTGGGAGGAGATTGTGAAGAAGAGCCCGTGCTAAAGATGACCTCCCAATGGGCTGTGGTCTTCATTGGGAACAGCATTAATGTTCCCTGGGAGTCAACATTTCAACTTTTTCAATAAATGCCTCTCCCCTCTTTATGAGGAGATAGAACTTCACAAAATCTATTTTTATTTAAGACCTTCCAGTAAATTATGAATATAAAAGTTTTTATTCATGTTTTTAAGCGCATCAAGAGAAGAATGTTCTCAAAAATATTTGGCAGACTTTCCTCACTTCTTTCCACAAAGAAATTCTATTCTTCTCCTTGAAACATCCCCAAAGACTTTAGCTGCTCTCACACAACAGTATAGAGCTTTTCACAAGTCAAGGGATAATTTGTTTTTTGAATTAATGAATGTAATTTCATTGAGTTTCATATTTTAGCCAGGATTTATTGCAGTGAAGTCTAATTTACGTTCAGCTCAGGTGAACAGCGCCTTGCATTTGTCCTCATAATAGTGATTGATTGGAGGTCTCATTACAAAGCAGAGGTGTGATGGTCCCCATTTTATTTTGAATAGGTGCAATGACAAAAAGCACTGCTGTGTGTGACACTTTCTTGTCCTTTTTTTCTGCTCTCTCAGCTGAGGCAAACTGAATTGCAAGGGGTCGTTTTCTTTATTTCTGAGGTTGTCTTTTGAGGTTGTCTCGCCCAGTTTGAGGGAAGTGCACCAAATCTGGGACATCCCCAACCAAAACTTGCATTTCTGGTGTCTGCTAGTTACCTGTGCTCTTTGGCTTTTAAATGTTTCATTTTCTTGGGCCTAAACCTCACTGCTAGGTAGAGCACTAATCTTACCAAATATTCTTATTTTTTGTGAGTTCGAATAATCCATTGCTCCCCTCTGCCATAAAAATTAGCAAGGAAATAAAACATATCTGAAGTGTATCATTGTCTTTATACCTGTAACATGACAGCAATATCCATATCTAACTAACTTTTCAGAAGAAGAACTGAGTATGTTCTGCAGCTATATTTTCTGTCTTTCTCTAGAGATACAGATTTTGGGGTTTTAAGTATTATTTATTATATTTTAAGTATTATTTATGTCAACTGTAGGAGTTAGAGTAACTACAACTGGGATATTTGGTGTTTGAAGGATGAATAATTAATAATTGACTGACAAAAGCTGCTTTGTTTGGCTGTGTAAATAAGGAGAAGTACTTGATTCTGAAGGGAGAGCAGACACCACAGACACAGAAAAGGATCAAAAATTGTCCCACTGATGAACACAAAGACATTGAACAGTGCTCAGGTGCTACAGCAGGCACACCAAATACTGATTAAACTTAACGTAACTGTGCAGAGCATAAAAGTTAAAACCCAGTGTCTCTTCTGGACCTGAAACAATCCCAAAGTAACCGTGGCTTCTGCTGGGATCTAAAGCTTTCTGCTGGGGTATTCCAAGAGCATAAGGTGCCTTTAGGCCAAACTGAATCTGAAAATCAAAACTCTGGAGGCCCTTGTTGCTCTTTTGCAATTTATCTTAGATTAAAGCACTGTTATATAATCAAGGATTAAAGGCATTAAAGAAACATAAGGATGTAATTTTATCCAAGTTACCAGATGATAGATCTGAGAGCATTTTTTGATTGTTTAATTAGAACATATTCTTTCTTTGGTTTTGACTGACTAACCAAGTTATTTGCAAAGAAATTATTGAAATTTGAAGGATTCTCTTCCTCCTGTGGAGATTTGGCCTTAGAGAACATGTCACAGGCTGACCATCTTTCTGATCTACTTAAGCTTCAATCAGGTTTGAGTGTAGGCACTCACTAAACTGCAGTGACATGCAGTTGATGCCTCATTGATCACATGAGAATTGCAGCTGGGGCTTAGCCTAGCCAGTTATAATCCTAGTGACTGAATTTATACAGCAGACTTAGGTAGTTACTTGTTCTGTATCAGTAAGATGCCAGTAATTTGCATAATTCCAAACTCCCTTAGAGTTAAAAATAATACTTTGAAATATTCAAATTTAGCATTTAGTGTATACCTTTAAAATTAAACTCTACAGTAAAGTTGTATTTAACAATTATTAGCATTGGTATTAAAAGAAAACAAAAAGTACTACTCCATACATTCACAAAACAGACCTAATTTATATTTTTTTAATAGCCTACATAATATACTCTGTTAGACTGAAATGCAGAATTCATTTGTCTGGAGAGATTTTGTGGCATGAGCTAAGGTTGTCTGAAGTCCAGATTTGGCAGAAAGTGTCTGAACAAGAGCTGAAACAGTCACTCATGGTTTGAGAGAGGGGCAGGCAGGACACACTGGGCCAGAGAAGACCTCCTCTTGCTTTCCACAGTGGGAATGAAACCATTCCAAGTCATGAACCAAGCTGTCAGAAACAGTGTGTGCTGTAAGGAGGTGAGTGGCACTGACAGGGAACACAAACCCCTGGTGGCACTCAGGAAAAATGTGGAAAAGGGGATTCAGATATTACATCCAGGGTCAAAAGCTGTGTTCAGCCTCCCCCAGGTCTATGCCTGCAAAACAGCCCGTGTGTTTTACATCCTAATTTCTGGTCCTATTCAAAGCTGGAAGAGTTCCTAGACCAATTTAGGCAGCTCACGGAGTTCTACATTTTAGAGGCTCCCCATGTTTGTCATTGGCCTTCATTTTCACCATTGGGCTCATTTGTCTCTGGGTTTTGTAAGAACAGGGTGCAGCCAGCACCCCTGGGGTCACCAGCCTTGGACAAGGACCACCAGGGCACGCTGGAGCCTTCCTCTGAGCTGGTAACTCCTGTTTTCCATGGGCATTCAAAAATGGAATAAAAATTAGACTATTTCTGAAGTGTGTTTTAAGTGATTGCAGGCAGGCAATTTCTCCCTTGTTCTTCTCCCAGTAATTGCATTTTATTATTTTGTGGCTGTATTTTTCAGGCTTCTCAACAAAAGGGAATATTTACTTACTTGAATGCTCTCAAAACCAATTTGGATATGGCAACTACCTTGCTTGTTGATTGCTACACCCACAGAGAGAGGAGGTGCTGTCCCTGACGTGTGGAGCTGAGGCTCCAAAGTGTCAACATAAAATTTGCTATTCTCAATAAGCACTGAGATGTGCTCTTGTGCAAACAGAATTGCAAAATCTTGATTTTCACGTGCTTTCCCAGCTTTGCTCCAGGAGTACTCCTAAACCAGCTGACTCCCAGAGATATGGGACTTGTTTCACCAGGAGCTCTGAAGGAATGTAATTATTTTTCTGCAGGTGCTCTGCAAACACTGGTGGAGTCACAGGTCAAAAAGACCTAATTTATAAAGAATTAGCTGTTCCTGCTTGCCTTCTCAGCACATGACTCAAAGTACTGTGACTGGGCAAATCAAATTTCCCAGGGATCTGCAGATAAAGCAGCTGAGTATTGAACTGGTATCAAATAGAAATTAATTTTGCTAGTGCCTGGCCACCAAACCACATGAGTCTTGTAAAGACAGCTGCTGGCAAAGGATGAGAAAGATTTTTTAATTATTGTGGATTTTCTGAAAGACATTTTATGGGGGGGAGAGGGGAAAACCACCAACAAACCACTCCCACTCTGCTGTTCCATTTGGGTGCATTACATTGCTAACTGGAGCCTGTTCTGCTGGTAAAACCCATTTCCAACCCTGCAGCTGGACCATCCCAGTATTTTCCTTTTCCTCTTCTCCTGCCTCCACAAAGATCCAAGCTTTCCCAACTTCCTTCCCTTTCCTCTCCAGTTTTTCTTTTAGCCATCATACACTGGTGCTTCTTGACCTACTCTTCTCTTGGGCAGCCTCATCTTTTCTTGTGTCTTCTCTGATGTGTGGCTCTGGCTCAACTTGCTCTTCATCCACAGCTGTTCTTAGTGAGCCACCCTCTCCTTTTACTTGCCAGCTGTAGAATAAATCGTTTTTTATTCAAAAGGCATGTATTATATAAATGCTTATGCATAATTTTTGCTGTTGAATAATCTTGGTATTCCGTATTTTTCTCTAGTTTGCCATCTGGTCCTTAAAGTCATGCTGTTGTTGTCCTTTGCTGTTTATGCCTTACAAAGTTGACCCTGCAAGTTGAATTAATCTTGTCTAATCTAAGCAGAAAGCATTGTTTTCAGGAGTAAGTATTCTGATTTAGAATCCTGGGGTAAATATTCAGTGTGGGAATGATTTCTAAGTTTTTTTGTCCACAGCCTTGGCAATAATCCCATAGGATAGGAGGTTACTCTGCCATCAGCCCAGCTGTCATCCTTTGCTCTCAAGCTTCTTGGTAAAATGCTGTTTCACCATGAAACATGCTAAACAAATATTTAAATTAATTTACACAGTCAAATGACTTTTAATTCATTGTGATCCGTTGAGAGACACTTATGGTTATTAAAAAAACCCAAAAAACAGCTTGTATTTGTTAAGTGTTTAATTCTCTGAATATCAAGTGCAAGAGAGTGGGTGGCATTAGTCCCATGCTCCAACAAAGAATGGGAGAGGAAAACACAGAGACTGATGTCATTGTTCAACCTGTGGTTTAAGTAATGTCACATTTTTGGTCAAGAGATAAGGAGGGACTTGTCTGAGGTACCCTCAGGGAGATGGCAAGGAAACTATTGGAACAAATGGAAGGAGGATTATGAGCCTTGGAGGGAATAAAATTAAGACTGATGACATATGGAGTCTTGCAGCTATTTCCCCCATTTCCTAAAGATTAGTTTTTGCTGGTAATATTTTTTAAAGTGATTTAATAATGAACAGAAGGTTGTGGCTTAAAATACTGGCAAAGGACAGATTTTAGCAAATGGCTGCAACATGGAGATCACAAGAGCTGAATATTGTAAAGGCAAACTTTTACTAAAGAAATTTTCCTGAAAACTGATGAATGGTAAATGTATTTCTGGCTCAAAATGTGAACAATCAGTGAAGAAGAGGAGATACACACCATGACATGTTTGATTAGGGTCAAGCACTTTTATTTGTTTTAGAACTGGTACTTCTCTCCATGAGATGCTTACAAGAAGGTTGGTGAAGTGTGTGATTTCTGTGTAGCAGGAGATGCTGAACAAAGGACTCCCTGAAAGACAGTGATGTTGCTCAGAAGGGCAGATACAGCCATATGATATTGAACTGAGCTCAAACAGGCTTCAGACTTGGATGAACCACTTGGGTCAACTTCATTGGTCTACATATTATTCATATGAATTTTTGTTTTTCTTAAGGGTCCAAATAAATTGTGTTTCATGTGTTTTGTCTTCTTTGTGCATGTGGGAGCAATGGAGGGTAGGTGATCTTTGCTTCCAGTGGCAGACACTCCTGGTATCCATGGCAGGTTGTGGCAGCTCTTGGATTGATGGGAGTGACCAAATCAGTCAGAAGAGTGAAGAGTTTAAAGTGTCAGGGATGGAAAGAGGTGTTGGAAGATCTTGTTAATGGCTTGCTTGAACATTTTCATAGACAACATGGACTGAACCCTCTCCTCCCATAATTTAAACTTCCACTCTCTGCAGAATGGAGCTTCTGTCCCAATATCAGCTGAATGAAAGGCAGAAAAATTAAAGGCTGATGTACTCAACTTCATTCCTTTCCTGGATTGATAATGCCAAATCTGCCACTTTAAGAAATTTATTGTAATCCTATTCCTCTGTTTTGTAAAGCATACTTATA
The DNA here is from genome assembly GCF_022539315.1 of Serinus canaria. Classification (NCBI taxonomy): domain Eukaryota; kingdom Metazoa; phylum Chordata; class Aves; order Passeriformes; family Fringillidae; genus Serinus; species Serinus canaria. The sequence goes on from NC_066316.1 coordinate 24,232,848, forward strand.
TAAAACCTCACTCACAGCAGTTAATCAAATGCCTTTGTGGACAGATAAATAAAGAAGAAGCAACAGGAATATTTTAAAAGCAGTCATTAGCATGTACCTGACATCAAATAAAAAAGTACTGCAATTAATCATAAGGACATAATTTTCCTTAACCCCATTTCAGATTGCTGTTTCAAGTGCAATTTATGCCACACACCCACCCAAGTCTATTTTAATCAAACATTTTGTGCTGATGCGTGAATTAAAGTAATATAAGAACAGAGAGCTGAGATATGTGATAGAACAAATAAAAGGCTGCTATGCTCCTCATTCCAGAACCTAAAAGAGAAAAGGAAAAAAAAGAAGGCATCTTTTTAATCAAATAAAAAGACTTATGGATGTTCCAAATCAGTCTGACAAAAGGTCAAAGTGACATAATGTCTTTTCCATTAATCATTTGGAGTCACAAGAGCATCTACAAAACAGTGGAGAATTTTCATGAATTTCATGTGGACAGAAAGTGTTCTGATCACTGCTCATCTCTTGTGAACATTGTAGATAAGGAAGAAGTAATTTCATTCAAAAATAAGTAGATTTTTTAAACTGACAGGCTCTTCTTGTGTTATCAGGACAGGGTCATTTGTGTCACTTATAAATGGCATGGATCTGGTGATGCTCTTGGTGCAGATGCACTGTGTGCTGCCTGCATTTGGCTGCCTGTCTTCACCTTGAACTGGTTTTGGTTGCAAAGGGGAAATTATCCAGATGAGCCATAGTAAAGTTGCAGAGAGAGTGTCTTGGCATCAAAAATTCAGCAAGCATTGCTGTGAGCTGTTTCATGATGCCACTTTCCCTCTGACTGTTTCCCTCTTGGTGAAATACCACCTGTGTGTATCTGCTGAAACTCCAAACTGTGCATCCACTGAACTTCTGTTAATGACCAAATATTAGTGTAAATCATTCTTGCTTTTGCCAAGAGTCTAACAAGCCTCTCTGTCTAAATCAGCAGGAACCATTTATTAGTTCAGCCTATGACATTTCCCCCCACAATGCAACATACAGGGAAATTGTTGCCAATATCAGTATTTTTGACCCTGCTATTTGGAGTTGTAGCTCACTGCCCCCACTCCCCTCTTTTTCCTTTTGGAAAATATTTGTTACACTCCTCTAAAATGTTATCTTCTGGTCTACTTCATTCCATCTCACATATATGACTAAAATATCTGCTTTTAATATGCTGGTAAATATATTCAAACTTAGTTTAAAGTAAGTAGTCTCAAGTCAAAGTTTTACAAGAATCAATGCAAAAATGTTCAAAATATTTGTTCTAGTGAAAGCATCAAGGTAAATAATCTTCTGAACGAAAGACAAGGGAAAAAAAGTGAGTTTTCCACTTGAACAGAATTTATGTTTAAAACTCTGTGCTTCTGAATGAATAATGGATCTGTTTCAGGTTTCCTTCAATTACTCAAACCCTAGAGTAGATGTGTCCTGCAAAGATCCATCTAATCCAGCAGTCTTTGATGCAAATGGCAGCTAATACTGAAGGAAAGGTATAAGAACAAAGGAGGAAGAGAGAGATAAACATACCAAGCCTCCAGCCTTGAAAATCTGGCTGGTAGCTTCCTGAAATTATAGCAAACAAGGATTTCATGTTAGTGTCCAGTAGATGTACCAAAACTGGAAGCTTGCAGAATTTGGCTCAGGTTTTTTTAATGAGAAACAGCATTTTCAGTATTACCAAAAGAAACCAGCAAAGGGTTGGCATATCTATTCCAAGCAATTCTGATGTTCAGGTGCAGCCAGGATTCGCCTTTATAATGGAAAATAGAGTGCCAGGAAAAGGCACTGGAGCCTCTATAAGATTATTGTCAGTTATTAATGATATGGACTGAATCTACTTTGAAACCAAATTGTAAATCAGAAACCTGAGACTGTGATCCAAATTTACTAAATGCAGAATATCTTCTGGTAGTATATCTGATTTAGAGTGTGGAAAATGTTGTTTGATTAGTCTCTTGCTGCTTCTGCATCCACTTTTTCCCTTGTGTAATTTTATCTGTTAGAAGCATTCTGAAGAGGAAGGAATGACCACAGTGCAGCTGTTATTTGCTCAGCCTGGAGAGAAATGGTGACAGTGAATGATTTCACTTTTCAAGCTCTAGGGTGAAGTGTGGGTATTTGAACTGTCATGTCCACTCATAAAGTACCCAGTTTAACTGGACTCAGAGCTTCCAGTGGCACTTGGACTGCTGTGATGGGATGCTGTCCTTATCAGCCAGTGGCTGGGTGTGGGGAGAGATCTGATGAGCTGATCTGGCCTGAGCTCCCTGCACTGTGCAGTTCACTGCAGGCACTGAGCTGGAGTTTCATTGGGCTCCAGTGATTTGGGTAATTCAATTTTTCCTGGAAGCTCACTACCCTAACCAGGCTTGGTCAGGGAGCAGGTGGCTGCTACTTAATCCTGGCAGCTTATATCATGCTACTGGCTTGGAGAAAATACTGTGTAATTCCCAAAAAAAAAGATCAATCCCTCAGCTAGGTTTAGAGAAATCCACACTTCCTTGAAACTTGTGTGCACAGATGCAGGTTCATCTGTGTTGTGTTGCTAAAATCCCTCTGGCAAAGTTTCTGCCTGTAAACCCTGCTAATCAAGTCTTGCCTACTTTAAAGATAAATTCTAGTTCCTAAATCTTCTCCTCTGGTGAGCAGTTTCCATGATGAATGGCCCTGCCATGGGGTGTGAGAGCACAGCTCACCAGGGAGAGCTGGAGAGGGGGGATCTGCTCTCCTTGCTGTGCCACAGGAAGCCAGACTGTGTTTGCAAAGAGGTTTGGGGCAGTGAAATAAGTGATGGAAATGGCAAAATGACACTGCAATCAATAGCCTTTGGCCAGCAATTTGGTGCCTCAAAGGATGAGGAAAACCTGGAAAAAGAAAATTGTAAGAGAAACTGGATGGCCACCAGAAAATTTTACTTGGAAACTCTGACTTGTAAAGAGAACAAAATAAATAGAGAGATCTAAAACAGTGCTGCTGGAAGCTCTGCTATCTCTTTTTTTTCCAAGGTTTTTTCAAAGTGTTAGAACTCTTTTCAGGGCTCCAGGAGATTTGTGCTCCCTCCTCAAACCTGTCCTAGAAGACTTGACCCCCAGATATGTGCGCTCACACACACACACACACACACACACACACACACACACACACACAGAGTTCCCACTCCCTAAAGTGAGAATTCAAGCAAAACTCTTATTTTCCTTCCATCCCTGACAGCCATCCTATCTTTGTGTTTCTTGCAGAATTTTCTCTCTCAGATGTTTTGGTTTAACCTGTGGCAAGTTGGAGTTGCAGAGGTTTTTAGTTTTGTTTTTGCAAAACTCCATTGGCTCCCTTATGTTACAGATGTTAGAAAGAACAGAAATGAAAACTTGTAGCAGACATAGTGAGGCATCTTGATTAGCAGAACATTTTTCCATAAGCAGGCTTATATTTTACAACATTTGAAACCCATCTAATTACCCCAGACCAGGAGAATGAGTTCAGGATGTTGGGAGGATCTGGAAGGCTGTTGCTTTACTCTAAATGGCTTTAATCATCCTGATAACAGAGCTGTGCTTTGTGCAGAGAAAGTCCTGTTTCCCTTTTATCCCCTCCACCAACGTGTTCCATATCAGCTTTCTCTCTGAGCTCAAGCCACAGAGGATGTGGACAGTCATGTTATATCCCATTTGCTCTTCTGCTGATTAAACAGGAAAGATTAGGTTAATGTCAGGTTACCCTTTAAAAAATCATTGCTCTTACAAGTGCATTTTTTGTGCTTTAAAGACATTTACCTTTTGAAAGAGAGAGGTTACAGGAGCATAAAATCAATGTAAAGAGCAGTTAGAATTGTACATAGCCCACATTTTTTGTCTTTAAATCAAAGAATGCCTTCATACTGTATTTTACCTTGCATTCTCACACAGCTGGATGTTTTGGAAGAGATCATCTCTCATTGTCTCAGATGTGGATTTGGCAAGGAGCTTCTGTGCTGATCTGAATGCTGGGAAGTCTGAACTCTGCATGGTTTACTTCTGTCAGGAGGAAGAAGTTCACAGATAACCTTAATTGTGATAAACAATTTTCCATGGCTATTGAAAGTCAGTTGGACACACACTGAATACTTTTTGCTTAATTAAGAGCAATGACTCACAAAAGTCACTCACAAAAATGATGTGAATTTCATAACCTTTCATTTCACTGGAATCTTGTCACCAGCCCACATTTATGCAAAACCTAAAATGCTTTCTGAGCACAGTTATGCCTTACAGTGGAAAAGCACATCTGCCCTGGGCTTTAAACCCCTTTGTGGGAATAATCTCATGCACCCCAGTGGGTGAGGGGCTGGGGACCCCAGGCTGTCTGCAGGGAGCTGAGCCTCTGCTTTGCTCAGGTCCTGCTGCTCAGCATGTGCTGAGCTCAAGGGAGGCTGAAAGTAAGAATTCTTGTACAAAAAGCTCTCATTCTAGGTGGTGGATAAAGTACAACTTCATCCACGAGCTTCCTTCATAAGGAATGCTCCTGTGGCACCATTTTCTCTCCTTGCTTACTTGCAATTTTCATTATCCCAGCTGCAAGGTTTTGGAAGACACACAGGTGAGTCTGAGGGCAAATACCCACAGACAGTCAGAAGGCACAGCATAACAGATTGCTTTGCCTTCATAATCTACTACAGTAAATCAGTGTCCATGCTGGAATTGACTGATTGCTTCCTTTTCAGTCCATCAGTGCAAGAACCATTAGCCATCGGTGATATTTTTTTTCAGGCAAGTTCCAGGTCATTTTACATCTCACAACTTTTCCTGATGGAAAAGGGGGGTTTGCCACCCATATGAAGCACTTCCCTTGGTATTTAAGAGCAAACAGGCTGTGGGAGATGGAGGGTGTCAGGAGGATCCAGGAGCAGCCAGGCTGCAGCTGGGGGCACCTTTCTGGTGCAGACCCCAAGGACTTGCTGCTGGGCAGGCAGGCAGAGAGAGAAAGGGCAGCTCCCTCTGCCTTTGTTTGAGCTTTGCAGAGCTCTTGAACAAAAAAAGCAGAGAAAAGGTCCTAACAGTGAATGTCTGGTTAACATTTTAACTTTCAGGTGCTCTCTTTCTCTGTAGATCAAGGTTGAAATATATAAACAGACCTGTCTGGAGAGTACCCAGCTGTTCCCCAGGACCTCAGTATGTTTTTTCCCAGTTGTCTCCATAGAAGCAAAACAGGCAAGAAATTTGATGGGGCAGAAATCCAGCAGGTTGGCCAGCCATAGCTGATACCAAATGGCTTCCATATTTTATTTCCTAATGATGTGTATGTGACAAAAAGCTGCTCTCTGCAGGTGCCTAATTTATCGAGGTTTTTTCAGCCATTGTTACAAGTGGTGTGATAGTTACATCTTGGGATGTTACTGATGGAATTTCCCATTTAGCCACCAGGAGTGTACCTAGGGCCTGAATCTCTCTTGAGGAAGGGTGATTTTAGTGTGCTTGTAAAAGATGTCCAAAAGCCACAGCTGTTTGCTACCAGCAACTAAGTCACAACTATCAGGAAATGATGCCCAGTGTGAACAAATGCTAAACAATCCTTATGTCAATTCACTGTTGTGTGAAGCTCAGTAGAACTGGATAGGACCTGATAAGGTGCCTTGACTGACACCTTGAAATTGGCTTCTTGAAGTGGATTCTAGCTTAGGTTATGAGTTACAACACCTTCCAAGGTTTTGGTAGTGACCACACGAAGTCTTCAAAAATTAGCAATGCAGAGGTCCAGTAGTAAACTAGTTTACTGTTAGACTTTTTACAGTTTGTTACTCTTGTTATTTTTATTTTTCCCAAGTATTTAAGAGGGTCTCTGGGCCCCAAAGCCCAAGGATATGGAGACAAGGAAACTACAATTGGTTGTGCTCCACAGTACAGCCCGAGCAGGGGAGCTGGGGCTGTTTCTGAGCCTCTCAGGCAGGGACATGCTTGGTGCTGCTGGGATTTTGTGCAACAAAGGTGCTTCAACTACAGCACCTTTCATGCATCCTGTATACATGGAAGGAAAAATAGTGGAATGAAAGAAAAAAGGAGGAGAATTTCCTCTTGAGATAAATGTCTCTGCACAGCCTCCCACCCACACTGCAGCCACAGGCAGCTACAGACAGCCCTGTCTGTAGCAGCCTCAAAATGTGTGTCCAAACACAGCTGTGAATAATGTTTTAAGATATGCACAGGAAGACCAGCTATTCTATGAAAGGTTCTGGGATGCCTCAGTAAATCCAGAAGGGATGGTTTCAGCACTGTGTAACATTAAAATTTCCCAACATTTTAATATTTATATAATGCAATGACAAAAAAAAATCTCACTCAGACTAGGCAATCTTAATGGAAATATTTAGTCTTCTATCAGGTGGGAAACAGAATGCAGTTCTTAAATTCTCTTCTGCAAATTCAGAGTCAAAGGGTTGATTGTGAATTTGCAGAATTGATTCTCCACATGGGCTAAAATTGATATATTATACACAGTTGCTGAAGGTAATGATTAGGAATTAGAAGATCTCAAAAGGCTCCTGAACTCCAACATTTTATTTTGTCAGTGATACTGCTTTAACAGAGATAATTTAATAAGTAAAACAATACTGTCTCTAAAGTGGACATTCTTCATTTTTTCCACTGCATTGGGCTTTCTCTTGCATTAGATCCATCAGCCTAAATTCATCCTTGCCACAAATTCAGTGGAGTGGCAGGAGCAGAGTGAGGGATGTACACACGTGCCAGTCTGCAGCCGTAGCACGTTCTGAAACTCTTGGGAGTGAGCAGAACTGTCTGGACTGAGCAATCTCTGGTGGTTTTCTGCAATCTCATCCTATTTAAACTGAAGGCAGACAGTGATGGGTAAGAGACCTCCTGTTTTGGGTGATCATGCTTTTTGGATGTTCGTTGCAAAAAAACCACACACTCCTCAACTATTAGGTCGAATTACATATTCTGAAATGATGTGTTAAATTAATTTTATTTCAGAATAGCAATAGGCATATTGGAACTTATGTGTTCAATATAAAGATGGGAAGACATCCTGCAAGACCTTAATTAACTGGAAGAGGTGCTCCTATGTGTAATTCTTCTCTCTCTCCTGCTGCCTAGAAGCTGTCTTTGCTGCTCTTAGCTTAGGTGAGCTAGAACACAAGCTTAGGCTTGTTTTCCCCACCTGGAACACAGCAGCCCAATTTTGGTCATAAATCCTCCCTGTATCTAGCAGGAATGCTTCTCTCCAAAACACCTGTACCACTGGCCTTTGGGGACAAGAAAAGACTAAATGACACAGAAAATCAGCCCTTTACCTGAGCTGGCAGGGAAACAGGTGCTCCATGGCAGCTAGAAGGAGCCAGGGGGGAGGATTGTGTGCTAATGGGTTTGGGGATGTCAGATCTCCAGGTGGTGCCTGTGACAGGTGAGAGGAGATTATTCAGCAGCCCTGCCTTGCACTGAGCCCTGGCTGTTCTCACCCTGCTGAGTCTCACAGAAATACTCATTACCCAGCACTGCTCAGGGACTGTCATAAACAAGCCATGGGCTGGAGGTTTTTCTTCCTTCTCTCTCTAGGAGGCTGTATTTGGAGTATAATGAAAGTTTTGCATTACATGTTTTTTCTTAGGGTAACAGGTCAAGAAATAGGATTTTAGTAGGATTTTGTCTGTTCACCTAGCACCTAGCACATTGAAATATCAATATCACTTGATGGAAAATCCATATGTCATTAAACAGAAGAGTTTTTTGCCTAAGGCTTGATTTGGTCACTGAAAATATTTTAAGTCAGGTTTTGTTTTGTGTTGCTTCATTCAGTTATCTTTGCAGAACAAGGATGTGTCAATACAATGCAGGACATGATTTTCTCTCTCATTAGAAACATGATATGAAAAAAAATGTTGTAAGGAACTGCCTAAAAGCTGCCTTTTATTGATGGTTAATACCATGGATGAGCATATGGATATGATGATGATCATTCAAACAGAAAAAGGAGCGTGTACCCTTGCCCACTGACATTTCAAGGCATCTGGTGCATTTTGCTGCAGTGATAGAGACATCTGGGTCACATATCTTTTAGTGACTGAATTGGGGTTTTAAGTCCCTCATACTTGGAGGAGCAGTTTTTCCCAGCTAAAGCAGGGAGATGTCACTCAGTGACACCCTGGCTCAGTGATGGACAGCATTGAGGACTGGTCTGTTGTGGTGCCACTGTGGTGTCCATAGGGGATGTTTCCAAATCTATAAACTAGGAGAATCTGGGGAAATACTTTAACTATATCGTGGCATTTCATGCATCAGAGACTGTGAGGTTTTTTACCTCTTTCACCCTCCCCTGAGTCCCTGAGAGATGAGTATTGGAAAGTACAGAAAACTAAGATGAGAATGCTTGTGTTTAACAGTGTGTTGAATTCTCATTCCAAAATACCTCAGTGATTACTGGGAGATAGACAGAGAATATTCCACCTGCTCTTGGGGAGAAGAGCAATATTCTTTGTACTGTGCCAAGAGCAAACTATGTTGTTTCCAGGGGGAATATAATATAAATATAAATATAAAAATATAATATAAATATAAATATAAAAATACAGTCCTAAGTGTTCACTAGAAAGAGGAAATTTTTCCCTCCACACCAACTGCAGAGTTCTCAGCCTCAAAATTTCCTTGAATCACACTGAAAATGAAAATCTAAAGCTTTTTATCCTAAAATTGAAATCTTAATTTTTGGGGTGTGAGGAGAGGTAAATTCTTGATTTTTTTCAAAAGGATCTCAGTTTGGCTCTCAGAATTTATTATTGCTCTTTCAGCTGCACACAATTATGTCTAGAAATGCACATAATTTCTTTCACTGGTTGAAGGCTGAGTACGCATTTGTTGGCACAACCAAATAATTATCTATCCAAGTAATATAAAACAATTGTAAAGATATTTGCAGCTCTCTTCACTTTATTCACAATTACCATAAAACTAAGGGAATGTGAGGAATGAGGTCTGGATTCGTCTTTGAACAAAGCAGACTTCTAGAAAATAGACTTTAATTACATTCCTCCTCTTGTTGGAAAGGTTATACATCAGGGAAAGTCTTCTGAGTCTTTTTTGTGGCAGAAATGTAACCACCACATAAAACCTGTAATAAGAATTGTCAAATATAACAAATTTATGCTGTCTGTTCATCATCTGGGCAGTGAAGCTTTTCTTCATGAATGCATTGATCTGACAGACCAGGGCCAAGGAAGAAGCAGCACAAAAGCAGTACCACAGCTTCAAGGAAAAACACAGAGGTGAATATTTGAAAGTCAGAGGCACAAAGTTTTCCAGTTGCTTTGCCATTAGGAGGCTGAAGGTGTGAATTCAGCCAGGGGGATGGGGCAGGGCTGAGACTTCAGCTCCTACTGCCCAGAGAGACCCAGGAGAGGGGTCTGGAGCACAGGTTATCACACACCTTGGAGGGTGTGCAAATCATGACACATGCTTTGAAGTTTGGGTCCTTGGATTTGTTTTAAAAACAGTGAGATTACAACAGACTCCTATAGATTATGTCTTTACATCATGCTGAATAAAATTGCAAGGATTTTGGAAAAGCACTCTCTCTCTCCCCAAGCTGAAATATAGCTTTAGCAGCTGTGTGAGTGGTTAAGAGAATCTCACAGTGTCAATAAATGATAGACAGCTTGCTTTTCTAAAATTATTTTTAAAGCAAGCTTTCCAGAGGCTTAGAGACACTTATTAAAACAGGCAGGACCTGAGTGCTGCATGCTCCCACTGACATCAGTGCAAACCTGCCAGAGTTACTCTCCAGTAGGATCAGATCCTTCGGGCTGCATCCCCAGTTGTTTACACAGGTGTAAATTAAGTGTGACTCCACTGTGGCCAGCACAGGCATTAATCATCATGTCAGCCTGTGAGAGTTGCCTTCAGCCTTGCACTGAACTCCCTGAGGTCCCTCCCTCCCCAGCCTGGGGTAGATGTGCCAGACCAAGAGTGGTGTGGTCATGCCCACCTCCCATCCCTGTGCCCCTTCCCAGGCACTGTCTGGGAGCTGCTCCCTCCAGCAGCAGTGGTGCTTTGGGAAACTGCTCCATGGGTTGTTCTGACTGTGTGGCTGGGCTCAAAATCTGCCTGCCAAAGCTCTTGGCTAATGCATAATGCCTTTCTCTCTCTCCCACAGAATTCTTCTTTCAGATTTGGTAACACCAGCACTCGAGGATCCGTGGTTCGGCTCAGAGCACGAAGCAGCATCTCCTGGGGACAAGTTAATTCAGCAACAGCTCTGAGGCCCTGGAAGGCCACAATGCATCAGCTCCCTGGAAAGAAACCTGAATGCCTGCTATGAGCCTAGATTTACATGGTAAAAGAGACTACTAGCTACTGCCATAAAGTATATGTAGGAAAATGTTATGGATCCACAGGAAGATGGTAGGGGTTATAAGAAGAATTTATTGTTGTGGCAGTCTGGTTCTTTTCTTTTTCACTGAATTGTAAAACTGAGTTTCATGTTGAGATGGAGTCAGTTAGTTGAGCTTAACTATTTGTTACTGACTTTAGTAATACAGATTATAAAATATGGCTGCAAGGTTTTGTTGATCTTTTAATTTTCAACATACAGAACTGAAAGTTCATACTGAAAAGGTGACTCTCAGTGTTTGTAAACACACACACAAACACAAAGATAATTTATTTACACTTAGCTGTGTCTCAGAGAGTATCTGCATTCTGTGTGTGTTTTCTTTTTGTGCTGGGTTCTGCAAGGCCACCTAAAACAAAGTAAAAGAGATACCTTTATTTAAAAACCAGAGATTTCACTCTTCATAACTGATGACTCCATGGTTTTGGAATGCTCAGGATAAATGGTGCTTTATTATTATTATATTTGGTGCTTTTAGGAAAGCAAACAAGGGCAAGGACCCAAGCCTTAGGCTTTGCCTGGAGCAGACCATGACTTGATCTCTGTGAGCTGGAGCAGTTTGCAGCTGTGCTGTGGGGAGGAGGAATGTCTGTGCCATGTACCCAGCCTGCAGGAACCCTCTCAGGATGCTGAGAGTGAGCCTGAGGCAGTGACACTGTCATCACCTCGAACCTCCCAGCAGGTCACATCACAGGGATGGGCCATGTCCATCCCTGTTTCCCAGGTTCATATAAATAACAAGGAATAAACAAAGGTGTGCATTTTGACCCATGCTCTGCACAAATCTGATGTTTCCTAGCTTTAGTCATGGAATACACTGTTTTGGAGAGATTTTGTTCGATACCAACAGAACTTTCTCAACTCAAAAGTTCCGGATTAAAGAAAGCATTTGGGAGCAGAAAATGAATCATGCCAGTGGCACTATGAATGTATGTTTTTTACATTCATAATTTAAGGCTCTTCACACTTTTTCTTTGGAAAGCTCATGTTTCTATTTTGAGGATTGGATTTGTATTTTAATGATTCAGAAAGTGTGAAAGCAGTATGAAAATAAGTTGTTAAGTTTTGGGGGGAACTTTAATTCAGAACAGTCTAGCAATAGAAAATTGCTTTCAAGAGGCTACATCTTTGCAAAATTTGAAGGGAAAAAAAATTGGATTATAATCTACACAAACATAGATGTTCTAAGACTGTTGAGTGCCTACCTGTGTCTTCAGAAAAGTGACATGAAGTTTTAGTATTTTCTGCATCTCTTTCACAATTAACATAAAAATATAGAATGTACACTTACATATAAATAGTATAAATTTCTTAGTAAAAATGAGGAAAACAAAAGTAATCTGAGTAATCTGTAGCTGAAGGAAGTTGGAATGAAAGCCTGATCTTGATTTCTTACTGCCCAGGCAGTGGTCCTGTGGCAGCCCTTGGGAAGCCTGATGTGCATCCAGTCTGGAGCTTGGGATGCTACAGAGTTCACAGGAAATGCAGCGCTGCAAACAACTTTGATTTAGGAATTTGGGGTGATTTTTTACTCTCTGAACTTGGATTACTGGAAGGATCTCTTTGTTTTTCTTTTTCCACACAGATGTGCTAAAGGAGGATTTCCCAAATGGTTTTGCCCAAAATATGATGAGACTGAGAGATAAACATGGGCATTCACTTGGTCCAGAAATGACAAAGACTGAAGTGCATCTGCAAGAGTAAAACCAATGTTCAAACAGGCTATGCAAGAATCTGTGGTGTGGTTCATCCAAGGGAGCCACATAGAAGAAAACACAAATGCAATTCATAGATGAAACTACTATGAGAAGTGGTGGCAGCATTGCAGCATTAATGTTTTAATTTTTAATGCAAATGAAATTACAGATTTTTTCCTTCTGATTTTTTGCAATAGCATTCTTTCATAAAGAATACAGTGTTAAATACAAGGTTTGGTCACCTGCTTGTTCAGTGACATCCTCAGGACTGTGAGATTTTAGACCAACCTGTGTGTTGGTTTAGACCAACTCAAAACAGATGAATTCCACTGGACAACTCAGGGGAGCTTGGCAAAATAATGCCAGTGAGATCTTGGCTCCTCCTGGAAGATAGCAGGAATTTTGCCATTAACATCATCTGGGACAGATTTTTTCCTTTTGCTTCTCATCCCTGCTGGAATCTGCTTAATCCCTCTTGGGCCAGTGAGATGGAGCAGCACTGAAGAAGGTGTGGTGATGCAAAGCATCAGGAAGAAGTTATAAAAAGTTGTGTCCAAAAGGCTGGATAAATATTACTTTATCCTATGTCCAACTGCAGCAGGAAGAAGAACTGATACATGTAGCTCTTCTTTCCAGCACAGACAGAAATACTTCCTACAAATACAAATACTTCCTAGATTCTTATAATCTCCAAGCAAAGTTTCTCAAAAATCCCTTTCTGTAATGGAAAGACTTAAAACTAGAGTAGAGTTGTAGAGTTTTTTTCTTTTTAAAAAAAAGGGAAAAAGGGGGGGGGGAAGGAACACAACTGCTTAACATAAGAAATAACCTGTTTATCATATAAATCAAATGAAAAATCTTCTATTTGCTAATTTGCATGAACCAAGATTTACACATGGCAGAATAAATTGAATTCAGAATACAGAAAATATTCCAGAATTGAATGTATTACAAATTGCTGTCTGACTAACTTGTCCTTCCTGGATTTATGTTGCAAAGGAGAGTTTCAGAAAACACAGTTTTGTAATAAATAATCCTTAATAAGAATGATATTTCAGTGAGGAGACCTGGCAAACCTGCTTCATTTGCCAATGTCTTTTCCAGGATCATGTTTAGTCCATATTTCCTACAACTCTGCTCTGTCACTCCTTATTTAGGACTGATTTTCAATTTCCTCTTTTTTAAACTGAATGGAGCTGTATCTGCCAGGGAAGCAAATCTTAAAACTAAATCCAGGATTGTCAGTAATGGGATATTTATAGAAGAGGTCATTTCCTGTCCCTTACAGGTCTATAAACAATAGTTAATGTAAAGATGGGTCTTTTGCTCTAATAGCAAATCTGGAAGACAAAATGGTGTGTGGTAGGATAATGCATTCTGTATTGACTGCAAAGAGCTATCTTCATCCTTAAAACCCCAACAGTTTTGCTAAATTGCCAAAGTGAATGTTATACACCATCAAATTGTAAATTTTTTAAAATATGTTTTACATGAGCATCTAATTATAGGTTGCATTTTCATTCCCTGGGAATGCTTAAATATTTGCACCCTGCACTGGGCTTAGTCCACATGTCCCCTCCCACCATCCAGTGTGTCAGCTCACATCCAGATATTGGTTTTGGAGGCTGTACTTGTCAAGTCTCACCTCGTGTCAGTGATGTTGTCTTCCACACTGCTGTTTTAGGTGTGAACATTGCTGATAATTTTTACCTGATCACAGTGACATTTGGTGTGTGACCAGTGAAAGTGTATGTCCCCAAGCACATGATGAACAATAAAGCCAATGCTCCTGTATCATCTAGAGTCCTTACACAAACTAAAATTTATTTGCACAAAAGAGCATCTCTGTCTCCCTCTGTCTCAGATTTCTTGATTCCAAAGGGTCACAATGTAATTCAGTGGAGGCTGAATTAGGTGCAAAGTGTTTCCCTACAGCATAGTACAGAAATTGGGCACCACTGACTTTCTAACTGGAATTCTGCCTGAGTAGATTCATATCTCTCAGTCCAGCCTGAAATAACCATTAGATTGTTTGTATTTTTGAGATGAAGCTCCACAAGCTTCACTTACATAGTTCCTGCAACATGGACTGACTAAGGAGGAGTCATTGCAGACTGGTAACTTGTGGCCTGTGGAGGAAAGACTGGAGTTCAGTTCCTTTTCCAATGAATGCCCAACAAAGCACCTAAACAGGTGCAGGGAGACAGGTTCCTGCTGAAGGAAAATTCTCTCACGTTTTAATGGTGCCCAAGATCATGGGCACCATTAAAAGGCATATTTAACAGAAATATTTAACATATTTCTGTCAAAAGGCATATTTAAACAGTCTGTTCAAGTTGAACTGTTCCCAAAGACACTAATAAATGTGTCTTGGGTAAAGCTGTTACAGGTGTGGCTCAGCACAGGCATGCTGGGGCTGATGTCTGAGGTGGTAAATCAGAAGGGAGAAGAAGGAGATGGCAAGGATGAAGGAACAGAAATGGAGAGGCAAGCAGATGCAGAAGCTGGCAATGAAGCCAGCCTACAAAAACAGACTGCTCTGCTCCTCTTCCTTGCAGGGTCCAAGCCAGCAGATGTGCTTTGAGAATTCCCATCAGATCAGGCTTCACAGAAGAGCCAGAGCAGTAACAAGTTCATAGTTCCCAGCAGGGTTTAAGATCAAGCTGGAAGCTGTGCTGCTCTGGCTTGTCAGCTTGTGGATGCCCAGAAGCAAATCCTTTCCTTTTCCTTTCTCTCCAGAGCTTTGCTCTTCAACTGCCACAGGAAGAGGAAAATGGGGCTTGAGGAATGAAATTTTACTCTTTGATTCTTGGCTCAGCAGCTGGCCTAATTATTATTGTAAATGTGGCAGGCACGTTTTCTTTCTAATATGTCCCCTCACTTTTGAACTATCTATATAGATTGTGAAAAAAAATTCTGTACTGCTCTAAGATGCCAAAGTTCAGTTTTAAAATTAAAAAGCCCAAAATGCAGAAAGACCTTGCTGTGCTGTCAAGTATAACCTCACCTCCTAAGCATTTGAAAGCCTGAAGGCCTTGGAGAGAAAATGAAGGAGGGTATCTAACTTTCATGGAAACATGTATTTTTTTCCCTGATCTCTTTATTTATTTTGGTAAGAAGTATACAGAAAAAAGGACAGCTATGTTGAAATAAATCATGTGGGACTGATTCCTGCAGGAGAGGCCATGAGATAGCTGGGGAAACTCAAGAAAAACTCTAGGTCCTGCTGCTGAGATGTGCTGATGTGCATGCCAAGAAATGACAGGGGCTGTGAGATGTACAGGATTGAGTTGTGCCATTACACTGGGCAGATTCAACACCAGCTGGGAGACAAAAATCAAGGCTCATGCAGTGAATAACACAACAGAGAGGTGAGGTGCAGATGTAGGATGATGTCCTAGCACCACCAGGAAATGTGAGGGGTACACACTGCCTTCACCCCCTTGTGCAAAAACCACTGGCAGCTTCTGGGTGAGGAGGCTGCTAATATTTAAACATTTATACTTTATTTCTGTGCTGTGGCCATAACCAGACAGAAAAATTCCAAGAGAATTAATGTTTGGTAGGTATAAAATATATAGGCACAGATAGTGGGTACAGCAAAAATATGAGGACTGTGCTTTCAGCAAGCCAAGCACTGAATCTTTGGGAAGATTTCCTCCCAGACTTAGGATGCTGTTGTGAAAAATACACAGCAATTTAATCCATGACGCATGAGATTGAACTTTGAGAGTGAGATCCTCCAAAATAAATCGTTACCAGCAAGGTCTGTGTAATCCTGGAACATTCAGCTGTTAAGTGCTGTCTTTTTTTTTTTCTCCATAGGGGTATAATTTGCATTTTGATTGAACTAGCCAAATATTTTGTCAAACAAAAGAATTTCTTAGTAAAGATAATTATGCTTCTAGTCCAGATGACTTTTTTTCTTGATAAAAAAATCCTGATTACCTTTTCTATTAATGAAAAGTTGATTAATGTAGTTGGATGAATTATTAAAGAAGAGATAACTGAATTAATCATGCTTCATGTAATAGCAGATTACTGGGAGTTTATAGATTAGTATCAGAATTTCCCTTCCTGTTATAGGCTAATATAAATAGATTTAATTGAAGGGGACCACGTCCATATTTTTCTGGCCTTACTCATGAACTACCACTGCTCTGGTAAATACTCCTGGCATATAACAGTCACAGGATAAGGCTTTGACTCAAACTGAGCGTTTTTCAGCTGGTCTGTGTTTTTCACTTCTTGCTTTTAGCAGAGCCTAGAAATCTCTTCTGTTTGAAAATACAGAATTTAATTGCCACACACTAAAGAGAAGTCTTGTATCTATTCAGGGCAGATTTGGAAATATTCAGACCTTGTGGCTGATAAATCAGATTTGACCTGCTCTTTAGCCACCCAGTTGCTTTGTTGATAACTGTCCTGTTGGTGTCTCCTGAGATCTGAGACAGATCACGCAGCAGCTGGCTGATGCACATTCTCATGTTTGTACTTGGAGAAAAGAGAAAGTCAATTCTGTCCTTCCTTTTCTTTTTTAGACCTTGCTATCACAGAACCTGCACTGTATCCATGGCTGGGACACGTGCAGAGGATGAGCAATGTGAGCAGGAGCCAGGTGACAATGTTTTTCCCCTCTCTGGGAGTGTTTGGTTCTTCTTGTCTGAATCCATTGGACTCCTGCACAGCTCAGCCTGTGATAGACACCAAGTGCAATCTCACAGCCCTTGAAATGCAATGAGCCCCTCATGTACAGTGAAACAATTCCAGACATGTACAAGTGACATGGGAAGAGTCAGGTGCCAAAAATTTCTCTTTTGCCATAAAGGGTAAAAACATTCATTCTAAAAGGTGAAATACAATGAGCTATGTCTATATATGTTTATATATATTTTTTATTCTGTCATGCTTCTGTTCAGAATCTTTTAAGCACCTTCAGAAAAAGGTTGGGTTTTTCTAAAGAATCTCCTCCTCTATTTAATAGGCTGCTAAAAAAACAATTTATTTTTTTTGCCTGTGAATGTAGTAGCACGTGTGTAAATCCAGAGTTGTAATGGACCTTTAATATGACCCAGCTCAGCAGATGGTGACCAGCAGAAAGTTCTATCCAGCTTGTCTGGGACACATTGGTAGCTCCTCATGAGCTTGTGGATAAGATGAGAGGGAAGATAAGGCACCACCCACCAAGCAGAGACTGAATGGTGACAATCCTGTACAGAGAGGACAGGAGCACAAAAAAGTGGGTGATGTTTAAAAGAAGTTTTGCAACGAGCAGTCCAGGAGGTAAACTCAGTTTTAAGTGCTGGTTTGGTTGAACAGGGCTATATCCCATCCAAGAGACTCCTTGGGGCCACTTTCTGTCTTCTGTCTCCCTGTGCCCTGAGAACACCTCAGGGGTCATGAAATACCTCCCACCTGGGTGATAAAATAGTTGAGCTGTTGGAGGCAGTGTGATGGTTTCCAGGGAGAAACCTGTGAGAGGAAGGTCAGATTGGCTCAGGCCAGGAATTTGTCTGGTTTGAAACCTCTGCTGACATCAGAGCTACCTTTGAGCCTGTGAGGAAGGTACAGCATGTACAGCAGCAAATTGAAGGAAGGCAATGAATCCAGCAATCCTTGTGGTTGTAATGGACCCCATCATAGCAGACAGTCTCTATTCAGTCCTTCATTATCATTTATAACACCCTTTACATTATATGAAATATGAATGGTATTTAATGTCATTCATAATGTGATTTTATCATTATAACCTTTGGTATTTTTCTTATCAGTTTAATGTTCAATTCTCTTTGAACTTAGGAATTCTGGCACAATGAGGTTTATATTTTAGCTGTGTGCATGTTTTAATGAGGAAGAATAGGAGGTACCCCTTTTACTGGTTTTTAAACTTAGAAATTCTCATATTTTATAGTATTTCCATTAGATCTGAAACTGTGCCTAGTGTTATCCCTGCTTTAATCTCCATCTAATGGTTACAAATGCAAAAAGTAAATGCAGAGTAAACAAATGAAGGAACACACTCTATTTGTGACATCACCATTTAAAATATTCCTGAGATAAATATTTATTTATCAAAGACCTTTTGGGAACCACATTTGAAAGGTTAAAAGAAAAAATCCCTATTTTTTTTCTCCCAAAACCTTTTTTATATTTAGATCCAGAGCAGTTTAGTACTTTCTGTCTGTAGAAAATAACAGAGTTCACATTTCTAAACCTGAATGGTTCTAAAAAAGACCATGACATATTTTCATTTTTTTTTTAATGTAGTTAATCTCAAGCTTAAAATTGCCTACAATCTGTTGAACAGCTTTCAAGACAGATATATAAGCATAAGAAAGGATGGTCTCTGGAGAGCTAATCTTGCAGCAAGTAAAGCTTTGGGTTTTCAGCCAAATAGGATTGGAGACCAGGTTTTCTATCAAGAGTGATTAAACTGTCTATATAAAGCTCAGATTAGGAATTAAAAAAAGCTGTATGTGAAAAGGTTTTAGTGGAAAACTAAAATCTCACAAATCTGCTCTTTCATTAAAAACAGTGCTACTCACTTCAATGGAAGAATCTCCTCTCCCTCTCCTCTCCCTCTCCTCTCCCTCTCCTCTCCCTCCTCTCCTCTCCTCTCCTCTCCTCTCCTCTCCTCTCCTCTCCCTCATCCTCTCCTCCTCCCTCTCCTCTCCTCTCCTCTCCTCTCCTCTCCTCTCCTCTCCTCTCCTCTCCTCTCCTCTCCTCTCCTCTCCTCTCCCATCCTCTCCTCTCCTCTCCTCTCCTCTCCTCTCCTCATCCTCTCCTCTCCTCTCCTCTCCTCTCCTCTCCTCTCCTCTCCTCTCCTCTCCTCTCCTCTCCTCTCCTCTCCTCTCCTCTCCTCTCCTCTCCTCTCCTCTCCAAAAAACTTGAGCTAAAACCCTATAGCAAGTCTAATATTGGGAAAGTTCTAAATGAGAGGAAAAAGGTAAACTAATTAAATGATTATTCACCTCCATAGTCTTCCTCTGCCTTGTGAATAAAAATTGGTGTGGAATTGCTCTGTATAAAACAGTACTCCAGGCAGGATTAAAGCAGTACTTTCCTGGCTCTCTCTGAACTGTTGAAAGCTTTACTGAAAATGGGGCTGTTCTGGTTTTTACAGCTTCACCCTGTTGCTAATAGGAAGAGTGGCCAATATTAAAAAAAATGAAGAAATTATCAGAAAGGTGATCCTATCTCCAGGAATGGTATAAAATCTCCTTAATAAACTCAACAAAACAAAGCCATTTCGTTCTCCTTATTTTATCATATATCAACCAAAACAGCTGTGTAGACTCCACTTATAAAAGAAATTTAATCCAAAAAGTTTGAAAGAAATATGTGAAGAAGATTAAGTAATATAGTGTATCCCATCCAGCTCCAATGTAGAACTATCTTTGTTCTCTACCCTTCATTTATGTATTTCTCAAGCCTGGTAAAACCAATCAGTATTTCTGTTCAGTATTCCTTCCCATGGCAATTATTATATTGCTTTTACATTAAGCAAGGCATTTATAAAGGTATAAATGTATTAGTGGGAGCTGGGGGACAGAAGTGGAAATGCAAGTTATGATGCCAGGATGGGGAGGCTGACTTGGACTAACGGGAATCAGAGAGGACCTCCCCAGGAAACAAAAGCCATAGGAGGAGAGACTCTGGCTCAGTTTAGGAGGGAGGATGTTTGAGGGGCATATGGGGGGTGTAAGGATGGGGAATAGTCCAGGGTGCTCCCTAGAAAGGTAAGCCCAGACCAAGAAATACAGCTGAACTGAAAGCTGTTATTATCATTTTTAATGATACTGGAGGAATCCACGTGTATGAAGTCAAAACATCTCCTTATTTGTAAGTCAAATGCTTTCATGCTGCAGACCTGTCCCATTATTCCTGAATGTTTCCAGTACACAGACTGCTCACATTTCCTCTAATCCCATCACACAGCAATGCAAGGCTGCTTCTCCAAGTTTCAGAAAGATGGCAGATAAAGGAACAAGTCTGGCTGGCTGAGCAGAGAGCAAACCCAACATTTTCAGGTGCTGCCACCCTACACATACCACATTAATTAATTAATTAATTAATTAATCTTTTCCAAGAGGGGTTTTTGATTGATCGAGGTGTCTTTACAAGACTGACTTTTGGCTTAGTTTATATTTAATATATTTTTTAATCAGAGCCCTCCAGATGCTACTGTGGTCTCCTCATTCAAAAATATCAACAACCATATGCTACAGAACCAAAGGCTTAATTGCAAAGCTGTATCTGGAATTCAACTGAGTCAGGGGAGAGGAAAGGGAATTTTATTAGCAATCAGGCAAAGAAACAGAGGCATGATGAATAAGTAATGAAGAAATATGCTCAGCATTCTCGCTATTGATCAAGTTTTCAATACTTCCAGGTCCTACAAACAGGGGAATGAAATTGGTGTCTAATGTATATGTATGCATTCAGCCCTTATTTCTTTAAATACCAGCCAGGAATTCTTACAGGAAAGGTGCAATTATGGAAGGAAATAAAAAATAAAAAAACCCCCACTTGTCACTACAGCTGGGTGATGCCTCAACACTGATTTTGGGAGGAAACAACATCTGTCCAAGAATGGAATTGCAGTGGACCAGGTGCCATCTGTGGATGGAAAAAACAGGTGCATAAGGATGAAAATGTATAAGGCTGTTGTAAGAATTTGAGGTTATTTATAATGATCAAGTGGTTTTGATCAAGGAAGAGAAAGTAGCAGGGTCTGTCCCCTGTTGCAGAGCATTGTTTGCCAGGGTCTGTGTTGTTGGTGCATTTCATACACTGCCACTTTAGAATTACCTGGTTTAAATCAAACTAAAGACCTGGTTTCTGAATCTGCAGCAGCTTTCCTCCTGCTATTCTAGTAATGTATTTGGGTAGTCATTGAGAGGAAAAGTTATATGTATCCAGACTTGTTTATTATTTTATACAGGCAGACATATAATACAAATTAAATTTTAGCACCCCAAAATCCCATAATCATCATACTATCCAACAATTAAAAAATTTTCCTAAAATTTGCTTTATTTCCACTAGAGGTCAGTCAATAGATGGTAAATTTTCATGTTGTAGAAATGTATATTTACAGTTTTACCCACACAATTTCTGCAAACCTGCTGGAAAAAAAATATTGTACATGAAAAAATGATGCAAGAATAATGTTTTTAAGTATATGACAAATTCACCATCCATGTGGGTATTTAAAAGATATGTAAATGTGGCACTTAGGGACGTGGTTTAATGGTGGACTTGGTAGTGCTGGGTTAACTCTTGGACTTGATGAGGTTAAATGTCTTTCCTGACCAGAATGACCCTATGATTCTACAAGTGCCATCAAACAGAAAACGTGCATGAAGAGTTGCTTTCCCACAACTGCAGCACAATCTGGACAGAAAGATTGGGTTATTGTGGAGTGGTTTGGAAATTACAGGAACTGATTGGAAATCTCTGTAAGCCTTTTACTAAACTGAAAATGCAGTAAAACTACCATTAAAAAAAAAAAAAAATCTGTCTTAACATAAACCTTGAAAGTGTCAAATGGCTTTAGTATGGCTCTCTGGTGTTAAAACTATTTGTCATTTCAAAAAAAGTTTGCCCCAGCTACATTTACCACTGTCCTTATTTGCTGCCTCCAAAGGTGGGGTGCTCTCCATGCTGATTGTTGTAGAGATATGGCTGTTGAGTTGCTTTACCATGATTTTATTTATTTCTTTTTCTGCAAGCAGCATCTTCACTCCTTGCAATTTTTTTCTGGATATTGAATTACCTTTTTTTTAATATAATGGCACTATTTATTGATTTCTTTTGTCTCAGGACCTCAGTAATGAGGTCCTTGCCCTCAGATGCTCTGTTTTGGCTCTAGCATCCAGGTAGTGGGTTTTCAATCTAGAAAGCAATTTTATTGCACAAACTCTTAGAAACTATTAAGTGGGACATTATCTATGCTGATTGCTATGTTCTGTTCTCAGTGAGTATTTACCTAATATTTGAATTTAAATGCTTCCATTATACTTGCAAAGATCTCTCATCTTCCACCAAGTGTCACCAATTATGATTATTTTAATCATGCTCAAATGCACCTTTTTTTTTTGCCACACTTCTGCTGCAACTGCATCAAGGCTGAGAAAAGAAATTTTGCCTCAGGTTTCAGCACAACACTGTTCATGTGTGGACCAAGAACATCAAAAAGTGAGCAGCAGTAATCAATATATTAAGGTATCACATATATATGTATATGCCTTCATATCTTTGCTTGTGACTCAGATAGAGACATAAGCCCAACCTGGCATCACTCAGTTATAACACCAAGATATTTAACCATTCCAGCTTCAGGAAAACCCAAGTGCTAAGATTATCATTCAGGAGTCATTATCTGCCCACTGCTTCAAATCATGTGATGCATGACTACAAAAAATTTTTACATTCTTACAGAACTTTAAAATAAACTTTAATAAAATACAATCTATATGCAGTCCCTGAGTGGCCCAAATTGCAGGTCACTGACTTCTTAACCAGGATTTGTGGAGTAGGAGTACCATTAGTACTGAAATTTTTCCACTGTAATTTGCCTTGACAGCTAAGTACAGGACAAAAAAGCTCATTTCCTTGAAGCCCCTGGAGGAGCATTTTCAAAATTTCCTATTATTCCAAACACTACCTCTTTTATTTGGCCTCTCAGTACTAGGCTGAAATGTCATACACAGTTTTGAGCACAGGTCAGAGGAATTTTGAATTCAGCAACAGCATTTTCAAAACAAGTTATGTCTTTTGCCCTGTTAACTACACTTTTTCTGATACATGACATTTGAAAATTTATTTCTGGCTGCTTCAGCAAGGGAAGGATGATCTGGTAGTGCCCTTGAGTACCTTTACAATACATTTCTTTAAAGGTTTCACTGCCAGAATGTTATAAAAGAAATGTGCTTTGAGATGAACTAGTTAAGTTGGGATCTGATATCTCAAAATGGTGGGGTTTATTTGTTCTTGGAGTCTCAGTCCTCAAAATTTCCTACTTCAGTCTGAATCAAGATGGCATCTTGATGGCATCCTGGTGAAAATGACAAAGGAAATACATCCATGTTCTTGTTCATTTACAGCACCTAAAGCTGTGGCAGTCATATTACTCTGTTCCTTTTTACGTGTCCTGCAGCAGAAGACAACCTTGGTGAACCTGGGAAATTGTGGCTTTGGCACATCCCTTTTGTGCTTTTGCTGTGACAGACAGCTTTCCCTGAGAGGGAGCATGAGGGGTGGTGGGAGGACAGCAGAGCTGCACAAAGTGATGAACACACACACAGAGAGCTGGTAAAAGAAGCCCATTTTGCTTGCCTGTCAGAAGAGGTGGGATGTGCCCCAGGGAAGCAGATTTTTGGATGAAAGTTGCTGAACTTTTCCTCTGATACTCAGAAGTGAGCACTTTGCATAATGGCTACTCTGGGAAATTCACCCTGGGGCTCTTTAGACAGCTGCTGACTACAACAAATGGAGAGGGTTTTTTTTTATTCCCTTATCATGTGAGCCAAGTTTTCCCTAAATCAGGCTTTTCTGAAGATGCCTGACACACTTTGCTCGTCTCTTGGATGGATTTCTGAGGAGGAAGGGGTCATGACCTCCCTCACATCCCTGCTAGGTGCACTCTCAGTGTCCTTGCAGTGGCAGGGAGTAGGAGCTGCCTTGGCACTGCTGAAGAGCCCAGTGCCACAGCTGAGGGGTGTTGGCTCATTATCCCAGTCCACATTCATACCTGGGACTGCTCTCCTTCCCAAGGAGAATGCCTTAGGTTGTTCCCACCAGAGTGCACAGGCAAAGTGGGCTCCTGCAAAGACCTCATGTCTTTGTTCACTGGAAGCATCTCCTGACAGCTCCTTCAGGTGCCTCTATACTGGCACCAGTAGCCACCAGCAGCAGTGATTCCAGACCCAGTTCCAATGATCTCAGCAGGGCTCTGCCCATTTAGCCAGCCTGTGAACTCATGATCCCCATGCAAATCCTGCTCCAGAGGGGTTAAACATTTCTAGGAGTAGAGCCTTGCTGTGAATCTTGAATGAAAAAGCCCACTTTGGATTTATGGCTCCTGAGAAGTTCTGACTGTCTCTCTCAGCATGGATAACCCCTGAAGGCTCTTCAGGTACTGACAGAAAAAGTCTTATGGAGACTTCAGACTTAAAACTCACATAGCTTCTATGACATAAGAGAAATTTTATCATTTTATGCCAGGCCTGCTTCAGTCTTCACCATCTGTAGTTCTGGTCCAGCAAAAACAAAGAAAATTCTACCAGTACCCTTGTTCATTTACAACAAATGGTGTTCAGACCCAAACTGGCCATTTATGTGCTTTTGTTTGAGGACATATAAAAAACAAAATCACCTTGGGCACATAGAGGACCAATATGTGTGTGTACATATATGTGTCTATGTATGAAGATGCTATATCTTTATCTGCTTAGTTACATAGGTTTTGGATTGGATTAAACAGATGAGTACAGAAAGGTAAAAAATAATCGAAAGGAGAAGTGAGGATTCGTAAGGAAAATCAATTAAATTATTTTGGAATGGAGTTTAAGGCTGGGAAGAGCAGGCTTTTTGCATGGCAGTTTGACTCTTAAGTTCAACATTCTATTCTGAGCCCCGAAGGATGGTTGTAGACAGCACTGAGTTAGTCCAGCTGTTAGAATGCCAGGTAAAGCAAGGCTCTGGATACCATTTGTCATTGTTTAGCTCAGAAAAAATTGATGTCAAGAAAATACTTTGACAACAGTGAGTACAAGGGTGCAATACAAATAACAGAACACTTTAAAAGCTGATACAAGAAGACAGCTGCAAAATGCCATATGAAAAATCCACAGAGAAACAGAGAGATGAAAGCAGACAGGACATATGATACCTTGCTCTTGGCTGGGAATCCAAACCTAGTCTGCTCAGCCATAATCAGCATCAGTCTGACCTGGTCTGGACTTCCCACGCACCCATAGGACAGAAATTAAGAAGTGCTGAGATTCTGGACAGCTTGACCTGCTCAGATGTGTCTGGGGGAGAAAACCAGAAGAGATAACATGAGGTTGTGACATGTTGTTTACTTTATGCACAATGAATCATATTTTCTCCTGCCAAATCTATGACAATGTTAGGGTGCTAAAAAACCCCACAAACCCAAACTGAGGTCCAAGGATTTTGTCTCCCTTAATCCTCCTGTGTAACCAAGGGGCTGGAGGGTATGGTTTAATTAACAGCTCACTCTCAAAGTTAACTTAACTCAGCAAGTAAAATAGTCAAGTGTGTCAGCTGAGCTGTGGCAATTGTTCATTTGTGTGCTTGACATGTTAAATACCAAGTAATGTTATTTAACTCATTACATCAAATTACTCCCAGCGTGCAGTGGGTTAGGAATGCACATCAGGAGGCTTTCACTGCTCTAAATTTAGATCTCTCTGTCAGAGAACTCTGTGTCTGAGCTAGTTGTCTAAGCTCACACTAAAGTCAGTGGCAAGGAGCAGGTGCATCAGCAGTGCCCTTGGTCCTCTCTTGGGGTGGCTGTTCCAAACTCTGTGTGAGTCCTGCTGCACTGAGACTAAACAGCACCTTGATGATGAGCTCAGGTGTCACTCTCTGGGGTTAAGTGACACTAATGTTTGGAGAGCTACCACATCTCAGTTGATGGGTGATCATCAGTTTGAGCAGGAAGATTCACCAAGTCATCTGGTGTAACCTTTCACTGCTCATAGCAAAGAGAAATTCAGATTTTAGGGAATATCTGTGAGAAAAATCTTAATCTAGATATTTTCAGGCTCAAGGTGGGGTTTTTCTAGTTTCTTAAAATCTCTAACTGTACAGGCAGGTCACAGAGAAACTGGCCAAAGCTTACCTGCTGTATTAACTGGAGCTCTTTGCTTTTAGGTACATAGCAATTCCTCCCTTCTAATCTCGTTACTTCTACTCCTGTAGATACTGGGTGATTTTTCATTTTGCAGTACAAATGGACTGCCACAGCAATCCAGTGAGAATGTGAACTCAAGCAGCACTAAAGGAAAAGTACAGCTCCTCATCCGGTCTGATGACTCAATATTTTCAACAATTTACTGTCAGAGAAGCATTTACTGTGGTTTTACTTCAGTCCTCCTGAAAGCATGTAAGCCTTCATCCTCTCATGTGGTTTGGCAATTTTGTTCTTGCAGTAAAATTGAAAAATGACAAGAGATTTGGCTTTATTGTCCTATCCCAATCACTTTTGCCCAAGAATAATTCCTATAGGGTATAAAGAACCCCTTCACCAACACCTCACCTCCTCTGCTTTGGGGGTTGGGAGTTGCTGGGGAACTTTGGAAGAAAGAGCTTCCCTGAACTCTATTTCATGGGTATTTAAAAAGGTATCTGAGTGTACTGACAATAAAATCGAGGGCAACCTGCAGGTTGCTCTGGGTTATATGTGATGAGCTGAGTGCTCTCAGATGGACCAGCTAAATCTGCCTTCAGCAATGTCATTCCACTTACCTAATCTAGCTCAGCCTCTACCTCATTGCCTTTTGGTGATTCACATCAGTATTACAAATAACTTATGCTGCACAGTGGGTTGAGCAGCTGCCACTTTGTTCCTGTCCCCTGTTAGGCCTTCCAGTCCCGTCATAGATCCCACCTTGTGCTGGCAAGAGCTGGAGTAATAAAAAACCCCCATGATATGCTCAAGGAATCCTTTTTTCCACATGTGTCTGTCTTGCAGTGTAGCTGCTGAAGCACTTGCTCCAATCCAGCAGGTTAGAGGGAAGAGGGGGAGACAGCTGATGAACACTTGGGTGTAGCCTCAGGACAAAGATGACAAAATTGTTTTGTTTTGTCCTCTAAAAATCAAGAAACACTGGTGGGGGGGAGAACAAGTCATCCTTATTCCTAATAAAAATGAAGTTTAAATTCAGGATAGTGATGCTGACAAATTACAACAGGTTTAATGAAAAGAGCCTGCATGAGAACACAATATTTGACTTTCTCTCTAAAACTCTCCTTCTCTCAGTGCAATGCTTTTAGGACTTGTCTTTTACAACCTTTGCCTACTGCCTTCATTTATGGTACCTATTAGCTAATTAATCTTAAGAAAGCTAAATCTAAGATCAGTCCCATGTGGACTCATTCCACCAGAGAAACCCTGGTGGCTGTCTTGCAGCACATTTTCCTCAGATACCTGTCATGCCTCTGGAGAGCTTGGCTGCACTTTGCCCTTGAAGCAGAACCATGAATGATCCCAGTTTAGTTTCCTCCTCTCAGGACGTGCTGTGGCTTTTTTAGCTGCCTCCTGTTGTGTACAGCCAGACAAACTGAAGTTTATTCTGAAGGGTAGAAAATTGCAGTCTTGGACTTCAGCAGTGTCTCAACCTGGCTCCAGATTAGTCCCAGATTTGGCAGTCCTGTGAAATTATATGATACATCACTTGTATCCCAATTGTGTTTTGTAAATTATGATTAAATGCAGTTCAGGTCTTTGGGAAGAGTTCATCAAATTCCAAAACATTAGTAGTACTCGATTTACTTGTGAAGTTCACAGGGAATACATTGGGGTGTGCTCAGAAAGATTGGCACTCAAGATTTCACTGCCTGCTTCTGTAGACACAGGGGGAAACCCAGCAATTTCCCTAGATTTTAGAGTGAGCTGCTCTGTGTTCCTTCACCCTCTCTTCAAGTCTGCAGTGAGATCAGGCAAACAGGCTGGCATTTGCTGCTCTTTTCTTTATTCCATTCTTCTCTTGTAGAGAAATTTCCCCTCTCCTCTGTGGTATGGCTGATGGTGGGATGATGGTCTGATCCTTGGTGGGTCCCAATTGCTTTGCAGGTACTGATGTGTCCTGTCACCATCAGCACTGGCTGGCTCAAATGTTATTCTCTCTTATTTTATGCATTCCACCACGCTGCTTTCAATGCAAAGAGTACAACTTTTGTGGAATATAGCAGGGTTTGAGACCCAGGCTGACTTCTTCCTCTGAACTGAGAGTTTGAGGAGCAAACAGCTTCTGACAGATTTGCAGCTCTTCCTTCTTCTGAGAGATGGGGTTTTTCTGCTTTTCCACTTAGAGTAAAAAAGAGTAATAATTCCTTAATTAGTTTCATCATTTAACACGTTCACTGATTATAAATGTAAAAGAGCAAACAACATTTTAGTAGAAATAGTAGATTTATCATTATATTATTATTCATTATTATTCATTATTGTTACTACTATTATTAGTATTTATTTTATGTATTATTATTATTTATCATTATATCATTAGAAGTAAAAATATCATATTATGGAGTATTTACTATGTTTTTTTACAGTGTCATTACAGAAATACAGGGTGCTTTCATGGTTACAAGAATGGAGAGCAAGGAGAAGGTATTCAATACAAGGTTGCTTCCTGTTTTTTCACTTGTTGCTTTTCTACACAAACAATTCTTCCAGTATTGGGCTCTAGCCTAAATTGATTTTTAGAGAGATTTGTTAGCATTACACTTTGGCTCTGCAGATAAGGCTTTAGGAGAGTGTAGGTTGTGAGTGTGAGAAATGTCTAAAGTGGCTGTGGTAAGCCTGTTTCCATCCTGTCTGAGGGGGTGTTATGTGAGACACTGGCCTCAAATATTTGTGCTTGCACAGATGACTGACTTTAAACCCCAGCACCTGTGATCTCTGCAGTGTTCAGTCTATTTGTACAGCTGTTCCTGTGGGACTGTTACATGCAGTAATTGATTCGTTCAGCGGTCCTGCTACGGCTCTGTGGTGTTATGAAAGCTGGTGAATTAAATAAGATCTCAGCAGCATACTTCCCCTCATTCTGCATGACACTTCTTGGGCACTAGTGCTTTGCTGTAGGAGCCCTACTTTTCCAAAATGGCTAGAACACTGAAAAATGCTGATTTTAGGAGGTAAAAGCATCTGTTTTCATCACTTCCTTTACTGAAGTTAAACACTCTTTCTATTTCATTTGATGAAGAACCGATGAAGATAATACTCTGAAAAAGAGGATTAGGAGGCAGAGAATTGGAGTGAATTGAGTGCAGAACAAGCAGCCAAGATACTTTGTATTCCTTGTCTGAAGGGAAAACCTAATGTTTGAAATTAAGAAGATGATCATAGAATTTTACTGTACTCACAGCATTAATGCAATGTTATTATTTCTGAAGTTCTGCTACGGTTCAGAATAAAAAGTCTTAATTAATCTTTTCCCATGTTGCACAACTGTAAGAAATTTATTCCCTTTAATTCATTCACATGTAGAATACGAAAAATCTCTCCTACAATACCAGGTGTAAAACAACATTGTCTCATAGTCTGTTGAGATTAAAAGGGAAAACAATGCAATCTGTGACCGTTCCTATTCTGCTGTGCACAGTTCAGTTTATTTTCAGATTAACATTTTTTTAGGAGTACCTCAGCAAGTGATAATCAAGCTGTGTAAAAAGCAACACCCGAATTACAGATTCTATGCATATAAAGAATTGTATTTACTGTGCTCCTGTGAACCTAACACACACTGTGAGATGGATTTTAAGTTGGAGCCTGCTCGATAGTTCAAATTCTGCAGAGTAGGAGCTGATTTAGGACTAAAACAGTTTCACACATGATTAGTCCCATGGGTTCTGTCAGGGTACACTTTACAAATATAAACAGAAATGAGCCTTATTCTTTCAAAATGTTTCTGCCTATCTACTTTTGATGTTTTTAATACATGCATGGGTTATTTTTCAGTGGCAACAGTTAATTGCAGATACAAATCTTATAGTTTGTGCAACTCACTGGGTCATGGTCCTGCAAAACACTGGATGTTAGGTGTGCAGTGCATAGGATGGTTATGAACCCAAGTGTTTTATTACATCAGTTATTTACAAAGTCAGAGTCTTCATAATTTGTATTTGTGATAAGAATACAAGCCTAGATAAGAGATTAGCCAAATGATGTTTAGGAGAATCTTGATTTAGATGAATAAAATTTCATGTGTAGGCATAGACACAAAACAAGGTCAGTGGAGTGAGAGACTGAGGTTGTTTTGTAAATCTGGGTTTAGGTACTGAAAGACTGAAAGTGAAGTGTTCACAATTTAAATGGGAAAAAAGGGAAAAAATCACTAGCACTTATCACTGTGAAAAATAATTAAAAATTAGTATCAGAGAGAGAAAGAAAAAGTGTAATTGCTTTAGATTTTCAAAGCTTTTTCACTTTATTGAATGGAGAACAGACACATATATTGCTAAAATCTAACATGTAGTAATACAACTGTGGCAGCAGTGTGATGACAGCATTCTCCTGTCACGTGTGAGATATGAAACAAAGCCTGCCAAGGTGTGAGGAAACATCTAAACCTTACCCAAGCTTTGTCATAATCATGGATCACAGCCTTTTTCCAGTCATGCTGTTGTAAATCAACACAATGCATTCTGGCATGATTTACAGCTATTCTGGGTTCATTAATGGGTGTAATGGCTTTACAGAAATGATTGCTCGTTTTAGGAATAGGCTGGTGTTAAGCTACCTGCTCTTATGTAGGTCTCTTCAAAGTGACAAAGGGAAGTCCAGGAAGGCATGGAAGATGAGGCCTAATTAAAGGTTTTTGCATTCATTCTTGTCTTTCAGTAAAGCAAAGGCAGCTCATCAGGAGCCTAAGACCTGAGTTGCATGGTTGAGAAATTCCTGTTAGTTTGTTTCATGTATTCTTTCTGATGTTAAATCATGCAAAATTCCTTAATGCAAAATAAGAACAGGGTATTCTAAAACCCAACAAAGAGAAGTAAATTTCAATAGCATTTTTAATTTAAGTTGCTTTTGGTAGTAGAAGAAAATGTCCATCATTCTTTGTCTTATGACCAGTCCTGAATTTAAAGATAATTCATTAAGCTTTTGAATATCAGTGTTACAAAAAAAGCAATTCTCGCTCTCTTTTTTTCTGGGTCAGATTGCACTTTAGTCCCATTGCAAAGGTTTTCTCTATTTTAGGATTATAAAGTTATAAATAGGAACTGTACCCACCCCTGATTTATTTATTTTAAGTGAAAAGTAGTATTCTCATAAAATTTTATGGATGATGACCTTAGGTCTTCAAGTCCTGGAATACAGTGAAGGTCCTCATAAAGTTCTGAACTGGCAGGAGTAATAATAGATCTCTGGGACTGCCTTTGAAAACAATATGTGAAAATCTATAAGAAAAATATAGATATGTTGAAAACTGTGAGGAAAACACCCTTAAAACATGAAACACAGAGTTTGACAAACAGAGAGCTGGAATATATCTTTTTTCACTTTTGCCTTCTTGCTCTGAGGCCACATTGAAGTGTTTTTTAGCAAATATTTACTGGACATGTTATTGAAAACCTACAGCTTAATTTTCATAACCTTCATAGGCATTCATGTAGAACTTTGCTGTCCTTGTGACTAAGTAAGAAGTTGCTTTAAACTCCAGTCTAGCCTCTAACCTTTCCCTGCTGTGAAACAAACCAATTACTCTTTGTTTCACTCTTTACAACCCTGGAGAATAGTTAACCTCCATACCTCTTTTAAACAATTTTGGGATACATGAGAACTGCTGTGACTACTAAACACCTTTCCACCCTTTATGCACTTACAAATTATCCTTTAACATTTGCTCTGACATCTCCCATGATGTGAACCAAGCTGATATATGATTCCCAGGGCTCTTTCTAAGCTAAGGAAAGCACAGTGCTTGCCTTCCACCAGCTCTCTGTGACTTCTCAAGGGTAATGATTCAGAGATCACTTTGGCTTTAGGGTACATTTGAGCATGCCCCATTGGTTTAATAGAGTCAAATGATCCATTCTCTGCTGTGCCCTTTAACTGTTCTGCCCTGCTCTGTACCCACCTGCTAATATTAATTGTGTCAAGTGCCTGCCCTTTTGCATTAGCATGCACAAAATTGGTGACAATTCAGCCTCGTCTTTGCCATCCCATAATGTGCTCGCTGCCTGCTCCCTCAGGGTGGCAGATCCTCAGGCTGTTGAGGGGATTCCTCTCTCTGCAGCATTCCATGGCTTCTGCTGTGCTGTCCCACCCCTGTGCAGGAGTGCCATCCTCACCCACCAGGATTCCCTGCCCTGGCATTGAGTCCTGTTGCTCACAAAGTGTTTCATCCAAAGTGAAGCATTCTGCCTTGAGGATCTCAGGCATTTACTGCCTATTTGTCAGCAGAGAATGAAAAAAATGCCCACCTAATTGTTTCTTGGAACTTCAAATACATAAACAAAGCAGTAAATCTGAGGACATCTGTGTCCTGCTGTGTTACATTTCCTGCAGCTCTCAAGTCAGCCATAGCCTTTATTACCAAGTTTGTTAAGGAAACCTGCCCCTTGATTGGTCTGTTGCCTGTTGGAAAAGTCACAACAAATTCTGAAAATGTAAAATTAGATTGATGTTCTCTCAGGTTCAACATTTTGAATAGACTGCCTTGAAATTAATATGAAGGTGAATGCAGGATTATTCTCCTAGAAGAGAAATGAAATTTTTAAACAAGTTGTCTTCAAAAGGCAGAGCTTTGAGAAAGGTATTGCAAAACCCAGGTGGCTCGGTCATTACGAAATTCAAGAGCCCACTAAGACAATGCAAGTAAATTCCCTGATTTCAGACAGATAAAGCAAAAGCAACAACCTTGTTTGAAGAGTGGTCATAATGATTTTTCAGATGCTGCTAAAAATGTTTGGAGTTTTTTCCACTTCTGTGGAGAAGTGATAAAATGGAATCTATTTAAATTCTGAAGCTGGTATTCTGAAAGAAACATCTTTAAGAATGGATGTGCAATCAAAGTCGATGCTGCATTTAATAATGTATTCTGCTCAGGATAGACTTCAGTCACTGTGTTCTGAAGGTTTGAGAAATTTTCTTGTGCCTTTGACAGCTGTTTTTCTTCTTTCCTGTCAGAAGCAGCCCTGGTCCACCTGTTATACTGTTGGTTTAGCTTCAGATCAAATGCAGAAGTTCTCTAAGCTACAGTAGCTTCTTGCTCACTTTCAATTACGTCAGGAGATACCAAAACATACATTGGATATTTAGAATGATGGAGGGTGAGCAGAATGTAAAAAATAAATTTAAACCATAGGGTTGGGTGGGTGCAAGTGCTTGGCAAATTAATGTGTTATTACCTTTTTTAACTGCTGAACTGCGATTGTGTGGCAGACAGGACTATACTAAAAGAATGGGTGAGAAGATAGGAAAAAACCTGTCATTCATCTCCTCCAATCCTTTAAGAGTGGGGTGAGCCCTGTGTGCTTCACAGGTCTTCCTTCCCTCTTCCACTTCATCCAAACCTGTTCCTTAGCAGTCATGATTTGTGGCCTCTTCGTGTGCATAGCAATTGCTTATCTTGGATCTCCTCCTGATTGCCTCATTTGTCTGTCTTTCAGGCACTCAAGTAAATTAATTTAACTTAAAATTAATATCTTTCCAAGAGAAAATTTTTTACAAATACTTATAGCCTTTGTGGGACTTATCTGAAGTATTAGTCTAAATGATGGCATTTTATTATCTTTTCTTAATATTTTACTGCTTGTGAAATAAAAATCAGTTTAAATGTAGTTCAGTGTTGTCTGCCCAGTGATAATGAATATTTCTGAAATAAATCCAAATACATTAGCAGGCTGTTCAATAGACTTCATACTCCCATCTAGAAATCTTAGCAATTTCCCTGTGTTGCAATATTTCACATTCTCCTTTGTACAAATGTCATTTGTATATTTCACTCTCCATTTGTACACATGCAGATAGAAGTGTCAACACTATGATATCTATCAAAAGAATACAAGAGATGTTGATTAAGCCAAGGTGTGTAGATTTTACCTATAATTAATGGATACCTCTTCAGCATGTGTTTTCTTGATTTAAAGCAAATTTAAGGGCTATTCAATCTGCAGTCATGCAGAAAGGCTTTTATTCCTTTTCTCTTTACACAGCTTTAAATTGTTTATAAATCAACAGCACACAGGTGCCTTGATATGAATAGCTTATATATAGATATTTTGCATTTTAAAAATGGCACATGAACAGGTACACCAAAAATGAAAACAATTAACCACCTGGCCAAATAGAAGGAACAAAATTTCCTGTGTTATTCTGGTCAGCCTGTGATCAGCAGCACCTGAGACCAGGTTAGGAAAGCACCAAGATGCTTCCATCCAGGGCCAAGAGCTGCCCACCACCTTGCTGACAGTGCCCAGGGGGCTCCCAGCCTAGGAAGTGTGGCCACAGCTCTCTTCACAGAGGGCAGCAGGCACAACTTTCCCAGGAAAAATCCTGGCTGTGAGAAAGCTCAGAGAAAGAAAAACAATTGCTATGCCTTCTGGCTGTGTCTGTTGTTTGGCACATGTGGAATGTGTTATGGAGATTGTTTACCCAAAAGGGATTTCTTAATTGGACACTGGTGGTGGTGTTTGGATTGATTGACCGATTAGGTCAAAGCTGTGTCGTGACTGTCTGAAAGGGTCACAGGTTTTTCTTTAGTTTAGTATTAGTGTAGTATATAGTATATATAGTATAGCTTAATAAAGGATTTGTTCAGCCTTCTGCAGTCATGGAGTCAAGGATGTTATTCCCTGGCTGGGGGTCGCCTGCTATGATAAAGAAGGGCATGGGACATATTGGCCCAAGTGCCTTTTTACTTCTCCAAGTTGCTTCCAGCTCTCTGGTAACTATAGAAAAGGATGCCATACACCTTCTGAGGATGTTTTAATGGCAGTAAAGAAAGAGAAGTGCTGATGCACTGCTGATGACCATGTCCTTAGGAAGCATTTTCCACATTTTAACAGAAGCAGTATCCTTCAATAAAAACTGTAGGACAGAAAAATCTGCACCTGACCTTCTTAATTCAAGCAGCCTTTCACATTCCTGGAAGACTGAAATAGCTGTCATGATCTCTGAAGTCTCCTCTTCTATAAGTTCAAGCCATGTAGTTGACCAGCACCGAGGAGTACTTGATTTAACTTATTTACTGAAGAGAGAGATGTTTTTGTGTAGTAGGATGGGAAAGCCTTCAGTAACTGAGCTTCTCCTCCTAAAATAGCACTCGCTTTTTGAACGGGGGAGGACAAAGGGATGCCAAGTAGTCCCAAAATGCCATCCATTCCTAGAAATGTTTCAGTGCAGATGGTGCTGTGAAAACCGAACTATTCCAGGGATTCTAAGTGGCAGATGGAAGTACCCAAGCCTGTGTGAGCAGACAGCTACCTCTTCTCTTTTCTGGCTGGGCACAAACCATACTGATGGCCCAAGTGATTACAAAAGAGAAGTTGTGCCCAATTACCAGATCCTTGAGTTCAGTACTTCCTGCTGTGTCACCTTATCCACATAAATTAAAGGAACTCCATTAAAAAGTGTTATGACAACTTTGAGATGGTAACTGGCTATGTGAAGAAAGAGGCCCTGGAATTATCTCTGGATCTTACTAAACAAGGTAAATATATTTCTCTATATTATTCATGCTACAGCAGTTAAAGCTGCCATCAGCTTTCTCAAGTCAGTAAAAAAGGGGACTGCAGACCAAGCTATCTTTTTCTTTAAGTGCATTCTGATGTAATTTCTTGGTCAGTAACTTTTGTGTTCTCTCAGCTCCTGCAGAGACAAACTCTTAAATCTTTAACAGAGTCCTCAGAATTGTGCTGACACTATCTGCACTTCTCTTGCATTATGTAGTGGGACTTTTAACACATGGGGTATTCAGCATTCAGGTGAAGTGTCATCAGCTTTTTATAAATTAGTTTCTAAGCCAGTTTGGATACAGTGTGGGAGCTGTCTCTCTATCACAATCAGTTTAGAGATATATTTTTCTCTTTGTTAATAGATCAAAGAAAATGTATCTCCTAATAAAGAGATATGAATTTTTTCTACTTTTCAAAACTGTCCCAGTGGTTCATACGTGAGAATTTGCATTGCATTGCCAGAATTTTGCCATTGCATTCATAGGTAAAGGACAGAACTGAAGATCCCTCACACCCATCTGAACACTGAACAATAGAAACTATTTTTAAATAAAATAAACTTGCAGGAAACATTTAGGTTCAAGCAGAAGATAAAGATGTAGTCTAAGGTATGGAGACAAACACAGGAGAGCCCCTAGAGGCAACAGCATGCAGTCCTCTGGCTCTCTCTCAAGGAAAGCATTCCTGAATGTTTATGTCTGTTTATGTTTTCATCACTGACTCAGGAGACTGTGGACAACATACTTTGTCTTCTCTTGCTCTGCAACTCAGAGATAGTCCTTGTGTCTCTTCATCAAGGGCTGACAATCCCAAGGGAGAAGAGGCTGTAGCTAAATCACCTCTTTATGCCCTCTCTTCCATGCTTGTCACATAACTTACATCCAGTTGTTTTTTTTTTTTTTAGTTCTTGAAGGGTGCTAGGGAAGGTTATCAGGCAATAAAAATGTTTGCCTCAACTATTATTTGTTCTGCACAATGCATTTTCAGCTGAAAACAGCTTCCAGGGAAAAAAAGGGCAGAGTGTTGAATAGCAAGAAAGCCACAAATGGATCTGTAGCAGCTCATATTTGATAGCTATGTCCTGATAGCTATGTATTGCCCTTCCAAGGCACTGAAAGTCAAGCAAGTTTTGTATTTTCTACAAAAACAAACAAAAAGGAAACAAAACCCAACAATACACTATATTTATTGCAGGAGTCACACATTTAGAAATTATGTGCAGGCATTTCAATGCATCAAAAGGAGAATATATCTGTAGTGTTTTTTAGAACTTGTAATTCTACTGGTTTGAGAAAGACACTAGAGAGCATGAGATGACTCTACAAATATTTGAGTTTTGTGGAGTTCAGAGGAAGAAATCACACAGAGAAAAGAAATACCTGACTGAAGGGAGGGACTATGCTTGCAGGGGGCACAAGGGGAAAAAGGAGGGGTTGTGGAGAATCCCATGGACAGCTGGAAGGAAGCTTTAAAGGAAGGCAGGCTGTCTTGGAGAATCCTTTTTCCTATATAAGTGAAATTTCTGTCTGATTACAGTAAGGAACAGTTGTTTTTAACTTTGAGAAATTAAGCCAGGAGCAAGCTCTGAGCAGACTATCTGCCTCAAGCTCTTTAAAAGAACATTCTTCTGCTCTCCTGTCCAAATCACATTCCATGTAATGTAATGGGTATAGATATGACCATGGCAGACAGAAAGGGAAAAATCAAGACTTTTCCTGGCAAGGATAATTTTACAGGGCCTGATACAAAGGTGAGTCCACAGCAGGATACAGAAAGAAGATGCAGAAGAAAATGTCAGCCTGGCAGTAGAACATAACAAGGGAGGACCCCACAGTGCAGTGCTGGGGAATCTGATGGGATTTGTTCCTGTTTCTAGCAGCACTCAATCTCCTGGCTCTCAGGTGAGGAACACTCAAGACCAACAGCAAGCACACCCAGGGTATTTTTTTAGACTCTAAGACTCCATTAGCAGAACTCATAGGAAAATGGTCACTAGAAATATTAAAATAGCTCAATCCCTATATCAAAACAAATGAAAATTGCACCAAGCTAGGGTTCCTGAGGCCTTTCCTTCCCATAATACCTATTTGGGTAAAAATGATGGACAAGAGGAGCCCAGTAAGCCCACAAAATGGTAAACTATTTTGTTTGGTCTTCCCTCTTGTGTGGTGGGTGGGGACACTTCTTAGGTTACTTCTCTGCTGTTTATGACACTGTGGTGATCCAGAAAGCAACAGAAGCTGAATTTCTGTGTCTGTTTCTGTGTGGGGCTCTCCATGACCTTTCTGTATTCTCATTCTGGGGACCAACACGTGGAAAAAAATCAGGGTGTGCCAGTATTTAGGCAGTATATCTGGATGCTTAGTCTGTGTTTTACAGTTGCTGTATTTCCTAAAATATCTCTCTTGATAAAAATTAAGCTAGCCAGAACATGGTCATCTATAAACATATGAAGAATTTAAATGAAGAAAAGTTTGTAACTCCAGTAAAATTTCTTTCAAACATAGATATTTTCTAATTCAGGGTCTGATAAATGAAGACAGAAAAAAAAGTCCTCTGAATTTTTTGTGCAATTTTCCTTTACAGATGAGATTAACTGTAAAATGCTACTGAAGGTTAATAGTTTGAAACTGTGAGGACACATAATAATATATCAATTAATCTCAGTATCCAGCAGCTGTGATGTGCAAAACAGTTCATACAGCTAAACAAAACAACAGATTCATTGGCTTTTTAAACATTAATGCAAAGAATTAGCTTAATGGCATCCTATCATCCATGGTTTGCCTGCAGGACCTACTTCATAATTTTTTTTCAGAGATTAAGATGAAAAGAACACACTTGTTATTCAAACAGAACTGTTCCCTGCTTGAGCTACTTGCTATTTCTCACAGCATCACAGCAAATTATTTGTCTGAGTCCAGTATATTAACTGAAATTGATAGACTCACACTCAGGAATGCTCATTCCCAATGCCCATGGCCCCAGGTTGTTCCTCTGATGTTGTACATTCAGTCTCTGAAGTAGTCTGGGGTTTTGCCCAGATTAATACAGAGGTGCTCTGCCCACGCAGCCCATCTGCTTCCCTCCACCCCAAATGTATTGGGGTAATCAAGTTCAGGGAGCTCAGCCATGGGAAGGCACATGTGGGGTGTTGTGTCCAGTTCTGGGCTCCTCAGCACAGGGAGCCATGGAGCAGGTCTGGCTGGAGCATCTCTCTTGGGAGGAAAGGCTGGGGGAGCTGGGCCTGCTCAGCCTGGAGAAGAGATGGCTGAGAGGGACCCACATCAATGTCTGTCATCAGGAGGGGTGCTTCAGAGGGGGCTGATAACCAGCAATAGGACAAGAGGCAACAGGCAGAAACTGATGT
The DNA here is from genome assembly GCF_022539315.1 of Serinus canaria. Taxonomy (NCBI): domain Eukaryota; kingdom Metazoa; phylum Chordata; class Aves; order Passeriformes; family Fringillidae; genus Serinus; species Serinus canaria. Next base: position 24,271,767 of record NC_066316.1, read on the forward strand.
ACAGGGAATTCCACCTGAACGTGAGGAAGAACTTCTTTACTGTGCAGATGACAAAACACTGGAACAGGATGTCTAGAGAGGTAGTGGAGTCTCTCTCACTGGAGATATTCAAGCACCACCTGGAGGTAATCCTGTGCCATGGGCTCTGGGATGGCTCTGCCTGAGCAGGAAGGTTGGACCAGGTGGCACACTGTGGTCCCTTCCAGCCTGACCCATCCCGTGATTCCGTGGGAGTGGGAAAGCCAGGCAGTTCAGGGATGCTCCATAAGATACAGGCTCATTGGGCAAAGCCAACAAGCCCTGCTCCAAAACAGAAAAGTAACAGCACAAACTGGCCCACAAGGCAGAACTGGAGGATGAATTATTCTGTTTGAGATTTTATTAATTTCTCAATGTGTTCCTTCTGATTATTCCACAAAACCAGGGAGGGTTTAGTCATCAGCAACCATAATGCTGATTTCAAACCCTCCATGGACAGAAAGGGTTTTCTACAAAAACATTATTCTTTATTTAACTTTAAAAAAAGTTATTCAGTTCTTTGCTTGTTTAAATTTTCCATGCAGTTTGTGTGCCATGGTCTAGTCTAATTTCTCCATGGGATGCTGAATTTTAGCAAGAATTGCATTCATTTCAAATCTCCATATCCTACAGTGAGTAATGCAAGAATTTTCCAACTTGGAGAACATCATGGGAAGAGTCTTTGCATTTTTACATTGAAGTTTATATTTGTAGAAAGAAGCAAAGTTGGTTTGTAAATGATCGGAGCAATATAATTTTAATTTTTGTGGATAAATCTTTGGTCTCAATGCTCTTCAGAGGACTGGGAGACCCTTGTGCTGAAACCAAAAGCAAATTGAGACTTTAGGACCTAGCATTAGGTGACAATGGCAACTATTATTTATGTGAACACTTCATTTGTGCACTAAAAGACAAAAAAAATTCAGAAGAAAAAAGCACACCTATGTAATCTGAGCCCCTGTGGTTTCTTCCAGGAAGGAGATTTCTGTACCTTTCAAGCTCTGAACTCCAAAATTGCCTTGGGATAGCTATGGGGTCTTATACCTGGGACCTGGTTTGTTGTGCATGGTGCTTTGCAGTTTACAACTCATCTTACTATTAAAATTCAGCACTAACAGGACAAACAAGCTACTTTAGATACTTGACTTTTTGTTCCTTGGAGATGAGTTGCCTGTGAGTGTTAGGTTTCTTTAATATGTTTTTAATGTGTCTCTACTTTAAAGAAATGGCTGGTATGCCATTGCTGTTTTCTTGTTCTGGTGAGTAATGAAGCTTGGCTGGAAGAAAGGAAACACAATTCTGGTGAATAAAATTTGTTTACAGTGAAATTAAGCCTGGTCTGCTTTGCTTCATGGTAGTTAAACAAAAAGAGTTTGCTTTCTTAGCACTGGTTCAAAGTTTGAAACTCCATGGTCTGTGGTGTAGGAAGGAGAGGATTTTTGGCCACTTTAGTGACGGAAATAAACAACTGCCAAGCTCAAAGCACCAGTGGTCTCCTCTTCTTAACATTTACACATGATGCAACAGAGATGGCACCTTACCATTGGGTTTTGGTATTTCACAGTTAGACATCTCCTTGAAGAAAAAGTAAGTTTCTTCAGATAAATATGTTTATCTTCAGATGAACATGGGACCCATTTCCTAAAAGGTATTGTAAACACATCCTTGTTTACAGTGGAACAATTCTGAGCACAGACTTGTATTTGAGGCTGGGGAAAACACACTCAAGCATCTAGACAACAGCTATAAATTAATCAGGAAATGTTTGGAAGTCTCTATTTCTAACCAAGCTGATTTCAGTGTTTGTGTTAGAAAACTGACTTTCTCTGAAGTGCTTTTGGTGTCCTTATGAAACCCTGCTTTAGCAATCCACCCATGCCCATGCCTCTGCCCTTTATATTCAGAACTGCTTTTGTTCCTAGGGTTTGTGCCAAGAAAACTAAACAGACTATTGGAAATCTTGAGGGCATCAGTACAAGGGGTGTCTGCTTTCATTATTTGTTTATCATATGCTGTAATTTGGTTATGAGAATAATAACAATTTTTGAATGTTAATGAAACAAACAGCCAAACTTTGGTTGTTTGGGGTTTTTTCCCCATTAATTTTTAGCCAGCTCTTCTCAGATCTGTGTGAGAGTTGGAGCCTTAACCTTGCAATTCAGCTTCTTCAATAATTCATAATACAATAAACATGCAAGGGCTAAAGCAATGGGATTCCCCTGCTTGTGGAAAACAGATCTTCCATCTGTATTTAATATTTAAACACTCTCAAGCTATTAGTTGTTGGAACTGGGAAACCATGGGAAATCACTATTCAGCCATGCTGATCAATACAATATAAGAAACAATTTATACACATTGGTCATTATCAGTTGCCCTTTTTGAAGCTGCAAATTGACTCAGTCTTCAGAAGGAACTAGTTGCCAGCAGAGCTGGTTCACATCATTCTGGCATTCAACAAAACAGGGTAACTCCTCATTTGTATGCTTTAAAATTCATCACAGCAAGGCTTCAAGTAAAAAAGGTCTCACTGGAATGTCATCAGTAATTGGCTTTTTGAAGAAGATCCACAGTGGAATTTTAGGAGCAGAACATGGTCTGTATATCACAAAATACTGAGGGGTAAGACAGCTGATAGCAGTTGCTGCTGCCAAAAGCATTCCTCCTGATGGACTCCAAAGCCAGGGGGCTCTGCCTGTGTGTGCAGTGTCTCCATCCTCATTTTCAGGTTCTGTTCTACATGTGATAATTATATTTGTGCATGTATTACAGGCCTTGTTGTTAATCTTGCCATCTTTTGAGATGTCAGAGGCTGTAGGTAACATTTTTGGAATTGCTAATCATGATCAGGGTGTCAAAAGAAAAAGGAAATTTCTAACAGTGAACAAAGTGTAAGCAACACTGGGTAATACGAAAATATATTTTTATCTCTAGGTTTGGATGACATCTGCTTAATGCCTTATCCAAATCCAAACCAAAGAAGATAAGGATGTTAAGTAGAAAAAAGCAAGGCAAGTAACAGGATAATTACTAAAGGGAAAGTCAACAAAAGACTCAACAAAACAGTCATTCTGCAGGAGTAAGAAGGATTAACAGAGTCAGAGATTCAAACAAAAAATTGGGGTTTTTTTGTCCTGATCTTAAAGGAATGGCACAGGAGCTGTTTCTGCTGGCTCAGGAGGAGCTGACCCTTTGTTCCCTGGCTTCTCACAATTACCTCTTTGGCATTGCCAATATCTTGGAGACAGATTGCCACTGAAATCAGTGTAATGAGCCAGAGCATCCAGGCCCTAAGGTGCTCTGAAAGCATTAATTCTTTGCTTATTTTAATATTATATTTGCAGTCTGTGGTGGAATCGGTGCAAGGAGGGTGAGGAGGGCAGTTTTTAATGTCCTTCAGGACTGAAAAGAACCAAGCTGAGATGTATGGGTCAATTATAGTAGACACAACTTCTGAAACTAAGAATTAATTGAGTTTTGTTGTCCAGATAAGGTAAAATAGAATTACAGGTAAAATTAATGAATTTTATTCATTATGAAATGGCTTTCAGTCAGTCTCTAAGTTATAGCATTTTACATTTAGATAACAAGAGAAACATCACAAAAAAGCATGGGTCTTGCAGACTGATTCCCCAAAGGACTCCTAGAATAATTGGAGCTACTGAATTAACAGGACATCCATCAAATCCTTGTACCTGTCTCTGAATATTATTTTCTATGCACTGGTAGTAGTGGACTGGGTTTTTTGTTTTGTAATAAGTGGTCACAGAAAGGAACCCCTGTGGTGCCATAGCTGGCAGGTGGCCTATCAAACCATGTCTGGTGGAGATAAAGGTTCATTTTCAGCACCAGATCTACCTGAGTGTTTAATCCTTTCTTCACTGCCACCACGGAGGGAGAAGCATGGGAATGGACAGTGCAAAGGGAGTGCATTTAGGACATACTTACTGCCTGACCATTTTTAATTTAACAAGTGACTGGCAATACCTAGAGATGGTGAAAACAAGTTCTGTCTTTACATCCTACCAGGAGAGGGATTGTATGGCCAGAGGAGTAGAGCTTTATTGAAGAAGAAGTGAATATCTGAGCAGCAGGGGAAGTCAGCTTTAATTCTCTCCTTGCTGGGCTATAAATCCTAGTTCTTCTACGTGGGTTGAACAGGGTTACAGAAATAGCTTTTTCAGACAGGTGTGGGTTTTTCTTCGGGCATGAAAGCTGTAAAAGTCAGAGCACAAAGGAAAGCTATTTGAACTCCTCATCTAGCAAGTGTATTAATAAAGTCTGGGATGTTGGCAAAGGGCTCCTAACTCTCCTCATTTCTAAATCAGCAGGGTAAGCCGAAATAACTGTCCCATAAAATGAAATCGTTGCAAGAAAGTAAAAAAGAACTCTTGCCTGAAATTTTGCAATACTTTTTGACACTGTTTGCCAGTAGTCAAGCAACATTTTCTCATATGGAGCAAACTATACAGGTGCTATAAACCTCAAGATTCTCAGAATACAAATTAACCCAAAACTGGGTTGCATGGCAAGTACTCGTGTCATCACGCAGGAGAGAAACTAAGAGGAAAGGCCTTGGAAAACATGATTATAACGTACTGGAAGAGAAGAACAAAGGCATCTAAAGGTGCTCTTTCCATGTCATCCAATTTGAGTGACACCAGTAATTGGTATTGACCACTGTATTGACAACCTTAGACTCATCCTGACAGCACAGTATGGGCTGTTTTTTCACCACAAGCCATTTTCTACCTGGTAAAATTCAGATATCAGGATCAAGAAAACATGACATAACTTATCCCCAGAATTTTCTGAAATACATAAAGACCAGCTGAGGGAGCCTTAAGTGTCATCAGAAGCTGCTGTGACTGATAGCCAGTCTCAAAGAAGACTTTGACACTCACTCAGAAATACTGGGACTTCAGATGTCATCAACTATTGCTAGTATTGTTAAGTGGAGTTCTGCCAACAGATGAAAGGGAACCAGGGCAGGAGCATCAAAGATGATATAATGTTCAGAAAATTCTGAACTAGTCAATTAACAAGAGGAAAACAAGCTATATAATCCTAGATCAAAAGTAACAAATTGAGACCTCTAGATATAATTAGCTGAGTTGTGTTGGGATTTCTTTAACAACTGCCATGGCATCTTTTTATATCATCAGAAAGTTGCCCACTTTTGACTCCTTTGAATATGCTCTCTCTTCTCTAAGCTTGCTAATTAGCAGCAAAAATGCAAAGGAAGTGGGAGACTTTTGCATTCAGCGAGAGAAAAGTAAGTAAACTTGTCATGTCTGCATTCAGTGGCACAGATAAAGTTCTGGTTTAAATCCTTGTTTAACTTCTGGGTGAGGCCTTGCTCTCTCTCCTTTGGATGTGAAATTATATCAACAAAACTGGTTTTACACATGGTTTTCTTTACTCATCATCCAGGACCAACTAGATGTCTATGTAGATTTCAAGGTGATCATGCCCTCTGTATACCTTCTGCCCTTTCATGGCATTCCAATCAAAGAAAACATGTCTTTAGTTGAAGAAAATAAACTTAGAGTAGTTTAAGGATAAGTATATGCTTACCTGTCACCTTCCACAGCAGGTGACCTTCAGGTGTGGAGCACTACCCACAGCTGAAACCACCTTGTGTGGATCTGAGAGAGTGGTGCTTTCAGGTGGTTAATAAAGTCTCCCTCATGTAGTAGAAATCAGTGGACAGAGGAGATATTTCAGGCTTCTTGACTCTGAACTATCCTGAGCAACACTACAACAATTCTTTACATGTTACCAGATAGAAGAGAGAGACCTTGCTGTAGGATTTTCCTATTTGGAGACCAAATGCCATATCTCTTGCCTCAGGGAAAGCTGAAAAGGGTCTATCTGCTGCCTAATTCCCACCAGTTCCTGGCAGTGCCAAGCCCACCACTTTACTATCTAAATCAGAAGGCTAGGATGCTACCTTGGATGCTTCCTCTTGCTGATAGAGTCTCTGAGGTGGGTCCAGAGGAGCTTTTCCTACAATGAGGTTTATATTCATGATATTGAAATAAAGTACTTTGTTCTTCAGGAGCCTTCAGCAGTATTCAAAATGTTCCAAATTGGCACAATCTGCAATTATCTTCTGAAATTACAAATATATCATCCCATGATAGATATCTTTTATCAGACTGTATGAACAATTGTTAAAAAATCCACCTCAGCTACCTCTTCTTGAATTAATCTCTATGGAACCAAGAATTTAGGCTACTCAATTGTAGCACTATGGATTGGTTTGTACACCTCAGTCTCCAAATGTGTTTTTCTGAGTTATATTCTTTTTAATTCAGAAAAAAAATAAAAAGACACATTAGTAAGACACATTTAATTCAGAAAAAAATAAAAAGACACATTCCATTTTGTAGCAACAGTACTGAGCAGTTTCCATGGATATATCATTTGTGGGAGCAGGAAGTGTTCATTTTACAATTAAATGATAGGAAGTAGTTAAATTTTTGATCAAACACATATTAGAGCATGGAGAATTCCCAGTCAAGTGCTTCACACTGTTAAAAATAGGAGAAGCAGTTCAGAATCCGTGCAGTGCTGTCTGGAGTAATGTGTGGAGAGAGGGGGAATATGCAGAAAGCAAAAAGGAGTGTCTGCAATTTGCACTGGTGAAAGACTCCAGTTTTTGGCTCCCATATGGCAAGGATTGAGCAATGGCTGGGTTTGGCTCAGGCTTGCAGGCTGACCTCAGCTGCTCTCCTTGGCTCATCAGCCATGAGAACCAAGGTAGGATGTGATGACTGCAGTGTTTTACAATTATCTGATTATTGGGCAGGGAAATTATGATCAAGTCCTGAAGATCAGCCTGCACTGGGGCTACTGCTATGCCCCCTTTACTGACCCCAGCCCCAGTGTGGATTTGGTGGCCCTGCTCACAGTGAGCTCCAGTACCTGCTGTAGTATGGCCACAGGGATAAATAACACAGCACAGGATGACCAGATGCCTGGAAAGTCAGTAAATATATAGGAATTATTCTATGTGAAGGACTCTGTATTGCTGCAATTAGGGTGCTGGGGATACTACAGTTATTCTAAGCTGAAATCAGCCTTGTAGGTCCCAAAAGAGTATATACAGGCCCTAGTAATTTTTTTGGGGAGAAAGTGTTGAAAAGCTCTAAGAAGCTGGGCTGAGGGGAGGAGGCTCAGCAATGGGAGAAGAAGCAGTAAGTGGGAAGCTGCTGTGGGTGTGCTGCTATAAAGGAGAATGTGTAAAGATTCTTGAGCTAACATAGGAAAGGTCCAGAGAACAGAAGAGGGCAGGTGTGAGGTTCCTTGGCGTGGGGAAGAAGCAAGAACAGGATGATTCCTCAGGGCTAGAGATTCTGGCCCAAGCAGTGGGAAGGACTGGTGGAGGTGGTGGCAGCCTTCTGAACATATATAAACTTAAGGCAAGATCTTGGAGCAGAAAGCGCAAGATCTGATGACAGATTTACAGAGATATTATCAGCAGCATGTGTGTGTGTGCCCACAGAAGGTGTCAAGAAACCTTCTGGTTCTTACCTTTCAAGAGGAGCCTGCCTTCTGCTTAGTGTTTGAACCAATGTGTCCTTGCAACTTTGTCTTTTCCTGTTCCAGTTATTCCTCAAAAAACTTAAATCCCTGCACAAGCCAGTGCTAGGTAGTTGGTGTGTTTCTGCTTTTCTTAAAAGAAACAAAAGAAATGTGGAATTACTGTTATTAGACTTGGAATCAAGGTACTGAAGGAACTCTGTTTATCTGAAAGTTTTAGTGGTCTTGCTTTTAACCTATTGGATGAGTTGCTCCTCTTCAGAAATCCTGATTCTGACTTGTCATCTTCCAAATCATAAAACTGAAAAGGAAAACAAAAAAAAAGGGATAGTTTTTTTTTAAAAAAGGCTATTTTTTAGCCATTATAGTATTTATATAAGCACTAGAATTTCTGTTTCTCTGAAATAAAATTTGAGAATTTTAGATATATTGGACCTTTAAAGAATGCACTATCATAAGACTCATGATTATAATGCAAGCTTAGGGTGCAAAAGTTAAAGTCTTTGACATAAAAGAATTAGGAACCTGAGTATTTTTTCTTACAAAATTTTTTCTTAGTCAACCTGGCTTAAAGTCAACTCAAATCTGCAGTGGTGAAAATTCTTTGTATGCATTTGTACCTCTACAATATGCTGGTCTGAAAGGAAATTTGCTTGAGTACTGCTTTATGCGTATTTCTGCATATTAGTGAGCCCATGACTTGGGAAGTGCCAAGGAAAAATCCACTTAGTTTGGGGGTTTAAGTAAGACTGTGGTTATGCTGAGTCTGGCTTCTCAGAATACCAGAAATAAGCCGTAATTTTGCCTTCAGACACTCTAACCAGCTTTGATATCTGTTCTCCTTTCCCACTGTAAATTATAGAACTATAATTTTAGTACCATTTGCAACAGTTTGCCTCAGCAGTGTGGTGAGGTATCACTAAGTGTTTTGTGAAATTACCTCCCTGTGTGAGATAAAAATCCCATGAAAAATGTGAAAGGTCATTAGGCTTGCATATCATAAACCCATTTTTCTCATGGGTTCTTCATGATTTCCTACTGGGCATCAAGAGCAGAGGTGTTAATTCCATTTATTTGCAAGCAGAAAATCAAATTTGCTTATGAAATTCTAGCTTCCAACTTTTAGACAAAGTTTAAAACTCTCTGCCATTGAAACACCTCTGGAAAATAAAGTCTTTTTAAGATGCAGAGATGGAATCTTCAGACAGAGGCATTTTGAATACATTGGAGCCCTTCACACAATCTGTTTGCACTAGCACAAAGAGAATTCCATGGCCAGTGCAGAGATGGCTGTGAGGAGAGGACCTAGTCAGAATTATCAAGGAGCCACACTTTTCAGAAAGTGGGGAAGGCCATCAGGCTAGTCATTCTTTTCCAGTTCCTTGTGCTGCTTCAGAATGTATTTTCTAGTTTAAAATATGACTGCTCCAGGGTAGTGGACCTTTAAAGACATTGCTTTCCATGTGGATTTTCTTCTGGTTTTCTTTTAATTTTTGGAGTTGTGAATGAAAGAGGAGTTGGGTGGATTTTGAGCCTTCCTTGGTCTTTTGCAGTAGCATAGACAACATGCTGAGAGGAAATTACCTTGTAAATAAGAGTGCTTCAGAAAAATGGCATTTTCTTTAATAGCAAAGCATCGTGATTCCCCCAAGAATTTGTGTTATTACTGCTGGTAGCTGTTAGGGGACACTGAGCAAACATTACCACATAATAATAAGGCTTGACTTATAGTCAACAAAGGCTAAATTCCTCTCATTAAGAGAAAGAAATTATTTCAAAATCAAAGTCTGGCTTAAGCCATGTGCCACATTGCTACTAGACTGGCACAAAGTCACATGGAGAACAGGAATAGGGCTGAAAAACAGAGGGTGGAGGCAAAGAATAATTTTTACCATCCTCCTTGTTCTTTCTGAAAACAGGATGGAGAAGAAAAAGAATTTTCTAGATATGTAAGAGAAAATCAGCTCATAGATTTCCTGACTGGAGAAGGTCACAATGTTTTTGCTTTGTAAAGGGGGACCAGTGTTAAACTTCTCAGCCTGAGGCTGGGAATGAGGAGCCCCAGTTCTGTGACATTTCCCTGGAGCAGGGACTTCCAGAAGTCACGTTGAAGGACTTCAGATAAACTTATAGGCTGTCAGGAAAGGATCTTTTTACTCTCCTTTCAATTTTTGTAGGTGCATCAATGGTTATGCAAAGTAACTAAATACAACTCAGCTTCTCCAGGTGTGTTTCCAGTTTCCAAGAGATGTCTGATTTTTGTCACAGCTTGCATATTTGATTGACAAATTAGAAGCATCAGATCACTGTTGGATACTCATAAATCATTTGGTTTGGTGCTGAGCAATGCGTGACAGGGACAGTGTTTCAACAATGTTTGCTGCAAGGGAAAGTTGGTGACTGAAACCAGAACAGAAAACTATCTATCCACTGCTCATATTTTTTGGGTGAACATGAAGTGTAAATATCTTCCACAAGGACCTGAAGGAGAAACAGACCTATTCCAGCAGAGTATGAAGTTATATCTTTTTAATATTTAATTACCCATAGACACCTCTTGCTGGGTTTGAATTTCCACTTGAATTCTATAACTTCTTTCTAAAACCCTCCTGCTAATAGTTTTTTATTCTATTCCATGTTAAGAGAATAAAAGCATGAAATGGATAGAGTTTTAAAATTATTGTTATTTAAAATTATTGTTATTTGCCTAGAGTGAAAATACAAATATTTCTTAAAATCTGTTAACACTGTAAAGAATATAATAATATAAGGTGAAAATTTATAGGTGTCTAAAAATTTGTTTTCTGCAGGAATTTTCATCTTCCATAACAGTGAATAAGAACAATGACAATTTTGTAAAATAGTCAGAGTTTTATTCTTTAATCTTTAGCCATAAGTATTTTATTTAGATAAGAGGAGGAAAATGGCTGAAGGGAACACATGCTGCTTTAAGTGCACATACCATTTAAAAAATCTTTCTACGTATAAGCAGACATTTTTGTTATAGTTTTCTTAGAAGAAAGATCTGGTTCTCAAAAGCAATGACTGATGCCAAGTGCTTCCATGGAAGGGCTACTCCCCTTGATGGCTATCCCATGGAAAAGCACAGGATAACTTAAAAGTTCTCCTAATAGGATAAACTAATCATGAGACAAAATGAGACTTGGAGGTTGCAAGAAAAAAAGTTTAAAGAAATTTGTGGCCTCCTACAAGGGACAATTGTCCATGATGGACATCTTTAAATGTTTTATGAAAAATCCTTTCCTTAGGAAAAATCCACCAACATGTTTTATGAAAAATCCTTTCCTTAGGATTTTTCCCCTCCTGAGAAACTGAGAGGCCTCAGGAACAAACTGTAAACAATTCTTATCTGCTGCTGTGGAATGCAACAGGGGAAATCTCTGATTGGCCTCATCAGGCTGTTTCCAATTAAGAGCCAATCCCAGATCACCTGCCCAGACTGTCTCGGTCAGAGACAAGACTTTGTTATTCATTCCTTTTCTATTCTTAGCTTAGCCTTCTGATTAAATCCTTCTCTCTATTCTTTTAGTATAGTTTTAATATATTATCTATCATATAATAATAAATCAAGCTTCTGATACATGGAGTCAACTTTCTCGTCTCTTCCCTCATCCTGTGACCCCTGTGAACAAGACAACATTTAAAAGTCCTCTTTTCATAGAAATTAGAGAAGTTACTTCTCTGGTGACAGTTTACTACTTGAGTGGGTGGAGCAAGACTCACAGTGAAAATTTTACTGAATACCAAAAACACCCTCCAAGAGTAATCTAATAATTCATACTCATTGTAACATCTGTCTAGATAAAATATCATTTTTCTTCTGTTTACATTTTTATAGTCTCTTCACTATACCAGATATCATTTTGAAATTGCTGACAACCTCCACCTCCATAAAGAGACTGTTTTAAATTTTTTACTTTTGGTTTGGAACCATATATAACACTCCTAGAGTTTAATTTATACCTATCTCCTGGTAAATGGAAATCCAGCAGTGAATAATTGGGATCAATCCTGCTGAGCTGTAAGGCAGAGTTATCACACAGAGGGGGATTATAAAATCTTAGACTTGTTCAGAGGGGGAAAGGATGTGTGTCTGTGTGTCAGATTGGGGTTCCCCACCAGTCTGGCAGGTCCCACCACAGAGAAAAGGGAAAGGAGGAATGTTAGGGGGGAGAACCACCTTCTTTCCATGGCATTTTGGAAGTACTTCCTGATAAAGACACCAGCTGCTCAACTGAACAGAGACAGGTAGACAAAAAAAGGAACTTACAAATGAATTATTTGTGGTCTTTCAGCCGTGGTGGTACAGGAATTTGTATGTTTGTGCATCAGGCTGACCCGATCCTCTGTCACTGTTTTTATGAGTCAATGCTCCTCTCAAGGAGTGTCTCAAGCTTAAGAAACAGCCTTTCTGAAACAGAAATATTTCCTTTTTCTAACCTTTCCTGCATAGGAGTTAAATGTGACTCCTGAAAAATCAACAAATGTCCAGTGGTAATGTACCAAAACTCTTTCCCATTAGGAAATACGTGAAGATAGCCAAAGTCAAAGGATGACAGGGAAAAGAGGGGATAAAAACAAAGAGAAAGGACAGGATAGAAAGTGAAAAGGAAAGAACTGTTTGAAGAAGAGGCCTGGGATCCAGGAGACCACAAGAAGAACTTCAGAAGACAGTTTCTCTGAGTCTTGAGCAATAAAATTCAAATGGAAAAATAAGAAATAATTCAGGGAAAGGAAAAGAGATGCATGGAAAATGAAAGGAAAGGGGCTAGGTGACAATTGGAACAAAATCTGTAGAGAGTAATCTAGCAAGGAAACTAATCTGAAAATAGGAAAAAGGACAGAGCATAAGGGAGCTGGGTGGACAGGGAGCTGGAAAAGGCAGATGGATGTGGCTTTGCCAGGACAAGATGTGCACATTTATGAGGAGACATCTGTCTCCTCATAAGTGAATTGAGGGTCTTGAGAAGACCTCTCTGAGTTTTGTAAATCTTGGATTTTGCTGAAGCTGGCAGATGTCTCCCAGAAATATCAATGATATACTAGTCTTTTTGAAGCTCTGTTTCCCTGGAGTTTGGCCCCAAAAAATGTAATTTGACATTTTTTGCTATCACCTTTGTGTCTTTAAGTATGCACTTCATATAACAGCTTTATAATATTAACAAGCTGATGACAGCTCATTATACATTATTAGACAAAGATTTTATTGTTGTGGGTGAGAAATATTCTCATTATTCATAGGTATCAAGGGCACTGTTGTGTTAGGCAAATAATTCTAAGGAAGTGTTGATAAAGTGACACATCCTTTGAATTTTGCTGCACCATATTTCAGAGAAATTTGTGCAACCTTGGGGAGATCAAGTTCTACCAGTAATGTGACATGTAATTGCTCTTCTCTATCTTAGCAAAGTCTTATTGCATTATTGAATCCTGGGATATCTTTATAAAGAGAGTTTAAAATGTGTTTGGAAAATCTTTCATGAACTTGAGGTCAAACAGTTAAACCATTGTGTAGCACCATACATCTCTGGACACTCATAATCTGAAGATGTCAGAAAGACATTTTTTGACCCAGGAAAGAGCAGGATGACTTCATACTGAAGCTTTCATTAGTTTGTCTCTAAAACAAATTTTGTTTTTAAAAAATGAACCTTGGTAAAAAGAATAATTTATGTGATAATTTCTACTACTAAAAAAACTTCAAACCCCCAATTCCCCATAAAAACTGAAAATTTGCAAACAAGCAAAAAAAGTACCAGGTTACAACTAACTGTTCTGCATACACAGTATTTCATCCTAAAATCCCTTTTTCAAGCATGCTTAACACATTCATGTTGGCTCTGATTTTGATCTCAGCATGGGAATTGGCTGGAGTGGTGCTACAATCATTCTGGGAGGAGGCTCTTTGTCAGTCATTAGACTCTATGACAATTTTTGTTCTTCATAAATGCCCAATCTATTGCAGAAATTACTTCACTGTCTCTCGGTTTTCAGGGGTGAATGATGACAAAACCAGCACTTAAATCATGGGTGGTAAAAGCTGATCTCTGTAGCCAGGAGAGGGCTGCTGCTTTCAGCCAGCATAGTGCTGGCTTCAACATCACTTTAGAGCAGTTCCACTGACCAGGAGCCAGCCTCAGGCATGGCTCACATTTTATGGGATGAACATATTTATCTCATATTCAGTTACTAAGGAAGACAAGAAATGGAAGTTCTTAAATAAGGGAAGTTTTAAGATGAAATGCTCTAAACATACACAACTGAACATTGCACCTTTTTTAAGATCAGCCAACTGTAGTGATTCCCACCACCAGCCTTGTAACCCATCTACTTATTAAGTTAAATATCTCAGCTAAACCATGTTTGCAAGAATCTGAGACGTGAATAAAATAACCTAGATGCAGGTTAGATTAATAATAAAAAATATGACCTAGATGTCTAAAATACAAGAGGGGATTAAAAAAATATTCACAATTTAAAAAGCTGTGAGAATATTCTGTGATTTTTTTCATAAGTGTATAAAGCTTTGGTGTGTGCTCCAAGCTCTAGGTTCAAATTCAGAAGAACACAGCAACAGATACTCATCATTAGACCAAATTCTTTTGTGCTTTTACAGGTGAGCACTATTCAGGAAAACTGGTTTAATGTGGTTAATGTTGGAGTAAAAATATTAGGAAGGATTCTTTATGAGAGGCTTTATACAGGGTTAAAAACCAGCTTAAACCATGCATTGTCCTTCACAGTCCTATTCAGTCATCCTTTTTCTCCAATAGTTGTGATTGGCAAAGGACTACTATTACTCTACCCATTATAGCTCCCACATATTTCAGATTGCATTATTTTTCTTATTAAAGCGGATGTGTCTCTGAAGAGATAAAAATGAGATGACAAATATCTGCATGCTACAGTGTGGAAAGTCACTTCAAGCTTCATCTTGTTCTGTGCAAAGGCAAATGATGCAAAATTTTCCTCTCTGGGGAGAAAAAGATATCTTTGTGTGCCAAGATGCTTAGAGATCAAAGGTATCTCTGTGTCACTGAGACACTGAGATTCATGGACTCATAAAATGAGATAACAATTCTTTTTCTAGTCATTTTTATGTGTTCCCAAGGAAGTAAAGCTGTTTCCTACTTCTGTTCTCCTTGATGTTGGTCATCTGCAGGAAATATCTTACCAATGACTTTCTAAACTATGAGAACTAGTCCCTGAAGGTTCTTCTACCAGCTTCTGGAAGGAGAATGTCCACTGGCACAGCACAGACAGTGCCACTGGCTTTCCCCTGGGCAGGTGGGTACAGTGAGGTGGGTTTTGGTGGGAACTGCTCTGCCACAAGTTGTGAGTGTTTGGCCAGGCACAGGGGCTGGGTGGCAGTGACAAAGTGGCTGCCCTTGGCATGAAGCTGCCCCTCACCCTGTACAGGCTGGCACACAGATGTGAGAGGAGTGGTGCCACACTCTGCCTGAGCTAGGCTTGTTATTAGCTCCTTACTTTCACAAAGACTCAATTACAGCAGGGATTGCTTTCAAATAATTAGCAGCAAATTTCCTCCTTGTAACAACAGAAATCTAATCTAAGCAAGAGCCAGAAGCCACACTTCCTCTCTCCCTGAAAGACACTGCTGGGCTCAGATCACACACTTCTCAGACACTCACTGAAACCAGACTGAAAGCAGAGCTGCTGTGCTCCCTGAGCAACACCAAACTTGTCTCCTCCACAGAGGCTTTTGTCTCACCCAACTCACTGGGAAGGTTGCAGGTTTTCTCTTTTTCCAGCACATACATAAAGCTCATGCAAGCAGCTGTGGAGTGTGGGGTTGTTTCTTTCAATCCACTCCCTTGAAGGTCACTGGGTTTCTAAGAAACACTGTGAGTAGGCACTGACTTCTGCTCAGCCTTAGAATCTTGTGGGGCTGAAATTGGGATGCACAGGTTCTAGGTGCAAAGACAGGTCTTGGCTCACATTCAGAGAATGTTCTGACTGAACGACTTGTAATTCTTTCCATTAGTGCTTTTCCCTCTATTTCCTTTACATTGTACTGCAGATTTCCAGCTTTTGACTTATCCAAAATGGGTCATCTGGTCTTAGGGGAGTCAAGATGAAAAAGCAGAAGGTAAGATGAAAAAACTCCCTTTACACCATGACAGGCAGTGGTGCCTGCCAGGATCTGCAGATGAGTTAGAAGTCAGACTGTCAAAATGTCTTCTGTCATAAGAGGGGAGGCCAAAACTCTCCCTTGCTGTTTCCTGAGAGGACCTGCAGAGATCAGCTCCTCAGCTTGTCCTTGCTGCCCACCAGTGTGATGGCTGTGAAGCCCCACATAAGGACAGACAGACTGAGCACACCTTAGGGGTGGCTCTCAAGTCTAGCAGTATTCTAGAAGCAAGAAAAAGTCATCTGTATTGTCAATCTGTTCTGTCTTCATTCTCACAGTAAGGATTTTTCCTAAATATATCTTTATGAAGTTTGGAAGCAGCCTTTAAAGACTAGGAGACCCTCTCTTTCCTTTGTGTTAACAAAAGGAGAAAGGAGAAGGTGATTTTCTTTGTCCTGCTCTCTTCCTCGTCCTTTTTTTCCCCTGTTATATTATTATGATGTGCTCATACTCTCTCAAGATTAAAATTAGTCCATCTCAGCTTTTCCAGCTAGCTTTAATTATGGGTTTAATCAGTGTTTGCAACACATGCAGACATTATTCTTATTTATATGCATAGAAGCCATTCTGATTCATTACCAAGGCAGACTTGAGGTTACCATCTATTGTTGTCAAGCTTAAACTTTTGACACAGGCTGTTATTTTACTAAACATTTAAATTATTAAATGAAAGAATAATATGACAACATGACAAATAAAGTCCCTGGAAAATTACTTTTTTTCTACTTAATACAATTTTAAATAAGCAAATAACTCTTAATCAAATCTTTCATCTTAAAATTCTAAGTTCAGCACCTCATAAACAGAGATGTTCACAGCACCTGTGGCACACACAACACAATTTGTGGCATGTCTAATAGATGCTGTTTCTTCTTCAGGCAGGTAACTATTGGTGCAAGGTGACCCTGACATAGGGAATGATGTATGGAGGGGCTTGACAGCTGGCCTGCAACAAAGCTGAGTTAATAAAAGAAGTAACACTTGATGATTTTTGAGTGTATCCATAGCAAAAAAGAAGACAAGGCTGTCAGCATGGAAACAGATTAGAAAAGATACATGAGAATTTTTGTTAGCTAGACTATGTGCATAAGTAGATGTGCATACTTGCCTTATTAAATTTCTGTAAAACTTGTGCCAATTATATTGATGTCAATTGCTTTGCACCAATGACTATAATAAGTTATTGTGATGTAGTTAATGACTTAAGATCATGCTTTGTTAAGAGTATATAAGCTGGAGAACACGCAGAATCAAAAACTTTTTTTCCTGTTGGACCCTGATCAGGTGTGTATGTCACATCTGACCTACTGGTGACAATAATGTGCTCTGACTCCACACTTGCAGGAGGCTGAACAATTGCTTTATTAAGCTATACTATATGACACTAATACTATATATTAAAGCCATACTAAAGAGATACTACTACTAAGACTAAAGAAAACCCGTGACCATTTCACAACACAGCTTTGGCCCAATTGGTCAGTCAGTCCAAACAACCATCAGCAGAGTCCAGTTAACAAATCTCTCTCAGTAAACAACCTCCATAGCACATTCCACATGTGCCAAACCACAGGAGCAGCAAGTAGAGATGAGAATTGTTTTCTCTTCTCCCTCTCTGTTTCTCACATCCAATCCTGGGAGGGAGAATTATGTCTCTCTCTGTTCAGAGAATGTGAATACCACAGGTAAGGATTAAAGGCTCTCAGGCTCTGAGTACCAGAATTGGTAATCAGGTGTGAAGATAAATCATGCCTCTACACACTTCCCTATCTCCCAGGGGCTGAGTGGGCCCTTCAGTTTGCTTGCAGAGGACACAAAGCTGGGCAGGAATGTCAATCTGCAGGAGAGCAGGAACAGTCTACAGACAGACCTGGGCAGGATTGGTGAGCCAAGGCCAGTGGTAGGAGGCTCAGCAAGGCCAGCTGTCAGGTCCTGCCCTGGGGTCACCACAAACACAGCCAGCACCACTGGCTCGAGGAAGGGTGGCTGGAAACTGCACGTGAGACCTGGGAGTGCTGGTGACAGTGACAGAACAGGACCCAGGGTGGGCTCAGGTGGCCAAGAAGGCCAATGGCATCCTGGCTTGTTCCAGCAACAGTGTTGTCAGCAGGAGCAGAGCAGGGAATGTCCCCCTGTACTGGGCACTGGTGAGGGCACACCTCGAGTGCTGTGTCCAGCTCTGGGCCCCTCACTACAAGAAAGGCACTGAGGAGCTGGAGTGAGCCCAGAGAAGGGCAAGAGAGCTGGTGGAGGGTCTGGGGCACAAGTCCCAGGAGGAGCTGGGGGTGTTCAGCCTGAGTGGCTCAGAGCAGAGCTTATTTCTCCCTTCATTTCTCTCTCTTTACACCTGAAAGGGGTGTGTAGCTGTCGTGAAGAGGGTTGGTCTCTTCCCCTAAGAAACAAAGGAAATTATGAGAGGTAATGGCCTCAAGTCGTGCTAGGACCAGTTTAGATTAGATTTTAGGAAAACTTCTTCACAAAAGGGGTTGTCAAGCACTGGAACGGGCTGCCCAGGGACATGGGAGAGGCATCATCCCTGCAGGGAATGTAAAAGCTGTTTAGATGTGGCACTTAGGGACATGGCTTGGCCGTGGGCAGGGCAGAACTAACTGGCTGGATGAGATGGTAGGAAATGCCTTTTCCAAGCTTGACAGTGTTCTGTGTTTCTGTGATCATTATTGCTGCATACTGGGCTCAGAAGTAAGTTGGCTAAATGGGGGTTCTTAAGGGTATGGAGCAGTTTTGCATCCTGCTGAAGGCAGTCCTCTCTGACAAGGAGCTTTTCCAAGATGTTTTTACTGTGAAAATGAAAAGCTAATAGAAGCTGGTTTTAAGGAGTTGCAGTAAAGAGAGTAAGCTCAAGGGAATTGCCTCATGGCTTATTTTTTTACAGAAGCTGGAATTATCAAGAAATTGTTTCTGGTTTTAGTTCTGAGTAGAGATACCATTAAACAGATGGGTGTTTCCATGTTTTATGGCAGTCTAGTAAATTAATTTTAATATCTTCAATGTAAACAGCAATACATAAGCAAAAGTGCCTCAAGGTTAGCAAATGCTTGAGAGCTTGTGCCAGTTGAGATGGTTTTCAGAGCAAGCAATTAATTCTAGGAGCCTGTATCAGCTACCAAGAACTGCAATTAAAAAAAGGGAAAAAAAAAGAATTATTTGGTCTGCCAGTATTTCTTGACAGAAACTCTGTGTCTTCTCAATGCAAATAACACCATGAAAGGAAAACTGCACAACAAAAGAAAGCAAACTCAATCACAATAAAGAGTATTTACTGTTCAGTTCAAAAAAAGGTTTCTGCTAACTGTCTAAGCCTGGAGTGAAGCTGACACTGTTTTTATGTGTAAAGCAACAATGCAACATATTCAGCAATTTCTCAATCCTCCAGGCTCCACTAGAATTTTAAATCATAGAGTGTTATGATTGGTAATCTGATATAGATTTTCTGGGTTTAGCTTCTCCTGTGACAGGTGAAGTTGTTCTGTTGAACAAAACAAATTTAACAATTTTTTAAGAAGTGTCAAAGTCCATATATCCTCCATCAAGGCAGAGGAGATGGAAACAACAGCTAATACCCTGTTGATGCACTGCAAATTCAATGTCATGTTACAACTAATGGGCCAAAGATTCTTATTTAAAGCATTTCAGCAAAGCTTTCTCATCACAGTAATCCCTCCTTACCACTCCTCATTATATTCAAGGATAATTGAAGTCCTGTGGGGGAGTCCTTCTTGCATTTTTTGTGCTTTGGGAGAAAACCATGCCACATAAACAGCACCATAGCTCCTAACAGAGCTAAAAGATGACTGAGAACTCTAAAATACAGCCAGTAGCAGAAACACATAAACAAGAAAACAAGGATTGTACAATGGCTTGGGAATATCTATTGCAGTTGATGGCTGTTGTACAGAGCACTCAGTAAGGCATGCAATGATCTGCCATCTGAACTATAAAATCAGTTTATAGTTTCAGTTAAATTAATTTATAACTGCTATCAATCCTGTTAATTGGTCAGCATGGAATATGAGGAACAGCAACACCCCTGCACTTGAGAGCTAGCATCTTATAGAGGATTTAATTTTAGTGTGACAGGGAGTATAAAATTATTCACTGACCATGAAGATAAATTTATAACACCATTGGGCTCCTTATTCAAATAGATCTCCAAAGTGTGTAACAATTAATCATTTTGATTGTAGAGACAATGAAGCAT
Organism: Serinus canaria; assembly: GCF_022539315.1. Taxonomy (NCBI): domain Eukaryota; kingdom Metazoa; phylum Chordata; class Aves; order Passeriformes; family Fringillidae; genus Serinus; species Serinus canaria. The sequence goes on from NC_066316.1 coordinate 24,291,725, forward strand.
GCAGCAATCTCATGTAATTGCAGCATAAACTTGGATTTGTTCTTGTTCAAATCATAGGCTTTTTTCAGGCCCAATATTACATCAGCATGTAATTTTATACCCTGATGGTCCTTCCATTGCTTTATGCAGAATAAATGCATTTAAACTAAAGGGATTGAATCACTTTGTCTGGCACAAATGCTCCTGAGCTCTTAGTTGAAATAATCTGAGGTACACAAAATATTTAGGAACCTTTTATTTTAAGATATACTTTGCTTACCGTGACAGAAGCAGAATAAGATGCCCAGTCCAGAATGGACAAAACATTTCTTCCAGCTGATCATCTGCCTGCTACTGACAGAAATTTAAAATCCATAAAGGGCTGTGAACATTGCCCAGTGTCTCCCAGCTGTGACAGGGCTAAGGAACTTTGAATGTCCAGCTGGCACCCTAAAATGGGCCTTTCCTTTGGGATGAGGGCAGAGGAGATGCTCTGCTCCTCTGAGACCTCTCTGGCAAGCCTGTGACTCAGAAGAATCTAGGATCTTGCAAAAGTTGTTGTGCCTGGGGCAGGTAAGAGGTGCACAGAGGTCACACATTGGGTTTTACAGTTTTACTGCCACAGAGTGGAACATACAGACAATGGCTGTGCACTGTAGAACACAATTCTAACAAAGGAACTTTCACTTTATTTTAAGGTCAGTTTCTCACTGCTAATGGGAAACATAAAGATTCTGTACCCTTTTACCATCGAAACTGAATGCAAAGTCACAGTCAGAGTACAGTAATAAATCCCCCCAAAACCAATCAGCAATCCCCCATTTGCCCAAAAAATCTCCCACAAAACCTCCCACGAGCTCTGGGGTTTTGGCTTTGTGTCTGAATGATGCTGACAGTTCCAGTTCTGCACTGTGAGCACTTGCGTCAGTTTGCAGCTGACAAGAAAGGGATTAGATTAAAAAGCAGAGAATTAAAACCAAGATGCATTAACAGTTGATTGCTTTCACCATGAAAACCAACTTGGCTTGATTCAGTAATGTTTTTTACTTTCTTTTACCATTGCCTTTGCATTAGTTTTGGATATTGTTACTTCCTAGAAAGTAATTATCCTGCCTACGTGTTATCTTGATTCAATGACTAGATAAAAGTCAAAATTGCTAAGAATAAATTCAAACATCTGACAGAAAAAAATGCTCAATATTGGTTTTATGTAAGAGTTTCTAAAGATTGAAGCTTTCATTTGTAACCAAATAATCTGCAATTGTTTGACAGGTCTTGTGAAGCGATGCTTGTTTAAGCCACCAACCATAATTTTGAATTGAGTGTAATTGTCCCAAAGGCTGCTGTCTCTATCATGCTTCCACAGCTATAGGTATATACAGCTGTGGAGTATATTCAGGATAAAAATCTCAATAAAGATCCATGGCATAAAGGAAGCTTCTTTTGCATGGAAGGGTGAGATGACGTGAACGGTGTGGGCTGGGGAGAGCTATCACTGACTACAGTTCTGCCTCTGTTCTGCCATGTGGCAATTCATAAATTTGAGCTTCAGCTTGGTATAAAAAATACTATTTCAATGCCTCTAAGTTATGTGCATATTTCCCAGCTTTTCTGTAGTTTGCTTTTAAGACATACACAGAAGAATAAATCTTGCCTTCTCAGACTGCTATAAAATAGGAAGTGTTTGCACAGTGTGAGATGAACACTGTACCTTACCCACTGGAGTAAGGAAAATGAATGGACATGGCATCTTGTGATGCTGTGACACAGTAAAGCATTGAATTCCCTCAGTGCTGGTGGGAAAACACATCTTTTAACTATTTCATGTAGTTAATGCTAGGCATGATGAACCCCTGCCCCTATTTTATGGGAGACCCTCCTGGTGAGTTTACAAACAGCACAGTAACCCAGCCCCTGGAAGGATGCAGGGAGGTGGTTTTATGACTCAATCTTGCAAAGTATGAGAAAAATTATTACAATAGGATGCAGAAAGGCAGCTGGAGGAGAGATAGGGGAAGGGCAAAAAGCCCAGGGAATGGGAGAGTTTGACAAAGAGCAGCAGGGTTCCTGTTGTAGCCTAAGGATGGTGATGATAGCCAGCCTTTCTGCTGGTCCCTCTATTGACTGTGTCTTACAGGGGATGGATGAAGGTTTGACCTACATACTTGCAGGTAGTTTATAAGAAAAAATATGTCAAATTTTATAAGAACTACTTATAAGAAACAACCCTGCACTGCTGCTTTGTCTCTCACAATCACTTTAAGGGTCATCCTAAAAATTTTCAGAAATAAACATGCAAGACCTTCAAGTCTTTACTGTGAAATTGGCACTATATACCACACATTGGTCACATTTCTGGTTTTCCATTAGTTTCCTCTCCTTTTTAGAGAAAAAAAGCAAATACAGCAGGTGGAGGACATAATTTTCATTATCAGCTTCTCACCTGTTTTGTTCCTCCCTTGAATGAAATTACAAATAGGAGTGACCCACCTAGTAAGCTGGGAATGCAGCTGTTTTGGGAGTGACTTGTGTGTCCTGTGCTTGGAAATGGTGGATTACTGCCTGCTGACCAGACCTTATTGAAATCAGCCACTGGACATCAGCAAAAAGTGATTAATCCTGTCCAGCAACACAGCACCAGCACAAATCCAGGCACTAGAAGGAAGAGGTTCCAAGAGTTGTCCCTGAAAAGTGTTTGCTCACTGAATGAGGGCTAAAAATAGTTTTAATTACTCTCAGAATACATTTTGCTCCTCTGGAAATGGTCATTTTTGCTGCATCCGAAGAAGATGGTAAGTACCAAGTCAGTTAAAAGTTAAGTGCAGCTGTTCACAATTCATAATGTGCTGTTATAAATAATGCAGCACAGGGTATAGAAGCACACACAGAATTATGAATAATGTTATGGAAATTACTGAGGGAGAGAGAGATTCAAACTAATTTAAAAACAACCATAACCTGAAATGCTGTGACTTGGGACTTCTAGTTTTGCCAAACTGAAAGAGTTTTTTTGGGGCTTTAAGCATTTTTCCATGGGGTTCATGAGCTGTTAAGACCTCCTCACTCTTTCCCTATACCATACTCAGGGGGAGTAGAGGTTTACTCATTTTGGTTTATTTCCTGGCTTTATGACATTTTTGCATCAATCATTTTATAGAGGAAGGTGTTGTGAGCTCATCCTGCCTGTGCTAGCCCTTTGGCATGCTCTGATCAAAGAATGAGTCTGCCTCACACTGGGGTGAACATATTCTCATCCCTGCTACACCAAGGAGAATATTCTGGTTTAAAAATCCACCTTGAAAGCAGGAGGTGCATGCACATTGCTGTATCTGTGAGAAGTTAGAGGAAGTTTGTTACAACTTTTGACTTTTTCCAGATGTTGTACTCCAATACAAATATCTCAGATCTATCCTGCATCCATGACTCTCTAAATATGGGAATTACTAGGTAGTATCCTAGAGCAAAACAGAAATAAAACTGAAACAGAGATTTTAAATATTGAAGTACTAAATATTATATTGATAAATTTGGTTACTGCGAGTTAAAGATTTTTAGTCTCACAATTAACACAGAGATTAATTATGCAAATTAATTTTAAAAGATTTGTTCTGATGGTCTTTTAGCATTCTGTAAAGATGCTTTAACCTTGAATTATAGCTGTTCCCAATGCCTGGGGATATACTTCCAGTAGCACTCTGCTTTTAACACTTCTGCAATGTCACTGTTCCCCTTTTTGAAAGTTACAGTTTAAAACCAGCAAAACCCTTAAATATTTTTTCAGCACTATTTGATTGCTACAAACAACCAAAAATTACCTTAATGACTACTTAATAAAGTCAGAAGCTAACATATAATAGATACATACATGTTTTAAATTGTTATTTCCTTGGAAAAATTTATAATGGAAATTTCCAGGCAATCCAATGATTAATTATTACAGAATTTATTATTTCTAGATCCTATGATCCTATTTAGGAGAGTTATCTCAGGATAATGGACTTTTGATTACATAGTAATTCTCACAGTAATTCTCCTAGATATCTTGTTATGTTGCATAAAAATGTCTTGTGGGTTTTTGGGAATTTTGGAAGGCAGAGGAGTCTGGTGACCACAATGCCCTTCCCAGGGCCTGTTCTGGGAATCTGAATTTATAATTTCCTAAAGTCTTGTGATATTTTGCCAGTCTTCATTTAGTCTCATGAATGTTATGAGGTTGTTTTTTTCAACCTTGAGAATACTCCTTTCCCTTCTATAATCTTCACTATTTCTTTTATCAAAAGGTGGAAATAATTTGCTATTCATAGCAGGTTTCTATAATGTACCCCATTTTGAGTTTTTCCTCCATGTTTTTAATTAGCTATTTAAAACACTTTGTTCACTAGAGCTGCTGAGAGGGTCAACTTGCTTATTTGTATTTGATGATATATGTGCAAGACTAAAGTAATTTAAACCACTTTACAACTTTTGTGATCACAGAACAGATGTCGAACTATTTTCACGTACTTAATTTTATTCCCCATAATATATAACTGAATATTTTTTAAAAATTCAGTAGAGGTACTTGCTCTGCTTCTGAATTTATTTCTACTGGTTATTTTTATAGTCTAGGCAGTTATTTACAAGTTGTAGAATTATTTTATTAATGCAGAATTTCTGTGTATTATCCCAGGGATGTTTTCTTCCTTTTACTATGTGAGATTTCCTTATTGTTCTAAAACTGAGCATTAAAACTGCCAGTTCTAAGGCTGCTGCTCATTTCTGTTGTGTGTTACTCTGTGCATGTTTGCACATGTGAGTATTCAGTTCACTCTGATAATTTCATGTCAGTAACCAAAATCTGATCTATGGAACTCTTCTTTATAAAAGATTTCAATCTGTTCACCAGAAAAAGCATTTGGGTTGTACAAGGGCAAAAGAGAAATTAATGCTTTCTTGTGTTCTCTAGCCTGTTATTAGGCCAGTAAAAACTTGGCTACTGTCAAATTTAATGTAAAATAGTCTTAGCCTCTGGAATACAAGGATACAACTGGGTTGGTTGCTCCTCTCTCTAGAAATGTTCTTCTTACAGCCTAATGAAAGCAAACCTTCATGTGATTGTGAAATGATTCATGAGCTTCAGAGATTTTTCCCTAGGCCAGATGGCAGCAGTAAATTTTAGTCCTTGGTGGGCATTGCCCATCTTCAAGCACACCCTGCCAGTGTCTGTGGCAGATGTGCTCCTGTCCTTGCTGTGAGCACGTGCATCCCAGGGGAGATGCTGAGTGCAAGCTGAGGTGGAGGTTCCTGCAGCAAACACAAGGACAAGCTTTTAGAAGCTCCTTCTTGGATCTGCATGCACCATAAATCTTGTAGTCTCCTGCTTAAATTATAGTTCTTCTCTATTGCTTTATAGAGAGAAGTACAGCTGTGATAACAGCACCACAGTACAGCAGTGGGGTTATGAATCATGTGGACCTGTGAAGAAATTTCCTCTGGTCCTGTGCTTTTTCTTTATTTGAGCTTCCAAGATGAAGGTCTGCCCCTGATTTGCAGTGTCTTCTGTCTCTGTATGAGGAATATTGCTGCTTTTCTGACAGTGCATCCATACTGCATCACAGCTTAGAGAGCTAATCACTGCACAGGCTGGGCTGCTTTGGGCTCTAAGTGTTAGAATCTCATCTATAAGCTCCTCTGAAAAGGAAACCAGGCAGAAGTGTCCCAGATTTTCAAAAGTATTTGTTCTCCCTGTGAAAACCCTACCCTTCAGATGACTTTGGCATCCTTTAACATCACCTGTTGAACTCCAGAAATGCCCAAATTCCCTGAGCACATCACTCCTGCAAAAACTGACCTTGCCTGAGGCTCAAAGTCATGCTGAAGTCCTAAGTGGATTTAAACTATAGATTCCTTTCCTTTCCTTGCTGGTACCACCACCTCATTCATCTGTGCTGTGGCTGCATCTGCCTCTCCTGCTCCTGTATAAGTCTGTCTCTCCTCAGGAGCCCCTGTGAGGCAGTCCTGTTTTTAGAGTTTCCCAAATAGTATGGAAAAATAAAGGCCAGAGATAAGCAAATCTGAGGCCAAACTGCAGGCACTGCAGATACCTCATCTGACAGGCAAGGGAGATTTGGCCATAGTGAGGTAAAAGGGAGATGAGAATGGAATCAAAATAAAATTTTTTGAGGGTTGCAAAGAAAAAAAAAAAATCCCCACTAACTTCTTGAAGATTTTTTTTTTAAGGCCACTATATGTTGATCTCTTTACAGAGACAACAGGCTGGAAAAATGTAAAATTTTTTAGTACGGGCATAAAGCTTTTGGGTTATTTGCTGGTAAGTTGTAGTAGTGAATTAGCAAACATTTTAAAACACAAAAGGGATGAATTCTTAAACAAACAAAAACATGTCCACAGACCCTGTTCTTGTAGCTCAAACCACAGTACAAAGAACCAGTGGGCATGTAGGGGTGGGGGTTGTTGTTTTGGTTTTTTTTTAATTCTGTCCCATTTACCATCTGGTTTCCATCCTGTGCATTTTTAAACAAAAAAATCAAACACTGCACTTGCTATTTAGGTTAGTTCCTGCTTCAATTCCTTCTTAAATCTTGTATAAATACCCTCTGGTCATGATGAACCTGTTTGTAAACTGTTTCTGAACTTAAGTTGAATGAAGGACCATTGAGATACCATTTATTTTTAAAAATGTGTGTTTGTGTGGTGGCAAGAAAGCACATTTCTGATGAGGGAATTTTCTGAACTCCTCTACATTCACTGTGTATAAAAATTCATTTAATTTATCTGCCCTGGTCTTATCTTCTGAATGCCTCTTTTGTGCCTTTACCATTTATTGTTGGATAGCCTTTCTAGAAGGCTTTTGATGGCTCTGTAAAAGGTTTATTATTACTTTTTTTTAGCTTTTATAACTTTGTTCTTTAAACTCTTTGGCCTGCCTTGTGTTTTTAACCTGCCAGAGCTCATTCTCCCTTATTTTTCTCACTTGAAGACAATGTCAACTTAATAAAGGTCACCTTCTCCCTTCTGAAACCTGGTGTAGAGCACATGTAACTGGTGAAAGCAGTGATGCAGTGAGTTAAAGGTGAAGCCACTCCTGGTCAGTGAAAGCTGACCAGTGTTAATGAAATACCCAGACAGGAGGGGAGAGCTGTGGGGTGGTCAGTAATTGAGCTCAAGAGGACTCAGAAAGAAGTTCAAAGCCTCTCTTTTGCCTCTCTGTGGCAGCTCCTGCCTAGAAAGGTGAATAAACTGCTGTTGCTTTTTGTCATCCTGAATACAGTAGGGGAAAAAATGGCAATTTAAATGGCCAGAATTGCATCAAAAATCTTTGTTCCATTTTTCCTCCTAATGGACCCAAGACCCTCAAAACTGGGTTATCCATTTAGGTCAAAAAAACCAAAAAATTAAACTGTTGAGTGACATTAATGTCAAGCTTAGAGGGATGCTATGAATTGCAACTGTGACCCATTAGAGTGAAGGAATACAGATATTCCCACACAATAATCTTGTATCAAAGAGCAAATATAAATAAAAGAGTGTTATGTTGTACTGTTATTAATTATTTTAAGACCCATTGCTCAATATGCTGAAAGGCTTTAAAACAGAGCATACACATTAAAAATAAACTCAAAGAAGTTCAGCTGAGACAACTATAGAAAACAATTCCTTTTCATTTTTAATTCAAAAACTCTAGCAAGAGCATTTAAAACATAAAATAAACCAAACAGTTTGATGTGAAATGGCACCTGTATCTGCAGCATTTGCTCGATTTTGACCTCCCTTAGGAACATATAAAATAACATCTAGATTTTATTTTCGAATATTTTGAAAAACTGGAAATACATACTTAGTGCAGATGGGGCATTGCTTCTCTTTAAATAACCAAAAAAAAGAGTAACCAGCAATACTTCTCATACAAGCAGAGTTTAAGAGCTTGGTCTGTTGCAGCCAAGAGTTTCAGCCAATTATTTCTCTGTGAACACCAACTGGCATAAAAATGTTCCATAACTCTGCTGCATACAGGGTTTTTATTTCCCACTTTTAATTCCTTTCCCTATCACAGCTTCAGGCTGGCCTGTAAAATTCCCTTCAATGTATTGCTAGGTGTGATGGGATTTACATAGATTTGAAAATCCCCTTACAAGAGCACCTGGGTAATAATTAAGTTATGTGACTCTTTGCCAATTGCCTTTATTACTTGAGAAATAGCACAGACATTTTTTGGATCACAACTGAAAGGAGATTAAACTCTGGAACTGCAGCAGTGGCATAAGATGGAGGCTCTGCTGTCATATAAAACACTGTACACTCCTATTAATTGTGCTCCTTTCCAACAGTGTGAACCCTTTGCTTTTATAGTTCTGCCCCTTATGGCTCCTTGTTGTTTCAAAGGCATAGCAGTGTCTGAGCCCATTGCTCTTAACAAAATCACTATTGATTGGTGGTGAGAGGAACAAAACAATGAAAATGTGCCATTGGGCAGCTGATGCAAAAGTATTCTTTTTGCTCTTCTTACTGATGCTGTCAGGGATTAGTTCTGCATTAAATTGGTGCCAAATTCCCCATCAGCCATCAAGGAGCTGCAGACACTGATGCCTTCAAGATCTAGACATAAAACAACACATTTTGGAGACAGTGTTATACAGGAAGTAATACAAAAGCTGGTCTTTAATTGGACACCTCCAGAGACAGGGATGGAAAAATGCCCAGCCCACAGAGGGTGAATACGGTTTTGTAAGTTTGGCAAATCAGCACAATTAGCAAGAATTCCCAATTAGAAGCACAAGTCATGAGGTAATTCCCCCCTTTAGTTCCATCTCTTCTGGAGCCCTCCTTTCTTGCTACTACTAGCTGTGCTTTGTTTGTGAGAGCATGTTTTGAGAGAGTAGCTCATCCTGGGCTCCCAGAGGAAGAAGCAAGATAGGATTGGGGTCCTTGGAATGTGTTCTTTCTGTCTATCAGTACTGGACTTAGATAAGATCTATATAACTGTACAATAATAGTCTACAGAGCTACAAATACATATAAAAGCAAAAAGCAGTTTGGCATCATTGCAGCTGGTGGTGGGGCCTCTGCTCCCCAGATCCCGTGGTGTATAGCAGTGATGTCATTAATATTGTAGAGAATTAGCACAAAAAATTCAATGTGAGACTATGGAAGGAGAATGTGACAGCCACTTTAAACAAAACCAGTCTCACTCCACTTGGATTCCATGCTTTGCCAAGACATATGCCCATGGGGCTTGGCCTGGACAAGGAGTGCTGACTATTGCATCCTCATCTCTCTTGTTCCTTTTGTGACTAGCAGCAATCAACCATATTTTCAATGTTTATGCCCCATAGATGTGGGTGATGTCTGGATTTCTTTCAGTTCATCTTTTAAGCCTTTGGCAAAATTTTTGTGTTTCTTCATTCTTTTTCCCTTACCTTTTCTTCATCCCCTTGTCCTCTACCATTAGGCTGCCTTATTATTTGTACCTGGTCATTCAAATGAAATCACACAGGCAGTGCTCTGTTGCAGCTAATGTGCATCATTTTTACACTCACATTTCCACCTGTGCTTTTTCCAGCTGATATTTCTGTTAGGAATTCCCACTGTCTAGCTCTAGGCATCAGCCACTGCTCAGGGAATAGCAGAGCTGGAGAAACATGGCAAGTTAGTTAAGGATTTCTATGCATGCAATCAGAAATTAACTGAAGGGCTAGCACTCTGAAACTGTCCTCTCAGTGTCCATACCACTGTGGTTTAGCTATAGCTATTCTGTCAGAAGCACATCCATGTTTCTACCTGCTTTTTTTCCTGTTTTTATAATAATTCTGATCAAGGCTGGGGTAATTTTCCTGACACATGCCTTAGTTCCACTTCTCCCCCATGACTTCTCTACCTCTTTAGCCTCTTGTAATAATGCTGTGTCTTTCCAGAACGCTGCTGTTAAATGTACATTCCTTAAAGTCCTGGCTTCTGGGTTCCTGCCTCTCTTACAAGATTGTCTGTCTCTCCTGTCTAGACCCTTGTCTCCCCTAACACAATTTGTAAAGTAACACTTTCTAGAAGCACAAGGAAATAGTATTTTTTAATACAATTAAATGACTCCTTTAAGCATATTTTAAACTACATAGAGCCAAAACCTTCACCAGAACTAAACTTCAGAGCTTACTGGCTCCAGCTCAGTTTACTTTTACTTCACAACTCTTACAATTTCGGTAGCTGTCAGTTTGAAGTCCCAGTTTGAGCTCTCTGCTGAGTTTGCTGGCCAAGCTCCCCTAAGGGTGATTGTAAGTGATGGAACAATTAATCAAAACTTTGCAAAGAAAAAAATTCAAGCAATTCAGAATGAAAATGAATACAACTCTGTATAAAATGTTCCATGTGTAGTTCCTAGGGAATCTAGAAGCATTCAGATCCTGTAATAGGATATTGAATCATCAAGTGAGGTTTAAATATTTTTAAAAATGAAATATTTTCATCATGTATTCTTTCTTAGCTAAGCAATTCTTGTTTTGGGAAAGCGATTGCAAAAGGCTAAAGTCAGCATTCCCAAAGCTGAAAATTAGGAACATAGCAGTTGTATAGGGCTATTCTAGGTTCCAATGAATGAAATTGATTCTTTTAAAGGATACAGAGGAGACCCTCAGATGTGTAGCCACATGCATGATTTTGATGTGTTCTGACCAGAAAACAACCATGCAAATACAGCTTGGACCTGAGGATCTTAACCTGGAAACTTCTCTCTCTAAACTTGTCATTTTTAAAAAGTTTTTGGTTCACCCTTGGTGAACACAGAACACACTTGGAACAGAAGGCTATTTCATTTACTTTATTATACACTGGGCTTATTTAAAAGACTGATTTACACTTTTATCACTCCTCTTTGAACCTCAACCACAGTAGAGTTCATTCTTAGGTTTCATGCAATTCTTTAATACTTTTCACTCTATTGCCAAGCAGTCATGGATGGCATGAATTATCTTGATTTTTGTGATGGTGTTAATGGAATATAGATACATTTAATTTTCAGTTCCATAGCTCAGCTGAGGCACTAATTTATGTAGCTTTGCACCATCAAGCAACCACCAGAGCCTTTTCAGGTGGAAAGCTTAGCCCTGCATAGTTACAACAGTTCAAGAAAGGTACTCCTTTCAGTGATCTACTGTCTCTATAGCAAAGACTCTCCACAGCCTTCTGCCCTGGTTGCTGGCCCTGTGCACTCATGTTTTTCCTTGGCACAGCTATTATGTGTTGATTTGACCACAGAAAATGTTTTGGCTCCTGGCTGTGTCAGACTTAGGCTGCACAGGAAATCTCATCAAAGCCATGTGGGGCCAACACTTCAGGCAAAGCTTCCTAAGTCCTTCCACTGCTAGGATGTCAGAACCTTTTGAAAATCACCTGTCAAGCCATCAGAGTCTGCAGGCAGAACTGAAGAATTCCTCTACTCCAAAAGCTGCTATGTCATATTGTTTTGGGGTTATAAAATTGAATAATCTGACCAAAGCTTGTGCAGCAGCCTAAGGATCAGCTCTACTCCTGTCCCAAGATTACCAGAAAAGGTTTTTCTGTTGACTTTCTTGCAGAAATCTTATGCTGTTAGTCACATGATTCTTCTCCCAAACCCAAATAAAAGCAAATCAATGAACCCCATTCATTTTTCAGCTGGTTCAGCTACCTGAGCCAACTTAGCAGATAGTTTACAGAAGCCATCCTGTCAGGAAGAAGAGCAGGGATAAGCATGTGAGGATTTAGTATGGGCAGTCAGCTTTTTCACTAGGATGAAAATGTTTTGGAAAGAAGCAAAACTTTTGAAATGGGGGTTTTCGTGCTTCAGAGTGGCAGTTCTGTTTCAATGTTGTTTGCTCTTCTGTACATTCTGTAATGCCTTCAGTTAGAAACCAGCAACTAGGAAAATAAATGTGTGGTGGAAAGTCTCATCAAACTCCACCTGAAAAAAGCATTTAAGCTTGCTATAATCTCAAGAAGGGAAGAGAGATGCTTGGGACTAGTGAGATGGTAGCTCTTCTTGCTCTTATTCTCTGCTAGTCCTTCATTCATGATGTGTCTCTGTATTTGGTTCTTGATTGTCTTCCCATGCAAAGCAGTAAACAAAATAAGTGGTAAATAAACTCTCTCAGGCTTGCAACAACAGTAATTATGGAACACAGTAATGATGGTGACACAAATTGTAAAAAATGGGATACAGAACTGTATCTAAATTTTATTTCATACATTCAAAAGGCCAATATATGCAACGAGGTAAACCTATGCTTTATTTCATTAGAAGAAATGTTGCATCTTAACTCTTCTTGGTTATGAAAAGTCTGGGAATCTTGGGGTTAAATCTGATACAAAGCCACTTTTCTGCTAGAGTTCAGCAAGAAGATTTTCTGCTTCCAAAATACCCAACATTCTCAGGAAAATTGGAATCAGGTGGTCATATTTTCCCCTCTGCTATAAAGAAACGTATTTTTCTTAGTAATTTGCTTTTTTAAAACTAGAATTCACATTTCTTTAAAATCTGGAAAGCTAACATGCTTAGTTTGTCCTTGGTGCTAGCAGAGCTTAGTGGCACTGAATATTTTTGGCTTATTCCACCAGATGAGAAGCAGTAGCTGGAAAGTGTCCTGGACACTGCCTTTGCTTCCCACTGGCAATCCAGTAGGCTCCAAGTGGGGGAGGTTGAGCCATGAGCCTTGTGACTGCTATTTCTTCTCCTCAGCACTGAACTCACAGGGAAACTGTTAGTTAATCATCTGGAGATCTCCTTTTTTTTGCAAGCCAAAAATCCTCTGAGTGGAAACCTGTACCTGGCTATTCACTTCAGAGCTGGGGGAGGGAGAATCCATGTGCTCACTGTGTTGTTCTCCATCCTGGACACATCCTCCTCTGGTGATATATTTGCTCTGACAAATGTGACCATCAAAAAGCTAATTTGACTAAGCTGACTTAACTTCATCCCAGAGTTATCAATCCACAACTAAAGCTCCTACTCTGCCCTTCCAAAGCTCTAACACAGAGCACTTTTATCTATTTCCCTAGTGATTTTATTTGTCTTCATTAAAGATCTTCTTTTCCTGATCCTTTCTGGATTTGCTGTCTGTAACTGAAAAATTTCTTCTGCTGGCAAAGCCACAGCCAGTTCACTCCTAGTGGACACAAATAAGGAATCCAAATATTATATAACAATCACTGATATTTTTTAAAATGCTCTGATAGCTCAGACTTGCAAAATATTGGTCCAGATAGTCTATAACTCAGTAACTGAATGCAGTGACCATATCTCACCTGGTGTCTCAGAAGTTCTCCCAAACCTATCTAATATTCTCCCATCAAATTAACTTGGCTGCTGCAGAGCAGTGGCTCCATGGCCTCATTCCCTCAGGAGGCTCATGGAAATGCTGGCCAGATGAGACAGTGAGCTTTGACTCTGAGCTGTGCTCACAATTTTCTGAAAGAATGGCTTTTACAATGCTGGATTGTCTTATTTATTGCTCCTAGTGTAAGTTTGGGGTGTTTTGCTCTGTTCTAGAATGCTGATGCTCAAAATAAAAGTTGAGCCAGCATAAAGAAAGGTGTGAGATTGCAGGGCTGAAAGGCTGTGTTTATACCTTGGGAAAATTCCCCCTGATGCCACATTCATTTGTCACACAGCCCTGAGATTGGGGCTCTTTCCATGCTTGGAGAGCCTTTATTTTTTTTTCCCCTGTGAAAAAAGCAAAAGTAAAAGCTGTTTTTCTCTAGGTGATTTCTCTGCTCCTTACAGAGGGAAGAAATTTCCCTGATTTATTTAAAGAAAATCACCTGGCATGCCCAAGTGCTCAGGTTTCCATCTCACTGAGGAGGTGAATTAGCAGTCATCAATCCAGGTGACTGATGGAAAAGAGTTTTCTTCTTATGCTTGCGTGAGCCACTCCAGTTCCAAGTCCCAGAGCAGCTTGTCTGCCCAGCAGATATGTGTTTGATTTAGAGGCACTACTCCAAGGATTGGAGGGAGTTAGGTTTCCACAGAGCAGGGCTCTGAACCCTGATGCTGTATTGCTGAAAACATCCTCCTTAAAAAAAGCCAGAGAAATTGCCTGAGCCCCTCTGTGTAGGGGAGGAAGGTGACTTACAGCCAAGAACTGACAACTGTGATTCCTTTGCTTCTCAATGCTTCCATTCTCCAAATTCACTTGCCAAATAACTGATACGAATAATGCTCAGCCTGTAGATTTTTCCAATCATTCCCAGTAATAAAATCACTCCATTTTTAGCTCTTATTAAATACAGAGGTTGCATGGCATTCACATTCTCTCTCCAGTTACACGTAACTTTGGAAGTAAGCTGCCATTTCTAAGGTTTCTGATTACAAAACCTATCATGCCCATCTATTCTGCTTGAAAGTAAATGTGTAACATTTGCTCCCTCTCTAGTCTGTGGTCAGGAACATTCCCAACCTGCCACTGCCTTTGTGGGATCTCTGAGGATCCCACAACATTGCTGGGCAGACAGCTTTAAACATCCTGAAAGATTATTCTTAAAATGTGTTTAACTACATTTGATCATCTGGCTTCAAATGAAGGATGGTATCAGATATAAGCTGATAGATAACTGAGCAAGGGGCAAAAAATGCTGAAGTGATATTTAGCTGTTCCACTTAGAATAGAAAAACAAAATGAGCATATGCTAAGCGAAATTAGAGAATTTCTGACTCCTGCTTACCCAGCACATTGATGCAAACACCTTTGCTTCTGCCCTTTGACTATTTCCAAGTTCCTCAGGGATCTCCAAGTTTTCCTACAGAACTGCAGCAGCTACTCTAGTGGGAGCTGAAGGCACGAGTGCCCGGTCTGCAGCCAGACCCCAGCAGCTGCTGCTGTGCAGGCTGCAGGGGCTGCACCCCAGCCCAGCCAGGAGCATCCCTCTGCCTGAGCTGCTCCCAGGTGCCCCTGCCCTCTGCAGCTGCCTTTTCTTCAAGAGGCAAAGAAGCTTTCTTTGCTTTCTCCTTTTAAACAAAAGGACTTCTCATGTAATGCTGTGTGATATTGAAGTGATTTAAATGACTTTTTGCTGCTTGAGGCTTAAAAACTGCTAAATATTAAAAAAACATTTCAAGCACACAGTCATAAGTCAACCTAAAAGATCGAATGCACATCAAACAGAGAACACATTTTGTCTAAAGTCTGTACTTTTAAAAGAAAATGAAATCAGGTCTGTTCCTACATGGCTGAACTTCTATGTATAAGATAGCCTTTTTTCAGTGTACAGTAAACTCTCCAGTCTGTGCACACTAGTGATTAAACCATCTGAATGATGTATGATATTTCACCATATCTCTATGATGAAATGTGATCTCATATCCTATTTGAGTGGCCAAGTTAAATTAGAGGCAATTAGGACTGATTTGGCTTCTTCCTGAAATCATATAAATGTGCAGATGAAAGCTCTGATTAGGGGACAGGGAGTGTAGCTTTATTTGATTTTTAGCTTTGAATGGCTAATGTGTTCTTACCTTTGAAGATCTGAATTACTGAAATAACAGCAAAATAATAAAAACATCAAAGTTAAATTGATTTTTAAAGATTAAATGGTTGAATTAAAGTGAAGAGGTAGAGATTTTGTAAGCAACTGCAAAACCTATTGGTGTTTAAAAATGTCTGAATATTAAACCTTTTGTAATTATGCTTGGTGGCATAAAATGAGTGAAACAGAAATTTTCTGACATTTCAGGTCTTGATCTTACAACCTGAGGAAGTAAAACAGCTCTCTATCTATAACAGGGATCCCTGTAAATAAGTGAAAAATTCCTTGCATTCCTATGTCCCTGAGATAATTGCATTTTATCTTGAAGACCACTTTCAGCCTAATTTTTTCAGCTCTAGACTTCATGGCTCTAAATTCTCATGCATTTGTTCATCCTTTAATTCTCATTTTGAATGTAGGTTTACACTCAGGGATAGCCTATTAAAATAATTGTTTCTATTCTTCAAAGGCAAGTTATGTTCCTAAATAGCCATGATTTTTCTATATATACTTGTATATATGAGACTATGCCCGAGTCCTGTAACCAGAACACAATGAGATCTTGTTCATGCCATCTAACCAGAGACCAGAAAAAGAAAGTAATATTTATAAATAAGTCTGGCTCTTCACTGTGCTAAAAACATTTCATAGGAAAAAAAAAAACAAAACAAACAAAAAAAACCCAAACAAAACACTTCTATAGAATGTCATAGTGCAATATCTGAGTTAAACAGCAAGTTTCTGCCTTTTGAGCAGGTTAGCTGTTTAAGGTGAAAACAATTCTTTATAGATATTTTTCCAAAACCAGATTAACTGGATTGTCCTGGCCTTTAGGTCTCCAGGCATCCAAATGAACTCCTGGTCTTTCTCAAAGGTTGTCTTGTGTCTTACCTGTCACCTCTGCCCAAGTGAACAGAAGAAGAGACACATAACAAAAATATGTGAAGATAGTCTGACTTCAAATTTCTTAGACATCTAGCAAAAGAATATGCCTTTGTTAGACAAACTAAGAAGGAATTATAATTTATTTTTCAAAAAGAAAAATTATTCAGTAGTCCAAGCTCTGATTTAACAGAGAGGCCATGGAGCACATGCCACAACTTCGTATCTTCCTTTATTATTAAAAAAAGGCAGAACATGCCAGGTCTTTTAGGGGGGTTATTAATTGTGCCCAGAGATCTGCCTCAGCCTAAATTGGTTCAAAACACTTATTAAACTTTCTTTTGTGATTTATCATCTTATCTGAGTTAAGAATAGTCTCTCTTTATGGTATTAAATTCAGGTCATTGTAAAGGAAAGAATGTAAGGTTAGGACTGAAATATAGATACCTAAGCCAGTTTTTTTGCTTCTAGGTGAATAATAAAATCCAATGTTTTTAAACATAAATTGTCTATGCCCCCTCTTTAGAAGATGATCTAATGTCTGTAATATTTTCTTGTAACTTTGGAGGAAGTCTCATCTTCTGAAAACTCAGAGTATGCTTTCACATGACCTTATCTCAGTTTGGTCAAGTGTTCATGATGATTTATCTGAGCTGGTTCAGGCAGTTTCTGCACATGGAACCACCAGGTCCATTATTTCAGGATTTGTTTGTTCTGCTTCAGAGTCAAATTTGTGCTACCTGTAAGTCAGACACCCACCCCCAGTGGGTTGTGCTCTGAGGTTGCTAATACATGGGTGCCTTCATCAGAAGTTTCCTGAGCTATTAAACCTACATTCATAAAATTTTCTGAAATATTATTAAACTGACTGGCCTGCTAGGAGCACCAAAAGCTGTATTGCTGCCTGGTATTTTGGCAAGTTGCTTTTCTCAAGTGTGACACATTTATGTTATGCAAACAAGAATTCAGGTGCAGGAAAAGATGAGTGTAATAACCAAATGAGAAAACATTCATTTTCTGCCCTAATCTTTCTCAAAATTCAGAATCTACCACCTCCTGGGCCAGCAGCATCTGCCCTGCATTTACTCAAGCTGGTTTGCAAAGGAATAATGTGCAAGAGAACAAAATAAACACTGCCTAGATATGGAGGAAGAGGAGATGGATAAGATGTGTATATTTCTGACAAAACAGAATAGAGGTGCTTTGAGAGGCTTGAGGACTTTTTTCTTCGAGGTGTGACTTAATCTATGTCATGTTACCTGAGTAGTAATGAGTGCCTCCTAAGGGTTAAGCACAGGGTCAAAAAACACATTAAGAGACTCATACAAGGCTTAGAATAAATTATCCCTGAACTGGAAATGAGTGCCCAGTTAATTTTCTCCTGTTCCTTTCTTTTAATTTTTTTTTTTTTTTATTTCCAACTTATCCATTTAATACCAAAAACGTGCAAGGCATGAGTAATTTTTTTTTCTTGAGAATGGACTTTGAATGATCTGCTTGTCTAATGTTTGCAGTGCCTTTGAGTAACTCATACAGAAACCAGGGGTTACTTGAGATGCTTGTTGCATCATTTATCTGCAAGGAGAGCCCTAGTGCAAAAATTATGTGAACACTCACACTTTTTTTGTCATCTGTTGTCTTCTGAGAGTGCAAGACACACACTGTGTGTGTGTGTACAGCAGATGCAGAGCCTACTCCAGTTTTGAACTGTGTGTGTGAATTGCAAATACGTCTCCTGAGAATGAGGAGACTTGGAAAGAATGAGGTCATTGTGCATATTAAATCCCCCATATGCTTCTCTTCTTCCCTGCAGCCCACAAGAGAAACATTTCAGAAAGGGTTATTTTATAATTTACATTCTTATTGTCAAAAGTGGGAAATGAAGCACAGATATAGTATGAGGAATGGCTTGTTCATTTCAGTGGAAGGAAAAAACAGTCTGAGATACAACTGGCTGGAAAACAAATTTGAGGTTCATTAAATCAACTATATTTAAAGGACATGAGATCAGAAATAAGAACAAAAGAAAGCTTACACAGAATGTATTTTTTTACTATCATCCATAGCATCTGTGCAATATCACAGATGTTAAATTAGCCACATGAGGGCTCTCCTGTTCTTCACTTGAAGAAATATATTTTTCAGAACTGTGAAAACTGCAGGGGAAAAGGCTCAATTTTATATTCCTGCAACAAGAGTATTGGGCATACCTCCCTGGTCCACAGGGCATCCTCCACTGGCAAGTAAATATCATTGAAAGCATGGTGCTAGCACAGTAACTCAGTGCTTCACTTCTTCATACAAAAACAGCCATTGAAATACTGTCCCAAGATCAGCTAATTTCTGATCTGGCAGGGAGCAGGGAGGGCTCCAGGCTGTGAAAATCTTCTCATGTGGCTGGGCATTGGGCAGGGGCTGGCATTCAGTCACGAGAGAGCCGTGATTACAGACGGACACTCGTACGCCTGGCCCAGCGCCGGCACCAGGATTAACCGCACGCTGGCATCTGCAGCCCCGCAGCCTGGCCAGCCTGTGTTGTGGCTAAGCAACAGCCTGTTAGAGGAAGCCTGAGGAAGAGCTCTGCATGTTGGCAGCTCCTCCAGGATTTCTACTTACGAGAGGCAGAAGGTCCCCAGGGGTGCCGAGAGCAGCTCGCTGGAGTATCTGATTGCAGTCCTGCAGTCAGCCTTGGAGCAGCCTTAGGAAGTGGATGGGAAATAATGGCCTCGTTTAAGCAGCACTCTGAGCAGCTGGATTCAGAGGGATTAACACACTCAGGCCACGAGCTGTCATCCAAATCTTTTGCCTGTTCCCTCCCAGCAGAAGCCTGGTCCTGGCACTGCCTAGATTCACTGAGGACCTCTCTGTTCTACCTGCAGGACCTTTCCATTCTACCTGCAGGACCTTTCCATTCTATCTGCAGGACCTCTCTGTTCAACCTGCAGGACCTTTCCATTCTACCTGCAGGACCTCTCTGTTCTACCTGCAGGACCTCTCAGTTCTACCTGCAGGACCTCTCTGTTCTACCTGCAGGACCTTTCCATTCTACCTGCAGGACCTCTCTGTTTTACCTGCAGTTCCAGAAATGCTGTAGCCCATACAAATATCCTCAGTGGCCTCTGCCTGAAAAGCTGAACTCTGTGAAGCAAGCAGAGGGGCATCTCTGACTTGCCAAAGGGATTTTCAGATCAGATCAGTACACCCTGCCTAATGATTGACATTTTGAAACTCAGTTTTGGCCTCTGATAGTCTGTCTCTTCTCAAAGATGACACAGAGAGGGTAGCATGGGGGATAGCAAGTGTCAGAAACTTCTCTAACAAGCAGCTCAGAGGCCCTTAGCTTTGCCCTGGAGAGAATTTAGCACATACAAACCAAATAGTGCACTTGACTTTACAGCACCAAAAAGGTTTCAGAACTGCTCTGGTTAGCTATTTAGAAATTGTTATTTTGATCCTCACAAAGAGCATTGAACATTTTCTGCTCAGTGTTTCTCATGGTTGCCACTGGGCTACCATGAAGGATTAAGACATAGTCCACATTTCTAGCTGTGGACTATGTCTTAATCCTTCATGGTAGCCCAGTGGCTTCTAAGAACACTTGTCTGTGCATAGGGCAGAGTTGAGTTCCCTTCCATCGCTCTCTTGATTTTCTCTTCCTGCAGATACAAGGGTAACTTTTGCTCCCAATGGTTTTTGTACTTGATCTTTATTCTTAAAGCTGTGACCATGTGGGCAAGTAAATAAAATTCAGGACTTTAAAGATAAGCAAGAAGGAATTTGGTTCCATTGGAGGAAGTTAAAGAAGTCCTTTGGGGTTTGGCTTAAAGTCCCACTTGGCTCTGCTCTGTTAAAGGCTGTAAAAAATGAATTATGGCTCTGCCTCAGCTAAGATTGAACAGGAGTAATGATCACTTTTCCCAAAGAGCTTGCTGGAAGTTCTTGCTAGGGAAAGGAGTGTTTGGTTGAATATGAAACCTCTGAAGAGGGAAGAAACTCATATGCAGCCCTGTCTTCCCTATATTGGCCGTTGGTTAGCTTCACTGAGTTTCCTGCTCAGTGGTTTTTTTTGAATCCCTAACTTTTGGAGGATTCCTGTTTCTCTTGTCTTATACAGGAGTGCTTGGTGTTCAGATAGGCATTTAGAATTCCCTTGAGGTACTACTCAGTACAGTTCAGCTTTGGAGCTTTTAGGGCTTTTTTTAATGGTTCAAGTTATTAGCTTATGGGTATAGCTGTTAGGTAGGGGTTTTTTTACATAGGCATGGCATGGTTTCTGGACACTTACCTAAGCCCTGGCTTGTAACTCCCACTCTTGGTATATTCCTGCTTTCATGTCTTTGCTTTGCTAACCAGAATTAGAATTATCTCTTCTTTTAGGAGAATTTTCTTCATGTTACAGTGCACTTCAAAAATGACCCAGAAAGATCAGAATTTGTAACATTGTCATTTGTGTCTTTTTGCAGAAAAGGAGCTCATTGATTCTTAAGTGATTAGTGTGTTAAATACAGGCTGCCCCAGAAGCTTCCAAATATTGTCAAAGGACTTTGCTTCTCCTAACCTTACCATCAGAAAATGCCTGTATCTAAAAGATACATACTTTGAATCTTTTCATTCACCCTCCTTGTCAGGTAGTATAATTTTCACTTGTCAAAATTTCATTTGTGATCCTCTCCCTTTTCCATGTCAACACTTGAAGTCCTTGCTTTCTGTAACTGTTTTCCTTGCATTAGCCAAAGCCTTAATCCACTTTTCTTCTCCATCTTTTCAGTTTCTGGTTTGTCTTAACGAGACTATTTTATTTATTGTTGCACTAAACATTCAACTCCAATCCTGCACCTTTTCCAAGAGAATAATTTTTTTAGCTTGTCTTTCATTACGTTGTGCTCCTAGCTCCCACTTGCTCAGTTGAGGCTGACCTGCCTTAGCAGTACTATTAGTCTTCCAAGGTAATCAGGCTTGGGCAAAGTGTGACTATAATGGAGGCTGTGGGGAGAAAAAATGTAGGGGCAGGAGAGGCTAAAAATGCTCCCTGTCTTATTTAAAATGATATATTATGTTTCCTTTGCTGCTTCTTCTGTTCTGACTTCATGACATAAGCAATATTATTTGCTCCTAAGTGTTCATCTGGGGTAGTTTTATAGTGCTGAATCAAAATAGCCATTTTCACTGCCATGTTCTTTTTTCTCTATAAACACATTTAGGGTTTCTGGCCACAATCTTCTCTAAAATGGCCTGAGTGCAAGTTTTAATGATGTGAGGAGCTTTGTGCTTCTGAGTTATGAGGAATGGTTATTGTACAACATTCTGTTCACTGGAGCCTAATTTTGACATTTAAGCTGCTTTTTAGAGTACAGCAATAAGACCACCTGAAATCCTTGCTTAATTTAACATAGCCTGCTGCTTATGCTTTTAGTGCTGTGGGATGTTCTAGCTGTCTGGATAAACCTCAGGTCCATGAAACTGCAAACCAGTTGGTGCTTGGATCACCTGCTGCTTGTGGTATGCCACACAAGAATTTATTTCCTTCTGCATCAGCTGCTTACGCACAAAACTGTAGGAAAATAAAGCTGAAAAAGAGTTTGGCAAGTTACAGAGTCTGCTGCTCTCCCACAACATTCCTGGCTGTCTCTTAAAGGCTTCCTGTGATGGACATAATTTCAAAGTCATTTATTCCAGTTCTTTAGGATTCTTAGTGTATGAAGAAGTCTTTTGAAAATTCAACTAGATCTTCATTCATTGCAAGTGAATAATTTCTTGGCCTCTATTGTCCTTGGTATAAATTAGGACAATAGGCCACTCCTTTCCATTTGGAAGTTAGGATGTCTGAAGACTGGAGACTCTGAAAAGACTGAGGTCTTTTCTTTAGAAAAAATGATCCTACTTCTTTCTTAAGTTATGTTTTCTCATCATCTTTGGGATATTTAACCACCCCCCCACACACACACACAACACTCTACCCTTGACTGTCAGAGGCATTTCTGTTCCTGTAACAGGACACAGTGGTGGGAAGGATCTCAGGTTAATCCTGCCAGGCCTTTTATTGACAACTTGATTGTTGACCTGAATGTGGGCTCGTGTTCAGTTTGTGATCCAGTGTCCCCCACAGGCAGCCTATCCTACCTAGCTGGTTTGCAACCAGTCAGATCCATTTCAGCACAAAAGCTTGCATTCATCCCAGGTCTTCAAAACTGTAATTGAAAACAAAGGTGTTCTTCCTTCCAGCCTTTGTCATCTGCAGCTTTGTTATCCATTTTGTTCCTGTTTCTTCCTGCTGCCTATATGGGGCAGGCAGCTCAGCCATGGCTTTCCAAACTGCAGATTCCTAAAGTAAGTAAGGCAGCTCTCACCTGGAAGATGGACAGTTAAATTCAGCACACAAAGGAATAACCACAGCATGGTTACAGCTGAACAAGTCGAGGTAATAAATACATGCCTGACCACTCCCCCCAAAAAACAATCAGGCAAAAGAGCAACACGTCAAAGTCAGCTGATGCTCTGCACTCTGTCATGTGGATGCAAACCCTGGGATAGAGCTGGGAAAATACACTTTATTTTTTTACATAAAAAATAAAGTGTATTGCCCTTGCAAAGGGCAGGGAGGAGGGGGATGGCTGAGAAGACATTACAGCCCATTCCTTGTGCAGGTCAAGGGGGAATTTCAAATTCCTTAGCAATGGCAGGACAACAACTGCTGCTCTCAGGTTCTTGTAGGGACACTGGTATTACTGTGTGAAACACTACAGCCTGCACTGGTTCTGTGAAAATGTAGCCTCTTCTCCCCGTGTTTCATGTCTCCAAAATGACACAGAGTTTCAGATTTCCAGCATAAATATTACATGACATTCAGAAATTATTTATAACCAGTGTATTTGAATTCAGAACCAGCTGTAAAAATAAATGTCCAATGCTTCAGAGGCAGTTTTACTTGTAGCAAATACAGATTAAATATGCATTTTGCCAGTTTATCACCTCTGAAAAAACATAAGGGAAAATTGACAAATGAAATTATTAAGATCCAAGCATGACATCAAATTGCCTGAGGTCTGATGACTTGTAACTGTGTCTAAGTAACCAAAAGGGTGGGTGCCAAGATAAAGATTCTCATAAGGCTGTCACTTGTAAATAGCCATTTTTCAATCTTATATTGGTATGGGCCTTTGTAAAGATGATATTTTGCATAATTTGAAAGGAAAAAATTACCCAGCAAACTTCATGTCATCAAGCTGTTCTTTTGACTATACTAGTTCCTTGAAAGGGGGAAGGAATGCACTCAAGAAAAATAGTCAAAATTACATTTGTCTATTTAAATTCACTGCCATTCTGCCAAGGTCAGCAGGTACTGTTCCAGACTGGGAAGAAGTGAGCCATGGTGCTGCAGAAACACTTAAATGTCCTAAAAATCAACAAGGGCATTGAAATAGACCCTGGGGAAAACTCCCTGCTTTCCTTGGGGAAAATCCTTGCAGACTGACAAAGTTGGGAATGTCTGTGGGGAGAGCACAGGGAAACAGGAAAAAATAGGGCCTGCAAGGAATTGCTTTAAGGCTGTGTAGGGCTATGGGAATAAAAGCAAGCCACAGACAGCAGAAATAGTTTTAGATGGTTCCTGGTAAATTGTTTTAGATGGTTGGGGTCATTATTGTTCAAATGTAGTTTTATGGGTTTTCTGAGTCTTCAAAAGAAAAGAGTGAGGAAGAAAATTGACAGTTTGGGCTCTTTGTTTCACATAAACAACAAAGACACAGTTTGCTCCATGTTTCCTTGAAGAGGACTTTTTAAAAGGCATTTTTTAGTACTACGGGGATGCAGTTGTTTGCAAAAATTAAAAATAAAAATACTGTTGTCAAAGCACTACCCATTATTTAAAGCTGCAAATGCACTTCTGTTCTGGAGTCATATTCTGAGTTCATTCATCTTTGGGCACAACCCTAACATTTGGGGCCAATCTGAAGGTTTGTGGAGGAAAATGGTGTATTTGAAACTCCTCTGGGAAAAAAAGCACAAAACCTCCAAGGGAGAAAAATGATCTCACAGTTTGGAGAAGGAGATGGATGCAAAGCTGAATTTCAGGGTAACACTAGTCTTCCCATTTTGAGGCTTGCATGGCTGAGGATGTGTACAGGGCACTTGGAGGAGTTCCAAACTGATTCTGTACAAAGAATACGTGCTCCAAAATACTATTGTGTATTTAATGTTCCATGCTGTGTTGTCTTTTATGTAACCAACCCAAATGATGCTTCAGCTTTTATGAAGCAATTGAGAGTCTCTGTGCAATTGAGAGGCTCTGATAGTATCTCTGACCTCAGTTTAGAGAAGTGCTCTTTTCATATAAAACCAGAGGCTCAGTGTCCTTCAGGAGAGACAGACCAGAGGGG
Source organism: Serinus canaria (assembly GCF_022539315.1). Taxonomy (NCBI): domain Eukaryota; kingdom Metazoa; phylum Chordata; class Aves; order Passeriformes; family Fringillidae; genus Serinus; species Serinus canaria. Next base: position 24,316,447 of record NC_066316.1, read on the forward strand.
AGAAATAACAGCCAGGTTCATGGAAAACACACCTTCTGAAGGGAGGCTGAACACTTTTTTAAACCAAACAAAGGTAAAAGGAATTTAATTGCAAGGGTATTCTGTAAAGAGAAATAGAAATAGAGATAGAAAATAATGCAGGTTAAGAGGGTCCTTGAGAGGTTTCTAATCCAACCTCTCCCTCAGAGCAGGGCAGTGAATTCAGACTAAATTGCTCAGGATTTTGAGCAGTCAGATCTCAAAAGCCTTCAAGGAGAAGGAGTCTCACCCAGTCCATAATGATCCTCATAGTAAAAATATTGTATTTCTGGACAGCCAGAACCTCCCCTGTCTCTCTTTAATTTGTGACCATTGCCTCCTGCCAAGCACCTCAGTAAAGAGCATGTCTCCATCTTCTCTGTAAGTTCCCCACAGACAATCAAAGGCTGCTGTGAATTCCTGTTCCAGCATCAATCCTCTCCATCCAAGACATCTGTTCTCTCCATCCAAGACACGTAAGACTGTAAAAAATCCCCAAATAGCTTGGCAGTGAAAGGCTCAGCTTCAGCAGAAATCCCAGTAATGAGTTCAGAGAGGTTTGAGAGGGGGAATGTAGGCACCCTCCTCTCTCATTGGAGGTTGCTAAGAATAAATTAGAAAAATGTATGCATGTCCATCCACGGGGTGGGAATGCCAGGGGATGTTCAGTGAACCCTCAAGGTGCCTTCCAGCCTTATTTTCTGCTGATTCTAGGAGAGCATGTCAATACAAGCTCTAGTGCCAGCTTAGGGCCATAGAGCTACATACATCACAACACTGAGCCCTAGGTGCATTGTAAATCTCAGCACTTATTAATATTTCAGGAAGTTATGAATGCCTGAAAAATAACAGGGAAATACAGTTATGGTGGAAATAATGTTGTAGCCTGAATTACTGCAGTGGTAGCTATGGACAGTCACCTGAGATAAACTGAATATGCTGTCTTTCACTTTTTTTAAAGGTCAAGGAACAGGTTTGCCAATAAAGGACCTTTAAAAAATCTGTCTAACAGTTGACCTTAACTCTTTGTATTTAGTGATTTTTTTTAAAAATATTATTTGTCTTTATTAATAAATATCTATGTGGAATGGATTGCTAATGATATCACTATAGGTATGGTTTTACTACAGCTACAATAGGTGCAGAAACCAGGATTTAGAAATGTTGTAAAGCATGATGTTACTAAAACAAAAAGAGAAATCAGATTTGTTTGATGTCACGCTGTTCCAAACTATGCAGGAATGGGAAGTCTACCCTGGCAAATAGTGAATCAATTTTTTAGCCATCTTCCTTTGTCACTGATGCAGGCACAAAAGCCCTTGAAGTGCACCAAATTAGTGGCAACTCTTCAAAATTTTACCTGTCAGTAGGAGGATGCTCGTCAGGACAGCTGAGGGTTAAGGGCTGAGCCAGCCCTGAGCAGTCTAACACACCACTCACCCCACTCTCCACCAGGTAGCCTGTGTATGGGTCTGAAAGCAGCATGCAGCTAAAAAAGAAAAAGCCAGGCATAGCTCTGTGTGTCTTCAGACAGCAGGGACACCTTTCTGACCTGTTCAGTGTGCAGCACTCTGTTCACGCTCTCTGTTTCTGAAATCCTTCCTTGTTCTCTTCACATCTCCGTTGTAGTCTTACAAAAGAAATGTGTTTTCTTCAACAAGGTTTTGATACCCAGAGAAAGAACACCCACCTATTCTCTGTGTTCATTTCTGCTCTGCTGCCACAACCTGCTGATTGCAGAGGGAACGTTTTGCTTCCATTATATTTTAAATAAAATGATAGGCTGTCTACAGAGGCAATCCATTAGCCTTACGCAGCCTAGTCACTGTTAATTATAGGTTTTAGACTTCAGTAAGCTGGGTCAAAATTCTCCATTTTTCAGTGGAAAGCAATGTCATTTAAATGCTCTCTTCTGTGCACCACTCATTCACAGTTCTGCTGCTCAAAACTCAGCAGCGACTCTTCTGTGGTAAGTGAACATCTTCTTTCTCAGTTTGTGCTCAGAACAGAACCTAAAGCAAAATCCTTATGAAGCAGAGTTCACTCTGCAAACGAGTGATTTGTTTCACAGTGTGTTGGTGTGAAGTGGAAAACACCTCGTAAAGTTGAAGCTCTTTATGTTATCTAAGAGATGGAGTTGTGAAGGAGAAAGTGAGGTGGCGGAGTCAGTTTGGAAATAATGTTTATTTCAGTGTTTGAGGGTTTTTCCAGAGCAAAGCTTGAGTTTGGGATCAGAGCCAAAAAGGGATGTTTATTGCAAATGTAAGCTTTTCAAATGGAAATGGAAATTTTATGTAAAACTGTTTAGTCAACTGCCACTTTGTGTTAAACTTAAAAAAAAAAAAACCACAAGTGCAATGTGTTGCTTTTTAAAAACCATTTCTACGGTGTAGTTCAAGGAATTGTTCTGTGAGAACCTCGATGCTGCGGGTTTATCTTTCGCGGTGTGTTCAGAATGCAGCGGCCGAGGCCCCGGTGCTCCCACCTGCACCCGGTGTTCCCGATCCGCAGGGATGGGAGGCAGGCAGGGGCACTGCCCTGCCACCCCCCAATCCTCCAGAGCCCGGTGCTGTGCCTGCAGGAAGGACCTGTCCCCCTGGCTGGGTGTGTTCGGGCAGGGAAAGCCCTTCCCGCTGCTGCCCCCACCAGAGCAGCTCCTGGGGAGCATCAGGGAGGAGCTGGTTTGCACGGACAGGGACAGGGATGCAGCGCAAGGGAAGGGATAAAATGCAGCCCTGCTTTCTCCTCGGGAAACCTGAAGTGACAGTTTCCAAGACAGTGTTAAAGCCTTTATTATTGTTGTTATTTTTTACTGATAACTCCCATGTAGCATTATCCTAAACCACAAATGATTCAAGATAGCAGAAGTTGTCTTTTCCTGGCAATGTATTGAAGTGTTTTAACTGATAGGAGCAAATAATAGGAAGATTTGCTGAAGAGAATGAAGGATTCCAGTGAAATCCAGAGTACTGAAGCCATGAGAATTTTGGTGGGCTGATACTGTGTGAAAGTGATTGCAGAACTCTGGCAGACAAGAACAAAAGCCACTGCCACGGCATCTTGTCACCTGTTTCTGGTTTGTTGTTTGGCTTGGTTTGTTTGTTTTTTGGGTTTTTTTTTTCTTTTTATAATAGAAAGTAATTTTATGATAAAATGAAAAGGAGGCATTGAAATGGCAGTGTAAGAAATTTGGGTCAGATATCTGCAATAATGCCTAAACACAGGCAGCGACTTTACATCAGTGTTACACCTGGTTTCCCACTAAATTTCTCTTAGACTGTTATTTGTTCCTGAACATTCAAAATAGTGATAGAGAAGAGTTACAGTGAAGTAGGAGCCCAAACCTCATTTAATTTCAGTAGAATACTGCACAAGGGTTTAATATTGGGAATTTTATAAGCTGCTGAGTCAGTTGGAGAATATTAGTGATCAGTCTTTGAAGACATTGCAGTACTGCCTTTGTGGATGCCTTTCTAAAATGTTCTAAAAGTGTTATGATCTCTATTAGATTCGAGTAAGAAAAGAATAAAATTAGGATGTAAAGTGTTTCTACTGTTTCTGTAGAAAACCTAATCCTCTCATACATAAGTTTCTAAACTTTGTGGGAAATAAACCATTCAGGTTGTGGCAGACCAAGTGTCTATCATGTCCTCTTCTTATGAAACAACTGATAAGTTTAAATGTTTCAGTAGATGTGCACCTCTACCTTAACCAGTGTTTCTTTGATAGTGCCATATAAATAGCAGAAGATGAAAAAAAGGATGGCTTACATATGCCACTGCAGAGATAAACAGAACATTGTTCAGGTTATTTCTCTTTATGACTCAGTTTTAGAGTGACAACTATTTGAAAGTAATTTCATGGCTATTCATTAAAGGTTAATGGCATTTCTATCATATGAGAGTTGAATACCACACAGATTTCTCTAGAAATACAATTCTTTCATTTTCTTTAATTGTTCTTCTGCAGTAGCTTCCTGTGAAACTATTAAGTCATAAGATAGCTTTTATTGAACAGAAGTTTTCATTAAAGCAAGCCTAACACCATTCAATTGAAAAGGTTATTTAGTACCTAATGTGTCAATGTCTTCACTAAAAGCAGATTTTCTTTTGTGCATTAAATTATTACTATTACAGTTCTAAACAAGCGTTGTCTTGCAATTTAGAAACGCGGGACACGATTTTCCTTGATCCCTACGGTCACTCACCAAATCCTAATTACGGAGGTACTTCCCCCTAGTGGACAAGAAGATATTTCCATTGCGGTGCTGCTCAGACCCCTCCCAAATTTGGTTAGGATTTAGGGAAGAGCATGTCTTTAGAAAAGCGGAGAGAAGGAGCTGAGTAGTCCCTTCTGAAAGGGGAGAGCAGGATGAGGAGGGGGATTTCTGGGAGATGGCTCAGGACTGGTGCCCCTGGGCACAGCCAGGGTGTGGGCAGTGAGGGCAGGTGGGCACAGGGTGCCACTGCCTGCAATTGACACAGGGATAATGGGGACAGCCAAAACAGAGCTACCTAAGGAACTGCAGGAGGATTCCTGGTGCCTTAGGACAGCTTTCCATATTGATAAATGCAAATTAGTGCACTTGAGTTAAAATAAACAGACTCAGTAATCAGCTCTGTGTTAGCCCTCAGCTGTCAGGGACAGATCCTGGAGTCACTGTGATCTTGGTGTTTGCTCTCCAGAAATATCATCAGTGGCAGAAAAGTTAAACTAAACGTTTGAAGCAGTTAAAAGAATGAAATTAAAAAGAAATATTGTGCACATGTGTGCAACATTTATGAGATTATAGGAGGATGGATTGGATCAAGCCCTCTATTGGCAGACAGGAACAGCATTACCTTGTGGCTCACAGTGTAAGAAGGACATGGAACTTTGAAGCAGGTCCAGAGGATGGCCACAAAGTTGGTAAGAGGACTGGAGCATCTCCCCTACAAAGGCTGAGGCAGCTGGGGCTGTTCAGCCTGGAGAAGGGAAGGTTGTGTGGAATCCTCACAGCAGCCTTCCAGTGTCTGAAGGGGATCTGCAGGGAAGCTGGAAGGGGACTCTTCATCAGGAGCTGCAGGGATAGGACAGGGGGTAATGGCACAAACTGAAAGAGGGGAAATTTAGGCTAGATATTAACAAATCCTTTACTGTGAGGCTGGTAAGACACTGGAACAGGAGGTTGTGGATGCCCCAACCCTGGCAGTGTTCAAGGCCAGGCTGGATAAGGCCTTTAGCAACCTGCTCTAGTGGGAGGTCTCCCTGCCCATGGCAGTGATGGTTGGGACTAAATGTTCTTTAACCCTGTCTTGATGATCTTCCAACCTCTAAGATTCTATAGTCCCTTGGTCTTAAAAAATTGTAGAAGTATGGAACAGCTTCCACACAAGACGAGACTAAATCAGAGTCAAAGGCAGAAATGGAAATACAAGAGAACACACCAGCCTGAAAAAGAGGCAGCAAGAATAATGTATACTGAAAGTATACCATTAAAGCTAGGCAGAAGGTGAATAGGGGCTTTTATTCCCATTTTTCATATCAGAATGAGTAACAGATGTTCTAATACCCTCATTATCACAAAAGGTTGAAAGTGTAAATAGCCTCCAAAGAGAATTATATGGAACTGATGGAATATCTGTTGACACCTACTAAGTACAACCATCTCTTTGAACTCTCCCTCTCACAGAGACCCTGAGCTTCTGACTCTCAGATATTAGAGTTGGTTTTGCCATGGGCAAAAACACCGTATGCCTGTTTTTGATTCCATACACTCTTTTGTTTGGGGTGGGAGATGGGCTGGCAGTTTCAAATCTGTAGATGAAACATGGCCAACTTTAATAATCCTTACTGCACTACATATATCCATGAGCACTTCTTTAAAATCCTATTAAAACATTTATCACTTGTATTTTGAGTGGATACATTGTTGAGATATCAATGTTACCAGCTCTTGAGATTTTTTTTATTATAAGTCTTTTTTGAACTACTTCATTAGTTATTTTTCTGACAGCTCTAACCACAGGTGAACTTGCAGTTGGAAGCATCTTTTAAAAAAATTAACCAGATATTTGAAAAGAATCTGACTGCAGTTTGTGTAGAAAAGCTTCATGATGCACATGCAAATCTTTGAAAAAAATGTACTAAACATTAGGGAAAAAACCAATATCTGGTTTTTAACGTCAATGTTATAAGCCTTTCCTACTAATGCATGCACATTCCAGCATACCTTTTCTATAAAAGAAGTGGTAGTGAAATGTTTTCACCATGTGCTATGTAAATCACACTAAAATCTCAAGATATCTTGTGTATATTGCAAGGAAAAAGGCCTAAATTTGGGCTATACAGATAACATAATTGGTTTGTAGACAGTTTCACTTAAGTATAATGTGCATGTGTTAAACTCAGTGGAGTAGTATAGTTCTTCACATTCCATGAAAATTTATAATAGAGGCAATAAATTAAACATCAGTGTTTCCCTTGCTGGCTTAATCACCAAAACCTAAGAGCTGTTTAATGGCCCTTTGATGAATTTTTAGAAGAAATGAGGAATCTGGAACCATAAGAGCAGTGAACATACACACACATTGCACGTCACTTAGACACCTCATGCACAAGAAAATTCATTAGAGGGAAAAAGGAAGCATGGCTGGAGAGCAAGGGTGTTTGTGACTGCCAAAGCATCTCAGTAAAAGGACTGAGGGCAGCTGAATGCAAGAACAGGTCCATGCAAATATAAAATTAGAAGTAAAAGTTAAAAAAGAAACAAACTACAGAACCTTTCACAACTCATTTATTTCTAATATGATGAGGGTTGTAACAAATTTTATGTTTGAACACTTTAGACTGAATTTTTCATGTTCCATTGTAAATAATAATGGTTAGTCAAACACATTATTTTCCAATATTTTCTCTGCTAAAATTGCCAAGCAGAACATTTAACTAACAAGTTCATTCAAGGTTCAACCAGTACTTTTAAAACTATCATTTTGTTAGCTCACTGTTCCTTGTGGTGGTGCAGAAGGAAATTAATTGAATATTTTTTTCTCTTGTCCATCCTTTGCTCTACCACTCCATTTCCATCCTGGAGGAAAAAGTGGAAAAAATATCTGTGCTATTCCACCTGCAGATACAGTAGTAATTAAAATATGTTTAAACTTCCATATGTAGGGAGAGGATATCCCTCTGTTGGGTAGCTTCATAATTCATGTGGCTTGGCTGCTCCTGAGATTTTAATTAACAGAAAAAGCCCCTTTACACGTGTTGGCTGAAGGGAGCTAAGGACACCGACCATGACACAGCTGTGGTGTGCATGCCCTCAAAGTTTTCCAAAAATCAGAACAAGTTCCATGACAGTTTTAGACTTTTTTTCACATCTTACTATGTCAGCAAGCAGATTCCCTTTTTCCAAAAGCAGGAAAAGGTGGGGAAAGATATAAAGTATCTGACAACTCTAAATTATCCCGTATCACAAACTTTCCACTGTGTCATAACTTATTTCTATGATTGGTACATATTCCCAAACGAGAAGGTGAAAATACGTTATTTTTCTCTGGAAAAAGTCTAAAACATACAATTTGCCATTAAACTAATCCTTTGCTGTCATCAAGTGATAGCCCCTAAAAGTCCCCCCCCAATAAAAATTTTGTTGCAGAACACTTAGGACTTTTATATATTCCCCATTCTGCATGCCAGAGGGCTTTCCTGCCTAATGCTGCTCACTGGAAGACATTTTGCTGTTTAGAACTGGTTCTCCCATCAGCTGCAAGTGTTTTAATGCAAGATGAACTATATGGGTTGGCCTAGAGCTCTGAATGCAGTTCTATGTGCCCAGACATTTTGAATGCCACAGACAGCTGAACCACTCCTCATTCAAGCCAAGCCAAGTTATAAGTAAAGAAAAATACAATTAAAATACTATTTCTAAACCAGCCAAAGTGGATACAGAAGCTTTTTGACACACAAGTGGCAGAAGTTAAAGATCTGTGTTCTACATACTTGTGCAAAGATCAAATCTGGGCTATCACACTGTGCTGATGCCAGTCTGCCCCTAACCCAGGATGATGGGGGCTCAGCTCTCTTGCACATTTACACTCAGGAAATGAGCTGTCAACACACACATTCTTTTGTACTGAACCCTTTACTTGGAATTTCATTCAGCTTCAGCTCTTCTTTTTCTTTGCTGATTATTGATTTTCAAGACTGACAAACTTCTCTGGAATCAATTTTGCCCCTCTGCCTTCCATCCTCTGGAAGTGCTCATACGCCTTTGGCAGAACAATCATGTTCTGTTGCACTTGATTGAATTATTGACTGCTTGACTAAATAATTACCTGAATTAGGAAATTGTTAATTTATGAATGAGAAAGTGGGGAAATCTCATTGAGAAGTTTTTTCCACATGAAGCTCATGTTTTGTATTTTTATGTAAGCCACTAACTGTTCTGAAAGAAAACTGTAAATACAGTTGATGCATGTGGCTCATTACCAGCTCTGGCTCTCCTTCAAAAGCAGAAACCTGTGTGACTTACTGTTAGGAGGTGAGAGTGAGCCTGGGGCAAAAGAATGGGAACAATGACTTATTTTCTTTATTCTTTAACAAAAATTGCTACTTGTGTGTCTGATGGTAAAGCCCACACCATCTTGAAGTCCTCAAACATATTAGAAATTAGGGTGTTGCATAATGTACCATTACCACAAGGAACAGTATGTTTGTCAGATGCAAAAATCACAAATAAAAAGACTTCAAGAAATAATCCAATTATGCTTTGGAAATGCCAGCAGAACCTTTAGAGCTAGGAATAAAATAGAATAAAATAAAAGCATGGTAGGATGATTTCTGCTCTGTCTAGTTAACTAATGATGGAATAATTAAAGCTTTTGCTCTTTAGCATCAGGAAAAGGGAGAAGGTCTTCAATATGTCAGCATAATAGCTTTCATAAGGAAGACATGTCATGGTGTTTTTTCCATTGTTGTATTAAAATTCAAGTGATGAAATCTGATAAAGCACAAAATGTCCTTTGCTTGGAACATCATCATGTTCTATGACAAGTCTAAGACAAGTTGGAAGAGAGAACTTGAACATGACGTGTCAGAAAGTTACTAATACTGTTCAAATCTATGAATCATTAGCAACAGATGTAGAGTAAATGAAAAGTTGTCTGTAAATTACTTGAGTAAAATTGGAGAGCCACCCTAGTGGTTCTGCATTGGGTTTCTATCCATGTAGCTCATGGAGAAGTGCAGTGTAAAGTTGTTAAGCTCCTTAAGAAGTCATGCTTCCAAAGAAAGATGAATAAATAATTGAAAACCAATAGTGAAGTCAACATAATTAAAGCTAGCTGAGGCATGTGCTTAGGGAAAATATCAGTATAGCTTTGATGGGGATTTACAGGTTGATCTTTGTTCCAGACACTTGCAGGGCTCAAAACACATGCCATTACTAGTGACCTAAACCAGTTCAAAGCAATGAAAATCAGCACCATTGTGCCAAACTGATTTCCTTTGCTTCTGCCTTGACAGAAGCAAAGGAAACCTCATTTTGAGCATGGCACAAAGGGAAAGAATGAGAATTGCCTGCTTATCTTCATCTATCTTATGCTGAAAATGCTTCAAATGCATTTAAAACAAGAAATCAAAATGCACAGCTTTCTGAACATTTTAGTTTTCCTCCACATAATTATTACACATCTATTACTCTTTTGTGACTGGATAATGGTGTGTGGTTCCCAGAGCACAGACGAAAAGAAGCTGCATTAAAGGCTGGAGCAAATTCCTCTTGAGGAACTGAATTGTGTGTGACTGGTGCCATTGTTGTGTGGCTGGCACAAAACACGCCCTCCACCTTCTCAGACAAACACACACGGGTGCCCTTTTAAGAATATATTGAAAACAAGCTATTTGAAGAAGTCTGGTTAGAAAAAAAATAGAAAAGAATAGAAGCACACCTTTTAGAAATTCTGCACTACATTTCATCTATTTAATGTGGACACTCTGTAAAGTATAGAAGAGGTCATTTCCCCATGGGGGTTGGAGCTGATTATTTTTTAAATTTTTGTCTGCTGCCTATTTCTGGCTCATCTGAACTTTCTAGTTTCTGTGAAGCTATAGGACAAACTTCCCCCTCTGCCAGTAAATGGAAACCTTTCATAATTCAATCCTTAACCACTTTGTTTGAGTGCTCTATTCTCCCTCCAAGTTCTGCTGTGTAATACCACCTTTGCCATAAAGCCCTTCCCATTGAAATTTCTGGTTGAGATGAAGGAAAAAGACAAGGTCAAGCAAGAGTAGAAGAAAGTTCCCAGACAAGTCCTCTCTGGTGACCAGGCAGGGGAAGGGAAAACTGACATTATAAGAACTGAGCTGTGCAAAGTATAACACATGGATATCCAAGCTGGATGGAGACTTCCCAGCTGGGTGTAGGCAGCAGCCTAGTTCCAGCAGTTCAGCCACATTTCAGGGCATGACTTCAGGTAACTTCAGAGCTCCTTAAGCTGTATCCTAAGGTTTCTAAAGTAATATATTCTCCATATGTGAACTTACACACGTGTCTTTTCTGGAATTGCTGTATTTCTAGATACAAAGGAGTAGCAAAATTCAACAAACTGAAAACAGGTAGGTCTAGATTATATAATGAATCTAGACTATATGAAGGCAGGGGAACAGCTTGTCCAGAGAAGTGGTGAATGCTCCCATCCCTGGAATTGTTCCAGTCCAGGCTGGATGGGGCTTTGCCTATGTCTGTCCTTGCCTATGTCCTTGCAGTTGTAACTGGATGATCTTTGAGGTTCCTTCCAACTCAAACCATTCTATAAAAGGAACAAATTCTGGATGGTCACTAAAGCCACCAGCATTCCCTGCTCTGGGGCTGACAGGTTGAATTATTGTTGCCAAGCCTAACCTGTCTTGCATCTGGCACTGTGTGTGACAGTGGGCAATGTGTCAGCCAAGCACTCACTGCTCCAGGACCTCAGCTGAACAAACAGCTCTGAGTTAGCCCTCGGTGTGGATTTAAAGTAGACTTTTCAATGTTGGTGCACTTCCAAGGCCAGGAGAATTCTTTCCTTTCTCTTCTAGAAGTGTCATCTTGCTTGGTTTGAATTTTTAGTCATTTTTTAGACTTTCTTAGAAGATAGTGTTTAATCCAGATGCTGTGCTCATTTTGCATATGTATGTCTTTGGAGATTTGGGTTTCTTTTCCCGAATCTTTAAATTTGACACTTTTTTGTAGCCGCTTTTTTAACTTTGATAGTTAATTAAACTCAGGTGTTTACCTATATCATCATATTTGAAAATGGAAATTCTAGTCCCCATCTTTTTCATTGTTAATTTGGATATAATTAGGAAAAGGGAGGGAAATTCTTTATTGTACTTTTTAAAAATTATCAAAAATAGAAAAAGCATTTATAAGTCTTTTGTGTTCAAGTAAATTTTCTGCAGCTTTCCCTTTTGATGTGTGACTTGATGGTTGGGTTTGTTGTTTGGGTTTTCTTAATCTTCTTCTATATGTTGGTTTAATACATTAACTACCTCAGTGAGGATTTGAATGATTTAGATGTCTGTGATGTCAAAAAAATAAGATACTAGATACCTATCCAGATAGGTTTGCTAATTCAGTGTGCATTAAAATGCAAAATTCATTTTGAGCCTTGCTTGGCTGTTTGGCAGCTCTTTTCATTGAAAAGTTGTACTCATTTCAAGTTTTAATAGGTTTTCTGATTTCATTTAAAAAAGAACAAAGCCAAGGACTAGAGACAGTGTTCCGGGTGGAATTTCCAAAGCCCTTAACCATCTGTCTACGTGCAGTCACACAAAAAATACAGTGTCTGATGCAGGCATCTAGGCTACCTATTTAATCACTGATGCACAAGGTTGCTTTGGCAATGCATAAATAAATAATAATAAATAAAAAAAGGGAAAGGACTTGGAGTGGATAGGGACCCATCCCATATATGACAGGATGCCTTAAAAGTTGTCCCAGTTTGTCCTGACCTGGTATTGCTTTAAGAATCAACTTGCCCTAGCTGTAAAATGCTTTAGTTCCACAAAAGAGGAGGTTGCAGCCACACAATCTAGCCAAAAGTTAATATATTTGGACAAATAGCACTGATTTCCTCTGGCTTTGAATGATATTCATACTATATTTCCCCAGGAAGGAAGGAAGGCATTAAGATTACATGTTGATGCTTGGAGTAAAACATTGGCTCTGCTGTGGTTTTAGTCCTAAAATGCAGGATTCATAATTCCTCTGTACATACACAGATGCATTCCTTATAAACTTCATGGATTCCATAGGAACAAGTATAAGAACAACTACCAGCCCCAAAACTGTCCTATTTACTACAGAAAGTGCCCAAATAGCATGGTGATAGCCACAGAATAAGAAACTTCATGGTTTCCATATACTTTTCTCAAACTATTAGACCACTGTTTTGCACAAAACTAATTTATTCATCTTTGTGCAAATGTTTCATCATTCCTTTGACAGCAAAGTCTGTCCTACATATTGCTTTTATACAGCTGAATATTCTGCACTTCCCTTGTGCTTTTATGAATCAAACATAAAGACCTAGTTCATGAGAAAGAAATGTGCACAAGGTCAGAGAAATGAATTTTGTGATATATTGCCCTGAGCTCAATGTACAAGTAGGAATTGCTACCATTGTAAACTGCATGCAGAAAGCTGAAATAATTTCTCTCTGCATTTTACATTCTGCTTGATTCCCCCCTGCCTTCTCCCCTGGAAAATTCTACCTTTCCCTGTGAATGCTACATTCCCCAGCATTCTTTTATCTGGAATAGACCCCTGTGATGATTGCTACTTTGTTAACTTCAGGAGGCACCAGAGGCAAAAAGAGTTGTTTCTCTGGCTACCCCTGAGCTGGGTCTTGGGAAGCTATTGTGCCCTCCATCATCTGCAGAAGTAAGGACAGTGCAGGACAGAGAGAGCAGCAAGATGCCAACATGCAGAGCTGCCCTCTGAGCCTCAGCCAGGCCCTGGTGCCCTCTCATGGGCAGCTCTGAAACTGGGGCCATGCTGAAAGCAGCAAGGCTGGATAAGCATGGGGTTAAATCTCCTGCAGGAGAAACCTTTAGCCACATTATTCCCAGTTTCCTCAGTGCTGAAGCAACTCCAAGTCATGTTTCTGCCCCATTCCTCTGTCTGCACAGTGGCTAAAATAGTTTCCAAGAGTACAGGGGCAATTTTTCCAAAGATGTGTATGTATTAGCAAGTAGGACAGTGCAATAGGAGCAGATCTGCAGAACAAAGCAGTTGGTGCTACAGGTGCAACACCCACACTGCAAGTATTCATGGAGATGGAAGGGGTAACTCAGACCAGCCCCTGGTCCCATCTTTCAGCTCAGCCTGGATCTGGGAAGAGCCAGGTTTGCACACTCTGAGATACAGCATAAGAAATGGGCAAGGATTGGAGATCTACTGCAAAAGCTGTTCTGATAGGATCCAAATATTAATACACACACACCTGCCATCAGCTCCCACTTCAGCACCAATATAGAAGGTATGTTTCCAAAAAACTTCACCACATGGAATGTTAAATAATTTGAAGGTATGCTCAGTTAGTATCAGCAGATGAGTGCAGTTAGAAAACATGGTCTCACCTAGCAGCTTAGATAGTCAGGAAAACTTAAATCCTAATTACAGCATTGGCCCTGAAATCTTGAGGACCTGGTCTGTAAAAGTTCTGGTTCAGCTGCTTATTTCTGGTATGGGGTGATGTTATTTACTGATGCCAGCTCTAAGCCTTTTATTGCAAACCTGGTGGTTTCATCATCATCTGTAATTCCAGGTCCAAAGGTCACAAGACAAACAGAACTTCTCCTTCCTCATCACGAGGAAGAATTACAGAGTATACATTCTTAAGGATGGTTGTAAATGAATCCTATTTATTGAAAGGTAAGAACTGCAATTCTGAATAGTATCAGTAGTATTCAGTATTCAGTAATATTCAGTATATCAATAGTATTCAGTATTCTTCTACCTAGCATTTGTCATTTTTTTTGCTCTTTTGTGCAATGAGTGACTCTCTATCTGATTAAGAGCTTCCTAAAGAGGATTAAAAAAGGAATACAGCTAGTAAAGACTTGAATAATATTGCCCTTGCCACCATTAACCAGGAATAATGAAAGCAGAGGTTTCTTAGATAAAAGCATATTTCTTTGAACAGAAAGTCCAAGGTTTCATTTCACTGTATGCAGTCAAATAAACCACAAGCAGATTTGTTTCTTTGACCACAATTTGTAGCTTCTGTGCTTGTGCACTTGGCCCACCAGCCCAATAGAAGCTTATCTTTAATCTTTCAGATTACTCCTCTGATTTGCATCTTGTTTGCCTGGTTGTGTGATTTCAGTCAGAAACTTGAAAAACTGAGTAGGGAATGCCAACATCTACCCACACATTTCCATCCCTACACAAGCAACACACACCACCTTGAGACTTCCTGAGGGGCCTGGCATGTGCCTTTAGATTTGTTACATGCAAGTGAATTTCAATGTAAAAGGTTGAGCTGTCTCATAAAGGAGCTTATGTCTTCCTGTTCTTTTAAATACAACCCCCAAAACACTTGTGCTCACTTGTTTTGATATGTTTTTTTCCCAGTTCACTTTGAGTTTTAAAGTGAAACTCAAAATGTGAAGGTGTCTCTTCAGGCATCTGAAAGGTAACCACCTTGTTCTGAAGGAGGTTTGGAATAAGGAACAAATTGAAACAACAAGTACCACGGCTGTGAAAATATCAAAATGAAGTTGTTTTGGCAGAAAGAGGAAGTTGAACAGCTTTCACATAGCACAAGCAGTCCCTAAGCAATGCTTCTAAACAGTTTGCTAGATAGCATGTCTGCCTCATTCAGCAGGAAGACAGATTTTTCCTCATTAATGCAACTCCTTGAATCTATTTTTTGCCTATACATTCTCAAGGTGTCTCCATACCATGTTTCAAAAAAATCTGGATGTCCAAGGGCTTTTAATTTTTTATCTGTAACTTTGAAACATGACAGAGCAGGTCAGACTGCTAGGTAAATATTAGATGCTACTTGAACTCTGAAAACTTCCCCAATCAAAAGCCCAGACTATTATATTGCCATATACACACTTTGCAGGTGTAAATCTATTTCTTTGTGCTAGAAAAGAATTTTAATTATTTCATTTATTAAAATGCTTACCTGGCCAGCAAATTAGCATGCTAACTCTAGGCTTGACCTACAGAATGATTAATCTTCCTACATACATGTTAATGCCTTTCATAATGCATCAGTTCATCTGTCCTCACTGCACAGCCACCTTCCACCTCGTCAAGTTTGTGCCTGAATTTCAAAAATAAAACCTTTTATTTTAAAAGGGTGTGTTAGAAGTCTGCTGACAATTATGTGGCAGAGAAGTAGAGAATTTTAAACAAGGAGTTAAAATGTCTCAGAATGAGGACACGTCCTTTAACACAATGTTTACAATTTTTAATTAAACTGGTTCAGGATAAATCAAAGAGCTCTTTTTCTGTGGCACAGATTACACTGTAATAGGGATTGTCCTTTTTAAGTCAAAAGAGTTGATTTCTGAGCAGGATGTTGGGGCAGAGAGGAATGAGGAGTGTAGGGGACAATGTTCTTCTTAGAAAAAAGCATGGTAAATTTACATTTCTCAAACCTTTCTGAGGTTTACCTGAAATAGAGGTTAAATCAAATCTATGTTGTATGGCAAGTAACACAGAAGAAGAGAGTCAGACTCCATAGCAGGTTTGAGATAAATCCAAATGGAGAGATGAGTAGTTCCTCTGAGTTCCTCTGCTCCTGTTGAAACCTGCCAGTCACAAGCATCAATTTGTAACATATCTGTGCTGTTTTCAGACTGAAAATACCACATAAAATGATGCCAGCTCAAATCAAGATCTTAAAGATCTGGTGTTTGACTACTTTCCTCTATGAAGACACACACAATTTTGGCAGAAATCAGTAATGAGCATGGGAGCATCTCTCAGGCACATTATATCCTCTTTAAAAATTCCATCCTCTGCATTATTTATTGCTAAAGACCTTCCAACTTCTAGAAGCTTGTAGCTGCTTAGATGGAGCAAAGGGCGCAATTAATTTCTGTCCTGATTTCATAGCTGTTTTTTCATGGTTTGCCAGTACTACAGGTAGTGCTGAATCTTGCCATCCCTGGGAGGAGGAGATGGCTGTCCGCAGGTCAGGGGCAGCTGAATCCTGGAGAGCCATTGGTCTTTGTCCCATGTGCTCCTCTAGCAAGAATCACCACCTCCCATGACCAACCATCTCTTTGCACAGCAGCAGCCAAATTGACTTTCCAGGTGGCAAAGGCAGCGTGGTCATGCTCCTCCTTGAGCATGCCATGGCATTGCTTTCTGGGTGGCAGCAAAAGCAGCACCAATTCCTGTTTTATACATCGTATTTTTCTTTCAGGAGATGAAAGGACTCCTTTTAAGAATCCATAATAGTAAGCTGGGACCCTAACACCAAAAGTCTTGTTATCCACTGGTAAATAAGTACTAGTGGCACTCATGCAGTACCTGGATGCTCCCTACCTTCACTGGCATGATTGTGGATAAAAAATGACTTTTGGTTTTCATCCTAAGAGCTTTAAGCAGCACATATCAGTGATGCCACTGCATGTATGGTTAAGGTTTCTCTATTACTCTTCAGTCCTCTTCTTATGGTGGCACCCTAAATATTTTTAATCTGACAGGGAGAAAAGTAATCTATTTGGTACTTAAATTAAGTGGCAATAATCCATATAAATCTTGAAAGATAAATGGTTATATAGCAGTTTCCATCAGGTACAAAGACAAGGTAAAGCTGGTTCTAACTGCCCTAGTTGGTACATGTCACCCTGCCCCTGGTCTTTGTTAGCTGAGATGTTCTGCCCCATGCTCAAATGCACATAACATCTGCAAAAGACAGAAAGGAGAGGGAGAACTGCAGGTCCCTCTACTTTTCTTCTTTGGTTTGGTTGAACATAGCATCTTTTCCTCAAATTATGCCAAACAATGTCTTTGTCCTGTGCCCCTTCCTGTGCAGCCATGAAAACAATGAGTTAATGCAGCAGTATCGACTCTGACCCATTCCAGCAGCATCTTATGCTGCCTCTGACTAATTCTTGTCTTGCCCAATGTCTGTACCACTGCTCTGTAGGGTGCTGCATATTCTACATGGTGTGGTATAGGCTTCCTGCACAAATGATGTTCATTAAAATGAGGTACATGTGCCTGTTCTAGGGCTTTTGGCACACGTGGAATCATTGAGGTTGGGGAAGACCTCTAAGATTATCGAGTCCAATCACAACTGAGTTCACCACCAAACCATGTCTTCAAGTGCCATCTCCACGTGTTTTTTGAACTCTTCCAGATATATTTACTGGTGTGTACAAACTATTGTCACTGTCACCTACTTGAAACCATCTGGAATAAAAGCTGCGTATATTGTTAATATGGATCTAAAAACACAATGTAAACACAGTAAAAGATGTCAATGTTTGCACCTTGGAAGGAATTGTCCTTTTCTTTCAAAAGCTTCAGAGACAGGTCCTATGCATGACATTCACCGAGATGAACAAGCAGCATACATTCAGTCTTTGTCAGAACCTTTGCTCAAAAGGTGGAGAAACAAAAAAAGCAACAGATCAAAGCAACACAACAAATCTTATAAGTTTTAATTAAGCATCAGCAGCTGCATCCTGTCTTCTCAGAAAAAGTCCCATTATTTGTGCTATGTAACATTAATGCTCACTGAATTGTAAAGCTCGGGGGAACTCAAGGCACAATTTGGAAGAGACAAACATTTGTTTTTCAGAAACAGATTCATTATCGTTTGAAGTAGTGGTATAATCTAACCAGAGATCTTCTGGGAATATCTTTGAAGAGTTCTGTCTCTGCAAATAAATTTAATTTATAAGAAAAGGAAATAAAATGACTAAAAAGGACCAGATTAGTACTGCAAAGACAACATTGATGATATTTCTTCTAGGGGACGTTTTACCCTTCAGAAAATCATCAGAAAAAAAAACCAAAACCAACCAAACAAACCTTATTTTAAAAGGAATTTTAAATAATGGATTAAATTCTACCTCATGGAGCGCTGAAAAACATGAAAATGGAGATGGCTTTGGCCACAGTCTCCCAGAGGCAGATTTGAACTTTTGTCTTCTTAACAAAGCACTCTCAAAGTGGTTTAGAGCAATTCCAGTAACAGCAAGATATTTCTCTAGAGATTCTGGCAACAGAAGCAGCACAGACTCAGTGCAGTTCTAGTAATTCAAGCATGGCTTTGGACTCTGTGCTCACACCTAGGCTGTATTTGTGCTTGCAGGAGTTTTTTGACTGCAAAGACATTTCCTTTACACAAAAATGATCATATAGGACTAAATGAGCCAGACTCTTTCATCAGGACTTCTGATTACAAGGCAGACTTCTTGGGTCTGATAGATTTCTGAACTGAACTTCATATCAGAATTTCAACTGATTGAGAAGATGCCCTGATATAATCTGCACAATTGAGAAGCTTCACCAGGGCAGAAATTTTCTAGAAATACAAAGTAGAGACAGCTCACTGTCTAAAGCCAGTGAGCACTAGCAAATAACAGGTAATCAAGGGTAGATTTATTGCCAAATATAGCTGTTCCAGTGACACTTACATTTCCCATTCTTATTGTATTCATTTAATGATTTTCAGTTTACTCCAAGGAAATTGCAGTAGATTCCTGTTTGTTAGCACCTGCCTACACAGCATCAACACTTCAGGAGAGCAATGTGGCCAGGCAGCTGCACAGGATAACAAAGACAAACAGTTCCTGCTGGCTGAGTCAATCAGCCATTGCCTGAATGTGAAGTGTTGTATGATGTTATTAGTCATTGTTAACTCTTGGAAATACTCTTGGCTGAGAAAAGGAAGGTGTGGATGAGAAAAGGAAGGTGTGGAGTGTAGCACCTCAAGCAGGACACAGCCTTGATCTATCTGGAGCTGTTCAGTGTGTTACTCACAGCTTCATATTAAAAACACACTGACTAGCTAGCACAGAAAAATCCCTGTTGGACTGCTCAGCTGAAAGTGCCAAATTGAAGAGAACCAACCAAGTTTAGATCCTATAACAGCAATTAAACTGTCTATACACTTGTCCAAAGTTGTTTGTGCTTGAAGATACTTCTCACAGTACAGTAGCATAGCTTTGAAGGTCTTTCATTTCTTCCTCAACTTGTCCTAATAATGCCTATAAGTAAGAATTTTCTTTAATCTAATGAAAATATTAGTGTGACTGGTGAAAAATCTTTTGACCTTGTCCCTTTCTTAATGTCAAATTTACTGACAGAGCTGTGAACCCACCCAGTTCTGCCACAAGGAAGAACTGCCTGAAGGCAAAAATCCACCTACCTGCATAAGCATAGAAAGGCAGAAAGAGCTGCCAAAACAGGGTGTAAAACCACAAGGAGACCTACTTTGTGAATTGTCTTGGAATAAGAACTTCAAAATATGGTGCCTTCCCATAAGTATGATTTTAAAATGGCAAGCAAATAGAAAAGATTTTTAAAATAAGAAAATCCTTGAAGAAAAAAAACTAAATGAATAGAAAAAGATTACTATAAATATGTGAGGGGGTTAGTGTTAGAAAATAATTTTATTTTTTTTTTAATGCTATAAAAAGAGAACTGCTTGGAAAAGAGGTTACAGTCTGTTGTTGTGTGTTTTTAACCAGTAATGATTTTTTTCCTGAAGAGAATTATAACAGTGTCTAAGGAGGTCAAAAATTTTCTGCAAAAATCTTCATGTGGCCCAATGGTTGGACTTTTAACCAGAAGAAAAGATGGAAAATGTTTAACTGTAATAGTTGGATTTCTTTACAGATCTCTAAGCACTAAAAAATTTCTCAGACCAAAGGAAAAAACTAGGCTTTCTTAACGTGTTCTTGCAGACACAGGTGTGTTGCATCCTCAGTTATCTGCCAGACTGCTCTCAGCACAATTGGCAATTCTCACACCTAAAACTGAGCTGCAAAGTCTAATTTTCACAGTTCAACTGCTAGGGAAGAAAGACTTTGAAATAGCACAGACCTTAAGACAACTATTTTTTTGGGTTTGTTTCCTGATAATCAGTCTTCTGTCTAATAGGTTATTTTTGTATTATTACTGAATGTTCAAGTTTTACTATTATAATGATGGAATTAAGGACCAAATAGGAACAAGCCCACATGTACCAAAAATTTTGCAAGTACAGAGTAACTACAAATTCTTTTCCTTCCAAAGAATGAAAACTTGGAGTGGGAAGGATTGAAAATCATGCATAACATGTAGATAAAGGAATCAGTGTGTCTGCAGGAGGAGTAAGCTTGTTCTCCTGATGATGAATTATTTCTTCCTTTCATTTAAAAAGGAGGATTTCACTGGGTTTCAGAGGGATTTTTTTCCTCTGGCTTTTAGGGTAAGACTTCAAGGATTTTCTCCCAAAGAAGAAGAAGAGAAGTGGAAGGACGGGCAGAGCAGTGCTGTGCTGAGTAAATTACTCCAGTCTGAGTAAGGGAGCAAGGCAATAAATGCCCAGCCAGCAGGTGGTGGAGAGAACCAGCTGGGTGTTGTCCTCATCAGCTGCCTGGGGGCTGGTGCTGCTCTTCCCTTGCTCCTGCAGGCTTTGGCTCCCTGCTGAAAGTCCTTCCTCATTCCAGGAGCAGCAGTGCTGGACGAGCCTGTATATTTCTGAGGTATGTGAAGACCTTCTGGGTTGGGTTTGGTAGTTTCCATGGGCTGATGGTGGTGACCAGCTCCACCTCTGATCCTGAAAGCACAAGAGGAGCCCATCATAGGAATATGGCTGCAGGATGGGATCCCAGGACCTGGGCCTGCCAGTGCTCACCCAGGAGGGAGAGTTTAAAACTGGAGAGTTTAAAACTAAAGGTTTTAAACTGTCCTGCTAAGGTAGGGCATGACATCCATGTGGGATCAGATCCAAGCAGTTCTGAAGGCATCACAGTGAAACGTGCTGTGTGTTAATCAACTGCAACTAGACTTGGAGAACTGAAAAGATGAATTTTGTCTGCAGACTGAGCACAGGGAATGATTTTTGGATGAGCCAAAGCAAATTTTCTATCTCTACAAGCAAAGGTGTTAAAACTGAATTACCTTTAAGATATTGGTGCCGTGTGATATAGTACAGCTGAAAAGTCAAATTGACAGTAAATTGGGGTGCTACTTGAAAATATGATTTATTTTCATTAGAAGCAAAAGGCTGTTGGGGTTATTCTTAAAGAAATTGTCTTGGCATATTTTGATATTGCTCGTGTAAGACCAAAAAGCTTGTGGAAACTGCATGCTTAACTTTGAGTACAGGAATCTGATAAGCTTCTGTTCTTGAAGTGTATGGGATTTTCTTTGATAAAATACTTGGTGACATAGGGCTTCTCTGACTGCAATTGTCAGTCAGTGCAATTGAGATTAGTGTAATTTTCTCCAAATAATCTTTATACCTCCAGAGAGAGTGATTTCTATCAACAACAGATTTCCCCTAACAGGAAAAAAAAAAAATCACTTTTTTTAGCATCATCTTATACCTTGTCGAAAGGAGATGATGGAAGGAGTGAGGAATAAAAATACTTTTCTTCTAAAATTTCATGAGAATTGTATTCTTCATATCTCCTTGATGACACACAGAGTTCTTCACGGTTTCTGTATTTAAGCTTTTTGTTACAGACTCTGCACAGTTATTTCTATATTTTGATACACTATTCTAAGGGCAAGATTAATACTCAATATTCTACTAAAAAATACTACCTCAAAATTGCCCTAAAATATATGAGCTTGATGTTCTGGCTTAGAGCAGAAAGACAGACACTGATAAATAGCTCTTGGATACTTCTTCATGAAGTAATGCTTCCTGTCATGTGTGGTTTGGGGGGAGTTTGCTTGCTTTATTGTTGCTTTATTGTTTTGTTGTTCTTACTAGGATGGGTTTTCTTATTTATATCATTGTTATGTTTATTCTGTTGGTTACTAGAACATAAAAGCTTTCCTTCAGTGCTGCCACCTTACAGAAACATCTCTATCAAGATTTCTCTTCCCAAGCTGTAATTAATCTGGTCTAGGTGCCTCACTGAATAATTACTCATCTCTTCTGGCATTTCATGAAGCTATTTAATCTCGTATTTCTTCAAACAGCAAATGTTCCATAGTTGACAGGTATCATTTTTAACTTCTTTCATAGTGCAGAGATAACACTCACTTCGGGGCATGGTAATACCACCCTGCTCACTCATTTGCTTCCCACTTATGTTCTCGCACATTCCTTCGAATTCTTCATCTGGTTGTTTGTACTAAAGAAATTAATCTACTGAAAAAGAAAAAAAAAAAAAAAAAAAAGGATGTTTAATGCTTATTTCAGATATTTCTATGAAGCTTTTGGGCCACGGGTTTATTTCTCTCCATGACCTCAGTTGCCAGCTTTGGCAGTAGTGTCCAAAGGCTGCGAAGGAGATGGTGCTCTCACCCTGTGTGCAGACAGCCCTTCTTCTGAAGGATGTGGAATAAGTGTTGGGTGGGATCTGCAGAGGTGGAGAGGTGTCACTCTTGCCTTCTTGTGAGCTCCTCTTGAGCTGCTGAGAGCTGTGAATCTCGTGATGCAGTGGAAGCCCCAGGCTTGCAGAATCCCCTTCATTCCCCATGCGAGCTGTGTTTGTACTTGACCCAGTAAGCAGGACAGAAGCACACAGCACTTCTCTCCTCCCCACAAGTGACCCTGAGGAAGCATCTAGGTAGAAGAAATTACTTTTCTTATATGGCATGTTCTGATAGATGGAAAAATGCCTCTTTGCATTAGTGGCAACTTTTCCTGTTTGCATGCAGAGGTTATTCTTTATAGCTAATTTTTATGTGGCAAATAACCTATGGGTTATTCTTCATGCTCATTAATGAGGTTTAAAACCAGTTATCAGCGTTGTTTCACTGGCTTAGAACCATGCAAGAGAAATGATCCCCCTGTAGTCTGCTGGGGCTGTGAAAAAAAGTGTTTGGTTTCCTCTGTAGACCTAGAAGGAAGACATGGGAGGGAGGAAATTTTGTTCTTGACTTATTTTTCCCTTTAAACAGAGACTGCAGTGTGTGTGTGCACACAGTTCAAATGAAACAGTTAAAGTAACTTGTTAAAAACAAAGAAAGGGTAACAGCACTTTCTCTTCCCCTGCAATCTATTACATGCCACACTGAAGTAATTGAGTGTTCCCCTGGAGGAGGATAAAGAGCAAACCAGAGGGTGAGGACATGGTGCACAAGGTGGAGGGAGGACACAGCTGGGAGAAAGCAGACCTCTGTCTCAGCTGCTGATGTGTGCTCTGTGCAAAGTGAAAGGGCATCCAGAAAGAGAAAGCAAGCCACTGAGTAATCTCTGGCAGATATTTCAAGCATTTCTGTGGAGCAGGAGAGAACAGGTTGCAGGCAGGGAAAATTTGAACACGAATTGCTGTGCTGTGAATGTAGCCCTTCAACAGTATGTGGGCATATACTGCTATTAAGACTTCATGCATGTAGCAAAAGAAAGATTTAGTGTTAAGGCATAAGAATGAGCCAAAAAAGGAGTAGGTTTGGAATAAGAGCCACAAAAAACTGTATATTGGAAGGGACCTTTGAATCTCACATAGTGTAGCTTCATTGTCTGAACAGGCCTTACCTTAATGTTAGTTAGAAAAGGTTGATCTGTATAAGTGTCCCATCTGGTATAATGAGACTTCTTCTAAACTGCTCTCATTTCCAAAAGCAAAACATGAATCATTTTCATTCACATTACATTAGTCTAGTTCAATAAAGCATCATAAGCCAGTCACAAATGGGGCACTGAGGTAAGGTGTTGCAAGCTATGCCAAGGAGTAATAAAGAGCTGGATCTAATCTAGGAAGTGAAGAAGCTTGTGATGCATAATAAAGCAACAGAGGAAGATTAACAGAGGGAGCACAATTAAAAGAAAACTTCAAATAAAGCAGAAAAGCTTGGCTGCTTATTAGTTTTGCCAAGTGACTTAGCAACTGCTAACATGGAACAGGAAGCAGAGAGCAGCTTTGCAAGCCTTTCTTTTTTCTCTTTTGATTAATGATCAGGAGATTATGGTGTTAAACAGGGAAAGATTAGGATATCCACAGATTGCTCCTGACATAGCTAGTGTGAAGATAAAGGCTGTAATAGATTACATGGTTCAGAGTACAAGAGCTTGAAATTTTACTATGACAACCAAAAGAAGCATTTTAATGCAGGTTAAATAATGGTATTTCACTGGAAGTATAAAGAAGTGTTCAGTTTGAAACCCACAAAGATTGAAGGAGACTATTTAAAATTGTCAGCCAGAGGAAACCTTGGAGTGTTACAGTGTCTGTTCTCAGTGTTAATTAACTTAAAGAAAGAAAAAAATATACTTTCATAAGGGTTTCTGATGGGAATGGTACATAGACAAAGAGTGTTTTCCTGCTTGCTAAAATCATCTGCAGGTGGCCAGGCACTGCAGTCCAGGGGGCAGCTGGGCAAGGAACATAGCAAGGACTCACCTTCTGTTTCATGAGGTGACTTCGTGCAGGTGATAGGGCTTTGCTGACCTCTAGGCTTAGATTCAAAGTTCTGATCTTAAACAGAGTGTGAGGGAGAGAAAAATGCTTGGCAAGGTGAGGTGAAGCCACAGTGGTGTTAACTGTGAGAGTCCCTGGGGTAGCTGTGCAGATCATGCTGCCTGCCATCACTGCATTTGGATTTTTCTGCACCCTTGCTGTTTGCAATATGGAGAGGCCATGAGGGAAAGATGTGTCCAAAGCCAATGGAGTTGCTGGTTCTGGCTCTATCCATGTGCCTCTGCTCACCCAGGGCTCTGGTGCAGAAACACGAGAAGTGAGGAGAGTCACAAACTATTCACCAAGTGGATGTGCAAATTGTCTCAAAACAAGAAGAAAAAAAGGTGGACTAGGAAAGAGAAAACCAGGCTGGCTGCAGATCTAGACTCTGTGAATCATGGATATGAACATTTCTTACAATCTGGGGTAGAGTTTCTTTAAATTTCAAAAATTACATGTTTTCATCATGTAGTCAAGAGATTTACTTCACTGGGTGCCTGTCTCTTTTCATATTTCAAACCACATTTTATGCTGGAATATTTTTGGACTTTCTAGGGGTTTTGTCATTTTAATATCCTCCTGTGAGAAGAAGATGTGTTTTCATCTTTTGTCTTTATTTCTTGTCTTAGATATCTGGTGCTTCTTTTTCTTAAATGTAGCCTCTGATAGAAATTTGTTGTGTTCCAGCTAGAAAAATACAGAAGAAAATGTTATTAAGTACTGGAATTCAGCTGTAAATGTTTGTACAATCCTCTCTGCAGATATTCTTACATAGTGGTACATGGTACTTTTGTGAAAGTGACTAAGCATTGCAAATAAGTGTGAACATAAATGTGCCTATTTTACTGATACTGTAGACTAGACATACAGGAGTTGAGTTGCACAGCTGAAGTTGTTTCTGTCCATAGTCAACATCAATCCAGCACTGTGAAGCTGGAATAATAACAGCAATAAAGAAGAAAATTAATGAGCAGTAACGAAATCAGATGAGGGAGGGTTTTGAACATGTTGGTACCTGGCCTGATTAGAGATGGAAAGAGGGCTGTTCAATTTGTGGGTGAATTTAGAATAATGACTCTTAGAGTATAGATTACAGTGGAAGAATAGCTGCTAATTGGAAAGTTGCTGCTGCATGCTGAACAGGAGGTTGGCTGGCCAGCTAATTTAGAAACATCCCCAGCAGATTTCTGCTGAAGGCTCAATGACAGAGAGCAAGGGACGCGAGGATGAGACTGGTATTGAGGGTGAGCCAGAATTTTCTTTTTCAGATGATTTGCAAACACAGGGTTAGTCTGAATTGCATTGAGACCAACTTGTTGCCCTGGCTCTAGGAACTCCCTTGGTCCCAGGGGACAACATTCTCCATTTGCAGGGAAATTTATAACCCTGTAGTTTGTGTTGAGCGATTGACGGTGAACCACATACTGTGAATCTGAGCCTCTGAAATAAAAACTGCAAAACCTAAGAAATCTCACTCTGAATACTTTTGCTACCCCACAAAGACAAAACAAAAATGTTAAACATCAGGAGAGGAGAGGAAGACTTGGTAGTGAGAAATGCCATGGTTTGGGCTGATAAGATTCAGAATGTCTCTAAATGTAAACAAATATCATCCACACTGCTTGGTGAGATTGCTTTGGCAGGGATCTGGCAAAACTGTGATGTGGAATTCCAGCTATTTGGTCTATGCCAGCAAGGGGGAGTTTGTGTGGATGTCTGAGCCTGGCCATGTATCAGTCTGACAGCTATTGCTTGTCAGTGGATCAGGACCATGCACAGGTGGTGGGACAGCAGGGCTGAGGCTCATTGTGCGCTCACTGGTCTCTCCAAGCACAAAGTTCTGAGATGTGTTGAGTGAAGGTTTCCTCCTCTGCCTGCCTGACCTGAGATTTGAGGCCCTCTTATTTGCCTCATGATTCTGTTCAGGGTTTTGGGAGGAAGCTCTGGTGCTTCCTTCTGAAGGCTGAAGGAGCCAGTATGGATTGTCAGTCCATCCACATTGTATCTGATGCAGCAAAAGTAGAGCACAAGGTGTCCCCTTGTGCCATGTCCTCGTGGAGCAGGTGGGTGCAGTTCCCAATTGCTTTTCCAGCAACTGGAGGATTTTATTCTACAGCAATGCTCTTACTTTATATTTTATTTTTTAAAAATGAACTTTTAAAAACTCCTTAGTGGGCGTGTGGGTCCAACATAGCAAATACCAGCCAAGCACGAAGCGTTTCTGAGAATAAGGCTGAGACACTGCTGCACTGGGGGAAATGGGGCAAAAATGCTTCACTAAGCTGGGAGCTCAGAGCCTGGTGGCTAAAGCTAAAGCTTAGACAGTCTGCCTGCCTTCCATCTGCAACTGTACAAACCCAGTTTCAGCATACAACCCACTTTAATAGCTAAGACCTTTGTTTTCTCAGGCTTTGTTTCTGCCTTAGGGGGAAACGTTTGTATGTACCGTTATTCCTTTTTACTGTTTCCTTAAAAAAGGTTCCAACATAAACCCAAAAGCATTCTGAGACTACAGGAAGCTGACCTTTCCTTATTTTAAAGGCAGTGTGCAACAGGCTTTGTGGATTCTAATCATGCAGAGAATTAATGTAATGATTTTTAATGAGAAAACATATTATGATTAAAACACCAAGTGGTGAATGAGGGCAATAAAAGTATTAGAGGTTTTTATCTTCTGAGTATTGTGAGTTCAGAGCTCACTAATAACCTTGGGTCTCGGGATGCTAATAATAACACTTGATGTTGCTAGGAAATGGTGCTGCCTGACACATGGTGAATTCTGTGTGGTAGGATATGCCTAAGGCATGTTGGCAACTTGCTAAATCTTTTTATTATTTTATTGATCACAAAAACTGTTTGATGACCCACAAATTTGGATGCACTTTGCAGTGTTTGTTCACATTACTTGTCCTGATTAAGTGGCTTATTAAATTAAGTGGCTTTTCATTTTACTGCAGCATGACTATTTTTGATATTGGTTGCTGATGACAGTGCTCCAGGGGTAGTAGCATGCAGTGAGTAGGGTTTTCCAATGTTGTGACAATTATGTGCCACTAAATTGCTACATATCTTAAGAAATTGTGCATCTCTTTGCACCTTTGCTTAAAAAGATGGAGTTAACCAGAAAAGAATTTGTGGAAAAGTTCATTTCTTCCTCCCTTTTTATACTGCTTGCCACTCAGTGTTTCCATACTTGCCAAGGGCAGATACTGATTTTCATGTTTGTAGGTTTTCTTCTTTTCAGATATGCAACTGATATCATTATCAGAAATGCACATTTTCAGTGCAATATAGAATTTCAGGTTGACCACAATGCCTCATTTCTAAAAAGGAATGCAGACCCTGTAGTACTGCTGTGCCTGGTGGCAGCTGCAGCTGAATCACAGTACTCTGACAGATGAGGGCAGTGATGCAGTCAGAGAACCTAGAAGAGGACAGTCATGGTCTCAAACCAACTTGGCCATGGTGTTTGGGTCCTGTGGGCCATCCCAAGTTATCCTTTCACTCCTGCAGGGTATTAGTGCCTGATGCAGTAAAATTGCTCCCCTTTGCTTTGGCCAAAGGACTCGTCTTCAGCTCTGTTTTACTTATTAAGGGATAAAGTTTACAGAAACATAGAGATCAGTTAGGCAATATGTGATTTAATCTGATTTAATCTACTCTCCATCTATAGATCCCTCCCTGATAATGATTTAAATGTGTTTGTTGATCTCCTTCCCAATATAGAAAATTAAATTTCTGGAAACATTTTCAAACTGATGCTTTGACAGAGTAGGAAGCTGAGAGATTTGTGCTCTTTGTGTCAGAAAAAGCAGCAGAAGGCACCTGCTGTTTGTGATTTGTTGGGGCTAAATTGCCACCTGTAATCTTGTCTGCCAGACTGTCGGTAGTGCCAGATTATTTCTATGTTGTCTGTTACCTGATTAAAATATTAAAGAGGATCCAGGCCAAGTGTTACCTTGAAGGAAAGGGAGGAGGTTTGACAGACCAAGTGTGACTACCACAGGAGAGCAGGCATGAACTGTTCTGCTGCACACAGAGAAGTTTTTCTTGTCTTACCTGCATACTTTCACACTTCCCATGAATGTGGAGTGTTCTCTCAGTTTTAGCTGGAAATATCTACTCCTAAGTAGCTACTTAATAGGGATTTATTCAAATATATAACATGGATTTGATGTTGACAAAAATAACCCTGGGAGAACCCACTGCTGTGACCAGTGAGATCCTAAGACAGGTAATCAACATCCATAATACTTTGTGTTGAAACAAAATCCATTCCTGCAGTTTGAAGATCAAAGCTTTGTTTTTCAAAGGTCCTTCTCCCACAGATGGTCCCTAAATTTTGCATTCTGCCTGTTCAAAACAGGCACTGAGCTTATTTCCTCTCCTCCCTCCATGTTTCACTAACAAGAAAAATTCCCAAGGTCAGCCTTGGGCAATGTAATTGTGGTGGCCACCATGCTGCATCCTTGGCAAGTGCTGAATGTTCACTGTTCCCTTTGCAAAGCTGAACTGCAGGTGTTCATATTCTATTAAGAGCCACAGTCCTTCACTGGGACAAAAAACTAAGAGTTGGCTAGGGATGCTAGGGCTCTGTCTTGGTCTTGCAATAATTGAATTTAAGTTAAGAGAAAAACATCAGCTCATAGTGAAATAAAATATTGCAGATTCTCAGCAAAGCTCCTATTACAGAAATGAAATTGTTTGCTCAGCAGAAAGCCAAGGAGAACACTCTATCTCACCAGCCATTCTTGTTTCCCTTCCATACATCCCTGTGTAAAACAGATTTTGATTTCTGCTTGTTCTTAAAGCCTCAGGTCACCTTTGGGTGCTCAGAAATGTGTTTTTCCCAGTGCCATGTGTTCCTTGCGAAGTGGGGGTCAGTTTTGGTATAATCTCATGCTGCACCAATATTGGGTACTAATCAAATTCGAATTAAGATATTTTGAAGATATGATTATCTTAAGTTTCCATATTTTTGGAAAGGAGAAGGGCAGGTCATCATCAAGGAAACAAGAAATATATTTACATGAAACATTGCACCATCCAAACTCAATATCTGGGTTTAAACACAAAGGTCAATGAATCAGAAATTGTTTTCAAATCATTCCAGCTAGAAGAAGCAGTATAGTCACTTTAATTAATAATTGAGTTTTAAGCACCAGACAGAAAGCACTGCTTTGTGTTGTGTTATTAAACTCTAGAGTGTTTTGCAAGTTTCACTAAATGGTAGAAATCAAATAATTTTCAAGTGCTCATCCCCAGACCTCTTCATCTTGATGCTTATGTTCTTAGCATATATTTGTCTGAGAAACACTTGTAAACAAACTCTTTACTGAGATGTTTGACTCTGCTCACTGCCTTCTGAGAGGAATAAGCTTTGCTCAGGCAGAACTCTTGGTGGCTTCTAATGGAAGGTCTGCCTTCTCCTGTCCACTCCTACAGCAATATCTCCCTTGGAAAAGTAGTTAGCCCTCATGTAATGGTGAAAATTAAAACTATTTGGATATTGACTTTGGACATTCTAAGGAAACACTGCAGGGAAATTCATTGTCATAATGTGTATAATTCCTGTCCTTTGGATGCCATTTCAAGTTTTGCTTTTACAGACTCAAGGTTTCATGTCATGTGTACTGGTCTAAATTTATTAAAATGTGTAATAGTTCACTGTAAAACCTCATTCCAGTTTTTTCCTCCATACTTTTTTTTCAGTCTTTGTTAACTTTAATTAGCCTTGGTCTCCATCCTGATTTCCCTTTATTTTTTTGTATTGTACATTCTATTCTAGGGTGCAAACTCCACTCACCTCTGTGAAAGGTAAATGTGCTTGTTAGAAAACCATCAAGCCACTTACACTAAGAGCCAGACGAATTTAGCTTTATTTTGTTTTCTTGAAAACTTTCTTTCAAGGCAGTCAGTTCCCATGGAACACAAACTTGGCTTAAATTCAGTGAATAGTCTAATCTGCACAAGGAAGAAGAGACCTATAAGGAATTGTGCATGTGTTTCTGTACAATGATTTTATCCCAGAAATTCTAGAGTGGGTTTGGGTTTCCTCCTGTGTTTTGGGGAGGAGTGGGGGCTTTTTGTTGTTCTTGTTTTGTTTGGTGGGGGTTTTTTTTGAGGAGGTGAGGGGAGATGGGCTGTCATTTAAAGGTTGAGAAACACTATGTATGTTACTCTGTTCTAAAGTTGACAACTTCAAGGTTAGATGACCTGAGATTAGTACATTTTGTTTCAAAGCAAAGGGACTCCTTTAAGAGCAACTTGAAACAGAAATGCCCCAGAATTTTTCTTACCCCTAGAGGGGCATAGAATTAAAATGTCATTATTCTAAATTTACTTTGAGCAGATGTAACAATTTCAGCAGATAAAATGAGAGCCACACCTCTTTTTTTCTTCCCCCAGTTCTTGTGCAAGCTGTGAAATAGATTTCAAATATTTTGTTACAGGATTGAAATGAAAATACCACAGTTAATTTCTAAGAAAATGTTATTAATTAAGGATTAATAGAGAAAATCACACTTGATTTGTAACCAAAATGATACAAATAGCTACAAAAAAAGGACCAATTTGCTATTCTAAGAATGGAGCTGTTGCAAGTAATAATAGAGCTTGTTCTAAATTCTACAAAAATAAAATTTATAGTGAGAAGATGATGCTCCACAGCCATTCAAGCTGCCAGATCCAATAGACTCTGGCTCACAGAACCCAGCTGCTCTCCAGCTCTGAAGTTGCTCATTGTCATTAGTGCCATTGGTAATAAAAAATGCTGCTTTATCTCCTAACAGATAACTAACCTTGTATGAGATAAAGGTGGTTTCAGAGTGAATCTAAGATATGTATTACATGTACTCATTACATTCCAGTGTGTCTGGCCATAAATTATTCTTTGTTGCAATGCAAAAACATAATAGCAGATACACTGTTACTTCTACATTGGTTTCTGCACCCCTTTCATGTGTCTCTCAGGTGAAACTCCAGCCAAGACTCACATGGACTGTAATATTTGGCTTCAGGCACAGAGTTGGGTGTACTGTAATTAGCACTGAAAAGTACTTAGATCAAAATCAGAAATTGTAAATGGTATTATATCAAAATATAACATTAAATCTCCAAGGACCTTGTATCTATAGAAATACATTATCAAATGACTGTGAGGAACTTTCAATCTTAGTTATACAAGACTAGTTCTTGCTCACTCTGCACTACTGAGCGAAAGTAGATTTTTTTCATACTCTTGTACTCTTTATTTCAAGTCTGAAAAATAAAACAAATTAGCACAAAGTGGTAGAACTAGATTCAGGCAAAGCATATTTGTGCTTGTAGGGAGAGTCAAATCAGCATCTTGGGTCTATAAATATGTGGTACTCAGTGAAAAATTTGGTAGCTCTTTTCAAATTAAAAAACAAAAATTCCCAAACCTTTTGGTCATTGTAACAGTGTTTGGTAGGTGGTAGTTTGAGTCTACCATATATAAAGAGTGTTTTTACTAAATTCTCTGGTCTCATCACAAGAAAAAAGGGGGAGATTTAAACCCCAGCCCTGTCACCCATCTTGCAGCCTCTAGGTTATATTATCTCTGCAGATGATCTCACCAGGCTAGTATGACAACACAGGTTTATGTGGATACCTTGGATGATAAAAGGACAATTTTATTATAATTGCTCAATAGTTGGGTCTGCACTCTGCATTCTGTGAGCTTTACTGTCCTGAAAGAGCATCTCGATGGGTCACACGTACTGGCACAAATTCACAGCTGGCACTTGCATTGGCATCTTGCACAAGTTCTGTGTCTGGAGCTGCAGAGATGTGACCTATTACAAAGAGCTTTGTGGGAAAGAAATTGCTCTCTGCTACTTGATCTTCCTGACTGGGAGAGATGAAATGTGGAAGGAATCTTGAGAGGGGAAGAATCTGTAGGTATTTCCTGTCAAAAGCTGTAAAAATGGATAGAAACTCTGCCAGGTGTCTTGGTTTTATGGTTTGGTGTTTTTTTCTTGTTTCCCCTGCTGCTCTTCCCCCTAACTTTGAATGTTTGTGTAACAGATTGTTGTAACTCAAACATAAAGAACTTTGTCCTTTGACTAGTACCACTTCCACTTTGTTCTGGATTTTGCCAGTAAGAATCAAACTTGGGCAGGTTGCTATGAAACATACAAATTGTGCTGATAAAATGGTGAAGAGTGAAAAGACAATCTAAGAGTGAATTTATACCTTGCTAAAACAAAACTTGTTCTTATTGAGCCCCAGGAGACAGGACACATCCAATTTATGGCAATTTGGCAGGGCTCTTCTAGTGCTGGCACTGTGTGTACCAGCAAAGGTGACTCTAAAAATGATAGCTTATAGGATCTTTGCAATTTTGCCACACCAAAATGCATGAATAGAAAATCACTTGTTTGAGACCACAAGATCATTTGGAGACCATCGTGCCTCCAGCATTTGCAGCTCTAAGGGAGCAGTCATGCACCTCCTCACGGTGTAAAACTGAAACAATTTTTTAATAAGAAACAATTATTAGTGCATTTTTTGCCTAAAGAATGGTAAAATATGTAGTTTAACAGTGTGGTAGTAGTTAAACTCCAAATTGTTTAGGGTGGATTTCAACATGCTGGGTAAAATCACGGGGATTTTAAACTTTTCCTTTGTCTCGTGAATACATATTTTGTTGGGTTTCTCATATCTTCAATTTCTTCAAGCCGGTGGTGCAAACCTGCTTGTTACAGGCAAAGTGTTTGTTAAAGGTACTAGATTCCATTTACTTATTTATTGTTTTTCCTGGAAATATATTCTTCCTGAAGTACAACTGAAAACCAGAATCATTCTTGAAGGCACTGTGTATGTACATCTGTGTGTTAGTTCTGAGAAAGCAAGCACATAAATCCTCATTCATGCACTGAGTTCAGCAACTTTAAAGCTCAGTTATCAGGATCAGAAATGCTAATACCAGATAAGATACAACAGTGATCTTTAGCAAGGGATGTTAAGAGCAGTTTGGACTTGATTGAGCATTTGAAGACTCTTATGCAGAGTCTTATTTAAAAATATTGATAAACACAGATCAGTGATCCTGATAAAATGTGTGTATTAAGTGGTCATTTCAGTTTACAGTATGCAAAAACCAGGGAGGAGAGATGAATCTAGTTAATATTGTGACTGACACGTTCTTTCTGTTTTCCCTTAGTTTGGTTTAATCCAATACAATTTAAATTAAGAAGATGGCCTTTGAGTCCAGGAAATCCATACCACATTTTTACTGCATGCTGTTAGTCAGTGAGAGTAAAGATATGCCACACACTTGATAAATTTCCTGAAGGGCATGTGTACTTTGGAATTATTCTAATATTTTGATACTGTCACATCTGGATATTGTATTATGTTTACATTTTATACATGTTGCAGTACAGAGATCAAATATGCAGCATCTCTGCGTGGGCAGGCTACACAGGCATTAACTGTGAGGTTTTGCATAGCTGGGAATGTGTCTAAGCAGAAAAGCACCCTTTGTCAGGCGAGCCATTCTTCAGAGGCCATGGAAAGCTGTTACAGAGCTTCAGGAAGGGTTCCAGGTGAAACCTGTAAGCCTCTGAGGGTGAAAAATCACTCTTTTGGTTTGGTTTGAAAATATGCATCTCTGAAAAGACAGTGTAAGGATACAGTGCTAAAAGTTGCTTGGTGACTCCACCTTGTGAACCTTATGTGGACCTGCTTGACTACAGAATAGGGTTTTCTTGTAGCTGCTGTTGTTTTGCAAGAGCCTAAAGTCTTGCCTCCTGTTAATTCTGCAGGGTTATTCTGCTGACAATGAGTACAATGAAGTGTGGGTTTTGTTTTGCATATGAGCAGAATTGCTTAATCAGTTCCAATTAGAAAACTAATACATTTTCCTTAAGATTATGCAAGAACAAGCTTTAATATGTAGCACTTGCTCTTTAGGCTAGAAAATCTGCATTTCATTAGTCTTGTTCTCTTTGCTGCAAGTCAGGATCAAGTTGGTGGAACTGACATTTACAAGTTCTCCACTCCACCAAACACATTCTCCTTGTTTTCTTCAGAGTGCTGTTCTGTTTTCAGTTTAAGGGAAGACACAATTTGCATTTATGCAGTATTGTGGATTAGACAATGTACAGCCTTCTCTTGTGAGTAGGTAAGCAACTTCCTCAAGTGTAACAAGAACCTTTCAAAAGGATTAGAATGGTTTCCTGTGGTTGGAAGAGCATCTGGCTAACCCAGGCAGGGCATGATGAACTCTACCATGGATGCTCTCAGCTGTCTCCATGCCTCAAGTGAGAGCTTTGTAATAGACACACACCATAACTGATGCCTAAATTTCCAATTTGGGGTGTGCAAAATTAGGGCTCAGTGGTGAAATGTATCCAAGACATTTGAGGTAGCATCACACCATAAATAGATAAAGCACTTAGAATAAAATGAATATGTGTGACTAAATTGTAAGGAAGAAAGGAAAAAGGGTACAAAAATGCATTTGAGGTAACACAGCTTGAAGTGTAAGAATGTTGCAGGGAAGAAGTGTTTCTTTCCTCTCTTTGAAATACAGTTTGGTGCTTGTAAGCAGAGTCATTTGATGCCCCCTTGTTTGCACACCTGTAGAACACCTTCTTCAAAGACTTCTCACTAAAATAAGACTTTCAGTGGGTTGGCAGGATCATGTACTTGACAAAGGAGACTTCCAGGGCTTGTTCCAGCTTGCAGAGAAAAAATCATGTGACAGATTATATTAATATGATATGAATATTTCAAATTTATTTTGAAGCCATTAGAAACAATTCCATTTCTTTTGTGGAATAAAATATTTAAGAAATGATGTAAAAAAGGAAATGCTAGAAAAAATTTCATGGTCTTCACAATAAAAATGTGGGAGTGAGGAAGGGGGAAAAGCAAGAGTGGTTTCATGCAGCTCATGAAATGAGGAAAAATACTTCCCCCTCTCTCCCACCTCCCCAGGTTTGCAGCACTGGATCCACTGGGCAAAATCATTCAGAAAAAACATTTTATCAGGGAGTATCATGTCTCTTTGGAGCCAGAGGGTGATGACTGCCTTCTTGTAGCCCCTGGGCTTGTAGGTCTGGGCTGCCTGCAATAGACTGGGGGATAAATGTATGAGAAAACAGACCCTTAAACTCAACTTTCTTGTAAATTGAGATAATTAATGCACAAAAAAAGTGGTTCCTTCTGTCTAGTACCATGTTCAAAAGCAGTCTGGGATCATGTGAGAAGCACCAGGAGATAAGATCTGATATTAGTGATGCTTGACAGCATCAACCTTATTTCCTGATTATAGGAATGCCTGTACTCCCTCTCACAGCAAATGTGCTTCTGTCTCTTAGCAATCTGTGCATCACTTGCACTGCAACTAACTGGAATTGTTTCAAAATAATGATCTTTTATAAATGAAGATGC
Organism: Serinus canaria; assembly: GCF_022539315.1. NCBI lineage: Eukaryota > Metazoa > Chordata > Aves > Passeriformes > Fringillidae > Serinus > Serinus canaria. The sequence goes on from NC_066316.1 coordinate 24,352,459, forward strand.
AATTAGTACTGAATATTCAAAATGCTTAAAATGTTTATTGTGCCTACTGCTTGACGTTAATGCTTAGAATACAGGCAAATTCTTCCCACTTTAAAACAGAGATCAAGCTTTGGCTTCCTTGTGAAACTCTTTACTGAGGTGAAGGGCAGGAAAAGGGGAAAATTTACTGTCATAAAATGCAGGTATCTTTGACCTTTTTCAGAACAGTTTAGCACAATTTTACATACAACTTAGCCAATACATGCCCATTTTTCTCTTTGTAGAAAAGGATCCCATTTTTTCTAATTTTAGGATCTGCAGGGGTATGGTTTGTGAGGGAAGTCACCAGAAAAATTCCCCATCTGATCTGTGATTCTTAAAGCCTCTTGGAAGGCAGAAAGGAGGATAAAGACAGGATAAGTACAGTATACATGTATGCAAAGAAACTGTTCTTAAACACTCATTTTGGCTTTTTTTAGGTCTGTAAGATTAGGTTCCAAATTTTCAAGTTTCTCATGTTTTTATTCCTTACAGAGTCTTTTAATTAGAGAGCATTGCTTTAAGACAAGATCAAACAATTAAATGCCTCGGTATGGAAATAATCAGTCTGTTGACAATTTCAAATGTTAAGGCAAAAGTCTGTTGAGACTGTATGGTCACACTACAATACTGTGGAGGAATCCTCTCCTTAACATACTTTAATTTTTAAAGCAGTAAGATCTATGTGCATACTATCAATGTCTTCTCAAATGCATTTATTCCACTACTCCCACACAAAAGGTAAGGGAGGAGATCTTATTTAAAACCCATTACAAAGATATAACTATTGAATCCAGGTTGCCACAGAAATCATTTAAGAAAGAAAACCACTGTCTCTCAACAATGAGATAATGCCATGGGGGATGGATGATTATCCATGAGATAATTTTGTTCCAGTGTATTCTAAATCTCAGCTGCTTTCCCTTCCAAACTCAGCACCTTGGGGTATGAGAGCTTATTATAATTTATTCTCTAATATACATTCAAACCAAAACACTAGAGTATAAGCTATAATTTTAAAAAGGCTTTTCTTTCCCCCCAGTCCTCTGTGTTGGTAGGTTGCATATTTTCGAAGAGAAAACAGAGAGGGTCTTTATAAAACAAGAACACTATAATGAAGTTGCAGTTCCCATCAGATTCTTACTTCTGGGCATGACAACTCACAATATTGAAGTAGCCTTGATGCTGCAAGTCACCCCTGGTTCTCCTTATCTAAGTCCTTATTTAACAATCAGGCCAGGGTCAGACTACTCCTTTTAGAGGTCTTGAAGGCTTAAGATGATGATTAGGTCACTGTATCACAAATAATTCAAAACACTTGGACCCTTTTGAATCCTCACAGAAGTCTGGCACCAGTATTTTTAAATAGACATATTTAAGAGTTGTTTTATCTAGGCAGAAAAAGGATTTACCATGTTGTAATTTCTTCATGATGATCTCAAAACTAATTGAAGAAAGGGGCAAAATTTTGCTGCCACAGACTAAGAAGGTTACAGCTTGGAAACTTTTCCTGGTTTTCAGAGCACTTTGCTGAGGGAACATAGAAATGCAGTCTACCCTTTCTCTCAGACTGGAGCAGTGCTCAATGGCTGCAGACTAAGCCCCTGTTCTTTACCCCCAACTGAACCATGGGTGTGAATCTCACCAGCTGAAGCAGAACTCTCATGCTGCTTTAAGTGGGTCAGCTTTTGGGAGAAGGACAAAGTGAATACAGTTCTTCAAAATCCAGACACTGTGGGGGGAGAAGGGGGAGAAAGGTGCAATGGATTATGTAGTCTCTGTTTATTTGCAAAATCTGATGGGTGGGTTTTGTGCCTTTGGCATGTGTTCTTAGCTGCTGACATAGAGCTGGAAAAAGGAAGGCCCAGGGCAATTCTGCTATCTGTGGCTTCAGCCATGACCTCTAACAGCAAGACATGAACCCAATGTCCTAGCTGAGTTACTTAAAGCAAGCTGGGCCTGAATGCTAAGGCTGTCATTCCTTCCACGAGAGTATTCCCACTGGCTAATGAGCTGTGGGGTAACAGCTGGTTATTTTATTGACATCTGCTTTAGTAACAAGCAGAAAGTTCTTACCTGCTAGATGAGCACTAAAAATAATTGATTTAAAAGAAAAAAACCCCAGTACTATCACAAAAACAAAAAAAAAAATTCCTAACACACCCCTCCAATAAAACCAAAACCAGATCAGAAAACTAAGAGCATGGAAATACTCTGAACAGAGCTCAGCTTCATGAAAATCTATCTGTCAAGTTTACGGGCACAATATCCTTTATTAGAAAATTCTTGTAGGCAGTCCTTGATAGATGGCATGTAGGGAAGACAGACAAAAACCTACTATGCTGTTTTCTCTTTTTTCTTTCTATTTTTTTTCCTTTTTTTTTCTTTTTTGTAGTATTTAACAGCCTACAGCACCAGATTGAGTGCTATGGAAGCATGGGCTACTGAGGAGAAAATATTTTATCAGCAGAGGCAACAAAACTGTCAGCTCCTGCAGAATTTATTCTCTGCTATTCCTTGACTCTTGCTGTCCTTACAAAACTATTTTTCATTGACTTAAATCTCTCCCATCCCAAAATACCAACACTGACTGAAACCTGAGATCACAGTACAAGCAGCACTTTTCTTTCCTATAAAGCAGTAATAAGGCTTTGATGTAACTTAAATGGAAAAAAATCAGATTTTTTTTTTTTAGTAAAGATTGAAAAAAGGCAGGTTTTGTTTCCTTTATCAACTATTTTTCTTATTTGCTTTGAAGGTTGTGTCTGCACAGTTCTGAGACAGATGGGTCTTTACAGAGGCCAGAAAATCAATGTTCAGGGGCAGAGGAGGAACTATGAGATCAGAGGATGCATTTCTGAAGACTTGCAATTCAAGGCTATACTATTATGAGGGTAATATAAAGGGTTGTATTGGCCTATCTCTCTTCCATCCACAGAAATGAATGTACATAAATAGCTATCTGCAGGCACTGGAAACAGTAAGCAGCTGAATTATGACAGCAACCTGTTTCACCAAAATTTACAGTTAAACACACAGTGTGGTCTGGGAGAGGTTTTAAGAGCTTTACCATCTCAAAAAGATGACAGCAAGGTAGCTGAATCAATCTCATTATTTGAGATCTTCAAGTTGAACCTATAAGTGTACCAATATGTTTACTTCACTACCAGACATGCTGAAATGCTCTGAAACTTTTGACACTTGACTCTTTTAGTATTCATGTAGCTATCTTTATTGCATGACAATACAGTTTGAGAGAGGAAAGTCCAAAAACTGGTGTAACTGATGCTATAATAATGGTGCACTCTGCTGCATACAGAGATGCTACAGTTATGGAATAAATCCACTTTAAATGCTACAGAGACAAGCCTTTTGTCCTACCACCAGAGGTGGTATATTATTTACTAATGTACCAGGGTTTGGAAAAGTATAGGACAGAAACAGGTTCCCAGTATGCTATAATTAAATTTTTTGCTTTTAGTGTTCTGGAAACTAGCAGCATCCTTCCACTAAGGAATGTGGTGCATAGCTCACAAATTATTTGTCCTGTTCTATCTCTAACATTGTTTAAGTTGGGGTAAAGATGGAAGGAAAAGCTTAACTTTCTCCAACTGTTTATTAACTCCTGCAAGACAAGAAAAGCTACAACCATATGTTAAAATATTGCATTTCTCTGTTTATATTGGTGTTTTAGAATACATAAGGCAACCGATTTAAAAACATTTTCTCCAAGAAATCCAATCTGAATAATGAACCCTGTGTGATCACAGGGTTTAAGTGCAAAGTGGTACATGCAGGAGATCCTTCAGTGGAGTGCTGAGAGTCCCATGAGGTGTGGTTCACTTATTTTTGTTTCTTTGGCTGTGAGGCAATGAACAGTGCTACCAGACAGTAGATAGTCCCTCCTATTGTCAGAGCCATCGTGGTCCGATAGAGCAGCTTGTCTGGATATCCTAGCTTCAGGTGTACTGGCAGTCCATCTGATCTCTGTGGGAAAGAGTTCAAGGAGAAAACAAGCAAAAAAAAAGAAATTAACACCCATACTGAGGTCATCAAGGAATAAGCTACCTTGGGTAAATTAAGAGACTTCCGAGAGGGAAACCTCCTGACAAACAGGCTCACTACAATCAAGTGTATTTTGTCTAGCAAGACAAATGCAAAAGCAAGTTAATTTTGTTAGCCAAAGCTGTGAAGTGCAAGCAGAAAGAATGTATCTTGAAATGTTTCTCAAGAGGACCTGGATGGGAGAAGTGTCACTAACAACAGAATGTGAAAAGATATGTATAAAAAATTATTCACCAAGTCAGACTGACACATTCCAAACGGAAGTGGCATGTAAGAGAGAAAAGGGAACATTACATAAGCACATTCTTGAGGCTTAAACAAAAGCTTAACTAATTTGTTCTAAGAAAAGTCCTACATTTAGAAATTCCATAGCTAACAAACTGGCTTTGAAAACTTTACTGTGCTGCACTTATACTGCACTATAAACAGCTTCAGCAACATTCAAATTATCATACACAAAACAGTAACCATTTGCTTTGCTCTTCCACATCCGCTTTAAGGCAGACATGTGGATTCCCAGAGAGAAAGTGCTTCCAATAGTCAAATGGTACAACAACCAATTTCATCAAAAAGACAATGTTACTGCATTTATCCACTTTCTGTATTTATCTACTATTCAAGGCATATTGTATACTTTGTAGTATAGTACAAGTACACAGGTTATACTGTATGTGACAGTTTCTTGACTAGACTTTACAGAATTTAGGTATTGTAGAATGGCAAAAGTAGTTAGCTATGTTAAAATAAGGACAGAAATGTCCCACTCTTCAGTGTTGTCATTACCTGAAAAACTTTCTGTAGGTCTGGCACCTTGTTTCTACCCAAGAAAGCATGAGCTGCTGGTAAACCTGGACCAGGTTTACTTGTCCCAAAAATCAGATGTGGGAAATCAGTGGGAACTAATGGTTTGAGTCCCTGCATAAACAGAGATTAAAATATCAAGGTATGTCACACTTGTAAATGTACTGATTGTTACATTAGGCAGGCACACTGCCAGTCATTACAAGGATACATTACAAAGAGTATTTATCTGGTATGAAGACTTGTGACAAATACATTGTTGGCCCACTGATATCTTGGTGACAACTTGGGGTCAGAGCTTAGCAAGGAAAATAGCAGCCTCCTTTCCAATCTCCTCATGGCACGAATTTATAACTGTTATTTTTCTGTGCTGGTACTTGGTCCAAATTACTGCTTCTGTTTTACACAGAGACTATCTAGGACTCTCTCTGAGAAGTAGGATTAGGATCAAGGATCCCTGTTGCTAAGGTCAGAGTGAGCAATGAGCTCTACCTCCTGAATGCTTCAAGCAGTAGCCATAAATAACGGGACCTTAAATAATTTGGATGTATAGTTTGGGGATTAAAAAATAAAAAAAAAGTTTGAGGATCATTTGGGTCATACAGAAGTGTAAATGGTGCTCAAGGCCCTTCAGAGACCTTGATACAGTAGATATTTTTGTGCAGGTCTAACTACACCCTATAGTTCAGATGTTGCTGCAACTTCCCACAACCCAATGTATGCCCCATGAGAAGCACAGCTCAACTTCCTTTCAGTTCACAAGGTTCTCTACGTTTGCCATACCTAGAAACTACATAATTCAGTTCTGTGATTAAGAAGAACTGAAAGTAACAGCCAATATGAGGTGGCCTCCCTGTATTTATTACTGTAGTTAAATTTAAATTATGCCTGGACATGCAGCAGTGATGTTTCACATTGTGGCTCTCAAAACAGATGCAATTTTTTCCTAACTTGCCACAGAAATTAAATGCATTGTACAGTCAGTTCAATGCAACAGGTTTTTATTACAAACAAAAGCAGCCACAGATCAAGCTAAGACTGCACTGAAATTCTGGTTTCTGTTCAAAGGACTAGTTGATGCATTTTATATTGAAGAGAACTGTCTGACAGTATTTGGAGCTGGAAGCAGACTGGCACTCTTTCTTCTGAGCCAGCAGCCATAGACCAGACATGTGTTTTCCTTATGCAAATTCTCTGCTGCAACAGGCATCTTCAGCAGAAAAACCAGGTTTCTCAGCTTCCCAGAATAGCCTCTGCAACGGTCAGCAGTGCTATATCCTGAAGATAGGGTTCAGCTTCCCACTCTTCCAGTGCCTGACTAATGTTAGAATCCACTTGTGACCTTTGTGGTTATGTTTTGAAAGGCAGCACCAAAACTGAATTTCTTTCTTCCTACTGAGCAGGCTGGCACAGAAAGCAAGCACTGAATTATTGAAGACCAGTGACCAGTTCTGGCCACAGTGCTATGAAGGAAGCATCAAGGGAACTACTGTTAGCCAGGGGAAGTTACTAACTATATATTCAAGGCTTCGTACCAGCTACATCAGAGGCCTTGAAGAAAGCAATTTTGGACAAGTATTTTTGTCCACAGGAACTTTAAGTACTTTATTAGATTTGTCTTTAAGAAGTTGGTGATTTGACAGAAATAACTATAGAACAGCTGTTTATACTAAATGTGCAGGTGACTTCTCCAAACCTTTTCTTGTCTTCTCGATTGTAAAAATGCACATCTTTGCTGTGCCTTAAAGTTTCCAGTTCTGAATCTCCCTTTTGCCTTCCTGAAATCCCAATTTTTTCAGGACCAGTGCCCTCTAATAACTTCAATAGTTAGTAAATCAACAACTGTAGGTTATTGCATATTTTTTCAGCCTTTAGAAATACATTCCTGTTCAGATGGTTGTAAGACCACCTTCTGCAGGAGCCATAGCAGAGTGACAAACTTCATTGTGAAATCAAATTGAACCAGCTCAGAAAACTCACATAATCATCAATGTACTGGAGTAAATTACTTCCAAAGCAGCATGGTGCCACTCCAGGACATCACATAGTAATTTAAATAAAAAACATTGGTGCTGTTCACTGGCTTCAGGAAAGAGTACAACAAAACACATGCTGCAGAAGGGAGACAGTTCAGTTTGCTTAACCCAGACACTGCATTAATTAGAGTTCCTCACCAATGGAAAATTTTGCTTGAATTCCAAGTGAATTGAGTCTTGGCCAACCCCAACCAAGCCCAGTTAAATCAGTGCAAATGGGTGGCTGTTCCAACTTGTTACTTGCCTGTGGTTGAGAGAAAGTGGCAAGTGCTTTATCACACAACCAGTTTACTAAGCTTAGCATGGCTGAGGAGAAATCCACAGTGTAATGTAAAGGCTGGATTTCACTGCAGAAAATTTTAAAGTAAGAACTGACACACCTTAAATGACCCTTGGTAACTGTATTTAACATTACTAAAACCACAGGTTTATTTAATGACCTGTATCAGTGTCTCACTACACTCAGGACAGTACTGAGGAATTAATGTCTCTACACATTTGACCTAAGCTTCATTAAAATGTTAATTATTGATAATGCCCCTTCTTATATTAAGGTGTTAATCTTTCATTTTTAATCACAATAACATGATTTTTTTCCAAGTCTTCGACAAAGTACAGCAGATGTAGTTATGCAGAGTCAACATCGGCTGATTTCATCAGCATGCTACAGCAATTACTTTTTCAAAGTCCTGAAAGTTCTCAATGAAAAGCCAAGACATGTAGCTAATCCAAAAGAGCAAACAGAATTCTCTGCCTACCCTTCTGTAGAGTGTGTTTGTTTTCCTGACAGAGGTCGGAGGATTTCAGGACCCAATGTATCTGTTGGTTGGCCAATAGGCTCAAAGTTAAAACAAATTTACATGTGCTAGTATGAATGTGCAAGTTAGATTTACGTTTTCCTGACAGCAAAAAACAGTTAGGGACTTGGAGCATAATTTTATGGAGATAGCACCACTCTAAAATTTTTAAATGTATGAGGAGTTGTTCAAACAGATCCGAGAATGAGAAAGAAGAGAAGACAGAGGTAAGGACCAAAGGGGAATGGGGTTCAGTTACTCTGAAATCAGTATTTCAGAAGATGCTTTGAAATAACTTTTATGAACCTACTGAACCTAGACACTTCTAAACTAAGTACAGGTCCTTCACGGTAGAATACACCTCACTGCCTTAAGTTAAATATATTTGTTATGACTAACACAAGGCTCTTAGGTGAAAGCACTTGAGTCATTGTACAAGAACAACAATCCAGGGACAGTGATTCTGTGTACTATTAAGTATATGTACCTAGGGCATCAAAGGTTACATATTATAGATTCTAAGCAATTCATATTCGCTAAAATCAAAATATCTGTGGCTCATGGAGGCTTTTAATAAAATTACATGAGGTGAAAATACTGTAGTACAAGTAAATTCCTGCTAGTAAATTTCTTTCATATTCAGTCGAAGAACTGGGGAAAAGTTCATGTACTTGTCCTCATCTGACACCATTTGAAACTGGTCCCAGTGACTGTACTTTAAACATAAGCTAACTCTTTAATATTTTTATTGAATTTGTAATGGTTATGGTAGTCATTATCTTCCTACTTATGAGGAGTAGTTTTGAAACTATTTCACTTCTCATTTAGCTAAGGAAGTTCCCATTTATTCAAACAAGATAAACTGTTCAGACTACTTTGTACAACTTTGTTAAATGCAAAATTAAATCCTCTAAGCATGCTAAGTCTGAGATGGAAAGAAAATATGGATTTCGAACTTGAGAGGTTGTTTTTTGTTAGTTGTTAGTTAACTGTTGTTAGTTAACTGTTTTGTTAAGCTGTTAGTTATGTTATTGTCAGCAAAATAATTTCTGAAATCCACTTAGACTGATATTTTGCAAGCCAACAGTAAGCTTAAACCTGCAGCAAAGCATTATTCTAATGGGAAGCATCAAAATGTAACAGCACAGAACAAAGAGAATTAGTATACTGCATATTTTACCAAGGAGAATTTGAATGGCAGGATGTCTTCACTTTTCCAGAAACATCATAATAAACAGAAGCATAAAAAGAACACCACTTTACATGCTGAACTATAGTTTTAATAAATGGAGCAAAGAAATCAACAGGAAAAAAATTTGTTTTGAACTTAACACCTTAACACTCATGAGATTACCCTTACATTTCAACTGCTGTCTACTGAAAGCCTTTTTAGCAGACTGATGCATCTAAATGTGTGACCGGGGAATTCAGTCAAGCTTAGGGGGGGAAAAAAAGGAAATTTTACAAAAAAGCTGGGCTAAAAACATTATAAAAAGGGACTGAAAGTAACTTTTAAAAATGTAGGAGGTTCTTTACTCTTTAGGCTTGAAGCCCTTCCCCATTCCTCCCCCAAGCCTTTGCTCTCCACTATGTAAATGAAGTATCAATGTTTATTCTCTGAACATAACTTTGTCTAGAGAGGTATAAAGTGCCCCAATCACTGCAGTAGTGCTGGATATATTGCTAATGTGTAAGTGCTGTACATTCTAGAATATTATTTATTCTGCTGTCTTCTGTTTCTTGCACCCCTGACCCCCAAGAGCTATCCAGGAAGCCCTCCAAAGTGATGGGGAAAGACAAGGACAAAAAACCTTCTTGGGACAGAAACTGCTGTATCAGAAACTCTGTTACCTCACTGTTTATTTAAGATCCTAGGGTAATTCAGGATGGAAGGGGCCTCTAATGCTCTTTAGTCCAGAGCAGGGTGACACCAGGTTGCTGTAGGTCTTGTCTGGCCTGGCCCTGAAAGCCTCGGAGGACAGAGAGCACAGCCTCCCTCCCCGGGCAGCTGCTCCACTGTCTGACTCTTCCCACCATGGACATGTCTTTCCTTCTGTCCAGCCTGAACCTCCCTTCTTGCAGTTTATGCCTGGTGACTTTTCCCTTCCCACCATGGACCCCTGTGCAGAGCCTGGCTCCATCCTGCTAACCTCAGCTGGCTGCTGACTACTGCTGAACTTGTTCCAGTTGCCATTCCCAGAGCAGGAGGCCCACAGCTGGATACAGCACCTGGATGTGATCCAGTAAGTGCTGAGCAGGGGACAGTGATGCTTTGCTCCATCAGCAGCTCACAGAGTGATCCAGCCAGGAGGCTGCTGCCTTCCGGCCTGGCTGTACCTCCGGAGCTCCACCACAGAGCGCCTCAGGTGCCACCCCATAACCATGCAGGGGCTCTTTGTAACCCCAAACCATAACCCTAAACCCTAACCCGTAACATGAAGAAAAAAAAAAAAAAAAAAAGGCGGTGGAGTCGCTGTCCCCAGAGGTGCTTAAGGGAAGCCTGGACGTGGCACTCGGTGCCATGGTCCAGCTGACATGGAGGTGCTCGGTCACAGGCTGGGCTCGATGCTCTCGGAGGTCTTTTCAACCTAACTGATTCTGTGATCCGGTGATTTTAAAACCCCGCCAAGCACCGCTCAACTCTGGAGCAGTCCTCTGTGACGAAAGCGCGTTAATTTCTTCCTAAAACCCCCAGTACATCCCAAAGCTGGCTCCAGGGCTGCGGGACAGAGCGCGCCTCCGCTCTCGCCCAAGGTCACGCGAGGGGCCGGGTACGTTCGGTGCCCGCGGGGGCGGCCGACCCTGCCCGGCTCAAGCAAGGCCCGCGGTGCCGCAGCCCCCGCCCGGGTGCGGGTGTTACCTGTGGGGTGTAGGCGGTGGCCGCCGTGGCCCCGACGAGGCGCTGCGCGAAGCCGCTGAACTTGTAGTACATGGCGGGCCGGGGCGGGCACCGGCTGCGACGGCTCGGCCGAAAGGACCCGCCCCGCCCCGCGCCGGCTTTTCTACGGCGCCGTAACGCTCAAGGGCCCCACCGGCTCGCACGGACGCCTGCGAGGCACGGCGCGGAAAGAATGAGACTAAAAAAAAAATGAAGTCCGAAAAAATACAGTCGCCTGCGCCAAAGCAGTGCGAGCTCGCCTCACCCGAGCACGCCTGCCGGTCGCGGAAAAACGAGGCCGGCGGCAATTTCCAGTCAGGCAGGGAAGCTGAGTACCCGGGGCGACGGCGGCAGGGACGGGGTGGAGGGGGAGGGACGCCAGCCCGTGGCGGGCGGGGCGGAGGGGGCGTGGTTCGTCTCAGCCAATCGACGCGGGCGGGAGGTGGGGCTCCGCCCACACCGAGTGCCGGGGCGGGGCGGGGGCGGAGCGCGCGGGGCCGTGGTCCCCCACGCGGCCCCGCCCGGCCCGCGCGCGCCGCTCGTTGCTGGCCTCGCGGCGTGAGGACCCTGCTGAGGCACGGGAGCGGCGCTGCGCTGGGTGTCACTCAACGGGGACCCGCTGTGCCGCAGGGCGGTAGTCACAGAGTCACTTAGGTTGGGAAAGACCTCCGACAGCATCGTGTCCCAGCTATGAGCGATCGCCACCGTGTAACTAGACCAGGGCACTGAGTGCACGTCCCGGCTTTCCTTAAACACCTCCCGGGACGGTGATTCCACCACCCCCCCCCGGGCAGGCCATTTCAGTGCCCGGTCGCTTTCTGTGAAGAAATTCTTACCTAAACCTCCCCAGGGATGGTTTGAGGTCATTTTCTCTCATCTTGCCGCTGGTCGCCTGGGAGAGGCGGCCGACCCCCCCCCCCCCCCCCCCCAACATGGCTACAGCCCCGTTCGGGGAATTGTAGTGACAAGATGGTGTGGGTGAGCCTTCCTTTTTTCTCCCTAAACACCCCCAGCTCCTGCAGCTGCTCTCACGGGACTTGTGCTCCAGACCCTTCCCCAGCTCCATTGCCCTTCCCTGGCTCCACTGCCCGTCTCTGGACACAGTCCAGCACCTTCATGTTCTTCCTGAATTGAGGGACCCAGAGTAGGACACAGGACCCGCTGTGTGGCCTCACCAGCGAAGGGGACAAATCACTTCCCTGGTCCTGCTGGTCACACTATTGCTGATAAGGCACACTAGAGAGAAACACTGAATATTTATCTCAGAGTTGCACAAGCCTGGGTCCTCAGTGGTGTTCCGGAAATCAAGTACAGCAGCTGCCGAAACATTTTACTTTTTATGTATTTTAGCAAACACAGGCATGAATGGTATTTGGCTAGAAGTTACCTAGTTATCTTATTAATTAGTATTCTATTTGTCAATGAGTTTCTTGTTTCCCATACTAATTAGTCCACAGGCTCAGTCTTCCTCTTCTCTTGGGTCTGTGGGTTTATTGATGGTCTGAGTCAGTGGTTGCCACTTCCCTCTCCCAGGATTACCTTTTACCCAGTCAGAGCTGATTCAGCACAGTTGCTGAGCTGGCTTCCTTATCTTGGCAATTCCTTCAAATGTCTTTGCGATCTGTAAATTCTGCACTTTTTGTGTCCGCTATCATTCCTACATCCTAAACCTTTGTTAACCTCCCACTAGGTCTAGACCACTGAATCATGTCAAGCCCGAAATCTTAATAAGGTTTAACAAGGCAATTCTACCAACAAGAAATTTGTCTTTCTAACCCCTGGACACCACTGAGAGCTTGCTTGTTAGGTGTTATCTGTTTCACAGATTAACTCTCCTTTCATTTTGATTAGGCTGCAATGTATACAAAGATCAAACAACATCCTTTCTGAAGAAAATTGATACATATTTCACATTTTGCAACAGATACAACAGTGGTTTTGTTTTCTGGAACTAAATCTCTGTCTCCACGCTAACAAGCGATTCACGTGTCTTTTCTCAAGGGATTCCCTTCTCTCCTGCCATCTTCCAAAAACATCTGAAATGTTTAATTCTTTGTGTAAAATAGTGCTCTTGCTAAACAAGTCAGCATCCTAAACCAGGGGACCATGATATGATGCTGCTTCTGTTTGAGAATTTAGTGTTCCTGGGACGTCAGCAGCCCCTTATCTGCCACAGGACATGGCACAGCCTTGCCCTGCACAGAGCTCACGGGCCTGTGGTATTCCTCCATCACTCCATGCCTTCTGTGGGTCCCAGGCGGGTGCCAGCTGGCGTGCTGTTAGTGACCCAGAGCATCCTGCTGTGACAAGCCTAACAGCATGAATTTGTGGCTGGAGTTCATGCTGTGTGTTGGCTGAGATTAAACATACTGAGGCCTGGCTGAAAAGGATCATTTGTTGGTAATGTTTAATCGTTAGTGACTTCCATCAGTTAGATCATTGCTCACTGAGAGTCCCACATGCAGTTTTGAAGATATGTTTGCTATAAAAATATCTGTGGTCATGCTCTGAGTGAAAACTATTAAAATGTGCTTTGCTTATAAACTGGGGGAAGATCTATTCATAGGAGATATTTTAGAAAGTAAAATACCCATATAAAATGTGTGATATGATTTCTTTACCCACCCGTGTAACGCCTTCTACTTGGATTTTAGAATTTGAGTTTGGTGGTGGCAGAAGGGAGCCTTGAGTTGTCTTGGATTTATTCCCTTTTGAACAGACATCCTATACAGGATAACCACTGCTCAGTAACAGGGGAAGCCCTTGGGAGCCCTGTACCTCCATTCAGTTGTGAGAGCAGGGCTATGGACCAGAACCCTGGCTCTTTGCTGCACCAGGTCTTGCCTGTTGCCCTGAAGGCAGGTTTTCTTCTTGGGGAAATTTCAAGCCCACAAACTCTGTCTGTGCTCTTCTCCTATTGAGAGAACCAGCTGGGTGCTCCACGTGTAGTACCCTGAGTGGATGTTCTGACTCTGTGTCAGGAACATTAACTGAAGAGGATATGTTATTTGCTCAGTAAGTAGGAAATTTATAGAAATATTTTGTAAATGTTACAGGAAGAATTGTGAAATCCCTGTAGCTTTCAAGACTAGGCAGTATTAAAGAACTGGAAGATGTGCTGCATAATTTATGGTTGAAAAGAATATGCTGATCAGGATTCTGTTTATTCCTGAAAAAAATAAACTAAAAGTGGTTTGATGACAGGTCTGTCTGTAATGGAGCAGACAACCTTGGAGGGGTGGTGCACATATTCTTTTAGTAGAATGATATGAATCAGACAGGTTTGTGTGGTAACATTCCTGACATTTTGAAATCCATGGGATCTAGCTCATATTATAATGATTCTGGGTATACTTGTCTGCTGGTTCCTCCACTTCAGTTCTTCTCGCATTTGCCAGAAGAAATAGGTATGCCAAGCTAAAGTTGTGCTGTATTTTGCTGTTCTGCCTTTTGTTCCAGTAGGAATGCATGCTGCAGTACCACATGAGGTTTTGGGGTGGGTCATGCCTTGAGATAACACCATTGTGTACCTAGTTCTTGCTTCATTGTTGCTCTTGAATCAAGTTCTTGAAAAGTCATTCAGTATTGACTGTAAGCCAGCGAAAGAAAAGGTTCGTGCCCTGGAGCTCCAAGGAAGCTGTGAAAAAGGTACAGATTTATCCTCTTTTTCAGGTAATCAATATAAGTCTTGATGCTTAAAAGTAAGCTGTGAAACTTTGCTGCTGCAAGCCGTTGGAACAAAACCTAGGTGTGATCTCTCTCTTGTTTTAGCTCACAAAATTGAAGATGGGGAATTGTTTACCTTGCAAGAGAGAGCTATGGGAGGATGACATTAATAAAATTACAGTTACAAATGGAAGTTCTGCTGTTGTTTGTGTGCCACAGGAGCATGAGAACATTCAATGGCCAAAAAAAAAAAAAAAAAAAAGCATAAAATCTTCCCTTTAAAGGAAGAAACTTGGTTTTGTCTTAGACTTGTGGTTCATCACTTACTTTAGTCTCTAGACTTTTGCCAAGACCACTTTGCTTATCAGGCCTGCTGACATAGTGGATAATCAGACTGTAAAAATTGCTGCCATAGGAAGTTACGGGGGCAAAATGAGGTCACTCACCCTCGAAGGCTTCAAAGAAAGATTAGGCATTTTGGAAGATCATAAAACTTTGTACAGTTAACATAAACAAAATGTCCTGGAAGGAAAAGATTTTCTGCTTTGGACTTTAACCTGAGGTCTCACTTTTAGACACTGGGGACAATTCATGGGCCATTGGACATCTGGTCTGTTAGGGATCCATGTGGTATTGGCAGCAGCTAAAGAAAATAGGATCTGGCAGTTTATTCAATTTTTTTATAGATTTTTAAGATCACTGTTTTCATATGTGCAAGTTTCTTTATCATGGCTTGTTCCTGGAATAGCACTAAGATTGTTTCATGATGAGTAGATCTCTGGGAGGGAATGAAGGAAGCAGAGTACCTTGAGTTTATTCTGCTTTGTTGTTGTTGTTGCTGCTGTGATTAATGTATTTATTTTCTTTTTGAGGATAAAATAAATAAAAACCAAGACCATAATCAGTTTCTTAATGAACAAACCCATCATATGCTGATCATTATTTCAGCACAGATGTCTGTAACTCAAATTCTGTCAATCTGCCCATGCAACTCTGTTCTTGAATTGCTGAGAACAACTGTGTGGGTGGATGTAAAACATAAAATTGCCATGTGCACTTATGTTTTGTTTATGCAGTACTCATTTTTAAGAGTACTAGATTGGATTTGCTTAATATTTGCTTTGTGTGTGTGTATACATAATATTTACAAACCCCCAAACTAGGAGATGATCACGAAGACAAGCTCTATTAATGCAAGAGGCTGATATTGCAAACACATTCCATTTGATTTATCAACTGAAAGAAATAAAATAAGTCTATACACACACTAGGGTGGTAGTTACCTCTAAAACTTGTACCTGAATTTATTGGTGCTTTTTCACCCATATTTACTCCAAACAGCAGAGATGACTTAGAAATAGGCTTCTATTGACAACTGAGAGCTTTCTCTTTCATACATCTGTCAATACTGAAAATAAATACAAATTGTAGAGTATTTAAAAATAGTAATAGATTTAAAATATTAATATAAAATTAGCCTAAGTTTTTAATTTGTAACTTTTGCATAAGAGAACTCTTGTGGTTTTTTTTTTTTTTTTTGAAGGAGATGGTATTAGGGAGGCAGCCATTTATATCTTCTCTATAAATTTAGAAATAATTCTGTATTTCACGTCTGTTTCCTGGGTACTTTTTTGTCTTGAGATAAGGCTTCTACATGTGAAATGCTTCATAGCAATAGTTACTTACTAGCAATTTTGGCAATAAAGGCATTGTGTTCACTGTTGTATGATGGGGATCAGGAATCATTTTTAAGGTGTTGAATCTTATCTGAGGGTATCTCCCTCTTGTTACATATGTCTAGTATTCTTTTCAGGGTTCCATGCAGAACTTGTCTGAGTAAGTAAATGAAGGAATTGAAAACTTTACGATGTCATTATTGTAAAGCCTAAAGAATAAATAACACTTCTGGGGCAATAGGTTATGGTTTTTGTAGACTATTTCTTTGAAATTGTGTGTTACCTGAATAAAAGCAGAGTGGGAATTGTGACAACAATGCTTTATTCCAGGTGAGCAATTATTTTATTGTATATTTTTTTATGCTCCTGTTTCTAGATGTGGAAAGCATTACAGTAACCTACAGTAAATATTGCTTTCACTATTTTTCAGCTTTGTTGTCATTGCTTTTTTTCCCCCCTTGATTTTCAGAATTGGAGAAGCAAAGTAATTTTTTCATCTGATTGAGACATCAATGTTGGCAATCAGTAAAATAATAATCACATAAAAGCCTTGTTCATTCTAGTTTTGAGAAAGTAATTTCAAAATCTCCAGGCCCTATCTCTATGGCTTATAACACTTCCCAGTTCTGAAACGCTGCACTGCAAAGTTGGATATTTTACCTCTGGCTACTGACTTGGACACAGATAACCAGAGGTCAAAGTTTGTTTGCATGCTTTCTATGCTTTCTGCTGCAGCATATTTTCTTTTTTTATAACCAGAAGTCAAATCTCATGATTGCAGTACCTTACTGTTCCTGAACTTTTCCTTTAAACACAGTAGATGTAGGGAAATAAGTTCCCAAATAAAATGAATTGTATCCTTGGACATTGAGAGATAAAATGCATCTTCAAGGTTTTCTGTTTTCACACTGCTTCCAGTCTTCTTTCACCTCTTCCTTTTCCCTCCCTGGGCTATAAGCATTTCTCTCTCAAGTAATCTACAGTACACAGCAAAAGTTTCTTTTTCTCAGATATGTTGAAGATACTGGAGGAAGATACATTGTCCTTGTATTTAATTCCTTCTTTTCAGCATTTTCATGTGCAAATTCACAGGCTGTAGTCCAGAGACAACCATATCCTCATTGCAGTATTATAACAAAATTTCCTGAATAAGGCAAGTTTATATTATAAACAAAAAACCCAGACCACCAAAAACCTCCCTTGCAGTTGTGTTAGAGGAAATGTTCTGTACAAATGTCTCATTTGAAAAAGATCAATAGTAGGGTGTTGTGATGGACTAGAGAAAGATGCCATGCAGTGTTTCTCAATATTAACAACTAAATTACAATTGTGTTGGAACTGAACAGGACAATTTATGCCAGGGGCTTGACTTGAATACCTAAGTCTTTTGCTTTCTTGGTCCAGTGCCACCTTGTCAGTCATCGTTAATTTCAGTTGTTATGAGACAACTGAAATTAACGATGACACTTCAGAACATTCTATACAGCTATATTTGGACTAAATCTATCCTTTCCCAACAATAACACTGCTCTGTATTTACTCTAGTAATTCCATGGAGAAGGCAATAATCAATGAACATGTAGGATTGCAAACACCAGCTGCTCAAAAATCATGAGAGTTGGTTTAAAAACTTGTCAGTTTATTGATATTTTAGTACATGTCACGTTTTACCACTCTGTCATGCCTCAGGCTATAAGGAACATGCATAGATCAAAGTCACCTTTCACTTGATGAGTATTAGTAACAATTTTCATAAGTAATAAATGCCAAAAGTTGGAAACTTCTGTGTTGTAATGTGCTGAAGATATAAATTGTTGGAGCTCTACCCTCAAATTAGGGCAGAGTGATCTCTGGGTACGTGCTGAGGCAATACTCTGATAGAATGCAATGAATTCATGCTGTTCAGGAAGAAGCAGGAATGACAGAAGTTTTTCCACCAGAGGATCCCTGTTTCCTACTAACTCACCAGCTGGTGCCTTCAAGTGACAGTACTTTACACCTAAGCATCCTTGTGAGAACATCAGACACATCTTGTAAAGTCTTCTGGTTGTGTTTTAGCTAAGGATGTGTCTAAGATGCAGAGCCAAAGAGTCATCTCCTGGGTTGCTCCTGGACACAATTTTCCATGGCAAGGAAACTCTTATAGCCTTTGGCTGAGTCTCTAGAGTGAGTGAATAGGAAACCAGGATCTTGCAGTGTGTCTGCCATGGCCACTCAGACAAGATACAGTCTAAGAAAAGTCTGGACCTGCAACTCTGGTGAAATGTCTGCAGTTCTTTGGACCTATAAATGTAAAACAAAAGTTGTCCAGTGTGTTAGAGAGGAGAAATTGAAATATAAGGAGCAAACCCAGACATTTTCTCCAGATATATTCAGCAGAGAAACTTTAATCAGAAATATGCTTCTGGAGTGAACCTCCAAGTCATGCCTGTGCTTAGGTTTGTATTCCTGAGCAGGCTTGGAGCTCATGGTTGATGGTGAGATGCACTTAAGTAACACAATAGGCTTCAGATGGTGTGGGTATCAGATTCTCTGCATCATCTCTTTGATTCTGCACACTTCTCTTCTGTCCACTCCTTCCTGGAGTATTTTTGGAGTAGAGTTACTCCTGTAAATACAGCCTAGTAAATGATGGAAGATGGGATGCAAGGATGGATTTTCTAGATCCTAATGCATTCCTAGAATCCCTTTCACAGCTACTACCTATAAGCTCTTCTTCCAAGTACTGCTGTGGGATAAAGCCATTCAGAGCTGGCTAAGCTATCACTATACTCAGGGGTGAATAGCTATCACTATTCTAAGGGGTTTCTATTTGACTAGTCACAAAAAAAAAAAAAAAAAAAAAAAAAAAAAAAAAAAAAAAAAGAAGACATGCTTAAGTTGAGTAATACCAATGTCAGTTGTCTGGTTACTTGAGAAATCTTTCTTATAGGAAACATTCTTTATTTATGTTCTTTATTTATGAATCATTTAGCATATCTGGTATAACATAAAAATGTATATCTGCCATGAGATCAGTGTGTCCTGCATTGAAAAATCATGCACAGTTTTGATGACATTTATTTTTGAGGATTGTGTTCTCCCAGCAGCAGGAACCATTACTCCATGATATCTTTCAGCTGACAGTCTCCTAATTATCTTTCCTGCAGCATCCTGTAGTCAGTGACATTCTGTAAGCATATTCCATTTATGGATCAGTCTCTTCAGATGGTAGTGTAACTCCTGTTTCAGGCAGTCTTGAAGGTGTTTTGATGTGTCTTCCCTTTGCCTTGCCACATGATCAGTGATGGCTTTTCCATGTAAATACTCTGCTGTTGTGTACCTGTCTGTGCTTTCTTACTGCCATCAACAACTATCTAGCTCCTTATCACAGCATTTCCCTGCATAGGAGAAAGAGGTTCAGAAGATCAGGTTACATCGTGAGAGAGCACTGGTAAAGTCCCTGGTGAGGGGAAGAGGGAAGCTCAGTAACAGCTCTGCTGGGAAGAGGACTAAAGTGTGCTGGAGTGAGTAGAGTAACAGCAGGGAAAGCTGAAAGGAACTGTTCCTGAGCCAAGTCCTTGCACACATTAAAGGGTTGCAGAAATAGGGAGCCCTCCAAGTAAATGCTGCCAGCAACATCTGCCTCTGCATTGTGCAGGAACTTTTCTTTGGCAGAACACACACAGCCTTACAGAGCCTATAGATAGATTGGGGTTCTTCATACTGTGCTTTGCATCTCTACAAATAGATTCCTCCCAAGGAAGACATGACCTGTGTGAGTGCAGGTGTCTGTAGGTGGATGGAAGCACTTGCTGACCACACAACATCTGAGTGAAAATTTTGTTGGAAATGTGTCTTTTGACAATATCCTCCTTCTTAAAGATTTTTCACAGTAAATTTTGCTGAACCATATCTGGCTGCCTTGTCTTGCGTAGGTTCTGTGATGGCAATTGCTCACAGAGGGTTTCATTTGGCTCAATATGCAGCAGCCTAGGCTTTTAAAATGGGAAAATCTGAGTTCTGTTTTCACACGGAATATCAGAGCTTGCAGTATCATTGGAGGGGCAGGCATGTTCTTTTTAGATTGCTGTATCCTATTCTACAGCCCGAGGGAGCTGAAAAGGAGTGGTGAGGAGGTGTAGAAATAGAGATTTGGCACCATGATTTTACATGCTTTTTGCTTTACATACTCTTGATTGTTTCCCCTTCTGACAGTTCTCTTTTGCAGACTTTGCAGTGTGGATCTGATGTGATTATGCTTTCCTGAAGGATTCCCCATCTCCTTTAGGCTACAGTTCGTTGCTCACTGTTCAAAGGCAGAAGGGAAATGCTTCTATGCATCCTCAGAATTGCTGGAGGCACCACTTTGACTCGATTAAACTGCTTGTCCTAGATCCAGTTGCCACCAAACAGACAGTGTGAGATTATAATAATTTTGAACCTACAAACTCAAGCTTCTTAGCACTTGCTAAACACTTGCCTTGTAATGCAGAGATTACACTGATATAATAGGAACCCAATTGCTACAAATTCTCTCTTTGCTTTCACAGGTTATTAAATTATTAGAATCATGTTAGGAAAGCTTCAGGGAGAAATGAATTGAGATGAGCTCAGCTATTTGGAACATAGTGCGAACAACCAAGATTGTGGGTTTGATCTCTGTGCAAGCCATTCACTCAGGAGTTGGACTTCATGATTGCAGTGGGTCCCTTCCAACTCAGTATATTCTGTGATCTGGAGATCCACATGCTTGCCTTACAAGAAAGTTTCATGGGTAGAGACAAGGGAAACAGTCTCCAAATGCTATTAAAAGTGCTTTATTTAAGATCCCATAGACTTTCAGTGTAATCTAAGAGCTGACATTGATTCACACATAAACCAGTTTGAACTTTAGGACAGTACCTATGACCCCTTTTGTTCCTTTTTGGATGACTTCAGTCTTAAAGTTTAAAAAACTTTCTTAAAATGGGTTAAAAAAAAAGAAGAAACCTTAAAATATGATTTGCACATTTCATATATAAAGAGGAAACAAAAGACCTAGTTGAGAGTTTATGGATTGCTACTGGTAAATAAGTTCAGGTTTCTACAATGGACTTAATTTTTCCTCTGAACTGTAACATTCAAGCTGAATATCTTTTGATTCAGGAAAACTGTATCTCATTTGAGCAGAGAAAACTTGTGCTTCTTGCTCCAGTCTCCCAGAAAATTTATGTTGTTTTAGCTGAGCTTTTGTTTCATTCTCTTTTTGAAAAGCAAAATAGTCAGTATGGTTTATAGTAAATTCTTCTTTAAAATAGTAGGAGAAAATGAATAAGGATGTCACTTTGGAAGCCAAGTTAGAGATTTGAGCACAGGACCATTTGCTGCATATGTTACTGACAGCCTTGGAGCATGTGGAGTAGGCTGACATGGCACTGGCCACAACTTCAGTCTGAGTCTGCAGCAGAAGGTTGTGTTTAACTGTCATGATTAGAGGCACTGTAGGGACTCTCCATGCTGACATGGCACACTTTCATGGGAGTTTCCAGTGGTCATCTCTGAAAGGAAAGAATGTGATTTTTGGGGAGGTTTTAAGTCAAAGCCTTCTGTTGAATTTTGTATGTATTTTGAATTGTTGTCTGCAGAATTCAGTCCCTTGGGCTCCTTAGTGTGGATGCCTCATGCTTTCTGGTAGTCATTAGCACTCCACAGAAACGGAAGCAACTTCTGAGTGGCACGAGACAGTGCCAGAGTCTTTCATTGTCCTCATCTGAGAGGCTGCATCTGCACAGAGACACATTCAGAAAACCTTTAGATGGAAATAGTAAATCATAAATGTTGGTGATACAAGTTGTTGTCACAGTGTGTAATCCAAAGAAATAGGTGAAAGCTGTTTCCTTAGCAAAGAAGGCAGGTATTAGTTGGTTTACACTTGCCATGTGTGAGTGGTCTGGTGAACTGTTTTTTAGCATAGGTCCTTGAGGGACAGGATGCTCAACTTAAATACGAATATACTTATAGAAATGAAGTTAGGAGAGCAAAGAACAGGCAGGATGGGATGGCAGACATGTGGGCTAGCACTGTGCTTTACTAATACTTGGTGCCAGCACAGAAGCCTGCAGGTATGGCCAGCAGCAGAAAGAAAATGGGGCAGCTAGGAAAAGGGTAAAAGCCAAAAGGTGAAGAAAAAGGGATGGAAAGTGAATCACTTAGAAAGGACTTCATTGCATAGAGCCTTTTGCATTGTTTGGTTTAATATTTTTTGACCTCTCCTAGCCATCTGCTTTATTTTGTTTTTGCATTAGTCTCCCACCTGCTCTCCATAATATTCCTGTAGTTGGCGTGACAATCCTCAACTCTTAATAAGGATAAGTCTTCAAACAGGGAACATAAATGTATTTAGTTGTCTTACCTGTATTAAGCTGGTTTCTTCAACACAGCAGTGAAAGCCTAGCAGTTTCCAAGGCTGGTAGTTGCTTTGAGCATGACTATTCCATGCTGGTGGAAGTGGATCAGCCACTGAAAGCGTTCTGTCCAAGCTTGGCTAGTTTGTTTTACAGCTTCTTGGTAGAAACAGCAGTTCAGAGTAATCAACCAAAAAAAGCAAGGAAGTACAAATCTGCAACTGCAACATCCCACTGGTAACACAGCTCTCAAGTCCATCCTGTTTGCAGAAGCAAGTGGCCAAAGGCTTATAGGTGACATTACTGCAGAGTTGAGAAGGGATGTGAATGGCTTGTGGGATGTGAAGCACCAGGATAAGACTCTGGACCAAGGATGGAATGAGGATGATTTAGACTATTTTGTATTGCTTTGTAAAAGCTTTGCTTTGCATGACTGTTTTTTCCCACTATATATGACATTTATTGTGGAGGAGGAGAGAGCTTTTTATCCTGCACGGAGACAGAGAAATGCATGGATATTGATTCTAAGCGGTCTAATCTGAACTGCATTTCAAATGTGAATGGGACAGTCTGTATGAAGAGAAAGCAAAGCTAACAGCAGCCTGAGTCTGTGGATGTTAATGTTTAACCTTGATGCTTCTTGAGTGAGGATTAGGTGAAATCAGAAAGAGAAAGGTCTAAGAAAACAAGATAGAGATGCTTAAGTCTGCTATAAAGAGGGAAGCAGATGAATTCATGGTCCTTGGTCTTGTGTTGAGGGCAACTTGGTATTTATAGTCAAGACTTTGTCTTCCATAACCCAGATGACAAATAGATTTTCTAAAATAAAACAAAATTCATCTTAGCTAAATTTCATTCACTGCTGGTTACCTGGCTCCCTTGAAGAAAATTCTTCCTTTCAGACATACCTGGTTTTTAAGCCTCTTGAGTCAATGGAGAACAAAAGGCTGCTGTGACCCATAGACTGAGTTTCTATCAGAACCAAAGAGGTAGAGCTTAAAGACACTGCACCCAAAGGCACAGATACTCAAGGAAGCCATATAAGTTTGAGGGCTATAAGCAAGAATCTCAGGCAGGAGGCCAGATCTGTATTTATTTTCATTTAAGTAATTTTCTTAGTGATGCCTTTCTTTTCTGTTACCCTCTGCATGACTGTACTTAGTGAATACATTGTTGGGATTGTTTTTCTCTTTTAATCTTTAAGGGCATGTATATAATAGAATCCTTTTATAGCATCGAGGATTCAAGATGCTATCTTAATAAATGGCCCCAATTTTACTAATTCATAACATCTCATCAAATGTCATCAAGTTCAAATATTAAACCCTAATGACAGAAATCCTCATTAGGCACTGTGCTGTCTTGGCACAGCCAGTGCAGCTGTCAAGGCCTTTAGCAACAGAGAGAGAGAAAACACCGTCTTTTAAGTGCTGCGTTCTCTGTGAGGCTCTCTAAATTGAGGAGAAAAAAAAGTATGTCAACACTTACTACTTAACAGTGTATCAGGCTCACTAGATAAGCTACACTTGTGCTACTGAGAAATGCCATCTTGCTTGCTTGTGCTGTTACATGCTTTGATTCCTGTTTCAGTATTGAATTGTAGGGGTTTTGGGAGCAGCACTGTAGTTTCTGATCTGTAGCTGTCGAGTTCTTAGTACAACTGGTCCTCTCTATGGCTCCTACTTATTACAATATTGGTAAAAAAGCAGTGCAAAAAATATAAAAGCAGAGTGCAGGATTCCTGGTGTGCATGGGTAAGAATTCCAGTAATGAAGTTCTAGATTTCCTAGATTTTCATGATCTTCTTTAGTGTTTCCTTTGTTAAATTCTTATTGCAAAAAAATGTATAAAATGTTCCCCAAGGCAGAATGAATCAATCTTCCTCTGCATTTACACATATTGATGGAAGGTGCAAGTGCTGAGCATATCTGCAAGAAATTAACTGTGTTTAAATATTTAAAAAAACCCTTCTGCTTCCAAATATTTTAGTAATCCTTTTAGGAAAAACACTTCAAAAATACTTCTGTGAGTATGTGGACATCTGCTTTATTTCTTCTGTTTCTTCTGGGTCTGATTTTATGTAAAATATTTGAAACTAATAAATAACAGAACTAAAAATGCTCTTGATTTCCAAATGAAAAGTCTGTTCATTCTCATAATAATGCAGAGGATTGATACCAGAATAGTTTATAATTCAGTGATCTCTTAAAATATTCAACTTTTTTTTTTTTTTTTTACAAGAACATTAGTTGTGAAATACTTTTTTTTATTTTTGGAAGTACTTTTGAAATGGCTGCATTTAAAGCATCAACAGAGTATCTCAGATCCATTCACAATAATGCAAGGATTGCACTGCTGAAATTTCTGGTTGTGTTGACATTCCAGACTAAATACCATGATGGTGTTTGGGGTTGGTTTGGGGTTTTATTTTTATAAAATAAAAAAAAAATTATAAAAAAAAAATTCAGTGAATTTGAAGCCAAATTCAATCAATTTTTCCAGATTCATTTTTTAAAATAATCCCTGAGGAATAATATATGTGTTACATGGCTGCTTTTCATTTTGTTTTGACAGTTCATAATTATGATAGATCTTCAGTTGCTGAAGAATAATCCTGTGGATATTTAACTTTTTGCTTCAGACTTACTTCTGGATCAAATATTTAAATTTTATATTGATTAAAACTCCTGGGTTCTAACTGGCAAACTTCTCAGTAGCCAAAAATTGTTAAAGAAAAAGTTTTTGCAGAGGTGCAGTACCAATATGAATAGCCATAGAATTCACTTGTTTAAAAGAACACATTTTATAAACATTTGTGTTTTGACCACTAGTCCATTAAATATGGCAACAAGACCAGCAAATTTTATTACATTATTTTATCTAATTAATTCTGTATTCACATAAAACCCTCCACATTTATTATCTTTTCAAATTATAGAGTACATTTTTCTTTACAGATAATCAGACAATATATGAAATTAAGGATCTGTGAAATGATAAACCTTTGCATTTGTAAAGAATAAAGGACTCTAAAATGTGTAGTTGCAAACATTTGTATTTTATTAATTTGACCAAAGATTTATATTCTTCTTCTTCTGTGGCTCTTAACATTTGTTGTCAAGCAGATTGTCAGTCTTGATTGCTCATTGCAGCTCGTTGATGCTTAACCTATCTGTTGTCTGAAACACACTCCCTAATTTGTGTTGCACTTTTTTACAGTGAAACCGGTATTTTGTTTCCCTCCGTGTGGGCTGGGGCAGCTTTTCAGCTACTGGAAGCTGGTACAGCTCTAGCAAAGCTGGAAGACTTTTCACACTAAGTCTCTGTATTTTAAACAGGTATCTGCTTTATGTAGCAATTTTAATTATCATCACATATCCTGACCTGAATATTTGCTTTTACAAAAAGAACAGAAAGTAAGAGCCAGTTTCCTTTTTATAAAATCAGTGAAAACTTTTTTTATAAAGCAGTATCTTTTTTTGCTATGCATAACTTATTTAACTTTCCAGCAAGTGTCTCCTTAGTAGCTCATCTGAAACAATAATTCTAAAAACTTTGAGTAATCCTGAACCTCTTAGGTGAGATAAAATTCAGAGGACAGCAGACCTTGTTCATTGTGCTGGTTCCCAAGAAACTGACAGGGTCTGGCTGCTGAATTGAGCTGGCTGGTGTGTGCCTATGTCCACTTCCTGGAATGTCTTCAGATCTGATAAGATTTTTGTAGTTGTTACCCAAAAGGGAAGAGACAAGTGTTTTGAACCTATAAGGACTTCAGTTTTACTTTGGAATAGGAACATCAATACCTTTACAGGCATGAATTACATACATTATATGAAAAAGCTGTGCCTTTTCTTTTAAATACATGGACATCAAGATAGGAACCTTACATCACCAGGATTTTAATCTTTCTCAAACTTGCTGCTATGCACACCAGTAT
The DNA here is from genome assembly GCF_022539315.1 of Serinus canaria. Classification (NCBI taxonomy): domain Eukaryota; kingdom Metazoa; phylum Chordata; class Aves; order Passeriformes; family Fringillidae; genus Serinus; species Serinus canaria. The sequence goes on from NC_066316.1 coordinate 24,378,698, forward strand.
AAGCCACTGTGCAATAAAAATTAATATCACATTTTTATATGGCTCATCCCTATGCTGATAAGACTGTTTAATATCAGTCAACCAAACTAATTTTTATTTTGGTGGGTACTCATCAAGACAATATTGTTTTCAAGCTTTACATCAAGGGAAAGGATAATCTTCCATTCATTGTGATATCTGGGATGATGGTTCATGTAGAACTTTAGAAGGAAAATACCCTAGAGAGCTTTCCATTTCAGGGACTTCATTAATGATCAAGTACTTTTAAGTGACACACAGTACCATGAAGGATTACAGCCAATATATAGTTTCTAATAAATCAGTCCTGGGTTTGAACCTAGTATATAATGTATGATTAACCTTGGCAGTTCAAAAGTCATTGATATTGGTTTCCATTTTAGATGAACTAAAATGCTGAATCACAATTGTACAAGCTGTCTTCATTTTTCTCCAGTTTTATTATATTTGTGTTTCATCTAATTTGTGAATGTTTCCAAGAGAAATTGCCCATCAGATCTTTTGTTGTATAGGGTTCAAACATAGATTAGAGATGAGCCAGCTTGCCTTCACTTGGCTTTTGGCTTTGAAATGCTGTACTTTGAAATATCAGAGTGCTGCACCCTATGTCTGCATAAACACAGTTTTCAGAAAATTTTATAAAACAGTTTCAACTGTTTTAAAATATGCTTATTTTTTACTACACATATAATTAATATTTTGTAAAGTTTCACTGAAAAACACTGGTCTGTTGAAAATAAGATGACATACATTACTAGAAGTCAGGCAGCCTAATTACCCTATAAAATTCTGATTTAAGGCTACCATGAAGATTACTTCATTTCAACTTGGATTGTAAGGAAAATAAAGTCTACACACTGATAACCATACAACAATAAAAAGAGAAAGAAAAAAAAACTACTCCAAAAAACCCACAAACAAACAAACACCAAAAAACCCACTGCAGGATCTCTCCTTTGTGGGCTTATATACAGCAGTTTGAAAATATTTTATTATAACTCAAATTAAAAAAGAACATTAGGTCATTCTGTTCACATTTTGCCATATAAAAATTGAACATAAACTGTTCAAAAAATCATAGTATGACTGAAGATAATTTCCACAGACTTATTCCTTTACACAGTTATTTTCATTAGATTTATGTTTTTACACTGGGAACGGATTTTTCATCTAAAAACCACTTCATAAAGGATGACACATTTTGTTTGTATACCATATATAGCCTGGATCGTTGAAAATTTCCTGTCCTTAATTGCTTATGCAAAAATGATTCATGGTGCAAATTGGTATTCACAAGTTATTATGTGCATTAATTTATGTTTTTCATTTGTACAGGCATCTAAAGATTAGATTTATAGGTTGTGCTGAAAAACATTTTATTTTGTCTTGAAATCAAGATTGCAACATACTTTATATTCACATTCTGTATGGATTTTAGGCTGTTGTCATCATGATGATGGTTTGGGTGTTTTGTGGAGGAGGGTTGTATCTTAGAGTATTGGTTTGATTAAATAAAATACATAGACAAAAGACAAAGTAAGTTTTAAGGAGTTCTGTGACAAACAGTATTTTTCCCAAGCATTCAAAACTGCTCATGAAAATCTGTAGGGCTAAGTTCTTAGGTGGGGTCTTTAACCTATTTTAGCTAAAAAAATTAATTTAAAAAAAATTAAAAACTGGAGCAAAATAGAAAAAAAAAGCAGTTTTATACTTATAAATGGTTTTGATATTGTCAAAATAACTTTTCATTAGAAGATGCAAATGTCATTTTCTTCAATGTCTATGTTTGGATTAAAGTCTGTAATTTTAATTTTGTCAAGGAAATTTTTTGCGAGGAATAAAAAAACCCCAAACATTTCAACTGACTATAATATATAATATATGCAGGATATATATAGGTACACATGCAGGAATACAGAGCCAGCAGCTCCACGGCTGTAAAACATCTAAGTGTCTCTGAAGTCACAACTTGCCTAACTAACATCAGCTGTGAATCTCACTTAAGAAAGAAATTTTGCTGATCTCATATTCACCTCTTTGTGGAATGCTGGAGCAGGTTTCTGAGCAACATGATTTTGATAGAAAAGGCATAAATATATAATAGTGTAGGGAACTACAGAGCTAACCTTTGAACACACTAGTGGCAAGAAACAGAGGTTGATGGCTGTAACAGCATTCAACAATGGAGTCTTGAAGGGAAAGTCAAGCTTGTCTGTGAGAAGGCTACTAAAATTCTTTCCAGGTCTTCAGAAAAATTGTGACTGCAATGTATTTCTTAAAGACTACTTAAGACTAAGACTACTTAAAATAATAATGACTCTTTGAGGTCTCAGGGAAGAACCTTCAATATACTGGTTACTGATGTGGCAGGTTTATTTGAGTGAGCAATTCCAGGGATGTGTTTTCTAGGTGGTACTCATTTAACTTCTAAAGCCTTTCACAGTTACATATATAAAAGATAAAAGATGCCTCTACAGCACAGTAAGAGTAAATGCAGTATTTTCAGGCAAGCACACAAATTCCAGCTGTGCTGATGACTCTGAACTTTCATGTTAGCATGAAAGCTCCCTGTTGATGTTTATTGGTACCCAAATTTATAAAGCTGTACCTTGATGTGTTTTAGTATCTAACTGCACATTTCTATATAGCAGCCTTTCAGAATTATACTGAACAATGCTATTAAGCAGTACTACACAAGAAATGTAGTGAACTATATTTCAGAACCTAACTTGATTCATTTTCATTGTCTACTAACATTGGAGAATACACCATTTTGCCAAGTGCAACTCACACTTCTATATTTTACTTTCTTTGGTATGCTCTGGGCTTTTTACAGTTGTTTTTAAAACTTCCATTGAGGTATATCCTTCAGTAAGGATTGCAGAATTTAACATGATGAAGAGTCCCATCTGACAGGGAGCAGGAACTCTTGTTTTCCAGTGCTTGCTCCAGGCCATTTCAAATGATGAAATCTTACAATTTGTCTTAAGAGAACTCTCACTATGATACCTTTGTTTAAGATATGTGGGGCAGGGAGGAGTTCAGGGAGGGACAATCTGTGCTTATGAGAATGTAACTTCAGGTGGATGGAGTTGAGCTGAATGTATATAAAATTTGAAGAGCTCCCCCACTAACCTTCCAGGAAATATTTATTTATATCAATCCCTGATTTCTTATGCTGATCTTTGTAAAATACAATGCTTGCTTCCACTTACAGTTTGGTTCCAGAGAAGAAATTAATTGTGACCTAAAGATGTCCTTGCTTACAACATTTGGAGGTTCACTTCTTGCACTTCTTTGTGAACTCTCAAATTCAGAGAAATGCCACTGACTTCACTGGGTTTACAGAAGATTTGTGTGCTTCCTCAAAGATCAGAATCAGGCCTCAAGGTTCTTTTTGTCCTACAGACCTATATTCTTCATCTTTCCTGAGTCACAGAACCAGCTCTACTTCGTTGCAAAGCACAAAAGTAGCCGTGATTCTCCTTCAGCATATAATTTGGTTATCTGAGTTAAGAGTGGACATACTTCAGGCAAGAAGCTATCAACGCCCCTGTGAAGCCTTTAGATATTGGAATATTTGAAAAACTTCTGAACTTCTGCTACACATTGCTTAGAATGGTTTAGGATATAATTGCAGGAATGACAGATCTCAGTGTTACGCCCATTTTTTGTTCTGCTTTTTTTGTGGGAAGGCAAACTGAACACCAAACTGGTCTGGTTGAGGACTTCCAAATCCTCTTTGGTTAATTTTGTTCTCTCCAATTTGAAACATCACTCCCTCTCCTTGCAAGGTGCTCAAGGCAGATGGACATCCTTCCTGTCTGAATGGTGACGGGCTTTCTCCGGGCTGGTGAGAATGTTGTTCCACAGGACCATCCAGTCAAGGAGGACACGCGAAGGGACCTTCCACCGTTCTCTTCTAAGACAAAGCTTAGCAAGTAAGTACAACAGAATGCAAGTTGGGTCAATTTAAGAATTCAGCTGAGAGGCTTCTACTGTACCTAGCAGATCGGAACTTGAGCTCATGGTAGCATTGCACAAAGCTGTGATAAATGAAAGTGATTGGCAGGGCTAATAAAACGATGCCACTAACCACACAAATTCCTCCAAGAATCCTTCCTGGTACAGTGATGGGACACATGTCACCGTAACCAACTGTGGTCATCGAGATGATCACCCACCAACAAGCAGCAGGAATGCTGGCATAATCCTTATTCTTTGTTCCCAAGTCCAGCCCATTTTCAAGAAGCTGTGAAAGTGCACTGAAAATTGCCATAGCAACACAGATAAAGACAAGTAGCATCACCATCTCTCTGTAACAACGCTTCAGAGTCAGACCAAGTGTTTGAAGGCCAATGAAATGACGGGCCAGTTTAATCACCCAAAAGATTCTCATCATTCTTAAGACCCTCAAGGTGACTCCAGCCCTCTGAAGCTGTGAATTTTCCCCTGTGAAAACTGTCATTAGAACAGAGATGTAGTAGGGAGTAATTGCCAGCAAATCAATGATGTTGAGAGGTCTTCTGACAAACTCACACTTGTTTTTGGAGACGATGAACCTCACAATGCATTCTGCAGTGAACCAGCCTATGCAGATAGCTTCAATTATCCTGCCAAAAGAAACAAAGGACAGCATTTATGCTCGGTGCAAAGTCTTCAGTGGATGTTTTGTTTGTTCACAGATATTACCAGAGTGACACTTAGACTTTCACAAACAACAAACAGAAAGCCATGCCATCCTTATCCTGCACGTGGCGCTGGATTTCAGCAATTAACCTGAGGATCTAGTGAGAGTTTAAACTGATAGTTGCTAAGAACTCACTCACTGATCATTTTCTTTGAATTATGGATTGCTACTAGTCATAGTATTGGGCAAAAATGCCCACAAAAACTGGAATCCTACAGGAAATGATGGGACTTCAATGCCAATGTGTAACCTTATCTAGGACAGCTGGGTTTGGATTTGTTGTTGTTGTTTTGTTTTTTTTTTTTTTAAATTTTTCTAAGTCTGTGAGGCCTGATCCACTTGGGAATGCCAAGGGTTGTAGATCAGTGAACTGTCTGGTTATGAACAGTAATGTATAGAACCAGACTGCTAAACTAAAATGGAAGTGCAGATGGAACAGGCAGATCTAAGTATTTGCATTGGATGATTCATGCATATTAGTTCTTTAGGAACCAACCTAAACCAATCTATCTGATCTGCATCCCAAACAGGGGCTTACCTACATTCAGACCTAGATAGGTACTGCCACTATACAGATATTTTATTTTCCAGTATTGCATCCATAAAGTACTAAGCTTGTGTTCTCCCATTTACCACTATGCCCTGCATTACTGAATATTCTCTTTTGCTATAAATGTAAGTCCACCTAAACTACACTGCAGCAAAAATGTCATGGTAAACAGATGTTAAGGTAATAGGTAAGATCCTCTTCTTGCCAAATGCAGAAAAAACCCTGGAAAAGGATTTCAGTATGTTCTTAAATATTTTCAAGTCCCACTGAATTGAATGGGATTTGAGAATATCTCAACTTGAATCCAGTGGAAGGTAGAAACAGAAGGTAAAAATGTCACTTAAATATTATTTAGTAACTGTTGTGCACATGATCACAAATCTCCCTAAGACTTCAGACTGTGCTCACTTTTTTAATATATGAGGGCATGGAAGCATCATTTCTCCATTTATCTTTTTAACCAACAGTTTAAACAAAGAAAGAGCTCATCACTGATGCCTTCTCTTATCAACAGCTCTGAAGCCAAACTGGTGTGAGATCAGAGATTCAAAAATACTGCCAGGAAATACAACCAGAGTTTTTTGCTACTGCAAGGGCTCTAACAAGGTAGTGTCTGTTGAAACATTTTGATTTGCAAGTGAAAATCCAACTGTCATTTCAAACCTAAAATTTTTCTTCCCTAACACATCTGCATAATTTCTTACCAGTTCTGAAATCTATTGTTATTAATAAGATAGTGGCCTGTTAGAAAGATTCTTCTCTAACTGATGTAATTATAGACTCTTTAAACTAACTTTTTCATAGATGTTTTACACACTAAAATTTTATTTATTTTTCCTTAATTTTTTAATTAATTCTCTTTAATTTTAAGCTAAAATTGGAAGAAACAGTAACAGTCACTTGGTGTAAAGTCATAAGGTACATTGTTATTTTAGTCATAGTAAATTTAAATGAACATAAATTAATTACTTATATGTTTAGTCAGATAAAATTGGACCATATTTTTCTTTTTTTTACAAATAACAATGGAAGTTCTGAAAGCAAGTGGTCTTTCTTCATAAAGGGCTTTGAGAACACCAGCTCATGTTAGCACCTTTTGATGGAAAGACTTTTTAAATTCAAAACCAGTTTGCTCGTAAGAATTAGGTGTTCTCTTAAAAATTAATCTTTTTGAAACTTCCTTTATGTTAGGAAAAAAAAAATTAAGAAAAAAAGTTTAATGGGTAAGTTCTCTGAAATCCTTTTTTATTTATAGTGAGGAAATCCCTAAGATTTCCCCAGTATAATCAATCAGCAAGATCATGGTAATGGACAGACTGATGATGTCTGAATGTACTTATATGTTGTCTAGTTGAGATCTCAAGTAACAATTAAAAGAGAATAGAAAGTTGCAGTCAGGAATAGTCAACAATTCCAACAGACTATTTCTTTGCATTTTATGAGATTTCTCTGGTAGTGTTGTCTGGCTCCTATGACATAAAGCATTTAAATGAAAAAAAAATTTGTAATTATATAATTTACAGCTTTTTTCCCTTGTTATTTCCTCCTGATGCCCTGATAATGTCAGAAATGTGACTCTTCCATTTTGTCACCCCTTAGGCAGGTTATCTCTGGGTTGAGATTTAAGGAAGTTAGGTCCTGATCGTTGTGATACAGTAGAAATTTTCTTCATGAATCAATATCCATTCAGTGGTCATATAACTTTGGGGAATAGTTGCACAAGTAAAAGTCCATGAAATATGGTCAATCCATTGCTTTACTCTGGCAGCTCCTGGGACAAGAAATACTGTAAATCAGATATACTTCAGTAAGAAGGACTGAAGAAGTATTTTTTTTTTGTAGAACAGATTTGAAGTGAGCTAAGGAACATCACTGGTGCAAAAATGACAAAGTGAGATCAAGACAGTGGGGGATACATTAATGCCATTCCATTTTAGCTTGCACTTCCACTTCTCCATTTTGCATCCATCCTTCTTTCCCCTGGCTGGGGAGAAGATAATGAAGAAGGGTGTCCCTTATTTTTTTCCTTCCTCTACTTACTTTTCAGCCATCAGTGAAACATTTTTCATTTTTCCTCTCTTGTCACTCCTTTTTTGCCTGTGTAGATGGATTTTGGCAGTACTGGTGAATCATACAAAAATGAGTGCTTTGGCGAGAAAAACTAGAAACCTCTGGCATGTAGGGAAATCTGGAGTGCTACATTCTACATTTCCACTTTCAGATCAAATCTCCCTCTCCTTGCAGGGACTTATCTATATAGTTAACCTTATCAGTGGATAAATAACATCTAATAAGGAAAGCAATTTTAACAGTTAGTCCTTAAGAGAACTTAACAGTTTATGATGTTAAAGCCAAATAAAAGGCATATACTCAGAAGACTAAAGTACCTGTATTTTTCATAATCAATTCTTGAAACATTTTCTGCATATTCACAGGACAGACTGCTTTTATTGCCTATGTTTGGAATAATGCTGTATTAAAGTCTATAACTATATAATTAAATAGTGCCTTTATTTCGTAAAAATCTAGTACCTGCTTTATAAACTTCCATCACAGTTTTTGGTTGGTTGGGTTTTTTCAGTTTTAAAATAGCTGGTATCCAAAAAGGGGAGGGGTAATTAAAAACAAAGTAATTAAGTATTTCCTTGAAGATTCCCCACAAATTTTATAAATAATCACAGAAAATACAGAGTCCTAATTTTTATTCAGTTACAGGCTATTCGTGCTCAAATTTACTGTTCATTGTCCCAGACTGAAGCACATGAGAGAGAGTTTTTCTCACAAAATTTTAAGCTGCTTGGTACTTAGCAGTCTATCAAGATTGCTCTAATGAATCTTTTGTCCATAAACAGAAAATCAAGCCTTTGTAAGCCTCATTCCTACTGTAATCCCATCACTGTTCAGTTTTCTGTTCCATATGATAACTTTCTCTCAGAATAAGCTACTTTATGTACAATGAGTTAAACTATTTCAGAAATCATCTTTTTCAATCCCTAACAAATTTAGTTTGTTATTACTAAAAAAGAAAACTGTGTTGTAACTATCTTAGAATTTCAACTTAGCAATATTCTTTGCCTCAGCTTGCCAATTCATATCCTTTCAATATCCCCTGGTGAGTTGGTTGAAATCGAGCCAAAATATTCCTTAGTGGCATTATTATCTATTAAGCTTAAATAAAACATACACAGCAACAGGACACACGAGGAAAACAGATGATATGATTAAAGACAGTGTATGACAGGATTAAAGACTGTCAGCACTCATTTGTTAAATTGTTGCTAAAACCTATTTCCATGTAAAGCACATTAAACCAAAAAATGTCCAAGCAGTAGCTGGAATGATCAAATTCCTGCTCAGGAAGACTCCTAAGTGATTTCAGCAAATGTTCAGAGTTTTTTAATCCTTTTGAAATCAAGGGCTTCCTTCTCACTGTGGAGTAAAGGCCAGAGAACAGCTAGTTCCCTTGAATTAAAAACTCTGCTGGCTTTTTTTTCCTATTCTCTCCCTGCTTTGGTAGAAATTATATGTTGTCATGCATTAAACTCTTGTGCTTTGTGTGGGAGGCTGTAATGACCCATCACTCCCCAGGGAAGGGGCAAATCCCTTTCACAGCTCGAAGAGGAGACCTGGACACAAACATCTTGAGCCCAGAGATCCTCAGCATCTTTACCCTCTATGTTGAACATGACTGGCACCTAGCCCTGGTGAGTTTAAGGCTTGGCTGTGCCCAGGCAGTGATATACATCTGTTCTTTTTTTCACCTCTAGTTTTCAAAGAACTGGTAAATTCAAAAGAAGAATCCATGCCTGTGTTTTAACCTAGGTCTTTGGTTCCATTCTTTACCTTCAGCCCACTGTTTTAACCTAAAACCAGCAAAAATGTGATATTCAAGTTACGTCTTGTACAGGAAAGGAGTTCTTACTGTTTTTTGAAGAGTTGTTAAACATGGACATTCAGATCCATGTTTAACACCTGCAGTGGAATTCTGAAATTCCACTGCTATAAAGAAGTAATATTTTTTGTATGTCTAAAATTCAGATGCAATTTTTCAGGCTGATATTTTGCAAAGATTAAAAAAAGCCCACAGGCTCTTGAAGAAAGATGCTGTTTGGAGAAACTACCGTGTTTATTTGCTTTTGCTTAAGAACACAGAAATCATGTAGGCTTGATAAGTCAGTGATTACTTCAGTACAAACCTAATCATGATTATCAAGTGGAAAGGGGACAACCATCTCTTAGTGCTAACAAGCTGCTTGTATTCAGCATTTGAAAAATAGTTTTAAGGTAGGTAGATAGAACTGTGCTGGCAGTAAGTCAAGCAGCTTCAAATGATTTCCTATTACAGGCTTGAGAAGCTCTCCCTAGAAGATTACACTCCCAATCAGTGTATGGACAGGTCCCTGAGCAGAGACTCACAGTATGCATCTGTTGGAACAGTTCAGAGGACAGCAAAGATGACTTGAAATTGCCAGAAGCAACAGAAGGCTTTCCTGCTGTCTGCTCCTAAACTCTGCAAATCTAATGCAAATCTTTAGCTCTGATAAGTGGAACTTGCCAAGGCAGGGAATGGAGCAAAAATCTTAGAATGAAATAAATTTAATAACTCATCCCTCATCCTGAGAACAGGCCTGGGAAAGGCAATTCCTCTGCAATCAGGGAATTGTATTTCGGTGTCTGTAATATCTGTGAAATTCCGAGGTCAGATTTCCCATCCCTCTCTCCTTGAATAAAGCTTACTCCTGGAGTACTCTGTTGCCTTCTAAAGCATGCTATCCCAAAGGATCAGAAATAGCCATGGGCTGTTCATCCTTTGAGAGTGTGGTCACCATGGAAAGGCATAACAACGTAATGGTTTGTGAAAAAAAGTTTGGTGGATTTAATTCCTCTTCTGCTGAAGGGGTGTTCATACATGTTCATATCTGGTGTTAGCTGGCAGCCCCAGGACCCCACACTGCAAACCTCACTTTTTGTAGATGCCAGAATTAGTGACCCCCTCAGTTGCTGAGATGATGTCCAGGTAAGCTGAAGGCACATTACTGGTCAGCTACTTTCAGTGCAGCTGTCCAAAGCAGTTCTGGGAATGGTTATCATGGGAGTCAGCCACAGAAATTGTCCATGTGGCACCTTTCTGACAGAACACACTGAGGCAAGGGCAGGGGGGCTTATTGTGAGAGACTGAAAATATCAGAGTTGCTGAGTTTCCTGAGGTGTTCTCACCTCACCCCCGTGGCTTATGCTGAGCTGAATAACCCACTACATCCAAATCTACAGACTAAGGAATTCTAGATTAGCCCATTAAATATTCACTCCTAAAACTTCTCAAAATACATTTTTGGAATAACATACAATTTTCATATTAGTAATTACAGTGTCATGTGAGACAAAACTCACTTGTGTACAGCAATAGAAAAAATTGGGGAAAAAAATTAAATTTTTGTATTACTATGTTAGATAGAATTCCTTTATTTTGATGAAGAATGTTGCTTAATAAACAAATGACAGAATTTGGTTAAAATGTATCAGAAACAAGTGGACAGATTTTTAGAAAGCTCACCTAAGATAGACTGATTGCCAGAGTATGCAATCCCAGAAACTTCCATAGGATTTCTGTGGTGAGGCTTTCAAATAAATCACTTACCTGCTTAAGTTTTGCAAACCCAACTATTTTTAAATGAAATAACTACAAAGTAATCATAAACACATAAAGGCAAATACAACTGGGCATGTTAGGTCCAGTGCTATGGCACATGTCAGTAGTGATAACTAAACTGGACAGCTCACTTAAAAGCAGCTGTAGCTAACACACTTTTCCAGCTATAACAGACTTTTTTGCAACGAAGTAGCATGTGCAAAAGAGAGGAGTGGCTCCACCTTGGTGGTCACCTGCGGACAGAGAGGCACACATTTGTGTCTGTTTTCCAGGTGTTTGCCATCAGATTGGAATAGGTTCCTGTGCAGTCAGTGCATGGGTTAGATGACGCAGTCTGTAATGGCGCTTACATGTGACAGACTTTTGTGACATGGGTAGAAACTTTTCAGCTGGTAGAAACTTTTCTATTTCTTTGTTGCAATAACATGGAGTACTACAGCTGGTACAGAAGAAACTCAGCCCATCATTGGTAGTCGTCCTTCTGGTTCTAAAAGGAGCCTTCACTGCCCTGGGAACTGTTTGCCTAAACTGCACCTTACAAGTACTCAGGACCTTATCCTTCTAACACCTGGTATACAAGATGCAATTGTTCAGAAGAGTAAAATTAGGATCTTGAAGACAAAGGCACTGTGAAAGAAAAATGACACATCCTATGCCGTGTTCCTCTGCAAGCTGACCTCTTTCTTGCAAGAGAAAACTTGTGGTTGATTCCCACACCATGAAGACATGAACAAAGACATGAGCGATGTGGTTAATGCTGTTGTAGTGTTGCATCTATTTTCCCATGCCTCTGGGGAGTATCTCAGCAATTTGCTGCTGTACAGAGGTCACCCACAGCAGCTCCTCTTTGAAATAACCTTGCTAAGCTTTTTAACTGGAAGAACCTTTAGGACCCCCTTTTGACATATCTGAATCTAAGCAGGAATCAACAGCTTCTCACACTGCATCTGCTTTCTTTTTGTTCATACAATTAATTCTTTGGCTCAACTACAATGAGAAATACAGGTGCAGTTTTCCATTAAGCTAATGGAAACTATGAAAATACTTTCCAAGGAATTAATCTGGCTACTAAGATATAATATATCACATTCCAATTAACTCTATGGTAAAAGATGATGATTTCATAATGACAAGGCTGCAATTTCACGGTAGTGCCCTTTTAAAAGAGCAAAAGCTGAAAACTTTTTTTGAATATCCTGTTTTTTAAAAAAAGGGGAGAAGCTAGCAAATACCAGAAATGTTTACTTCTTTCTTCATATGTCAGTCTTATTTATTGGAGAAATTCTACCAGACTGGTCTCAGTTTTGTTCTCTAGGGAACAGGGAAGAGGAAGGAGAGAGAGAGAGGGAACAGAAGAGTGCAAGAGTTGCATCAATGTAACTCTAATCTGAGGTCACAAGAAGATAGAAAAGGGTTTGTTCTTACTAGTGAGGCTCAGGATTGAGCTTTATATCCCATGCCCTGTTTTCTGCAACTGTTTTGCAGTGTTTATTATGCTTAAAGGAAATGTAAACATCTATTACATTTATACACTGGGGTTCATTTACAAGTGCTTGATGTACAGTTTGATCATCTCCTGTGTTCCCCACACAGAGAATCTGAGATGTAAAGGGAAGAGTGGGGGTAAGGCTGTTCCCACATCCAGGATTTTACCGGAGCACAATCATAACAGACACTGCATCTGCTCTAGCAGGAGGACCTCTACGAATACATGCAGAGTACTTACAGGATTTATCTTTTCTCAAAGGAAAAGACAAGGGAATTGCATTCTTTTGGGGGATTATTTTCCTTTGTTTTTTTTTTTTTTTCCCCCACAATCGTAAGGCATAAATTGATTTCCGGAGTGTCTGAAGTTCTCTGTGTGGTCCCGTGTCTCCTTAAAGGGGGCAATAAGAGCTCCAAGAACCTTCACGGAGGGAGGCACCCTCCCTGCGAACAGGAGCCGTATCCCGATGGCTCCGCTCCGCTGCCAGCCCGCCCAGAGCCGAGCTTGCCGCCGGCCCCAGCCCGCCTGCAGCGCGGCCGCCCCGGGAGTCCCCCGCCCCGGGCGTCCCCCATCCTCTGCCGGGCATCCCCTGCGCTCGGGGCCGCGGGTGCCCGGCAGAGCCCGGGGGAGCCGGAGCAGCGCCACTCCCCCGACACCCCGACATCCCTCCCCGGGCCCCAGTTCAGGGCCGGGGTTTCAAGGCGCGCAGACGATCTCCGCCGGTGGAGGCTACAGCCACGGACCGTCAAGACAAGGGGCAGGAAGGACACACTGGACGGGACACACGGGGACCGGACAGCGGGAAAATAAAGGATCCTCCTACCCTGAGGGCTCCCTCACTGACTCTGCTGTGTACCTGCTCTGCTCCTCCACGCTGCGATTCTCCGGCGCCCGCCACTCGGGCAAGGTGCTGGCGCACAGCACCACCATGGACACAATGACGAAGAGGATGGAGACGGTGGCCAGGACCTGGGCGGCCACGGAAGACGTGGGCTCCTCAAAAGTCCTCCTCATCCTCTCGAGCCACTTCCTGCCCTCGGGTCCCGGTGGCCGCCGGCCCTTGCCCTCGGGGCCGCCATTCGGCTCCTCCGCCGCGTAGTAGGTGAACGTCTCGGACATGCGGTCGTCGAGGCGGCGCTGGCAGCAGTAGTCGAGGTGGGAACCCTCCAGCCCCCAGTAGATCATCTCGTTGTAGAAGGAGAGCTCGCACATGTGCGGCACGAAGCGCAGGTGGCCGTGCCGGACGTACAGCATGATGAAGCCGAAGGCCTCCGAGTGCCTGTCGAAGAAGTACTCGTTCCGCTCCCGGTCGTAGTCGTCGCACACCTCCAGAACGTCCTGCTCCGAGAGGCAGCCGTGCAGGCGGCTCACCCGGCGCAGCGGGAAATCCTTCAGCACCTCCCGGGAGAAGGAGTACCGGGTGCCCCCGACGTTCAACACCACCGAGGGACCGCGGCCAAAGTTCATGGCTTGGGCGGGACGGAGGAGGGAAACGGCGGGCAGGGCAGGGCGGCGAGGCGGGGGGCAGCGCGGGCGGCAGCGGCTGCCCCGGCTCCGGCTCTGCGCGCACCGCTGGCGGCTCCCGCTCGGCGACGGGGCGGGCAGCGGGCGGGGAGGGAGGCAGGGGGGGAGGGACAGCGGGAGAGACGCGGCCGCGGGCGCCCCAGCGGCCGCGCAGGAGCGGAGCGGGGCGATGCCGCTCGCAGGTGCGGGCGCGGCTCAGCGCCGGCGGGCGGGCGCCTCCGCGGGGCCCCGCCGGGGCGGGAGCGGGGGCGCGGCCGCGGGCATGGCCGGGCCGGGGAGCTCCGCGCCCGGCGCCGCTCCGCCGCACTTCGCCGGTGCCGGCTGGCGGGCGAGCGAGCGAGGGGCGGTGCGGCGACGGCGGGGTGGGGACACGCCTCCTCCCCGCCCGCGCACACGGAGCGGAGCGGGACTCCCGCTGCCCCCCGCCCTCTGGGCAGCCCTCCCGGCACAGGGTTTGGGCAGCGCGGGGGCCCGCCAGCCCCGCTGTCCGCCCCACCAAGCGGCGCTGGCTCGAAGTTGTCCGCTAAACGCAAGTAACACTTTGTGGGCGTTTTCCCCGCCATCAAGGAAAGCTCGAAGTGAAGTGTGTGAGCACGATGCAGCTCGCTCCTTGCTCGCGGCAGCCGACGGCCAGCGCCGGTCTTTCCCGGCTCGTTTGTTTGCCCGCCGGAACGCCGGGCGGTCCCGGTGCCCGGCAAGGGCAGAGCGGCGGCGGGCAGCGCCGGCCGGAGCCCCGGGCTTCCCTGCAACACGAAGGGTTCTTGTCACAGCCCATCCGCCCCGGCCCTCCGCCGTGCACATCTGGATAGCGACTCTTCTCTTTTTCCTCCTCAGATAGTGCATGGACACCAGGAAGGGCCAGGTGCAATAAGCAGTCTTCTTCCCTGCTTCTGCCCATCCTGGCGTCAGGTCTCTGCTCCCGCAGCTTCCTGTGTTCCCGTGTCCTGCACCTGTTCTCAAGATTAAATCAATTATTAGCTACTCCGACCTTGTCTGCACTGTAAAGCTTCAATTTAATTTGGCTACATCAAGTACAGGGAGTTAATTTCCCCTACTGACAGTTTTTAAATTTTTTTTTTATTCGAATATGACAGTTCTCCAAACTGAGGTATTTTCTAGGCTCATTAACATCTGGAATATCTTGGGCTAAAAGCAGGCAAGACACAGCTCTCTCTTTCAGTGAGATGCTTCCAAGTTACCAGGAGAAAGGGTAGGTAAATATGTCTTTTCCAAACCAATGCCAAAGATTTGTCACTCAGGTGTTGTCTTTAAAAGGTCATCCAGGTTAAACCAGTGTTTTCCCATCCCCGTTCTTTGTCGCTCTAGACGTATGCACTTTATGGGTTGTTCTTGCTGCCAAGTTACTTTATCCGCTGAAATTTCTAAGGCACATTTAGGCGTATCAAAATAAATGAATAGTCTTCTAATTGTGTAGTAAAAATTGTTGTGTTTTTTCAAATGAGAATGATATTAAGCGCTACTATTTTTAAGCCTATTTGTCATCTTCTAAGATATACTTCTGGAGAGACTGTAATAAACGTCCCCGTTCCCAGCGGGAGAATCCCGCCATCCCTGGCTATCCTGCAGTGTGACCACGAGAGGGCGCGGTTAGACATTGTTCCCAGTTTGTTTCCCGGTTTTCACGAGAAACCCACCCAAACTCCGAAATGCTGTCAAGTACGCGCATCAGCGTGTTCTGGCACCGTGAGGTCTTTTCTGATGTCTGCTTAGTCATGCTGATGTCTGTTTTCATATAGCTGGAAAGGTTTTTCCTTCCAGCAGCTGCGTTCATAGAGCCATCAAATCATTTCCCTTGGAAAAGACCTTCAAGACATCGAGTCCAACCATTAACCCCACGCTGCCAAGTTCGCCACTAAACCACGTCCCTAAGCACCACATCTACACATATTTTAAATGCCTCCAGGGATGGTGACTCAGCCACTTCCCTGGTACACATATAGTGTATTTTTTTATTTGTTAATTTTATAAGCAGCAAACACTAAACTTCTTCTCCCTTCTTTGATGTATACCTTCTGTATTTCATTCTTTCAGGAACAATCATCAGAAAATTTGCTTAAAAAATTAAATAGCAAAACCTGACTAGAAGTCTGACAGTGCTAATGAGTTACCCAGGTGCTTTTGACTTTGCAATTTGTCAGGCTTCCTGCTCCATATGTTCTAACCATCCCTCATAGGGAGCTTGCAGAGGAAGAGAGCAGAGTACAAATAACACAGCTTGAAGACATATTTATTAACTCTATTGAAATATTGTGAGTGTATGGTCTAGAAGTTATTTCAAGAGGGACAAACCTTTGTGTGCTGTGTTAAGAAGCTGTCTGGCAGAACAGGTGAAATGCTGGCCTGACAAGATTTTATCTTTAAAGTGCATTGCTTGATGAGGTATTGTGAGTTGATTAATGCCTATTTCTGGTTTTCAGTTTATTTTAAATATAGAATACAATTATTTCCTCCTTCAGAATTACATCAAATATTCAATCTAAGCAAAGCTAACCTGGAAAGAGTGATATTTTCCTTTCCTCTGTAGTTTGACATGTTCACTGGTTATTTTAGTTGTAACTGCTGACTTCCAGTTGAGGAGATTTGTCCTAGTGGGCTGGTGACAACAACTGTAAAATACATCTTCATCTTCTCAGAGCAGGAGCATCAATTTATCAGGAACAAAACGTCAGATTTTAGACAGAATTTGCAGGTTTTGAGCAAAAAAAAAAAAAAAAAAAAAAAAAAGGGTTCCTATTTTTTGACTTTGAGATTGGTTAGCCCTTTGGAGTTGTGAAATAGCAGATTTGTTGTTGTACTGGAGCTGCCTAATTTTTGAGGAGACTTCACTAAGTGTAAACTATTTTTTGGTGGTGGTGTTTTAATTTTGCAACTGAATGTCTCAAGAAATTTAAGAAAGAGGATGGAGACCCAAAAGACTGGAGACTTTGTGTGACCATGAGCAAAGCATTTAGTAATATATTAAGAGAAAGATATTTTCTGGTAATGAAAAAGTGTGCTTGAAAGTTCCATCTGATTTGAAAAATGGTACATAATTGGTGAAGAAAAGCTCAGGTGAGCCAATAAATTCATTGAGGTCAGCATAGACATTAGTAAAGAGTATTCACCCTATATGCTAAAAAAGTATGAGGCAGAGAGGCAAAGTTTAGAAGGACTTAGCAGGCTAATGATCTAAAATACAATAAAGACCTCTTTCAAGTAGTTGTGTTCAGGTGGTTGTAGTGTTGATTTGTTTTTGGTTTGGTTTGAATTCTTAGGTTCTGGATATACTGCTGGGATGCTGAATCAAAGCAATTAAGTTTTTCCTGGTGTTATAGTTGTTATCCTTTGCTGCCCAGGAGGAACTTCACAATTAACAGTAATTATGTAAAACTAGCTTTCTTTGTGTCAACATTTATTTTCATGGCTTGCACTGTGCTATTGCATCCTAGGGGTATTTAATGAACTTGAAATATTTGCTACAGATTCTAAATCCTTCTGGCTCCTTGCTGAGACCATTGCTCTGTGTTCTGAGTGCAGCTCTAAACTTGCTTTTAGAGAAGAGAATCTTTACTTGCATTTTTTTTTATGTGAACAAAGTGGTATATTTTGATGGAAGGCATTTTTCAAAGCTTGGGATGAGATTCTGTTCCTACTGAGGTAGCTACTGAATGCTGTTGACTTCAATGCAAGCAAAATTGGCTTTTAGTGGGCTGTCTTGTCAGGAATCTTGATTATTTTTATGACTACAACATGTAGCAACTCTAGTTGTGGAGCAGGTTGCCATGATGATAGACTTGTAAACACAGAGCAAAAAATCTTCCTGGCTAGGGAGTATATAGTATATATCATGTAAAATTGTGGGGGGAAAACCCCAATCTTTTTGGTAATAAACATATTGACACATTTAGCCATCTCTCTCTTAATTATTTGGAAAGGCAATATATAAAGAACAGAACAAGTGCTTTAAAAGGTTCTGCATGCACAGATGGACTATGGTTTGCATTTATCTTTCATTTAGGGCTTGGGAAAAAATAGTTTCAAATAGATATTTTTTTGGATTTTTTTAAAAATCTTGCTTCTCTGCACCAAAGCCCCTCTACTTCAGTCTGGTTTGGGGGCTCTGTAGAAAACCTTTCAGGAGATGAGCCTACTGCCACATATAATTACCAAACAAACCATCTAATGACAAATGCAGGATTGTCAGTGGCACCTGATATAAGAGTACAAGTTCCCTTGTCACTGAGGCACTTATAAAAATCTGAATAATTTTGAATATAAGTGTTTCTAAAAATGGATGAATGACATTTAGTAGGGAACTGGGTATTCACATATATATACATCTGCTCAGAATACAATCTGGAGATGACATTTATAATGAGACTAACTTACTTTGTCAAACGTGAGAACTGTTGGGGAAATTTGGCTATGAACAATTAAGACTTGATCCTGGAGACTTGATGTATTTGTGGGTCAGACTGTGAAATGTTTTCATGTGAGAGACAACTGCCTTCTTTGCTTTCCTTCACCTCCATATTGAGAAACTCCCAGCAAAACTTTTTGTCCCTGATCCTGGGCTAATTATGAAGACTATTGCATTTTCTATGATTGCTGAATCAAATGAAGCCCTTTTGGGCAGAGGTGGTTACTAACTGGGAGAATAAACCACTTGGTTACATCTGAACTGCAGGCAGGCAGATACAAAGCCCAGAGAGGACATTTCTCGCCTGAGGAAGGTGATTAGAAGGAGACTTGCTAATGGATAATTCAAAGGCTCACATATCCTCACAGGAGAGTACAAGATGGGAATGTGTTTTCACACCAGAGAGATTCTTTTCTAAATTCCTACCAAGGAGAAGGGAAACAGCCTGAAGAGAAGATGGAGAGAAATAACAGGATTTGGAGAAGCCATGTATGTGGGTGAATCCTAAATAGGAAGAATAGGTCCAGGTAAATGTATATAAGCATTATTTTGTCAAAATCTTACCTTTTTTTTTTTTTTTCTTTTTTTTTTCCACTAGCTAACATAAAGAGCTATTGTTGTGCTTGTTTGTTTGTTTGTTTTGGAGTGGTTTTTGTTTGGTTGTTTGGGGTTTTTTTTGTGGTTTGGGAGTTTTTTTCCCACTTGCATCCTCAGCAAAGGCCATGAGTTCAGTTACCTAAACATCCCACGTGAGGTGCCCTCCATTTTCTCCTTAGTAACTAGCTATAGGGCAAGAGAAAATGTCCCCAGCAATGTCCCCTAAAACCAGGGAAGGTTTAGGTTGGATGTTGGGATGCATTTATTCACCAGGAGGGATGCTAAGTATTGGAAAGACTGCTTGGGGAAGTGGTTGAATCACCATCCATGGAAGCATTGAAAAGAGGAGTAAATGTGGCACTTAGGGACATGGTTTACTGACTGACTTGGCAGTGCCTGGGTAATGGTTGTGCTCAATCACCTAGGAGGTCTTTCAAACCCAAGTGATTCCATGTTTCTGTGGTTTACTCTATTCTCCATGGGCTGCTCCAGTAGTGCATGAGCCTTTTTTGTCCTGTCCAGCAGCCCCTGTGGATGTCCAGCATGCCATAGAGGAACACTTCAGACTGCAGTTAGGGAACTGAAAGGAGCCCTCAGCATCTGTCAGGCCTCTTTGAATCACAGGATCAGAAGCTTGGAAGTTGTGTTGGTTGGGTCTCAGGTCAGGCACTCTGGTGAGTCACTCATGGCCTTTGGGAAGGGAATTCAGGCAGCTGGGACACCAAAATCCCATTGCTGGAGATTTCTGCAGAGCCACTGAAAACAGCCCACATTGCTCTGACTGCTTATTTAAAGGAGGTGATAAGCCTGGGGGTCTAATTAGGTGAGACTTAATCACAGTGACTTAGTGTCTCACAAGTAGGGTTTTACTGGATCTGTGGAAAAAAATATTCTAAAGTGAAGTTTCTGGAAATGCTGGTTAATTTCTTTTCTTCTTTAGTGAGAAATGCTGTAATTCTTCATTTTAGGTATCAAAAGTTCTAGGGGAAGGAGAGGAGAGTTAGAAACTCTGTCTAGCTATTATTCTCTCTAAACTTCACACTTCAGAGGAAATAAAGTTAAATAAAGCATTTTTTAAACAGTTTCTTTTTTATTCATTATGAATAGGGGAAATATTTCTTTCTCCTGCTCTTCACAAATGCAGCATTACTGTCCACTTGATTGTACCAAACTACAATAAGTGATGCAGAATTAGGTCTTACCTAATACTTAGGCATACAAAATTCAGTATTTCTAGATGTGCAATCGAGATAATGGTGTGATCACTATAACTTCCAGCTCTGGGACATAATCCAGTCTTTTGTATTATTTAGCAAAGATTGTACCCATTACATGGAGACATTTATTTCTAAAAAGAATTATTCAGCTTTTTTTATCATACGTGTTCTTTTAGAGCTCCCAGAAACTTCCTGTTGACTGTAATAGTTTATGAAAATGATCAAGCTTGATAACTTAGATAAATATTTGGGTTAGTATTTAGAACTCAAGAAGATGCTCAGGTTCTTAAAATACTAAATCTGCAGTCGAATACTCATCTACTTAAAATTAATAAACTCTTAGTGTAAATCTTTTGATTCTTAGAGAAAATGGGATCAGATGTCTTTACAAAACACCTTTTTTTCCTGAACCTCTTGGAGCATTAGAGGGAGTGCAGGAGGCTGTTACCCTTTTTCAGGCCACGGGCAGACCTGGCTCTGCAGTGCAACGAGGTGTTAAAACCTTCCTGTTATCAGAGCTTCGGGAACAAGCGGAGCATGGCTCGATTACAGTTCCAGGAGAGCCAATAAAGCCGCTCTGTCCTGAGCTCTCAGCACAGGACATTAAATGGCAGCTGGGCAGAAATCAGCTAAAGATCCCTCGCTGCTTTCTGTAACTTCTCTGCAAAATATTGGAGAGGACTCTGGCTTCCAGCAAATAGGTTACAGAACTGGGTTGCAGGTAGGCAATTGTAGACAGGTCTCCCCGGGTGCTGACATAATCACCACCAACATCTGAACAAATTACATAGATGCTCCCCAAGTTCACTGGTGCAAGTGAGTATCTGCTTTCAGGAGCAGTAACTTCTCAGCATTTGCATCAAGTGACTCTTTCCTAAATGATGCAAGAGACTGGGTTATGTCCTGGAGCTGGGAGTTAAAGTGAGCTCATCATTATCTCTGGTACACAGCTAGAAATATCTCATAGCCAGAATGAGTCTGTTTTCCTCTGCCTTTATTTTAAGAAGAAATAGTGTCCCTCATAAGGGTGCTTTTCAATTATGACTTCAAGATGTAACCACTGATGGTCTGGATCAGGTACAAATCCTTGCAACAATGATCTGGTAGACTGAGCAGTGTTTAGACAGAAGAGATAGTGAAATATCTGAGAATCTGACTCTCAAGATTAAAACAACTGCATGAGACCATATTTTTATTTATTTCACACTGTGAAAATATCCATTTGTGTACAGTTTTCATGCCATATTGTTCTCTGGTATAAGTTACTGCAGCTTCATTTTGGGCAAGTACTGATTTAATGATTTTTTTTTTTAACATGTATTTTGCCTATTTCAACCTACTTTCATTTCTCTGCTGGGAACTTTAGATCCTATCTGCATGCAGACCTCCACATTTTAAGTCAAGTGTCACTAAAGTCACAGATTCTTAGTAGTTTTGTGGAAAGCTAGACATGTTGACAAATTGTTCTTTTCCTGCTAATTACAGGAGAGGAAGGTAAATTCCACACCCTCCCTTTGGGGAGAGAGGAGTGCGATTTGGAGAAGGAGCACTTTGCCTGCGGTATCCCTCTATCATGTGTGCCAAACTGATAATGAAATTGCAGCTGAAAAAGACCTATCCCATGGTGTGTTGGGAAGTGCTGCTGGTGGACTCTGCAGTGCTCAAAACCGAACAGCAAGTGGGCCACCTGCATTGCTCTAATGGCCACTACCTCTGACTCAGCTGCCGATGTACCTGCAGGATGTAAAGCTAATCAACCAGCATTAGCAATTTAGCCAGGCCCTAATTTCCCTGCTTCCCGCGGGGATAAACTGTGAAACCGGGCTGCTGAGGCTGGAGGGACTTTGGCACATCTTTGCCATCTAGTTAGGGCTGGCTCTAGCCTTGAGAGAGGGGAAACAAACATCACAACAGCCATGACAAAACAGATCTTTTCTGGAAATGATGGCTAGGAAACAAATTGGTGATATTGTCTGCAGAGCCATGCAAACTTATTCTGATAAAATTTTTTGGTAAATTTGGGGTTTTTAATGTTAAGCTGCCCAGGCAGGTTTATGGACGTCCTTTGCAGGAGCCAGAATAAAACAGATTGCTCATTGCAGATTCTGAATTGTAGTTTCCTTGGATCCATTAGAGTTTGTTTTGTATTTCTTCTTATTTCATTTTTTTTATTTATAGTTATTTGTGCAATAACTATTGCACAAACAAGGCAGGAAACATCATTAATCTTATATCGAGGAAAATTTTGTAGATGAGATGCACTACTCTGTGTTGCACTTCAGTGAATATGATATTGGCCTGACTCTCAAAAGTGGGAAATTATAGTAAATAGCACAGAAACTTGTTTCAGGAGACTCCAACCCCTTATCTGCAAGTCTCTGACCTTAGACTGCAGCATTCAGCCGTAGGAACTTCTTTCTGTTTGGAGTTTTGGAGTTCTTATTTATTATGTTGTATAGTGGTATTATGCTGAACACTGCAAAACATGGCCTTAAGGCCATGTTTTCTTATTTTTCTGAAGAGTTTTGTTATCAAATCATTAACACATTTTTCCCTCAGCACATTTAAATGTGACTCTTTCTCTCTTTTTTAGAAATTTCATCTGTTTAAACATTTGTGCTGCAAAGCAGACTTCAGACTGGGAACCGACATCTCATGTTTGCACTGAAGTTTGTTTGACTGTTTTCCTCCTATAGTTATATCTTTGATTTGGAGATCTGTCTTCACCAATTTATATCTCTGATTTTCTGTGTTTTCTTCCTAACTAATTTTTTAATTCATATATTAAAAACTATTTTTTTCTTCCAAAGAGAAGTATAGGGAAAAGAAGCTTTTAAAAAATCCAAAACACAAAATAGAAAAGAAAAACACTAATTAAAACTCCCAAACACCGATAAAAACACTGGACTGAAACCCTATGCTTCTGTCTTCCAGAAGCTGTACCAGGAGCTACCTGTGAGTGTCCTTCTCATTAAGTCATACATTCAATCTCTCTCTTTCTCTCTCCTTAGCACCAAGTATCTTTTTCTAAAAGGGGATGGTGAGGAGCTCCCCACTCAGCATGGGCTGTGGTCACACATTCTAAGATGTGTGCAGTTGCTGTGGCCTGGGTTCCAGCAGAAATTAAGGATGTGCCAGAGCCTGGTGCTCCCATTATTTGCAGAGAATATTTGGAAAATATTCTTTAAAACCTCCTCGTCTCTGAAATTCGGCATTTCAGTTGCTTCATAGAACATGAAAAATACTCAGACAAGGTTGGATTGTCTGCTCACACAGCTGATTTTTGCAGTCTCTTACACTTCTGTTATTTCCTGAGGAGCAATCCTTGACAGCTGTGAGGAAGACAAGCCTGTGGAGCTGTGATTCCTACCCCTGCACCTCTCAGTGGCTTTGTGGGAGTGAGCATGTTGAAGTGTCCCTGTGTTCCTCCTCCCAGTGTGCTAGAGAGGCCTGGCAGACCAGTTACCCATCTGAAGCTTATGGTTTCCCATCCCATACTAGGGCAGAACAGAGATGCACAGTCTTCCTTTCATGGGGTTGGGTCTTGAAAGACTCAACCTATTGCTGAATTTTGTAATTATATAACCAGGTGCTTTTGCCTTCCCCAAGAGTGTGATACCAGTGGATGAACTCAACCACACCAACAGAGTTATTCTGAACTTAGAGAGGTGTGACAGAGTTAATAATGGATCAGTATTCCTGAGTCTCTGTGGGCAAATAAAGTAATACAGTTGCGTTGCTATTAATGATGGTCTGTCTAGGATGCCATTATTTGGTGTATTTAATGAATTTGGGAGATAAATTCCATTGAAAGAAATCTGTGTTGCAGAAATTGTGACCATCTAGGTCTACTGGCTCAAGAGACAGATGTTGTGAGTAACAGAATAATTATTTCTCATGGACAGATTGCTTGATACAAGTGCAGGCATTATGTTCTCTGAGTATTTTCCTGATGTAAAAGCCATCCTGTCTGTCTCCTACAACAGAGAAGTGATCCTGTAGTAAAAAATAAAGTAGCTCTTGGGTTCCTTAAACCTCACAGGACAAATTTCAGCCTAGCATGAACTTTTACTGCTGAGTTGTGGACCTCGGAACAGGGGCTGGTAATGGAAATAGCAATGGAGAATATTTTAGAGTTGTGAATGGTGATATAATGGATTCTCTGTGCCTTGAAATTTTGCACATGTGGTGTGTCTGAAAAAGCAGCATTGCCTTTTGCTGTTTAGAACAGCAGACTCCAACAGAAAGTGAATACACAACTCCAGAAAAATCATAAAGAACTATAGTTACGTTTGTCCTCTTTGGTGGGGAAATAATTTTGGTGCAAGAGTAACAGTGTTTCCAAATGTTTGTAGGGAATGGCTCATCCCTGAGCAACAAAGTTCTTGAACTGTGCACTCCATTCATAAAAGTTTTTGAACTTTTTAAGGACTAATACAGCAGCAAATATTGCTTTCAGTCCTTGTGATGCTTTCATCAGAGAAATCTGTAGGTGAATGATAGTCACCAGCAGAGTTTGTTCTGTGAAGAAAGAGAGGGACTTAAACTACAAGTTGATACTTTGATTTTTACATTTTGATGTATGAGGAAATGTATAAAAGTACTTTCAAAAAGACTGGTCCCTTTTAAGTCATGATTACTATGGTAATCCTCCTGTGGTGTGCCTCTTCAAATTTTAAATATAGAACTAACATGATTTTAGTATATTCAGTGCTTTATAGATTTCGTCAGGCTTGCTAAAGAGCTAGGTAAGAGCTCAGGTAAAACATCCCATTAAGTAGTGCAAAGCCCATGGATTCTATCCTACACAAGGCAACATTATGTCCCTGCCCAGACACCTTCTCCTCCTGCTTCCCCCACCACAACAGATCATTGCACTGCATTCAGTCATTTATTATTTTCTTTTCTAAACAGAAAGTAATCACAGCAAAAGATGCAGTGACTCATGTTCAGAAAGAGACAGTCCTCAAACAATCATAAATTACCTTTCTCATCCCAAAATATTGGGCAGCTGCTGAAGAGGACTCCAATCAGAACATGAAATCTTCTTAAAATATTCATTAAAAATATTATATCCAGAAAGGCTTGCCAGTCACTATGGCTGGGATATTTGTATTGTAACTTTCCCCTCCTTGTCATCCCTGTCATGGGATAATATTTTTAACTGGTTTAAGGGAGCAGTCCCTATGGAACTGATGCTATGGATAATTATTAGGAGAGCTTATCCAGTGTGAGTACTTCCTGTGTGACTGCTCTCCAGCATGGAAATTTGGAGGGCCTTCTACCTCTGTTGTGTGCTCTGTATCATCTGATTGATGTCCATGAAAGCAGATGGCACTCAGGACAGGTTAGAACTGTGCTCTCCAGTCATGGGGCTTGGGTGTTGACCATGGTTTCTTTATTGACCCAGCCAGGCCTCAAGGGGATATGAATATCCATTTGGGAAGATGTCCAGAACTCCTGAAAGCAGATCTGAGAAACATGGGTGAACAGGCTGCTTCTGTCCCACTGTGTTTGTGATGGAGCAGTATGAGCTGTATTTATTTTCTCTGTGATATCTTCTGGGATTTCACATACCCACATGTTTGTACTTTTAGTTGGCTGCTGGGGGTTATTCTGGTGAAATTCAGGAACTGGTTTCAGTGAAAATAATCTTTGATATCTTGCTCACTAATTTTGGTTGTGTTTTTTTTTTTTTTTGGTTGGTTGGTTGGTTGGTTGGTTGGTTGGTTGGTTGGTTGGTTGGTTGGTTGGTTTTTTGGGAGGTTCTGCTGGTTTTGTTTTTGTTATTGCTGCACATATTCATTAGTTTAACAACTTTTACAGATTCCTAAAGGGGAAGTAGCTGTAACAGTATAAAAAAGGGTTATTCCAGTATAAGTGATTCTTCTGTTTAGAAGAAAAGGAAACCAAGCATACTGTATGCATGGAGGTCCATGATTTCTTCCTGCAATCACATATCTCTTTTTAGGAATTTTTGAGTTTTGTCCCAAAGCAGAACTTGCAGGACGGACCTTAACATATTTTCAGAGTTCTATGGCAGAATGATTGCCATGAAGGAATCTAATTTTTTTTCAAAGGGCATACTATAAAAGATGCTTCTTTAGTCATATTCATCTTGAAGAGCAGGAATTTGTGTTTTCCTCTAGCAGTTCTCCCCAGTACTGATTCTCTATATCAGATTGGTTTCTTGGATAGCTTTGAAGAAGACAAGGGAATGAAAACATTAACTTTTGGATCTGTGTTTTTTTTGTCTCAGCTGTGTGTTATACCCTTGCATCCCAAAGGAGCTTCATAAGGAGAAGAGAGCTGATGCACCCTGTTTTTAGTTCATATTGAAATCTGAACAACTTGCTTGCATGGGTGTGAAATATTCTTTTGTGTTCTAGAAAATTTTGTAGAATATTAAAACTCAGGTACTTTCAGACTGTTAATCTTGGGTATCCAGATTTTACAGGTTTTCATTCCTAGCTGTAACTGCAAAAGGGCTTAGTTGCAGAGGTTAAAAAATAGCAAAAGTCTCATCTGATAAATGGGTGTAAGGACTGTAGAGTCAAAAATGCTCAGTCTGCCAGAGAGAAGACAAAACTTGTCAGACTGAGCATGGAAATGACAGATCTTCAGATAGCAGAGCTGGCATTTGCCTTTCTGACAAAAAAGAGACTCAATTGCAATAGTGGGGGGATTTTTACTGAATGTGGATATTTCAGAAGCAGGTAATATGTTCAAGGTTTTTTTTTTTGTTGTTGTGCCCATTTGGTACAAACAATCAAATTTGGCTCAAACAACCATTATTAAAGAACTTACTGCAGGACATATCAGTGAGGCTTATTGCTATAGGAAGTATGTAAAATCTCCTGTTCTCTTTTTGTGTTGGGGGAATACTCAGAGTATTCTGAGTGCACAAGTATGCACTCAGCCCATTGTGTACTGTGGGGAAGGGGGTTTTCAAGCTGTTTGTTTCTTCTTGCCAAGCAAAACATAGTTGATTTAAAACAAACAAAATAATTCCAAACAACAATAAAAACCATGCCAGCTTTGCTGCTAGGAATCCTCTAGTTCTTGCAGTATTTCTTGTGTTAGCCACCTATTGCCTGGTATACTAACTCTAATCTACCCATCTAAAGGTATATTCCTTTGTTCTTTCCACTCATTCTGAGAAAATACTTCATGAACTTCACTGGCTTGAGACAGGTATTTGATTGTCTCTAGGTAAAAGACTAAAATGCAATGCCAAGACTTTCTGAGATACCAGCAGTACTGCTGTTGCGCTGAGTGCTGCTGCTCTTTGTCACCATTCCCCAGAGTGGATTTTGAAAGTAAGTCATCTAGTCAGACACCTGCTCATCATTCAGACAAGCTGACCTCCTCTGTCATACCACCTGTTGTTAGAAATAAAGGTCACTTGAACACAAAGTTACATTCACTGTGTGTAAGCAGGAACGATGCCCTTGATTTAAGAGGAGGTGTGTGCAATGCAGCGCTGATAAGTGTGTCCCTGAGAGTCATCCAGCCTGAATTCAGAAGTCAAGTTCCTCCTACCAACAGAACAATGAATGATCATCTTCTCACTGCACTGAGCGGGAGACCTGCATAAGGAAATTGTTCTGGTTTTCAAAACTAGAGGTAGAACCAGTACCTGAAAATTTCAGGTCAAATGCATCTGTAATGAAAACACCAGGCAGTCTTCAGAGACACAGGAAGGCACTGAGGGTACATTTCAATAAGTCACACTTCAGTGTTGCTCGCCTGAGATCATTCAAGCTCCAGAAAAACTGAAATGAACAGATGCTGAGTCCTTGACTTGAATTAATTCTGCTCAGATGCATGTACTGTACTCTGCTTAAATAGGTGTCATTAAGCACCTTTCACAGCTTTTTAGCAGGTGTTAAGCACAAAAAATAGATCAGTTGAAAGAAAGGGAGAGATAAAGAGTAAATTTACCGTGGAGTGTTTAATATCTACCCAGTATTGTGTTGAAGCCCAAAATGGCTTCACTTCAGAGTGCTGCAGATGTCTGCAATGCTCCAGTGTGCTTCCAACTGCTCTCATTTGCAACCTTGCTTGTGTCAAAGATAAAAAGCTATATAAATGGTGTTGCTTTAGCTCCACTGGAGTTAACCACAAAATTTGCATGGACTTGAACAGAAACTAGACATAAACCTATGAGTTGTCTAAAACTGGAAAACAGAATGGGGTGCAAAACTGAATCCTAGAGCTGCAGGCTTTTTTTCCATTAAGATGGGGATTGGAAAGTACATTGGTAGCTCTAAATTGGTAAATCTTATTTTTTCTTTTCTAATCTGATTAGAAATATAAAATATTTAATTTGTTACTGATATTATTATCAAAAACTGAGAGCTATGCTATTGTTTTGTTCTTTTAAGTTCTTCTAAGCCTTCTGATGTTTACATTTTTGTAATGGAGTTTCTCACGCACTTTTATGTAAATAATGATTGGTTTTGCATTCTTTTCTGGAGGAAGAGAAAATTGATGGGCTGTTGGTTTGACCAGTGTCATTGGAGAGGTGGCAATTTCATCCTCCAATCCACTGTCACTTTTGAAAGTCTATAAATATTGGAGTTTGAAAATAAACTTCCCTTCTTTTTTACCCTAGACGTTCCAATGTTCATGTCGTTTTATTTCGTGTCCCATTGTGGCACTATGCCTCTGGAGTGGAGGAAATACATCTAGCCTCTAGGAGAAGATTAATAATAAACCTTACTTTACCATTCCTCCCTCAAACCTAAAGCAATTTTTCCATTGCAATGGACTGGTTTTCATTAAAGCAAATTCAGTCATAACCATAAGGCAGGTACACATAGGTCCGGATCTGACTTATTTTGCACAAAAAACCCCCCCACACCACACTCTCCCACCCTCTCCCCCCAAAAAAATAGAAAAGAGAAAACCTTGATTGAATGGTGTGATTTATAAGAAATGAAATTATGTGTGTTGTCAAAGAAGTTCCATTTGGTAGGCTATAGCACCAATCTATATAGCACTACAATACTTATTGAAAAAACATTACCTGAGATCTGGTTTTGCTGCCCTTTCAATTAATAACTTGTTGCCAACCAAAAGCACCATTTTTATCTGCATATTGACTTGACAGAATTCTTATGACTTTAAGATTTGGATTCAACATCTAGATCTGCAGACTACTAGTAATTCAGCAATTAGCTTTAAGCTATTGTTTAAATAATATTTAATGAAAATAGTGACAAATTTAACTAAGAGTCTCTTGAGAGATCTGACTCAGAGTCAATAAAAAAACGTTATTTCTGATGCCAAGAGCAGATGATTTTCTCTTGTGAGAGATTTGGGGTTTTTTTTCTGATTTATAAAAGTTAGTGTGAAAGCATCTCTTACAGATTGCACCTAGTTTCTGTTTTGTAGAGGCAGCTAAAAGTTTCTATTGCTTGTGATAACAAGCACTGAGTTTTATATTTCTGTAAACAAAAAAAACCCCAACCCCTCCTTATATAATGTTTGTTGCAAAATGGCAGTTATATAAGGTTTTTATAAATATAATCATGAATACTGCTGTGGGAAAATATTTTTGTTTTGTGACTAATTAAGTGACACCAATATGAATTCTGTCTCTGCTATAAATTCATTAATGAGGTTTTGCAAGCTATGGTGCATATTTGTGTTGTTAAAAAAAATAAAAGTGCCTGTATTGTTAGTTGCCTGTAAGTCAGTCTGATCAATGTGTGGCTGTGTTAGCTGGCATGTTTGTTCACATGAGAGCAAAGTGACTTTGTACAGACCGCATTTTATTTTTGAGCTACAGGGCAAGTCCATAAACTACCCAAGTCCTCAGTGGTGGTGATTTAATCTCAAGGTAGCAGTTTAAGCTGATAAGAAGTGATCATTTGTGAAGTCCTTTGTAATTTGTTTTAACTCTTTGCATGGATTATGTGCTTGCAGCCAGTTTATTTGTTGTAGGAAAGTTTTACTAGCAAGGGAGCTGTATTTCCTTGGTGTGAACTCATACTCTTGAGGAGTTGCATGTTTCCTGTGCTTCAAAATTACCTGTGCAAATAAAACAAACCAACAAACCCTCTAGGGTCCCATGGCTAAGGGCCAAGGATGGGAAAGGTCTTTTTCTTTCTATGGCACTAGCACAAGGGATAGTCTCTATGAAAGCTCTACAAGAAGGTGAACATTTTTTATGAAGGTTCAAGAAACTCCTTCTTCAATGTTTTTGTCAATTTCACTAAGATGTTCCTACCTGTAAGATTCTGAAGTATTTCAATCTGAAATTCACCCCTCTAGCAACATATCTTACTTTGGTCCTCTTGACTGTCAGTACAATCATTAACAATCAAATAATTTATGAAGATTTGTATTCAGTTCTGGTATCTTTTGTGAGGAAGCTTACAGGTTGGACATGTTTTGTTGGTGAGGTTGGTATTGTTTAGATTCAGGCTTTTTGTATTTAAGAAACTTCTGAAATTGGGAAACCTTGAAATTTAATTCTATGGACCCAAAATAGGATGCTGTATGACAGCTGCAATGGAAGTTCTCTTATTCCCTTACTTCATGAAAGGATGAAATTGTCAGAACTTTTAAAAACTTTTTAAAACATCTTGCCTCTGCAATAGTGGAAACTGAGAAAATTCAATTTGAAAAATGAAAATTCAGGAATATAATTTTCTGATAGCAGATTCCCATTACCTTTGTTCACATGTAATAAAGAAGCCTTAAATTGCCTATGAAGAAAAGGTGAAACTTTTTGTACTATCTCTAATGGAAAAAAAATATTTCATAATAGCATTCTTTTAAATGCATTAAGAAAATTGTATAGCTCCAGTTAACCTTATAGATATGTAATAGACATGATTTAGGGCATCTGATGAGGCTAAAGAGAAAAGGCCAAAAAAGAGGGTGCAGCCTGGATAAGTCAATAGACACTGTGTTGGGAAGGCTGTGAAAGGTCCTTGGCCATCTCTTCTCTCAGTGCCTGATGTCCATCTCTTTCAGGATTGCTGATCTAGCTCACCATGGGGGCAGCTGGCCAGCCTGGACCATGGAACTAGTCTAGGCTTTAAAATTATCCTTCTAACACTCCATTCTTTCTTTCTTGGCTTTTCTTTGGAGGACCATGAGGAGGAATGATGGACTGCTCAGGGTGGCACAACAAAGAGAATTGTAAAATGAAGCTCTCAGGTAACCTGGGTCTCTAATAGGAATACTCTGTCCTGCATCTTAATTTAAGTTGCTACCGAAATGTGGTTTCTTTCAACAGCACAAGTTATCTCAGTCTATAGCTAAACACAGTTCATATATCAGGTAAAGTCAAGGCTCTTACCTGTTTTGGGTTTTTTTTTTCCTTAACAGTCTTATAGTTGAAGTGAGAGTTCTCCATTTTATTAAATCTAGAAAAATGAAGGTGTTTACATAACTTTAATTTTTCCCATTCTGCACACTGAGAGAGGACCGAAAATAAACTGTATCCAGGCTTTTGTATATGTTACACCAAAGAAAAAAGTACTGCCAGTGCTGCAACTCTTTATCCACTAGCTGGCTGTGCCCACTCCCAAAGCAGCGACCTTGAGCTATGGATGCACTGAACACCTCGGGCTGTGCTGGTGCTGACTGTGTGAGCTGTGTCTCCGTGAACAAGAGGGCCCAGTGATTTGGTACTGAGGTAGATAAATGTCACTATTTCTCTATTTATCTGCTCTGTGATGCAGTCTCAGTCTGACAGCTGGAAGTAAGGGTGGTTTTCTAACTATTTTTAGGCTGTCCACCTAAAAGGACAGGCTGGGACCATGGGCTTTCCTGGGCTGCTCTCTCACCTTCAGGAGCATCTTTAGGAGCTGCCTTCCTCTTCCACAGGCCACGACTTCAGCTGATGGAAGCAACGGCCTCTTTCTGTCCAAATCCACTCCTTGTGGGATGAGGGGACATTGTAAACTTCCTAGTGAGGGCAATCCCCCTAATGTCCCGAGTGCAGACTTAAAATGAGGAAAAGAGCTTGGAGGCATTTTATTTAATTTGTAATAGCTGTGACAAACAAACTGCTTGAATTAACTGTTCTCTTGCCTCGGAAGTTTTACCTGTTTCATTTACCCAAGCAGTGAAACAGGAGAGTAAAAGTAACACCTCAGGCCTCTGCTAAGGTCATGTTATTGTGCCTCTGGACAGAATTGGTATTTCCCAAGGAGTTTCTGCCGACTTGATTTCAGCTCCCACAGAAGTTCAACAGAGGAAAATTCTCCATTTTTCCTTTCAATGCTTGAATGTGCCGCTGTGTTTAAAAGAAAAATAAATTACTGTATCATATACCTGTTACATGTGTTTCAGAAATTCGCTTCTCAGTTGCCGTTTTGACACAAAGTTGTAGTCACTTGAGAAATTAAAAGCGTCCTAGTGGACAAAAACTTAATTTGATAGTCCCAAATTTGCTAAGAGGAGAAAGGAAAGACGGGATATAATCTTGTAAAACACCAGGGAAGATCATCCTCCTTCTAATCAACACATTTTCCTGTAGCTGAGGATGAAGTGAAATTTTAACTTGGTAACGCACGCATAAATATCCAAGACATAAAGCAAATAATAAATCATCCCCTTCGTTGCAGGAAGATGATAACAGGCATTTCTTTTCCACAGCAGCATGCCCCAGCAGGATCAATTTTTTTGTAAAGTGTATGGATTGTTTCTTATGGTGTGAACTTTGTAAAAACAGGGGAAATGGCTTTATGTTACATCATATTGATGTTTTTGAAGCATCTCTCTCATCGGATGATTTGGAAGCATCTCTTTCGATGCTTCCTGCCTCCGAGACGAGCTGCTAGATTTATCTTTATTCTGTCGTAGATGTTCTGCGCTGCCTGTTGCGAGCAAGCTGTGTCCTGCGGACGGCGGAGAGCTCGGAGAGGCACCGTGCCCGGGGCGGGCTGGGGGCGCCGGAGCCTCCCATGGGACCGCGCTCCGGAGGCGAACAAAGGGGCCGCCAAACCCATCACCAACAGGTGCTGCGCAAGAAACAAACTTTTTCTGGGATACTACTCAAGAGTTGCCAAAGGGGAGCGATCCCTCGGCCGTTCCGGGGAAGAGGCAAACCCCAAAAAAACCCCAGGTCCGGAGAGGGTCGGAGAGGAGCCGGACAATGCGGCGGGCGTCCGCAAAACGTGGCGTGCTTCGGG
This sequence comes from Serinus canaria, assembly GCF_022539315.1. NCBI lineage: Eukaryota > Metazoa > Chordata > Aves > Passeriformes > Fringillidae > Serinus > Serinus canaria. Next base: position 24,412,007 of record NC_066316.1, read on the forward strand.
CACGGCGGGGAGCGTGGCCGCGCACCCGCAGCTCCCCCGGCACCGCCCGGCCGGGCCGCCCCACCCCACCTGCGGCCGGGCCCTGCCCGCGACCCGCCCCGGGGCCGGTGCGCGGGGGGAGCGCCGGGGGCGCCCGTTTAACCCCTTCCCCGCCGGCGGCTCCGGAAGCGGCGGCGGCGGCCCCGTGGGGCGCTGTGTCCTGCGCCCGGGCGGGGAGGGGTGGCGGCGCGGGGTGGGGGCGAGCGCGGCGCGGGGGGGCGGCGGCGGGAGCCGCTCCCTCCTTGCCCAGCCCGGCCCGGCAGAGGCGGCAGGAGGAGGAGGAGGAGGAGGGCGGCGCAGAGCGCAGACATGGCGGCCAACATGTACCGAGTGGGAGGTATGTGGGGACGCGGCGGCGGCCGCCCGGAGCCCCCCGCGCACTGCCGGGTGGCCCCGCCGGGCCGCGGGCCGTGCGCGCCGCGCCGGGGCCAAGAGAGGCGCCCCGGCCCCTCGGGCTGGCGTCGTCCCGAGCGGGGCGGCCGGGCCCGGGCGGGCGGCGAGAGGAGGCAGCCGGTCCGGTAAAGGGTCGCCGGGCCCTCGGCGGGGCGGAGGACGCAGGTTCCTCCCCCGCCAGCCCCGTGCGCCGGGTGGGAGCCCGGCCCCCGCCGCCGAGGAGGAGAAGGGCAGCGCCGCCCTCCGCGGGGAAGGGGGGAGCGGCGCCGCCGGCTTCCAGCCCCCGCACCGCGCCGCACCGCGGGCCGGGCACGGCCGCCCTTTGCGCCTCGCCTCCTTCCCCGGAGAGCGGCGGAGGGGCCCCGCGGGGCGAGCGAGGGGCCGCCTGCCCGGCCGTGCGGCCCCGGGCCGAGCCGGCCCCGGCGCGGCCTGGCGGGCCCTGCCGGCGCGGTGCGGTGCGGGGCGGCGCGCACGGGCAGCCCGAGCCCACCCCGGGCAGCGCTTCCCTCCGTGCCGCTCCCCTGCCCCCCGCGCCCTCCCTCGCTCTCACGGCGGAGTTTCTCCGCGCCTTCCTCGGTCTGCCGGGGATAAATAATTAATCCCGCTGCGTAACCGGGGGATTTCTGTCAGCTTCCCTTGCTTGCCGCCGTGACCCCTGAGGAGCGCCCTGATACGTGACTGCTTGGCGAAGGGCGGGGGGGAGAGGGCATTTAGGCGGTGAAAAACGCGGCAAACATTTGTCTTCCCACCCCGAGCCCGTCGAAAATGACACGGATAACTTTGGCTCGCTCACGGAGGGAACGAACGTGGCAGTGTGCCCAGTGCTGTGGCTCAGGTGCACCGCTCAAGTTAGGTGTGCAGTACTGGGTGCTCAAAAATCGCTCCATCCTCCTGCTCTCTTAACAGCCAGAGCTGGGAGGGAGGATGTGTGGAAATGAGGGATGATAATAGTTTGAATCGCTTTCTGCTAATGTTTTGAGATATGCTGATAGAGCCACAAATCTTCCATCTGCATGTTCCCTCATTAGGGCATTTAGGTTGTAGTCCCATCAGCCTTTACTCATGAAAGTAATCCTTCTCTGAGCAGGTAGCGGGTAGGGTTTGCCTCTTAGGTCACCAATTCTCTTTTTTTTCGTTGTAATCTTAATGAGCAATCGTGAGCACTACCCAGAGATCATGTTCTTTCATTAGAACTCCCTGAAGTTCCTTTAAATTTTATTGTAGTGTCAAAGTATTGCAGAAGACTTTTATACATTGTTGTAGTTTCTCATCTGATTTTTAAAAATAAAGTTGGAAGGGTGCACGGTGCAGAAGTCCAACATCAAATTTAAAGTGTGGTTGACATTTGATGGGTACTTTTTCATTGGACAAAACCAAGTTTTCAGAAAACTATTGAAGGAAATGCTCTGTTTGTCAATTCTTTGTACGTTGCATGAGAGTAGCTTTCAGGATATGAGTAAATTTCCATTCACTGCATGAAAATATTTTTATATTAATGATGCTGAAAGAGACATTGTCCTCCAAGATCCCTGCTAATTTCATGACAATTCCTGCTTAATATTGTTTGCATCTTACTGGACAGAGATAACAACAAGAGCAAGTATCATAAAACGTCCATTACTCATGGGAACCTTGCTCATTGCCACAGCACCTGATAATAAATATGACGTGTCATCTCTTACAGAAATGTTAATCTCCATAATATAGAAACTCACTGAAGTGCTCAGGTCTTAAATCTTCCCTAATTGACTGTGAGAAGTTGCTCCTTCCCTGGCAAGATTTATGAAGTGTGTGGATTACTGGATTACAGTGTGAGCTTCAACACAAACCATTGAACTTTTTTCCAGCATGGTTGTTAAAGCAGGTGTAGTGCAGTTAAAACCAGAATTTAGGAACAAATTATATTAAATCTCAGTGTAGAAATACATCACAGTCCCAACGTTTGTGAAGAAATCTCAGCCCTCTGAAAACTTCTAGGTTTAGAAGAAAATGTTTGCACTAATAATGATAGGTCTTTACATAACTTTTGGTATTTCAGTGACTTTTCCTTTTTTCTTGCAGATTATGTTTATTTTGAAAATTCTTCCAGCAATCCATATCTCATTAGGAGAATTGAAGAACTTAACAAGGTACAAAGATTCTTTCTTAACCTTTGGCAACAGTCAGTGTGCTTGCTAAAACCTGAGAATTATTTCTATCTCTCAAGATTTTTACTGTAGTAGGGGTTTCTGGTGGTTACTGAAAACTTGCTATGTGATGTCCTCTAATTCTGGTATCCTCTTACCTAAGGAAACACCCAATTCCTGGTGAACAGGATTACTCTGAAGCAAAAATTTTCTAACAAATTCTTTGAATTCTTGGAGACATGAATGAATTGAATTCTCTGGCTGACGATGACACTGTGAATCCATCTGGAATGACAGCCATCATGTAATGTGTCTGCTTTTAGACAGACATCTGAAGAGCTGGAAGGTACCAGCGAGGCTTTGCAGTGATCAGATGCCAGAATATGTGACTTCTGTGGCTGTTTATTGCTCTGCCTACTGGCAGCTGTGCATGAAGAATGGGCTTTTGGATAAAGTACAGACTCTGTTCTCTGTCTTTATCCTGAGTGTATTTCTCTAAAAAATGAAGGCTCTATTGACTGTCATTCTGGGGAAGGCATGATGATTTTTCTTCACTCTGACCCTTCTAACAATAATGTGGAGTTTCTATGGCTTTTTATTTTTTTTTTTAATTTTTTTTTTTTTTTTTTACTTTTCCCTCAAGCAGTATTAAAACTTACTGATGCACTAGATCAAAAGTTAATTGTTAAAATGCCTATTATGATGTAAGTAATGATTAAGATATTTTTTCCCCAGTGGTTAGAAAGTAAATGAAAAAATTGATGACCTGCAAGTGGTTTTCTTCTTTTAATGAAACACAACACTATGCCATAGTGCCATCAACCGCATTAACTGTTGGTGCTGTCCAACACAACATCCACTGAACTTGTTCATGGCAAATAATTTTTGACTTTTATTGGAGAAGAAAATTTTTTATTCACAGTAATTGACATGATTCTAATCATGTATTGAATGTAATCTTTATTATCTTTAAACTGCACTGCTATAATTTAATCTTGCTTGTGCAGGGTAAAACAGAGTCATGTATTGATTTTTTTTTTTCTTAAAGAGAAGTTGGAGGTTGTAGTCCAGACATCTTGAGTGTAAATGGTTTGCTTTCATGTGTTAAAGGTACAGAGCAAATGTGGAGATAATATGTAAAGAAATGCTTTGATTATTGTTCTACCAGGGACAATATATTTTTTTTTGGAAGGAAACTTTATCAAAACATTCTACTTTTTAGTATTAAGTAAGTAACTCAAGGTAAAAAAGTACTTTTTATACTCCTTCAAGGAGGAGGATGCAGTTCTTCAAATATTAGTAAATCCTTTATAGAACATTATGGTCCTCATAATGAGTCATGGAAACAACACTGAGCTAAACAGATCTTTTATTTTAGGAGCAGTTGTTACTTTTTCAATAAATGTTATATTAAATGAGATTCTGAAAAAATTCTAGAGTACTTTGAAGTATACATTTCTATCTAAAGCTGGATTATAAAGAAATGTTCACAAGATTCTAACATTTCTGAAGGATTCTTATTTTGGCATGATGTCATTGCACCTCTGAACACCTGAACAAAATACAAATTCTGAGGACCCAGTAATTGTAGTTAATCCTCTTGTCTGGTCTGAAATTGATGCTGGCCTCTCTCAAGATTTTATTAATGGAGTAATTCTGTTGATTTCAGCTTGGCTGATCATGTGGGAACTACTGACATGAGGGAGGACTCCAAGCAGAGAGCATTTAATTTGTAATACTCAGCTGAGGAGGGATACATCCTGACTTGATTTTCTCTTTCTTTTGTAGACTGCCAATGGGAACGTGGAAGCCAAAGTGGTGTGTTTTTACAGGAGAAGAGATATTTCTAACAGCCTTATAATGCTTGCAGATAAACATGCTAGTAAGTAGATGGGGTGTAGGGCATTTATCCTTACTAACACAGCCTGCTCAATTTCTGCAGCTGCTTAAAATTGTGGGGGTTTTTTGGCATGTGAAATATATATTTATGTTAAGCATTTATTAATATCCAGCTTAGTATTGTCTGATACTCTCCTGCTCCTATTAGTTGCTTCAGGGAATTAAGTTAAGCTGTATCCATGTGATAGAGACTCTGCATCTGGAAAAAAAAAAATGTATCTTTTCATCTGGAAAACACAGCTGCATTTCTTTTTTTTTATGTCAAATGCAATTCTTGGTTGTAAGTCAATTTAAGCTTTAGAGCACTTGTGATTATTTATATGACTTCTGAGTTAGACATAAACATGTATTACTTAATGTAAAGAATGAAATGTATGTATCATTGGGGACTGAAAATCACTGGAGATTGTTAAAGAGCTGTTATGTGCATTTATGCTCAAGGTAGCTGTTAGTAAAAAAATAGGGGGATTTAGTTTTTTTTCTTTGCCTTTTTTTTTCAGAAAAACAACAAGTGGTAATAGGTGAAAAAAGCCCCATTTTTCAACATGAACGTAAACTTTTTTTGGTATCTGCCATTTGGTATACAAGTGAAATATCATAATGTTCCAAATTTTTTGATGAGAAATATAATTCTGAAGAGAAAAAATGCAATTCTGAAAATATAATTCAGAAGCTAAAAATCTGAGAGGAAGAGAGTAATTTGCAAAATACTCCAGTCATATTTGTAAATAACTGAAATGTGAAGTGTGTCAACATCCCATCAATTTCTTGCCATATGCTATTATATACCATTTTGATTGTGTATGATGCTTGGGTTTTCAAAATGAATCTGTGAATAAGATATGTAGGGGTTATAAATATCTAATTTATCAGGATGAATCTCTTGAAAAACATTAGATAATGCCAACTTGTTTGTGCAGATATATGATGGAGTTATTAGGTAATTTGTCCAACTCTGGTAATTTTGCTCATCCAGGTATGGTGAGTGAAGAGAAACAGCCAACCTTTGGCTTTTGTTTTACTCTTCTCTTGGTCTTAGAGAAGTGGGGGTGATTTGAGTACATAGTATGAAGTACTAGCTTGGTTTTTATAGGAAGACAATACATCTTGCTTATGTACTAAGAAAATGACAATACATCTTGCTTATGTACTAAGAAAATGATTTAATGTTTTGTTACATGGTTGGGTACACCTATAGTTATTTGTGACCTATTTATGATCATGATCATCAGCCCCCACAATCATTAGTCCTTTCAGTTCTTCCAGATGAAATGCATCGAAACATAGAACTTTAGGTGAGCTTCACTAAACTTTCTAGCACTTTTTTTTTGTTTTTCTTTTCTAGTGAATAGGGCAAGAAAGTAAGAAAATGATAACAACTTTACTGGAAATACTTTTTTAAATTTGATTTTTAAAACATGGAGCTTGTAAATTGTTTTTTAGTTGGCTTATTTTTTAGGAAAGGTTGTGTTAGTCCCGTGGGTATCATTCAGTCTGGGGAAGTGAGTAAGATTTTTCTAATTTCTTTCTGCGTTTTAGATTGCCATTTTGTCAGCACTTTGATAGAAGGGATTTGTTGATGGTCTGTTGCTTTTCTCCTGTAGTATACTAGGGGTTTGTTGGTGTCACTAGGAGTGCCATGGAGTCTTCCACATTTTTTTATCTATTGGGATTCTCTTGTGGCTTTGTAGTGAGGAAACAGAAATGTGATTTCCAGCTGGTTCAACAAACACCTTTAGAATGCCTCTCACAGGTTATGAGCCTTCTAACCCCGTGCTCTTATGAATGATATTTCTCTATGAACATTTTCTCTGGACACAATGTCTCTGTTCTGACCAATCTGTGGAATCTGTAGTGCCAAGTTCTCTTAGGAGATGTTTGTTGCAGTTACAGGGGACAGCACATAGTGAAGGATTGCTCGCTAGAGCTTCCTAGAGCTCATAGAGCAGACGCAGTTAAATGTCAATTCAATTTCAAGGCTTTCATTCTGGGATAACACAGTGTTCTGGTTAAAAATATGGTGTGTGCAAACAAAATATTTGTATATTTATGAATGGAATGTTTTGGAAATGTTTTCTATAGCTAAACATGTTGACACATCAACACATCTACCTGGTTTGGTATAAAATAAATGTTAAAAGATACAAGTTTCTTAAGGAATGGAAACTCCAGTTCAGCCACTGATTTCTCCTGTGTGCCTGTTTGGAGAAGTCTTTTAAGAATAAGATCTGCTTGGTCTTTTCCAATGATATTTTGTATTGCTACCATTTTTTTTCCTCTATGATTGAGAAAACTGGTCTGAGTTATGCATTTCTCAGGATTTTGGCAGTTGGTTGGGGGTTTTTTGACTGAGATGTCAATTTCTGAAGGTTACATTTTGAGATGTAGATATGGTCCCATTTACTAAAAGAAGAGCTTTGTAAGAAAATATTTTGGAACTTTAAAAAGAAAATTTCAGCGACTTGAAAAAGTTTCAGAATTATTCTAAGGAATGTTTGGGAAACATGAAATAAAGTTGATCTGTGCCTTTATCACTGGTAAGGAGTTGGTTTATTGTTTTCCTAGGGTGCCTTTTGTTGTTGCTGTTGTGTTTTTTTTGTTTGGGTTTTGTTTTTGTTTGTTTGTTTGGGTTTTTAAATTTGGTTGGGATTTTTTTGTTTGTTCTCTTTTAAGTTTTCTTCCAAAATGTTTCAAGGTATTGAAACAACTTGAGGGGGAGGAGGAAATAAAATTTTCCTTAGGCCATTCTAAAATACTCAGGTACAGAGTAGTTCTCTTGTTTTCAAAGAATGTCACTAATCTGTGAGGAAATTGTATTGCCTTCTTTCTTTCCCTGGTGTTTCAGGTGGAATTTAATTAAGGAAATTTTTATTTGTCTACCAGCATCATGTATGGCATCAGCTTAGGTCTGGGAATAGTTCTAGAAGCCGACTGTAGCCACTTAAATCCAGGGATTTGGAATGTTTTATGGGCACTTGAGGACTTGATGTTTTTTCACTGTTGATTTATGTTACTATAGAGTTTATGGTAAGATCAGCTTGTTATACAAACCAAAATATTGTCCAGGATCATCTTTTTGGTCCTGTGCAGCCTCCTGAGCTTAGTAAGAGAGTTCTTTTGGGGTGTGAGCACTCACCAGGTTGTTGTTGTTGGGGTGTTAACTCACTTAGGTTGTAGTCATCACCACAGGGTCACTGTGAGGGGGCTGTTCCTTTCTTGGTGTGAAAGAATTGGCCAGCAGCAGAGTAAGGCTTACTGTGAAGGGAAAAGAAGGGAGGGAGATGAGGAGAGGATGGCAGGCAGCACAAGAGACAGATATTGCAACAGATAGCGAGAGAGTAAGCGAGTGAGCTTGGAGAGGTGGGACAGAGACACTCAGCTCATTAAAATGGGTGAAGCAAGCATAAAGGGGTGGCATAGAGAAGTTTCCTAACTAAATGGTGTGATTGAGAAATGGCCAGCTGTAGCTGAATCTATAAAATCTAAATGATTGTTTATCTTCAGTAGAATTAAAGTAAGTATTTTAGGGCAAGGTTTTAATAGCTGTGGAGAGGAGACTGTGTCATATTTATGCCAGCGCTGGTTTTGGGTTACAGCAAAGGGCTCAAGTTCTTATTTCCTTCTTTTGCAATAGATTGCAAAGAATCATTGAATATCCTGTATCACAAGGGACACATGAAGATAATTGGGTCCAACACCTGGCCCTGCACAGGGACCATTCCAAGAACCATACCATGTTTGAGGTTTATTCACTACTACTTTCTTGAAGCTGAGTGGGGTGACTTGAGTGCATGATGCCATTTTTTGCAGTTCTTTGCACTTTAAATTCTTTATCTGATCATGTGTTATCATGTAATACTATGTCTGAAGTCATTCTCTTTTGCAACTCCTCAGCCAGCTTTTGCCTAGTCAACCATATGGTGAGGGTATAAAAAAAATTACTGTTGTTGTAGTCCTTCATCTTCTGACTTATTAAAGAAGGTTTGTTTCATTTAGGTGTGCTGAGATGCTGACTAAATGCCAAGAATATTTCTGGGCTGTGATAAAGCCCATGCAGAATGTATTTTTTCCTCATTAACAGAATTGATATTCTTTGTGAATGAGATAGGACTCAATTAAAAAAACCTCAGAGATATTTGTTTCATTGACTGAGATGAAAGGTAAAATGAAATTTTTCTAGACTACAGAAGCTGACAAAAAATCACATTCAATCTCAGTTGTTCTTTTAAGAGATCACTTACTGGCTTTACTTGTTGTGCATTTTTAGAACTTTTATTCTTTTGCTCTTGATCAGTCATGTTTCATGTCACATTGCTTTGTAAAATGGTGTTTCTGCTACAGAATTTTTGTATGTGATAGATATCTAGGAGGAGAAGAGTCCTGCTAGGCATTCCTGGTTAGACAATCATTAGGGTTGGGAAAGACCTTCAAGATCCAGTCTTTGACTGAACACTGCCATGCCCACTGAACTTTATCATCAGATGTTGGAGTCTGTACTCAGTTCTTACTTTTGTATGACTTTGATGTGTTGCAATCAGAAACAAATTCTCTCTGTACTTCAGTATTTTTGCCTGTAAAACAATGCTCCTATTAGAAGTTCTTATTAAAGTTGGTGAAAAATATTTAATATGCCAATATATTCTTATAGTTGTTGTTAAAAGATCTCAAAGTGCCTTACAAACACTTGTAGTTTATTTTCTATATAATATCAAGAATGTTCCAGCATCCCTGGAAATGGTTTGATCTTGCAGAGCAGTTTAGCTGCTGCTGTGTCTTCTTTCCTTCACTTAAGGGTGTGATTTGTATTGAGGGGAGGAACATTTTGCATATTGTCTATGTTAACTGCCACCATTCCAGGTGCATCTGAGAGAATGAAGCTGTTAATATTCCATCTGATTTTTGAGAAGCATTTTATTTCAGTAGAGCTGCAGGCTAGCAGGTATCATTGAAGATGTTAAGAAAATGAGCTTAACTTGAGCAGTAGTGTTTAGCAGATTACTCACTGACGTTCCCAAAGATACTCAAAACTGAAATGTGAATTGCTTTTCATGTGTCATCAGGTTTTTCAACATATGGTTGCTGTTGCATAGCAGTATTTTTAATACTCAACTCCAGGAAAAACACTAGAATTTTTCCTGCCCTCTACAACAATAAAAAAAAAAAAAATCAATTTAGAAAGTTGTATGAAAAAGTTATGGGTGTGGAGACCCTTGGAGATGAGGAAAGAGCTCCAGAGTAAAATGTCTAAAGCACCTTGTGTTTTTCAGTGTTCTGTTATCTCAGTCACATATTTGACTCAGTAGAATTCAAGACATGTATAAAATACTATAGCTGGACTATTTTTGTCCAATCAGACTATAACACAACCAGAAACTTGGTGGATTATTTTTTTTTCTTTGGTTCTGGTTCTTTTTCATCATAGTAGTTCTTGTACATCAAGCTAAACAGGTTCTCATAAAGGATACAGCATTTCTTTAACCACAATCCCTTTTCTGAAAAATCACTTTAAGATGACTTTTCCTGTTACCTAATTCAAGTCACATAATGTCTTAGCATAAAAAGTTTGTTTTGGCTGGAGATTTTATTTGAAATCCTAAATTGTCTTTTTTTTTGGTTTCACTGCATCCCTTGATACCTGTTGTCTTTGTAGCCTATGTTCAGTTAGAATCACCCTTGGTGGAATAAACCCAAGAGACAAATATTAATTCTTCTACTACATACAATCCATTTTCTCTGTCTTGATAATTTTAAATGTTGAAATAATTCATAGTTTCTAAAAAAAAAAAAAAGTTCCAAACAACAAAAATCAACTCCATGGTGAATACTTTTTTAGTCTTGCTTATGGTCATGTTGGTGAAAAACAAAACAAAACAAAACAATTCTTTAGAGCTTAAGAGCTCAGTTGATTTGTGTCTCTTACAGTAGTGTAACACTTCCATGGAATTTAGTGGCTTTTGGAAAGTTTTCTGTTAGGTTACAGTTGATTTTTTCAATTGCCCCTGGTGAGCAGACCTCTCTTGCTTGCTGTTAAGAAAAGAGATCTGTCGATATCACCCTGTGATGAGAGATCGCATTTTTCCAGTTGGATGGGAGTAAAAGGAGCTAAGGCCTGGAAAGACAGAGCTGGGAATGAGAGGTAGGAGAGGCTCTTGAATTGTGTATGAGGAGGAAGGCTTGGCTGTTAGATGTGCCTGAGGAGTGGGTGAGCAGACTCGTGTAACTGGTTCAGTGAGATACTGCCTTGTTAATCTCAAGGCTTCTGTAAATACAAACCAGTGTTTGTTTGTAGCTCAGTGTCCCTGGCTCTGTCATCTTTGTCCACATACACCCCCCCCCCCCCCCAAGAATTAGGAGAAAATTAGTTTTGATCTCACATAGTTGCCCTCTTCTCTTTGAGGACAAGACATTTTTCAGAAGTCCCTGTCTGTGAGCAGCTCATCAGAAGGCTCTTGGGTTGGTGAATGGAGACAAAGCCAAATATAGTAAGCCAGGAAATTTGGGTGTATAGGTTCCAAAGTTGCTTTTGTTGTCCTTTTACATGTTAATATCATTTACAGTCATCTGATAGAGACATGTAAATGAAGAAGGAGCAAATTCAGTTTTGTTGTGTTGCTTCTGGAAATCCTGAAGTCTGTGATGTGGGAGAGACACACCCTAGGATGATACAGATAACAAATTCTTTAATCAGTGGCAGAGTAGCTTTTATGCTAAGGCACTTACATGAGTCTATCTTTTTCACTGAAAATGAGCATGGGATTTTTTTGTGGGGAAGACATGATCTCTTTGATCTCCTGAGAGAGGGGAACATCAAGTTTTCCTTCATTTACCCAAGAGAATGCCATCAGTTGTAATTCATTTGAAAAGGTGGGGAGAAAATTCAGAACTTGCTGAAATACAGCAAGCCCTGTTGAAAAGTACTTCCTTGTCACCAAGGGAAAACTTGTCTCAAGGCTCCCAATTATTCTTTTCAAGGGTGCTTTGGGTAGTATCATAAATTATGTGTTTTCTTCATTTGATTTTTGTTCAAGAACTTGTGAATGTTTTCTCTTCTCAACAGGGAAAGCAATAAAGAAGCAGTAATGAGGAGTGTTTTGCTTCTGACAATATCTGAGTATTCTTTTTGTGACTGACATTTAGAATTAGTAGTTTTATTGTCTCATTAACAAGTTTACTGTCAGCCCCAAGTATCTTGTAGAGTTATTAACTTCTGTGTCTGTTCAGGCTCCTCCTTTGGTACAGAGTGGCTTGTTAGATTGTGAATGTTAATGATCTTCTCCTAATGCATGAATGGATTTACAACTAAGTTCATAATTTTAGGAGTTTCTAGCTCTTATGGAAAGCTTGCATAAACACATTTTTTTTCACCTGTGTATGTGTGATCTGCATTTGGCTCATGCATGGCTTCTTTGCATATAAAAAATTGTTTGCTCTGTGCAATTTGTATAACTACATCTGAATTTTTGCATGGACTGAATTTTTGCTGGCTAGCAACTGCTAGCTTCATCTTTAGACCTCCAAAGCATAAACTTATAATTTTGGGCAAGTGTGTGTAAGTTAATTTTCTTTCAAATTCAACAATCTTATTTTCTGAACACAGAATTTAAGAGGCTTGAATACATTGCTGCCAATTTCTCTGTAGAAACAAACTAAACCTAAAATCTGGATTAATTCTGTGAATTTGCTGTGAAGAGTGACAAACTGTAAAATATCAGTTCATGTTTATGCTTAGAACTGTTTATAAGATATATGAAGCTCAGTTTTTATTTTTATTACTTAAATACCAGAAGTATTTATTAAGTTTCCTTAGTAAAGAACTCAGTAGGGTACAAAAGGTGTCATTTTTTTTGAGCTCTACTCCCAAAATAAATTCTTCACATTTGAGTCTTTAGAAGGAGAGAGTATTCACAGAAAATTGCCAAAGCATTGTGCATTCCCCTGTTTCCCTGTGTTCCTTAGGATTCATTTCCTCATGGTCAAGTTTAAATACACATGCCATTGTTACTGTACTTGTTCAGGGTTTCTTTTGATTTGTGGAAAACATGTAACTGTTTTCTCTCAGTTTCCTGCCTCTTTCATGTTTCTTAATTGTGCATGCCAGTGATGCTGCACTGTTTTCTTGGTACCCTTAAAATACCTGTGGTATTTAAATTGATATTATTGATCATAACTTTTTGTCTCTTGAAGATAAGTAGATTTCCATAATCTCAAATGGTTCCACTTCTTTTTGTTTTCCCTTGGCTCCTAATTTTAGTGACTTTTCCCACTTCCCAGTGCACTCACACTGTACCAAAGCACCTGAGGCATAAATTTTGGACTACAAAAATATTGCTAGGTTATTTCTATCTGTAAAGCTCCAATAAGAGATGCATTTCACATCTTCAGAGAGTTCTCTGATAGTCTAATTGAATCAGCAGTTTATATAATTTATACATTTGAATGATGTAAACTCACTATTAATATAGAAAGACTTTCCCATCATGCAATGGCAATTACATGTGTGATGTGGGAATCGGGTCTGATGATTTAAAGGCTTACCAGCAGTAATTCTTGAATGTCTGTATTCTGCAGTGGAATGAAGTGTGCAATAGTTGCCCTTGGTAATACTCATGCATGCCTGTAACTGCACACATGCTGGTGGAGGTGGAGCTTTTCAGCTTGGGCAAGGCTCTGGGTGTGAGTGAGTGTAGTGCTTCCTACCCAAGCTGATTCATGCAGTGCTCTGTGTGTATATATATATGTGTATTTATGGTGTGAGGTATTATGGACTAGGTAGAAGTAGCAGATAAGATGAATGTATAAAGCAGCTGTGTGATTTGTCTGTAAACTCTCTTTCTGGTAAAGGAAGTCTGCACAAGTAACAGGACTCAAAGTCAGCAAATATGTTGAGTTTGTCATGCCCCAAACCATATGGAATGGGTGGCCAGAGTGGCTGTGCTGTTTCACAGTGCAGTTTGTCTGTTTGATCAATATTTTGGTTTTTACCTCAGCTACTGTTTGTAACCTTCTCTGATCAAGTGAAGATTTGTAGTGTGAATCTGCTTTGCTTCTGGTTTTGATATGCAAGAAATGATTCTGTGATCCTTGCAGAGAAATTGTTTTGTACTGATGTGGAATATGTCACTCCCATAAGCAAAAAAAGTTTGAGTGGTAAAAAGTGCAATGTTTTTTCAGTAAAAGCCTGTTCTACATTATCAAATTCCTAAAAGACTTCAGGAAGCTGGGTAGTTCATTTTGACTGTCACCTACTGCCTGAATCCAAAACCTGTTTGAGGGTTTATCACAGTGCCTAGAATGTCTCTGTGCAGGTTGCAGAGTTGCTGGGCTATGCATAGAGCACCATATATGCATATATCCAGGGGTTATGTGAGTGCATGTGCCTTTTTTTACTGGTACAACAGGTTAAACATCTATTCAAATCCAGCACAACTAAATTAGCTATCTTCCCTTTTTTGATATGCTGAATGATAGAATTAATTTTCAAATTGTTCTTGTTTTTGTGTAGGATTGTGACAGTGATAAGCAATGATGAAGGGAGTCATGTTTCAGTTTCCTGTATGAAAAGTGCAGCCTTGTTTTGGCTTAAACCAGAGTAGAAATAGTGTTGGCAGAGTTGGTGACCTGGTGATTAACTATGTTAATCTCTTAACATAGTTGATGGAAAAAAAGATGGGGAAAAAAATTATCCTTTAAGTCTTGCACAGACCATCAGAGTGAATGAACTCTTCTTCCTGCTTGGCTTGTCAGGTCTATAGACAGAAAAGCTTTCTTACCATGTTGGCATGGAGCAGGCATTCTCTTGGATAATATTCTCATTTCCTAATCCCACACCTAGAGCCTTAATGTATATTGACTGAGTTTATCCAAGAACAGGATATACAAATCCTTTTATTTTCTTTCTTTTTTTCCCCCCTTTTCTTTCTTTTTATTTTCTCCCTACTGCTTTTTTTCTTCCTGCAAAAAGTCCAACAAATTCAGCCCTTCTGTAAGGAGATGCTGTAGAAGATAAATAATTTGTGTTTTATAAGCAGAATCATATGCCATTCTGAGTAGGGGTAGGAGAGTTCTTGTACAATCTGTGCCTTTTCATCTCTGCCAACAAATTTTGAAAAGTTGTTTATCGGCTTTTGAGGATGTGAACTGAATATTAGAAAAGCAGTTTAGATCTCTGAAACTCTGTGGTTATTGTCACACAGTGCAAGAAAATGCCAGTGTAGATCTTAAACATGGACTTTGGGCTCTTACAGAAAACATAAGAGCACATTTTTTGTGTGCTTTGTTCTTCTCATGCTACATTTACTATTTTTTATATATTAGCATTACATTTTCTTAAGGAGAGACAACCATGCAGCTTGTTAACCAACTAGATCAAACAGACCTGTTGCCTATGCTAAAGGAAAGATTATCCTGTATAAACAAGATATGAGCAGGAGTTTCACATAAAAATGGTGAAAATCTTAGTGATGGGAAAAATTATTATTAGCAGCTGTCTCAGGAAAATGGAATATACAAATCTCCCTTTTCCTAAAATCAGGTGTAGTAGCTATTCATGCAGGTTACATGGCAGTGTTGCAGGTAGCCTCTGTATTTCTTGAGCCAGATGATGGATTTAAAAATTATTTCTTGGGTGCTGTCAGATTCACCATGTACCCTTTTGCTCCTGGTGGTCTGCCAGCCTGGATTTGAGGGTAGAACTAAAATTTCCTTTCATTCCCACACAGCTCTAAACATATGTACACTTTGGAAAAACCACTAATTGACTTCTGATTCAGCTGATGAGCTGGATGTAACCAGTAACTGGATGTTCATCATGTTGCAAATGCCAGTGTTCATGGCACAGTTTTGGCTCTGCTGCTTGCTGCTCCTAATGAGCTGCTCAAAGAAACACCAGCCAGGACTGTTGCTTCTCACATCCTGCAGCAGCTTGCTGTAGTTGATACAGATGTACACATGACCAAACACAACCTGAGCCCTCTAACAGGATATTTTTCTCCTTTGGGAGAATTTGCATTTGAATAGGTGAAACAGAAATCAGATAAAAGGGATCTCATGCTTCTGTAGGACCTTCTGTTCTGTAGTGTTGTTACAAACTAGCTTGCAGTGCTGAAAAATGGTTAAAGAACTATTGTGCTTGCTTTTGCATTTATTCATGTTATATTTAACTTATTAGGATCTATTTATTAATGTAGCACATCATGATTCATAGTACTGATGGGGGTAATCCTTCCTTGCTTTCCACCCACAAGCTCCTAGCTCTCAAAAATCTCCAGAACCAGTTATCAAATAACCTCCACCCATCCAGTTTGGGAAGGTGAACTTATCTGCTAATGAAAGGTCTGATGTTTTCCATAAAATATTTTCTCTACAGGCCTGTGATAAATGTGACATGGTTGTCCAATTGCTTATGACTGACTATTGTCCTGGAAATTGTTATTATCATAACATGCTACTTGGAAGTATCCAAAAACCCATTTTGCATTCTTTTGGAAAGAATTTTTATTATTGGACAGTAGGTGTGGCATATTAGTTCTTAATGGCTACACAGTAGTTATTTCTTTGTTTTGTGACTTTCTGCAGAAAAATAATGATGAGGTAGTGTGGGAAGATCACCTGGATAATTGTGTCAGAAAACTGGATAATCCCTTAGAGGCCACATGTATATCCATGCTATCCAGCAGGAATTAAAAGTAGACCTGTTCCCTGTAAACACAAGTGGTCCCTTCTTTTTTTCCTACCTGCAAAATTGCTCAGATTGATGCTTTAGATAGCAATATGCTATTTACATGACCTGTAATGCATACAAACTGTTCTTTGGATTTCTTACCCTATCTGAAAGGAACAGCAAATATCAAATTGATGTTAGACATTCTAAGTCATCTGAACATTGCAACAGACGTGCTATATGTAAAGCTAATTAATTCAGCTTTGGGAAGCGCTTCCTCACTCAAATTGAAAGTGTAACCATGCATAGTCTAGCTCACAAAATTGATTAAATGGCCTTACTACAGCTTTAGGGGATTAAATATCACAACTAAGTTAGTACAATGAAACGTGGCAAGAAGCCTCATGCAGATGAGCAAATTGGCCTACTGCTAACCTAAGAGAGCTCTTCATTCACAGTCTGAATAAAGCTGTTCAGATGGTTGGACTTACTGCTTTTCTTTTGTATGAAATTTGGCAGTAATTAGATTTACTCTCTCTCCCCCAAAATCTATATTTATAATTGTTACTGCTGTAGCATCTAACTACCAAATGTGCATTTGAAGTTTTTGCTACAACCATCTAAGCTTAAAGAGACTTATGCACAGCCACCTTTCCTTTGATGTGTGGTAAACTTGCTACTCTTCAGCATTCCCAGCTTTTTATTTGTAGGTTTGAAAATATGTTGTTGATACTTGCAGTGTGCATATTTTTTAGTCTGAGTGTTGAAGAAAAAGGTATACGGGAAAGGAAGAAGGTTTGCAAAGTTTTCTGAAAGTGAGACTTTCTTTGAACATAAAATTCTGATCTCACACTGATCTAATACAACTTTAAAAGTATTTTAACAATGAAATGGCTGTAACTCCACAAATTTCCACAAATATTGTTGGATTTGAATGCTTGCATAAGCTGGGTACAGCTAAGCTGAGATATGGTTTCAAGCAGTGAAGGTAGGAAGTTCATGCACTGTACCTTTGGGTACTCTGCTGTTTTCATCCAGCATTGGTCTGTGCCGCTGTTGAAAGGAGTCTTGTGCTTTCCCATTGTGCCTTCCCAGTCTCCTATTTCTGCTTTTTTCTCTTTCTCTTTTTCTTATTTTTTTTTCTTTGTAGCAGGCCAAGCAGTTGGAATTGACCTGGATTAAGGGACAATGAGGTGAATAAAAAACTGATTGCATGGTCTGAGTCAGAGGGTGGTGGTTAAGTGTCCACACTGTTTGTGGAGTCTCATGGGAATCTCCATGGGGACCTTCTTTAGCAGTGGCTGGAGCAGGCAATATGCTGCACTCTTATCATCATTGCAGGTGACACAAGCATGAAGGGGATGACTAGCTGATGGCTTGAGGGAAGGGCTGGTATGCAGGGATTCCTAGAAAGCAGGAGGAGTGCTTTGTCAAGAACATGAAGATGTTCAGTATGGACAAATGCATCTAGGAAGGAAGAGCTCCTGGCAGGAGCATAAGCTGAGAACAGGGGACCTTGGGGGAGCAGCTCTGCAGGAATGGCCCTGAGCTGCCTGTAGAAAACTCCCTGACTAGGAAGGGAGTTGGCCAAGAGCATCCTGGGCTGTATCACCAGGCACATAGCCAGTAGATCAAGGCAAGAGATTTTTCTCCCTGATTATTCAGCACCCACTGCATTACAATGAATTATATTTCATCCAGTTTTAGGTTCCTGATAAAAGGAAAGTTGCTGATAAATTGGAATGCATTCAGCAAAAACCATCATGATAGGCACTTGCCCTTCTAGGAGAGTCATCTGGAATAGCCCTTTCTCAATTTGGAGAAGAGGTGAACTCCCAGAGCCTGTGGGGGTTACAGACCAGGAGATGAAGTTGAACTCTCGGCAGGGACTGGATTGAAACAGGAGTGATCCAGATTAGTTAAATACATGTAGAAGCTTTTCTCCATTACTGGGGGATGGGGAGCTTATGTGGTCTTTTGTCTTCAGAGATTTTCAATTACTGAGTCCCAGGGACTGACCTCACAGCTGAGCCTATTTTGAAGTATAGTGTTTGCAAGGGACTTCCTGAGGCTTTTTCCAGCCTGAATTACTGTTTCCATGATTTTTGGTAGAATTTCCAGATTCCAAATCTAGCTGGAAAGAATGCTGTCAGCATTTTGGTGGCAATAGAGGGATAATTTCCTCCTTTCTTTTAATACTGAAGATTTACCTCTCCTCCCTGAAGATAGTCTTCAATGTTTAAACTAATCTCTTGCTCTCTTGCAGTACACAAGGAGAGCACATGGGGGATTATTTTGATTTAGTTAGGGGAGAGTAGTATGTCCAAGGAATTGACCTTGCTTTGCTAACTGATGGTTAACTATACAGTTGTTAGAGCTGTGTTTAAACCTTTAAATGTCTTTCAGGACTTTCAAAAAGTTATTTTAAAAGAAATCTTTATTAAATGGGAGTAATGTATTTCTGGAGACTTGCCCTCAGTTTATTTGCCTTTTAGTTGCAGAAACAAGCAATTCTTCCCCATAGCAAGCTTGACTCATCACATAACTATAAACAGAGATACTGTATACTAAGTTTAGGTGACATGGACAGTTTTCTCTTCTTCTCAGGCTCTCTAACACCACCATTTTGTAACAGCAAATCCCACAAATTAAATGGAAGGTGGAAAAAAGAGTGTGCATCATGTTTAAAAGTGGTGATGCATATGTAAAATGAGTGAGGGTTACAGTTTCTTACTGGTATCCATTCCTTAAGTGAGTCAGTTAAGTCTCATTTATATCACATGGGAAAGGGAAGGTTGCAGTGCTGTCCCCGAAAGTATCACCACCAGATCACTCTGATTTTCAGGATCACAGTTATTATTTGCCACTGATGATTAGAAAGGCCACATATAATAAATAGACCACAAGTTTTAAAAGCTCACTGGAGATGCCTGCTTTTGCTCACTAGGATTTTTCCTCTAAATAATGAAATATTTCTTGTAAGCCAGGAGAAGTGCCACAAAACAGCATTATCTTAAATTCTGCCCAAGGCCTAAAGGGAAGTGTGTAATTTTCAAACATAATTGTATGAAGTATTTGTCCTTGGAGTCATACCTAAGAGTTCAAAATTATATTTAGCTGAGCAATTTTAAATTGATTTTTATTTTGGTCTTGCTAATCAATGAACAATGAAGTCTGTGTATGTCATCACCATATTGCTGCATAAAAATATTTGCTCACTCTGAGCTATTGCTTTTCTTCCCTTCCTGAGTGCTGAAATGTGCTTAACTTGGTGCTACTTTATGATTTCATGTAGGTACCTTCTGTTTCACTCTTTTTGATAGAAATAATCTCTCCTTGGATAGAAAATGAAATTCACATGTGCTGTAAATCAAGTCAAAGATGTGAAGAGATCTCTAAATTTCTGCAAGGTTGTTTCCACTTTCCTTCCTAATACCCTTAATGGGTATTAAAGCTTGATAATTGCAAAAACCTGCTTCAAAAGCAGCTCTCTGGAGGTTTCTTCAGATGCAGAATTCTTTGTATTGCCATCAAGCAAACTTAGCTTCCTCCCTTCTTCATGCTATCCAGTTTCCTTTCCTGATACAGGTTTGTATAATTGCTGGGACAAATTATTGCTTGTTTTACTAAATCCTACTGTGAACATTGGTTTTATATTTTAATGCTGAAGCAGGAAATGGTAACGTTTTCCCGATGGTAAATTGTTTTGAGTGGATGGAACTGTTCTGTGTCTGGTCATGGTTTGTTCTACTTATTACCCAGCTTGTCAGATCATCCTGTGTAAAACATCTGGTTTATTTCTAAAATACTACAGAAAAATTTACGTTGTTTCATATTTAGGTTCAGAGTGTTTTAAGAGCTAGGTCTAAGTTTCAGCTTCAGGCTATTGGATCAACATTTTCATGGCTTATAGGAGATGAGGGAAATAAATTTGCTTAAAGGTAGTGGGTTTTCTTCTTAATTTTTTTAATTTAAATTCTTACTTGAGGAAGATATTGAGATGAGCATAGGTGTCTAAAGCCATTTTAAACTCTGGAATATCATCTCTGGCTTCCTGCAACTTTAAAATGGCCCATATTTTCCTGTGTTTTGTGTTTTATCTGCAGTCAAAGGTTTTTGATATGTTGACCAAACTAGTGTTTGGATGCCTAAATTACTTGGGAAAAAAGCCCCAAACCCAAGGTAACTGGAAGAAATATTAATGCTTGAACCTGACAATCAAAATGTAGTTTGTAATGGTCACAGTTGTAGAAATTAATTGCTGGAAACTTTGGTGTGGTATAATCCCAACTAGCAACAAAACACCACACAGCTCACTACCCCAGGTGGGATAAGAATTGGAATTAGCAAACAAACCAAAGCAAGGAATTAACTCACTGTTTCCCATGGGTAGGCAGGTGTTCATCCATCCCCAGGACAGCCAGGGTCTGTTACACACAACAGTGACTTGGGAAGGCAAAACATCATCACTCCAAATGTCCCCACTTCCCTTTTCTGTCCCCAGCTTTATATGCTGATCATGATGCCATGTGGTATCCCCTGGGTCAGCTGGGGTCAGCTGTCCTGGCTGTGTCCCCTCCCAGCTCCTTGTGCCTCCCCAGCCTCCTCGTTGATGGGGTGAGGAGCAGAAATGGCCTTGGCTCTGGGTAAGCTCTGCTCAACACTGACAGAAACATCCCTGTGTTATCAACACATCCCAAACACAGCCCTATACTAGCCACTGTGAGGAAAATGAGCCCTATCCCAGCCAAAACCAGCATGAACATAAACCTTTTAATATGAATTTCTGTTTTTTAATTAACTATATGCCTAATTAAAAAATGCTTCACCTTGGAATAGAGTTAAGATTTATTTACTGTCAGTGTTACAGATGTCTAAATAATTCTGAATTGAGTTATAATTTGACTTGAACCTGTACATATGCCTGGTGAGGCTGTGGGTTGTCAAGAGATGGGTAAAATTGTTGTTTTCATTCTTGTTTTCTTGCTCTCTTTCTCCCCAAAACATGCCAAAACAGGGAAGGGGATGGGGGTGTCTACAGCAAGATAGACTTAGGGTGGAATTGAGTTTGAAGAAGTTGATTATACCAGGGTATGTTGTTATATCACTTTTGTGAAAAGAACTATTAGAAGTGGAATGAACTACACACAGACATGATTAAAAAAAGTAGTAGTGTTGCATTTGGAGAGAACTGTGGTTGCTATGAGGATGCAGGCAGGCTTCAATTTGAAATAGTCTTTGTAGGTTGGTTGTAAAAATGGTTATTATTAGGAGAGCGGGTGAGGTCCTCTGTTGTAGGTAGTTAGATGAAATACTATCTCCTGCTGAGGTTCTGTTGTTGAGTTTCTGAGAAACATTTTGTAAACTACACTTGGTTTTGCAGATGATGGATAATTTACCAGGTAGAAAGTTGTCAAATTTTAAAGAAGTTTTTAAAGGGTCTGTATTTTTGCGTTCATTATTCAGAGGGACTTTTTGTCCTTTTTGGGAAGCTGGAGGAAGTCCAGATTCAAGCTCCACATGTCCCAAAAATCCACTAGAAGTTCAGTCCTCAAGATCCCAGGGTAGCTCTTTTGGAGAGCCTGCCATTGTGTGACATGTTAGCAAGCACTGGGAACGTTGCCCTTCAGTTCTATATGTGACTCTTTGTAGTGTCTGCTTTTATTTCTTCCTGTCTTGCTTAAAATAGAAACAACTTTAAATCTTATTTAAATATGCAAATTCACTGCATTTGTTGTCAGTATGGAAGAAGGTTAACATAGTGGAAGACATTAGACTTTTTCAGTTTTCTTAGACTGATTTTGCAGTCTTGGACTTCAATTATGTTTAGTAAATTTCAGTTCATAGAAAGTGTGCTTTTCTCCAGGACTTCTGTAAAAGTTTTAGTACTAGTAATATTGGCAAGAGAAAGTCAAACCCAAAACTGGTCAACAAGCAAGAGAAAAAAACAGAGGAAAGAAGATGAAAAAAGAATGAGTAATGTTGACAGGATTGTTCTTAAACTGTGTGAAAGACATCAATGCGTAGTGCAGAGGAGAGGAGCATGATTTTTTAAAGGGTTGAAGTAGAAGTGTATAATTCAAAATACTTAACATTCTGTCAAGTTACATAAACTGTAGTCCTGTTAAACTCATCTTTTCTTTGAAATACTAAAGGAGGTTGCTAAGGGGTGGGGGGGATGTCAAATGAAATGGCTGCAATGATGTTATGCAACACAGTTAATTTCGACCTACGCTCTGCTTCTCTGCAGAAGAAGTTGAAGAAGAGTCTGAAACTACAATTGAGGTTGATTTGACTGATAAACAGAAACATCAGTTGAAGCACAGAGAGCTTTTCCTTTCTCGCCAGTATGAGTCCCTACCAGCAACGCACATCAGGTAAGGAGTAGTAAATACAATTTCTCTGTGTGCTCTGCTGGGTGGATTGCCTGCCCATAGCCCGTCTGCTGGACTGCTACAGCCTTGCAGAAGGGTATCACTGATCTTAGATGAGTTGGGCCAGGTTATCCCATGAACTGCTTTGGAAGCACCTTTGTTTTTTCCTTCTGTTACTTGGTGTTTGAGCCTTAGAAGGGACAAGAGTCTCAGAGCTCTAGCTTGCCAGTTGATAGCATCAGTTGATAATTCAGTGGAAAGTCAGTCTGTTGCTGCTTTGGAAGGGCTAATTTTTTTTTTAGTTATTCTGCTGGCCAAAGGAAGCTTGACCATTTTGTCTGGCCTGGAGAACAACAGATGGGTTTGGAAAGGAGGCAGTGACTCATTGGTCAGATCTGCAGTTCAGGGCTGCGTGCACGTAAAATTAAAATTACCCCAACTTCACTAAATGTGAAGAAGTCATGACTGAGTTTGGCTAAATGTTGCAGAAGCATTTCAAGGATTGTTTTAAATTGCCTTTAATGCTAACATAGGAAGAGGCTTGCTAAAGCTCAAAGTGTTTGTCAACTTCTTTCTGTAAGTAACGTAGGTTCTCATGTCATCTTCTATTTAGCAGTCAGAAAAACTTTTTTTTGTGTTGGAATGAGGGGATGATGAATCTAGAAATGGAAAAGAAATAGCACAGTGTCGGGGGGAGTCTAATTTAGTGTGAAAAAAATGCATTCTTACATTGCATTCTTAAGGAGTTTTTATTTTCCTATTACATCTAGCTGCCCCAAGCTATTTCAGACCATAAGTCTAGAAGTTGCCAAAAAAAAAGGTACATATTATCCAACAGGAGAAGCACATTTTATGTGGATATTTATTTTCTCTCTTATTAACAAATCACAAAATCATGGAAACTATTCTGTGTTGGAATGGGCCCACAAGCATCACTGAGTCCAGCTCCTGGCCCTGCACAAGACACCCCAGGAGTCCCACCATGTGCCTGAGAGCATTGTCCAAACACTTCTAGAACCCTGTCAGGTTGGTGCTGTGAGCACTGCCCTGGGGAGCCTGCTGCAGTGCCCAGCCACCCTGTGGGTAAAAAGCCTTTTTCTAATATCCAACCCAAACCTCTCTTGACACAATTCAGGCCATTCCTTTGGGTCCTGTCACTGGGCACCACAGAGATGAGAGGTTGCTTATCTCTTTTGCTGACAACACAAAAACTGGAAGTTGGAAATTTTTGTATTAATTTCTTGTGCTTTATTCAGCTCCTTCTTTTGACTTTGAGAAAGTCATTTAACTGTCAATTTTCTGCTGCTCCAACTATAGCATGGAGATAATAATCCTGTGCAGTTTCTTTTACTTACTTTGACATTTAGATATTGAAATAAGGTATTCTCCTTGCCAAGGGAAGATTACATAGAAGAAGTATTGTAAATGTCTTCTCACCTCACAATTCAGGGAGCAAATACAATAGAGGTTCTCCAGTACATAGTTCACAAAGAAGGCAGAAAAACACGTGAATTCATAGTACATGCCACACAGCACAGCAGGCAAAAGCAGAGTGATGACTTGCATCTACTTTTCAGAACAGATGAATGTTGTAGGACTGTGCTGTCACGTGTTACTAAGACCTTTAGCAGACAAATTCTGGAACAAGTTTGATGTTTCAACATTTTGAAACTGCTTTTAAAAAGAAACAACAAGGCACATGTGCTGTAAGGTATTCCTGCTATTCTTTACTTAGATCTTTAACTTACTTGTGTTCACATTCTGTGGTTTTCCGTGGTTTTCTTAACTTTTAATAATTAGCTTGTCCTCTAAAGAGGATAGAAATATTGAGGAGGTGGCACTCCTCTAGCTTTCTTCCATGAGTACTCCAGAATACTCCAGGATGAAGATATCACAGCTTCTCTGGGTGTCTGTTTTGGTGTTTGATGTCTGTTACAGTGATTTTTTTTCCTTGTCATCTATTTGGGATTTTACTTATTGAAACTTTGTCCTATCACTGCTTCTCTGAAAGGAGCCTGGTGCCACCTTAGTTATTTTTTCATTAGCTAATTGAACAAAGCAGTTGAATTTCTCCTTTTAGTTGTCATACCTTAAGAGTGAACAAATCTAATTTAATATCAGCTGCAGATGTGTTGAAAATGTATTTTTTCCCAGGGTCAGCAACTGAGGGATACCCCCAGTAAGCAGCTGCCTGCTGGACTTTGTATCATTCACCACAGCCTTTCCAGTCTGGTGGTTTTTTCCAAGCTTGTCTCCTTGTCCAGTCCATACGTTTCCAATCTTCTTGAAGGACACTGGGACACTGCAGGCCTTGCTGAAGTCAGGTTCAGTGACATTCTCTGCTGTCACTTGTCTACCAAGTCAGTTGCCTCCATATAGGAAGCCAGGGGATATCTATGCAATCAAAGCCAGGGTAGCACCACGATGTTGGCCTTTGCTCTAAGCACTTAGAGTTTTAGCCCTTAGGAAAAACTGGATTTACAGGAGTAAATGGTACAATGGTATAGAGAGGAGATTGGATGTTGGAAATCAATTCTCACCAGAGTAATTACACAAAAACTCAACCCCTCTGGAAGGAAGAGGAGAAAGTTCAGGTTGATTTTAAGAGCATGGAGGAGATTTTTGACAGCTAAAGATCTTGACCTTTTCCCAACATCTTCAGCCAAGAAAATATCTGAGACTGACTGCATTTTTGTTGAAATTGAAGGTGTAAAAGAATTTTACCTAGAATGTTTTTATTTAGTTTTTACTTATAAGGTTTTACTGCTTTTGTTTTGTCTTTCTTCTTTTCTAAACTTTACCCTTTTAATGTTTTTCAAAGTGAATGGTAGAGGAAATTTACACCTCTTTCCCTCCAAAAAAACCCTATCACTAAGATTACTTTTGTTGTATTTCACAATTCCAAATACAGTGATGTCTCATTTATACACCTATTGCTGTTACTTCATAGTTGAACTCCAGAGTAACTACCTTGCAGTAATTTATTGGGTTAGATTTCTTTGATGGGCATGTCTAATTCTGGAGCTTTTTGATCTGCAGCTCTGGGTTTTGAATAATTCTGTTGTAACCTGTTTGCTTTGGTATTAGTGAAATACAGTTTCATTCTGATATTTTTATTTTGTTATGTATGCATTATTATGTAACTGTTTTGATATGTAATTTGTTTCTAGAAATGCTGGGATTTGTTTAGACTTCATCTTGTCTCCCCTTAAAATTAGATGTCACTCTGCCATTTCAGTAGCTTTATGGAGCAGCAAAAGTTTTGGCATAAAAAAAGCCTGGAGAGCCAGATTTAGAAAATAATTAGAAGTGGGTAGTGTAACAATTAAGTGTGGCAATGGTGCCTTGTGTACAGAGTTCTTGCAGTGGAATGTGTTTCAGAAGGTGGAATTACCTAGCTTGCTCTGGGGTCACGGTGTGTGGCACAGAACAAGCTCATGTGTCAGCCTGGGGTTCAAAGACAAGCCTTGTTACCTTCCTGCCTACTTGTCAAGTTACAAGTGAAATTGTTGCTCAGATGTGTGCAGTCAGTACCAGCCCTCCAGTGGATTATCTCCTTCCTTCCTTCCTAATCCCTGCACGATGCAGATGCAGTTTTGCCAGGCTCTGTAATCCCAGTGTCCTTGTCCTTGCCGGACTCCCTGTGCCACTCTCCTTCATTAATGTCACCCAGGGAGTGCCCCCAGGGTCGGTGCAGGTGGCTCCTGTGAGCAGTGCCATCCCAGAGAGGGGCTGAGCTGAGCCAGTGCTGGGTGCTTGGGCTCTCAGAGGTTTGAGCATTACCAAATACATCATTTAGGAAAGGTATGAAAAGTTACGGGGTGAAGAATGGTGAAAGGTGTCAGAAATTATCTGCCAGTGTTGCAAAATTCACCATAAAATTTAGCATGTGGTAAAAGTGGGTTCTTGTATAAAAATCTGCAAATGGTTATCTTGTTGGAGATGCATTGGGTTATGAGCTTTGAGCTTTAAAATTATTTTTCATTCTTAAGCACTGAAGTGTTAATACGTATTAAACAGTTTAGATTGTTGTAAAAGATGCTTTAGTATCTAAGTTCGTTTGTAATTGCTCTAAAGTTAAATATTTCTTATGAATTGTGTAGAAGAATTTATTTATATATCAAAGTTCATCTTACCATTTCAATATCTTGGCTTATTTCTTGTTTGCTTATTTGGTGTTCCTGACTTGAGGTTGGGAGGTTTTTATTGTAAGATGATGATGATGATTATATTTTAAGTGTTTGGAAAGTATACATAAGTCAGGCATTCTAAGATGTCATAATAAAAGCAGGTGTGAATCTTTTGGGCTGCTTTATACAGCAATAAAAACCTCTACCCCATTCAGGAAAAAAAACCCCAGAAATAATATTCTTTTTCTTGCATTTCAGTTTACATATGTAGGTTATCTGTACATTACATAGATGTTTGTCATAATGGGGTTTGTTCAAATAACTGCAGTAAATTTACACCCTAATGTTTAATGGGGAGTGTTTATTCAATGTGCAATTGCATAAACTAAGTGTTTTTTAGGTTTTTTAGAAGATTCTATTTGTTGCTTGGCATAAACAGCAAAGTCAAGTTTTCTGTACAGAAAAACTTTCTGAGCATTGATTCTGAAATATTCTTACATGTACCCTTTATTTTAAAAACTGACAAAACCACGAAAAGAGCCCTCAAAATTACCCTAAGATGGTCATGGCTTGGTACTACTTCTGTTCCAGCACAGAAAGGTCTTCATAAGCCTTTTAAAAATGGTGATTGCATAAGATAGTTTTATTAAAAGCTGATTAATAGGACTGGGGAGAACGTACCTGTGCATATGTGATGTTAAAGAGCATCCAAACAGTCAGATCATGAGAAGAGTTCTTCAATTTTTATTAAGCAATTTGTACTGTCTACATACTTTTAGATGTAAATGTACAAAAAAAGTGTACTTAAACTTCTAAAGTACCAGTCTGTAAGGATCTTGGTTTCCCTCTGATCATTAATGGAATTCAGAACACAGCGTTAATTTTTTTTTTCAGTTTGGTGTTTTGTAATTTTTATTTGTTTGTTTGGTGATGGTGTTTTTTTGGTGTTTTGGATGTTGTGTTTTTGGTTGTTAAATGGTACCCTTGCTCCTTGGATAGATTAAAGAAGCTTGGATTTGTACCACTTTGTAGACATAGAAGAAAAAGTAGCTTAAGAACATGCAGTTTATTAGAAGGTGTCATGCTTGCAAACTGTAACCTTAGATGTGTTAGAAATGACTCAGTTATTTGAAGTATCAATATTAGTGAGTCCTGATGAAATCATGAACAGCAAAAAAGAAAGTTGTGTGATAGAACTAAGGTGTAGAGAAAATTTTTTTTTCTGAATGTGGGATTCCTTAACTCAAAACACAACAAATGGTCTGAAGCTCAAGACAGATATGGCAGGTCATTTTATGGTGTTACTTCTTGAGACAGGGACCTTTATAATTTAGTGGTATTAATTCGGGATTTCTACTTCTGGAATTCCTGGCAAACTATAAGTTTCTGCAGACAGGGGGTGTGAGTATATATACAAACTCTAGCTACTTTTAAAAACCTTACTATGATCCTTATAAGCCTGATTATTTGCTGGCATAAATGGATAAGGAGTGAATTTGTTTTGCATAAGCATGTGCTTACTAATAATTTAGATTGTTAAGCAAGGTATTCTTCCCTTCTGGAATGAGTTTATTTGGAGCAAAAGGACTTTTGAAGCATGTCTGACTATTTTTTTCTTTTTTTCCTCTTCCAGTAATATTCAAATTATTCTTACCTGAATTAAAATGAAAATTCTGTTCAGGACACCATCCTGTTTTCATGTGTGGTCAATAGCCAGTACTAGTAACAGTGTAAGAAAAAGTGTATTTATCAGTGGAAAACTGTCACATAAATATCTGAACATCAGTACATATTTCTCTGTAGTTTTCTCTGTATAATTACAAAGTAGGAGCCTTCCTTAGGGTGCAGAACTTTTACTTTCTGTTGCTTGGAGTGGTGTGTGTTGCTTCTGAGCTGGGCAATTTGTAATAGATGTGATGATCTTAAAGGTGTTCTCCAACCTAAATGGTTTAATCAATGTATGGAAAATCATTCCTAACCAGCTTCCTGTGGTTTTGTTCAGTTCATGTGCATCACTGCTGCTGTGCTTAAAAGCAACAGTTCTTTTACTTTTTAGCATGAATTAATCCCTAGAGAAAAAATATCAATGACTCGAGTTTGCAACAATGCAGTTTCCAGTTTGCAGAAAGTGCATCTACAGTAATGCTTGTTTTGAGATATCAAAATATGTAGTTTTACTGTGGCCACATTGAGAAAATATTTAGCTTTTAATTACTTTTAAATCCATGTCAGTTGGGCACGATTGCTTCAGGAGACTGTCTGTAAATCTTACCAATTTGGAGTGCACAAAATTAGCACTCCAGCTCAAATTAAAAATTAAAACTCTGAAGTTTTTGACTAAAAGCCACATGCAGTATCAAAATCCTGGGCCATCCATCCATATGATCTATGCACGTGTTTAGATGCCAGGCATTTATGAGTTCATTTAGATATGCATAAATTATTTAGCTGTGCATTCTGCTTTTGATTTTATTTGATCAAGTGTGTGTTAATCAGATAATACCAAATTTATTGATTTATCTTTTGGCCACAGATACACAGTCCTGTATTCTTTAGAAGATTGGAATTACTTTGTCAGAGGCACAGATCCCAATAGTAGTCACCTATCAAATATTTTTTGGTTTTTGTTTGGGTTTTCCTCCTCATGTTTGAAATGACTGTAAATGGACAGAGACAGTCTGGAGCCAATTAATTAGAAATCAATACAATGCAGATTTTTTTGGTCAATTCTAGATATTGATTGAATATTTTGAAAGTCAGATTGTAGTTAGGGATCTATTACAGGTTTAAATCACAATGATGATTTTTTTTGTTTGTTTTTAGTGTCCTGCAATATCTTGCTCCCCAGTTGATCTCTTTGCAGTCTTGAGAACTTGAGATTTGCTATAAAGACATTGGTATGTGTCTGTCAGCACATTCTGTGCCCCTTAAATTGCACTTCAAAGTAAGATACACAAGTACTCTTAGTGCTGCCTGTGACTGGGGAATCAATTTCATATAATTAATAGAAGCTCGTTGGACCCCGCAGTTCCCACTCTGTGGTTTGGTGATCATCACTGCAGTGTAGGCTGCTTGTAAGGGATCAAGACTTGGCTCAAAGTGGGTGTTTGATTGGAAATCTTCAGAACACTTTCCTATTTAAGACAGTTCAGGGAAAAAAGTGTTGTTATTTCAGGTAGCTCTCTCCTCTTGAACTCAATATCTGTATCTTTTCCCCCTCTTTTCTCCCTTTATGCTGGATATGGGAAAGAGTACTCTGGCGTTCTAATCCTGCACCTGCTCCTTTCTATCCCTCTTCATTATGTACCTTCATTTGAGTTTAATCTCTGATTGCCATTGAAGTAAAAGCATATGTTAAATTCAAATCAGATGTTTCTCACCAGCATAATATTTCCTAATATTCTTTCCTGTTATTTTATTCTCAGACTGTCTAGCTAGTGACTCATGCTTCTGTGTTCCAAATGTCTACTGAGACACTAACATTTCTTGATGCAGATCATCAAGATACAATTGGTATATATCTGTACAAAATTATCCAACCTAATTCTGTTGTTTTCAGGAGGGCAATTGATAATTGTTATTTCTAAATCCCCGGGGCTGTGCCTGCACATGTGGTTTCCTTTCTTCAGCTTGTATCTGACTTAGCAATGCATATAAAATTTTATTGACTTGGTGGGAACCCAGAGCAATGAGTTCTGAGAGTTCTTGCACTGCCTCATTGTCACCCAGGCTACATCTACATTCCAACAGGAGATTTTGTTGGTGTGGTACTGAACCCATGAAGGTGCCTTTTCACATCTTATCATTCACACTAGTTAAAAGGCAGCAGGTATTTTGTTTCTTGTAATTTCTTTCTGTAAATTTTTTTTTTGCATACTTCCTCTTCCAAGAAATCTATATTTTAAAAAGTTAGCATCTTATGGGCTGTCTGACTCATCTGGTGAAAACATGAAGAAATAGCCTGCAAGAACAGCAGAACTGGAATTGTAGAGGCTTCCACTGGTAGATAAGTTAGGGCTGAAATGATGAGGCAGTTGCTGTTGATTTTGATTAATTTTGATAGTTTTAAAATATAAGTGTTTGCATCAGCTTTTTAAAATTTTCATAAAGATTTTAATCTATATTTTTGATTACTTTAAGAAAAAGCTCATTAAAGAACAATTCCCTAGACAGTGCAAACAAGAAGGCATTTCATTCTATCTTCTGGGCAATTTGGTATTTTGGTCTAGGTTGTTTAACCAGAATTTATTGAAACCTTTTGATAACATTGTCTGGTATAATAACCTTGGTACAACTTGTTTTCATGCTCCTTAAACTCTTGAGCTGGTTATCATCATCTTTTGCCTTCATTGTAGTAAGGGCAGTCTTGTCCTTTTCTCATCTAAATACTGATTGTTGTCACATTCTTGTCTGAAATAAGTTCCTACATGTTTTTCATTCCTCTATTGGGTTTCACTTATACATGACATGTTTTTATCTTTAGTTTTCAAGATCTCTTAGGTCTTACCTCAGCTTACTCTCTGAAATCTGCCCTTCAGGACTGGTGTGGTAACTGACATCTCACACAGGGTGTTGATTTTCATGAGCTCCATATTGACTTGTCCAAGACAGTCTGACTTTTGAGTGTCTCACAAAGCTGTCACTTATTTCTTAATATTTAATTCTCCTTTTCTTTGTTCTACAGTTATCAGCCTCCCACCCATCCCAGGAAAAATAGTTCCATAAAACAATTGTGGGGGGGAGGGGGAATAAATCCTTATGTTCCCTGCCATTAGACTTCTATCTACCATGATAACTGGTATTTCTTACCATTTCCTTATAGTTCTCATCATGTCTCTGTGTTGAGGTTTTGGCTGTAGATGGTTAGAGTTTTGGTTTTGGGACTGTATGGTCCTGGGTTTCTGTAGGGCTGTTGAAGAAATCCTTTCCTACAAAATCATTGAGGCACTTTGGAACTAAAATTTTGGGTTTTTTTTCTGGAGAGATGTGAGTCTTATTTCTGTATTGTAACAGAAGGGCTTCCCTGAGGTATGGAGGTAGGCTGTAGGTGTGGAAAAATAGCTTGTCAGGCATCCCTTAGCTGATGGGTGTAAATGATCAGAAATTGTCATGTCAACTCACTGGTGAAGTCACCTGGAACATACAAAAAAAAAAAAAAATTACAAGCAGACAAAAGCTTCTAACAAATGAGAGTGAAGGAAGGTGTAGCATGTGAAAAGAGCTTTCACATGATTAATGCTTTAAGGAAAAAAAGTTATGAGTTGTGGCTCTGATTACTAGTACAGGAGAAGAAATTGAATCCTAAGTGGTTTATATGATAGAAGCTGGCAATACCATGAGCAGATATTTATAGGTGGGTTTTATTGTCTCCTTTTACTGCAAGACCTCTAAATTACTTTTTGTTGCTGGCTGGTTTAATTATATAATAAGTTTTGTTGGCATTGTTGTCAGCTCAACGGAACAACTCTTTATTTGTGACCAGTTTAAATATGAAGTACATCTAAGAGCTGGAAGGATTCTGAAGGCACAACTTAATCTCATCAAAATCAAGTTTTAATGAAGACATAAAAGCTAACTTACTTTTTTGGTTCCTGTTATTTGTGCATTGCTGAGGTTGCTTAAACTTTCCCTCAACATTCCTCCAAGATAAATTTTGCCTAATTCTGTAGGAAGTAAATACCAATTTTCTGAATATTTTTAATTTAAGAAAAAGGTCAAAATCAGACATGTCATCTTAACATTGAGACCTTCTGTTGCTGTTAACCAATAATTCACCTCGATGATGCCAGTCAAGTCAAGAATGCTGCTTGTTGGAGGAATGCAGCTTAAATCAGAGAATCAGAGTTACATTAGAGGAGGAAGGTTTCATATGTGGGAAAAAAGTAGACAACTCTTTATTTATTTATTTATGTATTTTTTTTAAAACTGGGCAATTCTTTGTAATTTTTACCTAAGTTTAATGATGCATTTCAGGCAGGACATTGCAGCAGAACAATGAATGTGTGACATTGCATGCTACTAATCTAAATAATACTTAAAATGTAAAGACAGTAGGATTTCTGCAAGAAGAGAGTATAATTTTGTTTTGGTGTGTAACTGATTTTATAATCTGCTAAATTCAGCATAGACTCTCATTTGTTTTTGTAGGTAGCTAGCTCCCCCTTTCTTTTCTTTGTCTAGTTTGGAAGTGTCAGATTGTATGATGTTATATTTATTTTTTATCTGATATACCTCTATCTTTCACAATTATCTTAAATAATTTAGAAACATTATGGAATAAAGCTTCAGAATGCTGTAAGGAGTAAAATATTACTTTTAAATCCAGGGAAGCTATGGGTTCTCAGATACATCCCTTAAAAAACTAACTCCCAAGTTGTGTTGTAATGTGGAGTAACTTTTTCTCTAGGGTATTTGATTATTAGTATTGAAGAATGGGTTAAAAATGCAATGGTGGTTGGACAATATTAAGGGGCATATTATTGCAATTCAACATTCCCTTCAGTTCTTACCTTAGCATCCATGATTGAGGGGTGCTCATGCTGCAATGAGCTAGATGCTCAGTTCAGTCCAGCAGAGCTCTTGCAACTCTACAGAGAAGCTTTTCCTCTGATGGGAGAGGAGAGGAGGAATTATAAAAACAGTAGGCTTATGAATTTGGTGAAGATTCTAAATCACTTATGTTAAGTATTTCAGGTTTCTAGATTACAGAAATGGGTAACTGTAATATAGAGAATCAAGAGTAGAAAGACTTCTGTAATTTACCTGTTTTCAAACATGAGTTTTGTTGTTGTATTTTTATTTTAGTGTCTACTGTAGGTCTAGTGCTGTCTATGTGGAGACACAAGTCCATGCAAGAGGTCTTATATGCATACAAAATGTTACCTCTGTGTGACTCCAGCCATCAGATGGTTAAAGTATGAAGAAATCTAGCATCAAGTAGCAACTCACTCACTTAGAAGACATGCTGCAGGGACTAATCTTGTATCTCAATGAAATAAAATTAATTTTTTAGTGAATTGCCAATAAAAAATGAGGTTGGTCAGTAAAATACTTTTGCAATCACGATGACAGTGGAGCAGTGAATGCCTCTGTGGTAATTGAAGATAAATGAGGCCTGGGTGTAGTGGAGAGAGAGGGCACACTTGAGCTCTACTAAATAGAACCAGACTGGAAAGGTGAACTCCTGGTTAGCTTTTCACACTAAAAAAAAACCAATAAAATATTAAAATAAAGTTGGAAAACTGACTTCATACTACAACACAATTAATTTTTAGAAGTGAATGCTCTGGAATTATCAAGGCCAAAAGCTTAAAGAAAACCTTCAAAGCAGGACATGATGGGGTATCCAGAAGGTTTCCTACTTCTCTGCTGCAGGAGGATTTTCCTCAGCTGTTGTGTATTCTGGTCAGACTTTTCTTCCCCTTCTTCCCATTTTACTTGGCTGATGTGGTTCTCCTGCCAGGTATGACAATGAAGAAAAATTCAGGACAGTAATGTGTGACTTACCCCCCTTTCCCAGGATGTGCAGTGGCAATGAATAAGACATTAGCTGGGGATGTTCACTTAATGATCAGCCATTAGCAATTGGCTTCTAATGCCTCTGGTTGAGCTTAGAGTCAGAATAACTGGCAGAATAACTTTACAATACCCATTTTGGTGTTATCTTAAAATCAAGGAGGTCTCTGCAAACAAATACTCTTTCTCTATGTGTGTTCTGTCTGTTCCATGAGGGGAGATGGGAGATGGGCACATTTCCTGTAGCTGGGTGTATAAGGCCACAGGAACCTCCTGGCAAATACCAACTGAACTGAGTAAAACTTTAGTGCATGAAATACAAGGTGCTGTGTGTCAGGGGTAATAAATATACCTTCATATATATATACAAACATATATATATATATATAAAATGGTAGTTCAGTTGTAGATTATAATATAAAATGTGAGTTGCTAGCAAGGTGATTCAGCACACTTAATATTTTTCATCCACATCCATGGGTGCTTCTTTAAAATACCATTTGTTGAAAATAATTCTGCAGGTTACTTGCAGAGAAGTTGGAGAAAGAGAAATTTGAGGCAAGACAATGCTGGGGGAGATGGGATGAAAAGGGGAGGAAGGTGGTGGGGCCCAAGTCCCATTGCATTCACTACTTTGTTACAGTGGGCAGGTCTGTACCACTATTGGGCAACGAGAGTCTGCACAGAAGTGTGATCATCAGCATTTTAATGTGGGCATAGAAGAAAGTAATGGAATTCCATGATTCATTATTAAAAATGCTTCCATTCAAAAGAGAAAAGTGCTTTGTTTTACAGCCTTAAAAGGAAAGCCTTGTATTTCCAGTTTGGGTTATTTGTTTTCAAATTATACACTGAATTTACTGGAGATAAGTCACTTGGAGGTGATGTTGCTATAATCCAGGCCTTTTTGTTAATTGTGTGTTTATTTATTGTTTGCCATTGTACCTCTTCTCTTTTTTGCCTTTCCATTACTGAAATTATTTCCCAGTTTGATGGAATTCCAATGTATTTGAATGCTTGGATCAGTACTGCTCTTTTTTTTTTTGTTGCTTTTGTGTTAATTTTGGTATTATTAAAGTATGGCAATGTTCATTTTTATTTAATTTAATGTTTTTATACTTTTAGTGTGGAAATTTAAAGTATATCTAGATTGTTCTCTGGTAAGTAACTCTTTATTTGAAATCTGAACTTCTTACAGAGTAACTATTCTTTCTTGTGTTTGTGTAGGGGAAAATGCAGCGTTGCACTTCTGAATGAGACAGAATCTGTGCTGTCATACCTGGAGAAAGAGGTAATTGTGATTTCTCTTCAAGTAAATATTAGGATAACTTTATTTTTCTTTCTGTATTTTTACCAAATGGGCAAACAATACTTTGAAAATCATATATTGGATGATAGGTTAGAAAAATTATGTTGTTCACAACACTGATTTAAACAATATTATTGGATTAAAATTCAATTGACACACTTAAATTATAGGTTTGTTATGAATCTGTTTGTATTTAGAAAATAATTAATTTAAAGTAATTAATATGACATCTTACAGATGAGAATATAGAGATGTTTTCTTGTAGCAGATCCTGAAGGAGGAATTCACATGTTGCTTTATTTTCCTCCTTATTTTTCCCTTTTATTGTATGGAAAGTATCTCCTCATCTTCCTCTGGAAGTTACTTAGGATGCTTAGCTTTACCAGAAAAATTGAAAGATTGCCAAATACCTTTAAAATAAACATATTTTTCGTTTAATATAACATCAGGAAGGCAATGTTTTCTAACTGAAATTAGCATGTCTTTATTTTTAAATTTCTACACCAAACCACTGCTAACCAGTAAAAATATTTTTGAAAGCAGGACTTGGCCTTTACTTATGTGACTATACCACATTTGCCAGTGCTGTTTTAGTGCCTAAAGGATTTCCACAGACAGTGCTTTATTTTTTTTGAGTTTAATTTATGATGGAAAGATTAATTTATAATGGAAAGATTAATTTATAATGGTTGAGAAACTTATGAGTGCAAACTTGTTAAATTCAGTAAGCATTTAACATCAATTCTCTTCAAATCCATTGATTTATTTTTGTGTATGGATCTTTTCATTATTGCTCTGTTCTGAAGTCCTAACAATGAGAAGTCATAATTAGCCTTTTAAAAGCACTCATGAAACATCTGTATCATATAAAATCAAGATTTATGTAGCAAACCTGTGTTCTGTAAAGTATGCAAATTTCCAAATGGAAGGTGTTACAAATTTGCAAACCTAATTTTAAAAATTATTATGCTGTTGCAAATATGTCTCTTTTTTTTTTTTTTTTTAAGGATACTTTTTTTTATTCACTGGTGTATGATCCATCATTGAAAACACTTTTAGCAGACAAGGGAGAAATCAGAGTGGGGCCTAGATACCAAGCAGATGTGCCAGACATGCTTGTGGAAGGTAAATACTTGATCTCTGAGTAGTGAAAAAAATAAAAGTTCTCATATTGCATTATTGCTCATGCTGGCTTTCTGAACTTAGCTAATTCACAGAGGCAGACAAAGTAAGATGGTAGGTCTGAGGAAATCCATGAACACCAGTAGATCTTATGGAAAAAGAAAGGATACATGAGTAGCTGTTGAAAATATGTTCATTTCCAGTCTGTGCATAGGCATTTTATATTTGTTTATTTAATTATATGCTCTGCTTAGTTATTTAATATAGGCTGATTGAGAAAAGATGTTAAGGACCAACCCATTTGTAAAATATTGGTAGTAAAACAAGTGGAAAAGATATTTCTTCTTTCCCTTTTAAAACAAAAAATGCATAAAGAATTCAGGTCTTTGTGTCTTCTTATTTCAAAATATTGCCTTTTTTAAAGCATCTTGTCTATTTTGTAGCAGGGTTGAAACAACTCTTTCTAGCCTTAAGCTGGCATAGCTTAAAATCACTGCTGTTTTTTAAATGTTATTTTATTCATTTATAACCTAGCACAACTACCTATGCCTCTTTTGCTACATAAAACTATTTTTTTAAATAACATTTCATGTAAAATAATTATTTAATATTTGGATCATATTTAAGAAGCATGAGTAACTGTGTCTTGTCATGTTTACAACCGTATTTGCTAATTACATTTTAAAAAAAGAAAAATGTTTCTTTGGAAGTATCTAGATTTAGATACTGTTTTCAAGTCATGGTATTTATTCTTGAAAAAGAAAGGATTATGTGTGAACAGCATCACTTGCAGTAAGTCCGAGCAGTTTTGAATGCCCCAAATATGTTTATTTGTAACCTTAAATGTTGTATTTTCTATTCATCATGATCTACTTTTTTTTTTTTTTTTTCTGCTATACTTTTACTTGAACAAAACCCCCTATTATTTCTAATTTCCACAGACCTTATTTAATAAATGTATGGAACAAGAATAATTTGATTTATGGCAAGTGGCAGATTGTTTTACAATGAATGCTATTTAATAGATCACCTGCACTATTATTCTGACTTTTTGTTTAATAACCAGAAATAGAGTATAGGAAGTCACTTCAGGTTTGTTTATAAAATGTACAGACTTGTTTGAGAACAGGTTTATGAATAGATTATGATCCACTGCTATTCTTGCTGTAAAATGTACCTGCCATAGGGAAAAAAAAAATCCTGTAGATATTCATATGCTCAGGAGGAAGGCTTGCCAGAGGGCTCAGGTGAAAATGGCTGTCTCACTGTGTGTGAGGGGCAACTGGGAAGTTCTGATCTGATTCCCAAGTACTTGGTTGAGCTGTAGGGTTTTTAGGATAAGCTAAGGCTGTCTGCCAGGCTGGAAGTATTTTTCTACTGAATTCTTCTTACTTAAATTTCTAAAGACAGAGGTTAATTATGAAATAGTGAATATTAAATATAAAAGAAATTTTTTCCTGTTCAAGTTTTACTCATTTGATTTTTTTCCTAAAGTTAAAATCCATATTCATTTAAACTAAAGTTACCAAGTTCTTCTGGAGCTTAACATTTTGAGTGAAGTCCTTGGTTTAGTTGAAATGAGTAGATGATCTCTCTTGTACATCATGAAGATAGGATTTCACTGTGTGTTACTATCTTCTTTTCCTCACACCCCACTGACCCCCCAAAATGCAATAAATGGTGCAGTCTTGCTGCTTTCATAGCAAATGATAATCCATCAGGGTGGGAAGCACGAGGCTGCCCACAAACCAAGGATCTCTCGGTACGTGGAGCACTCCTCAGTTGGATTAACCTGCACCTATTTCAAGTGGCTGCTGGAAAAAAGAGCTCGGTTTTGGGAGGATAAAAATATCTAAATTATGGTAGTTTGACTGATTTTTTTCTAAATGTTTCCATAGCCCTCTGACCTCCAAGGAAAAACAAAAGATGATTCAGCTGTTGTTGTGTCTTTATGTAAGCTGACAGCCTGGAAGTTAATCCATTCACTGTCAAGGCTTTTCTTTCATAAAACAAATCTAAACAGTGTTTAAGATTAATAGATTAGTAAAGTTATATTTGGAAAGGATGGGATTCTGAAAAGATTTTTTGTCTTCATGTACATTTTTCAGCCTGTAATGTTAAAAGTGGCTAGTGATCTGGATCTCCAAATTTTTATGCTCTAATGGGTAACTCTTTAAAAGTGTAGAGCTGTCACCTGAAGTTAAAAGAGAGAATTTAGGCAACATCTTGTCAGTTCAGAAAAATCAGAGTTTATATAATCTAATAATAGTATTATTAGATGATATCAAATAAAAAGCATTCCTGAATTTGTTCACACATAAAACTTGTTTAGTAATCTAAAGAAATAATACATTTCTGAAGGTGGTTGGTAGGCATATTTTATATTTACAGAAAATCCCCCAAACAAACAAACAAAAATATAAACAAATCAAAGATTTGCACATACCATCAGTTGTTTTATTTTCAAAGTTACTGGCATATCAATCCAATCCAAATGACTAAAACCAGTTCAGATTAGCTTTCAGAAGGCCAGTCACAACATGAAATTGATTTGTTGTAAATACAGTGATGAATTCTAGCAGATTAAAAATTCAAATTGCTTGCACTTTCTCCATACTGTGATAACTTATACTATGGAGATTTTGTTTTGATTTTTTTTTTTTTTGTGCATATTGGACAACCATGTGTGATTTTTGAAGAATAGATTTTTTTCCTTGCATTGAAATTGCCATTTTTGCATCCTTGAGTAAAACATACTACAAACCCAGGTGATTAGGTCCAACTTTGGATAATGCAGCATACCTGCTTCTCCCTGCCCCACAGGTGTATTGGATAATTTTAGATTGCTCTTTAGTTTTTGAAACAAAAAGAGCATCTACTTACAAAAGACTAAAAGGTTTATTAAAATCAAGATGCTTGATAAAGTCTTCCAGATTCAACTGTCTGTTTTTCCACTTTAGGATATGTTGAATCATAAATCCTTTACACAATTGCAGTAAACAAATGTAAACAAAGTTTAAATTTGGTTGAAAATGCGTCAGCCTTGTAAATCCATTCCACTTTTGTTTGTAATGGTGTAGCTAAATCACTCAGATCACACATTTAGTGAAGACTGTAACTTTGGAGAAAGACCAGAGCAGATTTCTTTCCAGTCTCTTCCGACTTTTGTTGACACCATTCTTGGGAGTAAAACTTGGGAGTAAAAGTTGTCAGATTTGAATGATTTTATGGTTGTGTGAAGTCTTTCGTCCCCCCAGTGCCAAGTGTTACAGTCTGTCTATAGTTTGAAGATTTTTAGAGTCTTTTTAGTTGCTTTAAATATGCTGATAGAGAGGAGACTGTTCTGCAGCATTGACTGAAATTCTGGCTAGCAGGATACTGGAGAATCTCCTTGCTTTGTTTTAACAACACATTCTCCAGTGGCTTATTCCATGGATGTAGCAGCTTGTTTCCACATCTGTTCCCAGCACGGGGTAACATTCCTCTCCTCTGTGCAGAGCAAGAATAAAACGGTTTATCTCTGAGAATCAAACATGAATTTGGGCAAGGAGTGTCTTGTTTCCGTGGAGCAGCCCTACTTCTCGGTACAAGAGCAAGTGATGGCCAGAAGCTGCTGTGTGGTGCACTCACCTATAGTATTTGATCAACAATTTGTAAAATCTGTGACTAGTAACTTCAATAAACGAAGCTAAAAGCCCTAAAAAGGCAAGAACAAAACCCTATACAGTGTTGGTTTAGGCAAGTCATTATTTTTATTATTGTTACTTGCTTACAAGGCATACTTTTATAATTGTTCTGAATATGATCAAATTGTTGTCACCTTCAACTAGCAGATTTTATTTAGTCATGTTTTGTGTACTAGGAGATTGTACCCAGGTAAACTAGTTTAGATTCTTGGTAGACTTTTATATAACATTGATTCTTACTTGTCTCACAGCTTTAAAATCCAAATGTTTTTAAAATTTAAGTGTCTCATGCAGTGGAATAACTGATGCAGTGACAGGTTGTTTTACATGGTTGGCTAAAAAAGCACAGAATGAGAGAGAAAAAGTGCTAGCATGGCATTAGGGATATAGTTTATAAAGTAGGATAAAAGAATGGGAGAGATGGGAAATCTTTTTGGTCTGTAGGAGTTCTTCTAATGCATTGTTTTTCCTGACACGTGCCTGTGCTGCTCTTTCTGCCTCATGCATGCCATCATAGGCCTAACTGCAGCTGTCACACAGTTTAAATGCATTTGCACAAGATAAAATGCATGACAGCTTAGCTAAACAAACACAATTGAAGTCGTGTTGCAAATAAGGAAGCCAATTGTTTACAGTAACCTCGTTGGCCAAATCAGTAATTTCTTAAGTAATGCTTACTTTCATTCATTCATGGTGTTGTGAATCAAGTGGAAAGGCTGCAACCAAGTCAAAAAAAGGTCTTCTGTCTGTCAAATCTCTATTAAAACTTCCAAAGCAAAGGATATTTTCTAAACAACTCAAACAAAAAATTTCATCATGACTGCATTATAGGCATGATATGTAAGACTAGTGAAACTGTCTGCAGTAATTCTCTGGCAAAAAAAAATCCCAACCAAGCAATTGTATTTTTGAAAAAATTATTACAATTTGGCATAACAGTTTTCTATGTTTTTTTTAAAAAAGTAATTTATCAAAATAAGTTTTCTGATGTTGCATTTGATTTTGTATACCAGGATGTGGTAGAACAGTGTGGTGCTAGGCAATGTAAGATGTTTAAGTGTTGAAAGCAGGATTTTCAAAAAACCAGCCCAGCAGTGTGAGGAAGGACCATGCTGAATCAGACCATCAGCTGTTTATCCCTGCAGGAAATCTTCACTTGGGGTTTGCTAGTTTCCTTAAAAATTGTTTAAACCTATTGGAAATCCAGCAGACTGTCACCCTGAGCTTCCTCATGAACCTCTATGATCCTTTTTCAGTACTTCAGGATTTTTCTTTATGAAAAGCCTGTTGACCACTGTGTCTTGGTTGCAATTTTGATTAATTTGGCTAGCATGGCTGTGAGCCTTGACTGTGCTTAGTTGCCCACATTTTTTCTTTAGCTCACATTCCCTCCTTCACACCCTAGGTATAACACAGCTTGGTTTGAGCTCATGGATCTCGATTAGTAGATGTTGTATTCCTGAGATCCTGTGGAAATCTGGAGAGGATTGTTATCCAAACTCAAGTAGCTCATTAGTGTTTATAGTATAATTGATCTCTAACCTCACCTATAGATGCATCTTTTTAAGGTGCATCTTTTAGATCTCTCATTATGCATGTGAACCTCTCTACTTCTGTCCAGTCATCACAAATGCAGAAAATTAATTTGATTTCTCTTCCAACAATTAATTTGAATTTCTCTTATTTGCTTCCTTTTTAAATGGATGACATTGTCAATGTCTTGGACTCTTTATAGACCTTTTGACTCTATTGATGGTCTGAGAAGACTTTAATCATTTTAATGCCTTCTGAAATTTGGACAATATTGTAGCAAATAGGAGGATAAAAGAAAAGTGACAAGAAAAAAATTAGCCCCACATCTAGTAACGTGTCTCAATGACAAGGACAGTTTTTTCCCTCTGTGATGTGAGATGTCCCTAATTTTTTTTCTAGCTGAAGTGAAAATTACAGAGTATGAAAGTACCCTCTCTCATATCTTTCATAAGTGTAGGAAATTTATTTGGGACTGAAGGGGCTGAGAGGAGCAGCTCTGTGGGACAGCCCTGCCCTGCAGGGAGGGGATGTCAGCCAGCACTGGGGTCTCGTGTCCCCCTGGGCAGCATCCCCAGCCAGCCATGTGCACACTTATCTGAGTAGGAAAAGTGAATATTTTAAAAAGTTTTTTTTAATGATAGTGTGAGATTTAGTTAACTAAACAGATTATTTAACTATCTTTTTTTTTTTGTTTTGAGTTTGGTTATATTTTTTGTAATTGTTTTGTGTCGATCCACCACTAAATGTGAATTTTAATTTTTTAAATTTTGTTAAGGTTGGGATTAAATGTGTGAGATGGTATTTTTGTTTGGACTTAGATGTTTATTAGTTTTTATTTATATTATAGTCTTAAAAGTTATGAGTTCTGTACTATTCTATGAATAAATTCTAAAACGGAATTGTATTTCTCTTTTCATAATGTTTTTAAGGATAAATTGTTTAATTAAGAAGATATACTTAAATTATTTTTATTTTTAACTTAAAACTATTTGTGACTTGTAATGTGGATTTTTTTATTTAATTATACAATACTTTTTATTTAATTATACAATACTACTTAAACTCATGAAAAAGAAGGGGTGAAGAAGAAGGTAAAAAAGGATTAGCTTCTGCATTAAAACTTCAATCTTGTTTTATATATATTACTATATCTTAAATCTTTAAATGGAGCCCTGCCAGAGAGGGACATGGGATGAGGGATGCAGGAAGGGTTAGCTTGATGTGGGAAATGGGATTTCAGTGTCTGTGCAGAGGGAGGTGGCAGGAGCCAAGAGGCAGGGCATTGACAAGGATGATGTGGAATGATTCGATTTAAAGGTTTATCAGGAGAACTGGCTCTGCTAGTCCTGATTGAGTGCCCAGTGCCGGGCTGCCTGCGAGTTCCTGCTGTAATAGCCTGCAGGGGTGATCTTACACTCACATGCTAATAGTCCTGTTCCCAAGCCATGCTGCTTATCTCTTGCGTCTGGGTTTGAATGGAGACCTTAGGGAATTATTTATGGAGCGGGGATCCCACACAGCTGGGTTATCTCTGGCCATTTAAAACAATACAAAGAGTGTGGAGTG
The DNA here is from genome assembly GCF_022539315.1 of Serinus canaria. Lineage (NCBI taxonomy): Eukaryota > Metazoa > Chordata > Aves > Passeriformes > Fringillidae > Serinus > Serinus canaria. Next base: position 24,455,358 of record NC_066316.1, read on the forward strand.
GGCAAAGGGGAGGAGTACCCCCTGCTGAGACACAGAGAAGAGGAATTAGACTCTCTGGAATGGAGGAAGAAGCTCCCTGTAGCAAAGATGTTCTGTTCAAAGCATTTTTTTTCTTCTAGTAAATAAAATTGCAAACTAAATGCTGGAATCCCTCTTGCACACCTGAAAATACCCAATGAGTGCCTGGAAATACTACTGGCTAATAGTACTTGTGCAGCTGATTTCATCTTTGAAGCCAAGGCATTTTAGAATTAATGCAGTTCAATTAATTGAGTGCTTAATAGGAAGAAGGGACAAATTTAAGCTGCAAATTTTGGATGATGTACAGAGAAACTTAAAAGTTTTTAAAATGCTTCTGTTTCAAAAAAGAATAAATTAATTCCTTTAAGGGTGGTTTCTAAAGTTTTCACTGTTTTTGTGCTTTTTACCAAATAAGAGTATGTTGTTTTTAATAGACCAGACATACCAAAGGGAAACTATTAAACTCAAAGCTCAAACCTTTCAATGTTTAGGAATATGGAAATCTCAGGATTTTCAGTTTAAGCATGATTACAAGTAAAGAGGCAGATGAGAAACTCATTTACAATCTGTTTGGATTTTTAATATAATGAAAGTTCAGGGTTGCTTAGATTTGGTGTATTGTGTTTTCCGGTTCTATAAATGCTCCCCATATAACTAAATTTTTTTTTCTTGTATTTAATTGATAAAAATATACCTTAGAATAGTGAAACTCAACTGTAATCTCGTGGGGAGGTGTTCTGTTACATCGTGGTACATGATTCTTCCATTTATTATCTGAACCACTGCTGAATTTAAAAGTCCCTCATACAGCCAGAGATCTGCAGCAGTCATTTGAATGGTGCATCTGATTCTCTTGTTAGTGTTGATGTAGTTGCAATGCTTTAATGTTGTTGTGAGAAGATAATAATCAATCCTTTTTTTAAAAAAAGTCAATATGAAATATTTTTAGAAAGTTCTTTATTCAAATATTTCAGTTAAAAATTGGACAGCCAGATACTCTGAGGGCAGACTGATGTGTGTTTGTGAGGAATATCTGACAGGATAAACAGATTTTGTGTCCTATTGAGTTCCAAAAAATTTGGTTTGTAATTTGTTCTAAGTGATCACTTTTTTGATAGTTGCTGGATATTAACTGGACACATTAATACAGTAAGTAGTTCTTCTAAAAATAAAATTCAGAAAATATTGCCTTTTTATTCCTGAGTTCAGTGTTTCACAAATATTATCTGTCTAACCTTTTGTATCTAACTGGCTTTAAAAAATCATGAGGCCTCATAATTTTGAGGCCATGTCAGTGTTCCCTTTGTGAGTGAAACAAAGTGTTGTTACAAGATTAAGGAAGTGGAATTAGAGTGAACCCAGCTGCTTAGGTGTGATCAAAGGAAGAGTTGCTTTTCTTGTGCATTCACAGAAGGTGACAACAGCAGCACCTTTAGGCTCTTCCATCAGTAGCATGTGAGGGAAAGGTTTTTGTGGAAGAAGCTGTCAACCATAAAGTTATTTTTGGGTGAGGTTGAGGAACTAGTGAGTCTACTGGCTTGCATACCTCCCTTGTTCAACATACAGCAAATTGGGAGTTCACAGTCAGTGTCTAAAACCAGGGTTCTTTTCAATTCAAGATAACTTTATGGGATCCACAGAGCAGAAAGCAAAGCTTGAAGTCTGGAATAAAAAAATACCTTTAGAGGCAAATACAAAAGGAGATGGTTATGCCTAACTCAGGTTTGCTTCTAGATGCCTAGGAACCTTGTAGAAATTGATTTCACCAAGTTCTGTGTGAAATGCATTGAATTTTTATATTTGACTGAAAATCTGGTAAATCAGCAGCAAAATAAATGATAATTTCAAAATATTGGTTAGAATCTTTGTTCAACTATAAGATGATGGCTTTCTATTTCAATGCATTTTCAGAAGGAATGCACAGAACAAAAGATAAAACAAGTAGATTTAGGAGTTTCTATTTGTGGAAGCTGCAGTAGAATACCAAACAGAACAGGTGTGATGGTGCTAACCCAGTAAGACTCACCTTTATTGTCAGAACAGGAAAAAAAAAAAGGTGCTGAGGCTTATTCATCTCAGCTGAAAATGGATATTTAAAATTGATCAGATATTTAGATGAGATGAATCTCAACAAACAATAAAATTCCTTGTTAAATATGCTCAAATATATTTTGTTCTCAAATGGGCTTTCTGTTGGTTGCACTTTTAACTTTGGGTTAACATGATTTTTTTTTCTATAGTACCTTCTAAAAGTAGGAGCTGTTTCTTGGGGGTTAGCCAATTTAAACGTGGTAGTCTCTTGTCAGATTTGAAGTTTTTTTTTTTTTAAGCTCATACAGTAAATTTTGCACAATTAACTGTCAAATGCTTGATTATCACAATCAGTAAAATACACTTTACAATGTTGTTCATGTCAAATTTTAATAGGATTATAATATCCTTTACATCACATTTGTCAATCTCACTTCTAAAGAGCTGAGTTATTGATTTTTGTGCTGTACAATTAAAAGCACGTTGATATAATTTTATCAGTTTTATTAGAAATTAAACAAAACACATGCAAACGACCTCTTGATTCCTGTTTTCAGGAAGGAATTTGCTTCAGCCTGATCATGCATTTGCAAGGAAAATCTGTAGTTTAGGGCTGCAGCCACATGTACTACAAAACCTCAGCTGGGTATTTAAAGCTTTGTATAAACCATAGTGTTTTATGAAGTGTTTTCAGTGATGTTATTTAAAAATACTTATTGCCTTCTGGTCCAATTTGTTGAGGTATTAAGTGCATGTATAATTTTGAACAAACAGATCAAATGTGCTGATGGAAATTTCTGAGCTTCAGTTCTCAGGTGATTCACAACTCCTATGTTAGCAGTCAAGGGTAAGATAGAAGAGTTGGAAATTGTGCTGTTTATCAATTAGATTTTACAGAAGCTGCTCAAAAGTTGAGATGAGTTCTGTGGGTTGTCCTGTTTGGGATAGTTGAAGTGGGTTTTTTCTGGTATTGTTTGGTTTCTTGTTCATTGATTGCTCTGAATTGTAAAAGCAGGTCTGCCTTTCTCAACTTTGATTTATGCCTGAGGTCAGCCGAGTTTTTGGTCTTTGTTAAAGAAGAGCCATGATGCTCTGCTGTCTTTAGCTCCTTGAGGAGGCTTAGGCTGCTGTTATTAGTGTTCTGTTTGTCATGAAGCTCCTCTTTCTCTACAGCTTGAAGGAAATGGTTAAAGTGGCCCTGTGGCTGCAGTGCAGTAGGAATGGTTGTGCTGCCTGTTGGTGTGGCAGGTTGGGCATGATTGCTGTCAGAAAGATTTTGGTGCTAATAATAGCTGTAGAGCCTTGGCTGTGATTGTTCAAATCCTAAATGAGTTCTGCCAGGTAGTCAGCCTTATGAAGGGTACAGTTATTTATTGTGGGCTGTGTATGTGCTTATTATCCCCATGGGCACTCCAATCACTTTTGAAGCAGCAACATCTTAGTGTTTAATTGACTTTGCTGGTATTTTCTACCCCAGTAACTTCACCTAAAAGGACTCACTGTAAGTTCAGATGTTTGTTTCTTTGCTGTTTTACTGCAAGTCTGATTTTTCTTCTAAGTTTATTCTGTAGAAGATGAAAAAACAAATAGCAGATGCAGATGAAATGTGGTTTTTTACATTTTAATAAGTCAAAATACATTTCATCCTAAACAAAAAGTTCTTGTCTAAATTGTTTGCTTATGTTTATTCTCACAAAATGTTTTTTTTCTCTCTTTAGAATGCTTAAGTAACAGGGAATTTGCGTATTTTTAATATTAGGGTTTCTTAAAAAAAAAGCACAACCCAAAACTGCAGGACTGATTTAGTTTTAATTTAGTCTGGGTTTTGGTATGGGTGTTTTTTGTTTGTTTTTGTTTGTTTTGTTTGGTGGGATTTTTTGTTGATTTGTTTTTTTTTTTTTATTTTGAGAATAAATGTCTGCATTATAGTATCCCTTTTTCAAAGGCAAGTATTTCAAATACTATTAATATTCATATGTAGTATTCTACTGTTCTTTTATTTACACTCAGAATCATTTTCACCATGCTTTCCTGAAAACTCTGTTGCCTCATCTGTTGTTATTTCAGGAATTTCAGCAAAGCTGAAAACTGTTCTCTAGGATTTTGAGAAAGAGGCAGCCTCATTTGTTCCTTCCTTCCAGCACTGGGCATTTCCATAAACCAGCCATCCTTGGTGCTGCATTATGTAGAAGTTGGTCACTAATGTGTGTTTGCAGCTCAGTTTATTCTGAGCTCAAGTGCAATTTTTTCTGTTAATTTCTAGGAATTTAGAACATGAGGAATTTTAGCTCTGAGCATTTTGTGAGTGCTTGTCTTTTGATCATCAGTGATTAAATTATAAGTACTGTAAGGCTGAACTCTGAGAAAGCTTTAAGGTCATAGGAGGCAGTTCTATTTCAAAAGGGATTTTTCAAGTGCAGAATGATGAAATGTTTTTATACATTCAAGCTCTAGAGGATAAGTGGTGGCTGGACTATGCATGTTTTATTGGCTTTAAAAATGCCCAGTAGCAGTTTAAATGCTTATAGACAAGTAACAGGCCTTTGTCACATGATATCCTTCATTTATAGTCTCTGTGCATAGCCTGCTTTTCATTTCTACTCCTTATACATGTCTTACATTCATAAATTTTTACCATGAGATTTGTGTAAACATAGGACTCCTTACCTGAATAATTGAAATCTGAATATACTTTTGTCAGGCAAGCTAAGGCAGAGGAGAGATTGGTTTGAAATTGAAAGGTAAACAAATAATTTTTCTTTTGCCTGCACTTATCATCTAAGCTTTCTCATGTTATTTTGATCAGAGAAGTTATTTGCACATAACTGCATTATATTTTTTGAAGAGTTAAGTGTAAATTCTTGAACTTCTGAATTTTTTCTATCTGTACTGGTCAGAATTTCTAATGATAAAAAAATTAAATAAAAATGAGTAATGAGAATTTTATGCAGGATGAATATGCTGACTCCTTTAGTGAGGAAATAATGTTACTTTTCATCCAAGGAGAAAGCTCAGGTTTTGCATTAGATAGACAGGCTTAATGTCTGGACCTTTGTTCATATAAAGTACAGGAAAATTCAATGTGATTCTATTTTTCTCCTCTGCAAGTTAGAGAAGATGTTTGCAGACTGTCTAAATAGCAGCATGAGAATGTGATTCATGAGCAGAAACGTCGTTTTCACTGATTTGTTGCCTATTTTTACAAGAATGGTACACAAACAGCACATGAAACTATATTCCAAAAACCATTTAGGATTGCCTGCAGGTAGTATACTCCCAAAGAGTTATGGCAACAACCTGCTAAATGCTTGATCTGCCAAATCCATATTTCAGAGAAAAAAATTTCGTTGTGTTGCATACTAAACTCATCTAGGGGAGGATAACAACCAACAAGCCCCTCTCTCTTCCTCATCCTTGCAATGTTAGCTCAGAGACATTCCTGTTCCACCAGCACAAAACTGAACCCCAGGGGTGAAGACACTGGGCTGACTTCTCATGCTTGTGCTGAGCGTTAAGAACACGAGCCTTTACAAAAGCATTCGTGTTTATCTGCTTAGCTGCCTGCTGAGTCTGAGGAACTGACACCCATCAAAACTGGCTGGTTTCAGGAGGGTGCATGAATAAATGAATTTGCTTACTAGGAGGAATTCTGTGGTTGAAACTCTTGGTCTGGTGTCCAATTCTGTCCATGGATAGATCTACTGCCTTACTGTGACCAAAACCCCACAGCTAGAGATTTCCTGTCCCATGGAATTAAGGATCCAGCAGCTGGCACCTCTGTTTTCCTGAAAGCTGGACTCATTTAGCACTCTGAGCACTGCAGGTGTTCAGTTTGCATGTTTGAATTGAACTCACAGCTGAATTACTTTTTCAGAAGGAGAATAAAAAGTTTTTTTGAAAAATAGTGCAAATCATGCAAAATTCAGAAATAAAACTTTATACATCAGAGGTGTCTTTAAAATTAGATACCTCATCAACTGTTTTTCATTAAAAATTAAATTTGTATTGTTTCATTGTCAACAATTTTTAAAATAAAACCTAACTTATAGATTCATATTTCAGTTTCTTAATTATATATCGTATTGCAGTATTGTTATGTTTAAATTCAAAGAATTTCACTCTAAGAAGCTGTTTGAAAGTTATTTTCTTTAATTGGATACCAGAAGAAGAGAGAATCATGCTGAATCTGATGTACTGGTTATCTTTGGGGTATTTATTTGCAAGGAGTAAAATCTAAAAGACTAGGTAGATCTTTAATTTCTTGTACCTCATTTTAAATACAATTGGTTTGCTTTTGTTTTGTAAATTTTTTCTTCCTTTTTTTTAGAGTGGCACATCATGCTTTCATTTGTGACTAACTGAAATACAAGACTTCTAAACTTTTTTTAAAAGAAAAATCCTACTTTTTACTAGAAGAAAAGTAAGATGATAAATAAGGAATTGAATGATTGATGAAGCGTAAACCAGATGTATTTCTGACCATCTACTAATGTGTTCCAATAAAATTAGTCATCAGGGTTAGACAGGCTGTAATAAAATGGTAAGCAGTGACTAGAATAAGTTGGATATACTGGTATGTTATATCAGTTATTAAAAAAATTGCCTTCTCAGTACTTCTGAGAAGCTGTAATTGATATGCTGCAGGTGGAAAGGGAGGGTGACACCTTTAAAACTGAACTTCTCAGATGCACTGGGAATGGTGAAAGTAAAACTCCCCCATTCCTTTGTGAGCTGGGTTTTGCCATATAACAAATTAATGCTATGACAACTTTATCATCAGTTCAGTTTGAATGTCTTATACTTTGGTGTCAAATTCAACAATGTGTAAGATAAATGTTGATCTGCCAACAGAGAAATTGCATCTGAAAGTGGTTTGCTAAGTTAAAAATCCTATGGGATGTGGTACAGGCATGATCAGCTAAGGACTGACAGCTCAAGTAAAACACAGAGGGTTGTTTATCTTATGTGATCCTCCTATACTAAAGCTTTCAGCACAGGCAAAGGAAGTCAACAAAATACTTATTCCTGAAATGAACTTTTTAAGGTTTTTACAGCACTGCTTGACTGCCTCCATGGTTTGGTCTGTTTAAGTTACTTTCCCTGTTTGAGTGATTATATCCTGTCATGTAGGTGGAAAATCAGGAATTACATGGCTGTTTAAAGTGCAGCTTGGCAGACTCCACCCATTTTCTGGAAACCTCTATCTACCATTGTTGCAGTGATATTTAATATTGCAATTATTATATGTGTTTAGATTATTTTGATATAGATATTCCGTTGCTTGTCTCCTATTTATGTCTACTGCCATTACAAAATGCTGCTTGGCAATATTTGAGATTCACCTTTATCAAGAGTTCCAACACTTTATAGTAGCAATTGTGTAATTTTCTCAAATTGAAGTATGATCTGTAGTATTGCAATTTTTTAATTCTTTTTGCAAACTTGATTCAAAATACTTGTTTTGTTTGAATACTGGTGCTATGTTTGTATGATGTTTTCTCTTTGTGAGAAATATAATCTACCAGAGTAATGTTTGATCCCCAGACTGTCCTGAAATGGTTAACTAACATTAAAGGTATTTAAAAACTAAATATTTAAACAGATTGAAATGAAGTGCTCAGAGAATATTTATAAAATGTAGAACATCACCCACAATGTATCTGTCACAGATGGAAGAAATGAATGTATTGACAGGTGTGCAATCGATAGAATAAGTTTATAGATCTAAAATCCTTTCCAAGATGCCAGAAATTAACAGTTTGTCTTCAGTATTGGATGTGAATTAGCTTGAACAGAAGCTGAAGTCCCATTAGACAGCCAATGCTTTATTGCCTGTGTATTGGAAGAAGGTAATTTACTGGGTTTTTCTGAGAATGTGACTGTGAAATTTGTTCCTGAAACATTAGCCAGACAGCATGGTACAGTTCTAACTTGTGTGTTTGGTAGGGATAAATATATACCACATGTTAATTTCTTTCCAGAATCAATGTGCTAGAAGTCATCATATATGATGGGATTTCAGAAGAGCCAGTGCTTGGTTTGCAGTCTGCTTCCAGTCTCTTAAGTGTACAGGTTATTTCATGTCTTGATGATCCTGTGCATGTTTAGACTGGCTGTTTTCATTAAGCCATAAGAAATAGCACAGACTGAAGTGATCTTCTGTGTGATCAGAGAGGGATCTACACAGCCTAGATTTTCAAAGGGAGTGGAATGGCTGGATCTGACCACAGGTTTTCATTCTTGCAGTAGGTTGTAAAAGTCACTGGCTACCAGCTAAACACAAGTGGTTTCACATGTTGGCTGAGGGAGGAACACTCCTATTCTAACACAGCAGGGAAAGACACTGATTCTGACTTGACTGATGTCATCTCTGGTGGCCACAAATGTGTTGGCTACGTCCCACAGGAAAATCTCCTCGTACTGGTAGCATAGGTGGTGCTTCCTCCATCAGCCTCTGAAATGTTTCTCATTTTACAGGAGGAGCTAGTGGTGTAGTAGGCAAGACAAGATCAAGTCTTTCTTGTGAATGTGAATCCTTGTACCAAATTCACACTTCACTGTTGTTCCATGCAGTACAAATCATATTCTTGTAACAATGTATATAGGGCAAAATGAGGTTTGGAAAGCATCCCCACTGTTTCAGCCATGTGCATGTACACAAATTGTTTTGTTCACATAAATGAAGTTGGGAGATGATGATACACTATATAGTAACTTCCTTGTTTTTAGCAGTACAGATAATGTATTGGCTGAAGAGGTTAAAAAATGCTTAAATACAGTAGACAGCATTTTTGCATAATGATTTATTTTTTCGGGGCAAAGAATACAAATTGGATTGAATTTAATTGCTTAAGTTGATTAAGTGTAAAATTAAATTTAGTATGGCTGAAGTGCAACAGTAACTTTGATATACTAGACGAGCAATTTAAAGAAGCCACTGGTTGGTTACTTAGGGTATGGTTTCAACTTTATAATAACATTTTATTAAGGTTCATTGGTATTTCACCTCCTAAGAATGTCTCCTTAAATTGAAATGCTGATGTTAAGGGAAGGTATTTATTTTGGTGATGCTGCATTATGGAATTTAACTGGATAACTGCTGATAATTGTTAATTGTATGTGTGTGTGTGTGTGTATGTTTAAAAATGTACAATGTCTCTTTTAAACATCGTGCAAGAACTACACAAAGGAAAAACATTGTGAATAATGAGTGTTTTGTCCCATCTACCTTTTGACAGGAGAATTAGATGACAGAGAACAGGCAAAGCTGGAAGTAAAAGTATGGGATCCAGATAGCCCCCTTACTGACCGTCAGATTGACCAGTTTTTAGTTGTAGCACGGTAAGATTAAAATCCTCTCGTAAAAAATCCTTTTCCTTTTTCTACTGACTATTCTTTCCCCTATATCGTGTTGCTCATCCTGTTTGCCATTTTGTGAGCCCTTCTCTTTCCCACAGTCAGCTAAAAGAGAAAATCAGACCATGAACCTTCATATATTTATTGAAGCTACCAGTACAGGACGCAGAAAAAGAAAGTGATTTTTGGAATAATGATACACTCCCTGTATTTCAGGTTATAGAAATTTGATACTTTAAATGTAGATATCTGTTTGCTTTCCCCTCAGAGTAAATTATTTCAGTGCTAATAATAATAATAATACAGTCTTGTGTTTTACAGTACTTGGAATTTCATAGTGTAAAACAGAGGTTAAGAGTAGAAATAAAGATAATGTTAACAAATTAAATGGGTGTAGAACTTGCCACTTATGCATGTAAGCTGAATATTTATTTTGGATGAATATTGAAATAAAGTTTTGAAGTCATGTATTTCATTAGCGAAAAAAATCAAGTCAGCTCAATTTTATAAATTAACATGATTATGCAGATTTATGAAGACAATATCAAAGTGCTTTGAATTAATAAATACCTTTGGAATTTATGTATCTACTTTAAAAAAAAAACTTGCTAAATTTGTAGGTTTCTTACTGAAGGACAATTTTACATTCATAGGATACAGCAGGTTTTGCCTTTCCTCTAATTCACAGTTACAAAGGTACTGTTCTAATGAGAACAGAGAACACAGTTCACATACAGATTTTATCCTGAAAAAAATCCATCTCCTCTCTTTTCTGTAATCTGCTTGCTGGGTGCAATCTCAAATCTTTTTAGGCAAATAATCTTTTACATGGGTTCTAGTTTTTGGGATTTTTTTCTCTCTCCCTTTTGAAAAAAAAATTCTGGAAAAAAAAAGAAAAAAAAAAGTTGCTCTATATTTTCTGCCTTATGTGTATAGTGATATGGGATGCTGATTTACTCATTTACAGTTCATGTGCTGATTCACTTGATTTTTTTCCTTACTCTTCCACTTGGAGTGTTGTATCCTTCCTATAAAGTAGTAAAATTTTTTTAACCTGCCTTTGTTGAATTTTCAAGTGAGACAGAGGGGTTTAGGTGTTAACAGGTGTTCAGAGAGTTACAGGGTCTGGTAGATGTTCCACAGAAACCAAGAATCTGAACTACTTTTTCACCAGCAATATAATACCTGGAGATGTATGGCCAGTTTATTATGGTGTGCCCTAAAGAAACATCTGGATGAAGACTGGGAATTTTGGAAGAGTGCATTCATTACTTTAAAACTCCTCTACTCGCTGTTTCTCAGCCACTCTGGGGAGCTGAAGTAGTATTCTGTGGAGCCAAAAATGTTCCCAGAGGAATGTAGCAGTAAGAAGCCTGCTGGGAAGTGACAGAGAATAGTTAAATACATAAAGAAGAATATCCTTCTCTCCTCCTGTTGTTTAAGACATCCTTTGCAATGCTGTGCCCTGACCAAGACTGCATTTTAAAGTCGATACATTTCTGTAAAGATGGTTTCTGTTATAGTGGATCATGGCTGATTAATTGTTGCTATCCAAGGTCTTGGGGTACATGGATATCACAAGAGCAGTACCTGGTCTGTAATCAGGTATTACTCAGGTGCAGCTTTGTGGGTGTTCTTGCACAGAACTCCATTCATCTTTAGAAGTTGCTTTTCAACTGACAGAAATGGTTTTCCAAGCTCCTGTATACTTGTATTCACAGGATGCTCTAAGTGGCTTCTGAGACAGATTTTTTATGAATTTCTGGAGAACCAGTTCTGTGATGATTTGGTGGCAGCTTTCAATTCAGGGTGTTGTGTGGTTACAGGATTTATACTGGGCCATTATGCAGGACCATTAAAAGCTGCTTGAGAGACAGTGGAGAGCTGGTATGATGTGGTGAACAGGGCTTACAGACACCTCTGCTAACTGCTAGCCTCAGCCTAACTGTGGTTCACTTGCATTGGCTGTGCCTGCTGGATTTCCAGTTGGAACAATCTTTCTCTGGTTATGTTTAGTTCTGCAAATTTGAAAATACAACAAGAATAATTTTTTCTTAGGTACCTTCCCAGGTGTAGTTTTTGTTAAGTATGTGAATGCTATTGTGCTTGACATTTTAGAAGCATTTTCAAGTGATCCTTTTTAGATGCTGATTCAAAGGAATTGAGTATTTCTTCTCATTTTTTCCCAAGTCTGATCTGGTTGAAAGAAGAGTTGCTTTTGTCCTTAATTGCTATAGCTTTTTCAATCTCACAGGCAGCTTTGTTGTTTTTTCAGAAAGTGTTTAAATATTGTTTTTATTTGTATTGCCCATTTACAAGTATATTTATATTTTACCTTGGACATGTAGCTTTCCCAGTCTTACAGGGTTTGTTTACTGCCTCAGGAATGAGAGGCCTTTTTCTCAAGGTTTATATGCCTGGTCAGTCTGGGCTTCTCACTAAGCTCTACTATTTAATATTTTCCTGGGTAGAAAGGAAGAATATGCCTATCCTGTGCAGAAATTAGAGGTAACAGTGCCCAAAAAATGGTGGAGATTTGGAAAAAAAGTGGAAGGATCCACAAACTTGGCCTCCCCAAGTAGTCTTTCCTGACACACAAATCTTGGAAATACCTTATTGCTGTTACTGAAACATAATTTAGGTAAAGACTCTTGCTTGAACTAGCAAAAGCATCTGTTAGGAGAAGCTTGAGGCCTCAGACTAATGTATTCTGGGTTTGAGTTGGCTTTTGGGTAATGTTTGTGCTGTGACAATGAAAAGTCCAACAGCATTTTCTACTGCATTCGAATGAGATACAGCTGCACCCACCAGTTTGCCTTCTGTGCTGTGCATTGGCCATGTGCTGTGTCTGCCAGCTTCAAAGGACAGGAGTTTGAGGAGCTGAAACAGCCATTTAGATCTGCTCACATTAGCAAATGGTTTAGTATAGCAAAAATGGGTGTGTAGAATTGAAACATTTGGTGCTGAGGGCCTAGTGTCCCCACTGCACATTTTGAGAAGATTTTTTTTAGTCATAACTCTAATCAAGTCCCGTGGACTAAATATCTGTGAGTGTGTGGAACTTCTAATAGGAACCCAGTTGGTATGCCATGAGATAAATTTTTGTTGTTGGTTAAAATGAAGTAGATAAAAACACTGGGTACAGTGTTCCTAATTTGAGCTCTGTTTCCTCCAGTCATCAGTCTCTTATGATTTCTGATATACAAGGAGTACTTCATTTCATTTCATTGCCAGATCTTCTGTTCTTTTTCTAATTCTGTCCCAAGCTGCACAGTATTAGGAAATAGGAGCATTCCTATTGTCTATGTAACATAATAGTCTTGTCTTTTTTTGGGTTTTCAGAGTAAAAAAAAAGTCCTTCCCAGTCTCAAATGCAATAGGAGGTGTGGGCTCTGGTCTGGACAGATGCTGAGAGCTGAAGAAATGACCCTTTTTTTTTTTTTTTTTCTTTTTTAAAATTGTCTTTCTGTCTGCTAATTTGGTCTACAATTCATTGCATGATACATTTTTGGTACATTCTGGTTCCATTTATATGCTTTATGATTCAGTGAAACCATTAAGAATGTTGTTCTTTTATTCTGCTTCATCTTCCTACATTACCAACACAGTCTTCTGGAAGGAATAAATTTCTAAATGAAGGCATTTAACAGACATTTGTGGTCCCAGCTTATTCCCAACTAAACCAGAGTTTTGAAATCTAATTAAAATAGCCTTGAAGCATTGCATCTCTACCTTAAAATTTTGTACTTTGATTTCTATGGCATTAAAATAGCATTACATACCTCTACCTGACATATTTCTCTTCATTTGAATGCCTGCTTATTTTTTGATGTAAACCACAGAAGAATGGAAAATTACTTGTTAGTCATGTTAAATTAGAGCGTGATCCTTCCTGTGTTGTTCCCACTTTTCCATTTGCTCTAGGACATTGATTATATTCATTTTCTGTTGGCCACTATGTTATAAGTGCTCATTTTATGTTGGTGTATTTGGAGATGCTCTATAATTGTTATAATAATTTATCTTACAGTGGGGAAGGGAACATAATGCAGCTTCAACTGGCAAGGTGTCTTTCATTACACAGAGGAAAATAATGCATTCATTAAGTGAGAACCATGAGTAAAAACATTTACAGGTGTGATCAAAAAGTAGTGCTCTGTTCTAGTGAAATAACTCGTTGTAGTCAGTGGCAGTAGGCCAGATTCCCAAAGCTCATAAATGAAAATAAATACATAAAAGATATTGGTTTTCAGTCTTGAGTGTTACAATGCTTCTGGTTTCTCTTGAGGTGCTGAGAAGTAAAAGGAATTGAAGTTCATTAAAGAGGTAATTAAATTTAATGGCAGAATTGCAACATAAAATTATGCAGCAAAAATGGTGAAAAATCTTGATGCCAGTGCTGTGCTCACAAAACTGGATGTTTGCTAGCAAGGTGAATTACAGCATCTAATGGTAGGCAGATGGCTTGGCAGTAAAAAGGAAAAATATGTTCACATCAAGTTTACCAGGCATATCAAAAATTCTGTGTTTCTGCCTGACTGTCATGCCTGGCTAGTATATCTTTATTCCTTTGTGTATTTTGTATTACTGCACTTCTTGACCCAAATTCACTTGAAAAAAACTAATTTAGACTTGGAGCTGAATTTATTTTTGTAGTTTTTTTTTTTTTTTTCATGACCTTTGATCTATTTCAGTATAAAGAATAAATTTCCATAGCAGACTTTTCCTAGACCTGCTTTTAGGGGGTTGTACATCTCCTCCTCTGTGACTGTGAAATTGCAGGATGGCATTGAGATGATGCCTTAAATAACATCCTGTGAATTAAACTACTTTTATCTATTGGATTCTGTTTCTGGTGAATAAGAAAGATTTCACATATGTTTCATTTCTATTCACATAGCAATGAAATGTAGGGTTGTACCATACATCTATATATCATGCCATGCTCACTCTAACTTTGAGAGTCTTTCAGCAAAAGCATAGTGGCAGGTGATTTTCATGTTTATCATGCCATCTCCTTTTGTGCTGTAAATACCTGAAGTGATTATAATGAAGCATAGCACTGTACAGGTAGTTGCTTAGAAATGCAAAGAAAACACCTTTTTTTTTAACAGCATCATTTTACTTTGAATATATTCTGCAGGTCAGACTTTGCAGAACTGAGTAGTAAAAATCTCATGTGTATTTTCAGTTTTCACTTACTGTTTTGTTGCTTGCATGTGTCGTCACTTAAAACGTTTTTTTTTCCTTCTATCCAATATTTTAAGTATCACAATATTCTCTTAAAGAGTACTCAGATATTAATTTGTTGGTTTTTACATTCAGGCCAGTCTAAGATGTTATTTTTAAGGACTGTTTCCAATTTAGTATGAAGAGGAACAGTGGAGTAAAGACAAGGAATACAAAAGATTTCCTTTCTCTATATGTAGAAAACCACCAAAGGTCACTTAATTGTTTTCCTCAACAATATTAGCTCAGAGGTGAGGCAAAGCTCTCACTCATGAGTTTGCAAGAATCTGTGGAGAATTGTGGATTTGCAGATTTGTGTATGCACAGATGGGGACAGTTTTGAAATAAACATCCTCAGATTGATAAGGATGTATGTCTCAGCTGGATTTTCAAGAATACAAGGTAGAAGGAAATTGAGAGTTACTTGCCTGCATCCAGAACTTTCTGGATCTGATTTGATGCTGGACTGCTGTTGCTATTGGAAGAAGCAGAGGTTTTTTTATCCTGGTGTAGAATTGCAGTGGTTCCAGATTTTCTTTGATAAATAATAGCCCTTTTCAGCACCAGTTACTGATGAGCCACCACATCTTTGGAAGCTTGTTAGGACAGTCTCTTATGTTTGCTGCCTCTTAATTTCTTTGACAACTACTATTTAATCTTACGCAAAAATTCGAGCAATTTCCATTAAAGCCTTAGACTTGAGCTATAAGTAATTTGGAGCAATGTATTTTCTGTGTTCAAAAGCTAATCTGAAAATTTGCCTATATGTAGGGCACAAAGGCATGGCAAATGCAGTGATCTCTCAAGTGTTTTGGACATAGACCTTGTTGAGTTTTGCTGAATTTGTGGATTTATTCCATAATCTCAGATCCTGGCACTAGACTATATCCATTTGTTTTGCTCGTATGGTTGTCATCTGCAATCTGTTATAAATCTTCTTGGTTCTGCTCTTTAAGATAATTAAGCCATGGAAAACCAAATTAAAGTAACACTGGATCATTTAAGGGTCTAACCCCTTAAGGCTCTTACAGCCGCTTGCTGATGCAGGCTGTGCAGAGAGTGATCTCCCTGCTGATAATCCCAACTGTTTGTCTTGTCTATCTCTCTGCCACCTGTGTAAATCACTGTCTGTGGGACTTTTGGCTTTAGTTTATTTTGGAAAATGTGGGCAGTGTTGGTTTCTGTTTGAAGTTCAAGTATTTTAATTACACATTGAATAATTCATAAGTAGCTTGCTGAGCACTGTTTTTGGGTTGTCAGTTTATTATTGTTATTATTGAATTAAATATAATTTCAGTTAACTATTTACAATTATTCTTTGAATTGTACAAGCTTAACAAGATATTAATATTGAAAGTTTGTTAAGAAAAGTGAGTGGTTAGGGTGTGACTATTTAGCTTGTGTTGGCTTAATACTGAGTTTTATTTTAGGAGGTGAAAACAATGCTGTGTCTTCTGGAAATGGCATTGTTTAGTTATTTATTTTGTTCCTTTTCTAAAACAATTGAATGGTAAAATTAGAAAAAAATCATGCAAGGAAAAGTGACAAATGTAGATGTTGGCCTTTGCATCAATGTATACCTCATATCTGTATTTTTAATTGAAAAACATAACAAATAAGGTATTTTAGTGATTTCTAAAATTAATATTGAATTTGGATGTGAATTGCATCACTAGATTATATAAAACACTGTATATCACTATTTAGTTTTGAACCTAGTTACTGTTTAACAGCCAATTGCTCTAGAATTTCTACACTTAGTTGGAAATTCACCATTTTTCACAAGTTTCTATGGAAAGGAGAACTAGAAGTTAGTTTGATTTCAGGAGAGCCACAGACATGCAAACACCTCACACCTCCAGACCCCCCAGTTTGTGTCCTGTGCCATCCCCACCCCCTGTCACTGTTGACACCCCAACTGGTGCACTTGCCTGCATTTTTTAATGTAGTATTTATTTGTTTTGTTCTTATTATTATCATATTTCTTCTGTCTGATGCTGTATTTATTATTTTATTTGTATTGTTTTCATGATTTTATTTTGTCTTTGCGTGTTTTATTTATTATTAATTTGTTTTGCACTCACGTACTCCAAAATCCCACACAGCACTCTTCTGACAGTTGCAATCCTCTATCAGTACAGCTCTGGAAGCAATGTCCATTGATGCACCAGTTCTTACCTCTCTATCACTTATTCAGAATTATTTTTATTATTAATAATAATATAATAAGTATATTTTTATTTATATTGTCTCTTAATTTTGACTTTACATTCTGAGCAACAAAATACTATTGGTCTCTGAAGTCAGCATCAAAAGTTTGATCTGCCAGAGAGTGACTGTGACAATGTTTTTTTGTAGTGTTCGTAGCATACTTGGACTTTATTTTAGAAATATGGTCAAAAGAAAATCATTTTAATTATGCAGAAGGAAGATAAGAAGGTAGCAGGAGAAGGAAAATGCAGTCATGCTAGATTCACTGGTTTGAGCTGTAGGGACAGAAGGATCACAGGAAAGACTGCTTAGCTACGGCTCTTATCAATGCCAACACGTTGAAAGGGGCTGACAGACTATTAGGAAATGTGTTCATAACAGAGCTTTATTCTTGGGAGTGATTTGTCTACAAATACTGTTTTATGTACTGCCAAACTTTGAGCGGGGGGGAAAAAAAAGAAAATAGAAAATGTGTGTGTGTGTTCTTGTCTCATATTTGCCATCCCCACAAAGAGGGAGCAAAGGTTGTGGAAAAACATTGGAATATCCCTTATTTATTCCACTGCCTTTAGAAAAGCAGTTAATATCAGGGTCTGAATCACTGCTGTTAAATTTTAACTTGTAAGACTGCAGCAGCAAGTACTGAAACATGAATTCAGTAATAAATTTTTTGAGATTCAAGATTAAATTGTGGTAGCATACTTTACTATCTGTTTCTCCATGATCATCTATAACTTCAGTGAGTTAAAGTCTTGGTGCACTTTGCTTTACTGTTGAATATCAGATTTATAGGATACAGCAAAGTATGTTTATTTGTCAGTGACATTCACCACTGGTATAATTCTGCACTTGTAAGTTGTGTGGGGTGTAATTGCTGAGTGAGGCTTGAGTCCCTATGCCAGAGGATTGCACTGTGTTACATCTGTAACTGGGTCTTTGCATTTGGAAGGGCTTATGACATAACTGCAATAAATGGGTTTTTTTCTGAATGCACCTCAAGAGTCATTATACAAATCCAGGTACTGGAGAAACATCTGATCTGTTTATTGATAATGTTTTGTGTCACTGCATCTTTGCTCATTTCCTGTATGATAGACTGGGCCCAGTCAAATTCTCTGTGCACTTTTTCCTTCACTGTGCATGATACATAGATGTACTTCCAGGAAATATTTACCACTCTCCAAGAAATTCAGTTTAGAACAGTCTAAATATAATAGATGCCATGTGCAATTCATCAACAAAAGTGGAAAAGAAAGTAAAGTTTTGGAAAAAATATTTCCATTTCAATAATGGAATGCTTTAATTAAGTAGATTGAGAGATCCATTTATTTCATTATTGCTTGAAGCCTGTGACACTACCAGGAATTTTGGGAGTGCCTTAGACAAAGCTAATATGCTTTTTTTGGCTCACTGCCATGAAAGGTAGAAGATGGGAGTAGAAGACATGTACCACTAAAGTGAAGAAAATGTTTTTAATTTCCTCACGGGGACATAGTGAACCCACTTTTTAATCTGAATTTTAATTTTTAATCACTATTATAGCATTGGAATTTTAGAAATAATAGTCCTGATTGTAAACCTCAAACTATGGAGAACCTTTGACTTCATAATTAATTGAAAATTCTATACATTAAGAGGTTGGTACATGAGAATTCTCTGTGTCTTTTGTTTCTGAGCTGCTGTTCTTATATGTATGTTGTTATTTTTGGGGGCAGAAGGTCAGAGTTTTTGCTGCAGTGTTTAGTGATTTGTCTTTATCAAGTTTTTCTTTGTTAGCAAAGATCTAAAAACTTAACAGTATGTGCCTTCCATGTGGAAAAGGACACTTTTATAGACATGGCACAGTCTGACAGTTGAGATGCCATCTTTCAGTGTATTCACTGTTGCTCCTGCTCCTCTGTTGCAGTGCGGTTGGCACGTTTGCTCGAGCCTTGGACTGCAGCAGTTCTGTCAGGCAACCCAGTTTACACATGAGTGCAGCTGCTGCTTCCCGAGACATCACTCTGGTAGGTGGCTTCTTAAACATCCTACAACTTGTATCTCCATGAATTCAACAGTTTCTGGTGCTCCAAAGTCCCCATTTTGTACCTGTTGTCTTTAGATACCTGCAAGCAAGATGTGTGTGTGTGTGTGTCTGTGTTAGAAAATCCTGTGTGTTTTCCTTAAGCTTCTCAGTGCTGCCCTTGTAATCACTCTGTGCAACACTTGGCATTATTAGCTGTGGATCACCCACAGCAGAATGGATAATACACATTGTATAGGGATTCATTTGGGGCAGTGTCATTTATGTGGTAATCAAGCTGACTGAAAATTGTGTGGATAATACTTTGTACTTAATGGATGTATATGTCATCATATTTTCTAAAGGATCAGCAATCTGACTTTGCAAGCATATTTTTTAAGAACATTTCAATTAGCATATTTCTGCTATGTTTCCTTAGTATGCCGTTCACTGTTAATGTAAGCACCTGCATCTTTTAGAGAAAGTGAAATATATATTCACAGAAAAATATATTCAAAAAAGATTGCAGGTTTGTTTCTGTATAATCGTACTAGCTGAGATGAGAAGGTGTGCTGCAGTAAATAAAGTATGTCAGGAGCACTATGTGAGACCAAAAATATTACTGTTTCAGTGAATCAAGTTTGACTTAGATTACCAAAAAAAATCAACTGTTGTTTTATTATTTTAGACTTTTTGTACCTAAACACCATCACATGGTTTAGGCTTAGGAAGACCTACTATTTACCAGATGCTAGAGTATTAGAATTAGAGGAATCTCAATAAAACTAACAGAATAGTTCAAAATAGCTAAAGCACTGCCTTATAAAGTGAATAGAGAGCCCCTAGAATTCAGTTGCACAAAATTTTGTGGGAATGGGCAGTCCCAGCAGGTTAAAAATGGTTAGAAAAATTATGTAGCCATATAGGCCATAAATTAGTACTGAGGAGAATAGGGAAAGGTGTAGCTCCTAAATGTCCTTGTTCTGAAGCTTTGTAGAAGCTGGTCAATGACATGGGAATTGACTAAAGGCTGTGATTAGACTTACCTGAATATTTTAGCTAATATTCCTTGGTGCTACTGTTAGAGATACAGTGCTTAGTTAAATGGGTGGTTGGTCTGATTCAGTGGGACAATTCTTATATTTCAGGTAAAATATCTTTTTTATTAAGATGAGAAAAATATATTTTTTTTAAAGTACACTTTTGGAGTGTACTTAAAAGCTATTGAACAGGAAACTGATTTAGTCTGGGCTATGGCAGCATCATGAAGGCAGGGGCAAAATGTAATGTTTTCAGTAATGCTCAAAATGAATTTTCTGTTTCACAGTTGCTAATATGACTTTTACCAGCACAATTCTGCTCACATTAAATACTTCATTTTGTTCATCAAAATAGTTCTTAACATTTTTCATTTTATTAATATTTTGTTGGATTAAGAATTTCTAATAAATTTTACATATTGCAAATCCCTTCTTTATTTGCATCCTGTATTCAGTATTTAATAGAGTGGATTTATCCTTATGGCAATTTCTCTTTTGAAAGTACAAGTTCAGTGCTGCTAATAAAGGGGTACTTTGTTTGAGTGCCATGTTAATGTTTCTCCATTGCAAATGATCCATTAAGTTCCATTACACTTAATGAAAGGCATATCTTATAATGAGGCATCAAAGGAGCCACCCTAGGCTTAATTATTGTGTCTGTCTCTTCTCATTTTCCTACCCCCTCAGCTTTTTAAAACCCTCCATTTTTAGCTTTTTAGCAACGTACTTCCTTCTAAATTAAGAAAAGACATATTTGTCATTATAATAGTTACTTTTTCAGACATTTCCATGTTAATTGGGAGCATATTTTCAGCATCAGTTAAAGTTAGTAGAGACATTTGCAAAACTTGTGATGTATCTCATTTATACTTTGCATACAGGTGCATAACAATAAGAAAATGATACCATCTATCTTGTTAGTGCAAGGCAGGTAACCCTTGCACCTGAGGTGATATTAATGGGATTTGTGCATGCCACACCTGTGGCTTTCCAGTATTCCTAATTAAGTTTTAATCCTATTTAGTTTTAATCAGAGATAACTGTAAACAGACAGATTAAAAAAACAAAAACAAAAAAAAACCCAAAAAAAACCAACAAAAAAGACCCAATAAAAACCAGAAACAGATGATGAATGTAGATAAATCCAGGGCTGATCTACACATTTCTTGCAGATGAATAACAACTGAGAGGCTTCTTTCAGGCTCCTTTATTTTGAAAACATAGGGAAGGTAATGAGACAAGATAGGAAACCCCCTGCTTTTAGAAAACCCTACAGAAGACGTGAAACAATGTGTGTTCACCTTCTTAGATGATAAGGTGTGAAGGTGCTTCTCTTACAGTGGTAAAGAATTGTGAGACAACCAACTAAAACTTGCATTTCTGGCCTTCTCAAAGGCAGTGTTTTATTTCATAATGAAAATTGATCTCTGAGAAGAGAAAGAGACTTGGAAGACCTTCTGTTTCAGATTCCTAAATACTTTATAGTGCATATACTCACCATGAAAGCCATTTAAAGCAAAGCAGGCTGATGGCATCACTTACTCCTTGTGCTGGGTTTGTTCAGAAGAGCTTAAGTGACCTTACTGTTGGGACCTAAATCTGATGTTGGATGTCTCTTCAAAATGAAAAGAATGAGCAGTCTTTTCCTTTGCATTTTGGATGGTGTCTTTTTAATGATTTTTATGAGATTTCCATATATGTGGCTCCTAAGGTAAACACACCTAAAGTATGATTGAATTGGAGAATCCACACTCAGTTTCCAGTTTGAGTGCTTTGTTGGAGGCAGCTCACTCTGGAGTGGCAGCTGCTTTGGGAGCTGTGTTTTGTGGCTGGTTGCAGGGTGCCTTCTCATGCCTTTTCTGAGCTTTTGGTGGAAAGTTTCTTCCTCTACCTGCTTATATTTGGACTTGAAGTTGCCTCTTAGCTGCATGGCTAACACTTTTCCTCTGATGTGCCTCTGTGTCTGTGCTGGACAGCATGCTCTGGGCAAGAGTTCTTTGGGAAGGGTGGCTCTTTCTCTGTCCTTCAGGCTCCTGTTTGGGAGAGGCAATGCCAGGTCTCCCAGCCTCCTGCTTCTTCAGGTAAAGCAGATACAAAGAAGATATTCCAGGACTTTTTCTCTCAGCCTCTACTAATGCCTTCAGGCTTCTCATGCTTTTGCTACCACAATTTGCATTGCAGTGTGGAAATTTGAGGCAGGTCAGGGTTGACAAACCTGTAGAAGGCAGAGTTGTTATCAAAAAACTTTTCGGTGGTCTTCTGTCACAGGACAGCTCAGCGAGGCACTTAAGCACAGAGTTCAGTATAAATCTTTTCTTAAGTCATAGCAAAAAAAAAACCATTCTGGAGTCAGGTGTTTATTAGAGATGAAAAATGAACATAAAGCAAGAGCAAGATTCCGATGTCATCACTTCTCTTGTCATTTTTATCAAAGTTGGGATCAGTGAATAGGTCTGGATTCAGCAGCTGCTTGGAAAACACCCTGTGTGTACTGCTGTTCTATGAAGGCTGCAATTTAAACAAAGATTTAAACCTCAGTAGCACATCTACTGTAAGAGTTCAATCTTTAGACCTGGTTTACTCATTGCCTGAATGGTAAGCAATAAATCAGTGATTTCAATGTGCATTCTCTAATATGAAGCTGATGGATTTTAGGCATTATTTGATTTTAACAATGGCTTTTCTCTAGGCTGGTGAATTTGACTGAACCATAAGTAAAATGATACATTGCAGAATAATAGTGACATTGCTTCCTGCAGACAAAACAGTTCCAGAATCTCGTGCTTGATAGCACTCAAAGACTTATAGTAAACATTGGAGAAAGACAATAGTCACTGATAGAAGATGGCAAAAAACAAGAAAAATCCATTATTTGCACAGGATTTGTTTGCAGAAGCTCAGCTGGAATTGCTGTACTGACACATAATGCAGGAGTGCTCCTTCCTTGCAAGGTTTTCTCATAGCTGGGTTTGTGGCCTTGTGAGAGTTTCATGCTACACATGGAGCTCAGCACTATGGTGAGACACATTGGGAGGGGTCTGATAGAGAGTCACAGACATTACCACACTTAAAGCTCTGATACCTCCTCCAGCACAGCCGCTTGGATTGTGCTGATGGGATCTTTTGGGGCCCTGAGTCAGAAATGCATCTTGTGTGCTGCTCCTTTTGCCGATGGAGAGATTTCTTTACTTTTTATATTCCCCATCATTGGTTAGCAATGGGGCATTCAGTGTTACCTACAGTGGGAAGATTGTTTTATAACAGAAAGGGAATCAACCAAAGAAATCTTATTTACCAGTCTGTGATAACAGTGTTTAGCAAGGGGCAAAAATCTTGCTGCTCTTTCAGTATGATGGTAATGAAAACAATAAATGTCTTCCTTCTCCAGCAACTGAGTATTGAGCTCATAGATGTCTGAGCAGCTGTTTAGTTATTATTTAGAGCTTCTGTTAATTGAAAATGGCCCCACAGTCAATACATGGCACTGTCTTTATTGGGTTTCTTGGAACCATTTTCTGCCAACAAGAGATTCTTTAGAAATGTTTCCTAGTAATTTTCAGGAGCTAATAAGCTAATGTCATTTTTGGTAAACATTTTATTAAGGTATTTCCTTTCCCAGATTGAGTAATAAACCATTTATTTTCCTCATAATCCACAGCAGAAAAAGACAATATGAAGATAGATTCTAAATTTAGCATTAATTGCATTAACAGCAAAAAACTGAGGCTCCTTGCTTGGTTTATAGAGAATAATATATTGAATTTGCATTAACTGAGATGGACTAGTGTCAATTTAAACATGTCTTTATTCTCTCCTTGTCCCTGCCAGTTTCATGCCATGGACACACTGCACAAACACAACTATGATCTGAGCAGTGCCATCGGTGTCCTGGTGCCCCTGGGGGGGCCTGTCTTGTGTAGAGATGAGATGGAGGAGTGGTCAGCATCAGAAGCTAGCTTATTTGAGGAGGCTTTGGAAAAGTATGGCAAGGACTTCAATGACATTCGACAAGACTTTGTAAGTATGAAAGCAGTGTCCTTTCCTGCAGCTGTGTTTTGCACTGGTTGAGCATAGCTGCTTTCTGTAGGTTGGGGAGGTTTAGCTGGGGGAGAAATCTGTGTAGCTGATACATGTGATTAACATATCTATACATTTTATCTGGCTGAAAGTCAATATGCTTTCTTGTTCAGTGCTGTTGTTTGGAAAGATGGTGACAGAAGACAATCTTTGTAGTGGTTGAATATCAGGTAGGAGGTCTCATGCTGAGACATTCCAATAAGGATTTTTACAAGGATCTTGCAAGCATCTGAAAAAGGTCCAGGAACTTTGTAGAGTGTTTCCACAATTTCCAGTGAAATTCATTAGCAGCTACATGGCTGACTCCCCTGGGTGTTTTTGGAAAGCTGGGGTTTCCTACTATGATTAGCAGAGAGAAATTTGTATTCAGATAGGTTTTAAAATGTACTACAGGGAGTTGTTTTGACATATTAGATGTTTTGGCAGTTCTGAAAAGTAAAAGGAATGTTTTCCAATATGTTCTAACTACAATCATTTTTGCACTGAAGTATCAGACTATAGGGCAGTAAACCTTTAATTTGCTAATTCTAATGCAGAGCAATGAAATTAAATGCATTCTAACACTGATTGCTAGAATTGCTAGCAATTTGCTGCAATTTTTTTCACATTTTATGGAGAGTGTTTTTCTTTCAAGGAAAAATATTTCCTCTGTTCTACCATGTTCAAGTTGGGCTTCATGAAAAAGTGAAGATTTGAACGAAAGGAATTCCATTATTTAAGACTGAAGTTGATTTTCACATTCATCTCATGCTGCATGACTCTGAGAACTCAGATTTTAAAATTTTCTTTGCAGAAGTTTATTAATAGTCTTGTGAGGGGGAAAAAAAAAGGTACAGTATGGTAAATGTAGAAGTCCTTACAAGACAGAAGTCCTTACAGGACAGTGGGAGGAGGCTTGGCAATGAGCTGTCTTTCCTTCATTTTCACCTTTTGAAATGGAACAGGTAATTGAATGAAGGTGGGAAGTGAAGGCTATTGTTTTTCTAAGGAACTGACATTTTAATAGGTGTGTTACATCTCTATGCTTAATTTTGAGATTCCTAAGGGAGAAAATGTTCGTTACATTGATGACATGAGGTTGAAGGTTGCATCATGGCTGAAACAGCTCTTTTAAGTTCAAGAAAATATTACTGAAAAACAATATTTATGAATATTTTAGAACAAAAATCTTAAAGTAAACTGCATTCCTTATTATTTCTTATACAGACAAATGGGTCTCATTTGTAAGTGTACAATAGTTCAGGAGCTATGTCTTCTAATTAATGGTTCCTAATATATAATATTTGGCTTTTGAAAATGCCTTAAGCATATAACATGCTTTATTGGCTGTTTACAAGTTGTGTCCTAACACAATTTGTGATCAAGCATGCAGAAGGCTTGTCTCTTGTATTTATATGGTATTTTTATTTTCTCTATAATTTCTGTGTTACCTACTACTGCATTGAGGTGGTGCAGTGTAGTAACGTGTTGCAAGAATTGCTTCTGCATTTGTAATATTCAAATGTTAGCTATTTGAATGACTTTACTAGGAGCTGTTTACAATGTTAAAATTTTGTCTTGGATACTCTGATAAAATTTTGTCCCAATACCAACCCTCTTTCACTAAATCTTCCTTCCTACAATGCAGCTATTTTGCCCTGGTCACCTCCCAAAGCAGGAGATGCACAGAGATCTGGTGATGGCATTGCACAGTCTACTGAGGGCACCTTAACCATGTGTCCGAGTGCAGCACAAATGGATGTGGGGCACTAATTAATTATAGCTTATTTTAGTTAGAACAGGGATATTATGTATTCTCAGTCACTTTTATTTTTTTAATCCTTGGAAAAATGTCATTTTAAAAACATCTTTAGAAGAACATCTACTTTATATCTCAATTTATATGGTACTAAGAACAGTGCACAGTCTTTATTTAATTCTATGTAATTTGAAATCTTTCAGTTATGTTAGCCATTGTGTAGTCTTGGGATTTCTTCATTTCTCTAGTGTAAAATTTATGTGTTCTCACTTCCTATGTAGCAATCTAAAAGTGCAGGGATTTGAAAACACACATTTGCTTTTTAAGTAATCATCGAAAATAGTCCTTGGAGATTTAGATCACGGATATGTGGAAAGTTTCTGCAAGGTGAGGTAGGTATAACTATGTAGCCTGTAAGCAGTGATTTTCCATAATAGCACTTTCATCTATTATCCTCCCTCTTTTCAGTGGCAAGCCATTGATAAGTTTACTTCTGATAAGTATCCAAGTACTCTCAGATGTGTTGTAAGAGCAATGGCAAAGAAGATAATGGGCTGATAGTGTGTGTGTGAACTTGTTTGGGTCTCCAGGTAGGATCTAATGATAAAATTAAATCTGCAGTGCCTGAGATTAAACTCCATCCTAAGCAGTCATTCAGTGGTGCCACAGGACAGGCAAGAAAGTCATGTTGCATGGCAGAAAGGGGCTGGTAGCAGTCTGCTGAAGCAGAAGGGTGATGCAGTACCTGCCTGAGTCACTACATCCCACAGGAGTTGCCTTTTCTGTGTCGGCCCAGATTTGCAAGGCACAGCTGCTGCAATTGCAGCCCTTGTATGACAGTTCTGTAAAGGGCAGATTCATTTACTTTTCCAGCAGTTACTGGGAACTGACACTGTTTGATGTTCAGTGTGCAGCTCAAGTATTAAGCTACAAACACTAAATGTTAGTAAGCAAGATTGTTATAAGTTAAATGGTGTAAAGGTCTTTATGGTTTTTTCATAGATAGGAGATGCTTAATTGTAATCAAGTTACAAATCTAGCTTTTGAATAATAATTTTCATCAACTCTTGACTCATTGACCCTTGTTGGAGAGGTTCTTCTATCTTTAAGACTCTGAATCCTAATCAAGCTAAACCTTATAAGCTAATTCAATTTACTTGATGTGCTTGAATTATTTCACATCCCAGAGCAGTAGAATGGAAAAATAATGGATATTCTGTGTTCTCCAAATGTAACTATTTTCCTAACAGTAAGACAAAGATGTTATACTTGTTAATCCTTAGTTTTTCATTATCAACAGTTTTCACAAATTTATAGCTATTACATCTCAGGTATGGCAGGAAAGGCCTTGGTAATCAAGAATAGGGACTGTTTATAGAAAGCAGGAGCAACTGCTTTCCAGCTTTAGAAAATTGTGAAAACATGCCTTAAAATTACCATGTTCATTTTAGAATGCTCTGTAGTCCTAATTTTTTCTTGCTGATCTGATTTGATTGGTCTATTTTTAGCCTGGAGAAACTAAAGAAACTTAAAACTCTCCTCTCTCTGTTTTTGTAGACCTGATAGCTTTTTCTAATTTTCTCCTTCAAAAGTGTTGTGCAGATGAGCATATTTACCTCTTTCAAGAATGGGATTTGGTAATGACAATATATTAATCTATGGTGTTCACAGCTTCACTGGTAGTTCACAGCATTAAGTGCATAGGTAAATAGAATACAGATTATCCATACTCAGTTTGCCAAACAGCTTTCCCAAGTTTTGAATCAAAGTAAAGAAGGATTACAGTTATTTGGTCCAAGCATGTTAATAACCTTCCCTTAATTGTAGATGCCTACTGAGTGAATGAACATAGTGGTGTCACAGCCAGAGTTAAAACAGATTAAAGTATTTTCTAGAGAAATGACAAACATTTGTAGCATGAACATGCTAATAAATATTCAGAAAGGAAAATAAATATGGGTATGCTAAAATGTACTAATTGTCAATGGCAGGTAGGTGAGGTGGCAGCATTTCACCTGGATGCCAGGGGGAATGTGGATGTGAAGGCTGAGAATCCTTTTATCTGTCACCTCACACCAAACACATCTTGTCACTGACCTTTTTGAGGGAAGATTTCTCTCAAGGCATAATTTACCTGAGAAAGCAAAAGGATTTTAGGAACCTGAATTGTGTTACTATTGAGGCATCAGCACAAGCATTTCATACACTGCTGCTTTTGGATCAAATGTAAATGTTCAGGGATTCACACACTGTGGAACACTTCTGACCCTGAACCTGAATCTAGCAGCTTGACAAACTAGTGAGCTCTTGCATGCAGGGAGAGGCAGTTTGAGAAGGTGTTCCTCTGGTGTTTTAGGAATTTAAATAAAGGCACAGGAAACTTTTTTTTGGCTTAAAACATGCAGAAAGCTGCCTAGTGGGGTCATTAAGGTTGGAAAGATCAGCTTCCACACCTCTGTTTTCTGGAATCTCCTAAACATCATCCTCGTTTCTAGAAAGCAGATAATATTTGCATTAATGCATGCCTCTAGAAAATACAACACAGAAATTAGTGACGTTTCCAAGTTGTGAAGAAAAATTGCATAAATTTTGGATGAGACATCCTAATTTAAATTATAGAAAGACCTTGTGGAGTTAAATAGATTATTTGGTAATAATTAAAAATGATTGCCTAATTTTTTCCCCTGCACTTAGGTTAATACATTTTTACTTTACTGATGAACGTGGGCACCCAAAATAATTGTCATTATCAAAGGTACCTTGTTTGTACAGAGATTTTTGTGAAATATTTATTGTCAGTATCACTCGTGTTGCTCAGGGTAACATTTGTCCCTCGCATCCTTTTGTTTCTTGATAATAGTTGAGAGCATGTGGGAGTTTATGCAAAACTAGTGGTAATGTATGAGCAGCTGAGTTGTTATGGGACATGAAAAATCTGAGCTATGTATGGTATCCTTTGTATTTTTTAAGAGTAAAATTATCATGAGATTCGAGCAAAGTCTTGTCAGGAAGATTTCTTTTAGTCCTAACGTTATTCTCCAATGGACACACAACACACTTTATAAAAGAGATTATTACCTTCTGTGTTTCCTGATGGAAATCTGCATTCTGTTTTGATCATTTTGTATAACTATGTGGCTTAAACAGAATAAATTACATTTAGATTTGGACGTGTGATACCATAATTCTGCAGACTTGTTAATGGTTGTGTATCATTAATTGCAATATGTGTTTTTTTGAATATGGATTCTAATGCAGTTATTTAACACATTCAGGTTTTAGTATTTGTCCCAACTATACTTGATTTTAACATGTGTTTAATAAGAAGTGGACTTTGCAATTTCTTGGAACCACTTTAACTTGTAACAAATGTTTTTCAGCTCCCTTGGAAGTCGCTGACTAGCATCATTGAGTATTACTACATGTGGAAAACCACTGACAGATACGTGCAGCAGGTAATTCAATGACTATTTCAGAATGAACCACTCTGAGACATTCTTTAAAAAAAGTGATCCTCTTAAACCATAAAAATCTGTTTGTGTTCTTGAAAAGATACATGATGGGAGGTCTAAGGTAATATTTTGGGGTATAGGGCAGTGCTGTTACAGGCTGCATTGTCACATCCTCTGGTGCCTGCTCTGCATCCCAGAGCTGTGAAGAGCTTTTTAACCTATTTGTATTCTATGCTGGTTTGAAGCAAAGGGATTCCTGGTTCCTCCTTCAGTAGGGGGTCAGATGGAAATGGGCTGCAGAGCAAATGCTTTAGACTGTGAAGCTCTGCCATGGGACTGGAGGAAGCACAAAAATACATTGTGTTACAGTGGCTGCTGGGGTTATGAACCCTTAATTGGTACTTCTGGACAAAGCATTACTTTGGCATTACCAGCATTTCAAAACTGAGACCATTCTGCTCACAGTGGGTTTGTTCATCCTTCTGATTGAATGGTCAACTGTTTGGGTTGCTCTGGAGCAAAAGCATGTTAAGATTATGTTGGGTACCCATACTGGGATATTTTTAGCAGGTTTAGGCAAAATGTCAGTGTTGATGTTTTTTATATACTGGACTCTTTATATATTTACTCCTTGGTTTAGACCATAAAATACTCTAAAAGGCTCCATTTTAATTGCTGATTTAATGTCTAAGCTAGTACCTCCTGTATTTGACACATAATTGATGGTGATGTTATGGACAGTGTCTTGAAAATAATTTTTATGCTGTAATAACAACAGCTGTACTATTAGATGGATCTTTGGACTTGTTTCAAGTTAAATGTGTCAGAGGGATGGTTACTTCAGGTTGCTCTGGTTTATTTGAAATTGTTTCTACATCAACTTGTTAGGGCATGGAAAGTAAGGGAAAGGTGTTTTACTGCAAGGTAGAGTCTTGCAGTATCACTAGGACATTTTAGTTCTGTGGATAATACAAATAGAATATAATATGTTCCCTATAAAGGCATGTTTTTCTAGGTTTGTCACCATTCCTTTCACTTTAAACCCCTTTTTTACTGTTGATTTTTATCCTAGAAAACAGATATTTGCTGTGCATCTTGTCAGCCCTTAATGGCTGGGCAACAGATTATCTTTAAGAATCAGATAAAAAAGTGGCTTTTTTTCTGAAATACTTGCTCTGGAGTAGTTGGTGAAAGACTAAGATTCCTCTTGTAGGTCTCTAGAGCTCTTTATGATTCTATTGCAACAATGACCAAGGTGTATGTGTTAGGATTGCATATCCTTTCACAGGATTAGGGTTTTTACAGGAAAATCACATAGGCTTTATCTGCAACTCTAATGCTCTGGAGAATGCCTGTGTTTTACTTGTAACTAAATAAACCTCCAACATCCTACTCAGACCATGGCAATACACTCAGGATGGAATTGTTTACATGACTCTTTCAGGGTCATGTATGTGATCATCAGTAATAAAACAGTGTAGGCCAAATGCTTAATTTTTATCCTGGTTAACATTTCTATAATCCTTCCTAAGAAGGGATCAGAACTTCATCATGCCCTTGTTTAGTTTTTTTTTTTTAATGGTAAAAATTGATGCAGTTCGGTCAAAACAATATCTGTTGGGTTTTTTTCCCAAAAAGAACAAGCAGTGATAATTAAATGTAGTTCAGGGAGAAAATGTATTCAGCAATAAAGTGGAAATTTCAGTCATTCTTCTCTAAATCTCATGCTTGAGGGGTAGGGGGACTTGTGGGAATGGGAAGATGAAAAAGGTCAGTGCACATACTTGAATCTTAAAATACAATCTCTGAGTTCTAGATTGGTGTGATTTAATATGAAAAGTTGTTTTTAATTATCTTTATTTCTTGGTGTGAATTGGATGTGTTGTATCAGGCATAAGAAAGGTTTCTGTATCATAATTTTTGCTAAATGTTACTCTTGCTAGGTTATAAATGTGGTGATTTAATGGCAGTGGAGGTACTGCTAACACCTTGCTCTGAGAACATCTTCCCTTCAAGTCAAAGTGAAGGGAAGATATGTTAAAGTTCTCTGGATTTGTCTAGCAAAACTAATTCAGCCTTGGGTAATCATTCCTGGTGACAGGGCACTTCTCATGACCACTGTGTAATATACAGTGTTTGAGGAAGGCCAGGTTTGATTGATTGATTCTACTGAATGAAAACTTATTTGTGGTGTTCTCCTTGAAAGTCTGATTCAATGGGAAAAGACTTTACTGAGACTTCATAAGAGGAAAAGATTGAACATATTAAATGGCAGCTAAATTGCTCTTCTGCAACAACATATTATATTTGCCTCTCATTTATTTATTTCCACTGTTGAAAACAGTACTGATTTAGGGAAGTGGTCAGTTCTTGGGATGTTTGTAAGTTGATATTTTTAACAAAAGTTCTTAAAACTCACAAACATTCATTTTCAATGCTAGCATTAGACCCCATGAAAAACTGGGTTAGTATAGTCTGACCTCTCCTGCAATGCAGTCTGTAAGACCTGTTTGAAATACTGTTTAAAATGTAAATTTTTTTTCCAGGTAAAGCATCAGTAATTTATTACATTGCTCCAGGGATTTTTTACAACCTGGTGCTTTGTTTCTTGTCTAAATATTTTCAGTTTCAGCCTCCAGCTTTTACCAGTTCAGTCTCTAAGATTTCAACAGACAGAGGTTTAATCTCAGAAACTGCAACTATTGGTAGTTTTCTTTCTGCATCCTTTCCTCTCTCTCAGTACTTACAAGTTGGTATGGCAATGAGAATTCCAGCTGTGACATGTTCTGTTGCTTTTAGAGACCAATGTTAGCCACAATTTTATTGTATAAAAATATAGCTTATACTGAAATGCCATTGCGTGATTTGTTTTTTTAGAAGGCAGTATATCATTCCCTTTAAATAAAGGAGGAAAGCAATTGTTAAATTGCATTCCTTACAACCTCCATGCCAGTACAAAAAGCATGCTAAAATTTAATCAATATCAATATAGTCACTTCTCACTGACACTGCCATCAGGCCTTAATACAGCTCCCTACACATCCCTTTACATTCTGACAGTGCTTCAGGGCTACTTTCATCCTTTTTTGCCCATTATTGTATTTTCTCTTTTGTTCATGGTGGGTGTGCAGTGAGATTTACTCATTTTTGTACAATGGACCAGTTTGTTAGGAAGCTCTGAGGAATGTGTGGTAATCCATTGCCTGGCAGTTTCACATGCTTCTGTCAGGCTGCAAACAAGTTCTATATTGTTGGATATAATAAGAAAAGGAATGAGAGATAGTTGTGGAAAACCTGTGTGCTGCTGTCTAGCAGAGGGAGTTCAGCATTGGGAGCTTCTCTGCTGGAGCTGTGAATTGTTCTCAGATTAAAAACTACTACTTTATGAGACTTGGAGCGTGGTGCTGCTGCTGTTCTTTCTCCTTGCTCTTGTAAAAACTGACCCAAGCAGGCAGAGCAGACCTGTTTGCATTTTTCTATGGGCCTGCTGAGGGTAGAGCAGCATTGGGAAAAATTGCAACTGTACCAGCAGTGTCAATGGGATTCACTTCTGTAACTCCAAACAACTGGGCATCTGTGAACAGCAAAAAGCTGTAAGGAAAAAAAAAAAAAACAAACCTGTTTTGGAGAGAAATGGAAAAGAGCTCTCATTGCTCAGGAATTAATTAATGGTGGCATGGAGTGATTAGAAGTCTATTTGTTACACATTACTCCTTAAAGATGCAATTTTATAAGTGAGAGTTTTATAAATGGACAGCACAGAGGCAACTTAATGAAATGGAGAAGAGCAGCAGTTTATACCAGGAGGTTTAGCCAGACTGCTGGGCCAGTAAAGCTGAATAACCCTGTAACTCACCTCATGGCTCAGGCAAGGGGCTCTCAGTGCACAGTCATCTCATGATAGTTCTCTCAAGGTGGGAAATGTTTTCCTGGATTATAAACCTTGCAAAAGTTGGATATCAAAAAATGGGAGTACAGCAGAAAGGAGAATTGGCTATTGCAGGTGAAATGAAGGACTGAATTTTAATCACCTGATAAAGACAGGTAGTACTGATTTATTATTTTTGGCTATAAATGTATCCCCTCCTTTTTTTATCCTCTGTAATGAAATTGACCATGATTCAAATCCTTTTCTCTCTTGCTTTTTCTTTTTTTCTCTCAAGTGAACAGAAGTAATGTCTTGAGTACAGAAAGTGCAGGGAAATAATACTTTTTCTTCTTCTTTTACATACAAATGTTTTGGAAAACCTGTGGACCCCTGAACTCTGTATTTCCTGTGCCACTGCTGAGAAAACTGTTGTCTTAGTTATTGTGTAATATATTGCAATTACTAAAACTTCTCAACATTGAAGAAATGCAAAATGGTTTGAGTTTGTTGCAAAGATGAAGAAAGTAATGATTTAGTAAATTCACAGACTCTCTTGACAGTAGTACAGCTGTGCTGTTACTGTGCTGTTCCTGAGCCACAGTGTTGATGGCATTTAATGCTAGTTAGTGTTTAGGTATTTCTGAGACTCAGTGGACCTTATTGTTCCTAGTACTGTGTTATAAAAGCTCAGCCTCAGTCTGGACAGAGCAGCCAAGAAGTTTTGTCACATGACTGATGAGGAGCACAATTTCATTCATTTAGCTTCTACTTATTTCTGCAATGAGGGGTAGCCACAGTGTCATACATGTTTATATAGATGTGATTTATGTAAGCTCTCATTGTCATATGTGAGGCCAGTGAGTTTTACTGGGAAGGATATTAGGATTTCAAACTAATACTAAAAATCAGGAGCTTGTTTTTCATGATTTTCATTGTGTAGATTTTTACCCTTGTTTTGAAAGCTCTTCTGAAATCACCAAATAGAAATAATTTAAAAGATGTATTGTGTGCAGTTTTATGAAATGTCATACCTTAATGTAATAAAATATTTTAATGTGTTAATTTTTCAACTAGAAACGTCTGAAAGCAGCTGAAGCAGAAAGTAAATTGAAACAAGTATACATCCCCACCTAGTGAGTATAACAACTAATTCATTTTTTAATAACAGACAGGTAAAATTGAAACAGTAACATGCAGCTACATGCATGGCATTTCCCTGGTCATCTCTCTAATGGTTACTTTCACAGGATTTGTTCTATGGAGAGCTATAATCCGAAAATGCCAGAAACTCTTGTTTTAAGTGAAACCTTCTTAATTTGCTGATCTTTGTTTTTGACCTGCAATATTTTGTCTGGAGTAAGAAGTTTTACAGAGGCTGATCAAGTGCTACCTGTGGTCTATTCACATGCCACAGAAGAGCCTATTCATTCAAAAAGCAGCTTTTCCAAACCAGTCTCTTCCAAATCCCTGTAGCACAACACTTCATATTTGTGTAAATGCAATATTTCAAAGTAGAAGCAGTTGTTGATGTAGTTGCATAAAATAAAATCAGATAATTTCCCATTACAGTTTTATCTGGCTGATAAAATCTGTTCTTCTTCTAGAGACAAGAGGTGTTCTGGTTCTAAATTAAAGGTAGCACACAGCCCCAGATCTTCTATCTTAGACCACGTGCTCTTAATGCAATCTTGTTTTCTTTTGAGGGGTCTTTGATCTGTATTTCTTTTACATTTAAACTGGATGCTATATCTGCCTCTGTTAACATGTGTTTTGTAGAAAAAAGATAAAATCCCTCCTACATATTCATAATTTCCTCAATATTATGACAAGAGAAAGGATTCCAAATCACTTTTTTCTAAGCTTTCTGTGGGTATATTCAGTTTACTTATATATGAACTTCCCATTGTTGTGAGTGTTTGTATAACAGAAGAATGCAATAACAAAGGAAGTACTTCACAACGATTTTTGATGGCTTGTATAAATTACATACAGTAGAGTTTCATTTCCATATTTCATACTGGCTTTTCTCTCTTAAACAGATGTAACAATGAAAGCAGCAGACTGTTAAATTTATTTTAATCTTATCTCAGAATAAATTTAGTGAGTTTTGAAGCTCCCATCTCTAATAAGTCACACTATTTAAAAAAAGCTAAAAACTCCTAGTATGAGTGTTCCCTAACCTTCTCATCTGAGTGGCTGCTTTAGAAAAGCCATAAGATGCTCAGTTCTTTACATTATGCTTTTTCAATTTAATTTCCTTGGTCCATGTGGACAATTATGGATTTTCAATAAGTTCACAGTAGGGACCAGCTGTATTGGATGATAAAATGTGTTTCAAAACGTGGGATTTTTGCATTTTTATCTTACTGCCTGTCTTTTGCCTCCATTTCAAGACGAAATCCCTAGTCAACAGTTGCATAGTAGGACTTCTCAAGGCTTTGGTATCTGTGGTGGTCATGGGATTGCTAAATGCTCTGCTTCAAGACTCATTTATTGCATTTGAAATCTGAGTAGAATTGATTCTCAGAGCTGAGTACCTTTTTAAACTTGATCATTAGGTATTTCCTGTAATTGCAAGGTTCTGTCCTTAATTCCAGAGAGTCCCTTTCAATTCATGGCATTTCTGAAAGGTAACTAAGCAACAGATCATAATGTGGAAGACTTAATTGTCTTTCAAGCTCTTCTCCTGTACCTTGAGCCCAGGATAAAGAATATGTGAAAATTGTAAAATTGTCTCTTGCTGATACAGTGATAAAGGAAAAGGCAGGAGACAGACTTATTGGCATTTGAAATAGAGACTTGATACAGAAAAGGTTTCTTCAATTGTCATTTTAACTTTAATACATTTTATGCTACCTAACATGACAAATAATTATCTTAGGAATCAATGTGTCCAGCCTTGCATTGTATTGAGGGTAATTAAGACTCACAAAGTTGAAACTCTGGAAATATGGTACCTACTCTAGTGAGGAGTTATATTAATGCTCTCTGAATTAATTGACCTGTAAAGTCCTACTTCACTGAAGTACTGGAAGTTGCAATCATTATGAGAATTATATAGTACAATAATATTAAAAAGCCAAACAGAAATATCAAAAAACCAGTTAGTTAGCTTCTCAGAGAGGAAGTAATTTAGAAGAGAACTGAGACAGAACAACCTGATATATGGGTGAGTTTTGCCATGGTTATAAGACATTTGTATTACTGTGTGTAGTTCTTTTTCAGACAGGAGGCTGTTTGACCCTTTCCTGGGATCAAAGACCTTGTAGCATTCCAGGCACTGTTGCTCCTCTTGTTATACTTCAGTCTAAGTCCATCCTCAACTTGTAAACCTTATCTCTTGACTAGAACCACCTTCTTAAATTCCATGCTGTGTCAGACCTTTGTTAATGCTTTGACCCCTGAGAGTTGGTCTTTTATGAGCTTTCCAAGTAGCTTAGACTGTGTGAGCACAGTAAAAGCTGCAAATTGGAGTGTCAAAGCAGCTCTTAACATAGCAAGTGTCTGACAATGCTGAAAATAATAGAGGAGTGCAAAAATTACTCTTGCTGTTTAGAGATTTTATAGATGTTTTCAGCACACATCAGAATTCCAGAATTAGATTATTTATCTTCATGTTAACTAACCAGTTAATAAAACCACCTTTTTTCTTTTTTTTTTTCAACTTCAAAAAAAATTATTTATAGCAATAAACCAAATCCCAATCAAATATCCAGCAACAATGGGAAACCTGCTGCAGTCAACGGAGCCGTGGGAGCTTCTTACCAGGCACAAGCCACAGTAATAGGTCGGGCTTGTGAAAGCTGCTACAGTAAGTAAATATATTTTTTAATGACTCAAGAGTTTGGGTGAATCTTAATGTGTGCTGTTAGAAAAAAAAGGTATGTACTTTTGTTAGGATGTGACAGAGGAGAATTTGCAATTACTCTTATGGCAGAAATATCATTAAAGTTAGAGCTGCCTTCATATATTAATTAAAGTATTCAAATTTCTTTATGATTTATTTTTAAACAATTCATAAAGCACAGAAAGTTTAAGTAGTATGATATGGTGGCATTGATCTATTCCTTTAACTTCACAAAGTTAAGTTCAAATTTATTTTTGGTTTTCTTTAACTGCAGGGTTTTAGAGGTTTGGTTTTTTTTTTTTTGCTTTGAATGGTTTTGGAGTATTTTTGGAGTGTTTTTCCCCCTCTGCTGTTGTTGGGGAACATGGAGAAGACTATTGTTTCTTTCTACTATTTTGTGTGTTTCTGATAATTTTTGTTGGACTTGTTGAAATAGCAGCCCTCAAGAGAGGTTATATGAGAGGAGATAGAAAATCCAGCTTAATTAGCCAGTCTTCCAGGATGAGATTAGAAATAGTGGGATTTTTAGTTTTTTTTTTTTTTTTTTTTTCTGGTAGTCCTCTGTGAGAAAATCTCAGCAATACCAAGTCCCTGGTTTGAAATTCATTTTAGAAACATTTCCCAAATTTCCATTTGGAGTTCACCTCTCTGTCGCTTTTGTAAAAAAATGAAGCAACAAACAATTTGAGTTCTTACTTTCAGTGTCAAATATATTAAATATTTATCCATGCAATGCTCTGCTATTGCCAAGTGTTATGGCTGTATATAGTCATCTATTACAGCCTTTGGATTGATTGTAGTGAATGTAGCATGCACCAGTTCACCTGTGCTGCTTTCTCCTCCTTAGCTCCGCAGTCTCACCAATGGTATTCTTGGGGCCCTCCCAATATGCAGTGTAGGTTGTGTGCATCTTGCTGGATTTATTGGAAGAAATATGGTGGCCTGAAAATGCCCACACAGACAGATGAAGATAAGCTGTCTTCCAGCCAACCTACAGAGGTAGGATTGTGTAGGCAAACTTTTCTAAAACAAAACGTGGTGCTTTCACAAGACTGCTGCCATTGGATTATTTAATGGAATGGTTTTTATGTATGTATTCAACTTTGCTATTGCAAAACTCAGTTTATTAATTCTTTTTCTGTGTTAAGTAGAACTGTACAATGCTCAGGCCTTGCCATATCTTTATTTGACTACTTCTTATATAAACAAGGATGTGCTTCCTGCATTTTTGGTGTACAAATGTCATTTTGGCTGTCAAATGGTGTGTTATCTCTGAAATGTTTAATCTGCTATACAATATCTCATTTAGGATGGCATTATACATCCGTTCTCAATAGAGTTGTCTGCTCTGTGGCTTCCTGCACAGGCCTGTTTTTTGTAAAGTGCTTAGACATGTTATTCATATATTCCTGTGAATATGTGAATAACATATGAATTCTGCATCAGATTAACAGCAAGAGTAGAAAGACTTTTCTTCTTTCACAGACACTACGTTCTTTTTTGCTTAAGCAAATTTTAGACCTTGTGATTTTGTCTCTTTGAATTCTGATGCTTCCTGATTAGATCTTAACATAGGTGGAAGAAAAAAAAAATCACAATTGTTGATGGTTTTTGAACACAGCATTAAAATAATGTTCTAACAGTGAAAACCTAATTATATCTTAATTAATTTAAGTCACATTTCTTCAATCCTTTTTCTCTTTCTCTAGAATAATTATAATGCTCTTACCAGCATTATCATTGTCATATTCTTGCTCTAGTAAAGACAAAAAAGAAAAAGCAAGTTTGGTAGTTTTTTTTTTTCCTGTGCTATCATCTGGTGACCTGTTCTTGGTGCACTCTATAGGTTTTAATGTCATAACTAAGTAGTCTCTCTTTTCCTGTGTGTGTCCTGAATCCCTTTCTGTGGGGATGTGAGGATGCTGTGACTCAGGTGTGTGTTACCTCTGTGTGTTCCGTCCCGCAGGAGCCGCACGTCCGAACCCACCTGTCGCGGCAGGCCACGCAGGGCACCCCGGTGCGCAACACGGGCAGTCCCAAGTCAGCGGTGAAAACGCGCCAGGCTTTCTTCCTGCACACCACCTGTTGGACAAAACTGGCCCGGCAGGTCTGCAAAAACACCCTCCGGCTGCGGCAGGCAGCGCGACGTCCCTTTGTCCCTATTAACTGTGCTGCCATTAAGGCAGAATGTAAGATGTTTTTTTAATTCTTAGTTCTGTGTGCTGTGCTTCCCACCCATTTTTGTCTTTTAATTTTATTTTCTTTTTCAATAAACATTTCTTGTCTATACGCTTTTGCTTTTCATTTTTTTTTTTTTTTTCATTTGTCCAGCATATACTGACGCATCGGTTGCCTTGAACAGATCTTAAACTGTGGGAACATTTCAAATGAATTAAAAAATTATTACCTCATTCACTTTTAAAAATGGACATTAACAAAAATGGGGGGCAGGAAGGGAAAATCAGTGCCACAACATACATTCTTCCTACTAGGCAGCCTGAAAGAAATATGCTTTTCTGTTGTTGTTTTTTAGTCCTTTGCTGAGCAGAACCTATAGATCTGTACATGTTGTACTTTTTTTCAATGGGATTGGTCAAAGGATCAGGAGCTGGGGTTTCATAATAATTTAAACTCGGTGTACAGTACAGTCCTTTACAGTCACTGTGACAATCAGATGGTGGTGATAGCCACGTTTATTCATCATGGTTGCATCATTTTGGTTTTTACTGTTCCAGTTTTAAATTTTAACTCTAAATAAAATTCTGCTTATGCTTGTTCTTTTTATAGCCAAAATATCAAGACCTGATGAATTTCTAATAGTATGACAAAAGGCTATTAGTTTTGTAGATAGCAACAGTAAGTCTCTTCACCTGCATATGTGTGTAAATTCTGCTGCAAAGTCACTGAATATTTCAACAGCTTTTGTATCTGCACTGGGCACATTGTTTTACTGCTCACACTGTCTGGCTGTGATTCCCAGTCTTCCATAGATGCAGTTCTTGGAGCAGATGCTTAGTATTCCAGGATGAGGCATGCTGGTTCATTGTACTGTCAATTGTATTAGAATTGAAGAGAACTTTTAAGATCATTAGATGTAGGGTTTATAAGCATGTTCATTAGATTAACACTGAATGTTTTCCCAGCATACTTATCTGGGATGCAGATGATGTCTGCACTGTTTATAAGAAATTTATTCCATGGAGGCTCCAAATCTGATTTTAAATAATTATTTTCCCTTTATGTACTTCAAGACCGGCTGTTATGCATATGTAAACTTTTCACCTACTTCTGCAGAACTCCAGAATTTGCTGAATATTTCTGTTCATTATCCTTGTCTAATTTTTTAGTTCTTTTGGCCATTTTCTTTCTTCTTTTAAATCTATGCAAGTCAGAAAAAACTTTCAGATTTCAGGAAACCATGTGTCAGCTGTGAGAATAAAATGAGTTGTTCTTCATGGAAGAAGTATGTCTAAAGATGGATTGAGATTATATTTTTAATCCTCAATCCAAAATAAAGGTTACTTTCTGAGAGAAAGGTATTCTAACTTTAAATTTATGTTTTTGCTGAATCATGGAGGAAAATTCAGAAGTTCACTTGAACCTCATATCTTTATATCCCTATCTGTGTTTTTTCTCACTCAGTGCAGTGAAAAATATTCAAAAGATGAAACTTTTGTTTAAGGAGAAGAAAAACAGAAGAAAAAATTCATCCAACTGTTGTTATACTAGAACATGTGTATAACCTTTAAAGAGAGGAGTGAAAAGTTGAGCTTTTCAGCAGGAAGTAGTCATTCTTGCTTCAACTGGCAGTGCTGGGAGTGTTTTTTCTTTGCTTTGAGTGAAAGAGTTCTACATCAGATTAACAGCAAGAGTAGAAAGACTTTTTTTTTTTTTCTTTCCCTGCAGTGTCTGTCTTTCATGATTCCTTTTGCTTAAGCAAATTTTGCACCTTGTGATTTTGTCTCTTTGAATTCTGTTGCTTCCTGATTAGACCTAACATAAGTTGAAGAAAAAAAAGTTACAATTGTTAATGGTTTTTGAATGCAGCATTAAAATAATGTTCTAAACAGTGGAAACTTAATTATACCTCAACTAATTTAAGTCACATTTCTTCTTATACACACACATATCCACAATCCATATTGTGTTTCTGGCAATCTCTTTCTGTGGAATCATTACAGTGCTCTTACCTGCATTGCCATTGTCATGTTCTTGCTCTAGGAAAGGCAAAAAAAGAAAGAAAAAAATGTTTTCCAATTTTTTGTCTGTACTATCATCTGGTGACCTGTAGATTTTAATATTATCACTAAATAGCCTCTCTTTTTCTGTGAATGTTCTGATTCCTTTTCTAAGGTTATCTTGATTTTTTTTTTGAATTTTGAAGTTTCAAACAAGATCCTTAATTAGCAGTAATGATTTCCTATGCTGAATCCACTGAGTAATTACAGTATTGAATGGATATCTGTGTTGGTGTTAGAAATATTACAGTCATGCTTAACTAATAACCTGGCCAGAGTACCAGGTCACCTGTGATGTGATATGGCATGAGATGGTTGCAATGCCCAAGAACTGATTTGGAATTTGTTTTCCATGTTGGTTTGCTGAAACTTAACTGTAATGGCTACTTAGATGCTTTGTCAGACTCACCTGACTCTGTGTGTGCCAAACCAGTTATTGAAAATGTAACTGCATTTCCCAACTATATTGCATTAGGCACCATAACAACACTCAGAAACCATAAAATCTGAAGACAGAGGATTGGTGGGGCACTAATCCCAGCTGCATACCAGGTTTTATGCCTGCTTAGTCTTGTGCAATTTGTTGAAGTGCCAGGTTGTAAATGAAGCTGATTCCCAGATCTGAGAAAGACTGTCTGAACAAGAGTGTCACAGCTCAGTCATAAAATAAATTGGTTTTTGCATTCCACCTGTGTACCTGAATGCATCTGCAGGTGGTTCTCGTGTCTTGGAGGAGGATGGAAGTTTCTGGGAATGATAACCTAAGGCCCAAGCATCTTTTAGCTGAAAACCAAGTTTTGACAGATTTTCTCTTCTTGAAATCTACCCACATCCTCTCCCTCAGCCCATTATATTCTCTGGCAGAAAACAAGGTCCTGTTCTGTGTTCTTTATTCCTTCAGATAGTGCAGAGAATTAGATTTTCCTCATTAATGAAGCCTGTAGCATGACCCCTGCTCAGATGCCAGCAGGAGGTAGTGGAGAGGATGCATTTACATCCCAGCTCAATCTCAGGATGGCCACCAGGAGGTTGAGAAGGCACAGCACCTCCTGCTAGGAGCACAGCCCATCATGGAAAGCTCAAACTTAGTTCTGTCTGAACTTAATAGACTCACTGTGGTTGGTGACAATAAACTTGTCTGATGGTTTTCCCAGGAATAATTAGAATTGGTGAACTGCTTTGGGAAGATGAAATTGTTGTGGTCTAAATCTCATGCACTACCTCCTTTTTAGTTTGAATATATTGCATGGTTTTTTTAAAGAAAGTTAAGGAAGACCATCCTGTCTGGGGAAGGTCTCTTAATTAGAGAGAGCAGCAAAGTGAGCATTCTTCTCAGCAGTCACTGACGAGGCTGGATCTGTTTGCAGCTACAGGCAGGTTGATAAATGCCTGGCAGGGAGCCATGTGTCTGCAAACATTATTGCTGCAGCACAGGGAGACTTTTTAGGTTTGTTTTTTTTCTTTTATTTCATTGCTTGGATGTAGCTTTATCACTATAACTATATGTATTAATTATAGTAATTTAGATCTGGATAACTACATGCTGTCTGTGTGGACATGATTGTCAAAATGTTTTCAGTGCATGGTAATATATTATCTGTATAATGTATGTATAGTTATCTGGAAATGAGTTTACTGATATGATGAAAATTTGTTATACATTTAAATCCTCAGATTTATTAACAAATATGGTACATAGTACTTGCTAGTGATCTAGTTTGGTGCAACAAAGACAAGTGAAAACACTAGAATATGCAAAATGTTACTGATTTTGTAAGCATAAAGTTTGTATTTTACTGACATAAAGCTACCCATTCATCTGAATTGAGTAACATTTATGGGTATTGGTTCACAAACTATGTTTGCATGCTTGATTTTGATAGCTATGGAGGAGCTTTTAGTTGTATCTAGGATGAAAATATTTTCTCTGTTGTTATCTTTGAATACAATTTTAATAGCTAGCAAAATAATTGACAGAGCATATTATTTTTTTTCCAAAGTTTGTAAGAATACAATTCAGGGAATACAGTACATTCATTAGATGATCTGCATTTTCACAGAAATATGATGGAATGTCAAAGAGAAATAACTTGCTAATAAGAGTCTCTCTAAGCTTAAGAGACCTACAAATCTAGTTTTTTTTAAAAAAGGAAATAATTAGAAAATACTTTCATATCTAGAAGCACAGCCTCATTTGTTATCATCTTCTTGGCATTACTGATTTCATTCAACACTGTAATGCCCATACCAGTCGTCATGCTTGGCAGCTTTAAAGCCTCATAAAAAATGTGTTCAACACTCGGGTTTGTAATGTTATTTCCTAGAATTTTTCTGGTTGTGCTGTATCCTCTGTAGGGTTATGGTGCCCCATATTATGTGCACTTCAAGATACAGATTTCCCATCATTTTAGAAAGTCATGTTTTTTATTTTCCTATCATCATGTTTTCTAACATTCTGATTTTGGTTTCTTTTTAGTATTGTCTAGATATTTTTAGAAAGCTGTTGATGCTGAGTGCATGAATACTCTTCTGCTTTGTGATGGTGTAGGAGCTATCATTATATCTATATATTTTGGTGATTTTACCCCTTCAGAATTCATTCACATGCACTGCTTGATGCTGCTCCTGTCTTTTGCTATCAGTTAGAGCTTTGATTATGCTTAGAAATTTCTTATCAGGAAATTTTTGCTCTCCACTCACCTCTTTTGCTGCCCTTTTATATGTTGAACTGCACAGGTGATTTGGGGATTACATAGACAATTAATTTTAATAAGGTTTTAATTCCTGAAAAAGCCTCTTTCACCCTCTAACAGCTGGCCACCAGAGGTCTTTGGTGACACAGTTTGGTAAAAGCTCTCTGAAGTGCCAAATTGGGTGCCAGATCAGCTGCATGCTGTCAGGTCATGGTCCCCTCAGAGGATCCTGGCAGGCTTATGAGACTGGCACTTACTGGTTTAGAGGACATGTAAGTAGGAAGGGACCCTGGAGGTCTCTAATCCCACCTCTTTGAGAAGGTTCACGTTTAGGCCAGATGAGCCTTTTGTATTTCCACGGATGGAGACTGCATGACTTCTCTGGGCACCTGCTCCAGGGTTTGATCAGCTTCAGAGGAAATCATCTTATCCTTGTATCCAACAAATCTCTTGTCTCCCAGCCTGGCTGCTCCAGACAGGAGCAGTGTGCTGTGCTCATCTGAGAAGGGTCTGGCTCAGCGTCTCCGTGCTGGGAGGCTGCAGGTGCCAGCAGCCAGGTGTCCCCTTGTCCTTCCCCTCTCCAGGCTGCCCAGAGCAGTTCCCCCAGGCCCTGGATGTGCTGCACTCAAACACCCAGTCCATCACTGGCCCTGCTCCTTGTGCCTGTATCTCTTCCCTGCTGGGGACCCCAGTGCTAGCCAGGGGTTCTGGCTGTGTTTGCTGTGCACTGAGAGGAGAGGTGACCTCCCTCCCCTGCCCTGCTGGCTGTGTGTGCTCATCAGTCCTGGTGCCATCGTCCTTCCTGCTGCAAGGAC
Organism: Serinus canaria; assembly: GCF_022539315.1. Classification (NCBI taxonomy): domain Eukaryota; kingdom Metazoa; phylum Chordata; class Aves; order Passeriformes; family Fringillidae; genus Serinus; species Serinus canaria. The sequence goes on from NC_066316.1 coordinate 24,499,976, forward strand.
ACGCTGTGACACCGGTCACGGGAACACGCTCAGCTGGCTTTCCTTCCAAGGTCTTTGTTGGCTCCCTGGAGGTTTCCAAATTTAACCATGTGCCTCTATATTAATAATGCAACCTTCTGCCACTCTGCAGACCTACTCACTGGAGAATGTTACTGGATTTGCCCTGGTTTGGTTCTCTTCAACCAAGAACATTAAAGCATTCATTAAACACTCAGCAGTTTGGGTGAATTCCACCTGGTCCTGGTAACTTGGTTCTACTGATTACCCAGTTTGTTTTGAAGTATTTCCTATGGATGCTTCAATGTGACACAGTTCTCATACTTTCCTTGTAAAAGTATTTTGGAAGTGAGCTTCTTTAAGTGCTTCTACCATGAGCAGTCATACAAGGAATGCATTTGGCTTTTCTGCTATGCCTTTATCTTTCTTGTGTATTTTCCTCACACCTTCATAATCTATTGCTACAGACACCAGCACACTTTCTGCTTTTGCTATGTTTGAAAAATATGCTAAAAATATCAGATTCCTTCTTGTTATAAATGTATTTTTTCTCATAGCTTCCAGTATTTCACTGGTCTTACTATGATTTTTATTGCTCATATAAAAGGCCATATTTGATTTTAGGACTTGCTTTAAATTTTGGGAGTTTTGGTAACTTCCTACCCAAATTTTATTCTCTGGTTTTACACTTGAGAATGATGCACAACCACAATACAACTTCTATGTTCATCTCTGTGTTCTGCATAAAGATCATAAACTTTATTATACTTTTTATGGGAGCACCTTATTGTGGATCAAAATTTGCTGCTGTTAAGCATACTTTACTGTTTCAATAGATAGGTATGCTTTGGAATACTCATCTTTGATGAACATGCTTTATCTCAAGCATGAAAATTGTGCTCTCCTTGCAGTATGTATTCCCAGTCAGCATATAAACACCACAACGTAATCCAATATCTTTTTTTACAGTGAAGACACATAGATGGAAAATTTTCTTGCTAATTACTTCTTAGGTGATGTTTTGCTGTTCTCAAAGTAGCTGTAAAATACTGTATAGCCTCTGCTTATTTTACAGAGGGAGTCAGTGGAGACACGTCATTCTGCTCCACCACTTAAACAATTTCAGGTGTTTTGCAATATTAAAAATATTCCAGGCATCAGGCCTTTGAGGTTTTTTCCTGAGCACAGTACATTTTGTGATTAAGAAAAAGTAACAAAGTACTTCATGTATCAGCGTTAGGGCTCTGGATCCTTTGAAACTCATTCCTATTTCCAGAATTTTAGGTAGGTTCCTTCATCTGTGAAAGTAAATTGTGCTTTGTCTGCTGCACTGAAAACATCTTGAATATCTGAAAGACTTATTCCAGTCATTGCTGTGCATTGACAATCTTCATGATTTTTGCACATGTCTAGATTAGAATTGATGAAGGCATTCTAAATTCTTTACATGGTGTTTTATCCTCTTCCTGTTACTGTTTACTCTGTCTCGTGCTGGAATGAAGCAAACAGGAAGAGTTTGGTGAAACACAGGGAGGAGTTGCAATTATAATCTATTTGTAATGTGTTCCTTTTGTAAAACTTGTAGGTAGGTATTTGTGGGAAGTTATTCCATTTGAGAGACCTGCTAATCTGAATAATCACTGTATGAATGCAATTTTGGCCAGACCAGAATATCTGTATTCTAGGGATCCTGGAAGCTCTCTATAGGGGTTTTTATGTTCTTTTGGAAGACAGGTAACCCAATCATTCTGAATACTTGAAAAGAAAAAAAAGAGGAGGTTTGTTTCCAGTCATCTAGAAATTCTTTGCTGAAACCTGGTGTCTTGTGAATTCTTGCCTTAAGTTGACTGACTTCATTGTCTAAGCATGAACCTCTTTATGTTAACACTTTGTGTTTGGGACATGTGGATGCAATCTCTGCTTGTGTATTCACAGTAGCAGCAGGAAATTTAGGGCAGGTGCTGCTCTGCTAGTTTTCATGTACTTGGCAGAAAGTTCCAATCTTTGAGACCTTTGAGCTCTGTAATACTTGGTTAAAACTGAGCATTTTGTTGAAAAGTTTACAATGAAGAGTTGTATGACAAAACACTGTAGTCTCAGTTTTAAATCCTTATTGCCTCATTTAGAGACAGAGAAGTGTGTAGAAAAGAAAAAAGAATTCAATGTAAATCATTTTTAATAGCTAAAACTGCATTTTTTTGTGTTCATATTTTCATCTGTGTTCCATTTGCCTGACTGACTATCTCCAGAAAGACTTTGTAAGCAAAAACTACAATCTAACTGGTGTTAAAACTTACATTAACTTAAAAAAAAATCATAAGATCACTTGCATGAAAGAGGACATGTCCTGCCTTTAAATATTCATGATTAGAAGTATTGATAATAAAATGGAGACTCTAAAAGGTGAGCTGAAAGAAAAAAAGAAATTTGTGTTAAAAATGCAAATCAGAGACTGGTTGGTATGTCCTAAATCTGTTTGTAATAATCAAATATTTAAACTGAGTTTTATTCTTTAAAATTCTCAGATGCAGATCGACATTGTGAACTTGCTGGGAATCCTCTGAAGATAAAAAGCACCAGGAAACCACTGTCATGTATCATTGGGTATTTAGGTGGGTATCTGCCTCCAGAGAATAACAAACCAAACAAACATTCAGTGTCTACTGAAGCTTCATAACCTGGGATGCACAGAAAGGGAGATTTATGCTTTTAGTAACAGGAAAAAATTCTGAAGTTAATAAATCAATAATAATGGTGGTCCACTATGAGTTGCAAAACTGCATGGTTGAACTTCCAGGACACAGGCAGAAATCCTCCTGATACTGGTTTAAAGGGTCAGAGTGAAACCTGATGTAATTTAGAATGTGAAAAATAGTCTGGCTCTCTAAATAAAAAGAAGAACTGCTCAAAGGGGAGATTCTCAGTATGCTCAGGGCTGCTCTACTGTGGCCTTTGTATCCATTTGGAATACTAATTTTTACTTAAGAGCAGGGGACCTCAGCCACACTAAGGCACATAGCTTGTAATTTGATGACCTAAGTCTAAAAGGGGCAATGAAATGTGTCCTGGGTTCACAACCAAGAGGACATGAAGTGAATAGGGAGAGGAAAAATTCTAGTAATAGTGATTCCTTGGAATGAGCCATCACTGACTGTTAAATATTTCCACAGTCATATAAAAATTGTGATAACGCAGAGGCTGTTAATCCTCAAATGAGGATAGAAATCAATCAGTTGATCAGAGATGCAGTGAGTAATTCTGCTGTGTATTACTCCTGTTCTAGTGAAGTGAACTGAGTGTAGAGCTTAGTCTAGATGTTTTGCTCATAATTTCAGCCACCAACAGGGTTTTTTTTTTGTACTAGATCAAGGTAAACAGAAACCCTCTTGTTTTACTGAAATAGAAATCAGCTATTAATGTAGTTACAACTGTTCTTCCAGGACATCAATTTTGTCAAAATAACTAACTTCAAGAATGTGGATAATGAGGAATTAATGCCATTGTCACTGAATTTTGATTCCTCCTGGCCTGGAGTTTAAGAAAAAAACCAGGGATGATTCCCTACAGACATCCCAGCTGTGTGTGTTACGTGTGTTGAGGGGACTACTTTGGTTGACTTGGTGGAGTTGTGGTTGTGAGGGGGGGAGCTGGACAGGAGATTGTTCATCCAGCTGACCTGTCTGTGCATCTAAAGAGGAAATGGTAACGTGGTGAAGCTTAGAAGACACCACATGTTTTTAGTGCCATCTTAAATAGCCTTTGAGGAGTTGTCTTGACCCCTCTGGGAGTCTAAGTCTGTAGGTTTAATATGAGTAAATGGATGAAGAGTGTCAGGCAGCATTTTGTGAATTGTGTGAAGGTCTAGTAAAAGATTAGCAGTGCTAAAATATGCTGGGTATCTGTAGAGTCTGCTTAGAATTTGACTGTATGGAAAGTAATGGTGTCTCATTACAGCTGAGGAAAATAATGTAAATTATGGGGCTATGAAGTTTACCCAGTGCAGTTGATTACATTCATCTGAATTAGCTTTATAGGGATGGCTAGAAAATGGCTTTTTGTTTGCCATATATCTTGGTGGATTTTTTTAGTTTAGTTTGTTTGTGATCTTTTTAGTTTATTTGGAATTTTTGCAGTTTCAGTAAATAAGTAAATCTTACATTATTGTTCTTATAAAAATTATCATATATTGTGTCATAACTTATATGGGAGGCACTAAGATTCATGCTATGCCATTCTCACAGAAATTTATTGGACTACAATTAACTATGTGTCAGGGCACTACTGTTTTCAACCTTTCTGGTAAGGCAGGGAGGATTTCAGTGCCCTGCACATCCTGGGTCATCACTTCCCTTTACCCTTGTTCTGCATCTTGGCAGCAGGTTCCACAGGTAAGGTAGGACAAGCATGAAAATTAGCCCTTGTCCTCTCAAAAGCTGGGGCCAATCCTCTCAATCTCATCAGTACCACTGTGCTTCCTAAAGCAAAGCTGCTATGGTGAGCCCCTGGCTAATTCCATGTCCTATATTACCTCTTAGTTATGAGGAAATCAGCTAGCTAGGATAACACTCTAGCTAGGACACATGTTGAGGAGATAAGGTGAGAGAAAGTGCAGCTACCTAAGCCCCTCTGGCATCCAGGATGTTTGTTGAGGTGATTTGGTAGAAGACTTCAGCTTCTCTTTGTTTACTTTGGGTTTTTTATTTTTTTACCCTACTGACATAGTGGAAAAGGGAGAAGTTTTTAATGCCATTATTGTTATTTACTTGCTTGAGGCTGAAATCTGGCCCTATAAAATAGGTTCCTAATATATTTTTGAAACTTTATCTCTTACTCCTATTTATTTTTATTTCAGAATGTGGCTGACTGGTTATTTGCCACTGGTCATGAGATAGTTTGAATGCCATAGTCAGTTCTCTGAGTTAGAACAAGGTGCAGCTGGTTAAAAGATTTTCAGTGAAGTGCTATGCAATAGAACAAGCAGAAGAGCAGCAGGAATTAAAAAATTTTGATTACTATTTTTCTATAATGTGATTGTATGAAGAGATAATAGACAGAACCCTTGAAATGCCTTGTTACTCTGCTTGGGTGTGATGAGGCAGCTGGTTGTAAAGTGCTGATCTAAAGCATGAAAATATTTGCAGCAAGTCTATATGTAGAGGAGGAGTGAAGTAAGGTGTAAAGGTCTGCACAGGAAGGACTCAGTCCATTGGGAAGTGGTCCTGGCTGTTTAACTGAGTTCCTTTCTAGAACTTAAAATGTAGAGCTTGGTCTTGCTACCTTCCTCATCTGCAGAAAGAGAAAAGACAGCCTTTGTGGCAAACTAATGGGGGATTAGTGACTTCTGAACTGAAGCTGAAGGAAGGAAATGCTTCCTTCCTCAACTGTTTGCTCACCCTGAAAACAAAAAATTGCCTCTCCTGTATGACAGGAGGTGGAGTTCTCATATGTTGATGCAACTGCTGGGATTATTTTGGTTGCTACTGGAGCTCTTTGGCAAATAAAATAAGATTTTAGTGTTCTTAGCCCTGGAAATCTACCATTTCCTTCAGAAAATTGGAAAAGATTGCTAAATGAACATTTTAGAATGCAAATTCCAGTTACCTTCAGCAAGCAGCTCAAGTGCATCTATTTCAGTTTGGAGTTTTGCCTTAGCAATCAGTGGTGTTCATAACATTAAGCACACCTCTGTTACCATTCTAGTAAAAAAGCAAAGTATGAGATGCTTGTTCCCCACAGCAAGAAAAATGGGACATGCCATGAAATCTTTTCTGTGTGAAAAGCAGATGAATTCTGCAGTGAATGGCTGTAAAAAGCTTTTCTCTAATTAAGTGGTGGGAAATTTGGTGCCATCAAATCTACAGCTCTGCCCTGAAGTGACTGGTTACCTGTGCCTTCCTTCTCTGCTGTTCTCTGTGGATTTCTCTGCCCTCCTCTCTCATACCTGGCCCTCTTGAGGCTTCTCATGGGAGTGTGTTCATGCTTGGAGAGTGTGATTGCAAGCCCCAACCAGAGCAGTGGTGAACAATGAAGCAAAGTCTTTTCCAGTGTGAAAATTGCTGGCTGTTGTCTCCCCCTGGCATGCTGGCACAGCCTGGCCAAGGCCATGAGACAGAGGGCTCCAGACAGGGCAGGAGAGCCCTGGGTATCAGACTTTGGGCATTCCTGAAGGAGGAAGAACATGCTATTGCAGTGGGCTCTGACTTTATGCAGTGGTTTCTCTTTCTCCTGAATGATAACCATGGATGGCAGAGGCTGGAGAGGCTCCTCCTTGGATACCTGGCCTCACTTGATTTCTTCCCAGCATCTTCCCAGCTTCTGTGCTCCATTTTATAAGCAGAAAAGCAGAAAGAAGCACTTTTCAGCAGGTGTAAACTTGGGCTGCAAGTGGGGAAGTATTCAGGTTTTGTGTTGTGATCTCACCTCCCTGGGCAGCTGACTCTGCTGATCTGACTCCCAGCCCCTCTGCCCTCACCTTCTCAGCCTCTTCTGCTGCCTGGGGTCATCCCAGGGCTGCTGGAATTGGGCAGCTGGTGCCTCACAACCTGCACAGTGCTGGCAGCTGGTGCCCTGCACTGGGTCAGAGGGACAGGACCTGCCCCTGGGCAGCTGACTTCCCACACAAGGCTGGAGGAGGGTGGTGGCATTTTGAACCCAAATATGTGATGGGAATTTGTTAATTGGTTCAGCAAATTCCTGGTGAGGGACCAGCAGACTCAGCAAAGGCTTCCTTTTGCCACTTTTATCTGGCAGAATACAGAAATTTCCATGCAGCTGTGTCAGCTCCTGGCAAACACAGCAGGTGCCACCCTGAAATGTGCTGGCCAGATGGGCTTTGCTGCCTCTTACCCTCTTCATTCCTTTTTCTCCAAAATAATCTTGCTCCATGAAATAGATATTCTGGGATGTTTGAAGCTCCCCAGTAAGGGGAAGTATGGAAGTGTTCCCACTGCAGTTTTGGGGTAGTTTAAGCTGCAGAGCCCTACAGTGTCTGGCCCCCTTACTCCTGTACCTTGTGACTTGTGTGTGGGAAGATCCCCTAAAGCCTGTTATTGTGACAGGAAATACTGAATAGCTTGAGGTGTTGAGGTAGTTTCACTACAGTAAAATGCTTTTATTTGCTTGCTGAAACCTGTGGGTGTGTAGCTTCAATTCAAATCTCAAAAGGGTATGAAAATATAAACACACCCATTTCAGACTGTTTTGTATTTATTAGCTCTTCAACCTCAAATCCTTACATATCTGCCACTGTGGAATTGAATTTGGGTAACCTAAAGGGAAATAGATTTTTCTTACTTGGAGGACCTGTGGGTAGGAGGACTTGTGTTGTTCAAAGTCTTGTAAACACACAAGTGCAGAAGGAACTTTGTTTTCACTGAAAATCAAAAGTAAATTTCATATGTGGAATAGATTGTTTTATTTATCTTAAAATCAAGTAGATTTCATGTCTCTCTCTCTCTTTTGTCTCAAACAGAGATACATCCTGCTGTGAAACCCAGTGTAATCAGGTCAACACCAAGCCTTCAAAGTCCAAGTGCAAAACGACTGCTTGCACCCTCCAACCACTCTTCATTAAGTATTTTGGGGAAAAGAAACTACAGCCATCATAATGGGCTTGATGGTATGTGAAGGAATATAAATGAAATATCCTTAAAATCTCTGAATTGAAAAACTTTCTGTGAACCTGAGGAAACATTAAATGAGAAGGTACAGACTTAGAAAAATGTAAGATATGGATGTCATGTTTATGGCATCCATGCAGTGAATAGTGGTGGCTATTCATTGGATAAAGATGTGTTAACACCATCTCTTACAAAAACTCCATTTACTCCATTTATTTTTCTTACTGATCTTGATTTACCAGAAAAGGATGAGAAAAGAATAAAGCAAATTTGGTGAAGGCAGAGGTGCAGCATGTTTTATTTTAGCTTTTTGCATTGCACCTTAGAAAGCCACTGGCCCTGCAGAGGAGGAAGCAGAAGGTGTGTCACAGAGGTGCAGGAGAGGCTTTTTCTGTACACTGTGCAGTGCCTGAGGGGACTTTTTAGGCCTGGTGTATCCAGCCACTTCATTACACCTCGGTGCAAACTAAGAGCATCAATGAAGATGTGTGAAAAAAAAAAACCAAAAACAAAAAAAGGATGGAAAATTTTGGGTAACACTAACTTTTCTCTAATAATCTTTAGTTTTCATCCTGAAAAGTGACTGTACATTATTGATGATTTTTTTTTATTCTATACCAAATAGAAAGATTTTTCAACTCTAACCACAAACAATTTTCCTTGCAGAATATGATGTTTACACTAAAAGAAAATGCATGCATGCATTCCTGATATCTCTTTGTGAGACATAACTTCTGTAAATCATTAGCTTGTTTGTTCTGCAATTGAATAAAGTTATTGAGGGTAGAAATCTGTCAGATGCTTTGCTCTCAAACAGACTGCTCAGGAGCTGATGTTCACAAAAGAGGTGACTGTCTGCTTTCATGCTTCACAGAGTAGGTGTAGGTAGAAAGGAGAGGAAATGCCTTTCAGCCAAGCTCATAGGAATAGTATTCCAAATAAAGGGAGGAAAACTTGATTCATTATCCATCATCTTCCCCATAATTGTGTTTTTCTGTCACTGCAAACACTACTTGTGAAAACACCTACTGTACATTGAATAAGACCTAGATAGGAATCATGACATCCTTTGACAAGAAGTGGTTACTAAGAATACACAGAAGAGAGGATTGCTTGCTCTTCTGCTCAGCATGCAGCTACTACACCACAGAAAAACAACTTTCATGGCAGCACAGGCTCTTTGGGGGACCAAGGTGCCACCCTGGGAGAAAATATTGCAGCTGGAAGAAAATATGCTATCTGCATTAGCAGGCAGAGCCATAAATGCTGACTTTCCAGTGCAGCCTTTGAAGGTGGAGTTCTGCATGGATGGTTTAGTAGTTGCTGCATGAGAATGTGAACAAAGGCCTCCCCCTCCACCAATGCTGCCCTTAGACTGGGCTCTCCATGAAGGTTCTGAGTGATGAATTAGTTTCCCTTGGATGTAAAGGTGATCATTGAATACTTTCAGCAGGAAAAGACCTCAAAGATGAAGTCCAACCCTCAACTCAACACTGCTAAGCCCTAAACCCAACATGCCCCAAGTGTTAAATCCCTCCAGGGATGGTGGTGACTGAACCACTTCCCTGGGCAGCCTGTTCCACTGCTTGACAATGCTTTCAGTGAAGTAGTTTTCCCCAATATCCAACTCAAACCTTCCCTGGCATCACTGGAAGCTGTTTCCTCTTGTCCTATCACTTCTCATCTCTGAGAAGACACTGACCCCCATCCTGCACATTTCTCCAGCAGAGAAGGCTGTGGCAGTAAGTTCAAGGTAATTATGATGATTAAACTCCTCCTTGTGTCTCTGTAAGGAGGCATGCTTGGAAATCTGTAAGAGTTTTCTTCTACTTAGTATAGATGTTCTCCTCAAAGTAAAGAGTGTGTAAAGCCAGTTACTAGCGACACCAGTTAGTGTGTATCAAACAGTCAGCTGTGTTAAAGCAATTTGCACAAAATAACATCTAATTTGAAAAAGTAGTATTGAGAACTGCAAGCCATTGCTTTAGGAGATATTTCTGCTTATCTATTCCCTGTGAAAAAAATGTACTGGGAAGCATATATCCTAAAAGAGTGAAATCTGTATGTTTTTAGTGCAAAAATTACTATCCTAGTACCAAAAATGGCTATTTTTGTTATTATTCATGCCACAGTCTTTGATAAAAATGTGGAGACGTATAAATAAAATGAAATGAAAAAATAACAAATCAGCACAGATTCAACAGCACAGATTCCATTTCTTCTGACCTAAAAGTGATTACTTTCTGTATTCACCATTTACCTCCTCCCCGGGCTATTGGTAAATATAAAATATATTTGTCTTTTTGCTTGTGTTTTATCCAGCTTCTCTTCAATACCAGATCAGCTTGAGAAGTGGTGCTTTCTGTCATTTCCCTGACCACAGTGTGCTATTTGTGCAGTGAAAGGTTTTGCCAGCCTCCAGAGTTTTTGTGTTACTATAAATACACTCAAAAGCTTTTTTGATTCCAAAATACTGTTGATTGCTGCAGGTTTGATTGTGTTGTATCAATTAACAGTATCCAGAAGGCCTGATATGGAGATGATGACAGATTCTGCCTTTCAGTGCATGCTTTGGTGAAATGAGCAAACAAAAAGGAGCATGGGGAATTTATATTAAATCTCATTTGCTGTTTTCATAATCTTAATGTTATTGACATGTAAATGTCTGCATTTTCAAGTTTACCTTTTTCCCAACAGTATTAGGTATTTGTTGTGAGAAAACCACATAAATATATTTACTTAAGATATACAGTATTTCACAGCATTCAAATAAATGTTTCTGGGTTGTGCAAATATATATTTAGATTGGCATAATTTAAGTCAATCTTACTGCCTAGATGAGTGCCTTATTTTGGCAGAATTACTTTTTAAGCAAATTAATAATTATTTGCTTTGAGTATAGCAGTACATTATGGAAATGGCACATTTTTATGCCTCTTTGGGGAAGATTATGAGAAACATAGTTAATATTTAGTTAAATGCTTTTAAGCATAATAAACAAGAATATGATTAGCATTTCTTATACAAGTCTTACATTGTCTTGAGTTCTGCTTTTAGCCAGTGCAGCACAACATTCCCTATCAGTTTTCCATGGGTGCAGCTCCGGAAAGGTTTTGGTGCAATTGATAAATGAGTTCCCTCATTTATCTTTTCTTAATGGGGATGTTGTGCCCTGATATCTTGTTATTGTCAGTCATGGACATGAGTGAAATACACAGTTTAAGCACTGTGTATTGTAGCTAGAGAGAGGATCTTGTAGGTTTTTGTGTCCCTTATTGGGTGGAAGAGTTTTGCTGGATGGTCTTAGAAAAGTGTTTTTCATTTTATTTTCAAACAACAGCAGATCTTGCATTCCATGAGAGGTAATAAAAAATGCCAGTGAACTGGCAAAGTACTGTTCTGGAAAACTCACAGTACTTTGAGAAGTTTTTGTGTAATATACAAGCTGGAGCTTTTAACTACTCTGAGATGCAGCATTTCAATTGCAGCTGAAATTAAAGTCAGCATAAGATATTTAAGTGGTTCTCTGCCATGAAGATAGCCTCTTTCAAGTGGGAAAATTCCATCTTCAGAAAATCACGACGTTGCAGGAGGTTACATGTATCCAATTTTGTTACTGCAGTTGATGATGGGAAGATTTAGGTGTGACTGTAAAGTGCTTTAGATATTTTGAATCTGATCTTTAAATTACAGTGTCTGAAATTATTCCAAGCAATTACTTTCTCCCACAAGCTGCTTAACTGTGAGCAACAGTGCATCCAAGTAGTCAAATTTTACGTCAGCCTATTGTTTTGGCAGGGTGAGTAATGATCATTTTGCTTATAGTATTTGGAAACATCAGGTAGAGGTATTTTACACAAGAATAATTTCTGTCATCTGGCATGCATTTCCTTCCCTTTCCTGCATGAGAACCAGAATATCCACAGGATGGCCAGGGCATGAGCATCATTAATGAGGTACAGAAATCTGTCTGTGCTTGTTGATACCATTTTCATATTGTGGGCAAAAATAAAAGAACCAGCTTTTCATAGCTGAAGAGCCTCAGATCAACAGCCCTGATCCTCCTCTCTTCCCTGCCATACCTTCGGTGCTGTATTTCAGTCTGAGATGTCCTGCTGCCTTCAAGAGGATGCTTTCTACAGTCACATTTCTGTTCTGGAATATACTGAGGTGTGCAGCAGGTACATGAGGTATCTAGGAATGAGGCAACAATTTTGGGGTCTGTTTTCCTAGGAACCCACACATCTCTGGCCTGGCAGGATGAGAAGGTGACATGAGAAATTGGCAAATGGAGAAAAACCTCAAAAAAATGTTCCTTCTCTCTGAGATACTGTTTTGGTCTATCCTTCTTTCTATGCTTATGACTGATACTATTGGCTATTCAGGAGGTGAGCAAGGTAGAAAGGCTTAGGTTTCACTCCTAGTTTTCCATGGGGAATTTATGACAAACAGATGGAAACATAAGCAGCCTGACAGACATACAGGGAGACTAAAAACTTTCCTGTCCCAATTTTTTTTGAAACAGAGAAAATAATAATAATATTATTATAATTAAGTTCATTATAATTAAGTTCACATAACATTATGTGAAAGTGCATTAAAGGAAAGGAGGTTTCACTCTAGGATGGAATTTTTCAGCAGTGAGTGAGTTGTTTGTTCTTAAAGGTATCTGATTGTTTTTATCACAATACTGTGTTTCAGTAGAGACAGAGATGTTCTGCTGTGGTGGCACAGGAGCAGCATGGATTGCACATCAAAAAACATCTGGTGCTCTGTTACTTTAAGAAAGAAACCCATAAATTTTTTCTTACACATTAATAAACTGTAAACCTACCAAAATTGTTATAAACCTCCTTTGACATTCTAGTGATTTCCAACTGAAAGAGTAGAAATGAGTTGTGGCAAACAAGCTGCCATGTGAAAATTTGCCATTTCTTCCATGCTAAAGCACAAGGTATGATTAATGCTGGGTTGTGTATACTCACTCTTCCCAGAAGTGAGAGACAAAAGCTATATATTGCTCCACAGTCAGTTTTCCCTCTGAAGTTTGCTTAGGACATGCGTGTTCTAGCTTTGGTCTTTGGTATAGCCAGAAAATGCTTAAAATATTCAGCTGCAGATTTCTCAGTCAAATGTGTGCACTGATATTGATGGAAATGTGAGCATGGAAAATAGATCTCTCAGGAAAAAAATGATGCTGTGTTGCTGTCATTTACTGAGGAAGGGAAAGGAATATGAAAAGGTGTTTATGGCTCTTAGTTACTTCCCAAAATATATTGCTTTTATGCTTATATCTTTATAGGAAATGCTTAAGAGCTTAGTCCTGCCTTTCTATACACAGTCATTAAAACCATCTCTGACCCTCAAGAGATTGACCTAAGAACCTTTTTACATTTAAATTTTCCAACTTGCACAAGAGTAGCCAATTTCTCTCTATTTTCACTGTGCAGTTGGAAGCAATAATTTTAAATATTTATTAGGAAACTAAAATGCTCTGAAGCTTACATTTCTGTGGTTAGTAAATTCTCTTGTTTTTGCAGAGGTACAAGTGATGATACTGAAGATGATGAACTACTGACAACTTCCAAAGCCCAAATAATGTGCCTGGAAGGTGACACACGCCTCAGTTACCCCAGGATGTTATTGCTGACATTGTCAGTCATTTGTAGATCTAAGCCTCTGCATCTTATGTTTGCAAATATCAAGTCAATTTTTCCCTATTTAAATTTCTATGCTATAAAACAGTGAATTGATGATTCCCCGCTTCCCTCTTTGGTGGTCATTTCTCCAAACCCAGTGATGCAAATGATATTGTGACTTAACATTTTGTCCAAAAAAATAGAAGAGAGATATCTTTTCTCCACAGAATTTCTTAAAATTGAGAAAATTATTACTGTCTCACAATGTACATTATCTCACATGTACATTGAATTTACATTACAGTTATCTTCCAAGTACTTGAGCTCCTCTGAGTACAAATAAAAGGACAGTCTTCCATTCTCTGATGACTGCTTAAACTGCAGGGTATTTTTCAGTGAGAAAAGGTAAGCCCTGTAATTTGCCCACAGGAGTGCTTGGGAGGAGCAAAAACATTTCTGCAAACCCAGCTTTCCTTGGATTTCCTCTGAGAAAGAACTGCTCCTAAGCACATTGTGTATTTTTTAAAATACAGACAGCCGTTACTTTTGTTATGCCAAAGTCAAAATACAATATCCATTCAACTGAAATGCTCAGGTTTACTGTGTCTTGAGAAATGTGAATTATTTCCCAGGGTGAAAGTGCATTAGAAATTGAATAAGGCACTATTATTGGTTCCTTTGGCATTTATTCCTTTCTTTCAAAAAATCTGTCTTGGGTTTTGTAAGGCTTCTTTGCCTACAATTGATTCACAAGAAAAGCAAAAATCCAGAGTCACATTCATGTTTTAAAGCCCTACTTTGAGTGAGCCATAGATCACTTTGCTTTTCTTGTGCCAAGGAAATGAATTCTTATGAGAAATTGGTGTGTTGCATCCCTGGAGTCACCAGTGCAGCACATGTTTCTGGTACCACTGGTGGCAGCAGGGATCAGAAGGAGCAAGGCATGTGGGATCCCAGGTGGAGGGAAGGGCACTACATGGTAAACTGCCCCATTTCTGCTGTTGAGTCAATGTTTCTTGTTTTAATATACAGGTATTTTGTATATACAGTATATACAAATATACGGTATTTTGGAGACATGAAACTGCAGTAACCTTGGCTCTCCTAACTGGCAGAATGAATCAGCTCTTCAAACAGGAAACAACACTGTAATTAAGTTAACATTTGAACCACAATGCAGATAGCCAGAGCTTAATTCCTACAATCACTACTTTCCCCTAGTATTATTTTAAAGAATTACAGCTGCAGAAAGAGAATCCTGTTTGTTTGATAACAGGATTACCAGCTTATTACCTCCTGAATTATGGGTTCTAAATTCAAGATCTGGAATTCATACTCAAAGTGCTTCTGTGTATGTTTTGTGGCTAGTAGGTTGATTATTTTTTGGAAGCTGTGATTGCAGAGCAATAATTCCTAACAATTTTACTACATAATGCAATAGGGAAGGCATCTTTACAAAGTGCTTAGGCAGTGGAACTGGAAAGATCCTGTGTCTGGTCTGTGATATTTGGTGTGGTTTTTTGTGGAGTTTTTTTGGTTGGTTTGTTGTGCTTTTTTTTCCTTTTTTTTTTTTTTTTTTTTTTTTTTTTTGTTTGGTTGTTTTTTTTTTTTTCCTTTTTATTTTTCCACCTTATATTCTCTCCAGTTTTTAAAATTTCTGTCTTGGGAGAATAACAGTCTTCCTCAAAAAATCATTCTTCCTATCAGCCATACATATGTATTTATATATTTTTATTAATGCTTTTGAATTACAAATGTCACTTGTTCAATTGCTACAAACTGGGAGGGAAAAAATCAGTTGTGTTTGGTTACTCAAAACATTCCTAACCCAAATGGAGGAGAAGTAATGAAGCAGTCTTGCTTTCTCAGTTTTTTTTCATAAAGTTGTCCTCCTGAGTGAAATTAACCTTTAAAGTCTTATGCTGAGATGTTGCTAGGATTGAACAGTTCTGATATTGCCAGTCTGCCTTGATTTTCCACCTGTTAAAATCACATTATCTTCAAGCATATTTATTCTGGAAGTTTTAGAAGCAGGACATGTTTCACCCAGTACTATTGTCAATGATCCTCTTACATAAAAAAGAGAAATATCAGGAAACTCTGTTTTCTATCAGCAGAAATAAAGAATACCACATATACAAATAACACATGAACAGCTGGAAAAGGGTTCTATATGTAATAAAAAATAGCATGTTGCTGGGAAATAATATGTAAACTTGAAATAATTCTGTAGCTGACACCATCCCTAAGCAGTGCACTGTTTCTGATTTAGCCTTAAAGGGTTTTACAGTGGGAAGTTTTATGGTGTCCTACTGCCTGGAAACTGGGAGAAACACTTGATAGATCAATATAGTTGGTGAAGCACATTCTAATGTGAGGAAATGTCTTCTACAGCTTACTCATTTCTGTTTGAGTTCAAATAAATATGTTGTAGAAAGTCACAGGGGCATCTTAGGCTGTTTCTGTTGGTGGTGCATCAATTTCTCCACAATAATAAACTTATGAACATCTTGGCAGCACTGAAGCTGCATTTGCTGAAACTCCCCCACATCACAGCACTACAAACCCTTGTTAGTGGTGATGATGTCTGGTCACTTCTGCTTCAAATGGAGCAATCCTCTTCCCTGGCACTCACTGGCCTTAAGGGGAGAACCAGTCTCCACCCTGGAGTTCCCTTCCTACTGCAGGGTGCAAAACCAGATCACTGTCTTGCACAAAATCCTTTGCTGCAAGAACTCACTCATAAACCAAGTGCTCACTGCTGCCAGTTTCACCAAAATTCAAGCCAGATTATATAAATTCTCTAAGGCATCGTGGAATCTGGCAGATAAAAATGAAAATCCTAAGTTCTGTTGTCTGTTCTGTTCAACACCAAGAATTTTGTGGTTTTTAAATAATATCTGATGCCCTGAAGCTGCAACTGGAGTTTGCATTGGTGTGCAGACCTTTTGTAAAGGTTTCTAATGCTGTGTGACTGCCTTTTTAAGCAAGGGCTTTCTTCCTTAGCTGCCTTAGTAAAATGTTTTCCACAAAACTGGCTGGTGTGTCCATGCATAAGTGTTTTTCAAAACCTGCCAAGTCAGGCTGTAATTATTTTCTGGCAGAAATTGGTGTCTGCTCAGTTCTAAAATCTGAATATTTGTATATCAAGTATATAAGACTTTAAATTTTGTAACAATGGTACCTTAATTAGTAGTTTTTGCTAATCCTAGAATCTTTTGACTATATTTACTTTTTAAACAGTTCTTTTCCTACTTTTGTATTTATGGATATACTCAGGTCTCTGGCAACTGAGATGATATTTCAGTATCTACAGCAAGAAAAATACATGCAAAAAAAAAGAGAATGATTCTGTTGCATGATATAACAGGGATATTTACAAATAGAACATCTTTTTTCACTCCTTGGCTGTGTTTTATTATTAGGTTATCAATATGGCAATATCCTGGAGTTAACAGCTGCTGGCACTGCATTAACAGTGTCTGTCAGGTTCTTTTCAGAAATGCACTCTTTAACAATTTCCAGGAAAATTCACTTGTTCCTCAGCTCATTTTAGGGAGATCTTCTCAGCTTCACAGACAACTAAGTGAGAGCATGTCTGTGTATTTTGGGACAATCATGGCTAAGCACAGTTTTTATAGATTTGGCACATAGAGCTATGCCAAAAGCACAGCACCTCTGAGTAAGAGGGAAGGTTTCAAGTATCTCTGTGTAAAAAATGTGGATTTTTGTTTGTGGGCTTTGATCATCTGTAATGTATCTCTTCTGTATTTCAAGAGAAGAGAAGCCCCATTCTTTGTGTTTAACTTTGTGGATGATTCTGCCAACATTGGGGATTCTTCAGGAAATATTGTGCTCTTGGAGATAAGGTGGTTGGGGTTTTTTTCTGGATATTTTTGTTTTTAAATGGAATTAATCTTTGTCTCAGTCATTTATTATTCCATTAATACAGTCTCTGTGTTTTCCCAGGAATATTCAGGTCCTGAAATGTTATTTTACTGGGATGTTAAAAAAAATGAATTAATAACAAAAATTACTTGAAGATAAAAATGTAACAGATTACAGAGTTATTCACTCTGCTGTGATCTTCTCTCACTCTATAAGGGTGCCAAATTTGTTCAAGTATCAGGAAGCAGTAGACTATCACAATATTTAGTTCTTATACTGCCAGTTTAAAAATTGCCTGGAGGACTGGTGACCTAAATATATATTTATATATGATAACTTTTGCATGAAAAAAGATGGCTGGTGGAGGAGCTCACAACTAAGATATTGCTGGCTTTACGTAAATATTCACATTACAGTACAGTCAATGTGACTTTAGTGATATAAATACTTCTCATTTAAAACTGATTAAGGATGAAGACTTGTACAAATGTAAATGTAAACTAGATACTGGAATTTCTGTTGAATGTTGGAGTTTAAAAATAGTTTGAGATGTTTAAAATGCCTTACCTTTTTTCTATCAGCAATTGAACTATACCTTCAGACTAAGGTGAATCTTAAAAATGAAAGGGAAATGCCACTTTAAGAGTGTAATTACTTTTTTTTTTAAGAGAGAGATATGCAGCTATTCTCATGTCTTTTTAATCTCTTTAAAACAATTTGTAACAATAATAAAATCCCTCAAGAATTCTTTGTGTAAGTGATACTAGTTGGAAACCCTGTAAGTTGCAATTTGGAGCCAAGACAAGAATTAAAAAAAAGTAATTATTTATCATTTGTCTTGCTTGCAGACAAATGATAAATAATTATCATTTGTCAATGACTGATTCAATTCATTCAGGCTTGTGTACATTTTATAAAAACATATAGTTTTGATAAATGCCCCTTCCTTAAGAACTCTCTGTAGCCAACAAGGTGTCCTATCCAAATTTTTGAGCAAGTCTATGAGACTGCTGGTAGTATAATCTTTCATCATATAGACCAGCAGTGAGTTTTCTTGCAGGTTTTTAAACTGTTTATGTTTTGTTACTGAAGTTGCACTGCTTTGTAAAAGAACAAGGTCTCTAACATGTGAACTGTACCATCTTGAAGCCAAAGAGAATGTGATTCTGGTTCTTGGGGAAAGTAAAAAACAAAAGTAATCTGAATTAAACAGCAAGGTGAAATCTAAGTTTAATTATTTGCCTAGTAGTGATTGCTCTGCAATTTATATAACTATAACCATGAGCTCAGTTGATTGACTCCTGATTTATCATATGGGAGAGAATAATTAACTTTTGTGCATGTTGCATTTCTCAAAAAACTTTGTCAGTTTCAAACTGAGCATCCACCTCAAAATTCTAAGAAAAAGGGTTGTCTGGTTTTACAAACCTTTTTTTTTGAAATGGGAATAGCAATGGAATTATGTTGATACTATCTGTATCTTTGTCTGCTGAGCTAACCATTCATGATGCCATATGTTGAAAGCAAAATGAAAAAACCCCTCACTTTTTCAAACCTGAATTATGAATTAATTCCATTTTTATATTTTCTTGCAGAAGAGGATAATTCAGCAAAGAGAACAAGTGCAGTTAACAGCACATGATAGAATGCCATATATATTCAAGACCAATGATGAGTCTCATGCTCATTTCATGAGAAATCTTTCCAGTCTCTGCATTTTTGATGTGTTCACTGTTGTAGCTGAGCAGTAGCATCTTAGCCTTCAGGGTGAGCATCAGAAGACAGGGCTTTTGTGGATAAAGAAAACATTCTAATGTGCTATGGTTCTTTTATTTTCCAGAATCATCCAGCCATACAACAAGAACAATCATGGTAAGTATAGAGGAGATTATAGGTATTAATCTGCCTATAACTATGATATTTTTCCTTTAAAACTATAGTAGTATACTAAGCCATTGGCTTTTTTTTTTTTTAATTCCAATATCATTGTAGACATAAAATGAGTCTCTCTTTATTTCATGTGAAATCTTGGGGAAAAATCATAGATTAAAGAGCTTAAGAAGTACCAGTGCAGTCAGTTTGAATAGCTGAAAATTTCAACTACAATTCTATGTTCTATGTTGAAGTAATTTTTCATTATGTCAAATTAATGTCAATAAAATTTCTTGCATTCTATCTATACCACATGGGGCAGAGCATATTTAAATTTCAGAACAATAGCTAAGTAATTTGATTGCATAACATTCCTCAGAGGCTGGTTTCTGACTTTACCTTGAGTTTGATAATTTGGGTTCCAGAAACAGGGAAATGTTTATGAGGATAGATACACCTTCAAAAATGAGATTGGAAAGGTTCATGGAAAAAAATGTCACGCACTTAGTGACTATCTTGCATTTTTATAGAGTGAGAAATGTTGATATCTTTCTTTTTCAAACTCATAATGAAGTTAGGTAAGGGCTGAACAACAATTCACATAGAGAAAACCTTACTCTGACAGAGAATGATTGATGCCTGTCCTGTGGGTGTTTGAGGAGAGGGCTTTGGGCTTTTGGAAAATACCAGTTTTTGAGGTGAGTGTTAAAATTTTAGCATAAGCCCCAGCAAATCATGACATGAGCTTGTTTATTTCCATTCCTACAGTTTTTAGGATGTCCCTTCCAGTTTATATCTTCTTTATGTATGGCACTTATGGGACAGGTAAATTCCCCCATGGATTTCTTCATTCCACAGGGGATAAAGGGTTAATAAATTCATTGACTTTATCATCAATGGCCATTAATAATCCAGTGCAAATGAATTATAACTAGGTAAGGACTACAGAGCACAACAGATTTCAAAATAGTAGAGATGTCTGGAAAAGTGATGTTTCTGTTTCCTACTGGATGTGATGTAATCTTTCTTGGTCATAAATTTGTTTTAAGTACACCCATTCCCAGAGAAGATGCTCCATTATTCAAGTGTATTCCTCTGTTATAAAATTTTGAAAGGGATTGAAAACTTTTCAATGTTTTTTCCATGCTGCATTGGTTTTGGAAAAAGAGCAGGGCAATTGTGTTGAAGCTGGTGAACCCTTCACCCTGCTTTACCTTTATTCTTTTTTTTGTCCTATTAACTGTACTCTGAAGATGCTCAGTCTCTCTTTTCCATTAATGTATCAGAACAGTTCTAAAAACTGAGCCAAAAGAGTGAGGGTTTTTCCTGTATATTTTTTTTTTCTCGCACCAAAATATGTCCCAACTTTTAATGAGAAAAGGAAAAGGCTTTAAAATAGCTTGAGTTCTTGAGGTTCTTGTATTTGAACCTCTCCAGACCACTCTGCTGACAGCTCAGATGGCTCAGACCTCAAGTGAATATTCTGCAGTCAGTGTGCAGTAATTGTTCATTGCACTTAAATAAAGGTAGAAATAAAAGTAAGTATTCTTCTTGGTGAGAAATTGCTACAGCAATGTCTGCTCTACTCTGCATCTAAAGCATAACTGAATGTGTAAAAGACAATTTCTGACTCCCCAGTGAGTAAGTAGAAACTGTCAGTGAAACCAGGAAATATGGTATTCCTTGCATTAGAAACAGTGTGAGATGATACATTTGATACAGATGTAGTAAAGCAATGCTGCTGAGAGCCAATGTAAAATGCTGCTGCAATAAATGCTTACTCTGAAATTAAGTCTCCTTTTTCTGACTGATTACAGTTATATTGTAACATAAAATGTTAAAGCAGGACCTGTAGTCACCAAAATGTGAGAGGTATCACAGCAAATTTGTATTACTGCCTTGGCTGCTTTGATGTAAAAGAACTTTTGTCTTACCGAGGGGAAGTTTTTGCACTTTAAAGTTGCATTTATAGGAGTTGAAATAATGTAAGGCATTAAGTCTGATCCTGTCTCTGAAAATTCAGATTTATGCTGAAGTCAAAGCCAGCAAGGTATAGAGTGTGCTCTGCTAAAAAAACAAAGTCTGGTTTTTCTGAGGACATTACAAGAATTTTTCTTCTGTATTTAAATGCAGTGATAGCTGCCATTTTTTGTTTCAGATTCTTGTTCATAAAAATAAAAACCCAGAAAATATTTGAAGCATCTGTGTGATGAGGGGAGAGGGAGAGCATGCTCTCTTTTAACGATGAAATAAATTTCCTTTTATTCTGTGCATAGTTGCCTAGCTTAATCTTTCATTACTAATTTACTGATTTCCATAAATAACTATTTACTTCAAAATTATACCTTCAAAGACATGATTGATTCAGAGCTTTTATAGTTTGTGTGTGCCATATATGACAAACAGGGACTATAAACATTGCAGTATTTTGGCCCAGAGGCTTTGGCAAGTCAGCTGTCATCTTTTAGGAGGGTTGTTTCTTTTGGGGTTTTTTGATGGGCCTGTTTCCCTTGCACAGAAAAGTGATTGCAGCATTGCATTTTCACACAAAACACAAAATTTTCAGCATTACAACTGTTGTAGGTGTTTGTAAAAGGTTTGGTGGCAAATCCAGAGGTTCCAAAGTTATACTTGTGTTGAGTACTTGGTTATTTTCTAGTATATGATCTGTTGTTTGAACATCTTTCATTTTTAATAGCCTTTGGGTTTCTAAATGAAATTCTATACCCAAAGTGGTTGTGTGCCTGCATACTATTATCAACATTTGCAACTTCATGCTGTGTAGAGATTTTGGGTATTAATTTTTGCATTCATCTCACATTTCTATGAATAAGTAAACCAGCCCCAAGCCTTGCTGCTTATTAAAGGTATAATGCTAATCCCTTTGGAAATAGGAATACTTCAGGTGTGGCAAAAGAGAATCAATACCAAAAAGACAATCAATAAAATGATTTAAACCTAAGGTAATTCTAAACTTGTTTAAATGATGTATTGTATAATTAGGTCAATGCAAAATATATGGAACCAATTAATATGGGTTATTGCCAGTCATCTGAGCATAGCTGATTTCTTCTAGTGATTTCTTTCTCCTTGTAGAGAGCTTCTTTTGCTCTGCTTGCTTTCAATTGATTTTTTGTTGTTGTTGTTTTTTTTTTAAAGATACAACAACAACAACAAAAAAAACCCTAAAAATGTTAATTTAAGGCAAAGGGAATGTTTTCCTTTTAGAAACAATGGGAGAAATATAAGATATCATAAATTGAAATCTGCTTAGGAGTTTATGGTAGTCTAGTTAAACATTCCTTCAGCCATAGTACAAATGTTCACTGTTAATTTTTACACTTTGAATTACTGTGAGTGTTATGTGTTTTATTTCAAAGCTGAATGTCCTTTCAGATCTGAGTGTCTTTTCAGAATTTTTAGTGGCTCTCAATGAATAAATGTTTGACCACTTATATAGCAGTGCAAATGGGCAAGTTATTGGCAGGATCCTTGGCTAGAATTTAGGATCTGGGTCCCATTTCTGAATTTGTAAGGATTCCTCTCTTGTCTTACCATCATGCATTTCAGTGTCTTTGTACTCCTCTGGGAGCCAGTGAGGACAGGATATGTACTCTTGATAATAAAAATGCTATATTAAATTGCCACTTTAATTTAAGGGTTTTTTTGGGTTGGTATCCAGACTTCATTGGACTCATAGCTGCCACTGAGCAGATGTCATGTGTGTAGTGCTCCTATGCAGTCATTTCCTGGATTTCCCTGCCACAGCAAAGCCTTATGGCAGGTGTACCTTGTTTTGAAAGACAGTTGTAACTCAGTGCTGCTGCTGCTCCCAGAAGATTTGACAGGGACAAAGGCATGCAGCTCTTTTGTGAAGGAATCAGCTGCATTCCTTGGAAGCTGGAGGTGTCTCAGTTGTCCACTGTGAAATGAGTGCAGATGGGAAATTCATGCCCCTGCCAGGTGAGTTTTGATGAGCAGCACTTGCAAGCAGCAGAGAAATGGATCAGCAAGGGGCAGGTGAAGCTGCACAACCACCAGTCTTTATGTAAAGTCCTCCTTGCTGAAGTCCTTGGAAGGATTGTCTTTGTTCACTCTGCAGCTTGGACACCACCTGTTTGACAGGTGAGACTCTTTCCAGAGACTGAAATATTTGTGTTCTTTAGGGATGTAAACTTGCCTGAATCTGAACTCCCTTTGTCTTGAGAGGTTTTTTTCTCCTGATGTCTTTTGAGCATGGAACAGTTTTGTCACAGGGGAACAAGAGATTTCAGTGAATGTGCTCAGACTGAGGTGAAGAACTAGGGAGAAAGGAGTCACTCATCACAGAGGAAGATTTGTCCCCAATGCCAACCCCTGATGCTCAGGTGCTGCTCTGATGTGGTCCTGGCATGCAGACCCTTAACACCAGTGGCTGTGTTGCAAACTCAGAGCACAGCTAATGATGTACAGACTCAAAATCAAAGCAGCAGCAGCTGATTGCACAAGGTGTTGTTCTGAGGAAATTACTGAAGCTTTTTGCAGGAAGAGTTTTAAATGAGAAGGACTTCTGTGGTAGCACAGGGAGTATTCTTGAGGCTTTCGTAGCCTTTCTGGCATAACTGTGTTCTAGGAGGGACAATTTGAGTTCATCATCATCATAAAAGAAAAGCATTTTACTTTGTATGAAAGTTCATTTTGCTCTTGGTGTTGATATTAGTGACAGTGGCATTGAATGCTCATTTTCATATGCATTGGTGAATATATTTTTTGAGAGGGACTAATGAGCTGATTTCCTGGTCAAGAGCTTCAATTGTTTTTATTAACATGAAATTAATGTGGTCCCTAGCACAGACTGGAGAACAATGGTCTTATTTTCTCTTGTCCTTCTGTGAAAGTAATTAATTTCTTCAAAAAGCTTGAAAGTGCTGGGGTAGAAGGGAAATAAAAGACAAAATTCTAACCAATTTGATGCAACAGAAATGAGATGATATTGTAAGCCTTGTGTGGTTTTCTATAATGTTATCTCTTGCCTGGAATGAGGGTTAGGGGCTAATAAAAGTAGAAAAAACCAGAAGTTCAGAATTAGTTGCAATATCTGGCTCTGCCAGGGGGAAAAGTGTCGGGAAAAGACAAGTACTTTTTCCATCAGGCTTTACTGTTTTTCAGAGTTTATGCCACAGGAAAGACACTTTTTGTACCTTGTACATTTTCTGAATGTTTTTTCCTGCACTTCTTACCTTGACTAAAGGAAACATTCCGTGGTGTATTAGAAAGGAACCCATTAAAGATCTGATCCATGAGATACCTTAAACCCATTATGGAGCAGGGAAGCACAACAAAAATATACCATTGGAGCCCTGGAATGTTCCTCTGTAGTGTGTGGCACAGGAAATTGCCAGATACAAATATTGAATGGGAAATCTGATGTGTGGCAATGTTTTCCATGCATCACTCCTTACTCTCTTTTTGAGAGTAAGGAGTCATGCATGGAAAACATTGCCACACCACCCTCTGTGTACAAGAAGAGATCAGTTAAAAACCTTGATGAATTTCTAATTTCATAGCACCTATGTACTTTATCCTGAATTTATTCTAAATAACAGCTGAATTACTTCTAGTAGTATGTCATTTGTCTTTTTCCCCACCAGAGCCAATATGAAAAAATATGTGAAAGCCAAACTGTAGTCTAGACACTGATTGAAAAAATGGAAAAAACTTAAGTAAATATTTTTAAAGGGCTACAAAGATAGATTAATGATCCTGTGTGCAACAATTAAATTCACCCTAAATCTTCTTTGTTTTTAAGACAAAGGAAAATAGTTTAGCTCCAAGAAAGATTTATATGTGACTCACTGAAATATGATGTCTTGTTTCTCCTCTTCTTGTTTGGTTTTGTTACATGAGATCTAAGGAATCACGGAGGAGATGGCTCAGTTACTCATAGCAGCATAATGGATAGATGGAAATTTTCTGGCCAATGCATAAAACTTGTCCTACTTGTTTATATTTTCTGGCTTTTGTGGTTTTATGCTGTGATTTAAGAGATCAGTTCTGTGCTCTGTTCTGCTGGTTTTGTGGGTGCTACCAGTCCCTCCTCACTCCTGATCCCCTAATTAGGGGGTATTCCCACGAATCTGCAGCACTGGGTACATATGGGGAATGTTACAAAAATGCTATCAGTAATGTGGAATTCTGGTGTTATTTCACCAAGAAAATAGTACTTCTTCTGAAGAAAACATGATGTTGAATCCATGTGAGATAAAGTAAACAAATTTTCATCTTTGTATGATGTCTTCTACCATAACTGGTTCTGTCCAATTGTTGTTAGTCCTGCTGCTAATCGATTACGTGGGAAACACGATTAAGATTTCCAAGATTAACATTTTTGTCATGGTGTATTCTTCCAAAACATTAGCTACAGATGATACAGAAAACATTTTCACTCTCTCCCCATGTGCAAGAAGGCAGCTTCTCTTGTTAGATCTGAGTCCTTGCTCTCATTGCACAATTACTCTGGGTAAAGGTTGAGTGGAAAATCAATGCATCATTTTCAGTTTGATGTTATTAGCTGTGAAATGAATGCAGATGTGTTGCAGGTAGCTCCAACTAGATAAAGACCAGTGAGGAAACCTAAGAACCATGGCATCAACGTGGTGATATAAACCTTTGTTTTCCTGCTTCCATCCAGGTTAACAGCAGGACCAAACCACTTATCTTATTCAGTGACTTCTATTTAAAAAGAAAGACAGGCAGAGTAAGGACTTGCAAAGTGAGAAGTATGCATTCTTTGAAATAAGTTTAATGCCATAGTTGGATGAAAAAATAGGTCTTGTGTCTAATTGCTTGGGATGTTATTTTTTTTGCTCAGAAAATGTTAATTCTCTCCTAAAATCAATGGGTTTCTATTTCTGAATTGCTTAGTTCATAGCATTGACTCATGCCTCAATATCTTTTTGTATAAAATGGCATTAGCAATAGTTAATTTAGTTTTTAAAGAGCTTTAAAACCTATGCATAAAACATGTCAATGGGCCCAGGCTGGTTGTTATCTTACCCCCAGGTACTGATTGAGGCTGATGAGCCAGCTTTTGAGATGTGTGTAGGCTGCCCTTTGCAGCAGAACTTGTTAATGGAATTATGCTCATTCTCAGACAAACACCTTTCCCTTTTATTATGATTTCAGCATGCTGCTCCCCACATCCACATGACTAATGGGAAGGCCTTGCAAGCCAGTGCAAGTGCCATTAAGGCAAGCACCATTCCAGTGATCAAGAGACAGAGGCAAAATTGGCTTGATGCTTCAGATGATGGTTTCTTTATAGCTACAGAAGAGACCAGGTAAGAAAAAATGAAATCTTAGCAGGGAATGAGGCCTCACTGCATACATGTTACTGATCCACTATTTCAATCACAGTGTTTGACATTGTTATCTGAGGTTGCATTACAGCAAAGAGCCATGCTTGGCACATGTCAAACTTTTCATTTTCTATCTGCTGATATTATCAGCATTTCATTAATAACATTTAGTGCTGCTTCTCTGTGGCAAAGATTAGAACTTTTAAATTTCACTTATTTCAGTTCATACACAAGTTTAGGGCCCCTCTGATCATCCAGAAAATATAAATGCAGTGTAGGTTATCCTCTGAAATTTTCAGAACTTGAAAAATAGCGTACAGCTGAGAAATATATAGCTGATAGCATCTTTTCCAGGCTAGAAGTTTATTTCCTTTAAAAGAAATTGAGATCATAATCTCCTTCAACCTTTCATTTACAGATTAATTGGTAAAATTTAATGAGGTTTTGCTTTCCCCAAAAGTGTTTGATATCATGGAGGAATCACTATTTTTCTGGAGGTTCCTCTATTCTGTTCTTGTCTTCCCCTGTCTGGCCCTTCCTTGATTTAATTCAGACTAAGACAAGAAGTTACAGTCTGTTTTTTTTTTTTTTTAAAAAAGGGCCTGTTTAAAAACCTTTAATATCTTGCTTAATTACAACAAGTTACATCAGACTGTCCCTCACTTCTGTGATTATTTCACAAGCCTAGAAAATCTGGTAGTTGAAGAAAAATGTAAATAATAAAAAGAGGGGAGAGAAAGAACATAGAGATAAGCACGGAAAACGTGCACATTTAATCCCATTAATGGCAGATTCAGCCAGGAAAGTTAACATACTAGCACATGATAATCTGGTGGTTATTTCAATATAATTCATTATGGAATTTCTTGGGTTTTTTAATGAGGAATGCAACAATTCAGAGAGAGTGATGAGGCTGATGAGCTCTTAGGCTTCTGATTCCAGCCCAGATTGATGGCATTTGGAGAGTTGTTTGATACAAAGACTTTAGTAATATCAGACTAATCCCTAGCAATTGGATCCTGAAAGTGAGACTGATTGACTTTGAAGTTTTAGAATTTTCAATTCAATTTTTTCCTAGTGTTATAGAGAAATGCCTGACAAAGGATGAGAAGTCTTACATGGGCAGTGATCTCTCCACTGATCTGGGAGGAAGCCCAGACAACTTACCTGGACTAGATGTTTAAATTGCAGGTGGTTGAAGTGTAGTGTGATGAGTCCTGGCTTTGCAAATCATTCCTCTGTGATAGCTCTGCTTGTTCTCATCCTAGGAAATCCCCCTCCCCACTCCCAGGGCTGCAGACCCCATACCCAGACCAGGCAGAAAGCAGAGCTCTTTCTGGCTCTGCAGGCAGGGTGGGGCACAAACAAGGGGCTCAGTGCTCAGGATTCTGCTCCTCTACTCCAAGTAATGAACAGTTTAAAGTGGCTGGAATGTGGAACAGAGGGAAGCTGGGCCTCACTGACATTCCTCAAACAAGGAGGTGCCTGAACCCGTGCTGTTGCATCACTCTAGCAGGTGCTGGAGCAGCACAGCAGGAAATGCTTTTTTCCCTTTCAAACTCTATTTCACATGAGATCTGTTCCTTGTCTTTCAAAGAGGTTTTCTATTTTTTCTTTTATTTTTTGGTACTTTTCTGTCCTCAGACCATCTCCATTGACCCCTTCCCTCACATGTGTCTCCTTTCTAATTTTTTCCTTTGTTTCCTTCCACCTTTACTCTGAGATTATTTAGAGCTGGGCTAGCTTGCTCTCCTCTGGGCTCTGCAAGTCTCCAGCCTGTAGAGCTCCAAGTGGAAAGCACTGCCTGGTTCTGCTGCTAGGAATGCCCTAATGTCCAAGAGAACAATTAAATGCTCTGTCCTTTGAGGGCAGCTGGAGACAGACAGCAGTCCCTGCCAGGCAGCCTGCCCTGGGATAGAGGATCACACAGCTCAGCACTGCCAGGACAGAGTTGAAAAGCCAAGTTGAATGCAATATAGCTGCAATGGGAAGAGGTGACTAGGGAGGAGATGTTTGAAAAAGCAGCACCCAATTTACCCAGTCCTGACACAGAATGAAAAAAAAACAAAACAAAAGAAGCAACAAATAAGAATGAGCTGCCAGGGAGCAGCCATTAGGTTCTGAATGTATTCTGAACACTCAGGTCAGAAATAATCATCCCATCTAAGGTCACAACTGGTCCTTTAGGGAACTTTTTTTGTACTTCATCAGAATCCAATCTGTTTTATCATGTGAATTTGTTCATTAAAAATACATATAAATACATGTATATGTATTCATACATATACATATGTATAAATACATATACATGTGAATTATAGCAAAAGGAAAAATATTTTTCAGTGTAATTGAAGCCTTCAAAAAAGGAAATATTTTTCAGTATTGTTTGGAACAGTCCACAAAAATTTTCATTTCTCTGTCCTAAAATATTTTTTTGTCTACTGAATTAATGCTTAAGATGGACATTTCTATAAAATATCAAGTAGGGAGTCTAGAGGGTAAATTTTTGCAGAAATTGAGCTTAAAAAGCCAATAATAGATTGTTGATATTTGTGGAAGGGGAAAAAAAGGCGTAATAATAGTGCTCCTAGACTAAAAGAAGAGGTGCCAGTCTATTTTATGTTAATCAAACCCAAGATGCACCTGAGAATTCTCAATTTTATTATTCATCAATAGATAAGGTAAATATCTATTGTTATCTATAAATGTTATTACTATAACATTATTACTTATAATATCTATATATATTAAATATATATTTAATATTTAATATAAATATAAATGATATTATTTATATCATATATTATTATATTTATATTATATATTATATATTATTTATAAATGAATATAAATATATTATTATTTATATATATATATTTTTAATTATATAAATATATATTATTTCTTTATATCTATAAATTTATTTATCTATTTAAAATATCTATCTATTTATTAAATATTTATCACTCCATTTTAGAAGAAAATTTAGTAATATTAATTTTTAATAATCACCATTTCCTCTCTGAATTTAAGCAGCAGTATTATTTCTGTAAAGTTAACTCTTCTGTATCTAATTGCTCACATATTTGAGATATTTGTAGCAATGCATGTGAAATATCAAGAGCAGTGAAAATAACTATGGGAATTATATATCATCTGAGCTTTCCATGGTAACTCTTGGAGTTACCCTAGAATTTTAGGGCAGTGCCCTTCTCTGTACACTCAGGCCACAGGTCAACAATGCCTGCAGGTATTCTTAAAAATTAGTGTGAACTTGTGTATCGTGGAAACACAAAAACTGGAGTTTACATCTGAAGTTGAACATATTTTGGGGTGCTAATCTGCCCCTCTGAGTAGAACAGGAGTGTATTTTATATCAGTTTTAATGCACATCCTCATACAATTCAGCTTTGTTTTTAAGCTGCAGCTATTTAAAAGCCATTTCCTCCCCTGTTGTTTATCAGTTTCTGCACATCTGGGGAAAAATGGCAGCAGAATTTGTGTTTCCCTCCTTCCCAGCCCGATTGCCTCTGCAGAGCTGGCTGCACACTAACACGGTGCTGAGCCCCAGTTCTTACAGCCCAGGGCCACTTTGGGGGACAGACAGAGTTTTTCCATCTGTCTGCACGTTAGAGCCTTGAAGGGATCACCCTCATGAGTTCTGTTATGTCTCTGTGTGGTTATCCTTCTGAATACTGTCAGTGTGCTCAGTGAAGTTTGCCAATGGATAGAGAGCTCCCCAGTTCTGCTATTTCATCTCTAGTGACAACCTGCACTCTTCATTCCAAACCCTCCCTGATGCCTCTGTGAGACCAGCTCCCATGGGATTTCCCTGCCCCTGATCAGGCACAGGCTTACAGCAGGGATTAATCTAGGCAGAAAGCCACATGGCAGTTTGAGAACACTTACCTTTTGACATTACATCGTAATTTTATTGACCTTCACTGAATTTAATATTTTTGTGTTTTTCTTTATTCGTATCCTTTTCAAATGAAAAAGAAATTCTCGTTCCCTACTGTAAAATAACTTGCTTAAGATTTTACTCTGAAGTACAAATCTGTTTACACAAATCATTGAAAAAAATCACTCTTTCAAGAGCCTCATGTTTGTCACTGCTCACCAGAAGAGTGTCTTACTTTTTTTTAATATCCTTAGATATTAGTATTCTCCTAGCACTATGTGCATGCTTGAGGATAAGCCAGAAGTCTCCTAATTATAAAGTATTTTATTCATTTCTTTGTACTAAATTGGCATTGCTATGAGGAAGTCTTTTGGGTGATGTGGATTCTACTGTAGGCCCAATAGAGGTCAACAGAGAAAATTACCATATGTGAGGAACTAAATTCTGTATACAGAATTGCTATTCTGGGAGTGAATAATTGAAAAAAAATTATCATCATGGTCTTCAGAGCCTTAGTAAAATGTAATGTATTGGCCTTATATATCTTGAGTTATATATGATATAAACATAACCTTTGAGTAAAATTAACAGTATTACTGTTGGACCATTCAGTGTCAAGGGGAATATATCTGTTGACAAAAACTTTTCTCACCAGTTCTAGGTATGCAGTGTGCCTCTATTTCCTATACCCATGCTCTGTCCCTAGCAGAGTGCATGTGCATGCCAATGATCACACTTGTGTAGGGACAGCCAAAACACTGGTTGGTAAATGAATTATTTTTTTTTTCAGCATTTGCATTATAAGAAATGTGTGGAAATGTTTGGCTGACTGCGCTATAGCAGCGGATTCTGTGTGCTTTCCCTTCATGGGCCAAAAAGCATATTTGCATATAGATCTGCAGTTGAATGACTCAATGCTTGTTTCCTTTCAGTGCTGAAGCAGTTAGAAACCTTCTCACGGTAAGTGCAACTCCATTGGGAATGAGTTAACTGCAACTGCTAAAATTAGAACATGATCTTTAGCTGTTACCAGCAGCCATGGCTTCCTTCTTTTGCTGATAAAATGATTTGAGAGGCATCCCTGTGGCAGCATTATATAGGCAATTTTCTTATCCCTCACTTCGTGTTCTGTCTCCAAAAGGCAAAATCTTCCCTTGATTTGTTGAGGTGCTATGTAAGGATATCACAACTGCTGTGATAATTACCTGGTACCACTCATTTTTATTTATGCATGTCTCATAGCACACACAAAAAAAGCTTAAAATCCAAAGTTGCATGTCGAGAAAGAAGAGAATGTGAGGCTGACAACCAGCTTCTGCAGAATGTTGAGTCTTGCTGTGCTGTCAGTGGTCTGCTTCTCATGCAGAAGTGGGGGAGAGCCACGCTGGTGCTGATCACCCTTCGTGCTCCTGCACGTGCTGCTGGCCCTCTCTGCAGTGCAGCTTTACCTGTGGAAAGCCCAACCTGTACCTGGAAACACAGACTGAAAACCTGCTGGAACCAGAGCCCGAGTTGTGGGTGACCTGCCCCTGCCCCTTCTCTCTCCCACATGTGTTTTAATCCAGGCTTAGGCAAGGTCATGCACAGTGCTTGAGTGGCAGCACGTTGCCAGGAGAAAAGGGAAAACTGGAGGAGTAAGGCTTTGGTGCCTGGGGTCTGATACACAGTGCAGAGCTGCAGGTCCACATCCCAGCCAGAGTCCCAGGGATAACTGTTCTGCTCCTTCTTCCTCTTCTCATGTACAATTCCTATCACTCAAATGTCCGTGGGTATGTTTACTCTTTCCTTTCCAGCGGGCCCCAGCTGTGCAAAAAAAATTGCACGCCAAAACAAACAAAAGGTATTTTTGGCCTTTGCTTTTTGTAAAGATGAGGCACTTTGATTTGATCCCTTTTTTGAACTACACCACACTTGGATCCTGGGCATAGTGCATTTTCATTTCTTACCTGCATGGCACCATGGCCTTTAGACCCCAGTCCTGTAACCAGCTGCAAGATGATGCCTGGCTGCACTCTTGGAGCATCAGCTGCAAGCCTGACAATGTGATGCACCAGCTCTCTAACAAAAAGCCAAATCAGCCTCTTAGGATGTAATTTTCCATCTCCTTTACTTCTGTTGTATTAGATAGTTGTCATGCATCTTGAAAAGCAGGGATTACAGAATATATCCCTTAGAATTCTGTTTAATCCCTGCTGATAGGATTGCAAATATCTTATTGATTGGCCACGTCTGAGTCCAGGTGAACTGACAGCTCTCTCCAGTCACTGTGACAATACTGTGTGTGAAGAATTCAGGGAAGAATTGTCCTTGCTACAGTTTAGGAGCCATCCTACTTGGTTAGCTTCCATTCAAAGCTGTTTTATGCTCATGAGAGAACATATTAGTTTCTGTAAGATGTTATTTTGATCTTATTTTGTGTGGTCTATTCATGAATGCTGTGCACTGTTCACATCTTATAAACCATGCTTTTCTGAGCCCCAGCTGAGGTACTGTGATATGGAATCACAAGCAGCAGTATAGAAACTGGATCATAATCTCTTACCATTCACTTCTTATTCAGCAGCTTTCACGGGTCTAAAGACATTTTTTTTCTTTCAGTGTTTACCTACATGATTTTTTCCTGTTGGACTCTTTATAGTACCTACTAAATCAAAGTAGCACTATTGTGATAATGCAAATGGTTTTTTTTAAAAGCAGGTTCATTCCATGGAACTAAAACAACTCATTTGAAGAATGTGAATATTTTTTAAACTTAGGGAAGCATGGCTATATATAAGGAAAACATGTTCACAAAAACCCCTCAGAGCTCAGTGTAAGTTGTGCCATCGGATAGAGCTGGGAGATTTGGAAAACACATGCTGTTATGGGATTTGTTTTGTCAGTCTTCAGGGCAAATGGAATACCATCCCATTCTGGTTTGGAGCTGTGGATTTATCTTCTCCCCATTGAAATGGAGTTTCAGTGGCACTGCAGTAAGCTGCTTGCCATGTCTGAAGCCACATGGCAGTGGAAGGATGTTGCAGTGTTGGGAGCACTTGCCTAGGACCTGGAAAACCATGATCCAGTTCCTTGCTTCCTCATAGACCTCCCATAAGATGTCAGTCAGGTCTTTTAAGTCTGTATCTCCAAGCATGTATATACCTAACTCAGACACAAAATTAAGAAGGTGCTTAAGTGCTTGCTTGAAGATTTGGAGGCAAAGAACAGGTAACACCTATTCTGAAGAATCAGATGAAGCCTTCTCATTCTTCCAGAGCACAGCTCCACACAGAGAAGGTCAGGAGCCTTAGAGGGGATCTTCTTTCAAAGAAAATTCTTTACCTTTATTGGTAATCAAGTCTCATGGAAATGCCACCCACAGGAATCCAGAAGCTGTTGACTGAAACTGGATGATTTGTTAGTTTCAGAGCTGTCTGCCCTGATTAGCAGGTGAAAATTAATTAGCACACAGCTTTGGTGATGACTGCAGGGAGGCTGAGGCTAGGAACAGATGGCTGTAAATGACCTAGTTACTGCTGCCTGAAAAGTCACACCTTTGGCTCTTGTGAAATGATCCTGCTCTGTTGTGAGCAGAAATTCAAATATGCTGCCTCTCCAGGGGAGCTTAGATACCAAAGTTTGCTTTGCTATTACATCTTAGGTCAGAGCTTGAATGTGGCTAATTCACATGGCTCAGCTAAAAAACAAAGGCACATTTATGAGGGTCATTCAGCCACTTGCAATCTTCTCCACTTCTACTGACAATTCATACAGTAGGTGCAGAAATAGCCACAAAATTTTATATTTGGGAAGGGAAATACAATTTCCAAAATGAGCCTTTTTGTAACATTTTGTTGTCTTGGGAAACTTGGGAGGGAAAGAAAACCTCAGCAATTTATATGAAATACAAGGATGATAAATGCATTAAGGATTGCCTTAAACATAGATGTGCTGGAGAAGCTCCTATATAAGAACTTGACTTTTCCAAAACCCTTGTCTTCTTTGCTGGACCTTGCAGACCCAATTCAGCAGAGCCCTTAAATCCATTCCTGAGCTCAGTCCATCAACTCGAGTACACCCAATACACCCTGCATGTCTGAGGTTAGGTTGGGATGCCATGCATCTTTAACCTGTTCTTTTAACCCCTTTTCTTATGGTTCTTGACAAATTTAGAGTTTCCTGCAGTATGGTTGGCAATTTTAAAAGGTTTTTTTTTTTTTTCAGAAGCTGTTTTTTGTGTTTGCACAGAGGATTTGATGTAGCTGAACCCAATCCTCTTTATTGAATGTTTTTACTGAAAGTCTCAGGGCTCAGCTTTTTGTTAGCTTGCTGCTTAGCTTTTTCCTAAATCCTCATACCCAGTGGGAATGTGTCATCTTGTAATATTTGGCTGCCTTCTATTGTGGGAGTTAAAACCAATTTGGTTTTGAACAAGAAGAAATTTTTCTATAAATAAGCATCTTTATGGGAAACCAATTTCTCTGGCAAAACTCTGGGAAACAATCAAAGCAAAATAAAAATGCAAACTTGTCACACCAACATACTTAATATGAAAGGAAAGATAGAGACAACATTAATTATACAATTGTTACCTATAGTGAGGCTAGAGTAACATCAGCTTTGGGCTGAAATTAGTCCACTCACACCATTCTTATGCATAAACCCTGTTAGTTTTTCACATTAGATCTTAGATATTGATGATTGTAATCCTCAAATACTGTTCAGTACCACTGTTAGATATATTTTTCACTTTTTATGGTTCCTCTGCTATGTGAGCACCATAGCAGCTGGACACAGAGTTTAGAATTATTTCATCTAAAGGCAGAGAAATACACAGCAATAATGTACACGTAGGCAGGGAAACTATGTAAATCCTGTGGTGAGCACATTGTTGCTAAAGTTAAATAGCAAAAAAGAATATAAAATTGTACTGTGGTGAATATGTTCAAAAATGTGATGTCAGTGATCCTCACTGTCTTAAAATTCACACAGAACTGCCCACTAAATTTAACTTCTAAGTTGTCCTTTATCAGAGTCTTCATTTCAAATTACAGATAGAGGATTTAATTCTGAATTAGTCCATATGTCATTGTACCTATTTAATCATTCATTCTCAATACTTTCCCTGACAATTTGGGTTTTTTTTAAACTCATGACCCTCTGGCATAAATGTAGGTAAGGCTGTGGAAAAACAAGTGTTAGTTGGTCTCTTTTTGTGAAAAAAGCTTGCATAAGTACCTACATAGGCATTTTAAATATAAAATACCATGGAGAACATATTGACTGTGACTGTGAAAGTCAATCAGAGAGATAACTAACAGCTCTTGTCAAACATCTAAGGAGATTTGACTGTCTGTTTTTGTAACTTGTGCTATGAGTAGAGGCTAAAATATTTACTTGATTAAAATACTATTCAAGCGTTTTTCTTGTGAAGAAAATACAGATCCAAACTTTAAAATTCCGAGGTTGCCTCTTGTTGTGAGATACCAGACAAGTAATTTAATTCAGCCTTTCTCTAGCCCCACCATTTTGTCTGTAAGCTTGAGTGTACACCTACTCTTTAGGATGCTGTGCAGTTTTTAATTAGCCAGTCCAAGAACTATGAGATACTGGTGTGAAAAGTGCTGGCCATAAATGTGGAGAGCAGGATGAGTGGCAGAAAATGAACTTGAATAGACCTTTGGTCACATAAATATTATTAAAAAATTTTAAAAATCTTCAACCTTTGACATGAAAACGACCCTAGAAATCAGCATCAAATCATTCTGTGGCAAAGCTTTCCTCTGTGGATGCCACACTACAGATTTCTAATCCATGTTCTGCACTGGAGCTTCTGTCTGTAGAGAAATGCTGATTATGCAAGAGGTTGATGGTGTGAAGCAATGCCCCAGGGGATGGGCTTGTGAGGGAACTTTGGCTCTCCAGCTGTTTCTGGTAAGACTGAATGATTTTTATTTTTCAGCCCTTGCTTAATAGCAAGTATCCAGGATGCCAAGAACCTCCTCCAAATATACCCTATTGGCACATATGTTATTCCATGAAAAGTGTATGCATGATTGATAAAATGGAAGCATACTGTCAATCTTTTTGAGCCTCAGGTAATGTTATAAGCTGTAATATTCTAAATCACAATTTTTCAGGCTAAAAACTTCATTATATAAACAAGGTAAGAAAAGACAGAAAAATACTAATGATATTGTAGAAGTATAGTATCTTTTTTTTTTTCCTATGAAAAATATAAAAGGGAGTTTTCTGTTATCTTGGACTTAAATAAGCATGTTTAGTTGACACAATATTTTTGAAAGTTTTCAATGCAGTATTTAACCTTGCTGGGGAAGTGACACTTAATTCTTGTAGCTCAAGGCCAGAAACAGAAGTTGTATGTTCTATACCTTTTTGTCATCTTAGAGTCTGGGATAATGCTGAAATTGTGAATTAATATGCAAAGTTTTTGGGGAGTAGTTGAAAACAACATTGTGTTCCACTGTTAGCCAGCTTGCTCTGATGCACCTTCTCTTTAGGTTCTTGCTTGTCTCAGGAAAAATTAAATGTTGCCAGATGAGTAAATTTTTCATCTCATAGCAGGTGATGTTTAATCAATATAAAGAACAGCTGCAGAATAAATAGATTGTTTTGAAAATTCCTCTTGGTAGAGTAGGAATTCTTCTTCACCCAGCTGATATAGTTAGGAAGAATAAAGGATTTGCCTTGAAATCTGCTGGTTGTGCCTGTGAGCTGTGGAAGGATTTCTGGCTCCCTGGATTCCCAGAATGCTGGTGTATTGACACATCTGCAGTGATCTTGTGTGTCCTTCCCAGGGAGGAGATGTTAACCCTTTATTGGATAAAGCAGACTTCCTGCCTTGCAGGCTCTGCAGGGTAAGGTAACTAAGGGAAGGCTAATGAATTTCAGATACAGTGCAGAGCAGCTGTCCTGTAGCTCAGGTTACAAGCCTGAGCCATTGTTTTGTTTGAAGGAGTATGAATAATTTACTTTTTTACCCATTCCATCAAGCTTCCTTTGCTAGGACTTAGTTTTATTCCACTCTACAAGGTTGGATAGTGGTAAAATGCCATGAATTCCAAGACAGGCTTTTCTCCCTTCCTTGAGGGAAGGACTGTTTAAGGAACTTGGCTCTGCCATCATCACTGCTGTGTGTGAGGCACTGTCCCTGCTGATCTCACAGAGCTCCACCCAAAACACAGGGCAAGTCCATGCTCACTCTGTGTGAATGTGGTGTCCATCATTCCTACCAACTGGATCACAGGGTTTTCTAGCTCTTTCTACCCCTGGTAGGGCCTCTGTGCTTCTGGCTTTTGTGAGAAGTCAGCCTTGCACCCAAACTGATGTGTCACCTTTGTTGCCTCAGCAGTAGGTGACCTTAGCCTCTTGGTGCTAAATACCAAGCTCACAGATGAACTGAGAGGACAATCCTCCTTAATTCCTTCTCTACTAAACCACTTTAGAATATCAAGGAAATATTTTCAGGGGAAATAAAAATGTGGAAAAATCTCTTGAGCTAGGTGATTATTCCAAAAGCCATGACAGTTGTTTGCAATTAAACTGTATAGAAATAATTTCCACAGTAGATATTTCAATAGTCGATTGACCTGTTCTAGGCATGCATCTCTTCTAGAAATGCACATAAAGAGATGTTTCTGCTCCAAGGTGATTTTGATTTAAATCAGCAGCAGGTAGAAAGAGACAGAGGTGGCTTGTGCCATACAGTAGGTCAGGCATGACACAGTCATAGAAGTCTGTGCTTTAAACCCTTGACCTGGGATTTTTCCTCCCAATAAAGAAAATGTTTTAACCCCATTATTAAGGGCCTTCTATATATACATGGTAGCTGTAAGCTGTTGCTTTGAAACACAAAACATCAGAGAAGCCCTCAAGGTGATGCAGTACTTGAAAAAATACATTATCTTAAGCTGCTTAGGAAGATCTGATGCTGTAATTAGTAAGTGATGTGTCTAAAAGTTATTGTTCATAGAGAATGGTCTTGCTCCATAAGAATTGATAAAATATTGGAAGATAAACACTAGCAAAAGAAAACATTTCCTTGCTAGGAGGAGAAAAATAAGATAAGCTCTTAAAACACTTAAATAATGTTGGCATGTCTACAGCAGCACCTCTTTAATCTCATAAAGGTTATATCACTCTATCTGCCATCTGTATGGGTTTTATAATGCAGCTTTGTGGCTCATGGCAACAGCCTTCCAATAGCCCCATGCTTATTAAAGTCTTCCATTATGTTTTTATAAATTAACATTTCCTAAGGCCCTTATTTTTAAAAGGTGCATCAGTGTCAACCCACTTCTGCCTTCCAAAACTATTTTTAACTAGTTTCTATCATGCTGAGGTTCAATTAAAATTTTAATGCAATATGGGAAAGCTTCATCCTGAAAGTGTTGAGGGGGAAAACAAAGTCTAAAGCAGCGAGCCAAAGAATGAAATAAAATACTTCTCATTTGCACACAGGTAGAAATGTAGGAAGTGCTGTGAGTCCTTCAGTCAGTAACATATCAGGTTTCTAAGGATCTGTGCCTACAGCTTCACCCCAGTTAAATTCTCTTTCAGCAAGTAGCACTGCACACATTTTGGCATTTCTCTATGTTTAAAACCTGTTGAAATGAATAAAAAGCCTACTAG
Organism: Serinus canaria; assembly: GCF_022539315.1. Lineage (NCBI taxonomy): Eukaryota > Metazoa > Chordata > Aves > Passeriformes > Fringillidae > Serinus > Serinus canaria. The sequence goes on from NC_066316.1 coordinate 24,538,860, forward strand.
CCTTCTAAGATAGTACCCCCTCCTGTAATTTAATTCACTGAATAGTTAAAATATACCTCTGGATAAAAGAAGCCCTCAGAGAAATAAATTATTATTTAATCTAATAACCACCAAGGAATTATGGTTATTCTTTTAAATAGTTGTTTTTTCTAAGGGGCCTTGAATTTGCACTTTCAAAATTAAAATTTACAATGTACAAAATTTATATTGCCCTGGAGCAGAAGTAACTTCACAAACATTTCTCTAGAATACATTTTTTTCTTATCTTTTAGTCTTGTTTTCTTTCTGAATGGCTCTGTGGTTAGACTGATTGCAAGTTTCACACATAATTTGTGCCAGAACACAAAATTCTGCCAGTGTTGCCAGTATTTATGCATCTAGTACATTTATGTTGCTGTTTACACTTGGAAAGTCATAGCAGAATACTCTACCCCAGAGGAGAGATTATCTGGGATTTCAACTATGATTGTGCAGGAAATCAGTTCTCTTGTGCCTCCTGCTGACCTGGGGGTGTTCCTTGTGCTACCAGCAATTGGATAACAACACATTTCCACAGCACCAGTTCTTACACATGAGGATGTTGCTCAAATGGCATCAGTCTAAGAAAGAATCAGGCAAAAATATCGAACTAATTTAGGGAGAGTGGGGAAAACACAACAGTGTCCTTGAGCTTCAGACTCTGTAGCCAGGTTTGTATTAGGTCATTAGTGTATTTTTAGGGGAAACAGAGCACCAAAAGCAATTCTGGACCTTGGTATTTAAGAAGAGTCATGGGCATCTCACAAGTGCATGTATGTTGAAGGCAATTCCTCTTCCTAGGAAAAGGTTTCTTTCAAAACAAGGTTTGTCATCTGCTGAAATATCAGCAGGCATTTGCATGCAATTAATTTCTTTCACTGTATAACATCTTGCATGACTTGTATTTATTTAATATTGCTTCTTAAGCCCTGTTGGTACAGTTGATAAGACCAAAGTCAGAGTACTCATCACAACTCTGAGTCCAGTGCAGAGGAGGCAACACGGATGCACAACAGTTTATATATAGCACAGTGACAGTCTATACCAACAAACTTAAAGCAGGCAATGCCTTCCAGTCCTACTAGGAAAGGCTTGAAAACACATTCTTGACTGATGCCAGTTGGAGGCCTCTCTTTATTCTTATCAAGTTTAAAAATTGATGCTGTTTTAGCGTGCGGCAGAACTAGAGAAGGGAACTTTGAGTCAGCTTTTGCAAATGTGAAATTTTGCTCCCAGTTATCCTATTCCTGAGAAATCTGGACAGAATAGATTATATAGGATTGTGCTTCACTTCAGCAGATGGTGAGTTACATGGAACACACTTGGATCCTGAGAAAGGCTTGGTTAATTATAATGAGTAGCCCAATTAAATTTAAGCATGGCATAAATGCCCTGTACAGCCTAACTATTATTTCTACCCATGAGCTGCCAGTCTGTGTATGAGACTTGAACAGAGTTTTCATCTAGACCTTTAGTAAGGACCTCTAGACCTTATTTACATTTCCACATTTCCCTGACTATGTACCAGGGGTCTTGTGTACCTTTATCTGCAGTTAATAATCAAAGTGTCATGCAGACATAAAAAATGTGTATTATTCCTACATTACACCAGTGCATCACATTTTACTTAAAAATGAGCACAGTGGGCTTTATATACTGATTCCCTATTAAATATTTATCTCATTCCCATACCTTTGGTCTCAAGAAGACTAGAAATTCAAAGCAAAGGCTTTAAAATACTTTTGAATTAGCATTTCAAGCCTGTAATGCCTTATGCTTCAAGAACTAGTACAAAAGTCAAAGAAAAAAACCCAGGGAAAATGGCAATTAATCTGTCCTAACAACTGCAAAGGATGTTACCAATGATACTGATATTAAAGCCATTTATTGCCATTGCCAGATAAAAGCTTTAAGTAATTAAAACATATGGCTGGTATTAACTGAAAGAGGGACAGGAAATTGAGCATTAAAATTGACTCTGCCCTTAGTTCAGTGTATCTTTGGGGGAGGGCAAAGTGCTATGAGTGAAAGGGTGACAACAATTTTATCTTTGAATATCCTGGTTTTTGTCTCCTATAATTTCAACCTGCATGTTTAAGTGCTAAAAAGACTCTGAAGAATTATGAAACCTGATGAATGTGTCTCAAAAAGCTAGATTGTATTTAGATGCTAAATTCTTCGGCGTAAAGATTCTACCTTCTATAAATTTTGCAGTAAAAAGAACAGTTTTGGCTTTTAGAGAAATGGTTGTTTAAATATAACATGTAATGGCAGTCAGTGGAAATTTCCATTCTTCCAGTTTTATTTCTGAAAGGCTTTCTGATCCCAGAAAACTAATTTCTGGAAGCATTTTCACAATCCTGTTTAAGCAGAAATGCTGGATTGCCTTTTAAGAGTGCCTAGCAGATTAGTTTTTCTGACAGACTATATAGAGCTAGTTTCTTTGATACTCAGTGAGGAGTTTACTCTGTTTGTGGCTTGCTTGATATAATAATGTGATGACCTTTTTCTTCTGCCTTTCTTTGTGTTGGTTTTGAACCAGTGTTTAATGGGAATAACTGTTTCTTTTACTTTACTGTCCATACAAAATAATGACAAATTGTAATCTCAAATCCTTTACTGTCTTTACATGTCGTGTCAGCTGCAAATTACTTTCATAAGCAGGACCCTCCAGGCAGTTTATAAAGTTGCCTTATAAAAAATTCAGAAGGGTAAACAATGATCTAGTATTATTTGAACCTTGGGTTTCTCAAATGATTAATGACCATATTCCTTCTGTAAATAAATACAAAATTTTGCAAACAAATACATCAGAAAGGATCCACTTCTGTAAGGTTTTGCAGAGATGGTCCCCCTTGGATTGGTGTGGCTAATAGCTATTGTCCATTCACATGAATTCATAAAGCCTGGCTATCTCATTATTTTAGATAGACACATTTCTGCCAGTCTGAGATGGCATTTCTATGGTTTTACCATTCTGGAAGGTATGCAATATATTTGCAATCAGTTTAATATCTTTTTTGGCCTTATTTAAGGTGACCATATAAAGTGAACACTCAAGCAATAAATTTTTTTTCTCAGTGGGATTGTGTGAAAAGCTGAAACCGAACTTTCTGGTGATTCCTTTTCTTCTGTTTTGCTTAATGCTGAATGGTGCTAAACCCTAATTTGGTATTCCAGGACATGAAGACATCCTTCTTTCAAAAGGGAGTACATTTCTGAACCTTTGAAATATATTAACCAAAACAGATGTATTTTTCAGGCTTCCTTTAACCTCTGATAGCAGAGTATATTCTTCTGCTTTTTGCATGTTTGTTTTTTTTTTTTTCCCTTATGTTCTCTCTGTGGCCCAGTTAACATGGAAGCTTACCTCCCTGGGGAGCACTCAACCTGTAACTAACCAGTAACAAACTAGTGTTTGAAATTTAATAAGCAAATTGCTATTTTAGAATTCAATAGAATTTATTTACAGCTGATCATGCATTTTCAATGTCATGTGCCACCATTTTTTAGTTTCAGAGGTAACAGCCCACTTAGATGAAAGGGAAAAACCACTCCTTGAGTTACCATCTCAGAACCTTGATGCAGGTAGGCACCTCATCACCCTGTAGTTTGTAGGTCACATTTTCAAGTCAAAAAGTCTGAATTAGAAAGCCTGGTCTCATTAAGTATTAGAGGCCCCCGTATGCTCATTTCCATAAGCTCAAAATCCCTAAAATTTGTGAAACTACCTGAATGAAGGCTGGGATTCTTGAGTAAATTCAGAAAATAGGTCATTTTCCAGCAGCATCTAATGTTCAGGTCTCTGCCAATTAAGATGGTGCTTGGCATACTCTGTGTGTACCTTTTCTGTATTTTCTGATACCATACCCTGGATACCCTCAGCATTGTGGTTATTGACTTATAATAGTAAAGAGACAGAGCAGTTGAAACATAGCAAGTATTTATGCTTCAAAATTAACTATCCTTGGATATTTAGGATTACAGTACCAACAACATGGCCACTTGGAGTTAATATGTTTCATTTATCAGCTGAAATTCAAAAATGAAAGTGAATTTACTGCACCTGAGTGGCCCTAGTAAAAATGCCCAGAGCTCTGGGTCATGTCTGCGGAAGTGGTACAGTGTAAATAACAACAATTGCTCCCACTTTTACAGAGGTAGCACGTTCATTGGGTGCTAACACAGTCCTTTTTCTGAGGTCCTTCATTCCAGTATTGATATCACACGTGAGGATTCACTGCCTGGGCATTCTGGCCCAAGATTTCATGTAATTAAATATTATTATTCAAGTATTATCTAACACCAATCCACTTTTTGATGAACCATTATCAGACAAGTCTGAATCATCAGTTGCTGGACAGGGCTGACTCTTGTTGGCTGCAAGTCTCTTTTCCATGAACTAGCCCTCCTGCTCTGGTAAGAGTATTTGTTATGTTTGTTATCAGCTCTTGTGCAGTCTTCTGTTAAAGACTGAGATTTATCTCTACTGTTGTCTCTCTCTTCCTTCCCTCCTTTCCTCCTTCCCTCCTTACAGAAAAATCCGTAAGAAGTTCACCAGGTCACAGCTGAAAAGAGCTTCCAGAACACCTTGTTCTCCGATCATTGCAAAGACAAAGTCTCTCATGAACAATAGGCAGGCCCGAACAGAGCCAGGACCCATCATACAATGAAGACATAACAGCATCAGCACCATAATAATGTCAAAGTCATGTTCAATTGTGAATGCAGACATAACAGGACTTCCCACATCTCTGAGACAGAACTGTTGTGTGGACATATTGTGGCCGGGTTCTGTGTTCTGGGCAGGATCCAACAGCAGCCCTTGTTCTCCCTCCTCTCTGCAAGGGCTACTCCTGGTTCACTGTGCAGGCCTGTCCCAATTCCCTCTGCTCCCAGACAACTCTGCTGGCTGGTCAGGGAGGGGCTGTTTGCACTGGTCCCACTGAATGGATGCAGAGCCCACCCATCACATTTGTCTATGCCTTCTTGTGGCTCAGCAAAAAATATGCAGCTTTCAAAACCATTGCAGTGTCTTTAAAATGGGATTTAGCCTTGAGGTGTTGCATTTTCAAACAGAACTGCAAACTTGGAGTGTTCATATTTTTCAGTATTGGCTTGAGTCACCTTGGGTTTGATTTTCTATACTGATGTCCACAAGGACAAGGTATTGTTCAGCAGTTCTGAAACTTAGACTGAATTAGGAAATTTCCATAATTAGTGTCCAATTCTGAAAATGTTTGCCATATTAGCTTTGTTTAAAATCCTGGAAAGTATTGTTTGTGACAGTAAATATCCAGCTGGACTAGGTGCATGTGTAGGAACTGGTCCCATTGTCTCTGTATTTGAAAGCATCTGCCTATTTCTTTGGGTATTTTTTGCATTTCTTGAAGCCTATTCTGAATAGTGAAAACCAGCAGAACACCATTCCCAGAAGACATGAAGAAACAGATTATTTCCTATTAGTAATGTCTCTCCACAAAATAATTTCTACATTTTTATATGTCTGGATAAAGACGTCTTGCAGAATGCTTTGAATTCATAAATGTAAGGCTACAGATGGATACTTACCATGGAGAGATGATGTGCCTTTTGAAACTTCTTGTAGGAAACTGTCAGTCTCCCTGAAGGTGGGAATGGCAACAGAGGCAGGTCTTTTATTTCTACTCAGGTACTTACAGGTGAACAATCTCTGCCCTACTTTGAAATCCAGAGAAATCCAGTGTGGAGCACTGCTGTGTGAACCTAGTTGGGATATATCAATCATCTGAGGCAAGTTGTCCTTCAATAGGTTTGGATTCCATGTGGTCAGACACTGAACCCATCATAGATGAGCTTCAAGACTTTTTTTTTCCCTCTCTGTTTACTAGATAGCTCCAACAGCATAGTACAGGTGTGAGGTTTTCATCCAGTTGTGGGCATGCACCCAGCTTTGTGGTTAGAAAGACAAGGATGTAAGTGACATCTCATACTTCTGGGTGATCCCCCCAAAATTATTTCCCCCCGATGAATTTTATTGTTTCAGTCTGAAAGAGCATGTGTGATCTCAGCCTAAAGCTAGCCATGCTCTCCATGTAGAATTTTGAGCTCCTAAGACAGTGACCCAGGTGCTTCCTCAAAGAAGAGAGCACTCTGACCTCTTGAAGGGACTTGCTGATGATTTTCCATGATGATGGAGCCAGGTCTTGTCCGCTGTTCTTCACCAGCAAGGATAGGGTGGATATGAAGGGAGGTTTATGACAAGGAGTCCTTGCTCCTAGAGCCCTGAACAGTTTAGTGAATGTCATTGATTCAGATTCAGTTGGAGAAGACCTGGGATTCATCTACCTACAGTACTTTCCAGTAGCCACTGAAATGTGTGGCTCTGGGAGCCTTCTAGGCACCGGATCTGCACTTTCCTCTAAACAGGAGGGCTTTTTATCAGATAGCTGAGTGGAGACAACCTACTCTTATTAGTCAGAATTGCCTTTATTAACTGCAACATATGGAAACACCTTCTGTATAATAGCTTCCTCACCCATTAGAATAAAGGGAACATGATTATTCAGCAATCTGTTTGACTGAAAGTATGAAAAACATGAACATAATGAGCTTTGTCTCCCTCAGACATCACTGAAATCACACACAGCAGACTCATTTTCAAAGTGTTGTTAGCTGTACGGTGGTAGATTTTTTTACCCTGCCTTATTAAGCTTGTACTCAAATGATTTCTTTAAGTCAGTGTGCTCCAGTGTCTAGACAGTATTTTGTAGAATCTCTGTGTGTTCCTGCTTTTGACAAAAGTATTAGTGTCTGTAATAGTCTGATGTGAAGTCATTTTTTCTTCTTTCCCTCTGAGGAGAGAGAGACTGGTAACACAGATCCCTGTCAGCAGCCAGCTGCCTGATACCATTATCTTTTGCATCAAAGAGCCAAGGTAAGGAAGAATCCTTTGCAGCTCCAAGCTGAGGTGCTTCCTCTGGATCCACTGGATATAATGTTCCACCTCTGCCCAGCAGAGCCATTCCCCAGGTTGCAACAGCCCAACCTTGGGGTGGGTAAGGCGTGGAGGAGACTGATATGTGGAACAACTTCTGCTCTGTCCTTCAACAGTTCTGCATGCAGCTGCAGGGAGACATCCTCCCTCCTACACTGCACACAGTGCACAGAGAAACTGCACACCAGGCATTGCACCTTAGTTTTTACCTGCTCTCTCTTCACCTTCATCTGTGCTTCAAGATGCTCTCCAGAGATGAATGCAGGATTTACCCCTGAATTTTGATTGAGAGTGTGGATGGAAGATGTGCTCAAGTTGTGTTCCTCCTGCTGGGTTTGGGCATAACAATTTAAATTTTTGTAGGAATTGTGAAACTCCTCGCCACAATATCATACAATTCCATGCTTTCTTTTGAGTTAAAATAGTTTTCACTGGCTGTGAGCAAAGATGACACATTCCTCTGTAAACTGAAGCAGTATATCCACAACAAATCAGAGCTCTGTACTTCTTTATCAATCTTCCCAAGTTACTTATTTTAAAACCAGCCAAGATATATCAGTCATCAACAATGACACTGAGTATAAACATGAACCTTGTAAGCAAGGACAAGAAGTTTGGTACTTGCCACGATGTGAGAGAATCAAGGCAGCAACAGCACTGCATTTACAACGTGATTTATTTTTCTGTCAGCTAAATAAGAAATCCTTCTGAAAATTTGCCTCTCCAGATATGGGGCTAAAAAACATGTAAAATGCACAACCTCTTTGTGTCCAGAGGCCTCATGCAGAAAGTAGGAGGATTGGTTTAATGTTTAAAATATCTATGTTGCCATTTTCAACTATATAGCTGCTCTGCTTTCTCGAAATATTGTGTATACTGTTTTCAGATTATTTTTAAAGGCCCCGACTTAGTGGTGGAGGTTTTGATTCTGTAGGATGGTAAAGAATGTTTTGAAGTACTTGAGATTGCCTGAAATGTGTTGTTCATATGAAAACATCTTTAAAACCAGTGTTTTGATTAAAGGCAAATATAGCCTTCGTTTCTGCAGTCCAAGCCTTGCAGCATATTATGAGAAACTGGGAATTGGAAGTGAAATGTAGAACAAACAAGGAGTAGAAATGGTGAAATGGAGCCTGCACTTACATAATGTGCACTTTTTTAGTAATCTAAAATAAGATTTATTTTTTTTAATAAATATAATTTCCACAGAGATACTTTCCTAATTATGAAGGCTTAAATAAGATGGAATGGCTGCACAGTAGTTTCTGATATAATCACAGTATAACACACCACAGCCTTTTGCAGAGAACAACTATAGTCCTTCAGAAATACTATATTACTGGACACAGTGTCTTTATATATATGTACTGCTATGGTAATGGAATTGTTAGAATCCCTTGGAAATTTCAGCAAAATAATATTCATTTTTCATTTTCTTTTGAAGCTTCTTTATATAAACCTGTGTCTTCATAAGCCAGAGGGGTTGTCAAAAGATCTGAGTTTATATAACTGCATAGTGGATTTTTTTGGAGTAAGTCAGGACTTTTTTATTCAAATGTTGCATGTTGAGGGAGGAAACCTAATTTTGGAATACATGGGTTTTGGATAAGAGTTTTGAGGTTGTACTGTATAGTGATCAACAAATTTGCAGAATATGCTCCTGTTGCTCATAAAGATTTAACAGTTGGTATTGAAATACTGTATTGATTAAATAAAAAAAAGTAAAAATTAAAGAGTTGTCTTTTAAAATTTCTGCTCTTTAGACTAAAAGTGAATGGAATGGTAAAACTGGGAAGCTCAGTGTTGGGTGTTTGAGAATGTGGAGCACCTTAGAATGCAACAGTGCTATTTGATTTGCATTAAAGTGTCTTTGTGTACAAACTCTGTGACTCTTGGCCCTTTTTGCAGGAAACTAAATTTCTACATTAGTAGGGTCATCCTGTTCTACAGTAGGCTATTGAATAGTCAAAAGACTGAAGATTGGTGAACTACATGAGAGTTTAAAAGACAAGTAGGTAACAAGGGGACAAGGAGAGAAAACTCAGAAGTTGGAGAACATGAGACATGAGATATTGGTCCTTACACTGGAACACCAGAAGGCTGCTTAGGATTGAGCTGAAACCTAGGCAAGAGCACTCATAGTCCACAAAAGCAATACTAGAAGCATTGCAATCTCCAGTGAACTGGCCCATCTAAACTTCTCAGGTTGGTATTAGTGTCAAAAAACTTTGTATCTTCATTTGGTAACACCTGGAACTGGTGGCTTCTATGTAAATATGGAACATAGTTTGAGTCCTCTTCTTTAATGACATCTAAGCTAATTTCTGCAAATTATTTGGATTTTTTTTTCCAGAGGAAAATCATATAAAGTTCTTCTGAACAGAAGTAAGGACTGCTGCTTTACAGGTTTGTTCAAGGCAGCTGTTTCCATCCCCTAATTCCCCTGTCTGTCCTGGGGATTGCAGGATACTTAGTCCACAGGCTAAATATTGTTTCAAATGTTTGTTTTAAAACGGATTATCTTTTCTTCCTTCCCTTCCCTCCACCTCCTCCCCCAAAGACACCTGTGTAGGTCCTAGTAGAAGAGCTCAAGTTCTTCTGAGGTGTTTGGATTTAATAGGCAAGATGAGTTGTATTTACTAGTTCTTCTGGGAGTGGAGCATTGGTATCACAGAGGGGATAATCTCTGGCTGAGGAACTGGGAATCTCTTCAAGCAGGCTCACAAGGAATCTCAGTAAAAAAGGAGGAGGTCCAAGGAACTCCTTGGATTGCTTTCACAGTATGGCTGTACAGCCTCTCCCATGTCAAACTGAAATAGGTACCTAGGGGATAGCTTTAGTCTCCCAGTTCTTTGGTTCACTGTGAAGGTATTGATCACACATACAAAGCCTCAGCAATGAAAGGACATAAAACGTTTTTTCTTTCCTTTTGCACTAGCAGTCAGAAAAAAAGAAAAAATACATCTTAAAAATCACCCCTCCAATAAAAACCAACCAAAAAAATGAAACCCAAAAAACCAACCAATAAATCCATGAGTTAAAATCCATAGAGATTTGGATTCAACTCTGCTGTCTACTTGAAAGCAGAAATTATTGGAGAAGACATTTTGTTAAGAGCTGAGTTTTGTTTTGGTCTGTGGTATATGCAGAACTTTCATAAACCACTGTAAATACAGAAAGCTTTTCTGTGAGGCTGGTCTGCCATGGTGACCCTTTTCCATTATTTCAGATGCATCATGGTTGCTTTACAAAACAGGTAAGTAATTCATGTATGAGTGCTACCAAAGCAGCATAAAAATCCTGCGTGAGCTTTAGAGCCCTGTTATATTACAGCCACTCGTTACTGCTGTGGCAAGACCAAAGGTTCTTCAAATATACATTTTTTTGTGTACACACTGAAGTGTGCTCCTTATATGCTAAGCAGAGGGATCTTTATGGAAATTAAAACTCATTATTACTCGTTTAAATGCTGATGAGACCTAGATGATATGCCAAAGAACTGTGTGTGGCCAATAATATTTAAGATACACACTCAAATCAAAGTCCACTTTGTATAGCTGGGATGCTCCTTAGGCATTAAAATTGGCACTGATGTTGGAAGAACATTTGTTTTCAAATGGCCTAATGGAGTTTTTTAAGGAAGAGAATCACCTTCAGGAAATAAATTTTGATCTGTACTGCTTTGGGTAAAAGGTTTAGAGCCAGACTTTGAAGCTGATTCTCTTCCTCACCAAGTTGTCAATTCAAGACTGCAGAATTTCCTCACCAAAACTAAGTCCCAGTGAGTCTGGAGGAACATTGCAACTCTCTAATTTATTTGTAGGGATTTTTTTTCCCCTGCTGGCTAGCTATATTATTACTTTGGAGTTTTTCTCCTCAGTAATCTGGATCAATACTTTTATTAGTGTGGAGGGGGCAGTTCATATCACCTTTGGGGTAAAAAAGAAAGGAGTTCTTTTCCTAGTATTTTTTGCTTAGGCACATAAAAATCCATTTTGTATAATAATAGCAAAAAAAAAAAAAATCACAGGCATTTGTGGGAAGCTAAGAAGTAAGTAAAGAGTATACAACATTAAACTAGGAGGATATAGCAGACTAGGACACTGAATGTGATTTTCTTTTGTTACATGGGTACAGCTGTTCATGACAGAAGGATCATCCCTTCAAGGTGTCCTTTCTGTTACTGTTCTGTTACTGACACTGCACTTGCTCTTCTTGTATTCATCAAAATCCTCCATTGTGCTGTCTGCTCTGCCCAGTCATCACTGGCAAAATGAACTCCAACTTTTCAATAAGATAAGTTACTGGGGCAGATGCAATGAAAATTTAAAGACTACAAAATTGATGAAGGGCTCTCTATTTGTTTATTTTCCTTCAGTCTTGATTTCCTTTGGAATTTTAATCTTTTTATCAGGCAGTGAATCTAAGAAAAGTTACACTGAATGCCTTTGATCCTTAGGATATGCATTTATTCTATAGTAAGACACTTATGTGGCACAGTCTGCTTGCAGGAGCCTGACTCAACAATCTCAGCTGTTGGATAATCCTGCCACGTTGTTTATTTTCCATATTAGTGACAGTAAGTCCAGTATTGATTGGCTTTTCCAAGCAGACCAGGCTCCATCCTGCCATTTCTACGTGCACAGTTCAGGCATGGTTAAGTATTTTCTTCTTTTTTCATGGTCTCTGCTTGCTTTCCTGTTTCTTGTACATGTTCAGAAGAAAGGAAAGCCTGATGATGCTCCCCTTCCCCCAGCTGTGTGGGTTTGGCTCAGTTGCTGCTGAGTGCCTGGGAGAAGAAAATGTTGGATCACTGCTGGTTGTCCCTTTGCACACAGACTATCCTGGGCACTACAGACCACTCTGATTCCTCTTCCTCTGGAGTTCTAAGTGTGGGGACAGCCTGGCAGGCTGGTGCTGCTGTCACACATAGGAGGAGAGTGCCTTACTCTGTGGCTAAAGAAAGCTCCATGGCACTGCTGCTCTTTGGAGTATAGCAAAGGGTTCAGAGTGGCTGAGCCCTCTGGAGATGCTCCCATTCCACTGCTGGAATGAGAGTGGAATGCACTGCCAGCCCTCTTATTTAATGGTATATTTGGATCCCAATGGTATATTTGGATCCACTCCCCTTCTAAGTTGCTTCATCAATGCTCAGCCACCCTAAGCCTGCCATATTATGTTTTCTTTGCTTTGTTGAATCCAAATCTCTATGGATTTTAACTCATGTTTCAGAATGATGTCAAGGAAGATTATAGTCAAGATGCTATAAACATCTAGAAATTTTTGCTCCCTCATCCCTTCATTTTTCAATTTAAGGCCATTTTTTTTCCATTATGGTTTCCTTTTCACCTTTCTTTCTGTTGGTCTTTCATTTACTGATAACCAAACCTTATTTTAAATTTCATAGTCTTCAAAATAAAATATTTATACCTATTGGGGTGAGTGCAGCAAACATCTGACATGGGTTTATAGCTCAATAACCTAGACAGTGTACTGGCCAAATCATCAGAACTCAAATCCAGATAAATATTTTAAACCTGCTGACTTTCTTGGCTATTTGGATCTAGTGGTTCTGTATTTTCCCCTTCCAAAAATGGGGGCTTGCTTTAGACTTGCAATCTCAAGAAGTCTGGCTTTTTTTTTTGGAGGAGTTCTGCTCTAGGGTTTGGCTCAACTGCACCTATTGCACATTGCTTGGCAGCCTGTAATTACACTGACTGCTTAAATGCTGAGTAGCTTTCTTCTGTTTACTGCTCATATGGATTAAATGTGCAAGATTTCAATAGAAGAATATAAATGAAGTGACTGCCTAGCTCTGGATTTTCTCCATCTTCCCTTGATGCACTAACGAGAATCAATTGCAGTTGCTTATTATTTTTAAATAGCAGTTAATTTGAGAAAATCTGATTCACTAGCTCTTTTCATTTTGCTGATTTGATTTCAGCCTTCTGCCCATCTGGGCCAACCTACGTCTACTGTTCAAAATCCAGTGCCTAAACTCACTGCTGCACATAACCAAAGGCAGACACTCAGCCTAACAACCCAGGAAAGCTCTGTCTGCAGCAGTGTTCTCCACCCCTCTGTCTTCTTATTACTAAAATCCTCAATGAGAGAAGAGGCTTTGCTTTGCAATTAATTCTCTGTTGTGCCTGAAAGAGAATCAGGGTGATCATAGAAATACAACTCCTCCTTATCCATTCAGCTCTCTGTGTGTTCTGGTGAGGTGGTAGTATCTCAGGGTTGCATAGTCACAGAAATGGTCTCCTGAGCAGATGAGTTTATTCTGCCTGGAGATGCTCTGGTGAAACCCCATGCTCACCATAGGAACTGTAGAATTAATCTCTGTGAAGTCATGTGGACTTCTAGAAATGGCTTTCTGCTGCATCTGTGCAAATCCCCTTGGCAGCAAGAAAGAATCCTGAAGAAGGATTGTAGGCTAAGCTGTAAGCTCTTTAGGTTAGGGCTAATATCCTCCTGTAATCATTAAAAAATGCTTTTTAGATTTATAGCCTCATGGCAATGTCTGGGGTGAAAAAGAAAGTCTATTCAGGAGCTGGTAGTGTATACAGGGTCTGTATTTAGACAGATGCAGCAGGGGATGTCACTGGTTTCTACAGAGGATGGGTGTTGTTATCTGATGTGAGGAAGAAAAAGATGCATTCTTTTTCTCTGAATAAAGGGCTGGGTGAGGGTTTCTAGTTCCTAATGGCCTCCCCACATTTTAATCCGTGGTGATTTCTGTTCACAATTTGTTAAATGCCTTTTGTTTCGTGGCAAAAAAGATGGGCTAATACACTGTAAATACAGGGTGGTTGTATGTGATGAAACATTGCTTTTTTCATTATATACACACAGGGAAGTTGAAATGTTATTTGTAGAGGATAAAGGTGAACTTTGCTCATGATTTTATGAACTTTATTGCACAGTGTTCTTTGTGCAAACAGCACTTGACACTCTCTTACCTTTTGTTATTTCCAGCAGATTGGAGTCATTTGTTTTTTAATGTTGATCTGTGTCAGAGCAGCAGGTGTTGGATAAAAGGAATCAAGATCACTTTTGTGTTTTGTGATCAAATATTTAGGGGGATTTGAAAAGTGCTGTAAAATTCAATTAGTTTTGCTTCCAATGTCCTTTTCTCCTAGACAACTGATTTGCAATTCTGGAATAATTTGTCATGATTTTTCCAAAAGTGGAGCTGGTGTTTGGTCTGAGCTAAGCCTTTTAGCCCAGCTGGTGTTGCTGGGCTTGGTGTTCACTTTGCAAACTGCCATGCAGGCTGAAGATGTCACCCTGAAACAGCTGCTTGCTACCAATTCACTGCTGAAAATTTCTGCCCTCTCTCAGCACAGAGAGTAGATGGACTGCTGTTTGCTTCAAAGTTAGATGGAAAATTTGGCTTAACTCTGTGGTTCTGAAATGAGAGAGCAAGGATTCAAGGAAATCCACTGCCAGTGAGAGAGGGGAGTAGGGAAAGCCTCTGATGGTCATGAAAGAAAAACAGCTTAGGTCAGAAGCATCTGCAGCTGCACAGCCAGATCTGCAAGTGGCAATCTGCCTGCAGCCCAAGTCAGCCTCTGGGTTTGCCCAAGGAATTATCAGCCCTGCAGAAATAAATTACATTCCATGAAAAGCTATTAAGGTATTGAAAAAGTAGAAAATATCTCCAATTAATCAATGCAATGTCATCAGCCAGATTCAAGCACCCGTGTATTTCTGATTAATTCATTGTCTGCATTGCTGTCAGTGTCTGCTCCTCACCAGTTTTATGTCCTGGCCTGTGTCTGTGACCACTTCTGTTCCATCACTGCCGGTTCAGGGAGGTCTGTCAGGACTGGACACCTATGGAATAGTGTCAGACTCTGAATTGCTGAGTCCTTTCTCTCTGCACTACTTGAAAAGAGCCTGATTTTCTCAAAACTCAGACTGTGGTTAGGATGAAGGTCAGTGACTTGGTACGCTTGGTATACTTGGTACAGTTTGCTTGAAATGTCAAGAAGCATGATAACTTTTCCACAAACTAATAGGTTAATCTAATATGATCACTGATAAAGAAATAATTCTGTTTTCAAATGTTTCCACAAAGTCAGTATTGTCATGAACACAGCTACTGAATTTCTGATGGCTGGTGAAATGCATTTCCATGGTGTTTGGAGCTGTGTACACATATTCAGGTAATTCATTCTGCTCTCACTAATGCAGGATGCTATAAATCACAGCAAAAGCTTCATAAATATGCAACTAAAAATCAGGAGTGATTGTGAACAGAGTCAGCAAAAAGACAGTTTTAGTAAAATGATCAGCAGTCAGGAAGAGGCTCAGGTGAGTAGTCAGTCCCTGATTTCTGGATATAAGTATGTTAATGTATTTTGCTAATCTCATGAAAAGTCTGTCGAAGTTGCCATGCATTTTTTAACTTGAGCACCATCTAGTGTGCATGATAAAAATAATTTAAAAAGTAAATTTAAGGCCAGATCATTGTGGCACTTAGGAGTGGAAGTGCTGGCATATTTTCAATGTCAAAAGGAAGAAAAGCACATCAGAGCTTACATCCTGCTAACTTTCAGTAAATCAAGCTTCAAGTGACATTCTTGGGAGCCCACTCTGCCTTTTAATTTGTGCTTCACTTAATCACTTGCTTGCACTTAAAATAAATGCAATAAATGAAACAAACAAAAATAAGTTTATTTATTGGCAAGCAGGTTAAAAATAAAAAACCTCAGAAAACAACTGTTTATTTCCTAAATACAAACATATATTTGTATAGTCATGCAAATATAAATGCTGAAAGCTAATACTGCCTGCTCCACCAACCCCCTGGCTTTCAGCTAAATAGTTCTTGGCAGATATTCTCTAGATCTATCAGGCATTGAATACAGTCAGAGATGAGTGTCTCCTGCATGCCTGGATCAGAGGGAGTGCATTTATGCCAAGTTCAGTGTGCTTCAGTTTTCCCTGCTAGCATTGCTTGGTGCAGCCTGTGCCCATGGTGTGTTTGGGGAGCAGCCCAGCTGTCGGTGCCATTGCCAAGGAGGTTCATTCTGCTCTTTGCAGTACACTTGGTTTGCACCCATGCTGGGAGGTCCCTCTGACAGCAGCTTCTGCTCTTGCTCTAACCACCTCACATTCCCCCATAGAACAAGATTAGGAGCTGCTGCTGGAGGAGCATTACTCATCCATCAGTCTTTACTCCATCACCAGCCACAGCTCTGCCCTTGCTACAGGAGGTCCTGTGGTAAGGCAAAGATCTCTGGCTCCCATGAGCTCTTCTGGCTTCTGAGTAGTTTTAAAATCAGAGGAGATCAAAACCTACTGTTAGGTTTTTCTTTAAAAAGCTTATGATTTGTGCATCAAGTGAGAGATTCTTTTGGAAAGTGGGAGGCAAAGGAAGGGGATGTTACCAAGATTTTTTAAAACATTCAGCTTGAGCATCTACTGATTTTTTTGCTGCCATTGTTTTGTGGGGAAAAAAAAAGGTTTCTTAGGCATACAAGCTAGTATTGTTTTAATCCCAGAAATGAAAGCCAAAGCTGGTAGAACTGTACCCAGAGAATTCTTGTTAAGACTAAGACAAGGGAAAAAACTCATTTGGGGCATTTCTCTTTCTCAGCTGAAACAAGTCTCTAGGGATTTAAATCCCTGGCCAGCTGTACTCTGGCAAATTTAGGAGCTCCTTGCTCCTATAACGTTTCTATGAGACCTGCTTCTAAATTGAAATAATTCAGATCAATAGCTTCAATTTTTAAAGCTTAATAGCTGTATCTGGATGAAGCTTTTGAACTTGACCTATCATTTACTGACTTGCTACCCAGACATATGGTCTCTAGTGCAGCACAGACTGCAAACTTTCACCAAAGCCACACATCAAATGAATTCTCAGAATAAACTGTTCACATAATAAGTGATAACAGCTGCATTGTGGAGAGTTACCTCACTGCACACTGGGGTTGAAACCTGCTCTCAACCTGTGTGTGAGAGAGTTGTGAGCCCTGCAATGTAGGGAACAATTACTAAACTCTGGTTTTAGGGGGATCTTCTGGTGGAATTACCTTCTCCACCCAGAACAATTTTTCTTTGAATTATGCTAAGACTGAA
Organism: Serinus canaria; assembly: GCF_022539315.1. Lineage (NCBI taxonomy): Eukaryota > Metazoa > Chordata > Aves > Passeriformes > Fringillidae > Serinus > Serinus canaria. The sequence goes on from NC_066316.1 coordinate 24,555,946, forward strand.
GTGTTGGGCAACCTCTTAAGGCAGAAGGAGTTTTCCCTTTCTAGATAATTGTTGCATTCCAAGAGCGAAATGCTAAATGGAAAATAAACTGAGCTAGGAAGAAAGGAGTGCCTCAGTGTATGATAAAAATTTTTTGAAGTTAGATCCCCTACTGCCATTAGTGTTTACTGTTTGGTAGTTTTATAAGATTTATTTCTGCTTGGATTGTAATCTCAATATTGTTGAATGATTCATAATAGACTAATTCAGTTTTTCTTTTGGAAAGGGAAATCTTGCCACAAACCAGATGTTGTGTCTGATCTGAATTTTTAAATTGATTACAAAAGCACACACAAATGTGTACTTTGTCAGGCTCTTAAAAAGGGACAGGAAATGCTTATTTTCCCTTGAGCGGAACTGTATTGAAGAGAGCAGCAGTAAATTGATTAATAAGGACTGTGAAATTATAAGGCTTCAACCTTCCTCTCCCCTCCTGCCCCCCAACAAATCAAAGGACTTGCAGTCTCCTCTATCACTAAGGCATGATTCCCATTCCAATCCTGTCAAAGTTCAGGTGGAGTCGTTGCTCTCTGGTGTGCAGCATGGAAAACACCACCAAGCTAAGAATGAAGCATGTGGTTCTAGCACTGCTGGAATTGGTTTGCTCACCTGAGCCACACAACACAGAGCATTTGGTGGTGTTGTCTCTTAGAAAGCTCTGCTACAGTGGTTCTCTGTTTCTTTGTGTAATTTCTGAAAAGTTTAGTTTAGGTGTTTCAATGATCCTTGCACAGGCAGCTGTCAAAGCTTTTAGCATGGAAAAGAGCTGCTTCCCATTAGTGCTTTACTGTCTCACAGAGGATTTGGCTTTATCATTTAAACATGGTTCAAGAGGCTTGCCATTCTGCCTTTTCATCAAAATTGTAATTTTGGATAGGTTTGTTCAATGGAGTATTTGCAAGCAGAGATGCCTATTCTATTTTTTTAAACAGCATGGTTTTAAAAGCACTTTGATTTGGCTTAAGTCCTTTCTTCTTCAACAGTAGTTTTGTACTACTTGAAGGCTGCTAAGTTTACTACAAACATGCTTTGAGCCCCATTCCCTCCAGGAGCTTCTTTAAAAAAAAATGGAATCAAGTGGGTGGGTGAAGCAGCTTGGGCAGTCACGTCACATGGGATGAGAGAGGGGCACCTGAGGAGCCAGCCTGAGCTGCAGTCTGAGGCCAGCTAGAGCTCCCACCACAGAGCTCACAGTCTGAAAGGGGCTGTGCTTTCCACAGTCTCAATGCTGAAGAATTCACTGTTCACATTTTAAGACATGAAAGAAGAGGAGAGCTGCTGGTCTGATGCCAGTGAAGTCTGAACACCAGCACGCCAAGTTCCTACCAGAACAACTGGAACAGCTTTGGAACATGATCCTGAGAGGTACAGCATAATTCTCTCAAAATGTAGCTGCTCTCCTGTCATTGCATTCTGGGGAAAAAGCAGCAACTGGTCCCATTCCCTGACCCAGTCTCCTGTCTGTGTTCTAGTGGAACACCACTTGTGAAGGCAATGAGTAGGCTGAGCTCAGTGAGTTCCCCTTTTACCAGACATTCATTATTTATTGACATCTCATGAAAGAACATCTAGTCTGACTGAACAAGTGGATTAGCTGCATTTTTGGGTGGTGTTTTATTTATTATTTTCTTTGCAAAGCCAGGGATCTCAAATCTTCAACTGTTTCTTTTTGTTCATAAGCAAATACTTTTTTGTCTGAGTCTGAAGGCCACACACCTCATGTTCCCATTTCCTCACCCTATAACTAACTCCTGTAAACAGGACAGCACAGGATATGGACAGTAAATTTTAAGTATTCCCAGGAATACAGCCAGTTTCAGGAGAATTGCTTGGTTTAACAGACAGGGTTTATAAAATTACTCTGAACAAGGAAATTAGGACCAAATGAGAAATAAACTAATATTTGGCTGTGGTTATGTTGAAGAGCATCCTTTATGGAAAATTTTAACTGCTATTTTTTTCCATAGAGATCTATTGTATATTCTGCTTTCAGGAGCAACTGGATTAGATTTTGTTAATCATATCCCTGTTTGGGTCTGGACATCATTGTGACCTATACATTTTTTAGTCTGTATCTATTATTCCTGTGGGTAATGATCTTACATATCAGTGAGATAACAGAAAATAGAAATAGACAGCCAAACATCTTTAAATATATGTATTGCTCATTTTTCTGTTTAGAGGCTTTGCCATCAGCTATTTTGTACCTCAGTGGAATTGTGCCTTATAGAAACTTTCCTGCCAGCAAGCTTATCAGGGCATTTCAGACTAGTGCAGCCTTATCTAGAGATTTTCAGTGCATGCTTTAAGATCTTTCTCCTTTATCAGACACAACTGTAGCCTGGGATGACCTAAGTAGTTTGTTTCAGAGAGCATATTTACTGTCTGAATACTTCTGCTGAACCACCACAATTTAAAACCCAGCATATGAAAGTAATCTGACTGTAGTGCCCATTCTCCTAAATATTTTGGACTAAAAGTGATGATTCAGTATCTGCTGCATCAACAGCTGAGTTGTTCCTGCAGCAGAAGCCACCGTGATGCAGTGACTGTTTTGCTTGAACTTTGCATTGCTTCAGTTGGCAGCAGGGGAACTAGAAATTGTCCTTATGCCAGGACACCTTTTCCTCATGTGATCTTTTTTTCTATTAATTCGATGGAAACCTTAAAATAGCGTGCCCCAGGCATTAAGGGTGGGTTCTGGTCTGGATGTGAAAAACAGGAGGGTTGCTGGAGATCATCACCTGACAGAGAAAGATATGCAAGAGCACTCCCACACAGTCACCTGCTTTGGTCTTTGGAGTTCAGAGGGTCATTTAATTCATGGATAAAAGTCTCCCCCAAACTCTCTCCAGCCTGCACAGCCCTTAACCCTTGATCAAGGCCAAACTCCCAGAGATTACAGTGGGAAGCAGGAACATGTGTTTCCTTGTATCCACTTGTCAATGACAAGTAGATGGAAAGGGCTCACCTGGTGTGGCTCTTGGGGATGGTGCTGTGCAGGGCCAGGAGCTGGATTTCACCATCTTGTGGAGCCCTTTCAACTCAATATATTCTCTGATTTTTTGACTGGCTCTGGGCTATTACCTGGGAATGGGGCTTCTCTAGAATCCACAGTAATGTATCCATACTCATGATATTCTACTAAGAATATGTCTCCTTGAAAGAATATATCTATAAACAAAAATTTTAAAAAAGAGGCAAGACTAAATGTTTCAGTAGATAATATCCTGGTCCAGTTTTAAACGATCCAAGCCTTAGGTCATTTGTCATGGACTAGGTACAATCAGTCTGGGTTTTGCTGCTTAAAACAACTCCTGTCTCTGCAGATTTGTCACTACTGAGCTCTGACTCAATTTTACACCATCAGATTTGTCTGTCATGTCAGATCCACAGCTGACTCTCAGTAGCTGTAAATAAATTCATCTTTTTTTTTATTTCAATGTTGTTTCCTATTCATCAGCTGATGGTCAGACCAAGGATTCAATAAAAGACTTTCCCATCTGGCTTGTGATAGGTATTCCTAGTTAATGATAGTGTTTTTTCTCCTGGGTTTAACTTTTGCTCTGGGTTTATTTACTGTATTAGAGCTGTATTTTGTTACACTCCTGTTCTAGCAAGTTACCTTGAAGTAGCTTATTGAATTAAAACAAAGTACATTTTTAAAGGATTAAAAAAAGAGGAAATGGAATCTCCATTATAAAATGTTCTGACTTCAGAATTATTACCTGTAAGTAGGTGACTCCTTTCTAGGTTTTGATTTTTCTAATTCATCATTTCCAGACCATAGCAGACATGAGGCTCTTTACCTTTGTGTCTTAGGTTTATATATATTTATTATATAATTAATTAAATTTAATGTTTAAATGGACATTTTTCAATGACATCTCAGTAGCAAAAAGGGTGAGTATGAAAAGTAGGACAATTATGCTCAAGACTGTGTGCTACATTTGTCACTGCCATTGAATTTGCTGCAAGTGATTTGGCTTGCTATTTTAAAATTAAATTTGGAGTTGATTTAATTTTTTTTAAATAATGCAGTAAAAGTCTGAGAAGAAAGAAACAAAGATGTTAATAGGCTATATACAACCCACATCAGAAAAAAAAAAATTATAAAACTCTTTCATTGTCAATACCTGAGGTAGTACAGAAACTGATTAATTAGCAGGCACTCTGGAAATCACCTTCAGCTAGAAACTATCCTTGTTTCAGGTCTGTAGGGACTGTGTAACTTCAATGGTTCAACACATGGTAATTGTAAAGCTGTCTGGCATCTCCTTCTCCACTTCCTTCACCTTGCAAGGGAAAATTGCAAGGAAAGGGTAGAGATTAGGCTGAGCTCTCCTAGAGGTATTCAGCCATTTTCCCTGTTATGTGCAACCAACCCCAATTCTTTCTTGGTTTCAGAGGACTTCTGAGTCACAAATATGAAAGAATCAGCTTCCAAAACCAAACCCAGTTACAGGGAGAAAGGAAAGGAAAATTGCAAAAATCTTGTTTAAAAATTAAAACTGAAAAATGTTTTTAATGTAATTTGCACCAAACTCTGAGATTCTGTTTAGATATTTTTATGGGACAATTTTTTTTTTTTCAGGAGATTACTAGCTTGATCTCAAGAAGTTCCTTGGAAACATACTTGTCACAATATGCAGAATCTCATAATCTCTGATTGCTATTTTGCCTCAAAACATAAAAGCAGACAAAAACTAATGAGAGAAAAATACCAAATTAAATAATTCCCTCAAATTTTCTGCATTTCTAAAGTTTTAATCTTATCTGGTCGTAAACTTAGTCTGTGAAAATGCTGCACATCTCAAAGTGGATGGAAGCACCTGATTTCATATGCTTAGATTCCTATGCTTAAATATCTAATATCCATCTTTAGATATAAAAGGAATACAATTAAGTTGGTTGATTAAGACTACAAGGTCCTTGAGGCAAAGTTTTTTTGCAAAAATTGCTTTTTAAAGCCTTCTTTAAAGACCCATGCTAGTATTAAATGCATATAACAACAATCCACACATTTTTTTGCAGACATTTTATTAAGTAACAATTATGTGAATAGGGTAACAAACTCTTTGTTTCCTCTAGTATTTGCTACAGTAAAATTGTTTAGCACTTTTAAGAAACAGTTTAAATCCCTGAAAACAAATATTCATTAATTACTTTGGAGGTAAAATATTTGAAGCCAGGCTGATAATGTTTATTATTGATGTAATTACCAATAAATGTTTCCAGGCAAGGAATGGCTTGTCCTAGCAAAGGGCTTGCTTGCACACCATGGCTTCTCTCCCACATGGTGCATTACTTTTTGTAAGCTTCTATATATGTCTCCTACCTTATTTCAAGTAAACAAAAATTATAGAGACACAGACTAGGAAAAATAAAACTTTTTTTTTTTAATATCCACTGCAGTTGCAAACAAAAATTTAAATCCCTGAGCAGGTCATTATATTTTTGTCTGAGGCACCTTTCAACCTGAATTATCCTGTGACATCTCTTTATTTTTAAATTACTCAAAGTCATATATATGTAAAAGTAGAATAAAGCTCCCTTCCACTCCAAGTTTACTTTCTTGTGAGATATAGTTACAGCTGCTTTATTGGTGAAATGCTGTTGATTTTCAGAAGTATTTGCTGCCCTGCCTCCTGGACGGAGCCTTGGGGCTTGAGAAACCTGGTCCAGTGAAAGGTGTCCTGCCCAGGGAAGGCAGGGCTGGAATAAGATGATCTTTAAGGACCTTTCCAACCCAAATCATTCAGTTTTTTTATATCTGCAGACGTTTATGCAAATCAATTCCTGTATCCTTTAATAATCAACCTTAGCCTCAGGTGTGCAATCTAAAGGTATTGATCATGGAAAAATTGAAAGCATCTGTTGCTGGAAGAAATGCAGGGTTTGGTAAGAGCTGGGTCTTGCTGAACTCTTCATGTGCTGAGGAGCTTGGGAGCACTCAGAGCTGATAACCTGGGTGCAGGCTGCCACATCCACTGGGATACCTTGGGAATGCCAGTTCACCAAAATGGAAAGGGAAGGCAGCAGGAAACCTGGATTCTCAGCACTCTGTCAGGCACTGGCTGCCAGCTGTGGGCAGCTGTGAGAGCAGGGAGCCCTGGGCAGCCCAGGGGAGCTGGGCTGGAGGAGCATGGCCCGGGTGGGTGGCTCAGGATGGCTGCTGTGGGTGCTGCAGCTGCTGGCTCCAGCCCTGCCCAGGGAGCAGCAGGGGAGCCAGCCCTGCAGCTGGTGGGGATGGCTCCCAATGTGCTGCAGCACACAGGATTTGCAGTGGGGTTTGCAGTACTCAGGGAGCCCTTCCTGGCCTCCTGCTTCCTAAAGCCTTTAGAAAGCTGCTGCACTTTCCATCACTGGAAGGGTTTTGTCCTGGCTGTTCCTGCCCAGGTAGCTCTCACAGACCCCGCGGGCTTCTAATGGAAGTGGGCAGCACTTTATGCCTGCCCTGGGTCCTGGCCCAAGACAAATCACCCTCCAAAGCCCATTACAGAGCAGTCAAGGAGAGGCTGTTGCTTCAGCAGAATGTTCTGTAATGCAGAGAATTTCATTCCTTTGTCTGGAATGGGAAAAGTGCCTTTCCAGGACATAATGCCAGGAGAGCTGGGCTCTGAACTGCATTAGGGACCCACCCTAAATAGCTGGCTGCTCTTTTGTGAAGAACTGCTAATCAAGCTCCTGTAATAAAAAAATTGTCAGAATGGGCGTACACTTCTGAAAAGCCCTCCAGGGTCAGTAAAAATCATTAATTCTTTTTCAAAAAGCATTCAGCTCTCTGAAACATGAGGAAATGTGTGAGGCTTATGCTCAAGCCTCTCCACTCTCTCATTTATCTCAAAAAGTTTGTTAATTTTTAATATAATCTCAGGACTATGGGAACCTGGGCATCAAAAATTCACTCACTGTAGTACTCAAGATATAAGAATTGACACTGAGCAGATATTTTCTTCTTGCATAGGAATGTCATCATTTTGAATCAGCTATGGACAATACAGTTAAGAGAAATGAGGTGAGGAAGTCACCTAAAAGAAGCAAGAAAAACTATTTTTTTCTAGTTACTTTTTCTCCCTACTCCTCTGCAAAATGCATTATTTATGGAGCACGTTGTTTTCTGTGGCTGACTTATGAAAAAGCTTTGAATCAATAATTTGGTAAACCCATTGTAAGGATAATTTTATAACTAGTAAGAACAATGTTGTTCAGAGACATTTCAAATGCAATGAACACTCAGAAGAAACAATAATAATTATGGCAGATGGCAAGCAGAGACATAACTTGCTTTGAATGCAAAACTGCAGTTCAGAGAGCTATTTTGTTTTTTTTTAACTCATAGGTTGTCTGCCAGAGGTTCTTACCAACCAGATGTATGCAGTTCATCCCAGAAAAATCAATGGCATTGCATGCAGAAGTGTGAGGCTAAAAGGTATTTCTCAAGAAGGTAACTTCCATTTAATAAAGTTCCCTGCTTTATCTTGGTTCTATACTGCAAAGGCTTCTCAGCAATATTTACCCTAAAGGTCACTCTTGGTGTCACTCACTGTGCCTGCACAGTGTCAGAGGAAGCTGTAGCCCAGCTCTTCTCTGCCACTGTGCTGCTGCCATGAAATCCAGCCTTGACAAGAGACATAGAATAGCTGAGGACCACAAAGGCAAAGTCAAATATCTAAATAATTTCCCTAACCAAGGTATCTATTTGTATTTACTTCCATTTGCTCCAAATAGTCTGAGTGTATGGGGTTTTTTTATAGTGAATATTGTTATTTTGTAGAAAAAATATTGGGTTTTGACAAAAAATGTTTTCACAAGTATCTCACTTGGGTTTGTTATTATCCTTCAAAAATAGAAATGGTTGAATAGGTCAGTATTTGAACTGATAATAAGACATTTAATTAAAAAGTTTTGCTACAGTGCATAATGAGAATCATGGCTGTCTTTTCTTAGATGATAAGTCTGAGATTTCAAGCTCCACTGAATTGCTCTTGATGTGTTCTGACCAGAGAATTCCATGACATACCTGACTTCTCCATGATACAAAGGATTGTATTGCAACAGTGACACAATGTGCAACCTAAAAGATAAATCTGTGAGGGAGATTAGTAATAAGAAATATTAGAAGGATACTTCCTCTTGGTCTCCTATTTGGCAATGATTCTGAAGTGAAATATTTTGTTCTGAAGTAATTTTTCACTCTTTAAAAATTTTTATATAGTTTGTCTGGCAAAAGCCCTTTCTTTTCTACCAGTTTCTTTAGTCAGATATTTAGCATTAATTACTAAAAATTAAGCTCTGTGACAGGTTCTATTATGAATGTCCATTACTGGTTTTTACTTGACAAATGAAGCTTTAAAAGTGCCTTACACTTGAAACAAAAAAAAAAAAAAAAAAAAAAACAAAAAAAAAAAAAAAATTGTATCTCCTTATGTATCTAAGCCATGAACCCAGAATTAATTTCTGTTCATTTTTGTTCATATTCTTATTAACAAAATGTCAAACATATGGATGTTTTAAAAAGGAAACAAAAAAGGGTGGTAAAACATTAAATCATATTTCTAATTAGAAGCTAATTGAATATCTTTGGTGATGTTAATGTTCTCACACTGTTGCATTGGCAACTCTTGGCAAATATTTATTTTTCTACTGTTAACTAGCCTATGGTCATTCCAGTTCCAAAGGACTGGAAATTGCATTTAATGCTGGTAAAGAGGATGTGACTCTGAATTGGAGTTGTGAACATGAACTTTAGCTTCAGAGGAGTATGCTGGACATTTTCCTTGGTCCTTTCTTCCATAGATGAAGGAAACCTAGTAAGGAGAGATGGAAAGGTGCTGTGGTTTAGCTCACCAGGCTGAATGTCCCATGGAAAATGCCTGGGGTTTCCTGAGTAAGGTGTGTGAATTAGATCCTGTGGAAGCTGCACAGCTGCAATAAGCATAAACAGGGAATGCTTAGTGAAATGATAGGGCAAATACTTAGCAGGGAATCTCTGGTCTGATTTATCCTAGAAGTAATTTTTTTTTCATATCTCAAAAAAGCAGCAAGTTAGTGGTTAATAAAGAATCTGCACATGGATCATCTGCATGAAGGGAAAATTGTGAAGTGCTTCAATCAATGTAACAGCTCACTGGTATTGATGAGGAGCACCAGCAGTCAGATGAAAGGCACTCTGTTGAAATCTTTAGGTACTGGTTTCTTATCCCAGCAGGATTTCCAGCTCTGACTTGATGGTCCCTTTAGGTCATGCTGCTTTTATCCTAGCTAGTCCTTGAGGAGAACAATTTTTTTTACTGTCTGGTACAGTTCATGAGAACTGTAGATAGTAACAAATGTGTGAGCTACCTGCTGTAAGTAGCTCATGTGGCTCATGCTCCCCTGTAAAGGAGATGTTACAATAGCACATGGAAGGAGAAAGCTGGAAATATGTACCAGTGGCAAAGAAAAAACTCCAAAACCTAAAGCTGAACAATAAGGGCCCTCTGTAGAATAGCAATACCATGATTTAGCAAAACACGGAACAGCCTCAATTTCCAGATTAAAGAAGAAAAGTTATTTGTTGGGTGTCAGGATGATGAATAGATTGTTTTTGCATTGCATCAGCACTGCTTTTCTTTTCAGTATGTTGCAGCATTGATTCAACATGTTACAGTTGCTGAATGCAACCCCATAGATAAGAAGGGTTGTTGGGCCAGTAGCAAGAACAGTAATTCATTATCAGTGACACTTTCAATTATTACAAGGAATAGGTGCCCTGAGAACATATTTTACAAAAGCTTGTTTCTACCCTGTACTTTGAAGAGATGTTGAAAACTCTCCTGATGACTGTTCCAGCTGTGGATTTGTCTGTCTTGGTACATGCAAATTGCCTCAGGCCTGTTCAGGGTTTCACTACTGAAAGAACATAAGCCTCAAAGTCAACAGCAAACAGCTTGTGTAGAAGAGAGATCATATCAGAGGATCATGGCAAAACAGTTTGGGAAGGACCTTATAAAATGGAAAGGACCTCTGGAGGACATCTGGTCAAATCCCCAGTCCAAGCAGGGACAAATTAGAAAACGTTCTTGGGACATTGTCTGGTGGGGTTCACACAGGAACTTGCTTTAGGAACAGGCAGATCATCTGCTTTTTGATTGTTTGCCCAGGCATTCTGAGTCTGGATGTTAAAAGGTGTATCTGGACAAGACAAATGGACTTGTGTCTGGAGCATGTTGCAGGAACATCTTTGTCCTGATTTTCTGGTTTGCTTCTATGAGCGATTCTGCCATGCAGAAGAGGGACTGTTAAAGGGAAGATCAAGAGGAAAAAGGGGCAAAGCTGGTTGTCACTGTGCCCTCACAACTGTGCTTGGTTTCACAGCTGGGCATAGTGAGTAATAGCTGACAGGAACAGGGTGTATTGAGCCTTGCTGGGAAGATGGACAGGGATATTGCTGGGTACTGACTGGCAGCCTGTGCCAAACAGTGGCTATGAAACCCTCAGGTGAGATCAAGGGAAGCATTGCTATGCAGACATCCACCACTGCATGAGGAGTGGATGAGAAGGAGGAGGACACAGTGAAACTGTTGGTCCTGAGCCACCAAACAGAGCCTGACCCCGGGTCTGCATGCAATGAGATGTTGAGCTGCCTCCAGGCAAGACTGAGCCAGCCTGCTTAGGTGGTAACTGGGGTGAGTCTTGGTTTGTGTGTGCATGAGTGAAGGGCTTTTCAGCCAAAGCTCATCCCTTGCTCTGTTCCCTCAATAAGCTGAGCTCAGCACTGTGGCATAGCCTGGTGTTCCCTTTCCTGCAACTCAAATACATCTGAATCTCAGGATGACAAGGAGCCCAGATGCTACTGGCTCACATATAGTCAGGCTCAGGAGCTGCAAAGTGCTGTTTGGCTCTAAATCTCTCATCTCAGATGCTGAGACTGTTTCTCCCTGGAGGTTTGCCTTTGCTGCAAACACTGGTCCCTCTTAACAGTTTAAAACACCTGAAATGTCAGAGGACTCATGTCATCAGTTTTGCTTTGGTTAACTTTATGCAGCTGTTAGCACAGGAAGGAACAGCAAATGAAAACAGTGCTCCATTCTCTCTGTTCAGTGTCTGGCTACAAAAAATACCAGGGGGAATTTCATATTACAGTGCTACTGCTTTATACAGAAAGGAAGGGGCTCATTCCACATAAAAGTGAAGAGCTTGAGGAACTCAGGTGTGGCTCTGTATAAGTGCAGGGAATGAAATTCACCATAAAACCCTAATGGGCTTTAATCATGATATTTAAAATGCTTCTCCCTTTAAAGCCTTGGGCCTGACTCTAATGTCAGGATACCAGCCTAACACAGATTTTATTCAGTTGAAAGAAGACCAGATTAGCCTTTTGTAGCAAAATGGCATAATCTTTCCTTCTGGAATTCTTAAATTAAAATTGAAGCTGTATGATAATTCTGCAATAAGGCTCTCTGATAACAATTACTGGTGATCTGCTGCCACTTTTTGAAGTATAACAAGGTACTAATTTTACAGCAGCCCCTTAAGGCAGAAATCCTTATTTAAAAAAGAAGAAAGAAATATAAAAGCAGAGCTAAATTATTTTTCCATGACTGTTTGAAGAAGAACAAATTGAAATTTGAAGCTCTTCTTACCATTCTCAGCCATTAAGTGCATTTATTTAGATCCAGAATAAGCAGGTGAAGTTAATTATTTTTCCCCTATTGCTGGTGGTTTTTGTGGCAGTACTTTCAGCTGTACAATTATTGCCTGCTCTATGACAGCTTGGAAATTTTAAATTACTCTTAACCTTGGCCAAATTCAGAACTGAAATAATTTGACATTGCTCCGTTGAATTTGCAATGTTGACTGTCACTAAAGCAAGAGATGACACATGATTTCTAATGTTTATGAAGGCAAGAATAGGAAAAATTTAGATGATGTGATCTTTAAATGAAGCATGTGAGAATTCTCATTTAATGACGGGTAAATACTGAGTTAATGCCAGGTTAATCAATGCTAATGGAACTGAAATGCTGCTCTAGGAAAATCCTGTGAAACCCGAGCTGGATCTGCTAGGGATAGCAACAAAAATGTACTCCCACATCTTTTCTGCATGATTCAAAGATGAAAACACACAATGTGATATATGCTTCCTTAGAGATCTAAAACTGGTCTTGCTGTTTAGCTGTTTTCTAGAGATTAGGTAATAATGGAAGCAATGGAATCAGGCCTGACTTCTCACAATCTGTTATTCAACAAGCAGTTTGTGCACTCTTCATTCTACACTGGATAGAAAGCGTGGCATATTTGGATTAAGAAGCTTGACTTTATTCTAGATTGTGATAATCAAGTTGTGGAAGCCTGAATTGTTTTTTATCTGGTTACCAAGGCAAAATAAGAAGGCAGTTTCTGATCTTAGTATTTGAGTGTCAGTCTGGAGTGATCCCTTGACTTCAAACCACTCCTCCTCTTTTTTCTGCCAGGGCTCATCTGTTCACATACGCTCTTGCTTTATCATTCTGTCTTCTGCTTCGTACCTCAGTGCCTCTTGTAATGCATGTTCTCTGCTTCAACCACCCTTTCATTTTGTTTGTCAAGCACAGAACCATAGAATGGTTTGGTTGGAAGGGATCTCAAAGACCATCCAGTTCCAACCCCCCTGCCATGGGCAGGGACACCTTCCACTAGACCAGGTTGTTTAAAGCCCTGCTCACCACTGCCTCTTTACTGAAAGTGTTTCTCAAAGCCTATTTATTATACCTTGGTTTTCATCTCATGCTTTGGTTTCCTAAGTGACATTCTGAATTAATTGATGATAATTGCAACACCTCTGTTGGCTTTCTGAGAGACAGATTTCATTTTCTGCACCTGGATTTGTCAAAGAAAGATTGAATAGTGTTTGGGACAGAGACAATTGGCTGGACTTCCTGTACTTACAGTGGTGCACTGGCCAGATTTTTATTTTTTTCTAGGGCTTCTCTCTTCTAGAAAGATTTTTCCACTCCTGTTAAATGAAACCTAACTCCTTCTGAGATTGGGACTTCAGAGGCAATGACATTTCCACTCCTGTTCACCCTGCCTACCATCAGCAATTTAGCTGAGGTCTCTGTGTCAGGAATTGAGTCATGCTGGATCTCCTCTGCAATCATTAGGTGGAGAGAAGTAGTCTAAGGAGACAGATCCACTTCTCCATGGTATGTACCACCCTCTGGATGTGCTGCTGGCTCTTTTTAGTGATCACAGTGTTGTTTATGCAGACTAGACTCCAGGTTTGGGCAACTCAGGTTTCATCTGAGACCTTAATGTTGCAGAAAATCAAAGAAAGCATTAGCTGAACACATCTCAAATTAAGTGGAGCTAATTCAACATTCTGACATCACTTGCCCAAAGTTTTATCTTCTGGGTGAGGACTATAAATGCTGAGCAAGGATTCCCTAATTCTCCTTTTTTTCTGAACAGCTGGGCCATGATGCCATATTGCACAGAAATGACACAGGTATGTATGATGCCATATTGTGCTCAAAACCCCAAAGCAAATTTAAATTTAGCAAATTAAAACTCAGGACTAATTTTTGCATCTGGGATGCAAGCACAATTCCGAAGTGATTCTACTGCCATAATATGAATACCTTGAGAGATTGCAGTCTTTCTACATTTCTTGCTGAACCCACATTTTCACCTTTACAGGGGGCTCTCCAAATAGGTGTAGCTTTCTTTTCTTTTTTTCTTTTTTTTTTTTGGTGTCCATTTAAAAGTAATACATAAATGTCCTTTAAAAGTAATGCATAATTTTCAGGCACATTATTTAGGTATGTAAAGGCAATTGAAGCAATGATGACAATACCAAGTTTTTGTCACGCTTCCCTCAGTGCCAATCAGAATGAAAAAAGAAGAGGAAAGAAGCAGGGAATGTGTGTAACAATGAAAAAAGAACAATGCCTATTAGCACTTTATATTTCTTTGGATTGTGTTCCTTTCAGCAAGAAGCTTCAGTCTGAAGGTGATGCAGAAAATACTGAAGAAAACACTTTAAAAGCAGAAAAGAACCCCAGAACAAAATTTTATGTCATATATCATCTTACATTGCCTAGGCATGTGATTTTGACAAGATTTATCATAATGAAAAGCTTTCATGGCAGTGACACAGAGGTTCAGAGTATTGATATTTCACTCAACTGCTGGTGCAGATGAACCACTATAAATAACCAATGCAATGTGATGACAGCAGGGAACATGAAACTCCCAGTTCTGTTCAGAGGCAATAGGGACAGATTAAAATTACAGAGAACTTCTTTGGGAATCCAAGGTTCTCTTTCCTGGTTGTGCTGCACATGAAACGACAGACTAATCATCAGTAAGAAATCAGCAGCAATTCTGCTGAAGAGCTGTATGGTGCTTGACCTCTAGCTGCTCCTATAAAAGCACAAGAGATTCACAAAGCAATCCCACTGCCAAGCACAAGGTCAAGAATTCCCAAAACTCCATAACCTCCACTTGTTTATCCAATTGTTGCTGCCATTCTGGAGATTTTCCTGGATTCATCATCATTGTCCTTGCTGTCCTTGCTACCAATCAATTGGTAAATTCAGCTGTTTTCTAGCCAAGAGTCTGTGAAGTGAGCTGTAGAGGAAGTGCAGTGCAGTCTCGAGATGTGATATGTTTATATGCAAATTATGAGTCACAGTGAGTATGACACACCTCTTCAAACTGCTAAGAGAAGTGACTAATGATTAATTAGTTCAATAAAGCATTGCCATGGAATGTGCAACCTGGCTGTGCTGTTCTTAGGTCTCCAACAAAACCACAGGTGCAATAAAACAAAAAATCTTGTTCTTTTTTTCATTCAGCCTCATCCGGTGAGAAATGGCCCAACATCAAGTGGTTCCCTTTATTTGAGGTGCTACCTCTGTAGCTCAGTGTTCGTAGCCAGCAAGTACAGGGTAGACTTTTGAGAGCCCAGGAGAGCCATTTGGCAAAGCATCCAGGCATTGCTTTGGAATACACCAAACCCCACAGGTTTCTGTTCAGTTCTTTCTACAAGTGGCACCCACAGCTGCATCAGAGGGGGGAACTCTGTAGCTAAGAAGCCAGGTAAGAGAGAAAGATTCCTTGCACTCCCTCAGCAGGTGTACCAGGCCATTCCCTGAGACAAAATGTTTAGTGTTGCAACATATTTTTAAATTTTTGCTGATTGAGCCTATTTTGTTTCCCCATGTACATATCTGCTTCCCTGGGAACCTTTCCAAACTGCTCACTTTATTGTTTGTTTCTCATGCTAGCAGACTCCTTTTGCATGGATATGTTCTTATCTCCAAATGGTTCAGTGTCACTGTGGACAGGGACATGAACTTAAGTTCCAGAGGGAGTCCAGCCATGTCTAGGAGCTGAAGCTATCTAGGAGAAATGAGTTCTACACCATGTCTGTCCCTTATAAAAGAATATGTTCTTGCATATTGATTTCAAGTATGTTGTCTCCTGGAATATCCCTTTTTTCTTCAGTTACAGACAAAATAAGAAAAATATTTTTCATTTTCAAAGTACTTATCACAGTATTTCTCCTAGTTTCACCTGTGATATGAAGAACTCTGTTTTTTATGATTATATATCACAGCTGTCGGAAAACCAGAAGAAATTCTTGAATAGAAACAGATGACTTGGAAACAGAAAAAAAAAATTTGACAAGTTGATTTTTGTCGTGTAATGCCAATTAAGACCTCTGTTTTGAAGAAGGGAGTAAGAAAATGATGATTTCACCTTTACAAAACTTTTCTGTGGTTCTCTAGGTTTGGAACCTCCAAACCTGTTAGCTTTGTAGTTTACCAGCTGTGAAAGGCAAGGGTCAGAGGTTCCTGGGCTTCTTCTCCATGGGGAGTACTCTGTGGTCTTTGTTGTGCTGTGTGTGCAGGGCCCATGCTGTGCCCTGAGGTTACTTGGAGCTCAGTGTTCCTGCATGGATTTAATTCTTGAGACATTTTTGAGATTCAGCAAAAGGAAATTGAATTAAGTTTGAGCTAGCAGCAGTGCATCTGACATAGCAGCAACAGAAGGATTAGACTGGATGGTTTCTTAGCATAATCCATGTCCAAAATATAGAGCAGCATTTGCCTTTCACAGCAAATTTCAGAACTGTTGCAGAAGTTGTTTGCTAATCATCCACCTTTGGATCATCCTGTAAAGGTTTATGAAGTTTAAGAAGATGGTTTCACCTGAACCACTTCTGACTTTGAACTGCTTTTGTCTCGTTGTATTTTAGGTACAGTAATAATTACCATAGCACTTTATAAATTCCATGCATGCAGGAAAGTTACAGCTTACATAAGATTTCTTAAACATGTAAAAAAACCAAACCTTTTCCAGTTTACTGACAGCTTTCTTTGGATAACATCTGGCTAGATTAAACACATTTACAATCCAGCTGAAATGTGTGATTGGCAAGCCTAGATCCTGGCTAGGATCTAGGATGCAACAGAAACTTCAGAATTGGGCTCAGCTGATATTTATATTTACTGCCCAACCATCTTGGGAGTAGATAGTCTTGGGAAAAGTTTAGACACAAAATTAAATCCTTAATGGTTTTGGTCAGTCATTGCAGAAGCATGCATAGGTGTGTTTATGGAATATTGAAATACATTTATGGGATGGCACTCAGAGTATTTAGTAGCATTGTTGCCCTAAGATATTCTTAATATTCTCTTCTCCCAATATTGCTGACTTAGAAGGAGTGGTGAAGAAATATATTACTCTGGAGTGTTGGGAAGAGCAAGTGTTAAGCCATGTAAAACCAGCTAATTTTGTAAAAGAGTGACCCTAATCAACACAGGAAGTTACAGAATGGCCCACGTGGCACCATCAATAAGATTAATTTTGTGCACATAAATCCCAGTGAAAGTTCTTGAATGTCAAATTCCTCTTAATTGAAATGTGTTTGGCTGGGAGAGAGAGATGGGGTGACACTGACACAAGTGGCTTCTCTTAAGGTTTATGTTTTAACACGTGTTGCATACTTGCAATGCATACAGGGATTAAATAGTAAAAATATAAATATCATAGAAAGCACATGATAATCCAGTGGGTTTGGGCTCTTTCTTAGACTTTCTTTTCTTCATCTCAGCATGTACCTGGATGTGGTGGAAGATACAGAGACAACCTTTCCTTTCCTACGCTGAGAACCCTCTGAAGCCAGAAGTGCCACTCTTGGTCTGCAGCAAGGTCCTAAGGGAGCTGTCCTGCCTTCCTGGGCTCTGGAAAGGCTGCCCCTGCCAGGCAGTATGAAATGCATCCTGATTTTCTCCAAAAGCTGCCTGCAGGATTGCCAGTCAAGGTACTGGGGAGACAGCTGTGTTGTCTCGTTCTCAGGGGTTCCAGGATGAGGGAAGAGACGAGAAAGTTGACTCCATGTATCAGAAGGCTTGATTTATTATTATATGATAGATAATATATTAAAACTATACTAAAAGAATAGAGGAAAGGATTTCACTACAAGGCTAAGCTAAGAATAGAAAAGGAATGAATAACAAAGTCTTGTCTCTGACCGAGACCGTCTGGGCAGGTGAACTGTGATTGGCCCTTAATTGGAAACAGCCTGATGAGGCCAATCACAGATTCCCCTGTTGCATTCCATAGCAGCAGATAAGAATTGTTTACAGTTTGTTCCTGAGGCCTCTCAGCTTCTCAGGAGGGGAGAAATCCTAAGGAAAGGATTTTTCATAAAACATGTCGGTGACACAGCTGCATGAGCCTGCTCGGCTGCTACATGAGAAAAATGAATTTAAGCTCCAATTTCATTCATGCGTTTATGAAAGATACTGAAACTAGCATTTTTTTGTTTGGTTTTGGTTTTTTGTTTTTGGGTTTTTTGGGGTTTTTTTGTGGGTTTTTTTTTTTTTTTTGGTTTGTTTGTTTGTTTGTTTTTTTTGTTTTTTATTTTTTTATTTTTTCTTAAAAGACCCTAATGATTTGGGGCAGAAGCCCTAGTGGGATGTAAAAATAATACTTCTGTCTTGCACTTTTATGGCATGGCTGATTTCTGATCATGTTTTCTATTGCATATTTTATTTGGGGCAGCATACAAATTGAGTAGTGCTGTTCCCAGTTGTGTGAGCTTTATGATTTGATACACACTTTCGATTACAATTTTTTTTTCCTTTGATCATGCCAGCATAAGCCCATGTGAACTTAACTCCAAACCACACTTGGGGCTGTGAACACAAAGAATATTATCCCTGTTTTAATTTTGCATTTTAATTAATTCCCTGCCTTGAATTATTTTGTTGAGTTGATGAATTGAAAAGATAAAGCTTTTTTTTAATAACTAGGCTTTGCAGCCAGCAGCTAATATTTATATTTTTGGAGGAAAAACCTAAGAAAAACCCCCCAACATGTTATGGATTGCTTGAAATGGTGACATATTTTTCTTTTGATCACCTTCTTGGACAACACAATATGGCAGATGTCTGATGTGTCTAGTTGGTTAGCTGGGTTTTGTCCTCCTGAATAAAGTTAGGTTAGGTCTCAAATAATTTGTTTGCATGTGTTTTGTGGAGATGGCATAGAGAAGCTGCTGTTTTCCTTGGAGCTTTAGACATTGGAGAGTTTTTCATCCTAAGTTCTTCAGCCTGTGACAAAGTTTCCTCTGTGACATTTATGCCTTCTCTGACATCCTGTTTCAGAGCCTTATTTGCAGGAGACCACAAAGGAAGAGCTTATTGCAGGAAGAACTTTCTCAGCTGACTCTCTCTAGAGAAGGAGAGACATTCAGAAATGGGAATGAATGTGGAGAGGCTTTGTTTGCCTCTCCTGCTTGGGAGCTGCCAGAAGAGGTGGGACCTTTGCTGCAGTTTGGGACATCTGCACCTGGTGCCAAACTGCACTGAGTGGTTGTGGCAGGGAGATACCATGAGGGCACAGGACACACAGCTGTGTCCAGCTGCATTTCTGCAGCAAATTGCCTCAGAGGGAGAGATGGTTTTTTGGCCACGTGTGTGATTTCAGACTGTCCATGGAGCCTGTGTGCTCCTAATGCAGGGACTGACCACCTGCTACACCCTCAGCCCCTCCTTCCCAAGCAGACTTTTGTTTTTATTAGGCTTTTGCTTGAGAAAGAAAACAGGATTATTGGACTGTGTATTGGCTGTACAGAACCATTTTTCAGTTTTTGTTCCATTATTACAACTGTTTACATTAATTGAAGTTTTAATAAAAGCCCAAGCAATTCACACAGCAGGTTCTCTCTGAGGCTAGGCACAGTCTGAGATCATCACAGCTTTCACAGGCAATGCTGCAGCTTTCTTATTTTTTCCCTGCTGCTCTGTTTTTGTTTCCTACAGGTGCTCAGAGAGAAATAATTGTGTGTTTTCTTTCTCATTTACCTTGTTGGTGAAGGGACTGTACCCCCTTCTGATCATTCCAGCACTTGTGTGGTCAGTCCCTCCTCAGACCATGGTGGTGAGAGTAGTATAATGTGCTTTTCTAACTGCTGGCTCACTGACTGCTTGCTGTAGTCTACTTTCTCTTTCCTGCTATTCATTCCACCCATAATTCCATTCATTTTTCCAGCTCCCCTTTATAAATTAGATGTTGACTGATGCAGACTTCTCAAACCCTTTTTTCTTCTGCCCTGTGAGACTTTGAGCACTATTCAGTGTAAAACATTTGACAGATGTTTTCTTTTTAAGTGCTCCTTTCTACCAGAGTGTCACACAACAGCCATTAGACAAAGTGTCATATTCCAGTTCCCTCCTTTTTGGGGCAGGGAGAAACAAAAGTGAGGCATGGGCAGGTATCTGGGATTCTCAGAATGCAGAATGGTCCCTAGGGCTCAAGACTTTTGCCAGGCCTTGGCCACAGGGGTTTGCATCCTATTGAGCCCTACATTTCTTTCTTTCTTTCTCTGCACAGAGGCTTCCTGAGGATCTCTGAAGGATCTGGGTCTGTGTGTGAGATTCCTGACCCTGTATATTGCAGGAAGCTGTAGGGTGTCCCTGAGTCTGCATTCCCATCCCTTACCAGGTGTCAGTCACTTATTAATTACCTCCACACCAGTCTCAGTGCCACCATTTCAGTGTCCTTAATTATTTATTTATGTATTTAGCTGGGCTACCTTGTCCCTGGGGATACCAGCAGGCTCAGAGGATGTGCTTCAGCACTGAAGCAGCCAAATGCTGGGAGATGGTAGGCAGGCACAGTCTTGTAACCATCCTGATACTGGCAGCATATGAAATAATACAGCTTCATGAAAATAATTAACCCCCTTTAATAGTACCTTCATACAGCAGTGAGACCTTAAGATGGCTTTCTCAAAGATGAGGGTGACTTTTAGGACCAAAATCTTCATTCATGTGCATTTACTTCCATTAATTTTTCTAAAAGAAAAAAAAGTGCAATGAGCACTAATGAGACTTCCTAAGTCCCATGTACCAAAGGTTTGGTCTGCACACAGTTTTTCCCCTGGCACAGAAGGCTTTCCTGAGTATGATCTTTAAACCTTCCCCTCCATCTCAGTTATTCCTGGTGAAATGTTATTTGAATGAAATTGCACTGGTATAATTCAATTTGCTTCTCATCTTGTAATTAGTCTACAATAGTGCTGTGATTGTATTAATACTCAGAGGTGTGAGTAAAGCAATTTTTCTATGCACAGGCAGGCTCTAAAATATATATTACCCCTAACATTTAATATCATTGAAGACCCTGCTGGTGCTTTGAGAATATTAAAGGAAGCTAGATTAATTATTTTGCCTTTAACACAGTCCCACTCTCTTTCCTTCTATGCCATGAAAAAGGGCAGCTGATGTTAATAAAATCCTTCTATCTCAGCTTTTAAATGACTTATTTTTTTTCTTTTTCACTTCAAGTCCTGAAAATGTGAAAAACTTTTAGGTCCTCTAAACCAAATTCCAGTTAATGCCACTCTAAAGGAGCTGAGCTTCATCAGTGTTATAAAATAAAAAAAATACTATTGTAGTGGTAAAAGTGAGTGAAATCATCTGAATTTTACAAATATACCCCAAACTCTCTATTTCCTGGTAAAAAAAATATTTTTTTTGATCATGTTTTTACTTAGTGGGTTGTATGCAGGCAGAAGGGCTCATGAGAAATGCATTTTCTGCACATCAAGGTTATGCCTGAATGATGAATTTTGCATTCAGGGACTATTTGAAAGCTGAGGTTATCTGAATTGGAACCTTGGAGTAATGCTTTGAGAGCAGCAGTTTTTTTTAATAGAACTGAGCATGGACTCAATTTATTCTTTTTTAAAGAATAATTGAGATTCCTTTTGAACAAGCTAATCTGCATTCCTATCTCTTCCCCCAGGATTTATGTCCCATGAAACTTTTGCTTAATAGATATCCAATATTGTCTTCACAGTGTAAGGTTTAGCGTGTTTGGATGCAATACTGGAGATTTGAATATTTGTATTATGTATAACCATCCTCGTGGCAAATCTCTGCAGAGTTTTGAAATAAAAGAAATACATTCAGATATACAAGAGAGTAAGCTAGTGGATAAGATAAGCGTGTGGTTTCATGCAGTTCTTTCAAATGTTTTTTAGGGTGATTTTTAATGATATGGGGGCTTTATTTCCTTTTCTTCTCATTTCTGATTGATACTGGTATGGTTTCAGCTGCTGCTTGAGGCAGCAAATAGATCTGTAGGTCTTTGCTCTCTGTAGGTCAAAGCTGCAGCTTTGCTTTCCATTTCTGTTGAATAAAACACTTTAAGAGGCCTGAGGTTCAGAGAAAGAGTGCACAGCTTCAGTGTAGGCTGGCTTTTGTTTGCTTGTTTGTTTGTTCTTTGTTAAATTGCTTCGTTTTCTTCTTTTTCAAACCCAGTTTTTGGTGGTGTGCCCAAGCTGCACCTCGTGAGCTGATCACTCACCCCTGCACCAGCTCCTCTCCCACACACCTTTGCACTCCAGCTCCTCTGTTGCTCCACCTGGCAGTGTTCCCTGCAATGAAAATGGATAGCTATCTAACACAGAGGAGAGGGGAATCTTGTATTTCAGTGAAGGATTATTGAATATATCGTGGTGTCACGAACTTCCCGTCTCCGATGCTGCATTTTTGGAGCATATGGGAAAAGCAGCATAGCAACATAGCTGCTACTCCTAATTATATAGTATAAATGTCAAGCTTGTTCAAAATTCAAGGATTACACAGTGCCAGAAGAAACTCTCTTCTGTAGACTGAAGCTTTCTGGCAAGAGGGTCTGAAGGAAGGAACACTCACTGTGATCTCATCAGCCTCTTTCTCAAACAGCAGGGAGATGGACAGAAAAAGGCATTTTTACAAGGGGCAAGATAATTTCTTGCTTTCAGGGCTGAAAAAAATTCCAAGATATGCAATACTTCAACCATATTAAAGTTTAGAAAAGTGAACAAATACTGATTGCATGTTTAAGCATTAAACATGTTATAAAGCACATTCAGATTCACAGATGGGTGTAGCCAGCTGACATTTTGGTTGCTGTAATGTAAAAAAAAGACATAAATTATTCTCTGAGCATTTAGCAAATAGTTCTAAATTACTGCTGGAAAGATTTAATACATATTATTCTTTTAATTTTACTATCATTCCTAAACAAACAATATACAATAGCTAAAAAGCTATCCAAGGATCTTATTAGACACAAACTAATTAAAAAGGAAACAGTCTCACCTCTATTGCACAGCAAGGAATTGAAAGTGATGTCTGTGCCAATTATTTGGTAAATGTTTGGCAAAGCTGATCACCTGCTAAGTGAGGTCTCAGAGACCTCTTCTCGCTTCTTGTAGAATAGGTAATGAATGAAAAGACAGGTAAGTGTTTGTGCTGATCCACACTGATTCTGAAGAGCTTCTAAGTTATTCATAACCAGCTTAGTAATTTCCAAAGTGACTGTTTTATAGTGACAAATCATATGGATGCACTAAGAAATCTGTTTTTTTCATCAAAATACTTCAGATCACATCATTATAAGATACTCTAAAAGATGTTCTCATGCAGTTGTATGTAAAAAAAATTACCTACAGAAACATTTTACAGAAAACCCTCCAGGATTTTAAGGGACTTAAATAATATTTTTCATTCTATATAATGGTTAAGGAAATTCCCACAGGACCTTTTAAATTTATTACCTAATATGGTTTGATTTAAAACCTGCAAAGCATATAAGTCAAATTTCTGAATTGGCCAAGTGGCAGAGAACACAGATATGATGTATGTAGAATTGGCAAAGGCTCATCTTGATGAAGAGTGTTGTAAATTACTTTTGATAAAAAAATCAGCAGAGGAAGTGAAAAATCATTACTAGCAGAACAAGAACAATGAAACATTAATGCTCTGTGTAAAGATTGATGGATAGTTGAGAAGTTGATTTGTTAAAGTCACTGGCACCACAGGGCATGAGTTTATTAAGACTATGAAAGAGGCAGAGTAAAAAAATGAGATCATACTTTAATTAACAGAAATGAAAAATAAACAGTGCAATACTTGTAGGGTTTTTAAATGAAATTTTAGTTTGAGAGTAACTGTGTGTGAAAAAATCCTAAGAATTTGACCACTTGAAAACCAGCCTTCCCACTCTGATTTGTCTGAGGAGCTGAAGACACTTAATAATGGGAGGATATTTATGATAATTTAAATGTATTTCTGCAGGGAGAGAGTTAATTTTGTTCACAGTGGCCAGTATGGAGCTGTGTTTTGGGATTGTGCCCAAGACAGTGTTGATAACACAAGGATGTTTCCAATACTCACAGAGCCAAGGCCTTTCTGCTCCTCATCCCATCAACAAGGATGTTGGGAGGGCACAAGGAGCTGGAAGGGGACACAGCTAGGACAGCTGATCCCAGCTGATCCAAGGGATATTCCATGAGACATCATGCTCAGCATGTAAAGCTGGGGCAAGAAGAAGGAAAGGGGGGTGTTCAGAGTGGTGGCATTTTGTCTTCTCAAGTAACCACTGTACAGATGGAGCCCTGCTTTCCTGGAGATGGCTGAACACCTGCCTGCCCAGGGGAAAGGGGTGAATTAATTCCTCATTTTCTTTGCTGGCACACCAGGCTTTTGCTTTACCTATTGAACTGTCTTTATCTCTTTCACGTTTTAAATTATTTTTATTGCAAGCTGTAATTTCCTCACCTTTCCAATTCTCTTCCCCATTCCACCAGGAGGAAGTGAGCAAGCAAGGGAGTGGTGCTTAATTGCTGACTGGTGTTAAACCATGACAACGAGGAAATGGGTAGAAATCAATGCATTTTCTTGCAACCATTTTTTTTTTCCCTATAAGATTTGTCATTTTCAGATTCTAATGTGCACAATATGTAGTACCTTACAGGGATAAATAAATTGTCAGCTCCAGAAGGAGGAGCTGTGACTTGTGCAAAGACAGAGAGGAAAATCAGGGCCCCAGATCTGGAGATTGTTGGTTGCTGTGGTCATGCCTTCACATCTATTTTTACACAGGTACCCTATAAAATGTGCTACCTCACTGAGGGTCCTGACCACCCCTTTGTTACACAAATTGGCAGTAACTCTGTCTGCTCAGGAAAGATGTAAAAGGCCCAACAATTCCAGTAAAAAAAAAAAATGGCTAAAAAGTTAGGGATCAGTTGACTGGACCTTCATGATCTCAGAAACAGCCATCTTATGTTTGACACTAATTGTATTTGACATCCAAGCTGAAAATTCAGAGTAGAAAGCCCAAGGATCTCAGAGGCATAAAATATCTTCTATTTTGAGAGATGAGTCACGCAGATAAGAAAGTGCAGAGATGCTGGAGACTACAAGTATTTCTGTGTACTGTTTCCACTGTTGATCTAGGATAGGAAACTTTCTTGATAAAAGTTCATGTGCAAAATTATACCCTTGGAAGCTGCCAAACTGACAGTCTTCATTCCACTGGCAGAGGTAACATGCATTTCTTATTCAATCTAGCCAATATGCCTATATTTAACTGTTCTAAAAGCACTGAAATACAGTGTAAAGAAGATATTTTATCCTCTTGCTCATTTATGGTTTACTGCAAGATCCTGAGCTTTTCTGGGAGCTGAAGAGAGTCTTTAACTCCCACTAATTTTGCTCAAAATTTGGTGTAAATAGTTCACAAGAATGCCTGCCATTCTGTGGAGACAAAATGACTCCTTTGTTTCTCCTCATATTTAATGAAATAGTTCAGGATTATAAAACAACTTGAGGTATCTATCAAACAGAGGTTTCCAGATATCTAATTGTTTAGTTAACTTCCCTCTCAGTAGGCTTATTTTGTGTTTGTGAGATTGGGTTTCATCAAGAAGTAAGGCTACATCTAAAAAAGAATTTCAGTGCCTGGTAGGGGAAAAAATAAATCCCTTAGCCTTGGAAACACATCATATTCAGAAGCCAGTTTCCTCTTTGGCCTAAGAAGGAGTAGAAATTCTCTCACTTTTCTAAGAATGACAAGACTGTCTCTGGCTGTCATATATGTGATAATTACGTTTGACTAATTCAGTTCATACTTCAATATAATTTACAGTTCTTATTATTTGGGGAGGTGGTGGGGGGGTGTATATGTTTATACTGAGGGGTGTGCATTATTGTAATTTTGTGTTCACAAAAACAAAATAAGCATTATTGTAATTAAAAGTCCTTATGTTCAGTATACAATCAGCTTGTACAGCTTGTGGATTACAGGCTTCTCTTTCTAAAAAGCTCAGTATTTAAAAAATGAAATGATAAATGACATTTATCATTTCATAATTTATCATTATGAAATGATAAATGTCTCTCATGTCTATCAGACAGTAAACCAAACAAAATGAGACTTGGGGGAGACAGATGACAGATACAGTGTTTTCCTAGAGAAGGAGTGCTCTTATCCACTCTAAATGGTAGAAATACAAGAAACGAATTTGTGGTGCTAACTTTCTGTAAATTAGCTTTCTCCATGTGCTGTAAATGAAACTTTGGTACAGTAAGGAAAACAACAACCAATGGGTATAAAGTTTTCAAACCCTTTAATCAGTAGGGAAAATGCAGAAAAAGTTAATCTGGGTCAGTGCAGTGCTCTGGTGTAGTAAAAAATGTTAATACACAACTCTTTTTATTTTTTTGCTTGTAACAGCAGTTGTAAGGCAGAGACAGCTGCATTGCAGTTGTAAACGTGATTATCTGAAGATCCAGGGCAGAGAAAGCTTGTAGGGAAGGTGTTTTTGGACCTCTCTTCTTGGGCTTGTTCATCAGATGGACAGGTAACAAAATGCTCAAGGGCCCAGGCTGTTTCAATTATACACTGGTATCTTACCAGAATAAATGAAATAATGTGAATTCCATATGGGATTAACAGTTTTTACTTCACAGGCTTGCTCACCAGATTTCCAGTTACAACACAATGAGAACTCATGGAACTTGATGATTCCTTGTTCTTCAGTTCCCACCATGCTTGGGCTCACAATTTTTACTGAGTATTTTACTTCCAATTTACAAAATCAGTCAACAGAAGAGTTTAAATGCTCTTCTGTTGGAAGAGCATTTAAAAGCTAAGTAAAACTGGTTTTCCTACTTGTAACATTTTTTTTCCTAAGAAATCCCACACCTTTAATGTTTTGCTCGTCCTTCACTGCTTATCACTTAGAATTATAGAATCAGTTGGGTTTGAAAAGATTGGGTCCAACAATTAACCCAACACTGCCAACTTCACCACTAAAGGATGTCTCTAAGTTCCACATCTCCCTAGCTTTTAAATACTCCCACAGATGCTGGCTCAACAACTTCCCTGGGCAGCCAGTTCTAGTGTTGTCAATCCTTTCAGAGAAGAAATTTCTCATAATATCCAACCTAAAGCTTCCTTGGCACACCTTAAGGTCATATCCCCATGTCCTATTGCTTGTTGTTTGTGCCTTTGTATCCCATTCATAGCAATCAGAGATCTGACTAAATTTTTATATCTCTTTTATTCAGGTAGGAGGGGTTGATAAGAAAGAGAAAGACTGTAGTACAACATCTGTTCTTTTAAGCAAATGGTGTTCCCTTGGTGTTACACACAGCTGCAAGTTTCTGCTTCCTTACAGGACTGCTGGATATCATTGCAAAAGGAGATGAGGAAGGGTCTATCTCTGCTGTCATTTAACACGGCTTCCTGACCTGGTTGCTGGTTCTCTGATTGTGCATGCATGTGGATATGTTAATTCACTCCCCAGCTCTCTTCTGGAGGGAACTAATTAGCTCCCTTGGGCTCTGTCTGCTTTTGTAATTCAGCACACAAGAGTGGAGCAGTCGTTCAAAACAGATGGCGCTGAGGATCCTCCTCTTTGTCATTTGTGTGATGTCAGTGTTGTGAAGGATGTCACAGGCTGCTGCCCTCCTGTGTCCAGCTAGCTGGGGTTTCCTCTGACAGGAAAGCTTGCCTCTGTGTTCTCTTGCACAGGGATCTGTTATGGTGGGCTCTGCTCTGATGTGCCATCAGGAGCAATGGGATGCCACCACGGCCCCCACTGGGGCTCCCAGCAGAATGGTTCTGGGTCCCAGGCTTACAGCATGGACACCAGGCAGGAGCTGGGCCTGGCACACCTGGGACTTTGTGTGCACCACTAATCCAAGAGAATGGGGACACAAGGAACTGAGAGAGGGACCCTGTCTGAAGACAGGAAATCACTACCTTGAATTGAGATTTTTCAAGACTATGCAGAATTTATCTGTATTGCCCTAATAAAATATATGCTCTCTTCCTATAAACTTCTCATTGAAAGGAAGAACATCTTTTATGGGATACTGTAAAACTCATGCATCATAAGCGAGTCTGAAGGTTGATTTAAAAAATCCTATTCTCAAGGTCAGTCCCTGGGTTTTTCTGATATCTCTCTGGTTTTGCAGCGAGTCTTTTGCAAGTTTGGCAGTCTTATCTGTGGAGTAATCTTATTTCCTCTCAGCTGGTTTTGCTCACTTAGGAGGGAACTCTTTACCCATTCAGGAAGGACAGTGTGTCTTTAAAGAGCAGTATAGGAAAGCCCCTGCAGCATGTTGTGTGGCAAGATAAAGATCTTTGGTAGTAGGTCTGGCTGAAGGAACAGCTTCTGTGTGCTTGGAATCCAGAACAGTAACTTCCACCCCCTACAAACATGCCCCCCAAACTGAGACAGTTTGCAGTCCATGATTCTGGGGGTGGAAGGAGTGTGGTGGTAAAAGTGTTAATATTCAAGATTGAGAAGGCTGGCTAAGAAGCAACTTTGACTTAAAAGACATTCATTTCAACTAAAAACTAAAAGTCTCTGATGGTTTGCAGCTCCTTGCTTCTGAGCTAAGCTCATACTGGATGTGCCACTCCTAGGGGCTCCATTAAGAGCCTTCTTTCCATATGCTCATGTTATTTACTGTTTGAGTCCTCAGAAACATGAGAGTTAGGAAATTAATTACAGGGATGGATACCTGGCTTTCCTAACCCTGAAGTATTTGCTTTTTCTCACCTCTTCTATTTTTTTTTAAAGAGTGTGTTCTTGCATGCCCCTCCCCACCCCCACCAGGTGACATTGTGATCTGAGAGTTCTTTAAACAACCTTAAAACAGCCATTTGTGGCCAACAGTACATGGGCTGGGTCTCTGCAAACACTTGGGAGAGAACTGGGGAGCAGAGA
Organism: Serinus canaria; assembly: GCF_022539315.1. Lineage (NCBI taxonomy): Eukaryota > Metazoa > Chordata > Aves > Passeriformes > Fringillidae > Serinus > Serinus canaria. The sequence goes on from NC_066316.1 coordinate 24,584,543, forward strand.
AATCTGCTGTCCCGGAGTTCGTCGTTAATCAAGCTTCTGTCAGACCTGCCCTAAATTGTACCTGCATATTCCACCTTTGGAGTCCCCAGATTGTCCAGGGGGAGTTAAATGTCACCTTCTGGGGCAGCAAAACTTGAGCTGATCAGAGGCAGTCAGCTTGAGCTGACACAGGGTCCGGGCCATAGACACATTCATGAAGCACATGCTGAGAAGTGCTGCAAACACACAGCTCTTTCAGGCAGAAGCATTTTCAGCAATGAAAATGGTCAGATACTCACAACCTTAATTTAATTTCTTTCCAGACATAAGCAGGAAGAAAAAGGCTGGAAGGCTCTCAGGGAAGGGACTTGTAGAGCAGATAGAGGTTCTTTCAGGACCATGCTATTTTTCGAGGAGACACTTGGATGCCACACAAGTCCAGCATACCTGCCATGCCCTGAACATTGGCAATAATGAATGTCTTGCTATGAAAGCTGAAGAAAGCAGTGTCAGGTAGGAGAATAGTGCAAAATGTGAGCTCATCTGTCTGTGTGATTAATGGAATGAGCCCCTTCCAGAGAATGAATGGAGGCAAGGAGCCATTTCCAGGGTTTGTGCTCAGTTTAGCATGGCACAAAAAGGCTAAGAATTCATGTAGCTGTTGATGTTCCCTGGGAAATGCCAACAGAATGTGCTGGGTGATTGAACAGGAGATCTGATCCCTGACCTTTTTCCATGAACTGAACTAAAAGGCAAAAGATCCACCAAGTCCAGCCACGTTAAAGCCTTTGAAGGGGAATGGGAGGGAAAAATATTAGCAGTAAACAATATGATAAAATTTTCTGTGGAAAGCATGAGTCTCTCATTTTTCAGTTAACCAATTTAATTTCAGAGAGTAAAATAAAATCATAATTTGCCTGGTAATCCATGAGGAGGCAGATGAGTAATTTTTGCAATTGGCCTATGGCTCAAATTATATTTACAAATTAATTGTACTCTGAAACCAGAAGACTCAGGCCCACCCAACCTGCCATGACTGTTCAATAATGGCTTACCCTAAAAACTACTCCCACTTACAAATACAGGAAAATACTCAATCATTTTAATATGATCTTTTTTTCAATTATACCTAGATACTTTCCTCAAAGACCTCAATGGGAATAAAGTACCTAGATTTTTCTGGCCTTTTCCAAAAATGGTTTTATTTTGTTAATTGTGATAGAGACCACCAGCAAGATGAAATCAGTGAGTTGTGTCCAGTGACAATATTGATAGACCTTGTATCTGAGGCTCTCTTTCATACTCTAGGGACAAAATACACCCCAGCACGCTCAAAGCTCAGTCACAAACTCTCTTGCTTTACCTTTCCTTGCTGAACACAAAACATGCTATCAAAACCAAAGTTCTCCAACAACCCAATCTGTGATCCTGAGTCACAGGTGAAATTCTGAATTTATTAGCATCTTTCTCTGGCGTGTGTTGTTGAACAACTATTTCTATGGCCTTAAGGAGATTCTTTAGTCTTCAACTATTTTAAGACAGTCTATCTTTTTTTTTAAATAAGATACATTTGGCTTCATTTTGGTATCATGTTGTCATCTGTCTCTGAAACAGAAGCCTGTACAGGAAATGTGTTCTCCATGGTGCTGTTAATTTGGGTACATGCTGAAGATGGTTTCCAGAATAGCACTGACACTCACCTGCTGGGATGGCACTGGGGCCTCCCACGCTGCTGTCTGGGGCTTGGAAACTTGCATCTCTCTTAAACATCTAGCTGCACTTTTCCAGTTCCTGAAGGAACATCTATTCATAGTTGTGGCAGCATGACATTCTCCCACATTTACCAGTAATAATTGCTCTCTTCAATGTTGTGCCTTTTGGCCCTGTAGGAACCAACAGCAAAGCCTCTTTTTATGTAGATGTAATTGTCTGCAGTGAATTATTTTGGTCCCTCTTTCTTCATCACTTTTACCTTTTTTAACTCCCTCCTTCACACGTTATTTTTGGTCTGTTCTTTTGTTTTCCTTCTGCCCAGCCTTGAATAACATGAACTGTTTCCACTGAAAATGTTTGTGTTCTCCTCTCACAATGAGTGACAAGGATGAAGACAGGACTGTTGGGGGCACTTCATGGTCTCCAGCAGCCCCCTGAAAGGCAACCCTTGCCTCCCAATGACCTCAGTGATCTTTCCTGCCTGAGACTGAAGAGTGTGTCTTGAAGAAGCAGGTCTGCCAAGGGAACACAGAGTTATTGTATTAATTGGGAAGAGGTAGGGTGTGGATGGCAGAAATGGGAGAGTTTTAACTAAATTTAGAGGCGTTCTCCATTTCTTTCCTCATTACAAATTTCTTATTTTCTTCCTTCCAGAGACTGCAGTGTTTTCCTGCCTGAAAACAAAAGCTAATTTGTGAAAGATGGGAGTAAAGTTGGCATGGAAAGCCTAACTCATTAATGGCAGAAACATTGCTTTAAGATCAGGACCACAGTGCTAGATATCTGTTGGTTCTCTGATAGTTCATCATGACAGTACAGGAAAATCTTGATCCAGCCTTGAAGCATGACTAGTCACTATTAAGCTGTCTTTTATCTCTGTGGTGAGAAAAATGTAGTTAATTTTCTTTTTGTTTTTGAAGGAGAAAGGGAAAAAATGTCCTTCTAGAAACCCTGCAGAAGGTGTATGTCATTTAAATGTGTTTTAAGCTTTGGTTTGAAAACTTCTGGAGCTCTACACAGTAATTACTTCCAATGAGGAAGTGCACACATTCTGCTACTCATGCTAATTACTGATAAGGAAAAGGCAGGAGGGCTCTATGATGAAATGTCTTTCTTTGACAGCCAATTCCTGCAAAGCTGGCAGCAGCTAGAAAGAGTGCCTTCTGTAATCATCCCTCCTCAGTGCAATTTTAAAGTTTCTTCTCTTCTTTCCATCAAAGAAGCCAAGCTCATGTCAAAATGGGGCTCAGATGCTTCGTGTGCTGAGCAGCAGGCAGTTCAGCAAGAGGCCACGCAGATGAGTGGGAAAAGGGAAAATTGCCTCATTTCTTCATCTTTGCTGCTCAGTGTGAGGGAATAAATTCTGCTATCAACGTGGGGAAAGGGAAGGAGCAACAGCTTAGCTAAATAATGGGTTTGAATCCCAGAACTCAGTTTGTCATCTTAATTCTGATAGTTAGGATTGCCAGCTTCTCTTCAGTCATGTAATACTTGGCAGCCAGGCAGGGAGGAAGGGAACAATAAATTCCAGCATATTTCCTGCTTCCTAGATGTCTCTAGCTTTTGTGATAACTCTGTAAATTTTGTAAATGGGATGGATTAAACTTTAGAGCAGATGAGTAAAATTGGAATTCAATTTTAATTTTTTCACAATAGAATTTTAAAATGAGTTTTGTCATTAGGATTTTTTGCCCCTGAAAGCAGCAATATTGTCTGTAAAGGGTCAAACTCAAATTTTTGCAGAAGGCAAGGGGTTCCATTTGAGATTTCAGCCATTGTATCATATTAGCCACATTTACAATATTTTGTTTTATACTGTTTTTATCACAGTATAAAACCAAATATTGTAAATGTGTCCTTTGTTTAGGAAATGTATTCTGATACAACTTCCTGCTATTGAAATTAGTTAAATTTCCCTAACTTTACCTGACATTACTTTAGATTTAATTTACAAAAAGCTGGGCCAAATGAGCTGAAATTAGACAATTTACATCTTGCTGTATGTTGAATTGACATGCCTAAAATATTTTAGAATCTAGGCACCCTTAATATTTGCAAAGCAGTGTACAAATGTGGAGAGTCCTGGGTAGATTTTACAAGGTTTTAGAATTCATTTAAAAAGAAGGCTAAATGTCCCTCTGGGAACAAAAGAGTAATTTATGTCCTCTTGAGCTGCAGTACCAGAAGTACAAAACATTTACAGGGACTTTATTAGAATTCAGCATTAACACTGATTGCGCTTTGGATACTTGGAGGTAATTTTACTTTATGATTCTTGATTTTTTCTTGGAAATGCTGGGTAGAAACAGCTCTTTTCTTGTCTGTTATGACTTCCTGGGTAACTGTATCAGGGAATGAGAAGGTCAGACCTTTCTAATTTGAAGTCTCATTTGAAGAATGACAGAAAGAATAAGCACCTGATACAGAGAGATTGATTTATTTATCACAAACTTTCAGATTTTGACAGTATTTAAGATCAACGTTCATGTTTAACATTTAGCCCATGTTAAATTAATTTTTTCTCCCAAAACTGACTGAAAAGTTTAGAAAATCTAAAACTGAAATTTTAAGTTTAAAAAAAAGAAGCCTGAGACCTAGTGGGGATCTTTGAGAGGTACTTTGCTTTATATGAAGACTCACAGATTTTGAACCAGAATCTCTTTCATCTTTGTGAAAAAAGTATTCAGATGTTGCATTTTAATATAAAAATCTGTACTGGCTGGGTGGTTGTTTGGCTGGGGTGAGGAGCTGGAATTGGGTATTTCCTCCCTCTCTCCTCAGATGTGGTACATACAGCTGGAAGTAAGTATTTACCTGCAGCCTTGTGAGTCTCTCATGGACTGAGAGGAATTCCTTCAGGATTTTGTGTGTGCATCTCTGTACAGTCTGTTCTTTCCTTTCTAACGTGCTGGGGTGTCACCGACATGTTTTATGAAAAATCCTTTCCTTAGGATTTTTCCCCTCCTGAGAAGCTGAGAGGCCTCAGGAACAAACTGTAAACAATTCTTATCTGCTGCTGTGGAATGCAACGGGGGAAATCTCTGATTGGCCTCATCAGGCTGTTTCCAATTAAGGGCCAATCACAATTCACCTGCCCACACTGTCTCGGTCAGAGACAAGACTTTGTTATTCATTCCTTTTCTATTCTTAGCTTAGCCTTGTAGTGAAATCCTTTCCTCTGTTCTTTTAGTATAGTTTTAATATATTATCTATCATAAAATAATAAATCAAGCCTTTTGATACATGGAGTCAACTTTCTCGTCTCTTCCCTCATCCTGGGACCCTTGTGGACAATACCACACTGGGGATCCATTTTCATCTTGTGATCTACAATAACCTCCAAGTGTCCTCCAGCAGAAGGTTTGCAGAGCAAGTTGTTGCCCATGTTTTTATGCAGTGGATTTGTTTGTGCCTAAGTGTGTTCCTTGTTGTCCAGTTGCCCCCACTGAATGTCACCCTAGTGTTTAGAGCTTTCTACAAACTAAGAAAGTATTGAACTATAAGCCTGACTTTCTAGGATACAGGATTTGGACCTGGTTTGGGAGTGTGTGTGTTTAGCTTTTCTTAAAGGAGGGAGGTGAGAGAAGTACTCTTGCCCTTGTCATTGTTGGGAAAAAATGAAATGTAGCCTGACTTCAGAGCAAGGCCTGAGAACTCAGGGTAACAAAATGAAACTAAGAAATGTTCATGAAATGCAAGATGGTGCTTGACCTGCTAATCTCTGAGTGTACAGGGAGTTAGAACACTGCAATGCACTGTGAAACCTAAACATATCATGCTAGGTTAGCAGGGCAAAGAAAGACCAGACCATGGAGAGCCATATAGGAAACAGATGATATGTATAGAATGACTAAAAGGAGGTAATGTGGTATTGATCTTTAAAAGCATTGTCCAACAAATCTAACTCACTCTCTGCTAAAGAAAAGGAATAAATATTAAGGAGAGTCAAAAGCTGGTGTATAATGGTAACAGACCAAGGAGCAATAAGCATCATGAGCTGATGATGGAGGAAAAATCATGTCAGATAAACTTGATTAATATTTTGCAGATTGAATTACAGATGGTTGCAGTGGAACAGATGTAATTTGTATGGCTGTCAGATCCTGCTCTTATTTTACAGATGAAAATTGTGACTGACTGTTGACATCCATCGAGGAGATTTCGCTGACTGAACTCAGAGAACAGGGAATAACACATCCCTCATGTTCCCTGAAGCAATATTTTCTTTGTAAATATGCATTCAAACACTGCTATGCATATTTGCACAGTGAGGTAAATTTATACACCACAGAAAGTGGATAAATGTATAGATCTGTGGTTCTGGGGAAAGTAAGAAATGAGGTGTGGATAATATTGCAAGCTTGTTTTGAATTGGAAACGAGATTGTTTAAGTGGGATGTTCCAAAAAGATGGTGTTTTCTGAGAGGGCACTGCACTTGAGAAGCTTGAACCACATGTTTTATGGTCTGAAATGTGGTGTGAGGAGAATGCCAGGAGGGGTGGAGAATGTAATCCATGGTGGGTAAAGCCAGAGGATTGCAAAGGCTGGAGGGAGACAAAACTTCATGCATCCTGCAAGAACTGGTCCTAAGGAATGATCTCCCCTCAAAATACTCCCTAACCCTAATTTTAAGTGCAATAGCTGGAACACCTCAGGACAGAGCTCTGGGATGAGACTGGAAACTGCTCTTATTGTCACTTCCAGCACTGCCTGTTCAGCAGCAGAGACACATCTGGAATCACAGAGTAATCCAAGACAATTTACTGAATGAACTTGTGCCATGCTCACAATACTGAAGTGTGAGTGGTTTCCTCTTTGCAGTGGGGGATTAAGACCTCCAAACAATGTCTGAACTGCTGATAAAGTGTGTGCTCAGATTATGAAGAATAATGTGCCAAGTAGTGACAGGACAGCGATATTGCAGAAACAGATCTGATTAAAGTAGAATTACAAAACCAAAATTGTTTTATCTAAAAGTGGTTTTTTTTAATGCTAAGAAAAACCAGTATTATTCTGAACTTGGTTTGGATAATGCTGGACTTCAATTGCAGATTTCAGTGGAATATGGGAGAGCCATCAGTTTATAAACACAGGCCTTGAAGTATCATTTCGTCTTGCTGAATTCCCATGTTGCTGCTGCCAGCCCTGGCAAAGGGTTCTCTCTACAAAGTGGAAACAGAAATCCTGATAAGCTTCAAAGTTCTGATGTCAGTACAAAGGGATAGAATAATTGGGATTTAATAGAGTCTACAGCACAGGGGTAGTTTTAAGTATACTCAGTGTGCAGTGTGACAAACATTGAGGAAAACGTAGATGGACAGGAAAGCACAGAGTTGTTGTCATATAGCTGGAAGGAGTTGCTTGATTGCTACATTACTGCTTGCCCTGAGAATATTGCTAATTTGATGTTTACACATCAAGAGGTAATATTTTGGTACGAATGCAATTAAGTGGCAGGACTCTTTTTCTTAGTCATCCCTGTTCTACTCTTGATGTCTTTTTCTCCATCAGGCACCTGAATTTTCCCATCATTGTGATTAGAAAAGCCAAGTTTTAACTCAATAACTCTTTAACTCACAGGACTATGCAGCCTTTGTTTCTCACTGCTGGATACTTAGGATAAGTACTGAGCATACAGACCTGCAGAAGTGCTGCTAGGAGGAGAAACAAACATATGCTCTGGGTGAAGGAAGTGGAAGGCTAATGAGGCTTTTGTCAGATGCCTTTCCCTGCTTTTTGTTCAGCTCCCTTTCTCTAGCTTGCTGTTTAGCCTACAAGCCTCAGGGAAACAGATAGTCACAATCCAAGTTTTTAGAGTGCCTTCCCGATCATGGGAGCCTTACATTACAGAGTATTTGCTTTACTGATGACTCAACTATAGTGGGATTTGCCTTGTGTGCAGCTTTTCCCTCCTGGTCTCCAGCACCAGCATAAGCCAAAGAAGAGAGAGGGTTAGATTTTACCCAGAGAACAGGGAATCCTAAAGAAAACTCCTCTGAGGATGCAGCAGTAGCACTGTCTATCCAAGCCACAAGGGACCCCGCTGTGTCCTATCCACGTGCCGTGTGGCAGCAGATGTAGTACAAAGCCCCACACAGAGCATTTTAAGGAACTCAGTATTTTCACCCCTGCTCAGGAAAGGCACTCATTGAACTCAGCTGGAACTAAGACAAGGAAAATGTGCCATTTTCCACTGCCCAGGTTGAGAGGCAGTGATGGATGAAGGGGACAGTGAGAATAAATATCCATTCCCCACTCAACTCTGGCAGTGGAGTTGTTTCCATGCCCAGTCCCGGCTTGCAGGACACTGGCTGATCAGTGGGTATAGGAATTTCTGCATTAATTCTGCTTTTGTTCTTCTCTAGCTCAGCTCATCCTTTTCTTCATCCTGTTGGGAGGGCATCCCAGCAAAGGTTTTGCTGCCTATTGCTGTAGACAATTAAAAACCAAGACAGTTTGGTTCAAGTCCCTTTAAATCTTGCCATCTGCCTTTCCCCCAAGAGATTAAGAGTTAAAGTATTTTTCAGGGCTAAAAATAGGCAGAGTAGAATTGTAAGGGGAGTTCATGTGGAGCCTGGCTCTAAGTGGCTTCTTCCAGCTGATGTAGCTGCTGAGAACCTGACTCACTGCTCTTCCTTGATACATCTCTCCACCACTATTATGTCCTTCATGAATGAGTCCTTAAATGTCCTTTAAAATGAACAATACAGTTTGGTCATTCTTTTGCCAGTCAGAAGATAAAAAGGTGAGATGCTGTATCTCAGGGAACATTTATTTCCAGGCATTTTTATTGTAAGAAACTGCCCCTGTGAGCATAGCTTCAAATAATATCCCTTATAGGAAAAAAAGGACATCTGTTCAGGCCTTGCACAAAGTGACAGTAATATCAACTTAATGGACAAAACTTCCAACAGGAGACTATTAAGCTTTCCTGATAAATTAATGTTATGCAGTTTTAATGGAGATCTGAAATAGATGAGAATTAAAGAGAATATAAAAACTAGGTGTTCTGTGGAGTTTTCCTTGATATAAAATCCTCTACTTCAGATGGTCGCATAAAGTGTAGTTTTCAAGCTGTCTTTAGTGCTTTATGTCAACTTCACTGTACTGAAGAAGGAGAGCTTTTAAATTATGGCCTTAAGTGATGAATAAAAGTATCTGCCATCATCTCTGTGAGATGTATACATTCAGCTGGATCAAGCAATCACCAGAAAGACCACAGCTGAGAAGACTTAGCTGGGACCAAGTGGTTTGAGGACTTGTTCCCTCTTAGCCCCATCCCATTATAAATTAACTTCGGATTGCATCTGTGCTTTCTGGTTGTGATCTCCAGTGGTTCTGCAGGTTGGGATTGGATGCAGATGCTTAATTCCTGTCCCTGATTTGTGCCAGGTAAAATCAAGACTGCAGCTGGAGGGCAGGGAAGCAGGAATACAGGCTGCTTCAGTTCCTTGCTAAAGGTAGGTGTTGCTTCACTTTGGAGCAATGCTTATTAATTTAGGTTCTCCTTTTTTATTTGCTATATTGCACCAAAGCTTCAATTTGTTGTTGTAGCTTTATTGTACTGGTGAGAACTTTTAAATCTCTTGGTGACTGTTGAGTGCTTGTAATCTCTTGGGAATTTCTTTGCAAATGAATCTCAATAGACTTGGAAAAGTTCTGCAAAATCTGGTTTTGCGTCTCTTTGGGGTGCCACTGTATAATCCCCATGAACACTTTTTTATGGACTACCTGATGTATTGTACATTATATAATTTAAGGAAGTAATTATTTCAGCTTTGTGTGCATATGCCAGTGCATTATTGTTTCTTGTAAAAACTTTGAGAGAAAACACAAGTATTTTCTTCAGGCTTGTTTTGGTTTGGTGCTTTTGTTTTTGGTTAATTTAGGAAAGCAGTTCTCACACAGGAAAAGAGAAGTTGCTTGGCCCTGAACAAAAGATCTCTGTTTAGGTTGGTCTATCTGCTATTATTACTGTAGCTAATCATGTCCCTGGGCTTTCAGCTTCAAAAATGAGCACTTACGTCTCTTTAAGTAGTTGCCATGGAAATCCTCACAGCATGAACCTCTTCAGTGAACACCTTATGGCAGATAAATTATGTCTTTTGTTTCCATAAACACATCAGAAACTGGAGTGAAAGGGGTTTGTGTGTCTTCAAAGCACAGGCACAAGGGCTGATACTTGTTTGTTCTAGCATATGTTTCCTAACCTCACTTCAGATCAGATAAATCAATGTAAGATTCTAATAGTGTTTTTCTGTTATTTGAGAAAGCAATACAGTGAATTGAAGAAATCTCTTTTCAGCTCCTAGTCCCGCAAAAGATTTTCAGATTATTTTTTTTTATTTTTAATACAAAGACTTCTGTATATAAGGACTTTAGGAATACAAATATAGGAGATATTCCTGGCAGTCAAATGCTTTCCTATTCTCTGCTGTAGAGTCTTCCTTAAGCAGGTGTCATCTTTGTGAAAATAGGGTGAAATAATAGAAAATATGAACCCATAACATTTGTGGTTTGTGTTTTTTGGCTTTTTGTTGATTAACAAGCTAATTTTCAGTTGAATTTCAAAATAATGGAATGAAAAGGAGGTCTGTTCACTGACTTTTTTTCTTTCTTTTTTGGTTGTTCTCATTGTTTTCCACTGCTGTCTTTTCCATGTATCTAGATGTTGAACATCAACATTGGAAAGCTGTTCCATTGTATTAGAACATGGCCAATAATTTCTGGGGTTTTAACACTTCTGTAAAGACTAACATGGCTGTAACAAGGATATTTAAACCCCCCAAAATTTTATTCTATTATCTCGAATAAGACACATGATTAGAGTGAAGTTATGACCTGCAGGTTAGCAGTGTCATATTGGAGTGTACTGTGTGTTCAGCAACCTTCATGTGCTGCTGCAGTCCCACCATTGTGTCACTCTTTAGCCAGAATTCCTGGGCACACAGAGCCAAAGTGTCCTCTGTTGCAGTGCTGTGAGATCTGGGCAATTCCATCAGCTACATATTTACCCAAGTACTGCTGGGAATAAAATTTGTCCCAGTATAGACATGTAAGGAAATTAATAAAATGGGTTCACTGTAAAATGTTAATATATAAAAATGGAAAATAACATTTTAATGACAAAATGCACAGGCTGTATAGTATCGTTAGTAACATGGGTTTTTAAAAAATGTTTTCTACTGTTCCTACTGCTTTTTTGCCTTGTTTTTAAGCAAGGTGAATATTAGTATCTTTCACAGAGAGTATTTTTATTAGTCCTGCAGGACGAGGAACTTGTAGGTAACTGTTCATGTGTTCAATACAAGCTGGATTTATCTCTGTGCAGTTTCCATCATTCTTGATGCCCTGGAAGCAGCATCTGTGACTAGTTTGGTGCCAGCTGCAGCAGAAGCCAGCCTCAAATATGGGTGGACATGGCACTCATGGTGGGTTAAAGCACACAGCTGAGCGAGAACTGAGAAGAAGTTGGCTTTGCCACAGAACAGCTCCCCCCATAGTAGATTAAAGAAGCACTTCATTCTCCTGAGCTTTCAGTCTGTCTCTCCATTCACTATGTTCCCTTTTGAAATTGAGTCTGTTTAGCTTCCCCTGCCAGACACTCTGGCACAGTTCCTCAGGCACTTAAATATCATTGCGGATTTGGGCTTCTGAGCCTACATCTTATTTCCCTCTGAGGGGGAGGAAGCTTTGCAAGTAGAGTTAATTTTGCTGTAGAGGAAATAAATGCCATGAACCCTTTCTATTAGATTAAAACTGATAATAAAGAGCAGCCTTTGTCCCTCCATGAAGAATGTCTGTGAGCTGCACAGCCCCACTGCCTGGGATGCTGTGAAAAGCCTGGGTTCTGTGGAGCATTTAGTGAGATTGGCTCCAAGTGAAGCCCAGGATAGCGCTTCCCTCTTGTCTGATCTGCTTTTTCTGTCCTCCAGCAGTATGTATGGAGTGGATCCAACCCACAGAGAGCACAGATGTAGCTGCTTCATAAAAGCTTCTGAAACATCCTGTGTCTGACATAAACAAAAATGACCTTTAGTACCACTCTCTCTGACTGCCAGTAATGGGCTAGTCGTGTTACAAACCTCCAAGCACACCAGCTATGCTTGGCACAAACTTCACCAGTATGGGCAAGATACAACTAATTAGGACATAAAAATACTCAGAATACAGATATATATATATATATATATATACATGTGAGTGTGTGTGTTTTTGTATAATGTGTGTGTATATGCAGTATGTAAATTATGCAGCTATGCAATGGCATTTAGGGCAATGCAACATTTGCATTATTGTAGTGTAGCTGCCTGATTCTGTTAAGACACTGGCATAAATCAGGGCAGATGTATCTATAATGGCAAAGATGGAAGTAGTGACAAATTGCTTTCAGTGAAGAACTGGGTGTAAATTGCCTCTTTTATATCCAAAAAGGGAAGAAATGGCTTTAGACAGCTGAGCATTGTCATCCATATTGGAAACAGAAGCCAGAGTTGGTTCATTTTCATTTTAAACTCAAATTCTGATGGCATATGGCAATCTCATTCCAGTGCTCAAATACATTTTTCTCTCTCAGTTTAAAAGTAAGCTAAACTAGTATGTTTTGGTAGAGAAACAATTAAACAAAGTCTCATCCTTTTTTTGAAGGATTTACTTGGTTTCATTCAGTATTTGCTATTTTCCTCTTGGAGAGAATAATGAGCCCTTGTCTGATGAGTGGATCTGCCCACTGAATGTTGATTTGCCACTCAATATTAAAGCGCACGAAGTCTGAATCATGTGGCTTGTTAGGCAGTAGTATCAGGAAACAATTAGGAACTGTTAACATTCTTCTGAGGTTGTCATAAATAAAGCTGATCTATTTGTGCTTCAACAATTTGGTGATTTTTTTCCCTAGGCAAAACGTGATGTGCACATTCTTTTTGCAATGTGTGCCAAGATGCTGTAGACAGCTCAGGTCACAAATGTGCTCAGGCAAATAACTGCTGCTGGAACAATGGCTTTGTAATGACATGTTCTTTCTGTCAGTATTTCTGTTTTATAGGTAATATCATCTGTAACTGCATTTGGGGAGTAGGAATTATCTTCTGGCTCACCAGCAACGCTGTGGTGCTTCCTGCATGGCTCAGTTGAGCTGTATCAAGTGGGGATGGAAATGAATCTAGCAGCAGACCCTGTGACCAAGGTGGTCCTGCAGGACAACCAAGATTTGGTTTGACTTCCTTGTCCAGTGCAGAGGTGGGAGCTGCTCCTGGGGCTTCTGCTGCTTGTGGTAATGTGCTTTTGGGTCAATGAGGTTGTAGGTCTCTAGCAGTGATTTGCTTGAAGAGGATGAGCTTTGCTTGGCTCTTGGAAAAAGAGCCCTGTCACTCCTCCGTGAAGGTGTCTTTTTGAGCATCCTGAGAGCAGAGTGTGTGTCAGAGTGACATAGAAATAACCCCCAGGAATTTCCCTGTGATTCCGCTGTGGATGGCTGCATTGTCAGTGCAGTTCTCTGCTCAGCCCAGCAGTTAATGTGGAGCCATTTGAAGGTGCCCAAGTTTCCTTTCTGCATGGAATCCAGATGCTGCCTGGGGGTCTCCTTGGAGAAAGAGACAGTAAACAAAAAGCTAGGTAAGGTGCGATGGCTCCATTTCCATTTCAAACCCCTGTGGTATTTGGGAATTGCATAGTGAAACTTTCATGTTCCAATTCTACAAACTGGCATGTGTTGAGTTGCTTTACACAATTGGATTGTCAAATTTATCTTCAAACTGTAAAGTGTATGGTTTGAATGTATGAGCAACTCATTGTCTAGGAAAGTGTGTCTGTGCTGACAGTTTGTAAAGTAGAACCTTTACAAACTCCATCATCTGTCTGCTTTGGTTTTGCATTCTAAGCACGCTAAGGTTTTTTTTCTTCAAGAGGAAAAACATTAAAACATGCTAAAATGATATTTTTTCTGTAGTTGTATAGCACTTCAGAAGTCCTATTTTTCTCTGATGTACTCAAGATGTACTCAAATTCCTCAATGAATCTTCAAAAGTGCTTATGCTTAGTTTACTTTGTCATTGTCATGATATCTTCCTCTGGAGCTTATGAGATTGTATAATGAAGTGTTTTTAGAACCCAAACAGTTTTGCTTCAATTTCAGTGTAATTTATCACCAAAACCAAGTACAGAATTTTTTATTTAGCTCTACAATGGCCATGTACATGTACCTATTTAACAACTCTAAAAGTACAAAGCAGTGTTCAAATCTTTGAGTATGTGGTTCTCCTGCAATTCCTACTGAATTACCAGGCCAAAGATCTTGGAGATATATTTAACCTAGAGGAAAAATTATTTAGAAATAATTGTTTTATCGTTTGCAGACCTCAAAAAGGGGAGATGATTTCCCTAATGAAATCACAATTCAAGGGCCTATTTTTGTATTCCAAACTGTCTAATTCTGTGTGTGTGTGTAAACATCACTCTGGATGTCAAGCTTCCATCAAAATTTCAGTGACGTTAAAAGGAAGAGTTTTTATTCACTTCCACAATTTTTGGACAATGACTGGAATATCATTGTCTGATCCAGCATAAGATCATTCTCTACCAGACAGCGCTAATAAGACCTGCAGATCAGGTACTTTGAGCTGAGGGGTGGATATTAAATCCTTCTCCATTATTACTTTAAAAATCAACCATTTTACTATGGGTCCAATCAGGTGTTATTCTGTATCCTTTGATACTGAAGAGTAGCTCTACAATACTTGTGTATTGAAAAAGAAACCAGGAGGTGATGACCTGTATGAGCCTGAAGTGTTCACTCAGGTGCATCTGGGTTATTAAATGAAAACAAACTAAATAAAAACACTCCAAAGCCTTGAAATGTCTCCAATATGAACAACAAGCTGGTTATGTAGGAACTTTTTAAATAGCTTAAGTAATTTTTTTTCCTTTACTTATATGCAGTGATGGTGGGAGGATTGCTTTCTCTACATCTGTTCTATTAGATGACTGGAGAGCTGAAATCAGTACAATTAATGTTTTTAACAACAGAATGAAAACATTTGTTATCTTCATGTAGTAAGATGAGATTTGATTTACAGGTGTAAGTAAATACTGTGAGGGTCTGAGGAAAAACTTTACTACAACACTCCTGATTTTACCAGTTTCCTGATCTACCTAGTCAGTTTATACCTCTGGTAAGGTTTGCTCCTTCAAATAAACAAGCAACATCTAAAAGTAGAGCAAGCACGGAGGAAGAAGCGTTCCTCTATTGACTTTTACAAGCTGTCAGTTTATGTATTGCAAGCTCAAATGTAGCTAGCATTGGATCATTATCTTGTCTTAACTCTTCTGTGGGTTTTTTTTTTGTTTTGTTTTTGTGTTTTTTAATTGGACAATCTTGTGCTCTTCTGTTGACCTTGGATATGTTCATTACATGATCTGTGTGGGTCATTCTTTTCTCTTGTAGTTCTCTCATAACCATAAACATACATGTTTTTCATGAACTTGCTTTTTGTAGGTTTGGGTTTTTTTCAAGATTATAGAAAGGACTGGTGAAGGCTGAAGCTTTATTTGCTGTAACAGGGTTATTTAATTTTTAAGTTACTTCAAGCAATACTATTTATTATGAAGGTAATCACAATCATTAATCATGTAACCTTGCTAATCAACTATTTTTAACTGTTGGAATATGAGACCATAGTTAGGAGGAATGCAGGGAGACATACCAATTTATTTCCATCATTCATATAAGTCAGCATAGCTCAAAATAAGAATGTAAGTACCCCATGAGGTCCAGCCTGCCTAGCCTAGGAGTAATAGGAAACATCAATTACTTCAAATATTTTGATCTATATTGATAATTTACATGGAAGACGGACTTTAAGTTCCTTGCTCAATATGAAGTACTATAATAATGCTTATATCACTCTTTATGTGATTTAAATGCTATAAATAGAAATCAAAACACATCTATAACTAAAACCAAGTGGTTTAGCTTTCTCTTTACAAAGTTTACCTATGATCTCCTTGGGATTAAACATTCTGAAGGCACTGAAAAAGCCCAGGGAAAGCCTTGCTGCTTTAACCAGCTGGCAGGATAAGGCTGTATCACTTTTTCCCTGAAGTGAAAGGGAAAACTCCTGCTGAGCTCTAGAATAGGTGAGATTCTGCCTTGGAATAACTGTGGATGCTTGTAGGTGGATTCCAACTTTGTGTGTAACTCTAAGTTTTCAAATCACCTCAAGCTTGTGATTCTGGACAATGCTGCATGTGTTTAAAAGCAATAATTTACCAAGAGTGGTGCAACTATAGCTTTGTATCTGTGTAGATTTTATTTCAATACTGCTTAGAATATTTATTTTTATAAAGGTTTTACTTTTGAGTCTTGCAGAAGCATGAAAAGATGTCAAAAAAGTCTTGCAGAAGCAGATGGTCTGTCTGTGCAATACTGTGCTAATAAGGTTAGCACAATCCTGTCAAAATGTACCAAGTTTGCTAAGTATCAGGTGTCCCAATATCTGATTCAGATAGAAAGTGAGCATCCAAATCAGGGTGCAGGTGTACCAGGTATAAAAAGAGCTGCAAAGACAGGCTGTCAACTGTATGTAAATAATAAGAAGTGTGTGGTGTCTAAGGCACATGAGGAGTGCCTGGGATGTTTATCCTGGAGAAAAGAGCAGGGAGACCTTATTGTGCTCCACCATTGCCTGAAAGGAGGTTCTGGTGAGGTGAGGGTGGGCCTCTTCTCCCAGGCAACCAGTATGAGAGGCAATGGCCTCAAGGTGCTCTAGGGGAGGATCAGGTTGGACATAAGGAAGAATTTCTCCACAGAAAGCCTTGTTCAGCATTGCAATGGAGTGTCGAGCAAGGTGGTGGAATCACCATCCCTAGGGCTGTTCAAGAAATGACTGGAAGTGGCACTTAGTGCCAGCTGACAAGCTGCTGTTCCATCAGAGGTTGGATCTGATGATCTTGGAGACCTTCTTGGACCTCAATGATTCTGTAGGACATGGTTTTCCAGGTGTGTTCATGGACAAGCATGAACAAGCACAATGCCAGGAACAGTGCATTAAGGTACTCTGCAAACAACATGCCTAACTAAGCCTTTGCCACTGACCTCAGCCTCAAATCTTTCTCTGAGGCAAGACTAGCACTGGAGTCTCCACCTTGATCCCAACATCTTTGGTGCTGTAGTATCTGCTCAGCTGACTGCACATACACAAAAAGAACAGCTAAGAGGGCTCCAGGAACCAGATTTGCATGTGGAAAACTTCCTTGTGGGCAGAGTAGCACGTGTGCATCTAAATACAAATGTACCATTGTTGGGGCAGTTTGGAACAGATATTTTATGGAGGAAGAGCAAAGCAGTTGAAAATTATTCACTGCCTGCCCAGGTTTTCAAATAGATCCTGCTTCTGGATCTATTTGAAAACCTGGGAAAAGGGAAGTTACAGGTTTCTGAATCACAGTGGTTAAGCACCTTGGAAGGAGTAAATGACAAGTATTCTCTGTGCTCCCATTTGTACTCTGGCCACAAATAACTATTAAATTGAAAGGGAAGGAAATTTGACACTGAAACAACAGAAATAATTCTCAAAAGAGAATATATCTAGAAAACAAAATTCTTTTATCTTGGTACTTGGTATTTCACTGTTTTCATAAATCCTCTCCTGCTGTTTTGATCCTGATTATTTTCCATACTTATGGGCCTTAACACTTCTTACCCAGTTCTTAGAAGACAGAAGCTCCTCAATAGAAATTACTTATTAAATCCTGGTTTCTGACTGTGGGCTGTGGCAAAACTGAGGATGATGAAGCTCTGGCTTAGCACTCCTGGTCTGGCACCTAGTATGTGACTTGGACAGAATTTAGGTCCTCAAGCACAAGTTGTTGTAAAAGGCATCACAAGTATGAGTGGATATCACGGGAGGTATCTAATCTGGAGATGCCTTAACTTTTATTCTGGACGTTCCATGGTTTTCAGTGTCTCTGGGTGGATGAAGAGCTGCTGGCTAATCTGGATGGTGTTTTACATGTTGCTGTGTTTTACTCACTTAGCATTCAGTGTGAAATATGGAAATATTTCTGTGATTACCCTGTCACTGCTGGACTAAAAATATAACACTTTGGTACCCTAGATCCCTCAATCATAGATGTTCACTCGAGTAGTCAATTCTGCAGACACATAAACACATCAGTACCAATGGTAATCAGAAAAAATGACACCTTTGTTCAAAGGGAATGATACAGCTCCTTTTTTTGTGTGACAGCTCACACTTATAACAGCCTTAAGGACTGGATTCCGTTTTTCAAATTAGGCCCCCTGTTATCAGGAGGATGAAGCAGAGTTTTGCTGTATGCTTTGCTAGAAAATCTGCTGATGTTAAATACAAATTAGAGATTAAAGCCAAGGCATCTGTGTCTTTCTCACGAGAAGAATGAACACTTCAATAAAACACATATGACATCTCAGTTTAATGAGCTTTGTAGGTGATAGATGAAACAAATATTTTTCTGAACTTAATTAGAATTTAAAAAAAAAATCAGGAATCAGTAATTTCTGCTTTCTCAAATATTTAATTGATAACACCTGCAGGTATCTAAGCAACCTGTTTTCTGATGACAATGTGAAGAACAATTAAATAAAACCAAAACCCAAACAACAACTTTTCTGCAGAGTTCTTGGAAGAAAAGCAGCAAAATATAATTTGACATTTATTATTTCTTCAAGAAACTTCATTGTTCAAAAAAAAGAAGCAGTTAATAGAAACTGATTATAAGAATTATTCTATTCTCTTATCCCCTAGCATACCTCTAAAGGTGAATTTGACTTGAGAATTCTGCTGCACAGGAGCACACCCATGACCCAGGTGCTCCTGTTTAGTCCCACTGCAGTGCTATGTTCAGAGTAGCATGTGCACAGCATCCAGCCTTTTACCTAAGGAGTGCAACATCTCCTTTTCTACATCTTGTGGCAGAGACTTGCATTTCAAGGGACTCTAGTTTAATCTAGATAGCATCATGTATTATTAGGTAAGTAATCCTGCTACCTGGATATTTTGTCATTTCCTTTTAGATGAAATCAAACAAAACACTAGATCTTAAAAAAAAATACTGATTATAAATTTTGCTAAAGCTTTAACTACTTGGGGAAAAAAGTTTTAATTGGGCACAGCACTTGACTCCACTTAATCATTGTGTTAGAGTATTGAAATTTCCAGGCATTCTGAGTAAAAGATAATTAAGATAGGTAGGTTACAACTTGGTTATCCTCAAAGCCAGCTGACCCAGGAGTTATTTATAAGGCTGCTTGCGTTTTGGATCCTGAGCGATGCAGAGAGCAACACAGTCTTCTGCTCTTTTCCAGCAGTACCTGGAAGAATTGAAAGAGAGATGGTGCCATGTGTACAGAGGGAAATCACACACATTTAAACCAATAAATGAAACATGGATGATATTGAAAAGGAGTGGGCACTTTCTCCATGAGCTTTAGCCATGCTCTAGCTCTTCCTTTCCATTCTGGAAGCTATTTTCCTTTATGGGTATCATAAGTGACAAGGTTATGAAACAGCTGTGTGCATCCTACTCCAGGAAGAGAGCTGTGCTCTTAGCCTGAACCCCAAATCTTCCTGCATTGATATTGATTAAGCCTGGTCTGATGCTTCTAGCATCTGTTGTGAGTGAGTGCCAGTGGGTAGTTTTGGGCAATAAATCTTTATCCATGGTCTTTCCATGTTGCATTTTCCTGGTGGTGCTTCTTTTATTTGTTTTTAATTTTCTTTTTTCCTTTTATTTATTCTTATTTCCTTTTATTTTCTCCAGCTTTTATCATAAGAGGTGAACTAGAATGAATGTCTGGCTTTTCCTCCTGATAACACTTTTGCCCTGAGAAATAACAGAGGCTATTGCAAATCCTGCATTCACAGATGCTGTGTTTCTGCACCAGTGATGCCCAACATGGTGTGCATTGAATGCACACAATTTATGTTGCTGGAAGCAGGGGGATCATGCTCTGAACCCCTGTCCATCTCTACTCACACAGACTGGGCACGGACAAGCAGGCTGTCACCAGCAGAGAGAGTCAGGGTTTTACCATCCATGGCAACAGTTGATGTGCCCTCCTGAAAGGAAAGAATGCTTTTAATTTTCCATGTCCTGTCCCCAGCAGAAAAAAAAAATGCTGCATGTACAGAAATCTTTCCTACTGAAAGAACACCGCAAACCTGTTCTGTTTCTGTCTAGCTAAATATTTAGTTGAACTTGTCTAACACTCTTTTCATCAATAAAAATATGTTTCATTGTTCAATGTTTACTATCACAAAGCAGCAACCCATTGCCTGATTCTTGGGGTACACTGCTACCAATCTAAGCTAGCAGCTGGTACAGCTCCAGAAATTCCAGAGAGAATCTTCTGGAGTAGTTTAAGCTCCTCTTCTACTTTTCTGATTCCTCATAGTTCTTTAAGTCTTGAGGAGCCAGTCACAGGTTAGCAGGGGGCTGACTGAAATTGCTGAGTTTCTCCATATTGGAATGCACTAGTTATTATCTTGTCAGGCAGGGGAGACAGGTTCTTGCCAGCCACAAGATCTTGATTCCATAGGCTCATGTAAGCTGCAGTGTAAACAAATGTCCTTCAAGATTATGACTTCTTTAATTAGTATTTGATAGTCCCTGTGAATTTCAACAGAAGAGGAAGTAATAGAAATATCTGCCTCCCAAGCTAGCCTGGCTTTTGTAAGTAAAAAATTAGCTTTTCTTTTTCTTTGGGTTGCAAGCTCATTCTAGAAGCAAGCTGAATGATGGACATCTGGATCACCTGCAATTCTGAGTCAATATAAACAAGTTTTCAGACTTTTTTATTAGCTTGTTCTTCTTGATTCCAGTTTGACTTCAGGATGAGGCCAAATGTTTCAAAGGAGATCTAAGAGCTGGTGTTGCTTTATTGCTTGATCTGATATATATAGAGGATATTGCCTAGGTAGTGTGCATTAAAATTCCCAACAAGGATGGATGCCAGTATCTCTGTCATCAACACACATGATGAGGAAAAAGAGGCTATTTTTATTGTGGCAGCACTTTACAGTTATTTTTCATTACAGTTTAAAGCTGAAAGGTGGTGCCTATTGGTGATCTTTTCTGTGAGAAGGAAGGGAATCATTCCAGTTTCTGTTGCTAGAAGGCTTTACTACTGTTCAGTCTGAACTTAAACATGAACTCATCAGTTAACAAGTGTGAATTGCCACATACCAGCTGCCATATCCAGATATCTGAATTCTTTTTACTTTTCTCAGTTATTCCTGGTCCATAAGCTATAGCCTAAAAAAAAAAAAAAAAAGTAATGGTTTCATCCAAATGACCAAAGTGTCCATATTCATATTCCAACAGCATTTAAAACATTCTATTTTTACAGGAGAATATTCATAGGAGATGACATTATTTTTACAGACATTAAAATTCACACTATGTTTGGTGTTCTCATATTGATTCCTACTGATAAAAAGGGAACTGGTCACACCTGCCACTCCTTATGCTCCTCTGCATCCTTGCTTATCTACTCCTCCTGCCTCCTCCCACTCTCAGTTTTGCATCTATATGCTTCCTGCTTCTGCTCCTGGAACAGGCACTTCCTCCTCATGAGCTCTGGGCCCTGTCAAGAGCCTGTTGAGGTAGAAAAGTTTCTTCCATTAACATTAAAAATGCTGCAGACAGGACTTCATCTTTCTCATTTTCTGCCCCCTCTGTGTTCTTCCTGACATTCCCACACTCTGTCACTTTGCTGTCAGCTGTATTGGGTTCTTTGGAGTGTGACTCCAAGTAATTCTGGGGAAGAATATGTTTTGTAAACATCACCCGTACAGCACGGATATCAAATGTTGACAGCTTCATTTACACCCAAACTAGACTGTGTTGGACTAAACTGTGAAGTGGAATGTTTTAGGGCAGCCCAGGCTCTCTGGTTGCTGTCCAGTTTACCTTGTTTCCATTTTATATAGATGGAGGTGGAGAAAAAAAGGCGTGTTTACACACCCAGATTAGACTTGGACCACGAGTGCTGCTCAAACACATAAAGAAGCTTGATTTGCATCACACTGGTCCTTCTGACTTGGGAAATATGGGGAGAGGGACTGGGGAATGAACGAGCTGTTTTAATCTCAAAGGAAATGAACAAAAACAAAGTTCAGGTTGATCCTGGACATGGAAGTAATGAAGAGAAAAAAGAAAGCTCCTGCCCTAAGCCAGTCAAATCAATGGATCACAGACAGGGGTGCAAACTTTGTCTGCTGACTGTGTATTGATCCCAAACCTGGATTCATTCATTCTGAACAACAGCACTAATAATCTGTACCTTTAAAAATATCTTTTTTTTAATAGAGAAATGATACCCCCTTACCTCTGTTTCAAAGTTATCTCCAAACATACTCAAGGATTTTTTCTGTTTTATTTCACCACGATGATCATTTAACCAGCTTGAGAAGGAAAATGGCTCCATAGCAGAAGTGGAATTCAGTGGGAAAGGTGTTTCTTTCAGGGGTTCATCTGAAAGCAAGACAGAGGGCTATCAGTGATAGCCCTTGCTTCCCTTGGTCTTTGCAAACATTTTAATTGAGGGATCAATTTACAGACACTATCTAGCCAAAAGTTTTAATAGTAAGCAGTCTTATGGTCATTATCAAGACTTTTTGAGATTGCCAGATGCACATGTTATTTGTGAGTCTTTATGGAATGACTTCAAAGATGTTGTCAGAACTGTGTATTCAAACAGTTTGCAGTACAGTACCCAGTTCTTCCTGGCATAGACCTCATTCTCTTTCAGACCACCTTTTGCACTGGTAAAATATGATGTGCCATCTCTGAGCCTTTGCTCATATCACATCCCTCTAAAAGAGGATTTGGGCCTATAGAATAAGTTTATTCTACATCTCTCACATAGTTAGTACTGGCTTTTATGTTTCTTCTCCCCTGTGTGTCCACTGTTTTTAAATACATTGGCCACAGTGAATCAAACAGATTAGTACAACCTAAAATTTAATACAATGTATTTTTTGTGGAGTTCTTGGAGCGTGTTGTGTCTTTGGTTTAGGTAGCTGGATTTAATTTCCAGTAATTCTCCTTCCTAAATAATTGGATTTAAAATAGCTGGAGGACTAATTGCAGTATAGCTGGCAAAATTGAAGCTTCATGTTGCTGGTATATGAAATGAGCTTTACTTATTCACCAGCTCACAGGGAAGTGCAGAGACAGAGCAATTGCCTTGGTGATTCTGTGTAGTTTGTTCTGAGATGCCAAGGGGGAACACCCATTGAGTAATTTCAAGCAGTAATGCCAACCAGATGCTGGAAAAACTCCCTGGATGGTTTGCTCTCAAATGTATTGTGGTAATAAACCTGCAGCCAAATCTCAGTCTTGGTGCTAGTAATAGAACAGCTCTTTATAGGTATTAGTTATTCATTCTGCAATGTTCTTTTGGTTCTGTTCTAATGCTGAATTTCACTGCTCTGCAGTGTTCTGAATGTACCATTCCTGTTTTTCATTAAAGACCATTTTGAACAGAGTCTTTGAACAGTATGTGGGAGGGTCAGTGTATGCAGGGGATGGCAGCATGCTGAAGATGCTGCTGCTGCTCGTGGGATCCCAGTAGGCACTGGGTACAACCATCTCCAGATAATCTGGGTGGGATCCTACTCCTTTTGTGGTAGAAACAAAATTTTGCTATTCAAATTTCTTCTCCATTATTTTGGGAGGTTCGACTTGCTAACCCACTCTGGTCCCTTAACCTTACCTATACTGTGATTTTGTGATACTAAAATAATTATATATTTAAAAATAATTTCTCTTGACAATGTCTCTTTCAGGAAATTCTGAAAGCAATCTGAAGAAATCTGTAGTAAAAGAAGACATTTTTTATTTGAAAACTTTCTTCTACAAATAGGTTTTTTTTAAAAAAAACCCTACTTTTACATTATTTAACTCAAATATTTAAAACAACTTTTACTGAAAAACAAACTTGTCCAGAGAAACTAAGAAGCACCAAAGGAAAAAATAAAGTTTTTACATTAGATTTATTTTTTCTGAATTTGTAAGCATTTTTTAACATGATCTATTCTTGAATGTTCTATATATTGTCTGATAACACTAAAATGCAGGGTAAAGGTATTTGGTGATTTAGTTTTGGTACTTCATTTTTCTCACTGTAATGTGACTGCTTGGGGTTTTTTTTTTCCTTAATTTTCACAGGTTCATCAAACATCCTTTGGAGGTAATTACACATACACACTTTGTCTTTAAATTATGGATATGTGCAAATGAGGCTGCAGTGGAAAATTGCATTTTTGACTAGGGACTGATGTAAAACAAAGCTCTAAAATGTTATGATATATGTTCACACACAGCAAAGGAGGAAAAGAAAAGAAAATTTATCAGAAATTTTATGAGAAGGTACTCGGTGCAACTAGTGCTCCAAAAGACATTAAAATATTTTGTTCTATTAATAGCTGAAGTGTTTACCAGTTGTTTTTGTTTTATTTTGTTTTGAGATTAAAATTTATTATTTGAATTCAGAAGAGTTCATTGTAGTTTTGGAATACCAGAAAGTTACCCATTGATAGAGCTTTCTACTAAAATGCATGTCCTGGTTGTGAGAGGTACATGGGGTTTTGGTGGTGGTTTTTTTGTTTTGCTTAAAAAAAAACCAAAAAGCATATGGAAGCTGGTAGCATAAGAGACAAATACTGAGATGCTGTAAGTATCCTGCTCAGCTTGGGGAATATTTCTTCTCCACAGTTTAAGAATTCCAGCATCTAGCTGACAAGTAAGTTCAGATTTTATATGCTGGAGAATGAATAGCAAAAAGCTGAGTCTCAAGGATGGGCATTATCGTGTTTTATGCAAGGAGAATTGTAAATATTCCCCATGAGTTGCAAAGAACTTGGGGTAAAAAAGAAAGCCAAAAGTATATATGTTTATATTTTGACCAAGGAGCAACACAAATCTAACAATAAGTCTAAGTTTGTAGTTTAACTTCTGTCTGTTATTCTCCAGAAACATAATTTTGCTATTTTCCTCTTTCTGCTGATCTCTGACTCCAGTAGCCCTGATCAGCTGGGACAACACAAGAGCACAGAGTGGCCTGTGCCTACTCAGGGTCAGTGTAAAGTGCAACACACCCTGCACTTACTGTGCTGCACTGTCCTTTCTTGCTTGTGATAAACAGCCACCATCTAACAGCTTATTTTGCTTTCAAGTGAAGGTGGGCTTTTCTTTATTTAGACCTTAAATTCCTTAGTTCAGAGCTGGTTTTTTGACACTTGTCTTATCACTAGGCCGTAGCCTGTGATGGGGTTTTGGCTTAATACTATCTTTGATGTTAATGGCACTTGCTCAGTGACAGCATAATTAGGCTCTTAGTGTGACCTGCTATGATGACTTGATTATCTGTTACTGCGGAACAAATGAGAGAGCTCTGTGGTGATGAGGTAGGTGACAGATGTGTGACATTATCAATACAGTGCTTGACTAAGTCCTTATTTAACCCTGATGCTGATCCCTTGCATGATGCCAAAAGCTGTAGGTGTCCTAATGCTTGTGAACTTGAGCTAACAAGCTACAATGAAGAGGATCCAACCTCTTGCAGTTCCACAAATATTAGAGTTGAAGCCTGGTGCTACTAAAGGAACTGAGTATTTCTAATCAGGCTAATGGCTTATATTTAGATATTGTTGCATATATTTCTGTTTAGCCTGTACATTTGCTCTCAACAGTATCTGAGGAAGTGCAAGCCTGTGTTTCTGGAGTTCTGTTCTAGCAATACTGTGAGACAAGGAGACAACATGTTTAATGATGGGAAAAGTAAAAATATGCCAGCAAAATGCAAGAAAATGGCACTTCTAAGCCAGGCAGTTAATAGTCTTGTGTAGATTTTTCCAAGTAATATAACACCATGTGAAACATCAAATCCAATATTTTCTTACATTTTCAGACATCCATTTAAAGGTTCAATACTAAAGTCCATTTCTGCAGATCATTACTATTAAAAATTTATATCACAGTTCTTTACAGGATTATAGCTTTTTTCAGATTTTAATTACAATGTGATGATATCATGTTGAGCTGAAAAAAATGTCATGTTTACAGAATGAGTTTGTAAATTTTTAAAAAAGGAAATTACAGGTTTAGAGGAACTTGACTTCAGTGAAACAATACTGAATTGTACTGAGACTGAGAATATAAAACTGGGCAAAGAAGGAGAGAACAGCTTGCTAGAAAAGAGCAAGTTGAATGTACAAGTAGCTACAGCCTCAACAGAGACTATCTAAAGAAGAATTTGGGCTTGCTGGGAGTACTGTGTTTCTGATGCAGTCAAGAGAGCAGGTAAAGAAGACTGACACTGACCTACCAATTGTATGTGGCTGATTTGCTTAACTCACATGTAACATGGAAGGCCACCCTTTCCTTCCCTGGTGATGCTCCTAAGCTGTTTTGTGAAGAAATCAAACTGTCTCATTCTCTTGAGCCCTACTGTCCCCAAGCTTTTCCCATAGCTCTTGTTTCCTCAAGATTTGTTTGAAGGAAAAGAGCAATAAAGCACTTGAACTATGTCAAAATAAGCTCAACAGATTTCATATTGGCTTGATGAAAAACTGTACCTTTCAGTGATGTGTCACCCTTCACTTGTAGACAGCATTCTAGATGGAACAAGGTTCAAATCTTTAAATCCCCATATATTCTTACTAATTATCCCACCACCCTGAGGTGCTGTGCTGCCTCAGTCTGTCCCTACATGCTGGGCCCCATCTCCATGCTAGGATGTGACACAGTCCATTACAAAGGGTGCTTCCCCCTATAGCAGCAGAAGACATCATTGAAAGTGGAGTGACTGAATCCTCTTTGTTTTTTCATCCTTTAACTGAGTGTAAAATGGTCCAGACTACTTGTAAATTATTTTAAAATTATGTATTAATTTATTTCTGCACACTTTCTAATCACCATTTCCAAATCTTCAATACTATATCATAATAAATAATTCCAGTGATAGAGTTTTGCAGCATTTCACATTTAATTGCCAATGCCAATAAAAATACATTCCCTAGGATGTGTTTTCCCATATGTGCCTACCTAATTTCTATGAAAAAGTCTGTTTAATTCTCCAAGTTAACAGAAATGTCAATGAGACTAGTATGATTTTCATACCTCTGCAAATAAAACCAGTGAAATGAGGGAAATAATTTCAGGCATCTTGGTTTTAGCCCAGTCCATATAAAAATCCAGAGTGAAAGCACTGAGAGTGACTGATTACTTTGAGGGTTATTGGTTCATTTCCCCGTTGTGGAATATAGATGCAGAAGCATTTAGTTGAAAATACAGCACTCACTTGGTGCAACCATACATTTCCCTGTGTAACTGTATTCTTTTTTTGTAGCATGTTCTGAGAATTGTCATGACTGCTAATTTATGACTTGTCCATGTAATTATTTCTAGGCAGATTTTTCTTTGTGTCATTAAATCTATGCTAGAAACTGAACAAGCTATTTTTTCCTAATTGAAACGAAGAAGTTTGAGAAAAGCTTTGAAAAATATTTTTGTAATATAGAAATATAGCTTTTTCAAAAGGAGATGTCATCAGCCAGAAGGAAAGGAATAAATTAAACAAACAAACAAACAAAAAATAAAGAGAGTCACTATTTAGGCCATAATTTTTTTAAAGGTTTTTCATGATCTAGCTAGGTTATTGTAATTAAGAATGACAAATTGTATTGAGAAATGCTGCCCACTTATCCAATCCTAACATAAAGAATCTTAATTCTGTTTCTGAATCTGCCTTTTATAACTCAGGGTGTTTCATTTATCCTCTTTGTATGTAACTTCAGTTTGCATAGAATGGGAATAGGATACTTAATTATAACAAGAGTTGAAACCTCACTCTCTTGGTGAGACAAGGATTTTTACAGCATGTGTGAGCTATTGCCACTAAAGAGCCTTAGAAACACTAGTGAAAATGTCAGACAAACTCCATTAGTGAGTTGTCTGCTTCAGATGTTGCTGTCTGGGGAGCATTTAAGAATGTAAGGAAGAAAGAAGCTACTTTATTAGAGAGGACATACCTGCTGTGAAACTGGTGAGTTTTATAGCTCTTAGATATTTCTTATTTGTTTCACAAAAGTCTGAACAGAAAGGAAAACAGCTCTAAAGGCATTTTTTCCTATTGCCCTGATAGGTTTATTGTGTACATTATCCACTGTAGGTATGTATAGACCAGTAGTGGCTTGGTTCACGTGGTGAAGCATTAGGAGAGCTCCCAGAGCCTGCAGTTTATGTTCTGCCCCTCTTATGAGGAGGCTCACTTGAGAATATTGTGGGAGAAGCAGAATTACTTCCTGAAGACTTCTTGGTTTTTTTTTTTTTTTTTTTTTTTTTTTTTTTTTTTTTTTTTTTTTTTTTTTGTGTTGTCTTTAGCAGCTCTGGGCTCTGAGAGCCTAAGGAACTTTTTGATTCCAGAGAATGTGCAGCCTGCTGTCCTGAGTCTTGGATGATAGTTTGGAACTAAAAAAACTCAGTAGTAAGTTTTCACATGGAACATGTTAGCAGCCCTGCTCCAGATGTTGTAATCCTACTTGATTTCTGCATTAAATATTGCTGACTTAAGTTGGTCTGTCTGAGTAGCTCAGACCTACATACCCTTTGCAGTTTAGGTACAGCTTCAGGAGAGACATGAACATGACTTGGAAGTTACTTAAAGGATTACATATGACAGGCTAAAGATGAATAGTGTGTTTATATGGTCATCTTTGCCAGAAGAGAGCAATGAGGATGATACAGAAAAGGAGAAGATTTATGTTGTTGATAAAAGTTACAGAGATGGTGTTGTGGGGAACTGCACCATTTTGATGGGTCTAGACAGTTTAAAATTATTTAGTCTCTGTATTGGTTAGTCCTTAATAGCATAGTCCTTAATATCTAAAGGCTCATATACTGTTTTTTTTAAATACAAGTACTTGGAGCAGAAAGAAGTACCATGTAATAAAAGAGGAGTGATCCATTTAGGTGTGTTGGAAGTCCTACAAGATGAGAGTAAAGAGAACCAAATAGTCAATTTTGTGAACAGATACATAGAAATAAATGTTATGTTCAAAATTAGCATTCTTATTTGGGAAAAAACCCAGAGAGATAGTATCTTTAGAATTATTTCAATGTACTTAAAACAGAAAGGCACAAATATTTATACAGTTATTTGAAGTTCAAAAGCATGGCTTTTGAACTTCAAAATAACTTCAGACAGAATTTCTTCCTGCATGTTTTTAGTTTTCTGAAGTAGCTTTAATTGAATTAACATTGCCCACTAGCCAGTTAACTGAAAAAAAGAAAAAAATAGAAGAATAAAGATCTGTTTGCTTTTATATATCAGTGAAACAAGACTGAGCAGCAAATATTGTCTATGGAGGTCCACTGGATTAGCTACAGAGGATGACCACACAGAAGCTGATTTTATAGTGCTGAGCTTACCCTTATAACTTCTTTGATTGCACTGCTGAGACCACAGAACATTTACAGAGCATGCCCTAGGCTCTATGGTAACCCCTGCTTCACTGACTGAAGAAAATACTTATTTTTTCATGCTCATTCAATGCTCATTCATGCTCATTTGCTTAGGTCTTGTTTTCTCTGAATCACAAACATAAAACTGCACTGTATTCTAACTGTACTAAGATTCTTAATCTAGACTGAAAAATCACCCTAGTTACACCAAAAATCCATGAAACTTTTTCTAGTGAAATCACTACAGGACTGGTTTTTACATTACATAGCTGAATGTTCACTTACAATAAAGCTTGTTTGGGAAATAAAATTTCAGTGATAATTAGAAGTAGAGTAGTTTGGATAAACAAATTCCTGACATTCTACCTATACCAATAATGTTCATGAGGTTCATTTCTAAACACACCTAACTGTAGAAACAAATTTTATTGCAGTTGTTTTCCCCATCAAATTACTCCACAAGGTAGTCTGGATTATTTCAGGCATGGCAGGTAAAGCTTTGGAGCTTCTGGTTACTGCTGCAAAGAATATTTAGCTATCACTCTTTATTAGAACTGAGATTTTCTGTCTGAACCATCTCTTGTCCTCTTGACTAGAAAAGTGGATGAAATTGTTACATTGGGATAATCTTGCTGTCAGGCTGATTCAACTGAAAGTAGAAAGGCTTGTTTTGATACCTATGATTCCTCATGTCAAAAAACATGACAAGTAACCCAAACCAGCCCATCTTGAGAGTTCCCTGTATAGCCTATATCCTAAAAATATTCACCCTTTTTGATAAAAAAAGGGGAGAGTATTCTCAGACTTTACATCTGCCCATGGAAACAAAAGAGCCTAGTAATAAAATACAAAACAGTTCCAGGGAGGATGCCTCAAGTAAGGATTGCATGCAATATATAGTTCTGATTTTATTTTTCCTGATGGCTTTTGAGCCCCTCTTCTTCTGTGTCTTCTTATACTCTGATTGCCCTGCTTTCAGAGGGACTTTCCCTGCTTTTGGCTAAACCAGAAACCATAAATAAATCACAAAAAGGTCTGGACTTAGGTTTGGTTTTTTTTCCCTTTGTTTTTTTAAGAGCTATTGGAGCTTGATTGATTCCATTTACAGCTTTCCTCTAAGAGTGAGCTGCAATCCAGGATTTCTTTGAGGATGTTTTTCCTCAATTTTTATTCCATTTCTCTCTAAGAAGGTGAGGAACTAGTTCAGGCTTATGTGGAGAAGAACCTGAGAGTGCTTCAGCTGGCACTTTTAAATTGAAGCAGTTCTGGATTTTCAGAAGAGAAACTGAAAAAAAAAAAGGCTGAAACTCCATCCTCTGCATAAGCCAGCTCAAAGGATGTTGAGATATGCATTGAGTGAAACATCATGGCAACTGGTGGTAGCTTGTTAGATGTTACAAATGTCATGCTGGTTGCTGAACTCTACTTCTTAAAAACAAAAAACACAAACAAACAAACAAAAAAAGAGCTGTTGAGGGAATAAATCCAAAGCTTTAATTTTATATCAGCTGGGTATGCCTTCAGAGCAAACACGGTACTAGCTTACTTCTATCTCAATCAAACTGCTTGGTTTTTGTCTTTTTTTAAACACTGTTAGTCTCACTGAGAGTTACAGGAGCTATCAACTAAAACTTTTATAAAAAACTAAAAATGTGGGGTGTTTTCCTCACTGAGATGTTGGGTTACTTATTGTCCACAAAACCTGAAAATTGGAAAAAGGGGGCTATTCACCAGGCTGAAAACCTGCCAGGTAAATTACAAGTAAAGAGCTTCTGTTACTAAATTTATTAACAGTTTCTCAGAATTACTTGTTTTAAAAAAAGTGTCAAAAAGATATATTGTAGCTTCTGATTGATTGTCAGGTTTGTTCTTTAGCCCTAATCTTCTGCAAAAATATTAAAAATATAAACCTTTCATGTTCTTTTGTTTCTGATATTATTAACTTGTTACTGACATATAAACTCTTAGCCTGGTGAGGGGTGCTTATTGCAAATTCCTGTATTGAACAAGGATACTATGCATAATATGGTATTTTTTTTATAACAGCAGCATCTAGAGGCTTCATCTGAAATTATATTTCCTCTGCTAAACACTGTATGAACACACAGTGAGGCAGTACCTGCTCTACCTAGCTCTCACACATCCCATGCAAAGAAAACCCCAAACTAACCAAACCACCAACACCCGAGCATTGGTGACATGCTCAGACTAAAACAGATTTGGAGAGTGCATAGAAATAAAAGTAAGGTCTTGGAGACAACCTCATTTTATTTAAAAGAAACATGGAGCCTTTCCCTGAGAATGATATTCTCCAGGCAGTCAAAGAACCAATGCCTAAAGCTGGTTCAGCAAAGTTTTCAGGCAGGGTTCCTGCCTGCTTTGCCACTTGCTGACTGCAAGGGCTTTAAGGTTGCTCTCCCATACAGAAGAATCTTCTCTTAACTTCATGCTGGCAACCATGTTTTAGTAAACTATTTTTAGTTACATTGATATTCAGGCAGAAAGCAGCTTAACCCAATTTTAGGATTTCAGTAAGTGCTTTGTTCTGTTGTTGATTGAGATGGCAGACATTGACTTTTTTTTTATGGTGACTATCAAGCTGAGAAATGGGATAGATGTGGATGTAATGTTTCACTGAAACTTTTTTCTCTCTTAGAGTAATTCATAACAATAATCTTAAAATGTTTAGGAATTGATGTGGAGATTAAGGACAGCTGGTTCCAGAAACCTTTTAGAGAGGGGAAACTAAAATTTCTCTTGTGACAAGAGCTATGGAATTCAAGTTTTGAGTGTGACTGGAAGATGACAGTCAAGTTGGCCATGAGATCAAGAGCAGCACAGCAGGGTGCAGTGCACCTGAGCCATACATACACTTCTTGGTTGGTGCAGGATGTCCCTCAGTTGCACAGATGAGACAGTAGAGAGATTTGAAAGAACAAACCTAGCTGAGCAGTGGGAATCACTGAGCTGCTCAGCATTTGGCTAACTGGTGTAGGAACTCTCCAGGAAGGAATCTCAGGCTCTCCTGGAGATTATACAGGCAGCTTTTGCTGTTCTTATGATGATTTTCCATGTGTCAGTTAAAAGCCTGGTAATATCTGACTCCTAAAGCTAAAACTTACAACTTTGCTTTCTAGAAGTCACTTTCTCTGTTCTATCTCTCTTTCCAACAGATTTAAGTGGAGTTACAACTGGAGTATATGTTCCAGTGTGGAATTTGTAATCATTATCTACAACAGAGACAAAATAAAAAATGTGGCAAGACAGCATGGCAATAAAATGTTAAACAGATCAGACCCTATGGGAACTGAAGTCATCTGGTTTTCTCTAGGTTTCCCAAGAATCAATCACAGCTGTAGGTAGAGTACAAATAGGTATAAAGTGTATAAATTCTACTTGCAAAAATCACTTTATGGGCTGTCAGAAGTGAAATTTTGTTAGTATAGGACTTGAAAGGCATGTAAGGATAGAGATACTAGCATTTTACATTAGTATAGTTACCTGATAGGTGGTTATGATGGCATCACATGACCAAGCAAGATGCTGTTGGTAATCATTTACATGGAATTTCCTTGTGGTCAGGGTAATGAAAGAAATTACTTCCCAAAAATAACTTTTATTTACACAACCAGAAAGAAAAATAGATGCTTATTTTATGTGGTGAGAATCATAGCTCTTGTATCACCAATTGTTCTGATTCTGAAATTAATTTGTTATTACCTGGGTTTGGTTTTCCAGTTTTATATTGCCTTGAATTGAAAAACCTGGAATAATGAACATTTAAACAGAAGTAAAAAAGTTATGTTCTGTTGGTTAACAAAGACTAGGCAGTAATACTGGCCAGTAAGTTTTGTGCTGATAATGGATATGCCAAATCCTCAGCTACTATCACATCTATGCAAGACTATATCTATTTTAGTGACAGAGGATTTGTCTGAAAGTCCTACAAGATTAATATCACTAAAAACTTCCTTTGTTCACCTTTAGTAACCATTTAACAAATTGATTAGTTAATGACATTCATATGTTTCTTAGAAAGTAGCTCTCTATCAAATTTGCCACAATCCTGATCATGCATAAATAATATCAATTACAATATTTAGATTAAAGTAAGAGTGAAAGAAGCCTTAAAGCATTTCAGTGATTCACCTTGATAACCTAGCATTAGTCAGTGTTAATTTTTCACTCAATTCTTTTTGCACTTAGAAGCAGTGTGCTACTAAGTTTACTAGTTCAAAAAAGTGTGCTCCAGATGGATGTGTGAAATACCTGACTTCTCTTTTTTTTTTTAAATCTGATTTGATGAATTTGGGGCCTACAAGACATGATTAAAAATTTATAGAGCAGTAATTAATTTTTAACAAGTCTATGTAAAATGCAGTATAAATAGCAAATTAGTGACATAAACCACAGACTGGCAAACATCTACAAAATAATTTTTTTGCAAATTTACAAAGGAAAAAGCTTACTCTTGAATTATTGGTATTAGTTGAGTGCCAAGATCTTCACAGTGAAACCATTTTTCAAAGAGGACATCAGTTGATTCTCCAACATAGTATCTGATAAAGTAAACACATTAGTCAGTCCTTTTATTAAATAACTGATCAGGCAGTTTCAGTGTTTTGAAGAAAATAGCTACTCAGTGTTGTGTAAGAGCAACTTATCGTCAAGCCTGGTGTGCTTCATACTGAGGAATGGTTATTTGGGAAAGCTTTCTGTTTCCCTGGTTAGGTGACTTGGGGGTGGGGTGCTCAAACTTCTGTTGAGTGCCTTGTAGTTCTGTTGATCAATCACAACTCACCAAATTCCTCCAGCAACCTTTTCTGATTTCATTCTGGAAGTGATTGCAGCCATAATCTCTTGGGACCAATAACTTTCACCTTGGATGTAGTTACTGCAAAAAAACCTGGACCCAAATACCACTTCCAGTAACTGCTTCCATGCAGCTATGACATAAATACCCATATTTGATAGTTTAATACCCATGATAAGAAAACAAGGGGGCTTATGGACTTGTTAGTGAAAAATAGATGGTTTCCAGCTACACAGATTTGGGAAGTGTTTGAGTCATCCTCTGAAGAGGAATTTAGTGCTTCACTTGCATTAATTTCTTGTCTTAATAAATAAATTAATTTTGGTGAGGTCAACAAGTCAAGGTTGCTGTATAGAATCAATCTATGGAATGGCAAATACAGAATTTACACTCAGACTTTTAAAAGACTGCAAAGGCTGGCAAGGAATGATGCTCCATTCCTGTCACTCATATTGTCAATATTTTCAAAAAGGTCCCGTGTGTCTTTTAGGTTGAAGTTATTGGAATGTGTGTCTGAAGAGGAAAACAAAACTTATGTAATTATCCTGTGCATATCTGTATGTTCATGTCTGTCTCATGTATCTATACAAATATTGTCCAGAAATTTTCTAAGAGCTCCCTGGCTCCTCATGTTTTGCAAAAAGAGGATACACTGAAGAGAATAACAGTATCTATACCTCCAATTTAGAAAAAAGCTGTGCTGCCAGCACAAAATCTGAACCCAGACAATGTACAGAGAAGGGAGATGCTAAATATATCTTGTTTGGTACAAATAAAGTATCTGACAATATGAATAACATCAACCTTATTTGGTTTTGTACTTATTTGCCTTGGAATTAAGATTAGCTAGATCATTTTTCTCATAGCACAAGACACGTAATCATTACTTAGGGCTGGAACACTGGGGCAGGCTACTTAGTCTTCACTTGTGCAGTAATCAGCATGCTGGGGGCTCTGATTTATGACTATGGTTTGTAGACATGATAAATAATGGAACAGTAACACAGGATTAGACTTTGAGTCAGCATACTTCAAAGTGCATTATGATTTCCTCTTGTGCAGTCTGCTGCAGGTGGCTGGCATTAAAAAAAGTAAGAAAACACTAGGGGTTCTGTTTGTAAATTCCCTTTTCTCCCAGGAGCACACAGAGGGAATGTAGGTTCAAAGGCATGACAAGATTGCTCACTTCCAAAACTTCAAGTGTCTTTATTCACCACATCAGTGTGAACACAAGGGCACTAAAAACCTCTGATTTATTTTCAGGCATCTGATTAGATACTC
Source organism: Serinus canaria (assembly GCF_022539315.1). NCBI lineage: Eukaryota > Metazoa > Chordata > Aves > Passeriformes > Fringillidae > Serinus > Serinus canaria. The sequence continues at coordinate 24,619,834 of NC_066316.1, forward strand.
TGAATTGAGGATGTGTTAATTTCAACCTGCAAGCCATAAGGTAGCTTTTAGTTTAGCTTCTCCACATGAGAATGCCTATATTGGAATGCAAATCTTTAGATCAGCCTGGATCCCTACAAAGGCATTCAGCATTTCTCTTTCATACCATTCACAGACATCACATGGTAGGTTGTTTTACTTTAAGTAAAGTTTACTTTACTTTACAATTTAAGTTTTTTTAAAATATTTTGTTCTTTTTATTTTAATAAAAATCTTTTTAATCTAAATCACTGGTCATTTTTTTCTAGCTCAAAGTATCCTTTAAATCATGTAAGTCCAGACAATCTACAGGTCTGCAGTGAAAGGAAAAAAGAGACAAGTGCATAGGTAAACAGTACATGAAATGAACTGGACTTGGTTTTAGCTCAGAATTTAATCGTGGGTTTCTTCTCTTGAATGGTGCCTTTCTCAGTTTCTTTCCACAGCCTTTTTTCTTTGAATGAAAAAGTATATCTTTCTAGCTCTGCATATTTGCAATCTTCCTGCTGTGACACTACCCATGCAACGTTCAAAATTGTAGGTGGAAGAACAGGAACAGCACTGTTCAGATATCACTGCAGTTTTAAATTTGTATGGATATATGGACAGTTATAAATTCTGCTTGGTCTGTGGTCTCTGGTTAATACCAAGACAGCTTTTCTAGATTTTTCTAATGTTATACTGTTGTGACTTTCCCTCTTAGACTTGTGAATTCTGTATGGGCACAAGACAAAGCTTAGTCCTACTCCCTCTAGAACACAAAGCAAACCACTCACTAACAATAAAACCTAGGCAGAGCTGTGTTCAATGGAGAGGGACTAGTGGTGAAAAATTGACTTTTGTTTCTAGCTTCCCACACACTTGATAAGAAAGCTGTTCTTCATCTTTTTGCTTTCAGTGCTTACAAAGGAATTAATATTCTGCTTGCCAAAACTGATAAAAATCTTTTTTATTTGGATTGTTAGAGAAGTCTGAGATCTTTTTTAAAACTTAAGGCAATAGCAGTAGGTAGGACATAAGTAGATTGCTATAACCACAACATGTATTTCACAAATTTCAATATGGTAATTTGTTTAACTAAAGCAAATGCTAAATGAGATCTCTGTTTATGCATGTATAGATAGACAGATGTGTGGATAGAATTAGTACAAAATTGTCAGGATGAATCTGATAAATTATCAGGAAATTAAAACACAGCATTGTATTGAGATGAGAAATTAGTTATATTATGAATTCTAACAGATTAGTCAATAGTTTATACTTCACCTCAGCCCATCCATTTCTGTTTTTAATCTTTGCCTCTCGATCACAAGACCCACAGTGTTTTTATATCTCTGAGGAGAGTGAGGTATCCTGGCAGGTAGTAAGAACATCTGTTAAAAGAAATCAGAAAGCATCAGGAAGTTTTTGTTTTTTGCATTGTCCTTTTTCTGCCCCTCAACCTGCAAAGTCTTCTGCTCCTTTCCCTGCTTCTCCCCTTTTTGTTGATCCCATGTTGCTCCTTTGCAGCTGCACCCTGTGGTACCCACAGCCCTGCAAACGCTGTTTCTTGCTTTCTCTGTGAATGATGACACCGTGACTGCAATCAGCACTGCCTTGATGGCAGGCAAGTTCTCTCCTCCTGGTTTGATCATCATTGCTAGACACAATTGAAATGAAAATCTAATCAATTGCTCATCTGAAATTTTTACACTTACTGCAGTTTCTAAGTAATTGAAATGGAACTAAAAAAGCAGATTTTTTTGTCTGCTCAATAAAATGTCTAAACTAATCAGCCACATGTATCCTCCCAACACAGAGAGCACCTTTGCATGATGAGGAGTGCTACTCTCTCTGAAAATAAATATGAGAGGGCTATTTATGGGCTACCAAATATGAGGGGCTATTTAGTCATGCAAGTGACAAAGTGAATAGGCAACATGTGGTTAAGAGAAGTCTATTTCTGCAGCTTGAGAATAAACCCTTTCCTAGCAGCTAGCTGATAAGCCTGTATTCTTCAGCAGTACAGATGTTTTTGCTAAGGCTGGGCAGTCATTAGAGTTTCTCTGTCTACAAACCAGAGCTAATGAGGGTGCCTCAGCAGTGCTAGTGTCAGTCTTTCCACCAAGTACTGTGTGCTCCTTTTCATTAGCCCTTCTCTTACATGCTGAGATCTCAGCTGGGTGCGTTCCTGAAGTGTAATACCAGAACCTCCTAGTTGGAAAGAGAGGCTCTGTTTTGTCACTGAAAAAGTTGTAATGCTTTCAATGGCATGAAGCTATTGGGTTTAACATGCCTTCCATTTTAAAGGCTGCCTCCACTAGACCTAATAATCCTTTCCAAGACTTGAGTGCAGTCCAAGCTTGTGTCAATAACCATGAGTGGCAGTTGTAGTACATCTAAGTGGCAGTAACAGCCAGTGCCTATTCATGCTCTTGGTAAAAGCACTGCAATCAATGCTTTAGCAAGTGTACTGCTATAAGGAAAAATTGCATATGTATTATTTGTAAACTGCTCTTTTAAAGCTGCCCTACTGTGATGGTTGGAAAGGCGAGCTATGAGGACTACAGAAGGCTGAAAATGTATGAATCATTTCAATTCATTTCAATTCCTCAGTTTAGGCAGTTTGCTTAATGGTGTGTGTGGGTGGGTGGGCGGTGTGTACCTGGCAAGGTGTAAATAAAAGACTGATCCAACTGAATTCACATGGCAGATCCCATGCAATGCAGGGGAATAGGAACTTCACTCATTATGTTCTGTAACTATCTGAATAGATGCCCCAGATTTCAGAGGGATTTTTATCTGTTATTGAAGCAGTCAAATGTTGAACACAGTTTACTGTAATTTCCTATTATTTTCTATACAACATTCAAGCTTTTGTTTTGTTTTTTTTTTTTTTTTAATAAATCCTGATGCTGTCTCTTGCACAACAGGGATAAGCTGGTTTCTAAATAACACATAAAACATTCATTTAACATACTTATGTACAACTATAACAGAAAAACAATCCTGTTTTACCTCCCCTTCTCGGATGACAATGTCTTTGTGTTTCCCATTTTCAATTATCTTCAAACACATATCTCCTTGAATCTGGTAAAAAAGCTGAAGAAATAGGAATATAGCATTAAGGCAGCTACTCCAAAACATTCTGTACTTTATATTCTTTATACAAAGAATACATGTATAAATACATTCAATTTGCAGTTGCAAGTATTTGCAGATTTTTTCTAACAAAAAACAGCTTCTAAAATCTGTTGATTTTAAAAGAGTTAAAGAATACGTATTATTTCTATTATCTTCTAAGAATTAACAATCTATCCAAGAGGTCTGTAACTGCATATAGAGCTATCCTCCAGACCTGGTGCAATTCCACTGTCCTGGTTTTACCCTTGGAATTACTTTTTGGAGGGCTCAACATCAGGCATCCATTAATTACACTATATAGAAAGCTTAATCTCAGATGTAGTAGAGTTTTTAATCAATCAAATTATATGCCAGTTCTCCAAATAAACTCCAAATATGCACACACTGGGGGTTTTTTGTGTACTTTTTCAATTTTTTAATGGTGCTTTCTCATTTGGGAAGAATTGCCCATTTGGAAGCTTTTCTGCTTTACTTTTGTGGATACCTTCAAATCCAGCAACAGCTGCTGTTCTTTTCACTGTGTATATGTAAAAGGGTTACATTCTAAGTGTGTATAAGGACAGAACCACTGAACCCAAAATTCTGTCTTTGGTGGCCTTTCCATGGCTGTTTTCAGACCAAAACCAGCTCTACTTTTTGTGGAGGCTCTGAGGTGCTCAGGTCCTCATGTTTGATGACAGAACTGTTATCACCTGTAAGCAGATCTGTATCTTTGACCTGAAATAATGGGCACATTCCCTCTCTTTTTTTTATGTAGTGCAGAGCAATAGTATTTCCAGAAGTCACTTCTGCCATGCTTTTCACGTTCTCTTTACCACATCTAGAAACCAGAGTGTTAGTGCAGCTAAAGTAGTCTGAAACATGATTCAAAGTTAGAACTATAATTGAAAAAAATCCCTTATTTATAGGAAGTCACTACAATTTCATCAAAATGAAAAATAAATAGGGGAAAGAAGAAACCACTGAATCATGAAAACCCCCTAAACTGAACTCTTTTCAAAATTAGAAAAGCTTAATCAATTTTTCTAATCAGTATTATTTCTGAAAGAGTTTTGAAATATTAATACATGCCCCCTGGAATGGAAGAAACACCTCTGTGAACATGAGAATAAATATGCTGCCAAGGGAACAAAACAATAGGGAGAACTGAAGATACACTGGAAAAAAAGCTTATGCTGAGAGCTTTTACATGAGTGAAAAGTTCACCTCGTGCCAGGGACATCACTACAGATAAATTATAACTTGTCTAGAAGGCCACAGTGCCAGGCTACTGATCCTCACTATGTTCTTTTGCTCTGGCTAACTTTGGCATTTCTACTGGGGCAGTTATTACTGAACACATGCACAGGACATGCACATGAGGAATAGGACAACAGAGATAGAGATTATCCTGGTTCTGACATGAATAATGCAGCTGAGAAACCTTACTGGAAATGAAAAACTTGAGAGTGGATGTCAGCTATCTAGTTCAAAGATGAAGCATCACAGTCATAAGGAAAGATTATGAACAGTAAGTTATGAATTAAAAGAACTGTTTTGCACTGGGAGAGGAGGAATGACGTGGGCTGCACGTTGTCAATGAAAGTGTTTTTCTGACTGAATTTAAATAGTACCTTTCACTGAAAATTATGGTCTATTCTTCAATTTTTTTTCTTTTAAATTGCTTGAGTGCTTCAGTCATCCATAAATCATCTGATGTAACTGTGATTAAGACAAGTGGCAGAAATTAGTGAATATACTGCTTTGCTTATAATATAACCTGAACTTTTTATCAAGGAAACTGTCAGCTATTTAATATCTCAGTGAGTTACAGTCCATGCTCATTTCAGATGCCAGATTGGCAACACAGTACTGTCTTTTTCTTGGAAACTTCTTTTTTCTAAATACTGACTGACTTTCGCCTTTTGGGCAAATCTTATCTTTTCCTAAGTCTCTCTTGGAAAAAAAAAATCAAAAAGTTAGAAGATTCAGGTGTATATGTAAGCATATACATAAATATATACACCTAGTCTCTCATAGGATAGTAAGCCAATAGAGTTCCTACCACTTGAAAATATAAGTTTTCTCTGTTGTACTGTTCTTACTAGAATAATCTAGTATCTATTCTCCCCAGCAGTACTAAAAACTGAGGAAATGTGCAATATTTCTGCTCTACTATCATCTTATTAATGACAAGGCCTCTTGTTATGTGAAATGTATAAACTTCTTCTTGTAGAAAAGCCTGGATTTGTATATTGCTACTGCATAATGGCTCACAATTGGGCATGAATTTTGTCGCTCTCTGGGTGAAAAATGTGTCTCAAGGAAGAAACAAAGGTTGTTTACCATTCTTTTTATTCTTTGTTACTAAATGTTCTAATTTATTTATCATTGTATCTTCTTCCTTTCTTCTTCTTTTCCAGACTTCAGCATTTTGTTTAGTTTTCTGCTTACTATGTGGCATCTTCTCATTATGATCCCACTAAAAACACCTCCTTTATTAATTCTCATCTTACTCCCACAAGTTATGAAACAGCTAGGAGTGCTTTGCCCCAAGCATAACATTATTTCATAACATTACTCATTATGATCATTAAAACTGCAGATATACCTACGAAACTCCAATGAAAACACCTTAAGACTGAGAGGGTTTTTTAAAATTATTTAATTTCCCCTAAATTTTCTTTGCTGTAGGAGAAATACATCCTCCTTCCTTAGTCTGCTTCACCCTTTTTGATCATGCTTCAAACCTGATAGTATTATGCCTGCAGAGGAAGGTAGAGTGGCCAGTGCTGAATCACTCTCAAGTCTGTACAGGGATATTCCATTCAATTATGAATACTCATGGAATAAATTATGCTGGCATTTATGGAGGCAAGAAGAGGAGGTGCACAGAGTAGGAATTCACTGTTGCCATCAGTGGAAGCATTGCTGAAGCTGCTTGTCTTGACAGAAATTTCCGCAGGGTAGTGGAGCCAGTGGGTACCACCTTAAAAGAAGCACCAACATCCTCACTATATTAGTGTGGTGAGAATTGCTCCTTCATCATAGGTATGTGTATCCTAGCAGAGTAAGCAAAGAAGCATCTAGGAGTGGAAGAATACAGGATTTCTAATTGGTTTGTACTGACTAACTAAAAAAACCCACAAATGTATTTTATTTCATGTACAGCAGTGTATGTCATTTAATTTGTATACACCTTTGATATCAAACTCTGCCTAGACACAGGAACCCAGAGCTCCATGAGGGCTTTGATATCTGACAGCTTACTTACAGACCCCTAAAGAGATCTGTAATTAGCAGGATACTTTCAGTTCTGACTGCATCTAAAAATGGAGTTTGGGATTGCTCAGCCACTTCTGGGATTAGGCTCTGGCTTGGTATATCCTGGCTTGTATTGCTTGTCATATGGCTAAGCATTAGATTAATTTGCAGAGCAAATGAAATTCTGATGTGGGAGTAGAGCCTGGGTGCTCTCCAGACTTCAGTGGTGACTGATCTGAGTACAGAAAAATAATTTTCTCCCTTTCTCATCACAAGGGTTTTTCAGCCATCAGAAGTCTACAAGCCAAATAGATGAGGAAGGTATAGAAAACTACGTTGAAGGCTTTTGGCGTGGTTTGGTTTTTTATTTCCCTCTGCTCATTTACATGTAATCTGTGAGACCTGAATACCAGCCAAAACTCAAACCAACAATCTTATGTAGCAAAACTATTTCTGAAGACACAATCTCCTTCTGATGCAAAAAGATCATTGCTCTCATTACATTTTAATAGGAGCTTTGTTTCTTATTAAAATATTCCAAGAGTCTTTACCAGATAAATGTGGGGGTTTTCAAATGTAAAGAAGCAATAACGTCTCTTGCTTTGTTGTGATTCATGTTCTCAGATTTATTTGGGATATAAGCACCACAAAACAGCCCATGGGAATGCTCACTGAGCCCCACTTCCCCCTTCTTCTCAGACATCCGCTATCCTATAAAATGCAAAGGGCAAATTGATCTGATAGGGGAGAGTTTCTCAAAAGCATGCTGACTGGAGAGCAGCACACACTAGAAGGGGTCAGGCTGCATTTAGGCAGATAATCTGTCAGAAACCGGAGCCAAGTCTTTACTTGTGGTGTCTGTGGGAGAGGGAGAGAAAGAGAAATCAAAACTCAGGTCAAGGAAACTCAGATGAGATGTGGCAGATGTGACCTCAAATCTGTATTATGTTTCAAAGGACGAAGTTGTTATCTCAGTCACACCATGTGAATGTGCTGGAAGAAGCTGAAGAGATTCACCAAGATGATCAAAGGAGGGGGAACTCCTTCTCTGAGAGATCTCTTTAGGGCTGCAGTAGGAGAGCTTTGGTCTGTGGGGCTGCACCAATAATTAGGTGGCTCTATCCACAGGAAACAATCTAGATGCTCAGAGCAGAAACTTAGGGTAATTTGTGTAATACAGCACAGTGAGAAGTGGGACTTCTAAATCCAAGCGGGGTTTGTGCCAATGCAAATGTGTTGCAGGTGGTAGATGAAAAGCTGATTTGGATTTCTCTGCATGGAACTGCACTGTTTTACACAGACTCAACATCAAAATGTAAATTGTTAAGAAATCAAAGTCAGCAAAATCAAAGTCAGTTGAGATTCACTGTGTGTTAGTGGTGGACTGAGGTGGGTAAAGAGATTGCAGCCTAACTACTTTTGTAATCCTTGATTTAGCTGTTAGCATTTCTCACTATTTCCCAAAGCAGCGCACATAATGCAGTAAATTCTGAATTCTTGTACTAGAGCTGGGATTTGTTATGATCATGGGTTTTCTCTGTCATTAACTTTCTCCAAAATATATGGTCCCCTTGAGTTTTCACTTATTTCTTTGGAAGAAGGTTTGGGTTTTTTTCTACCCTCAGGCTTTACAAGTAAGTAAAAATGCAGTAAATACACCATGAGACCTGTAGGCTATGTTAACACTGAAGCTCTTCTTATCACAAATTCTATGGTACGAAAAATCCAAGACAAAGATATGTTGAGGACTCTTCCTTAGTACCTGCTACCCCATAGCTGTGAGGGTTTGAGCACAATAGGACATAGCCTCAAGCCGTGCCTGCCAGCGGAGGCTTGGGTTGGACGGCAGAAAGAATTTCTTCATGGCAAGGGTTGTCAGACATTGAAATGGCTGCCCAGGGAGGTGGTGGAGCCATCATTCCTGAAGGTGTTCAGAAACAACTGGACATGATACTCAGTGCCATGGTCTAGATGACAAGGTGGTTTCAGTCAAAGGTTGGACTCAATGAACTTGGCAGTGTTTTCCAACCATAGTGATTCTGTGATCGCGTCAGGGCTGGCACAGAAACTTTCAGCAGCCTCATCAAGTTGACTACACAAGAACTGTAGTCACTAGTCCATGGAACCCAAAACTCTCGACAAATGAGGCACATCAGAATAATGGTTCTTTTGAAACCCTCAGAAGTCATTATGTAGCACAAACACTTCCTGGAAAGTTCTGTCAGTATTAGATATATATAGGTCCATCCTCACAGCACTTTTTTGCCAGGTTCCAACAGAAGATGCATTTCCCAAAGCATTTCATTTTGAATGAGTCTGAGTTAGAGGCAGAGAATGTCTGAGTAGATGTTTGCTGACTACCTCTATTCTGATGGAGAAGGGAACAAAAGGGAACTTTAAAAATAAGAATGAATATGACTTCTTGGTAAATTCCAGCCGAAGACTGTGAATGGTTTAACTCTTAAAAGTTACAGCATCATATTTCTCTTTAAAAAACCCGTCCAATGTAACACAGTCTCAGGTATGAGACTCTTTGTGCAGAATGGTGGCAAAGAAGTAGTGCACAGAAGTTTAAGAAGGCAGTGAAGAGCTACAGAGAAAACTGGGAAGGAACAAAATATAAGAGTTATTTAGGAAATGCCTGCTTGTTGAGAGGAGGAAAGAAATTGTGCTAGAGTAGCTGTCATTTTAGCCTAAATGGGTTCAGGAGACAATTCTAAAAGGCTTTGAAGAGACTTCAAATCAAGTCTCTGGGTTTTTTTCCTCCTAATTAGCCAGTCAGACCTAATCTTCCCGACACACCTGCACATTAATGGCACCAGCAGAGAGCAGCTCAGGAGCAGGAGGATACTCCTCAGCCCTTATCTCTGCATGCCAACCCTTTGCTGCTGTGAACTGCAGGCTTTCAAGCACAAGTTCTGCCATAGGACACTCCATAAACTGTGTGATAGCAGGCACCAGATAGTGAGTGGACAGATATAAACAATCCTAAATTTAACTTTCTCTCCAAACCAACCCTTCTTTGCTCTGGGAATACTAACAGCAGAACAGCATCAGCTAAATTTGCCTGAAGGATTTGTGGGGTTTTCACATTCGTGATTTGGCCTGCTGACAGTATGTCTGTATAGTCTGCCTTTAAATTATCACCCAGAACTATAAATTACCCTTTTTTCTGACAAAATAATGAGCTGAACATGGCTTTGAATGGTTTTTGAAATCCCAAGTCTAATTTAGGAATATGCCCTTTTCCTAGGATACTCCCTACCTCACAATTCTTCTCTAATGAGAAACATGGTTCTAAGTTAGATCACAGGAAGGTGTAAATGTGTCTGATAAAAAGCTACGGTAAAATGCAATGAATAACTATAATGTACTTTTATAAAACTGAACAAAACTGGCCCATATGTTAAACTGGTACATAACTGATAATGCTTCTGATGTGTGTATTGCCAAGTTTCTGATGTTATAGGGTTGTTATGTTCCATTTTTGGTTTTTGAATAACTGTGGGAAGCTTACTATGTAAATGAGCATGTACTGATACATAAAAAACCTTGTTTCCACTTGAGTTAGCAACAACATCAATATACAACAGTAAATTAAAAATTATGCCTTTACAGATATGGCTAACTTTTTATATTGTTGAGAAGTCATAAATAGAGTTTTTAAAGGGTAGGCCAAGTTATTTATAAATACAGGAGCATCTTGCAACATGGAAAAAAAAAAAAGTTAAATCAGCCTAACTTTGATTTTAAGGAACCCCAAGCAGCTTGATGGCCTGGTCCCAGGTGCTGCCACAGCTCTCCCTGCACAGCCCATGAGAAGGGACACACAGTGCACTGTGTTGGTAATCTGGCATGTGATGGATGTCCCTGTGCCCACACCCACAGGTGGGCTGGGAGATGGTAGTGACAATCCAGCACAGGTGGGAGTCACCCAGGGATAACTCAGCATCTGCTCTTCCAAAGCTGTGTGTCTGTAAGGACTACACACTCCTGCACAGCACAGTTAGAACAGGAAATCAATAAAGGCCCTTGTGAAATGCTGGGGAGGGTTTGGGGAGAAATGATTCAATGATAAATAGATGAATTTTTCTTTCTCTTTGAAAGGATTTATAGAAACTTGACCCACTACTGCCTTTATGTAGATGCTTAGGCTTGACTTTCCAAATATACTTAAAATTAGGTTGCCAAATGTCATTGGAATGACATGAAGTTAAATTATCCTGATGGGAAGCAAGGAAAATTGTCTCTATCCTGATACCTTACTTCCAGGTCTCTAGTAACCACTTTCCCTTAGGATTCTTTCAGAGACAGTGGTGGAGAAGTCGCCAGACAGAGCAAGCAACTCCAAGAACAAGTCAGTAAACAAAGAAGGTGTAAATTGTTACAATTTTGTTAGGTTTCTACTCTTCCTCCATGCTGCATTTGGCTCAATGGCTACTCACAACTCAAAGTTGGAATGACTTTGAGAAAACAGTGGAATTGCTTTGAGCACAGGAGAATGATGTGAAAAATATTTAAAGACTCTGTTCTTTCCAAACTCAAATGAAAGCTGAAGAGCTGATGATTCTCACTAAGTCCACAAAAAAAGTAATTTCTAGTGAATTAAAATATTTTTTTATTTTTGAATACCAAAGATACTTTTGAAATACAAACCAATTTTCTGCAATAAAATATTGTTTTAAAAATAGCATTACCTGATATAAAATATTAGGATATAAAAATAAAATATCAGGATATAAAATATCATTATCAAATATCATTAAAGTTCTATTCCAAAATGTTGAAATGAGACATTTGGACATGTCAGAATACTTTTTTCTAATTTCCTGTTGCAAATTATAGATCTGATCTCACGTGCAAACAAAATGCACAGATAATGTATGGTTCTGGTGAATGATTCTGTTTAAGCCTATGAATATATCTGATAAATACAACAGCACTGAGCCTGGCATTGCTAATCTGTAGCCTCAAAAGTGGCTACATTTAATCATTATAGATAAATCAGAGTAATATAAACAATCTATAAGTTACCTCTTCTCCTTCTTCAATATGATAATCCTTCCTTTCATTTGGCCCTCCAACAAACATCACATTTAATTGATAGCGATGCCTAGAAGAGAAAGTAACATTTTAAAGCTACTTCAGTTCATGATGTTCTTTATTTCATTTATTATTTTTAATTCTTTTTAGGACAGTGAGCCAATGAAACAATGTTGAGTGGAAAGCAACAGCCAGTACAAGGACTCATAGACCTTGGACGCACCTCTCTGCTCTGGCACTGTCCTGTTGGGTGACCTGAGGCCAACTACCTCCCTCCTGGTGTTTCAATGCCTCCAGCTATGAAAAGGGGACAACAATAGCTGCTGGCTGTGAAAAGAGCTTTGAATTGAAAAGATAAAGAATGTTACCTAAGAGACAGGAACTAGAAAAGTGGCTTTTCAACCTGAGCTGATTATGTAAAGGTAAAACTCTTAAAAGTTAACAAAGGTAAAAATAATACTTTTGCCCCCCACATTGGTAGAATTACCAGTGATAACGATGGTAAGAATTGACAGCTATTTCTGTTCTGCTTATACTAGTTTTGCTAAGCTAGAATAACGTTACAATGCTTTCATTGCGGTTGTGGCTATTTCAGAAAAGGAGATTCCAGGCCATTTCTTAACTCTGCCCCTCTTAAGAGCCCCAGTGAGCGTTCCTCTCAGCTATCACAAGGAGTGGCTATCACCCCAATTACCTATCAGTCCACTCATACTAATATAAAGGAAAGGTAGCAGGTTTTCCTTTACTAAACAAACCCCTCAAAATCAGACCTGCTAGCTGTGAATCAAAATTTATTTGTCTGCTGTTTGACAAGTGAACTGAGGTGTATTAACTTCTGCTTTGCAATGAGGAGGTTCTGGGCAGTAACGTGGACCCAACAGGGCCATGATCCCCTGAAACACAGGGAACAACAACAGCCTGTCCCTGCCTCAGCACCTTGAAAGCCTGAATTGAGAGAGGCTGTTCTGAGTGGTGGCACATACATATTCAATCTGCTACCGCTATCACTTTTTCTGTGACGAGTATTTAAATGATAATGACCAACACGGCAGGGACTTGTAAAGCAGTTAACAAGTAACAGTGACAAATTAGTTGGTCAAATAAAACTAAAGAATTAGAATTGAAAGTTCTCTCCATAGGAAGCTGTATATTTTCCAGCACTGGGCTTCATATCTGTATCATAAAATAAGGAACTGAAATCCAAATTGTTTGTACCATGCAGATTTAATGTTCCTTTTCAACAGCCCACTGCAATGCTTCTGCAATAACAAACACTTCTACTAAAGAAGAGCAGGATGATCCAAACAGCAGCAATACAGATAATAATTAATGAAATAAATGAAAACTAACCCTGAAGAATAAAATAAGAGAAAGGCAGTCGGTGAGTATCTTATAGTCTGCTGTTAAGATAGGTTAGGTTTTTTTAATAAACATCCAGTTTTGTTATTAGTTCACTAAGTAAAAGTGAAAATACTGCTTTAAAACAATTACTGCTTGACTTCTTAATTTGGCAAATTGATGATTAATTATCCCATAGATTTTCCTGGGCTTTATGTAATACACAGGATATGGGTTAATCATTCAATCATTAACAAATGTATACTGACACCATCAAAAGATTCCAGCTATGAAATATGAGCAGGAATTCCAATAGGAAAGTCTGCCCACCTTGCTAAATAAAGTTTATCTGGCTAATATAGTTGCTTTAAATGTTATTATAATTAACAATTATTTATTGTTATGAAAAATAACAAAGAAAAGTTTCAGTTAAGACTGCTAAAATGCAGGTAGGAGTACTGTAAAGGTTTCAGGGATGTGAAAATTACTTGACTGTACTATTGTTAGAATGAGGACCTAATTAATGGAGTATTAAGTTTTCCATACTCTTACATTCCTCTTCTCATCCCCATAAAGAAAATGGTACCAGCAGGTAACCCTTTAAAAGCATGATAAGACTACAAAGAATCAGAGGGTCCATGAACATACTTAGTTGTCCTTTTGGTAAGCATCATAATCTGAACTCAGAAGAGCTTTAGAGGCACCTGTGAAAATCAGCTGTGTCAAGGGGTTTGATTTTGCACTAATTGCTCATTGTTGAGGTTAAAAAGCATTTAAACTTATAAGATAGTGTCATTAAAATACAATTTCAGAGCTGCAATTTTATTAGATGTATCATTTTCTTTACTTTGGTAAAACTCTGAATAGACAGTAATTCAGGATCTGAGGTTTCTTGTTGCAATCCCAAACAGCCATTTAAAAATTGTGATCCCCTCAATTGTATGGAACACAATGTCATAAAAGTCTGAAAGATACCAAAAGCTCTACTGATTTGCTGTGAGACCTAGTTTTAAATGCTAAGTCTCCCTTGAAACAAAATAAGTTACTTAAATTTTGAGGTGGTTGCCTTCCATGAGGCAGTAGGACAGCAAGAAGGCTGCCTTAATACATCTTACACAGCACATAAAGGATCAAGCCTTAGAAAAAATGTTGAAAATCTATTCATTGTTTCTTGAAAAATCACCTAAAACCTTTTGGAAAATCCTGAAAACATTTAGGTAGCACCAGATGCAGGTGGTGGTAGACTCAGAACCCATGCAGTAGATGGTTTTACCCTACTTCTACACAGACTAAAGCCATGTTGAAAAAATGGATTTTGTTTTAAACTATGCAATTTTTATCACAAAGAATGTTTCTTGTTTCACTGTAACTTCTTAAAATGTTTATGGGCAAAGGTCTACGACAGATGCCACATTCCAGATTTACTCAAGGTTTACAGAACTACTAGTAAGCAATACAGAACAGTGTATTAAACACAAAGAAGATTCATTGTGGTGATAAGGAAAGAACCACATGAATATTCCATACACATAAAATACTAAAATTTTCCCATTATCATTGGTAAGCTTCAGAAATTAATATGCTTCAAAAAATTCTTCCTAAAATCTATTTTGAAAATGAAAGAAATGGGAACACTTGTAGTGATTCAAGTTTCAGAATTTTTCAGTTCTACACACAGCTGTAGTTTCAACACAGACATGGCAGTAATGATGTACTCTTTACCTTTTCTTTGTCTTGTAACCATTGCTTTGAAAAGTAACCCTCGCCCCTGTGAATGGAAATTAATATTGCTGATACATTACTGCCCATTTAGCTTTTCATTAGAGATAGCACTTAAGGGAAGGGTGAGAGGCATATTTTTTTGATTTTTTTTTTTTTATGACTAAAATGGTAAAGAAAGTTTTTTAAATTAAAGTTATAGAAAGAAAATGCTTTTTCATTTTTTTATAAAACCTGGGTCTATGTCACTCCTTAGAGAGAATACTTTCTAATGAAAGCTTTCTGCATACAGAGTTTTAGACAAAATATTTTCTCCTCAGCTTCACTGACAAAGAAATCCTCGTTAATATTTTGAGACACATTGAATAATTTACATTGGAATTTGTTCACAAGCTTTGACACAGAGCATATGCATGGCATACATAAAACTACATAATGCCCACACTTTTTTCCCTTATACTGGCTGTCTCATTCAGAATACTGGAAATGGCTGTAAACCGCCCCTTCAGGCTCCCTACCCTCCTGCCTTGACAGATCTGGAAATGCCCTGGAAATCTGATCCTCTGCTACCACTGCTCTTCCTTTTATCTTGTTTTTCAGCTATATATCCTTCTGATTTTGATTGCTCCTGCAGCTTTGGCTCCTCTGCGATGTTGGAATGGTTTTCAGCAGCTTTAGCTACTTCAGGTAGTAATTTGGTTTTGGATGTGATGCCATGTCCTCCAGTTTCTAGGAGTTTGTTGTCACAGAGCCTGACACAAATTCTCTTAACTCAGTCTCCCTGCTTACAAGGGACTTTGAGTTGAGACAAGTATCTTTTATGCAAGTTGATCTTTGCAGATTCTGCTGAGTTATTGTAAATCAGATTTCACTCACTTTCTATTCTTTGGAACAGCACTCTGGCTGCAGCCTGAGAGGAATTATGGTTCCTTATTAATCTTTACCATGTATGCATTGTTGCAGCTTCCTCTTATAGCTAGGAATATTTCTATATATAATAATTTGGTAAAAAAAAAAAAATCTTCATTTACTTACATAAGCTTATTGCAAACAGGTGGCAAAAAGGCAGTCTTGTTTTCTTCTATCCATTTTCTTACATTCACAAGAAGCTCCATGGTCCACCACCTATGAAACTTGCCCGAGATATCAGAATTTGCAGAGTGCTTTTTCTGTGAGCAGACTGCCTGTGATTCCAACCCCAGTGCTCAGGGGATTGGCTGGAAAGAGAGGTGTCTTCAGGCTTCAGTGTCAAAAGGGACAGGTCCATCAGCCAAAGGTTACTTCATAGGAAGCACTAATATTCCAGCAGCTTGGCTAATAATTGACTAGTGTTTTTAAAATATATATTTTTACTGGAGACTGGGTTTTGTCTACAGGGAGTTTCTTAATTCTCTTTATTGCATCAACTGGAGTGTGAACGTTATCTCTACAAAAATGGTCTTATTACACAGTCAGAAAAAATGGGTGAGGCTGGGGCATTCACTCCTTTCAAGTCTAATATAGAAACCTCCCTTCCACATTCTAAGGCTAAATGTTTGTGGTATGTGTATTTGCTTGAAAATACTGGGATCTTCTTTTGCCAAGTAGCCAAAATACAGATGTCTCCTGCATTTGTAAGACCAAGAGTAGCTGTCCATAAATGCTCATCTTAATTGTGATCCGCTCTGCCAATGTTATAGCAGGGCTTGTGGAGAGCTGACCCTGATTCTGTGATGTCCTTTGGGAAAGTGCATCAAATTGTCAGACAAAAAAGAAACTGAGAAGAACCAGACTTTCCAGACCTTTATTAGTCTATATTCCCTCACAAGCTGCTGTTCAAGATGTACACAGTTGCTATAGAACTGCTTGCTCTGTTCCCTGCCACCCCCAATCTTTTTTAATAAATCAATCTATAAACAGACTCCAAACACATGAGATGAGTGGGTAAACAAAAAAATCCCAAGACATTACAATATCTTAGCACTTTGCTCTTGACGTATCTCAGTCTTCCACTTTTATCTACACTGTGCTTAGTGGATGTGTATGGGTATAAGGTGATAAAATGATCTGGTTAAAAGTGAGTGGTACATTCTCCATGGCTTGCACATATGAGCAGTGCAGCTACAGGCCCAAAAATTCAGCATGATGAGCAGTACAAAACTGGGAGTTCTTTAACTAGTACTGTTGTAATTTTCCACCAGAAGAAAGCAACGGACTGTGACTTTGAACTAATACTGTGCTTTTATCAATATTTGTAAGAGTGACTCTGTCTTACTTTTGTCTCTATCACTTCTTTGCAGTTTAGTTTAAGCTCATTATGTAATTTACGGAACAGGAAAAAATCCGTTCATTTTGAGATAAAAAGATCCCCATGTGGATTACAGTTCCACTGTATTGATACAGTCCCAATGGGACTAGCTGTAAATTCCTCTGAAATAAGCCCAAAGTAGTTATTGTTTCATTCCATTGCAAAACACCACCACTACATCACTTATGTAGCACATGAAGTTTCTAGCAATTTCTGGCTGCAGTGAGACACAGCCACACAGCAAACACATAAGGTCTGGTTTTGAACTTACAGACAGGTATATTTTGGTACTTTTTGCTCTGCAGGCTGCTGGCAGTTCAGTTCTTAGCTGTGAAGGAAAGAGAGCTTCTATTTAAAATGCACTTTCACTTAGGGGATTATGACCCAGATTGGCAGGACTGGAGAAGTGCAGACGCTAGGTAATTGTCACAGACATGTTTTATGAAAAACCTTTCCATAGGATTTTTTCCTCCTATGAGAAGGTGAGCGGCCTCAGGAACAAAATGTAAACAATGATTATCTGCTGCTGTGGAATGCACCAGGTGGATCTGTGATTGGTCTCATGTGGTTGTTTTTAAATAAGGGCCAATCACAGTCCAGCTGTCCAGACTGTCTCAATCAGAGACAAACCTTTGTTATTAATTCCTTTTCTACTAGCTTAGCCTTCTGATGAAACTCTCTCTTTTATTCTTTTAGCATAGTTTTAATATAACATATATCATAAAATAATAAATCAAGCCTTCTGAAACATGGAGTCAAGATTCTCGTCTCTTCCCTCATCCTGGGACCCCTGCAAACACCATCACAGGTAATGACCATGGTTTTGTAAAGCTCTGCCCCATCATTAGTAACTTGTATTGCAGAGCAGGACTCCATTTGTTGGGCATGAAAGCCAAGAGAATCTCCAGAGTCACAGCAGGGAAAAACACAGATCCTGAAACTGATTGAGCCAATCCTTGTTCATCACGGTATTAAAGTACCAGTTTTAACTGCAGGGCTCTTGTCCACAACCACTGCTCTAATCCCTAGTCTCCACTTTTTCCCACCAGGCAGAACGCAAGGTACTATTACCTGCAGAGAAAATTTTCTCAGTCGCAAGCTCATAAATCCATTTTGTGGCTGGTATGAGGTATGAAAACCTGACAGTTAAATCAACTCAAGGAGGAAACAAAGTTCACTTAAAAAATTCACCATTAATATAAGGCTGAGGCTATTATCACATGGTAGCATTTTCTGCAGCCTTCTGAAAATCAGTAGGTTTTGAAAAATGAAGTTAATTGCCACTTCATGGATATAATAGTGGGGCTAAGAAATGCAGATAACTGCATGGCATGAAAGGCTATAAAACTCTATTTCTGTGGAGGGTATTGGAGAGACAAAGGAAAGAACCAGTGTTGCAGTCTCTGTGACACCTAAGTAAATAAGTTAATCTCATACACCTCAGGAACTGACTGGGGCCTAGATTTTACTTGCTAGTCTGCTTCATGATGGCTTTTCACATCTGTCAAAGCCTCTTCCAGCACCTGGGGTTTCTGTTCTCCTTTCTGGTCCTGATCCTTCCTTTTATGCAAAGGTAAGGACTCGATGTGAACACTCTTGTTGCCAGAGGAGTGCAAGAGTACTGAAGCACAAAACTGCTACATGAAAATAATTCGTTTATTGCATTAAGGATACAGGAAAAAAAGGTTACTGGAAAAGTTGCATTTTGGACAACACTTACTCTCTTTTTCTACCTTCTTCAATCACCAAACCCATTAAAGACTTAAATTTACCAGCTTTTGTCCAGCAAGAAAGATATGTTAACAAAAAAATACAAGTTAAATATTGACAATGGGCTTTATAATTTTTAAAGTACATTCTCCATACTACCTTTTTTTACCCCCCACAGCAATCTTTGTGTGGTATAGACTATCTTGTTACCATAATGATGTTAAGAGTAATGGAGGCTGCTGCCATTTTCTGGTATGCCATAGGTATACCTAAATGATGAAAAATTTCTCTCTGCCAGTTCTCTCCTCCAAGCCAGACAACTTCATCAAGGATCATATACAGCATCTACATGCTGCTTCACCTGCCAATGGTGTATATCACAGAAATGTATTTTAGGTAATGCCAAAAGGAGAAATACTTTCTTGGCAAGTGAGAAGCACCTGCTCTCCATTCAAAAGGTGTTGGCTCATTGACCATGGCGATCATGGGGGAAGAGAGGTAGTGGAGTCACAATTGGGTTTAAGTATCTGCTGATGACGATTATGTTTACCATCCTTTTGCTGCATAATGTAGGACAGATCTGACTGATGAATAAATTCATGTTGGAGGTATCCTTTAACAGTGCAGACACAGTGTTAAACGAACACTTGTTTTGAGAGTGCCAGGCACCCTTCCTGTCACACACAGCGGCGATGCTTCAGCTATCAACATTTAGCTCCCTGCCAGTAACCAGTCACTTTTCGCTGTGGCCTGCTCCTGAGCATGACCGAGGGTGCCCGTGAGCGAGACGCTGAACTTCGCTGACCCAGCGGCCCAAGCCTTTACCGGAGGCCGTCAGGGGGTTCGATCCCGCACGACTCGGGGCCGGCTCCGTGCGTCTCGTCCCCAGAGAACGGAACTGAGCACTGCTCGGGCCCGCGGCTGTCGGAGGACGGTCACGCCGCGCCGCTGCCGCCCGTCACTGGCCACGGCCGCCCCGCCCCGCCCGGCGGCGGAGGGGGCCGGGCTCTGCCGGCACCGCCACGGCCGCCTGCTCGCCCGCCCGCGTGCAGGCCGGGACGGGAGGGCTTTGTCCGGGCCCCGCTGCCGCTCGCCACTCTCCCTTGCTCGCGGGCGCCGCCTTCCCCGAACGGTGCGGCGTCCACCAGCGCCGTCATGCCTTTCCCGCGCCGCTAACGGGGTAGTGCGGCCCGGGCAGGGTGCGGAGCGGCCTCGGGCCGCCGCTCGGCGCGGGGTGCAGATAGGAGTGTACGGCGTTTCTCCCGGTGGGGCTGGGCGAGCCCTTGATAAACCGTTCGGGACGAGTCGGTGTCAGGGCTCCAGTGGCGCAATCGGTTAGCGCGCGGTACTTATACAGCAGTACAAAGCCGAGCAATGCCGAGGTTGTGAGTTCGAGCCTCACCTGGAGCACGTAGCTTTTTTTGGGAGAGAAAACGGGCTTTTTTTGGGACTTGGCAGCGCTCCGGAAGGAGAGGGACAGAAGTGCGGGAAAAAATTATGCAGCGCTGGCGGCAGCGTGGGCCCGCTGGTGTGGGCACAGCGCGTCCCGGGAAGGGGCTCTGCGGAGTGCACCGGGAGCGCCGCTGCCTCAGTGCCACCTGTGTGCGTGTGCGTGTGTCTACAGGGACTGTCCCCGCTGAAGGGGACGGAATTCATGCCACCCTGTCCCTGCACAGAAACGTGGTCATCCTCAGAGCTGCTTGTTAGTGAGAAATTGCAGGAAACAAAGATTATTTTATACCGTGTTTTTTCATACGGATTGAAAGTAAATAAATGCTGGATCGGTGTATGCAGCTGCTGCAATGGTGATAACATATTTCTGTTTGGTGGGGACAGTGTTTGTAACTGCTCATTGCTTGGGTAGCGCTTAACAAATGCACACACTGTAGCAGGAAGGAAAGTATTTCAAATAATTTCTGATTTCACCACTCAAGGAAGGCAGCAGGGCCGTGGGAAAAGGGCAGCTCTGTAACGGAGATGGCTGCAGGACGCTTCCTGGATGGTTAGGCAGGATGCCTCCTGGAGGTTTATGCCCAGATCTTGTGAGCTCCCCTCTACATTAACATCTAGTCTGCTGCTTTCACAATGCAATTGATACCAAAACATTCAAAGAGGCCCTCGAGATCATGCAGCCAGAGATGTCTCTATTGCCCATATCGGCCCTTTATCTGTACTGCAGGCATTAACTCCTAGAAGTGCCACTTTAAGGCTCTTAATTATCCTTTCTGTCTTTTGTCCCCTCTGAATTTTGCATTAACTTCACAGCTTTCAATGTTGGAGTGGTAATCCCTGAAGCAGGTGCCATAGTGGTGGAAGGAAGTGTAAGTGAGCAAGAGACATGTGTAATGTATCAAAGGATGAATAAAATTAATCTTTTGCTTGCAGTGAGTTTCATGCTTTCTCCTTCATGCCAGGATATCTGTGTCTCGGTGCTGAGGTCTGCACAGAGGAGTATTTGGACAAGTATTGGGAATACTAAAAAATGAAAATGCTGGTTTTGTGTAACTGGGGAAAAAGAGCCCAAGCCACAAATCATTAGAAAGGGAGAGGGACTCCATTCCTTGGACAGAGACCTCTTAAGAAACCGAGTGGAGACAGCACTGCTTCCTTTCTCTCTTCCCTGATGGGTCTCCAGGAGCAGGCAGCAGCTCCTGCACCCTCCTGCCAAGGAGGAACTGCTAGTTTGACATTTGGGGTCTTGCTCTGGCCTGCTAGACGAGGGATTATACAATTTTTGTCACATTCAGGGTGCATGAAGCAGATAAAGTTCATTGCCTGCACAGCTGTTTTGTGACCTGCCTCCATGGTGGTGCCAGAGAGCAGCCAGGACATGCAGTGGGGCCATACGGTGCCCTGACCTTCTCCACAAGATCTCCTTCATTCCCGTAATTTTTTCCTCAGCTTTTATTGATTTTTGTCTTGATTCTGGAAAAAAAGTAAAAAGAAACAATGATTTCATCAAGCAACTCTTGAGTTTCTGCCCCTCTTCATGGGTAGACACCTGTGCCTGACGCCTGAAGGGCAGCATGCTCCAAGATAGGCACTTCACACTGAAAATCATGCTAAATCAGGAAAATATATATGGATTGACTGGAAATCCCAGGAAGATGAGAATGTTGTTTATCTGATGGCTGTTTATGACATAAAGTATTAACTGGCTGCTAAAGCACGAGGCCTTCCATGGAGGCCGGGCTGTGAGGTTGCTGGGCCCTGGTGCTGCTGGAAGGGTGCTGTGCTGGGGTGAGCTCAGTGATTCCACCTCAGTCCCTTCCCCAGGGGCTGCCATGGGAGCAGGTGGGCTGTGTGTCCCTGGGAGGGCATGACAGTCGGACCTGGGCAGGTTTTCTCCAGGGCTGTGAGGATCTTCTTGTTGTGTGATGCTGAGCTGGGCTCCAGCATGGCAGCTCTTGTGAGGTGAAATGAGGAGAGCCTAGGCCTGTTGCTTGCATTTGCAATTTTTTCCTCAAAATAAGGTCAGACAGGCTTACAAGAAGAAGGTAGCTTTTTATTATGCTAAGTTGGTTTTTTTAATAAGGTATTTTGGTCCTCATTTGTTGGGTAATGATCTAATGCTACTTGGCAGCAGCTTATGTATAAAAATGTGTATATAGTTACGTATATCAGTACATATGGGCATGAAGACACTTTCTCACCATTATGAGAGAGTTCCCAAAGTCTGTGTGTTAGCACTAGCTTATTTTCTAAATCTTAGGTGTAGCCACATGGTATATTTGAAAAACACCTGTGTGTGAGGGCTGCAAAGTGCCAGCTGCACTGTGATCTAGGGAGAGAAAATCCCGCCTCTTCCCCAAACAGTAACAGGGGCTCCCCTGTGCCTCATTTTCCTTTTGAAAGCCAGGTGCCAGTGCTTGGGCTCCTTTCTTGAGCCACTGTTCATCGCTGCCTTTGAGGTGGTAGCTAGGGGAGTCCTGCTCTCAGCCTTCTGTCACCTAGCAAGGGACTGTCATGGGCTTTGGATGCTCCTGGAAGTGCATTCAGGAAGAAAGACTTCCCTATGGTGAGTCTTCCATGGTGCCTGGCTTATCTAGAGGCCTGCCTTTTTTAGCCTCTGTTTCTCTTTTTAATTGCCTGTTGTGGATGTTGTGCCTGCAGGCCTGGATCACCCAGACTCCTCTGGAATTCTTCTGCAATCCTTTTTAAAAAGGTCCCTCTTCTTAAAGTTTGTCTTGCTCTTTGTATAATATTTAGTATGGACCATGAGTGCTCTACAGGCTTATTTATTCTGGCTGCTCTGAGTTCCCACTGACTGCTTATAGATATAGGAAAGTTTGATGTGTGCTGCTTTTTGATGGAATTTTCAAAGATGTATCTTTTGCCTGATCTTGGAGGATTAATAATGAGCAGGTTACGGAGCAGGGTTTGTGTTTATCCCTGTATGATCTCACTCTAACATGGAGCCTCACTGCAATGCCAGGTGTAGGATTAAGAAAGAAAGGCTTATGCAGGGTAGACCTTCCTGATGTTTATTTCTAAGAGTGGCAGCTCTTGTCTCTGGCATGTTAGTACAGTTGTGATTGTGAGGGTCTGAAGTGTTTGCTTAAGTTACTTTAAATATAAATGTCTGGAATTTTCCATAATATTGAGGTTTGCATATCCTGGATAATACCTATAAAAGCCTATAGGAAGGACTTGGCCTACTTAATTGTTATGAAATAAAAGTAATAAATACTTGGAGTCTTTGCAAATAATAAACAGCCAATGTCTGCTCTTTATAGCTTTTCCCAATAGATGGCACTGTGGTCCCACAGAGTGAAAAAGATGAACGCAAAACATTCCCAGGCGTCCTAAAAATAGAAACCACTTGCTGAATGCTCTCTTGTGCACTGTAGAGAACAATAGGCCAAAATTTCAAAGGTTGCTTAGAAAACCGAGTCCTCTGGAGGGATAGATGCATTTTGGTTTTGTTTTGGGTTCTACCACCACCTTTGTCCTTTGTATGTAACATCTTGAGGAGCTTTCTGAAATTAAAGTCTATTGATCTGTTGTGTTGGGAGTATCAGAGGTGAATGGTATCATGTTTTTTTTAAGTCTCTATGAATTCAGTCTTGTGTCAAAGTTCCAGTGTAGCAAGCCTGACTTAGATTCTCTTAAACATTTTTTTGTTGTGGAATAGCTGGTTTTAGAGGTTTTCACGCAGGGCCGCCTGAAGTCCAGGTGTCTGCTTCCCACTGTGGAGAGGAAGCATTGGGCTTGGGAGGAGATGAATGAAGTGTAGGTGCTTGCAAACTGTGTGGAAGAACTCTTAAACCAAATAGAAGTACTTTGTTTTTGTGGAGAAAAGATAAGGTAATGGTGGTGAGAAAAGGAAGGTAAAAATTCATGTGGAAGCCTCCTCGAGGAAGAGAAGGGCTGAGAGATGAGTGGGACAGTGGGGCTGATGGAGGCTGATAGAAGGTGGCGAGGTGGAAGAACTTGTAAGAGGAGTAGAAAAGCAAGCTCACAAAGAGAAGGGCTTTGTGCTTTGCTCTCTGGAACTGGTGAAGGGGATTCTACAAGGAGGGAACTAAAAGAGAAAGGTATGGGCACAAAGAAGGAGAAGATGGAGGAGTCAGATAGAAAAACATACATAAGGAAGTTCTTAAAAAGAATTTTTGAAAAAATCCTCCTGTCTGGCTATAGCTGCATGAGTGTGCTGCCTAGGGCAGTGGAAAACAAGTGAGTAAGTGTTAGCTAGTCAAGCCAAGCTAAGATGGAGCTGCTGTAGAAAGCAAATAGGCCTGTCCGTTTTGCTTGAGCAAACAGAGAGCTCAAGGGGCAGGTTTTTCTTCTCTGTGTGTTTTGAGTGGTTACTTTAGTGTGGCAATATAAGAGACCCCTTGGTCTCTCTAGGGTTTGAAGCTGGTGTTGGGAGGGTTAGAGAGCTCAGCTTTCTGGTTTGGAAAAGGAAGGAAATGGACAATCAGTCCTGGATTTCGTGCCCATTTAATTTTCTTGCTTGTGCTGAGTTTGCTGTGTTAGGCTCTGCTTTTAAGGTGGAAAAAGACTCTTGGTTTCTTCAAATAGTTTTGGTGCAGCCTAAATATTTGAAACCTTGGAGAAGTCTCAAAATACAGCAAAACAAACTAAACCAAAGCCAGAGGAAGAACAAGCTGGGGAAGTGGCTGAAATTGAAGGGGGTAGTCAGAGAGTCTGTAATTATGAATTTTGGGGAAGGGATGCTCCCTTGAAGTAGGCATTTGAGCATGTACAGACTGCTTTAGTTCAGAGATCTTCATACATGGGGTAGCAGATTTATGGCAGTATGAAGAAATACTTCTGGAAATTTAACTAGATATATAATAAAAATACATAGGAAGATTATGGAAGAAGATAAAGCAATAATTGTAAAACCCGTCTTTTGAAAATATGGTGGAAATTCTTAGGCGGCAATTGTGCTGGAAGTCATGTGGCTGCGTGTTGTAACTTAGATGGTTCACCAGTTTTGTGAAGAGAAGCTGTCAGTCAGTAAACACAGGCATTCAAAACCAGTTGCAAGGTCTCAGAGTCAGTTGACTTCACTGCTTGCATTTATTTTCCATTTATCCTACCCACTCAAATGGGGATGAGACTCAATTAGCTATACAATTAATTTTAGGCACCATTTATATGCTGTGTAAAGAAGGATATACATCTGTCTTTAAGGAAAGACACCTCACACTTGTGCTAGCACACTTAAAAGCCATTTCACATATAAAAGCTGTTAACAGTGCAAGTTTGTGTAGCTTTGTCAGTGAGCTGCCTCACTTTTTTTTTTTTTTTTAACATTGTTGTGTCACTTGGAAGTGAAAATATATCTGCCTCAGGGTTTAGGGCAATTTTAATTTTGTAGGAAAATGCTCAGGGCTTAGGGGAATTTTGTAGGAAAATTATGTTGGATTTGGGGGTGTCGGTTTTAAGTGCCTGGATCCAGATTTGGGAAGTTAATCTCTTTCATGCTCTGGGCCACTCTGCCCCATCTTCCTCCTCTCAGGAGGTTTTGATTCAACCTCAAAAAACAAAGCTAAAGAGTTGTCTTGAAGCTGGCACTGGTTTAGGGAAAGTGAGAACATCCCTTCAGATGCTTCCCTCCCCACCTGCATTTCCCCATACTCCCAACTCCTTCCTGAAGGGTTCAGCTCTTCTCCCACTTTGGTCAAGTGCTCTAAGGGGTTTCCACTGTGACAGGAGGTCTGCCCTGTTGCTTTGTCTCAACACAGCTGTGACTGTGCTCCTGTAAATCCCTGGTCACTGGCAGGAAGTGCTGTGCTTCCTGGGGTAGCTCAGGTGGCTCTGGGTGGTTGCAGCTTGAACCAGCTCAGTGCCCAAAGCCCTTTGTTGCCCTGACACCTCAGTAGTGCTTGTTCCTCCTTGAGACTTGCAGATAAGGTTGGTGGCCGTGTCCTGTTGAGATCTGTGCTGGTAAAAAATGTTTACTTCAGACCTGTTGAGATTTATAGAAGCTTGCATATGTCCCATGTGTATTTAATGCTCTAATAGTTTTGAAAGTTTGACTCCTAATATTGAACTGTTTGCAAGGCCTAAAGTAGCCTCCATATGTTTAAAATACTTCTGTCACACATAAATCTATCTGATTGTATCTGTCATTCTTACTAAGCTGTCCCACACTTTCAGTGAAACCAAACCAAAAAAATAGTGCTTTTTATTACTATAAAGGAAATGCTTGATTATGCTACTATTTGTCAGCTGCTATTTCTCAATTTCTTAACACATAGTACCTTTGAAAATCCTTTTTCTTTTTTTTTCCTGGAATTGGAGACTTCTGCTTCATTGTGTGTTCTAGGAGTGCTATTGTGTATCCTTGTGTTTGAGGGCAAATTTCTTGAATAAAAAATAGGGTAATTGTAGGTTCCTAATAACTGTAGCCCTTTGACAGAATTCTTGTAACACTTGGACTAATTCTTAAGCTGTTTAGGGATGCCTGCCTGATGTTGGTGTTTGCCTGATTCTGGGTGTTGTAAAACATATCTAGCTAACAGACCTCTTATTGCAGATGTCATGTATTTGAAGTTGCTCTTACAGGAATAATCTCTGTCATGTGACTACTTCCAAAAGTAGAAGCCAACCTGTCAATGAATCAAGACTGAAGTGACTGGTTTTTAAATGTAGTATTAATGTTTAGTATGAGTGGGTGCATATTCACTGAGTTCAGTGAATTTGCTTCATGTTCCATAAGAGGATAAAGTTTGGCCCAAAGTAATGGGAAGCTTATGTCTGGCTGCAAGGAAACCAGGAAATTTATGGGGCTTTAAAGTATGACCCACTGCAATATTCAGTATGTGTGATTTTTGGCATGATTCAGCAGTAAATACTAGTTGAAAACAGAAGCACAAATTATAGGGTAAATAATTCAGACCAAAAAGAGGCCTGCTTATGCATACATGGTAAAGGAAATGGAAATACAGCCGCAAAATACAATTGCTGGGAAGAACACCAGCAGTTTGGAACGGTCACTGTTGAAACTGTGGAAATGATCTTCCTGGATGGCACCTGAATTGAGAGGGGCATAATGATCTCCTTTGTATGCATTTGTGTACACTGCCCAGTAAATCGAGTGAGGCTGCTGCGTTTGGCAGTCCTCAGTTTTGGAGAGCACTTTCTGTTCCGTGGCTGCTGGGTGGGAGGATGTAATGGGCACAATGCGCCTTCGCTCCTTCATCTAATAAATGTCCGTGACTTGACTTTTAAGAGCTTTTTTCTGGCCTTTTTTTTCTTTTTTCTTTCTTTGTCATTGGTAGAGGCATCGTGCCTTGGAAGAAGAGAACTTTGTGTTAATTTGTTTTTCTGAGCTTTCCCGTTGCATTTCAGTTATTATTTAAATAGCTTTGGCTGCTGGTATAAAGCAGTGCTTGGTTCCTACTCTAAACTTAGAGAGCCACCCAAGCAAAATTCCTATGTGCTGTTTGATAACACTTTTACCTTCTGGTAAAAAAACCCCAAGAGTAGCCAAAGTGGTCTTAACAGATGTGTTTGGCTGGCACTGTGGCAGAGTGATTGGCTTCTATTTGTTCATTTGGAATGGGGAGGTCCCTGTCACAAGTGAGATGAAAAGGAAAGCAAATAGCAGAATGAACCATTAACACAGTAAATTCCTTGCTTGGACATCTTTTAATTGCTTTTAGAGCATATTGGCTTGGCTTGTTGTATACCAGGCTTTTCAGAACTGGGATGGGGTATTACTGGTGTGTGACCTGTAGAGACAGGAGCTAAAGAAAACAGCCAGCAGCACTCAGGAGATGGTGAGCTGTTGTTGCTTCAAGATCACTCCCTTATGTAGTGTTATAATTGGAAAACTACAATTCCTGGATGTCTCCAGTGAATGCTGGTTTTAAACACACATTTGACTGTATCTAACTTTTATGTGGAATATTTCTACTAATTAAGTTGTTTGTTCTCTCAGGAAGCTCATCCATGGCATAATGGGGTGAAAATTCCTGTAACTTACTCCATTAAATGACTGCTGGAGAATATCAGAAATTGGGGTTTAAGGGTCAGTTCAGAAAGTAACTTAGACCAGAAGTTTCCAATAGCAATTGTGGCTTGGATACAGTTGAAATAATAACACAGCTAAATTCAATTGTACTTGCATTGGCTAAGTAATAATCTCAGAGAAGATGTGAACAATAGGCATTGGAGACTAACAAGTCATATCCTGAAAGAAAATTATCACTGATACAGACCAAGTGGGGAAAAAACTGTTAGTGATTACTGACTATGAAAATGCTGGTCTTAGCTGTCTCACTCAATAAATAATCCTGCAGGGGTATTAGCAGCATTAGTAGTAGCAGTATTTGGCCATCTGGCTTGGCTTCTGTGGGAGGTTTAAAAAAATAAAATACCACTGTTAGTGGAATTGCATCCATTGAAATCATAGGAGGACTTGGCTCTGCCTTTTCACATTCTCACTCATTGTGTGCTGTTCATCCTGTGCTCGGATCTCATGTGATCATTTGGTTCTGCAGATATTTTCTTGATGTTCATGGACCACACCAATGGTCTCTGAAGTCCTAGCTGGTGGTCAGTTCAAGTTAACAGTCTGACTGTACTGGTGGTTTGTAGGAAACCTTGAAATGACTTCTGACCTGTAAACCTTTGTCCTGTAGTATTGGTCACTACAACTTCGAGCTTGTGTTGCCCTTTTTTCTGTGCACAAAAGAAAAAAATAAACTGCTGTTTCTGCCTCTTGTGTAATCAAATCTACTGACTTTACTATTCCTTGGCTTGGAATTGTAAACATGAGCATTGATGTGGCAAAAATTCTTCTTGCTCATTCTTTATTGAGTGGGTATTTATGAGCTACTCTGACTAAATGAGTCTTTGCCGTAGCTCAGTGTCCCTGTGACTGTTTCCCACGCGTGCTGTTTGTGTCTTGTTTTACTGATAAGCTCTTCTCATCTAGTGTCTGTGTTAAACAATGTAAGCTTTCACAAGTTATCAACTAAAGTGTAAAATGCCAGATTACTCCATGTCATCTTTTTTACTGACATTTTTTTCTTAAAATTTCACTTTCTTCATCTTATGAGAAAATGAAGATAAGGATGAATGTTTACATCTCTGAGCAAAGGCTGTTTTGCATCTTCTTAGTGCTACTGCTAGAACTAAAACCATCTTGAAGTATGTGGTTGAAAGTATTCCTCGGTGTGTTATTTGTACCATAATCAAACTGACAGACATCAGTAGAGCACTTAAAAGTTTATGCTTGGAATTAAGTCCAGTAAAATGCTTCTGGAATCTCCTGGTAACTTTCTTTTATCAATGTAAGTGATGCAGTATGAATCCGTTATAATTACTGTGGAGCTGCACCAAATTAGATGGTATGATCAAGGCTTGAATTTTTCCAGTGGATGTTTTGAAAAAATGGGAGATTGTAACAAAGAGGAAGGCTGTGTAGCATTCATCATTTGATGAGTTTGTTTGTCCCCCTGTACACAGCAGAGACCTGTTTCTTCTCTACAATATTCCCCATTAGATTGCTTACAGTCTGTTCAAAGTCATGATCAGCTACTATTGTCATTGAGTAGTCATATGTTATAATTCTTCTCTTGCTTCAGTGCGAGGCATGGGCAAATCAGGCTTGTACTGTTAAGCATCTGTATCTGGTAAAGCCACGGGTGACTGAACTCTGTGCAGTGGCTCACACACTTGATTTGTTTACACTGAGAGAAATTGAGCTCCATGTCCACTCAGCTAAGCAGTGTTATTTCAGATTTATACTGGTGAAACGGAAACAAAAAATATCTGGCACGCACTTAAAAGAGTTTATCCTGGTGCAACACTTTGTCTCATTTATCTGAGAAGTGCTAATCAAACAGCAGAGCACAGGGCATGAATGTCAAACTGCTTCATGGGTAGTGGTTGTGCATGACAGCCTGGGCCATGGGAGAGCTCTGTATGCCTACCTAAATTTATATTAACCATGGTTAATATAGGTCAGAATGAAAATGACATTGTGGTGCTTTCACACCAGTTCTTCTGAGTTTTTTTTTTTTTTTTTTCTCTTTAGTGACTTTTGCTATATGAAAAACTTTGGTGTGGCCCGAGCTCAAAAGTCTTGTCTCTTGGCAAATGAGATGAATTTGTGCAGTTTCAGCAAGGCTGTATCCATCACTTGGAGAGGACAAATTTTTTATTCTCTGAATAGATATGGAGAAATAAAAAGACAAGGAAAAAGTATGGACTTGGAGTTTCCTAAAAAGTCAGCCAACTTGGAGTCCTGAAACACCAGCCCAGTCTGCTGGAGGGAAGGGTGTCCAGCCTGATGTATAACTTTGCCTTCTGCATAGCCAGGGGAATCTGCAAGCTTGGATGTCCAGATTTGTTGGATGTCCAAATTGTTCCAGATTTGTCACTAGGCATGAAACATTACTTTGGGGGTCTGCTGTTGACAGAGGACCTTCTTCAAGGCTGTGGTGCAGCTCTGCTGTCAACAAATGGAAACTGCAATTATTACCAAGAGCTGGGTGGCCATCCCATTCGAGGGAAATACAGTGTACTTGAATACAGAAATACTTCAACTGGACTTGAATACATTTGACCTTCTATCTGTAGGCACAAATCCAAAAATATTGGTTACTCATCCTCAAATTTCTCGGATTAAACATGTCTGAGTAACTGCTCTGAGTGCTCAAAAGCCTGCAACTCAATTAGACAGGAAACTTCCAGCAGAGGGCAGCATTGCACTCTGTAACTTAATTTTTTTGTCAGTGGTTTTGCAACTCCTGACTCCTTGGGCTGGTTGGAGACTGCTGGCTAAGTGGCAATTCAAACCACTTCTAAAATGTTTTGAAATACAGGTCTTGGTAGATTATGATAATTGGGTATTGTTTCAGACTCGTGAGTTTCGTGTAGAAAATACTTCTGTGCTGCATAAGAAAATGTACTAAAAACAATGCAAGTACTCCTAAATCTTTTCTGTTAATTCTCTAAATAACTGGTTTGAGACAGAGGAAGGCTGTTTGATAAAAGTGTTCTTCGTTGTGAAAATACTAGCAAATCCCTTAAAGACGTGGAGAGTTCAAAGTAGAATCATGAGTGGAGAGCTTGTAAATGACTTCCTGCATACAGTCCTTAAAACTACATCACGCTCCCATTCTTTTTTAGAAAAAAAATGCTGACTTTCCTAATGCTTTTTGTACTATACTTTTAAACACCATGCAGCCTGATACCAGTGTCCATACCTAGGCAGACATACAAGTGGACATACCCTCGTTAGAAGTTATCAACTCTGTGTGCAATAGTTAATTTCTGTTTGTAAATACTAAGTTAATAATATTACTTTGTACACAAAGCACATGTTTGATTGGAGGTTCAGTCTGGTTGATTAGAGACATTCTTCCCACCTCTCCCACATTCACTGTTGATTCATCGGAGTTCCAGGGAGACTCTGGAGGAAATGAAAACTGTTCCTGCTATGAAAAAAAAGGGCTGTGTACAGAGGCCTCTTCAGAAAACACCCTTCTACTTCCAGATAGTTATCTCTCTGTGATGTACTACTCTATACATAATCCTAAAATGTGTAAGAGATTTTTTTTGTGTGTGTATTCTCTTAGGGAGAATATAATGCTATTCTTAGGTTTGGCACAAGATGCAATTTGACTTCTGCACTGCAACCAGTTAGTACTGGTATAAATGGCATCACACAAACACCAAGCTATAATAAATAGAAACTAGGTCAGCCATTTCAGCCCTTCAGAAAGTGATAAAAACCCATTCTTCCCTTGCCATCCAAACTTGCAGTTTGTTGAATGGAAATGAGTATATTGATATCAGTGAAGTTAGTGGTCTCTTTAGGAAGCTTTATGCACCTTCTTCAGAGTTTGGCTCCAGAGTAAATGAAGGAACCTTCAGACTTCCTCCTTTCTTTTCCCCCTATAGAACAAAATACTATAGGTAAGTCAAAGTTCACACTTATTCATTTGGGTTACACTCCAATACTGTTCTGCCTTTTGTCATACCGGTGAACTACAATGGGAATTTTGACTTAAGACGGTTTTTCTTTTTAGTCAAAGTAGAAATACTGCAGGTACCAGAGTAGTTTGCCAAGATGAATGGTTTCTGTGCTTTGATGCTCTCTGGATGTGACTAGCTTAGTATTCTGGAAGAAATTAAGTATATGCAAATTTCCCATTCATGGGAGAATTTCAGGAACATCAGCATCATGGGAACTGGTGTTTTGGAGTTAGAGGGGTCCTCATTCCAGTCAAATCTTCAGAAGATTTAGAGTCAGTCTAATGCACTCTTGCTTTCCCCCTCAAACAGCATGGAGGTGTCAGTGGACACAGCTTGTGTGTTGTGGCGTAGGAATGTGTGGCAGTGAACTCCTTCATCTAGCTGGATTCCCCTTGCAACTTGAGCAGAGTAATAAGACTTGGAACTAGTTTCCTGTCTTCATTATTGGTTAAACAGATTTTGCATTAGCCTGTTTAAAACAAAAAGCAAAACAAACAAACAAGTTAGTTAATATTGCAGAAGGAAGTCCTTTGAAAATATTAGTAAATGTAATATTTTATCTTTAAAGGCAGATTGAGAGACTGGGACTCGCTGACATCTGTGCATATACTGTGAAAGGATATCACTGGGTGTCTTTCATCTTGGTCACATTTTAAAGCTGTGGTGTGAAGATTTGGGATACTTTAAGTCATGCATTACTTTCTGATCCCTGCAGTTAAGGACGCAGGTTTGTTGTGTTCTCATGCAAGGGAGCAATGTGTTCTTCATAAAAAAGCAGCCAGGATGGTATCTCTGGTGTAGTAACATCCCCCTCCCCCAGAAGAGGGAGGAAAGAGAAGCTCTCCACAGCTCTTTCAAAGGTCTAAGCCAAATAAATGTCAGGAGAGTTTTTGGTCTTGGAATTAAATCAGACCATCCATCTTCCTTGTCTTTTTGGGTATTAAGTTTGTGAGATAAGTCACTCTTTCTAAGACAGCCTTCACGGGTCACTTCATCGTGTTGCATAATTTATTTTTTTTAATGAGACACAAGGCTTTTTAATAAAACCAAAAGGCAGCAAAAAACCAAACAAAATGGGGAACCCATCTAGCCACAGAAGTGAGGTCTCACTTTGACAGATTTGTTCTTCCAACTACGTGTACTGTCATCATTTTAGCAGTTCTGGGGAAGGCAGCTGCTTTGGGTGGCTTCTGCTCCTGCACTTGTATCTGTGAGAATGTGATGCTCTGGTCTTTCAGACCTTTTATATCAGGAAGAGTTGCAGCACAACTAGAGCAGCTTTAATGGTGCATCAATTTGGTGTCGCTTCAGTATCTCTGTAGAGCATAGCCTGAATTTAAGATAAAACTTTAAAGATAAAAATAGTCCTCTTCATTTGTGATATGTTCTTATCTCTGTTTTTTCAGCACTGAATGACATATTTTCATATTTTAAAGGAATACTGGATTTTCTGACTGTGGTCTTATAAACAGCTTAAATGATCTTTTTTATCTTTGAGATGGATAGAACGTGTGGATATATGGAAGTTAACACGGCTGATGTAGTAATCAGGGACTGCTCCAGGTGATTTAGAGGTTGCTTACCATACCATGGTGAAAGTTCTGGGTGTGTAATTGGATGTAGAATGCGAGTTCTGTGTGGAACACTCAGGATTCAGTGGTTATATACTGTTAGTATGTTAGGAAATGCCATCAGTTCCTCCCTTAATAATCCTCATGAATTAATTTGTGGTTTTGAGCTTTAATAGCAAATAAGCTTGCAGTTTTTTAGGTAAAGAATTTGATCTTTGTTTGCCAAATACTTTATTTCTTAGTCGATTATGTCATTCTTGTCTATGTTTCCTGAATACAAAGTAAACATTGCTCACTTACAGGTTCAAGAAAACAAAATAAAAGATGTTTTTTCATGTGCTACAGCTCTGTGACAGTTATTTGCATGTTGTGTACATTTTAGAAGCAACCTATTAAATAGCTATGTAAACCATTCAGATAGAATCCTTCAGGCTCTGCTTGCTTTTATAGTACAGCTAATTTAGGATTTTTTTTTAAGGATTAACATCTTTAAGAACGTGCTTTCTAAAGAATTGCTTTTGTTTACAAAGTGGGACAAAGTCGACTGGCAGACAGGCTTGCAAAGCATCTCAGTTCTTCTGTACTTTGGAACTTGCCTAAAGAAATGATTTCCTGACCTGTACAGCCAACATTTCTTCAAAATAAGACTTTTAAAGGCCTGCTAGGAAAACTCTCTTCAGTGTCTGGAAAAAGGAGAGAGCTTTATATCTGCTAAAACAGAGAACTGGACTGGTAACTGTAAATATGGTTAATATGTTGAAATTGGACAAATAGCTTCACAAAACTTCTACATGAGTTTTATCTTTCCAAAAGAAGTAAATTATGGCATTCTGGGATTTTTTTTTTTTCTGTTGTTGTGTATTTGGTTGCTGGTTTTGGCTGGGGTAGTGTTAATTTTCCTCTAGTGGCTAGTATAGGGCTATGCCATGTTTTGGAAAAAAATTGCCTATTTAATTAATTTAACAAATTAATTTTAAAAAAAGTTTTGGAAAAATGAAACAGGTTTTTGCAAAAAGTGTTTAATGCCATGAGAAGGAAATACAAGTTTTGTGGACAGAGGTTGTGCCTCACCAGTTGGGTTGGTAGAGCTGGTGAGAGCAGCCAGGCTTTGAGGTGCACAGCGCTGAGTTCCAGGTTGTGTTGCGGGAAGTGTTGGGCTGCTGAGTTAAAGTCATCTCTGTGAGAGGGGCTGTCTCCTGCCTCTGGAGCAGAAATTACCCTTGAGACACAGGGGTGCTGCTGAGGAGGGAGCTCTTCTGCTGTGGGAAGGTGTTCTGACACATGGAAAGGTGTGCAGCTTTTGTTTGTGGCCGGAGGGAAAGGCTGGAAAACTGGGGAGACACTGCTTCACCTTTTTGGAGTGGGTGGAGTAGTATCCAGTCCAGCTGAGACTTTCACTTTCCAGGATTGCTGCTTAGTGGAACAGCATGAAGTTGTGATGCAATATATTATATGAATCAGTGTTATTTATATATTAGAGAATGAAGAAATCTAAAGGTTTTTAAAAACATCTATCTTCTACTCAGGTTTGATGGAATCAAAGAAATTACTTATCCTGTTTTGTCAGCAGTAAGAAAACTGTAATAATCACTGATGGAAGGGTCTGGTTGGGACTCTGGCTCTGTGTACAGGAATGATTTCCTTTTCACTCTCAGTGAGAGATGATGGATAGGAGTGTTTAATTTTTCAAATAGAGCAAATGGAGAGGATCAACCTTCAAGTGTGAACTTTCAGCTAAAGCTGTAGGTCAAGCTTTTTTCTGTCGTCCTTCTTATCTGCAGACATTTTCTGTTTGTTGACTGTTCTACATCTCTGCTGTAACCTCCCACAAATATTTCACAGATTTAGCTTCTAGCATCCCTTCAAAATAAAGACATAATATTCTCTTCTTGCTCATAGGGAGAGGACAAAAAGCAAAGGGATCTTTGTTTCTTTGGAGTCAAGTATTTATTATATTAAACTCTTGGTAAGAACAGAGCAATAATAAAACACAGTATTTACTTTAATGATTTTTTTTTTCTTATTACAGTTCAAAAATCCTTCAGTTTTGTTATGCTGCAGCCTGCAATTGTATGTAAATGTTGCAGTGGGAATAAGAATAACAAAAGTAATACTTATTATTCTAGAAACATAGGTTTTAAAATTGTTCTTGGACAACTGCTTGCATCTTCTGGAAGATCCTGGTTACCAACAGGAAAGCATCCTTATGGCAAAGACTCAGCTTCTAAATGAGAAAATGGAGCACTCTGTTATCTCAGTTGTAGTAAGAAAGCAGGAATTGTGTATTTAAAGTGAATTGCTCTGGAATTTGTTTGGGCCTGTACTTTTCAGTGATGTTTTTAGACTGTTTGTTTTAAATTCTTAATCAAGTTCCATGTCTCATATCTAAATTCAGGCAATCTGAAACTCATTTCATTAGGACTCTGTAGATATGAGGCAATGCCTGTACTGTTATGCTTGCGGGATGTGGGAAATCAAAAGTTTGTTTTAACAGTGAAATTGTAAATTGGGATAGTGAATTTGTAATATTAGGTAATACTGTGTGGCTGATTTTTCTGTTTCTTCTTTCCCTCCATTCTGGAGTTGCATCAGAGTAAATAATTGGATGTGGAACCTTTTTATTACTGTTCTACTTTCAACCCTCATTACAAGTCAAACCTGTATTCCTTTTGCATTGAAATTTTAAGCCGTGGCCATCTGATTGAGAGGTGGGACCAATTTTACCCTTCCCTTCAACTGGAAACAACAAAACCCCTCCATAAACCTGAAGGAATGTTTTCCCTGAGAAACAAAGAGCATTATGCCACCCCCATGCCAGTCTTGGTATTTAACTCTAAATCAGAAAGGGACTGAGGAGAAGTGCTACTGTGGAAAGATATGCAGATCCGAAGACCCGACAAATCTTGTGGCTGCACACATCTACAGAGCCAAGGGTTTCTCAGAAATAAGAGGAGAGACTGTCTGCTGTTTATTAGACCTGGCAGATTCAGCTGACCTTCAGAGAAGCTGTGGATTTGTTCTGTTCTGCATTTCACTCCTCTCCCTGCAGTTAAAAATCAAAGTGGACATGATTGCTGTGTTATTCCTGCATTTGCCACAGGCCTCTGCTGCAGATAAGGGAACATATATGGGGCTTAGCCTACTTCTTCACTTTACCATATGGCTTCAGGAAGAAAATTAGATCTTTATATTTGACTGATATTATTGTTACTCTTTTCTTCCCTCACCAGAATTAAAGCCATGTCCCAAGATTTAGTCATTCTCTCAGCTGGTGTTTTTCCCTTCCTCTAGTAGAGAGAATAAACCAGCAGTGAGCCCTTCCTATATTAGCAACTGGATGTGTTAAACCACATGCTCTGCTACCTGGTGCATACTGCTCTTAAGCCGTGCACTTCTGTGTGCTTACTTTGGTTTTGGGTTTCGTTTTCTTCACAATCCAGTTCAGGTATACTGATACATAGTTTGAAAATTCAGAAAGATTCTCAAATTCTATCATACTGTTTAAATCTAGTCTAAATCAGTGGGAGTGCAATGTATATTTGAATCCATATAGATTTTTTTCTTTTATGTGTGCATGAGTCACCTTCGCAAATAGCGGAATCCAACTGAAAAGTGGAACCTGCCATTATGTGGGTTAATTATTCCCAGTAATCCATAATAAAGCTTTAGTAAATAGTTGCTCATCTGTTCTTTGGGCAGTGGTTTTAATTGCAAGACTTACTGCTCTGTAATATTTAGTTTTATGTTGTGATTTCATCAATCTTAAAAGCTCTTAAATAGCTCATAAATCATGGTTTGAGGTAATGATCCATCCAAAAGATTAGAAGAGAAATTCTCTGAGAACTGATAACCATTTATTTGACACTATCTTGTACACACTAGAAGATACTCTTTCAAAGGTCAGTTATCCCCTGGCAGAGGAGTTTGTAAGGTATTAAAATAGGCTAGCATAAGCCAGAGCTGGCAGTGATTTAGACTTGTGGTAGGTAATATTTATGAGAGTTCACAAATGTCTAAGCAACCCTGCCAATTTATTACTTATCCTTTCAGTCTTTACAAAATTAAAATTGTTTCTTCAATATGCTGGCATTTATGGTAAACACTGAAGTGTTCATTTCTGTTTATTTTTACAAAAAGCAATTTCTCTGGCTTCTACGAGAGAGTGATCAGGATGGGATTAGCATTTCTTTTCCGAATTGTTTTCTTTCCCCAGTCCTCCAGTTACAATTACAGGATGTCCTGGTTTTCATCTTCTGGTGTCCCCCCCCTTCCCCTTCCCTCATATGACTCCAAGCAAAACTTATTTTTGCACTTCTGTTTCATGGTAATACCAATGCTGTGCTGTCTTTCTGGCTAGTATCTTTTCAGTAATGAGCCTAGTGAGTCTATACTCAAATTCATGGAAAATTCTGCTGGAAAGCCTGAGAAAGGTCATGTTTCTGGTTTCTGCATCCATTGGAGGTATTCTGTAGAAGGCTCGGCAGAGCATCTAAGCAACTGCTTTACTGAGAAGAAATAAAGGCAGTAGGATGTTGGCCTTGCTAATAACAGTGTTCGCTTTATTTCCCTAAGCTATTAATTTGTATTTTATAAATGCTGCAATTTAATGGTTCTGTGTTGAAGGCCTAAGGGTTGGCAAGAACTTCCACATACTGGTTTTGTGCCTCAATCCCCAGTCTTCCTACAAAATTGGTTTCCTTGTATTTTCTGTTTCAACAGCAAAGTGTAGCACACTGATGCTGTGCTGGTGGGTCTGAATCCTGCCAGGCAGATCATCCCCTTGAGAGAGACCCAGCAGCAGGGCTGAATGTATCTGGTGACATTCTCAGCACCAGCTGGCTGCACATGCTGCTCCCTTGGGCTGTGCTCTCCCTTGGTGCCTGGGGCTGTGCCCAGTCAAAAGGCAGTGACACATGTGGGGTATGTCATATCCACACACGTGAGGTGCTTGCAAGCAAGGTGCCTCTCAAATACAAGAGCACTGAAATCTCAACATTTATAGAGGTTGGGGGTGTTCTGAGCAGTCAACAGTGTCTATATCTGAAATTCTTTATTACCAGTTGGAATCTCTGGCACTTCTGTACTAGCTGTCAATATCTGCCTGCTCTAATGTTCTGGTCATGCATAGGCAGATGGCTTGAGAAGGGAAACAAAAATGAAGAAAAAATGTGAGACCATTGTGCAGAGAGTGGTCTGATACTGTGTTTTGATACACTAAGGTAGTAACACCTCTGTATTTATTGAATACCAAAGTGTGTTTGTAGAAAAATAAAACATGTAATGATATGGGCAGGAAAGATCTTTCTGACTTGGAGTGTTTCTTGACATGCCAGCTGTGTGTTGGGTTCAGTTTCCAGTGCTGCTGTCCTGTATCTTTCTAGAGCTGGGGGGAAATGGAAGTGATGCTCCTTACAGACAACTTGCTTTAACCAAAGCAGAACAAGTTGGTTTAGATTTGAATTTTACTTACCTTCTTTCAGGGCATCATGTTTTTGTGGAAACATCCATGTTTGTGGAAAATTGGTGCTTTCTCTGGCAAAACCCCAATGACTGTAATGCAATTATCCAGGAGAAATTATGGACAATGCAGACTCTTTAACTCAGAGTTAATACTAATCTTGATGGGAAACAGAAGGACAGATAATAACCCCTTTCTTGGCCTGTAATATTATTTTTCTAATCCATTTCAACATAAAGAACTCTTCATTGGAGTGACCAGCTTTGCTATGAGTCCGAAAAATGTACAGTTTTATCTCTGTTTTACTTTAGAAAGTTTTACTGTTTTACTTTAGAAAGTGTTGAAACTAAAGCTTTGCATTAATTTATGTTACCAGCACCATGTTAGTTTCTTCTCTAATATTTTTCTATATTGGATGCAGACCATAAGAGGAAGCAAAGTAAGGAGGAAATATTTTAGTGATTTAGACACAAGATTTTTGCAAGGAAGAGACTGGCTTAAGGTAGCTGGGTGAAGAAAGAAAATGTGAAATCTTGTCAAAACTGAATGCTCAGATTAACTCCAGTGTCTGTTCTGATGAAACTGAAGGGAAATTAAATAATACAGGTATTTCTTCATGTCTTAGGCAAAGGGAGAAAAACAGAAAGTGTTATTGGATTCTTCATTTACAGTCAATGCAAATGTTTCCCTAAATTTATTTCTGTTATGCAGGAGAGTCATGAGTGGCACTTGAGCTGGATAGGAAACAGTTTTCCCACTTCATGAAATTTTGAATCCGTAAATATTTAAATATCTTTGTCTACCTCTCTTACTCCTAAGTCCTGGTTCACTTACTGATTTTATCACTTAAATTTCTAATCTTAAAAGTTGTGTAAATGAGGATTTATTTGAAGATTACAAATCAATTGCTGAAGGTTTTTTCCCCCAGTTTGAGAAGTGAAATTTTTCTCGTGCAAACTCTCTGGATGAAAACTCTTTTTGCCTGGTTTGTAATAAGTCAGCAGTTTGGAGAAATAGAGAAAGAACCTTGTATTCATCCTAAGCTATTAGATCTAATTTGGGTAGCAGAGAACAGTATTTAGCAGATCTATGAATTACAGGTTTCATTAGTTTCCTTTTTATTTTTTCTTCCTCCTTGGCTGTGAAGTTATAATGACAAACACTGTTATTTCCCTTCTCGGCATATGCCACATGCTGCTGGAAAATATGCAACAAAATGTAATGTTAACATTTTCCTGACACTTCTAAAATTAAACAAAACCTTCAGGGAAAGGAAGCTTCGTGTTAATTTATGTATTCCTCAGCTTTCAGGCTAGGGAATGAGGGTGTACACCATCCATAGCTACTTCTTCAGCCAAAGTTATGTCTTGTTTACAGGCACAAAGTCAAATCTGATGAGCAGGAGGCTTGAAGAGTGATTTTTAATATGTGGTGAACATGCATTTGTTTCCATGTATTGCTCGTCTTCTCCAGAATTCTTTGTTTTTACTATATTAAGCCTCTCAAAATAATGTTTTACACTGAAAAGTCTTTATGGTTTGACTAATCATAAACCCTTGGTTATCATGTTTCACTTGGAGAGATAATGCTGCTGTCTCTCTCCTTTGTACCAACTCCTACTCACATGCATTCATTTCCAATGAAATGTCATGTTTTAATGTGTCTTTTACATTAGCTGAGGACAGACCAGTGCATGACCAAGCATACAGAATGCTGTTAATGAATGTGATATGATTTCTTATGAAGAGTACTCTTTCTTGTGCTTCAAACTGATGTGGTGGAGGTCACAAGGTTTTCTGCAGAATTTGTTCTTCTGCCTAGAACAGAGCAGATGTGTTTTCTCCCTCCACCCCTCCAGTAGCATGTAGCAGCAAGAAACTGGGCTGTCTTAAGAGTGTATCCCCTGGAATAACAGGCCAGTCACCATGGAAGAGCACAGGAGCCTACAGGCTTTGAGCAGCCCAGTTTTCTGAAGTACATCCAGATTATACTTGTGTGAAATCTCCTGTTAGCCTAAATGTTCTGCATGAGGAAAAACTCCATGTTGCATACATTGAGGGCTTGGCACAAAATTCCTCTGTGGATGTAACCGTTATGTGCAGTAACAAGACATCTGCATTCCCATGCTCTGACTTCAATTCCCCTTTCCTATGATTCTTTTTTTTTTTTTTTTTTTTGTGGTAGTCTTTAAATATACACTGCATGATAGTAGGGTCTAAAACATATTTTTGTTCCTCCTGGCCAAACACATTTAGAAGTTTGTTCAAGTCTGCAGAGACAAACAAGGTGATTTGTGTCACAAGTACCATTCCTGTTTCCTCATCTTTTCATCCAGAATAAATTTGGTTTGGGTTTTATGTGTGTTTAGCTTACTCTCCTTTAGGCTTTGATTTCTTTGAAGATACAATCAGCAGGTTTTGGGTATGCTTTGTGTAGAAGTCATACCTTGTTGATTACACATTTAAATCTTCTGTGTTCACAGTGCATGAAGGGAAGGTTTTTGCTTGTGAGGTATGTAATCTAATGGTGTTTTTTGTGTTTTTACTTTTAATTTTTCAGTGAAGACTCACAAATGATTTAAGGAAGAAGCTAGAAAATAGTTAAGAATAATAAATTTCTCAGAGGAATCACAGAGCACCATGGTCATCAAACCAATTTTCAGGCAACTGTCTTTTTGTATAAGTAATAATGGGTGTTTCCTCTCTGGCATAGTTTTTTTGAAATTTAGGGAAGTATTCTCTCACTGGCATATGTGAATTTTTTTTATTAAATTTATGTTAATGTCAACAGATGTCATGTGGGGACCAGTAATTCCATGACACAGGTATGGAAGAATAGATCCTTACTTGGATGTTGGATTTTAGCAGTAGTCACTGCACACTGTGTCAGCTGGTTTCAGTGCCAGTGCTGCAGGTTTTCAGCCAAAGAGGTGGCTTTGAAGGTGATTTTCCTGAAGTTCAAAGCTCCCGAAATGCTAACAACTTTCCAAGCAAAATTCATTCCAATGTCAGCATTCCACTCGCTCTCCTGCATCATTTGCTACTTACCCAAATGAAAGAGGAAGAAGGGGTGGCATGGAGACAGCCACAGTCCCACAGGGTGCCAGTCCATGGCTTTCCCATACAGAGTTGGAATTTGTGCCTCTGTTCTGGCATGAAGGGATGTGACAGAAAACCTTGGGGAGATTTTTCCTGCTAGAACTGCAGCTTTATGGGCTGCCAGGGAAGTGAGCCTCTTGGGAATGGCTGCTGGCTCATGGAATGGCACAATGCTCCTGTGCCTTGTGAGTCAGGTGTTCCAGGCAGACATGGTGAATGTCTGCCTGGACTACTGAAATATGGCAGTGGTACATGACAGCCCAGATGCAGAGGCACCGCATTTGGGAAAGCTTGGGCTTATGATGGAACATATGTTTAATATATTTTGGCAATTACCTTACATGAATGCCCTGCTTTCAGCTGCTCCCTATCTCAGGAAGAGCAGCAGCATCTGTGAATTTGCTGTGTCCAGACCAGCAGTGCCAGTAAGGCTGTAAGAGCTCACCAAGTGCTGTCATTGAATAAAAACCCCAGAACTATATGTACTTAGGAGA
Source organism: Serinus canaria (assembly GCF_022539315.1). Classification (NCBI taxonomy): domain Eukaryota; kingdom Metazoa; phylum Chordata; class Aves; order Passeriformes; family Fringillidae; genus Serinus; species Serinus canaria. The sequence continues at coordinate 24,662,382 of NC_066316.1, forward strand.
AAGGACTTTTTGTTCTGTTTGTGAAAGCCAGGCCCCTCCTTCCTGTGCTGCGTTAATGGAAACCCTTGAAGACAAGAATTAGGACATGAATTCTAGAGAAGATCAGTGAGACAGTAGTCAATGACTAAACTAACATGTGCCTGAGGGCTGTAAGGGATAGCATGTGGAAAATCTGCCCATCAGCTTTGCAAGAGCAAGCATAATTAAAGGGAGAGCATTTGGTATGTTGCCCAAGCTTGACAGAAAATTTTGGGAAGAAGCTGCTAGTGAATAGGATGGATAGAGCAGTTGAGTCTATATGTAGTAATAATTTTTAACATATAATTCAGTAATTTACATGCATGGATTTTCAGTGTATTTAATTCAAGGGGGAAGACGAGGGCTAGTAGAACCAGATGAAGGGTAAGAGCTGTGAAACAGCTTCTGCAAAGCATGCAAATAGTTTAAAAAATATAAGAGCAATCATGATGAAGCATCTTCAGAATGCAGCCCATGTGTTTTAAAGTCCTGGCACAAATAAAAGATTCATACCTGTAAATCAGCATAAATTCTGCTTTTAAAATGTTTTACATGCATGTCTGCTGCTCCAATTTTTAACTTCTGTGTGAAATTAATTTGTTTTTAATGCTATGTCAGGGGATAGCCTGCTATACCAGTCTTCTATCATCTGGATAGATGATAGAAGACTGGGTCTTCTATCCAGATGCAACAAATACTTTGGAGATCTTGATAAAATGAACCTTCCAAGTTACTCATATATTGTAATACTCATTTGTGTCTACAAATGAAAACTGAGTTTGGATTTTGCAAGATTTGCTGCAGGCTTGCTTGTTGGCACTCAATTGGTCCATTAATGTAAATGTTTGCTGCAGTATTTTCAGTGTAGGAGCACAGTTGCGCAAATTATTGACAGACTCTGTGTCAATTGAAGGCAATGTGAGTATAAAAGCCAGCAGTTTTACTGGTCTTGCTCACAAGACCTCGTGTCACCTGGAGTGGGGTTTCATCAAGCTTCTACTAATGTAACAATGTGGAATAAGATCAGAGACATGCTCAAAATCATTATTTTCACTCAAAAAGATATTTTCCACAGGCTTGATCATACTTGCATGCAAAGTAATGATGAGGTTTCTGTTTTGTGTATGTGAACAATTCTGGGATTGCAGGAACTGCTTTGAGTTTTAAAATCAGTTACAATTTAAATTAAATATATACCAGCAAGAGAAAAATGACCTCTTGTTGATATAATTTTACTAACTTCATATCAACCTCTTTAAGTTCAGCTATTCCCGATGAAGTAATTAGAATTTTCTTGGATACATTTTTTTTGTTTCATTTAAACCTATTAATAAGTCCCATTGCTTGCTCTACCTGCTGAAAACAAAACACAGTTCAAACTGTAAGGCACACAATGATCATCTAAAAATTTCTTTAATGAGTTCAATCCAACTGTGCTTTTCAGTCTCATTTTTTGCTAGTGTGCATGTTGAGACTAGGACTTGAACAAAAAGTCATTCTGCAAGAGGAGACTTTCAGTGAAACTAAGTGATTGCTGAAAGCAGTGTTGTATTTAAAGAATGTTGGTGAGAGAAATACTGAAGAAATGTTCTGCTACTGGGAGACAAAAACTTGGTTTGATAAAGAAATCCTAGATGCATTCTTCAGCAGTTTCAACTGGGAAGTAGCACAAACTACAAATCTGACAAGTTAGGAAACTTGAAGGTGTCCAGTGTTATAAAATAGCTTCCCACCCTTCTTTTTCCAATTCTAGGTTGTTTTCAATTCTGTAGAAAGAAATGTTCAAATTAGAACAGAAGGAATATTCTTATGTCTTATGAGGAACAGCTGAAGGAGCTGGATTTGTTTAATCTAGAGAAGAGTAGGCTCAAGGGTGACTTCATCTCCCTACCTGAAAGGAGGCTGTAGTGAGGTGGGGGCCCATCTCTTCTGCCATGCCTGAAGTGAGGAAAAAAAGACATGGCCTTAAGCTGAGATAGAAGATTCAGATTAGATATAAAAAACATTTAAATTTCACTGTTAGGATGGTCAAGCATTGGAATAGGTTGCCCAGGGAGGTGGTGGAGTCACCACTCCTTGAGTGTTCAAGAGGCATCTGGATTTGGGTGATGTGGTTTGGTGGTTACTGTGGTATTGACAGATGGGCAGCTGGACTGGATCATCTTGTAGGTAGGTCTCTTCCAACCATGATGATTCTATGAGTTTTTAGATCTTTATGCAGAACTGGAATGGACATTTCTTTCTCAGCTTGTTTGACCTTCTGGGAAGTTTTTGAAGAATAGTTTTGGGGCAATTATAAAATAACACTCTTTAAATGCAAGATAGAATTATTTTGTTTCTGTTTTCTGTATGGTTAAGTGGGCATTAATTAGGTTTTTGATATGAACAGCACCTGGATTGTATTGGGCATGCCCTTAAAAATAAGCAAGAGAAAAACCTGTATTTACTTGAGGACTTTGTGTTCATAGGGGCATATTTGCCACACCTGCATTTTTTCCTAGAGAGTTAACCAAGTACACAAATGGTCAACACTGGTGCTTAGGGGGGACTGCAACATTATCTGCATCTTTCACTTAAGAGTGAAAAGATGTGGATTTGAAGTGTGTAGACATACCATGATTACAAGTAGGCTTAAGACTGAATTTAGTGGAAGATATACAAATACATAAATGTATGTTAGATTTACTTTTTTATGTAAAAAGAAAAAGAAATTTAACTTACTGCTGTGTATTTAAACTAAGGTTTGATAGGATTTGTAAAGGTACTTAACACTTGAAAATCAGGAGCCTTTATATTTAGGGTCCTTAAACTTGTTTTATAAGCATCTTAGAATGAAGTTGTTAATTCCTTTAGTTAATCTTCAATAGCATGAAATCTTTTAATGCCTGAAGCCATCCATTACGATGCTGGAAGAAAAATGGAAAGAAGTCGTTTGTGAAATGTCTGACAAATCACTGCATTTTGAAGTGATGGAGAAGAATAAATTCCAGAGTTTGAGTTCTGTGTTGTGTGTGATCTAAATCCCTGGGTATGGTTAGAATGTGAACAAACCTAGCTTTATACCTCTTCTACTGGAAGTATTTACAAAAAACACATTCTTATGCTATAAATTCATGACAGTTTAAAAACAAGCCTACTTATCATAGCAGTCTGAGTCATGTTGTACTTGCAGATTATTTGGGTTACACTGAGAACTTTTTGAAAGGAAAAAAAATTTAAAAATCCACCACCTTCTTCATCAGACTTCAACTCCTTTGCGATGCTCTCCTTGTGCACCAGGAACTGTTAGAAACCTTCCACTGATTGCAGGTCAGTATATCAAAGTTTTACTTTTTTGGTAATAAATTACTTGCAGCTTGTCTTGTATCAGTTCTTTGAGAGCAGAACTACTTTAAGAGTTCCTTTAATAGTTGTGTTTCAGTTTTGATTTTGTGGTCCTAATATCACAAAGCTTCAGATCTAGACATAAGAAAAATGAAAATGGAAACAGATCCCTCTACCTTTATACCTCTGCTGTTAGAAATGTTTGAGATAACCCCCCCTGCCTTTTTTCTTTTTTCCCCCCTGCCCTTGGCTATTATGAGTCATGGTGGTTATTCCTCACCCTAATTCTTGTAACAAGGGAGATATAGTACAGAAGTGATATAGTAAAGTAGGGAATTGATGCAAGTTTCTTTCTTGGAAAAAGAAAAAAACAGTTTGGAGTATTCTTGCTAATTCATTGTGTAGCAACTGGTAAACAGTGATGAGATCTCTCTGCTTCCCTCTCTATCCTGATGAATGTGCTTTGCAGAGTTCTTTGTGTGCATCTAACTCCATTTCCAGGCCCATCTAATGGTTCCTTTCCAACATGGAAGCAGAACATCCAAAGCTTTCGGTTTTGTTTCTTAAGGGGTGTCCCAATATATAGCATCCAGCCTACAGCATTGGTAGAAACACTTGGGGAAGGAGCACTGGTCATGCGCTGCCCTGTTCAGCAGGGAGTTCCTTTGCTGGACAGACCCTGTGAGCTGTCAAGTGCACCACACATGCCCCAAAGGCTCAGTTTGCAAAGTGACATCTGCCTGGCCAGAAGGATTTTATGGTGTGTGGCTCCCTGGCTGGCACCATGTTTGGGACCTCTGTCTGGTCGGGTGTTTTATTGGGAGGAAAGCCCTTTGGCTCTCTCCTTCTCTTTCACTATGGCCCTGAATCAGTTAATTTTCCACTGAGGGAAAACAAACTAAACAACTGAGATAAGAAAAAATTCCAGGGAGTACCCTCCAGCAGATACCACATACCCTCCTCTTCCTTCTAATCTGCAAAATATGCAGAACCATTTCTGGCTTTCTCCCACTGGCCAATGATTTGTTCTTGCCTGATTTAAAGTTCTTGTTAGGAAATCAGACTCCGTCAAGAATTTCCTGAAATTTGTTGGAAAGAGCAGAGTGGCTCTGGCTGTCATTTCTTACAGTGACAAAGGAGGAATCAAAAGTTGTGCTTGGAATCTGAAGAGTAACGAGATTATACAGGAGGAGGGTGGCTCTCAGTTTTACAGCCTGGAAAAGCTCAATACTGTATGCTAATTATGTAAAAGTGTTACTATTCCATAGCATTCTTGGAATAAAACATTCCCATCAATTGTACAGGCGTTAATAGGTCTTGCCTGTGTGTAGAAGTTGAGTGTTTTACAGTTGGAGAATAAATGTCCTGGTTTGGAAATGCAGTAATCAGCAGAGATCTGACTCAGTGGTAAGAAAGGTATCTCATGACAAAACTTTTATAATAGATGAGAGAATTAAATGATTGCTGGGAAACTCCCCAGCGAAAATTGTGCAAAACAGGAACAAAAAGCCTATTGGTGCAATGAAATCTGTGTTCCAAACACAGCTGAAACTAATTAAATAAAAAATTATCTAGGCAAGATTGATCAAGTTGGTCTGGAAAAGCTGTTACCTGTTTTTATGCAGGCTGTGATTCCCTAGAAGATTAAAACAGCAATAAGTTTGGGGATGATAGATGAATTTTGGTTTCATTTTCTGGAAAAAAAAGTGAAGAATAACATTTTTGTTAAGATTTGGAAACTACTAGTTCTGTGGTCAATTTAGTTACCTACACTGGAATATAAAGAGATATAATGGAACATATATAAGCCTTTGAAATATGTTTTTAAAATTCTATATTTATAAAAGAACAACCTTGTTTGATAACATTCCAAACATAACTTGTAAGTAGTATAGTACTAAAATGAGAAAGTATAGTAGAACATTTTTTTTTTTTACTTTCATCTTTCTAAATACATCAAGAATAACTTGACTTCTAGAGAAATTTTCCAGATCATGAGCTTCCCTAATTTTTATCACATGTGATTGCCAAGAAAAGTTTGGAAGGGGGAACCCTTATTCTGCTATGAGCAGCATGGAGATTTCCTTAGCATAAGCATGTTTGTGTTCAAAAACACAATTGTTTCGGACCAAGTCGTGTGGATATGTCCACTTGCTGTGGAACATCTTGATTCAGAATTCTTGAGTGGGATAAAATAAAGGGGGTCTATTACTGAGTATGACATGACCACACTAATTTCTTAAGTTTTTTCTGATCTGTGGCTTATTTGGGAGCTATCATCATTTTGAGTAACTGGAGGAAAGGAGAGGTCTGTTCAGCCGGTTGAAAATGCTAATTTATCACCAAGTTTCCCCAATCCTCTGACACTTGAAGAATGAACACCCATAATGGTCTGTGCTTTTCTGGCAGGGGTTAAGGACACTGCAGATACTTCATTGTTCTTCATCTACTGAGAAGATAGAGCAGATCAACCCCCTAGTCATCTGTGCTAGTCTTGTAATAAGCATTTTAAAGAACTGAAACAGCTGAAAAGAAATTAACATTGTCTTCTAAATATATTTCTGTATCTATCTTTTTGTGTCTTTGTTTCTTGTACAGGAGAAAGGGTAGGAACAGAGCTTGGATTGCAGGGTGTTTCAAGCATGTACAGAATAGATATTTAGATTAGAAAACAGAAGATCTTTTTTGTCTGCATAGATTGTGCATACAGGGGTCCAGATCAAACCATGGGATCCAAAAAAGTGAAACCCTGCATTTTATCCTATAAGTGTTCACCTATGCAAGTTACTGATTTGACGTGACAATCTGAGAAGGCTCCTTAAACTGTCAAAGGAGCCACATGACTTGGGCAGCTTTTTCTTTGCTATCAGATATCAGTCTTCCTGCAGCAGCTCTGTGGTTTTTTTACAGTCTATAGTTTCAATTATTTTTTTTTAACACTTTCCTCCTATTGCCCTTGCAATGTCCTTTTCTGAACTTTCTGTCTTGGGAATAGACCATTATTAATTCTTCCCATTTCTAATTGACCACTCAGCTCTTCAGCACCTGCACTTCCCAGAAAATCCACCTAGGACACTGAGGAAATGGTACTGCTGCTCATTGGTGTGTGCCATGAGATGTTGGAGCTGCTCTGGGTGGGGAAGCGTAGGAGCAGAATCAGGAGGCTGCCAACCCCATTGGTCCCCTGGGAAGTGAGAAGGGCAGCAGTTGTCTGTCCAAGATGATGAACTGTATCTCCTTGAAGGCCCAGTATCTGGGGATTACTCAGAATCTTGTGCCCTCACTGTGAAGGAACAGCCACACTTAAGGCACTGTAGCATGTAAAAGTTTGGAGAAGAATCCAGGCTCAGCTCTGTTCCAGGATTCCTGTCCCTACAAACAGATCCTCAGAAGGCCACAGTGGTACTCAAGGATACCTCCTGCACTCAGAAAAAGTGAAGTAGTGAGCTAAGCATGTGATGGATACTCCTCCCTTTGTGTTTTCCTTTTGCATGGCTGGTAACTGAGCTCAGCATCAAAGTGAGATTGAGTGTGGTGTCACTGCTTGATGTGGTGACACAAGATGGTGTCACTCCTGAGTGAACAGGAGCAGAAATATGGTTTGCTTCCATATGGGAAAGCACTAATATGCTGCTGGGTTTTTCTGCACATGACAGCTGCCAAGATAGCATCTCGGCAAAACAGGCAGCAAAGGATCTTTGGATAGCTTTCCTTCAGACAGCTTCAAACTGCAAATGTAGTCAGGACATTAGGCACAAGGAATCAAAATAAACCAAAGCAGAAATCCAAGAGAGTACAGTACAATAGAGCCTGCAAAACCAGGTGCTCCAAGCTGCTGATCTGCTGCAGGGTAGTACTGGACCAAGAGACTGTTTTTCCCAGAAATGAATATGCTGAATTTGTGTTTAGGCTGTGTATGAGGGTTTCTCTGTCACTTGAGCTTTCTCATTGACTTCAACAGATTTTTTTGGCAAGTAAAGCCATGTTTTGTTTTTTTTTTCAGAATAACAATCTGTCAGTCTGATTTTTGATTAATTTAATAATCAATGACAAAACAGATACAGGAACCTGAAGGAAGGGCCTAAACTGTAAGTGATGGGTTAGGATTTTTATCTTTACCTGACATTCCAACAAACTGCTTATATTAGGAATGATTTTACATGGAGGGACGACTGGGCTCCTAAGGGCCTAGCCAAGACTGTACTTCTGCAGACTACCTTGTGATGGGTAGGTAGCTCATAACACTTCAAGGTGTGATGGCTAGCTAGTAGAAAATCAGGTAAATATCTGAAAAGATCCTTCAGCCAGAACAACAGATAACATGAAAGTTACCAAATGGTTGCATGTAAGTGCCTGCTCTTGTAACAAAAGAATTATTTAGCAGCAGCTTCTGGTTTCTGTAAATTCCAAAATTTGCAGAGCTGGATCTTTAGGGCTGAATCTCCCTGTGGTTTGTTTTCCTTTGCGTGTGTGAGAGATAAAGTTTCATTATTAATTTTCCTTAAGTGTTTATCCAGTATTGTAACTTGTTGAAGTATTTTAGGGAATCTTGTAAACTGATGGTTTATTTCATTGATTAAGTACGAGCTGTGTGTAGGAAAGACTTTGTCATGACAATTGAAACTATACACATAATTGCATAGTTTCCACTCTATAAAAAGCAATCTGCAAAGCTGGAAGATATCATTAGACTTGTGTTTATAACACAGGATGGCCTCATTTCACCAGATTTTCTTGCAAATTAGTTCCCAGATGTCAGATAGATTGTCTGGTTGCCAGCTATTGCATAAACTCCTGAAGTGTGAGATATGACTTACTGCTCTTGCACTGACCTCAACTGTCAACAGGAAAATAAACGATCATAAAATAGTTCGGATGAAGCAAGACTCAGAAAAGCAAACTTAATATCTAATTTTATGTGGCCTGATTGCTCAACTATCACAATTGTACCCGAAATACAAAATTTTGACATTTTTAAACTATATTAGCCAGAAAGCCTTATATTCTTGGATTACCAGAAAACAAAAAACCTTTTTACTGCTTGGCAGCTGTATTTAAATTTCCAGCTTTTTGTCTTCTAGCAGCATTTCTGTGTACTGCAGAACTGAAAACCAATATTTTTAAAGTTGGCCTTGGGTGGAGAACTGGTTCCTAAGCCCATTTCCCAGCTTGTTGCTGTTGAAGAATCTGATTTTAGAAAGACAGTTTGTGCCTTGTCTGCTTTCCTACAAGGTGTAACAGGGTACAAGCTATCTCAATGTCACAAGTAACACCACTGCCCTGTACTGTACAGTGTGTCGAAGCATGAGTCTCCAGAAATGACCTCCTGGAAAAGTCAGCTCCTCATTACTGGACTTGCTTGAGGCCTTGGCTGGATTCAGGAGCATCAAACTGCTTTTTGTGTTACTAGTTTTCTGTTGGCCCCAGAAAATGGGTTGTTGAAGTGTAGACCCTGTCACATAGTTCCCAGATAGCCCAGAAATCTGTTGGACCAAACTGTATCTGAGAAAGGCCTTCACACCCTTAGGAAGCAAGGAACTGGTATATCCAATATTGAGAGAGGTCAGCTGTGCTGTAGCAGCTGAAATATATTTTTAATTAATGTGTCAAAATCTCCTGACATCATTTGTTTCATCCTATTTTCCCCTATGTGATGACCCACCCTTAAGGGGAAGGATGCACCCAAGATTTGTTAATGCTTGTGGTTCACAGGAGTGACAAAAGTCAGAAGGTCTTCAAACAGTCAGAAAGCTACATTAGCAAATTACACACTTAGGATAGAAATTGGTATATTAGTCCCCAATGTACTATATGAGCACACAGTAGTGGTTTTTGGATAAAGGTGTAGGGTGACAGGGGAGAGAGAAACTGGGGGGAGAGAGGAGAAAAGACAGAAAAAGAGATCAGCAGTCCTGGTTCCAGGGTAAATCCAGGTCATGGGATGTCTGTCCTGGTTTCAGTGCCAATTCAGCTGATAACTGTTGTGTCAGTGTCAATCCAGCTGTGGCAAAATCCTTTTTCCCACTCAGAATATCTGGGTTCTGTCTCTGGGCCTCTACACCCTATGCATTTTATAATCTAAAGCTTGGCATATTGAGGACTGTGAAGAGGGCCGTGGTCTTGCACGAAGACACATTTTAACTTTTCTGGTGACTTTGACTCATGTAGGAGAGGCACTGTTTTTTCCATTGATTCCCAGTCCTGCAGAATTTGCCAGGGTTGCTGTTGTAACCATAGAACTCAAACACCACTATCTAGTTCCTAGGACAGCTGGATCATCTTTATAAATAAGATTTTATTTATCTTCTATTTAAGAGTGTTTGGAAAATCTGTTCTTGTCTTTGCAAGCTCTCTGCCCAAGCTGAACTTCAAACTTTCTATGTGAAATTCTTTTACTATCTCATGTTTCTGGAAACATAAATGCATTCTATAATGAACTCACAGGTAGTATCCTTTAAGCTTGCTGTGTAATAACTCCCTTGCTTATTCCATGTGTTTGTAAATCTGATGGCTGTTCATAGCTGGAACTGTCCTACAGTTTGACACCTGTAATCCTTATAGGTTTCTATAGCTGTCCATGCACTTATGGATGAAGTTATGGCTGTTTATTCAGCTGTTCAGATAAGCAGAATGTTTAGAAAGACATAAAAAAAGCCCCAAACCGTTCTGCACTGACTTGAAAACTCAGTCAGATGGACTTGGGCTTGTGCCCTTGGCTTTGACTTTGCAGATATAAGGCTCATTCTCCTAAAGAAGAGTGCCCTGCTGTGTTACGTTGCAAAAATGTAAGGAAGTCATCTGTAGCTTGCTGCAGTATTGCCTTATTCCACATTTGCAGACTAAAATGATTAATTTTGGGCAGATGGCAGACAGTTGATGATAAATCATGCAGTGTTGTCAACTCACCAGTCATTGAATCTCAGCTCTTAAAAGTGGCACTGGGTTAATGATCTAATTGTGGATAGGGAAAATTGCATTCACAAAGTAGATTTTCACTGAAGTTTCTAAAATGACTTCACTGTACACTTTCTTGGGCTATTGTTATTCCTCCATTTAACTTAATTTGTTTTCGCTGTGCAGACTCATTAATTAGATGGCTTCATAATCAAATTGCAAGGTTGGCCATAATTATGCAGTCAAAAGTGGCTAATGGATCAATTCAACTGTAAATTCTAGCTGAAGGACCTGGGAGAGGGTAATTCTGGAGGGTTTTTAAAAAGAAAATTAGCTTAAATTGATTTTTTTTCAGTTCAGAACTAAAAAGATAAGTTCTAATCAGAACTTACATCATTGTGTTAGATTTTAAAAACCCTGTTAGTACAGTTTTAGTGTTAAAACAGTGATTCAATTTTAACAAAAATATTCTATATCTCAGTGCACCCAGTCTTAGTGTCTTTTTAACCCAGGTTCACAAATAGATCTCTAAACATCAGTTTGCACTGAAATTTGTGCAGTTTATGACCTGGTATCTGTTTGTGTTATTCAGACTCAGCTGGTTTGGGCAAATGAGTGGATGTTCTTAGTTTGTTTTCAGAGAACCTGGTAACATACCTACTTGAAATGCTTGCATTTTGCAACAATGTTGTAATGGCTTTCTTGCAAATTGTTGGAGAAAATGCCAGTTGTGTAGGTTTCCTCTACACAGTTGTTGAAGAATAATGGTTTTTTCCCAGGGGAATAACTTTGGTATATTTCTTTAGAAAAATGAGTAGTTTAAATGAAGTCACAATTATTTTGTTTCCACTTAATTTACTAGGCTGGTATTAAAAAAACCACAGTTAAACTTTCGATGTGGCATGTTCTAGTTCATGAAATACCTTATTTTTATATGTATGTATTCATGTATAAACACCTTTGAAAATTTTGGAAATATCTGCTCCAAGCCTTGTTAAAATAAAAAACTTCTCTTTAACATTAAAAGGAATACTTTCACAGAAATGTTGGGAAGAGTTTTTGTCCTCACAGAAGGCAGTCACTTTCATAAACTGTAAGAGAGGCAACCTGCAAAGTTAAACTTCACTTTCCAATAGCTACAACTAAGCTAGGGGATTTCCTTCAATTTAGAGGATTTGTAGGGTTTTCCTTCTGCCCTTTGAATTATTTTCATGTCTGGAACATCTGAGATTGCTCTTTTGCAAAACCTTATTCTCACTGGTTTTTAACTACGACTGAAGTATTTTCCTAAGCATTGAGGTGTTTTGTGCATGCAGAGACATTTTGACAGGGTAGGGAACTGATGAGAGATGGTCAAGATGGAGTTTCCACTATGTGCATTTGAATTCCAAAGCAGGCCCAGAGCTGGCCTCTTTCCTTTCTGTCTTTGCTAATAAAACAGGCCCGAAAAAGGGGAGACTTGTGTTGCTTTTTGTTACCACTACTCTCCTCCTCCGCTTCCTCCTCAAGAGCAACCATTTGAAGTGTGCTGATGCTCTTTGATCACTCTGCTTTTACTCTCCCTGGTCCAGGAGCAGTGGAAAATGTTTGCTGCCATCTCTGGAGCAGAACTTTGGCAGCTGCCTGATAAACTCGTTGGTTTGCAGTGGAATGAGATTAATAGCAACAAAGGCAGCAGATCTTGAAGAATCTGAGATACTTTGTGGGGTTAGAGTAAAGGAAAAGTTATTTTAAGCAAGAAAATAGTCTTAATATTTCTATGGCAATACCTATGTGGCTGAACTTGGCTTTGTCCTAAATCAGAAGTTCCTAGGACTAGATTTTTGGGAAAGATTAGGTGATCCAGCTGGCTTAAAGAGCAGAGAGACTACAGAATGCTGATTCTGCCATTGTTTTCTGCAGGAAGATTTCATGAAACTGATAAAAAGTTTTAATGAATCTTCCTAATTTCACATCTCCTATAAGCAGTTTGTGTGGCTATTGTAAAAAAGCACTTGAGTAATAGAAAAAGTGCAATATTTTATCTCACAGTGGTGACAGAATCTGTCAAAACTGTTTAGAGGATGCTTGCCCAAACAGGTTTGTACTCTGGTGGCCAGATGCTTAACTGAGAAGATTTAAGCATTTTTTGAAAATTGTTGTAAAGTGAAACTAAAGGAAAACTGTTACAGTAATCTCTAAGCACTTTCCAATGCATTGGAGATTCCAATATAAGAGAAACAGATTCTAGTATTGGATATCCCAGCACAGAAAGATAGACTGGAAAGTATTGTGAGGAACTATAAGTGCACAGTGACTCTGTCTGCAGTTTAATGATTGTGTGATTTGATGCAGAAAAGCTTCTCATGTCTAAGTTTATGCCAAAAGTCACAGGTTTCAAGTTCCATTTTTTTAAAAATCTCTATCTATGTGCTCCTTAAACAATATCGAAGACACTAAGCTTATTTACAAAAGATTGTAAGTCTGTAGGAGTTTGGTGTCTGTTGTGCTCTTGAATTCTCTGTATAGTACAGTATTCTAACAGAATCTATGGGCTTTGCTGGCCCTTTGTGCAAATAATTTAATACCATATTTACATTTAATCAATTTCTTCAGCTTTAATATAAAGCAATCCTAATAAAGAGCTCTGTTCTTAAGATGTTGAACATCTTGGAAGTGTTGAATATTTTCACAAAAAGTTCTTGTTTTCACAAAAAGATATGACTGGGGTCATTCTTCTGAGATTTTTTTTTTCCCCTTTTTAGTTGTGGTCTAAGTCTTCACCTAAAAAATGTGATTGTGGAGGTGTGCCTTTCTTAAACCCTTTCAATATGGTGGGCAAACAAGAAGACAAAGAGTACTGCCAAGTGAATCAGGCACTTAGACTCAGACTAATAGTTAACCCTTGAGGGTATATATTTGGATAGTTGTATGTTCATACTGTCCATAGGCTTCTGTGTGAATACTCCACAGGAGTGTTGGATAGAAGTAAAATTGCATCTTAGGGATTCCTGGTTTTTCACCAAGATTAAAAATGCAACCTGCTGTTGGGAGGCCAGATGTGATGTTTGAAGGCTTTTGAACATGGTGGTGCATATGCCATGGTACCTCTGTTGGGGAAGAGCTGCACAATGTCCATTGCCAACACCCATGCAAGGCACATTTCATTCTTTGAGCCCCTGGGTTAACTACAAGGCTTTGTGACTTGCTTATCCTGGGAGTCAGAAGGATCTAGAATTCTTCTTTTGGGATTTTCCTAAACTCCTGGGGGGATGTGCAGAAAGAAGGAGTGCTACAAGAGGGAAAAAAGGCCAATATTTTAACTGTATACCATTACCTTATCCTATACAGAACTAAGGAATTTCTAGCTAAAATTTCTAGCAAATTTTTTTGCTGTCAGAATTTGCCTTTAGCATAAAGGGCTGAAATTTCAATTAGAGAACTCAGTGTTGCTAAACAGTTTTGCAGAAAACAGCCTCCAAATCCATATTGTTTATGTTAGCTCCTATAATCCATGTCTGATTGACTTCCAGGTGCCCACACTAGATAAGTACTCAGTGCCATGAACACTGGGTTAGTTGACTGTTGGCTGGATGAATCAAATTGATTGTGACTTCTCAGAAAGGGCTGGTTGAAGAAATTATCCTTCTTCCCTACTTTTTTGTTTAATAGTACATTGCTGTTAAAATCACCATTATTACACAGAAAAGAGCTATGTGGTACAAATCTCAAACTGGTCAAGCTACACTAAGGTCATATCTTAAAAACTTTAGCCATGCCACTTGTTAATGTAATTGTTGTCTTCAACTAAATTTGCTTCAGCAGTACCTTCACCAGATATAGTAGAACTACAGTGTAAGTTACTTTCATCCTTTATTAAATATTTTTGAGGGGTTCTTCTGTTTAGATGTGTCTCTATCCAGTATTTTATTCAGCTTTTGTAAAGCCTGTCTGGGAGATTTTACTCATATTTCAAAAGCTTTAGTTTGTATTTAAAAATAAAAAGACCAAGAAATATATGAAACACCAATCCATTTAAGTTACACTTGATGACTCCACAAAGGCTGTAGTTATTTGCAAAACAAACAGACCATTTCATTTTGTTATTGTAATTGTTTTGCATTGTAATTTTGCTGTATGTAATTGGAACAAGAAAAGAAAAATAACCTTTTTATTTCAATAATAAATGTGTTCAAAAGGTAACAGATGTAAATATCTTTGAAATCAGCATTCTGCAGCTGGCTTATTCCCCTCACGACTGAACCTCTGGATAATGCTAGCACTGACTTTACATTAATTGTATATCTTGATTTTTATCAATGTGATGAAAAGTGACAGTTGTTTCTTTAATAGAAACTTAGTGATTGTTGTATTCTGCTCTAAATATTACCTAATTTTGGCTGATTGTGCCTGCCATGATTGAAACTGGTGTAAAAGACTCAAATAATGGAGGAAGCTCGCTGTGGCTGCATTTAGGGGAAGAGAATGTTCTTTCTAAGGGTTAAGTTTAGATGGAGCAGTGTTAGTTAAATGCTATCTTAAGTGTCCTCACTGCTTACTTTTATAGCATATTTTACAGTTGTTTAATTTTATATTTGCACTGCACTATTGTTTCGTTTTGAAAATACAGCCATCTCTCTCTACAAATATTTGCTTAGTGGGTCACAGGAGTTGCTTCTGCAAGGTCAAGAGAGCTTCTCTCTGAGCAATGCCCTTTTCTGTACTTTTGGCTCTTCAGCCTCTTGCTGGATAGCATTGATTTGGCTGCTTGTTTACCTGGGAGCTGGAGGAGCCTAAGGCAAGAAGATGTACTTAAACTTTTTAGCTCTGTGAATAGCAGGCTAGGCATAAAAAATGTACTTCAAATGATGAGTTAAGGCTGTATGTTCATCTGGGACAGAGATTTATATATTTTTTTTTATAGGCAGACTCAGAGAATGAGACTGTGGTACTATGATTTGTAAAGAGTAACTTATTTCTCATAGATTGGCTGCATGAAAGGGAATGTAGCTAATTATACACAGTGTAACTTCTTCACATCTGATATATTAAAATAGGGCCCTCAGATGCTTACTGCAAAATGCTGGGAATGTGGACTGCTACAGCCAGTAGCTGCTCAGAGGCATTTCAGACCATGCTAGAGTTGCTCATATCTTCAACTAATATTCTCTTAGAAAATTTCTATGATAGTAGTATTAACCCACATAGCACAGTATGCTTTATAACACACTTAATTGAGAACAGCAGTGAGGTGTCATATGTCCAGTCATAAGTGTGGTGTAAATGCAGTGAGTATAAAATTGCCTCCTAACTACAGAGCTAAGAGCACAATAGAAACCTTCCAGGATAAATATAATTCCTCTCACATTGATTTACTATTTACAAGATGCTTGTGGTACAATTTGAGAAGAGAAAAATGCATAGTTCAGTTAGAAAAACGATTGTAAGTTTTCCTCCTCAGGCTGAGCATTCCATGCATTTCTTTAGTTCACCTTCCTCCAAGTTTTGATTTAGCAATGGTGTTTCTTACTGAAAAAACCTCTTGTGCTTTCTGCATTCTAACTTTTCTTATTTCCTATTGCACTTATTGTCCCCTTCATTTCCTTCCCACAGCTTCCAGGATCATTTATTTGAAAAAACCCCTGTATTATATTCTTACCAAGCTCTTGGTACCCTCTTTCAGCATCTTAAGTATTTCATGGGTACATGAAGACAGGAGTTCAAATTCCAGATGCCTCCTAATTTTAAACCTCTTGACCTGAGTATCTTGCTTTGATCCTAAAAAATATCTGAGGGGGGCGAAGTTTTTTTACTTACTGAAGTACCTGTTGGGAGGAATGAAATAACTGAAGCTTCTTTTCACCTCCTTTTTGCCTCTTGTATGGGAGTGGACACATGGTTACACAACATGCACCTACATCAGCTCTGATGCTTGATGCTTCTGCACTGGGAGACTGGATTGGCAGTTGTCATGGAATGGGAGACACATCAAAGAAGGTAAAAGGTTCTGATAGTCTTTATGTCTGAGTGTCCAAATAAGACTAACCATTGGTGTAACCTGCATGGAATGTCCATGCTTAAGCCTTTAGAAATGGTTCAAAGTTGTGTGATGCAGACACTAGCTTTGACAGTATGTGACCTCACAAAGTTCGAGTACTGAACAGCTTCTTTCCAGTTTAGAGCAAGAGCCTGACACTTTTGGGTCAGAACTCCCCATCCCTGACAAACAAAAAACTGGATGGTTTCAGCTGGGTAGGCTTTCTCCAATTTTGTCTAGGTTGGCCATTTCTGGATCTGCTGTTATCATCACTGTCTACTCTGCCTCTAGTACAGTCACATTGTCTGTCAAGCCTCAGCAGCAGAATTGCATCACTGTCCTCTCTGGTTGTGAAAGATCAGATCTGGAAATCAGCAGAGTTGTGTCTGTATGCCCAGTGAAAGAAAACCAGGTGCTATTAAAGAGCTGGTGATCTTCTAAATGTGCAAAAGTTTTACTGAATGACTCAGTCTCAAATCTCCTCATTATGTTTCCTGCAAGAAAAGCTAAGTTACATTTTTGAAACATTTGCCACTGCCTTCTCTTACTCAGATTCAGCTATGCTAATTGTAACATAACCCAATAATCTGCCCTCTTCAAGCAACTGAAGGCACTGGGGCACAGCTGACTTTGCTGTTAAGAAGAGAGAGGCATTTTACTCATAATATCATCTCTCATATAACAGTTTGGAATGGCAGACTGAGTTGCAAGTCATTTGCATGCATATGTGGGGCCTTGAAATGATCATCACTTCCAGATGGAGCCAGCACTGCTGTCTCTCATTGTCCTTTTCCCCAACTTGGTTTTGTTAAACAATAAAAACGTGGGGTGCTTCAAATAGTGTCAATATCCAGTGTCTTGAGCTTTTTCAGTAAAGAAAATTTTACCTATTGCATATCTTCATATTTTTTTCAATTTTACCTATTTTCATATTAATTTGCCTATTGCATATTTTCATTCATATCAAAATTGGAGCCCTGTTGTTTTATCCCTGGTGGAGTCTACTTACAGACACCTGAGTTGATTTGGACTGCACCCACCCATGGCAGTGGAAGAGTTGCCTGCTGGATAACTTCCCTGAATATTGTCCCACATTGCTCCTGACTCCTTTAGCCCAGTCCTACAGGTTTCACATGAATACTTTTGTTCTTGCTTCTCAATAACCTTGTTGGCATTTTGATACATTGATCACCTGGCTGAACGTGAGTCAGTGTGTGCCCAGGTGGCCAAGAAGGCTGATGGCATCCTGGCTTGTACCAGGAATAGTGTGACCAGCAGGACCAGGGAAGAAGTCATTCTTCTCTGTTCTCAGCACTGCTGAGGCTGAATGCTGTGTCCATTTCTGTGCCTCTCCCCTCAGGAAAGATGTTGAGATTCTGGAGCACATCCAGAGAAGGGCAAACAAGTCTCAAGTGAGTATCTCTGGGTTTGCTTATGATAAAAGTGTTCCTTTTTATTGAGGAGCAGACTAAAAAGAATGGAAACGCTGTGTTTGGCTGTAGCCTGCTGTGGTATGTTGTCTCCTAATATGATTGCATAGTTTTGAGGTGGAAAGTGGTGTTTGACACTTGGGGTTCCACTTCTGCATTAAGAGGAGCTGAGCTAATAAATAGGCCTGTTCATAATTTTGGTAAGACAGTTTAGTAAGGGTGTCATATCATCTTTGGCCCGACAAGCTTAGCAAAACCTGGTATATTTAAGAAACCTTAAGCTTTTCAGAAATTTAAAAGTTACTCTTCTGGGGACCAAAGGAATTTGATATTTCCTTTAGATAAGCAGTAAAACTAAAAAAGTGGTTCAGTGTTATGCTTTGAAATTCATCTCTGAAATAATTAATGATAATGTAAAAATTCATTTCCCACAACTGAGCATGACTAAGGATGTTATGTCTGGGATAGGTGGTTTTCTTTGTTGTTTGAGGAGTTCTTCCCACAATGTGATGATTTGTTATCCCTTCAGCTGTCCTGACACAGCTGTTGTGTGCTATAGATTGCATCAGCAAAGCCTTTTATTTTCAAGTGGTTGTAAACAACTCTGGAAGATAGAAGGAATGAAATCTCAGTTATCTCCATGCCTTCTGGAGGTTTTGATAACTGAATGCCAGCAGTGAGGTGGGAGATGCTCCTGCAGCTGTTTAACTTCTGTGTCAAAGCACACTTCCTCTGTGAGCAGCAATGACTGAGGATGTCCAGGAGTTTCCTTGTTGCTTCTTTTTAGATGCCAGAAGGATTTCCAAATACTTGCAAATTTTTAATGCAACTCTGTGTGTATTTTAGGTCATAAACTGGATAATCAGCCTGTAAGCACTGTCCAATTATGTAAATCCCTTTTGTTTAGATGATGAGATTGTGCTCTAATGCATATTAGAAAGTTTTCTGCTCTACTGGCTCATGTAAACACTAAACATTTAGTTTGATATCAGGATCAATTCTGCCTGCAGCACCTGGCTCATTTTGAGACTGTAAAATGCTCTAACACATTCTCCTGTAAGGGGAGAGGCTTAGTGTTAAATTATTTCCTCTTTTCTAATTCTGCAAAATGTTTTACTTGAAATTACTAAAAGTTTGTTTACAAGTTGTTTTTTGGTTTGTGGTGTGTTTTGGTTTTTTTTTTCCCCTGTTTTTCTTTTTTTTTTTTTTAAACCTTAAGCTAATGACATGACTGTAGCGATGGTAATGTTCTACTAATATTTAATTCATTGAGTTTTTAAAGTCTTTTCAAGTCTGTTAGTATTTATATTAAACTTCTGCCAATTCTTTCCGTGTCTTTACTTCCTACTAAGTGCTTGAAGTGGTGAACTTTAACCAAGATACCTAACAGACCTGCCAAGACAAACTATGAACTATTATGTTTTCTATAGCTCATCTGGAACCCCTCAGTTTAGCACACTGGGTTGTGCTGTATGTGCAACATTTTCATTTTATAGATACTATGAAAACAAAAAAAGAGAATCTTTCCATTGAGGAGATGCAAGCCAACCAAGCTTGGTTGATTGGTTGGTTCCAAAGCACTGGTGGTGCTTTGGAAGCTGCTGTGGTTTCAGGGCAGCTCTTGCATTGTTGCACCCTCTTTTGGTTCCCAGTTCATTGCTGGAGGTTCTGCCAGGTTTTTGTTTCTGCTCCTCCCCTGCTGTACTGCTCCCTTGCTGAGAAACAACCTCAAATATAAAAATTAAGCAGGAATTGCAAATACATGCTGTGGGTTTAAAGTCATCTCATGTGGCAGAACTCCTCTGCAACTTTGTCCTTTTGAAGCCTGGCTACTTAAATTTTGTTTGATGTGAAACTGTCTTTTAAAATAGCATTTTAATATTTACATTTCTGTTTGAAGGCTTCTTAGGAGCTTTAAGCTGATATCCTGCTGTAAGGCAATAACATTTCTGATTTTTAAAGCCAATTCAAGTATTTCATAATGTATCTCAGATAGATTGAAGCCTCTGTTAATCCTAAGTAATTATTGCAACACTTTGCCCAATTAGCTTCCAACTCTCAGGTCAACAGAATAATAACATAAAAAGATGAACCTGTTTCTCTTCCAACACCCCTTTTAAGTGGAAGAATAAATTAGACTAAATAGATGCCATGGCTTTTATTTGGTTAAGAGGAGATTTATGACCTAATATTTTGTCAAATCAGAACTTCATGTGCACCTGTTTTAAAAGAACACAGAGGTTTATTGGTAGTTTTCTGCAACAACTTTTCCTTTCAGTAAATGATTACATTAAAGCAAAGAAAGCCAGAAAGTATAAGCCAAACAGAAGGGTATTGAAATGGAAAACAGACAGCTTCCTTCTCTTCTGTATTGAGATGTTTTTTTAAATTAAGATTAAGTTTGTTCTGATTTGTTTTGGTGCAGAATTCCAATGTATACTTAGTTTAGGAATTAACGTATATTTCCAAGAGTCATCATGTTGCTATTATAAGGAAACTGCCCAAAGCCTGATTTGGTGTTATCATGGAAGGTGCTTTAAAATGTGTTTTGCACAACAAAACTACAAAAAAAAAAAAAAAAAAAAAAAAAAAAACCAACAACCCAACAAAGCAAAACAAACAACAACAAAAAAAAAAAAACAAAAAAACCTCCAAAAAGCCAAACCAAAACAAACCCTAAAAAATTACCCCAAAACCTTCTCAACAACTGCCCTTTATAAGCAGAATGGGAAAAGGCCTAACCTTAATGATCTTTGAAGGTTTAAGAGAAATCTTTTAGGTTGTATTCACAGACCTTTTTATTTGGTGGTTTGATATATTTAAATACCAGCTTTACACATTTTAAAATTAGGAAAAGCATCTGGTTCAGTATTTTAAGTTGATTCAGCCTGGCCACACCTTTGTTTGGTCAGGTGCTGGTACACTAATTAAATTAAAGCCTCTGTTAATCTTGCCAGCCCTGTCTGACATGGTACAAGAAGCCTTCACATTGTCTCTGGTAATCTAAAGGACTAGAACTATGTATTTTAAAAGCTGTTACCAAATACAGTGCTTTGTAGTTTATTGTAATGAGATTCTGGTGCTTCCCTATAAAATCTCCTCTTTGCAAATTGCCTTTTTTTTTTTTTTTTTTTTTTGGCTAGTCAGTGCCAGGTGCAGTAACAGTAAATATTTTCTGAGTGTAGTTAACCAAAAGGCCTCTATGTCTATTTCAGTGCTGGTAAATCCAGTTCTTCGTTCATTTCCAGAAGTATTTATAGTGTCACAAGACACTGCTTACTTATTTTCCCTGCCATAGAAAACCCCACGTGGAGAACAAGAATAGTTTTATACTACATTTAGAGAAGAATTTCCTGCTTTAATGGTTGCCCAGGATAAGCTAGCTAGCTGGTAATACATTAACAAATACTGCTAATTCTACTGTAGGACTTCTTAAAAGTGAATTCATCTAATCCTGATTAGATCTATCCAGAAAACTGGAAGCACAAACAGACTCTTTGGTTATTTATTGTTTTCCCTCCCCTAACTACAGGTAGCTCTTCTAGTAACCAGCTCAGTATTTTTCACTTGTGAGATAATTAGGGGGTTTGCTGCATGATGTGTCTGCTGCTGTGTTAATTCTTTCTTGCCTTAATGAAAAGAACTCAAAGTTTGTGTTATGAAGGAAAAACAGTGTCCTAAGTATGCAATTGAGAGTTCACGTGCAAGTGACAGGAAGGTTGGGCCAAATGTCTTCTGCATTCTCAGATTTCTGTGCTGCCTGCAGATGTAAATTTAAACAATCAATATGATGGATGCACTTTTAATTAAAAACTTTTTCCTTTGACTTTTTTAGTGTAGGCACGTCCTTCCCGGATTGTTGGCTTAGCTCATAGTATAAATACTGTACTATAGAAATAGTGTTTTAGTTTTTGCATATTTTTGCAATTACTTCATCTGAGAGGCAGCATGCTTTCTTTTCTTGAAAGGGTGTGATTTACAAAATATGCTCAGTACCTGCAAGCTGAATTCCTGACAGCACAGATACTTCTGCCTTCAGTCTGTCCTCCTCCAGATGATTTGCTTCAGCCCCTGCCACTCTCAGTTCAGCTATTTCTGTGTCTGTGCCATCAAACTTGTTTGGGTTAAAAAGAAAGCAAAAGCAATGAAGCAGCAGGGCTGGGTCTTCCTGTGTTGGCTCTGATGCCAGTTCAAACATTTTGGGAGCTGAGGATGTCGGACAACAGACCTCCAGGAGCCTCTCTTTCTGAGTGCTGCTGGAGTGGGATTCCTTGAGCAGTGGTAATTAATGGGCTGTTGGGAATGGGTCAGCTCTCACATTTTGAAGTGTGGAGCCACAAAAGTGAAAGCAGAGGACACGTGTGCTTGCTCATAAGAAACCAAAACCCCTTCTGGTGGTTAAAGCAGAATAGTTTACCTTATGCTTCAGTTCCTCCTTTTCTCTGCTTAGAGAACATTTCATCTTACTTTACTGAAACTACTAATTGTGGGATTTTCCTACTGCAATGGAGGGAATCAACCTTTTCTAGGGGAGTACATGACTAGGACAATTACTGAGGAGATTATCCTAATGAAGGTAAACTGGCCAAGGAAACTGCATTTGGCTATCCGAAGTGCAAACGCAGAAGAGGAAGAAATAAACAATGCATTAAAGTGCTTCATCTCATGCCTCATTGATGTTTCTCATTGAAAAACCTTGCTTCATTGTGCACTTTTTGTACTTATTAGAGAACCAAGCAAGCCTTTCTTCCCCTTGATCATGCCCATAGCATTTGCAAGTTAACACTTGTATTGTAGTCCCAGGCAGTTTGGTTAGTGTACAAGCTGTGATCGTGCCTCACATGAGATCCTGCCTGTGTCAAAAACCAAACCAGAGCCCTGTTGGGAAGGGAAGCTCCCACCAAGCTGCAACTTGTATGACTGCCACAATCACCTGGCGTTGGATGAGACAGCCTGCCAGAGCCTGGGAGTAGCACGTTGCAAGGGTTGACTTTGTTGAAACAACACCAGGTTGCTAAGGAGAGGGTAATTAAACCAGTCTATTAATCTTGAAGTGCCTACAGCTAGATCTGTTCAAAGGCAGTATCCTTTTGAAGTTGGTACTTCAAACTGCATTGCAAAGGTGGCCAATTGGAAGTCCCACGTGACCTAAGCTGCTCCTACCCCTTGTCTTGGGGCTGTTATTTTGCACAAAAGTTGTTTGTCTCGGTGTCTAGGGTAAATGTGAAGAGTCATCCTGAAAACAAGGCAAGTGATGGTAGAAAGATAGCAGCAACAGTGCTGTGCTAAACTTCAAACTCTGTGATTCAGAATATATGGGAAAAAGAAGTTTGAATTTCAATGAATGGAAAGCAAGAGCAAAAACAACATCCCAACATTTTCTTTTCTTTTTTTTTTTTATGATGGATGCTCTGCATCCTGGTTCTAGTGTCTGTATTCCTTAGGTCTTAGTAGTAGCCACCACCCAGCAGCACAAGTTTAGTCTGACTGGGCTGAAGTGTGTAAATAATTCTCATTGCATTTTTATTAGTTATGGGAAGAAAAATAATATCTAATATCACTAACTTTTTGACATCAATGAGCTTCAGTCTCTCTGCTCATTACTGCACTGAGTTCATGTGAACATGGTGTTACTGGGATGTCTTTTATTGGAATACCTTTTCCTGGAATCCCTACAGTCTATCTTTTTTGTTAAACATGAATTTCCTTTTCTTTCTTCCTTCATATAACTTGTGGCAGGGAAGCACCCTTGTGGTGCTGTTAGTCTGGGTTTAAGGAGCTGTTTACCAACACGCTGTGATGATTGCTTAAGTCTGTCTGTGTGATAAAATAATATCAGCCAGAAGAACTGATTTCATTAGCCTAGGGGCTAGCTGGATAGTAGATCAGTGACTGCAAGACTGATCACAATCTAACAAAGCTGGCTGTGGGATTGTTTGATAATAGAGAAAGTTGTGTTTAAAAACAAATAAATAAATCCCTGGAAGCCACATATAAAGAGAATCTCTGGAGAAAACTAGGTATAGTAGAGAGGTTTTTTGTGCTGTATGTTATGTTTTTTTGCTCTTTTATCAATTTAATATGCCTGATCTGGAAAATGATCTACTAAGGAAAGTAAAGCAAAAAAAAAAATGTGCGGACTAGGTTAAAAAATTCCATTTATTGAAACTACTCACACCCAAAGCTCCTTTTAGTGACTATGTCTCTGGAAAGGTAAACTTCAGGCCTATTGGTCAAGGGATTATGGGAAGTCTTCAGATAATTGTGAAGCCTAAATCAGAAGCAGTGGCTTTGTCCCATTTAATATAAGTAATAAAAAACCTTTCTCTTCTCTCTCCTCCATTTGCAGAAGCCTAAGAGCATAGGGCCATGGACTGGGAACAGAGCACAGAGGTCTAGCAGCCTTCAGGAGGTATTTGTCTGATGAGGGAGTAGTTTAGTTAAGTAAAGCAAATTCTTTGTAGTTTGAGACCTAAATCAATAAATTATCGGCAGGTTATCAATTTATGTCATGTGAAATTTGATTTTTTTTTCCAAGATGAGGAAATGTACAGGGTAATTTTATCAGCACCTGTCTATTGAAAACCTTTAACTATGAATAAATAATGGCCTTCCACTAGAATTTCAAGCCCATATCCAACAGTTTAAAAAAATAACATTTGTGTCAACTCAGTCAATTACCTTAAAGAAATAATGAGGGGGTAAATTATATAAAGTTGATGGCATTTACCCTTCAAAGATCATATTCAAAGCAGCAGATTATATTTTCTAAAATATTTGTGTGTGTGTTTTGGGTTTTTTTTTTTTTTGGTCTGCCATAGTTTAGGAATGGTACTGCCCATTTTAGTGCTCCCACTGAGTTTCTCCAAACTATGTGCAACTCTCTGGTTTCCCTCCTCTCCTTCTCCCTGTAATGGATGGAGATGAGAGCTGGAGGCACAGAAGGTAAAGATCATGGGCTGAAATAAGAACAATTTACTAGAAACAGCAATGAGGAAAGAAAAACATAGTAACAGCAACAATAGGGATGACAGTGGGTACAAGAAACAATTGGCACATGAATTCTCACTGCTGACAATACCTGACCCCTTATTCCACCACACTCTGATCCAGAAGGGACCCTTTCCCCATCCATGGGAAATGCTGTGAGGTGAGATACAGTCCTAGCCATGCCCCCTCCTGACTACTACAAAAATTTACCCTGTCCTGGCTGGAGATGGGAGTAGCCTTATTCAAACTTATCTCTGTCTTACAACTGCCCTATGATACAGACACTAATTCCAAGCAGAGTGCAGCTAATTACTTACTGTTCCTTCTGAATACCCTATAGGCCTTATATATATATTTAGGTATATGACTCACAGTTATGAGACAAATGTCTGCAGGCCCTTAATCATTTTCAGATAAACACAAAGGAAGAAAGGACGTTTCTGCAAAAATATAAGTTGTAGCTTACAATTGTCTGTAGTAATAAATAGGGTACTGAAGCAAGCAGGAATTGAGAATTGCAGATAGTTCCATGGAGGGCACAATATTGGCCTTTTTCTGTCTAATTGCTAGCTATAACTGTCTCCACTAATTTTTAGCTCTGCCTTACTTTAGTGAGTGGATCTACTGAATATAGAACAAACACACTCTTGTGTATTAAAATACAATAAATCAGCAATTGTGTATGATAATTTTTTCTTGTTTTCAATCTCACCTTCTGGCAAAGTAATGAGAGTCTTAAGCTTCTCATTAAGCAGGATGCTGAGGTAAATTCTTTCCTCCGTCCCTATGTATCAACATTTGTTCTTATTTATCACGTTAGTACTCTATGAAGATTTTTTACAACAGAAAACATTCAATTTCTGATGAAATGTATGCATGAGAGTAGTGGAACAACCAAACAATTGTCCATTTAGCAATGGAAACAAAGCCCCAGAATAAATGCAGATCTAAAATTCGGACCTTTTCTTGATTTATGCTCAAAATCAGACATTCAAACAGCTTTTGTTTTCAAAGTGTGATCAGACGCATTCCCTGACATTTGTTCTCGGCTTGTTGCTGGCTAAGTGAAAACTCCTTCCCTAGCCAAGGAAGAAACACTTCACCAGGAGGTCATCCTAGGCTTTGGAAAAACTCTGTAGCTTGTTGGTCAAGATACTTGTCAAGTTCCATTTCTCTTTTGCATTTTAAGAAGGTCCCAAAGCTGATCTCATCAAACACGTGTCCAAAGCCCTTATGGCTGACACAGTAAGAGGCAGCACAGAAGACATGACTGTTCTCAGTGGAAAAGAGTGACTAATGGTGAGGCCTGTCACAGGAAAAGAAGTGATTTAATTCCTTGATGGATTTCAAGTAATTATTCCTTTTTTTTTGTTTGTTTGTTTTTGTTCACAAATGTTGCAGTTAAATGGCAATTAGGCAGATGAGTTGTGAAGTAAAAGAGCACATAAACAAGCTAAGGCATTCTCAAATATGAAATTAAGAATGAATGCCAATAGTAAAAAATGCTCTGAGTAAAAATGTGTCAAACAGGTTAAAGTTTTCTTTAATTTATGAAAGCTGTAATATCATTAGTAACCAGAAACTTACATTTGAATTCCCTGACTTCTTTCTCCACAGCAATGCTGGTACAATATTGTGGTAATGCAGGGAAGGAATATCAGAAAACTGATTTGACTGTAAAAAGACTTGCTTATTTTTTTACTGCTTTAGGCAGATCTATCTTGTAGCATGGCCTCACAGCTTTGCAGGGTAAAGCAAGAAAGACAGAGCAAGCAACTTCCCCAGAGACTGAGGTATCTTCATTACTCCTATTACTGAATGTTAAACCTTGCTTAAATGTTCCATGTTTTTCTACAGCTATGGACAGTGATACTTCCCTTGACCTTACAGAACCATAAGCACACATTCTATATGCTTCTCGTGTATGCTAATATTGAAATATCTGGGTTTTTTTTCTGGGTCATATTGGTTTTGAGCTGTGAACATCTATATTAAAAATCTCTTTATTTATCTCTTCATTATGAAATGAACCCTTGCAATGCATTTGTGGTGCCTTAGGAACCAAGTGAACATGAATGCACTTCTGAGCTATAAATCAGAAAGAAACACATAAGTGAAGGAACTCATTGTGTAAGACAAACTGGATGGGGAGGGACCATTGTGTTGCAAAACTGACACTAGCCACCACTAAAGATAAGCAATGAAGGAAAAAAAAAGGTGAGGACAAATTTTCTGAAGGGGCAGAAACTATAGTGTTAAAGGATGCATGATTTTTCTATGCAAGAAAATGCCTAGAGGCAGTTTATGGAGCTGAAAAGCAAGTGGGAAATGGTTGTACTGGGGCTAATATAAAAGTAACCTCAAATGGTAATTCATTGTGCCATAGTATTACTTTTTACTGTTTGATTAATCTCTGATTACCCCTTAGGAAAGTCATGGGCAGTAGGAGAATAATTTTATCTCAAGAAAATGTTAAATGAAGCATCTCGTGTTGTGCTCATAAGCAGAAGAAAAGCAAGCAAGCAATAAACCATGCTGGGAATGGTTCAGATGTCTGTGATGTTTCTTAGCAGTAATTGGAATTTCTTCCCACTAATTTGCTGCTTTGTCATAGCTAAATGAATATTGTCATCACTTTTTTTGTTGGTTTTGATGATTTAAATTTGTGTAGAAAATCAACATGATCGTATTTATTGCAAAAAGCAATTGATGGCAGTTGAGTGCAACTTGCATGGCTGAACCTTCTTATGTAACTCTGTGCCTGTTGTAATCTACCCTTTCATCAAGTTTCACACATCACTCTGTGCAGACCCTGTCCTGAGGATTTCTACAAGGCAAGGTTTAATTAATTTTATTTCTAAAGACATATATCAAAATCCCATGCTTTAGGGGTGAAAAACTTTGGTCAGGAGCAGAAATCCATCTGTGATTAAGTAATAAAGAAGTAAATCTAAGACAGCAACTTGTCTCCCTCAAACCCAGTCTTTCTGCTAAGCCCCTTTGCCAGCATGCTTATATCTATTGAGAAATTGTATTGTATGCTTGCTGTGTTGAGAAAAAGGGAAGGAGTGGGTAGAAAATAAAAGATGGGATACTGTATTTCAGGTCAAGAACTTGAAGGATGATCTCACTGCAGAACATAACAGGAATTGTAGACAGGCTGATACCTTTTGTTATTGGGTTCAAGAGGAGGTATGTTTTCTCTCAAGGAGACATTTCTGATATTATTTCTCCTACATTCATGACTACTAGGCTAATCTCTTGGGGTGAGTGGCAGTTTTCAAGTTTTTGGTGTCTACTTTAATCCAAAAGGAGATGGAATATGGCTTAGATGTGATAAGACCAGATATGGCATACTCAGATTTTGATTTGTTCAATTTGCCTTATTTCAAAAAAAAAAAAAAAAAAAAAAAAGCCCTGTATAACTGCTAGAGAAAAAAAGCCCTGTAACACTGCTCCATAATACTTTTCAGTAATGAATGCTGCTAAATCTTTCCATTTTTGAAGGGCAGCTTGATACATTAAAGATATTTAGGATGTTTGGACACAGTTTGCAGTTTGGTTTTCTCCTCCTTCCTCAAAACAATTGATTATTGTCAAGGGAACAGAGGCCATTTTTACTGTTTCACAAAGAATTGCCAGTGGGTGACACGCTAATGAATGTCTCTAGAGAAGGTTCAGTTCAGAGCAATGGACACCTTGGTGTTGATGTAGTTTGCTTTCAAGATTGATAAAGAGACTGATTAAAGAAAGTGAGTGGTTTGTGTTTGGTTGGTTGTTTTTTTAAAAATGTAATTACTTTAAAATGTTGTTGTTCTTTATCACTGTTTCTGTGCTGTTGGCCTCAAGTAGATTTCACAGGGACTGTGCCAAGCGCACAGCCATCCATACTGGCTTTCAACATTTTGCCTTGCTAGTTCATGAATGCATTCAGCATCAGTTCTGACCTAAGGGAATCTGGATTGGAGGTACCAGGTCTGGAGGGGTTTTTAACAGTACTTCAGTGATCATGTTTTGTGACCTGGGCCAGAGCTGAGAGGCTGAGGTCTCTGAATCCATTAACAAGGCAGAAGGTCAAGTAGTGAGTGCTGAGTTACTCCATAAGCTGTCAATAAATCATTCTGCTAATCTTGAAATTGTCTCATCTGGAGGAGGTTCTTCTAAAAAAATGAAGAATAGTGCCTGGTGTGGGAAATCAAACTCATGTTACTCTTTGTTTCTCTTTTGTCTAGCTTAAACAGTTATATTCAAAAGACAGGCTGAGTTCATCATATATATGTAGCCATGACTGAAAAGTTAACGTTTTGGTCTTCTAAAAGTTGACTCTAGAAGTAACCCTTAACCGAAAATATGTTCTGGTAAAAAGTGTGATTTCTTCTCCCAGTCTTTATTTTCAAATACAAGTCTTTTATTTATGCCATGTTCTTCCAAGGGCTGAGATTTGACTCACATGTAGCTAATGTCTCAATAATGACACTTCAGATTACCTTCATTTTCACTAATTCAAAGGATTATCTTCATTTTCACTTATTCAAAATCTAGAATTTTTTAAATGAGGAGGAAATGGAATGACTTAACTAAGAATAAAAAAAACACCTTAGGTCTTCTGGCATTGGTTCAAGTGCTTTGCCAAGTGACTTGGCTTGAAAAAATACATTTTTATTACCAAGGAAAAAAGCAGCTCATTTATGAAGTTTAAATGAAAAGGTTTAAAAATGTCCAAGTATTAGAATATGTGTGCCAAATGCAATTTTGGGCAGCAGGTAAATAACACCCTGAAATCTGGTTTAAAACCAGTTTTCAGCTGGTGGTGCTGTCCCTTACTACCTTGACCTTAAGCTCTATATTTTGGATTTTTTTCCCCTGCTTGTTTGATTCTCATTCTTTCGTGTAGTGCCCTCACCCTCCTTCCTCCATGAAAAAAGTGCATGTGTAAATTTTTATTAAAGTTATATGAAAAATGCTGGATGGCCAAATTCACCTTCATATTACATCTTGAATTTGGAAAGTTAGGGATGAAAATATTCTACACAAAATTTATTTGAATTATTCTTAGTTTAAAACTGATTTAATTATCTGAAGAGTATTTCTAACAGTTACCAACAAGTAGGAAATATAAGTAATTTTGGGGCTAAATTATTTATATTCTTGTTTGGGCACCTAAACCCTACTTTTCAAACAGCAAAGCCGAAAAGCTGATTTTGAAGGCTTCAGAAACATAAATTACAATAGTTCACCCATATGAAAGTGAAGGTGGAGCTTTTGTTTACTTAAGATATCCCAAGAATTCATCTTAAGATTATATGCAACATGCACAGGTGTCCTTGAGGCTTAAATATGAGGCTTAGTATTGGGTATTTGGAGATAATGCTTTTGCTCAATATTTGTCTGGACTATATTGTGGGAAAATCAAGTCTTTTAGTTTAAATGCTGTGTTTTATCTTTCATGGGAGCAGAATGTAGCACAGGTAGAAATCACCTTCACTGCAAAACTGGAGCCCAATGTTTCACTGAAACCAGGCATTTCTACATATTTGCATTTAGGGTGAAATACAAGCTGACATATAAAAGAGTCCGTGCATTTCAGGTGAAAAATCAAGGCATGGTGATACAACCATAACATACACTGCCAAATATTGCAGATGATAGGGAATTGTTTAAAAAATGATAATAATAAAAACATCTGTAAGTTCGAGGCAAAGATCTGAAGCCCAAGGTTTAGTTTCTCTGTACCAACATTAAAGTCAGAAATAAATTCATCCCTATGATGAGTAAGTAGCAACTGGAAAAAAAGTCATATCAAGGCTCTGGTTTCAGTTTAACAGTTTGATATTAAAAGCGGAAATAAAAAGCTAAAACGAAACAAAGTGCTCTTATTCAGATGAAAGGATATTTTTTTCTTTGCTGAAAAAAAAATCCCATTAAATACCTTGTTTGAAATGAAATTTTTGTGCAGTTGTGAGTTGTTTCAAGTCAAGGGTGCAGGAGTTGGTGCTCCCATTGGGAGAGAGCACTGACTGTATTGGTAGGCTGAGTGGTGGATCCACTAGGATAAAATAGAGGAAAGAATGATGCTTCAAACATTTGCAGCTACAAGTCTTTAGTATTATCTTCTGTGCTGCCTCTTTTGGTACAGTCAGTTGTCTTCCTCAGAGATGAATAAAAAGTTGTATAGGAGTAGCAAGTTAGGACAGCTTGAGAGGACTTACTAATAAATGATAATTTGAACACTTACCCAAGAGTTTAATTTCACTACCACAAGGCAATAGATCTCAAGATACTAATTTAAAATTATTCAAATTGAAGTAGGTCTTTTTGTTCTTTAACATAAACAAATGCCTCCCTCAAATTTACATCTTGCAAATAAGAGGTTAAAGTTTCTGTCAAATTATCCGGTCATTTATCAAGATTCAGTCACTTTGTTGTTACTCTTTTTGTGTCATTGGACCATAGAGAGATACCATATTTTTTCTTTTCTATAAGTTCTGTAGACAATGTAAAATATGAAATAGCCTCTTTTCTACAGCTATTGTAACTAAGTTGTTTATTAAGGAAATAAGGGTTTCTGTTGCTGCCAAATTCTCTAAAACATTTTCAGAGGCAGAAATAATAACTAAGTGTAGTATAGTCTAGACCTTTAAAATAAGGTCTAATTCAGTAGTTCTTGAGTAACATCCTTATCTCCACGCTTACTGTTTTTTGGTTTGGTTGCTTTTGTTTTGGGTTTTTTTATATGAATAGTGACTATGTGTTGGAAATTATCTTATCTAAAATGACTCACGGCTCAATAAGAAATTTAAGAAACTTAAACAGGAGTTAATTGTACTGGAGTCTGAAGATATCAATATATCTTCTGTTCAGAGCATTTTTAATAGGGTTTTAAAGTAGTTCTTGCAATGATTTTTGAGTCTGTAAAATCGACTGACCACAAACTGCTTTTACAAGTATGGTTTTTACTACTCGATGACCATATTAGAAAAATGTCAAATTCCTTTGACTAGGGATGTCCAGCAAGGATATGGCTGAAGTTACAAGTAACTCAGAAAACCTAATGGGAAGCATGGATGTGGGTTTAATTCCCACCCTTCTAATGGTGGACTCAAGAACCCAACTGATCCATCTGGAATGGTACTCTGCACTTGTCAAGGAAGGGCTGGGAAGAGCTGTGGCTGGGAGAGGGGTTCCCACCCTGCAGCTCCACAGTTACCCTTGCAGCCTGGAGCTGGCAGGTGTCCCCAGTGCCTTTGGTCCCTTTCTGTACAGGACACCAACAGTGTGGGACACTGAGATCTTCATCGATGCTTGCAGGCTGTGTGTCGGGGCACTGGGGAACCCCTGCGTGGCCATGGCAGACTGGTAGCTCCTGTGATTTTTGTTGCAGTTTGAAGCTGCTGAACAGTCCTCCTAAGCTGATCAGAAGCAGTCTGATTTTTTTCTGGTCACTAGAGTTTGATGTCTGGTGCAGCAAATATTCACCTTGATGTTTTCCTAATAGAGCAGTAGAGTTGGTGTGTGTGCACTGCTGAAGTTGTCCTCCTCCAAAATTCAGGGATTTGTTGTTGCAGTTTCTTTGCTGTAATTTCTCTGTGTCCAAATTCCCCCTTGTGCCTAGGACCCAGGTAAATGGGCCATTTGGAGAAAGTTGTATTTGTTTATTATGGATATTTATAGAGCCATAATGTGTGCTTGGGTTTAAATCTTCATCCACAACTGGCTTTACAAAATTCTTTAGCTTTGCTGGGGATCCTTCCACCAATATCCTCACAGTCTCCTGCTATTTTTGGAATGTCTTTTGCTCTTTGCCCTGTGTACTGAAAGCCTACTAAAGTGGACCCTCCTTACAGTAAAAGTAAGTCTAAGTCTACTCTGTGACATTCTTCAAATCATATAAATTTGTACATTCAGTAACTGATATGGAATTTTTCAGGCATCTTGCTTAAGCTAATAATTAATAAAAATGTCGCAGGGTGAAGAACATTTTCTAATCGTAAATTTTTTGAGAAGCCTTAGCCAAAAGAACTTTAAAATTACTCTCTAAGTTAACAGATTTATTGTTACAGACTTATAGCTGGAAGTTGCAGTGCTAGAAGTGGTCAGAACTGTTGATATGCATAGTTACAGAAATTTATAACAAGCTTGTGAGCATACCACACATACATGTTTTCCTTCACCTCCCAGTATACCACTAATAGTTCCAGCTTTTGGCTTGTGGAACTTTTTATGAAGTCACATTTTCCTTGGAACAGCACAGCTTCCTTCACTCATGCTGATCTTAAAAGCCTGCTTTAAGCACAGAGCAAGACCCAGACTATTTGGGATGATGATATCAGGTCTCCCTCATGCCTTCATCTCCGGAGTCCAAATGACATAGTCATTTGGCAGCTAAACTCGAAGGATCAAAATGAGCCAGATGTTGAGTGGACAGATCTTTGTTTGCCAGCAATCAAGTCTTTGCTTGCCATTACGGCTCTGATTTCCATGTCTGCTACCATTTACTTCATTTTGGCTCATTAAATTGACAGCTTTTTAAACAAGGAAAGGGGAGAGGGGAAAAAGCAAAAAAGATAGTATAGAAAGCTGTCACACTCTCAATTCAAATTTATTTTTAAAATCTCGATGGTTGATTGCATTTAACACCTGTTTCTTTCCAAAACTTTGCTACTCTGAGTTTTATAAAATAGGTTACTTACTACATTCTATGAATGTACATGTTTGGTTTATGATGGTTCCAGGTAGATTTGCGCACACATCCAGGGAGATGTTCTGATAACGGGTCTCAGATTTTTGTGTGTAAAACACAAAGCCCTGTCATGA
This sequence comes from Serinus canaria, assembly GCF_022539315.1. Taxonomy (NCBI): domain Eukaryota; kingdom Metazoa; phylum Chordata; class Aves; order Passeriformes; family Fringillidae; genus Serinus; species Serinus canaria. The sequence goes on from NC_066316.1 coordinate 24,695,868, forward strand.
ACATGAGGGAATAAAAGCCTACAGCTCTGGTGCTTTTGGGCAGTGCTGATGTGTTAAGGTGATTGTTTTCTTTTGTTACACTGCAAACACTGATAACTCTTCACAATTGGTGTTTGTTTATTTATGTTTGTTTGTTAAGCCTGGTAGCTAAGAGAGGCTTTAGATAGTCTAAAACCCATCATTTCCTACTGTGAGCCAGTCATGCCGGTTCAAGTGGATCCAAGTTGATACTGATCCATGGAGAAAACACCTCTGGTATAAACTTAAGTATAGTGGCATGTATTTTGTGCTGTTCCTTTATGTCACTTGATGCTGCACCATTTCCAGGGAGCTGTCTCTCTCTGCCTGACACAGTCTGGCACTAGTCAGCTGTACTGAGGGTGGTGGGATTGTGATAAGATATGGCTCCTAAGAGGTACAGCCTGAGAAAATGAGGAGATTCCCAGCAGCCAACTGTTGGTAATGTCTGTCTAGAATATGAGATCGCTCAGGAGATGTCTGGGTAGAAGACAGAGATGAGCTCTGTTAAAATTCAGGGCTTTCAGCTGATCCTAAATGGCTGAAGCAAAAGAGTTTTGGGGACCTAGGTAATTCCTTTCTGGGATACAGATACACAGAGCCTGATAATGCAGATCCTATGTCCTACTGTTGGAAATTATCACCTAGGCAAAGTAAGCTATTTTTCTGCTACTGTAAATGTTGTGTACCATGCCTGCATTGACACAACTAACACAGAAACAAAAAATCATAAAATTTGTGGAGTAATACGTGAATATTTGCTGAGCAATGCTTGAGTCATCTTCTTATCTTAGCTAGAATTCATGTTTTCACCTTGCCTATTCATATTCAGAATGGGGAAACTTTTCCATATGTATTTTTACACCAAAAGTTTAGGGGTTGTAGCAGTTTTCTGGAAAAGAAGAAACTGAACACAAAGAAAAAAAGGATGTCTTTCTTCCTTTTTGTTTTTAAATGGTTTTATGCAGAAGTGAACATGGTCGATGGAAGGAATTTGACTGGATGGAATGGCTTGGTACGCTTCAGTCTTTTGCTCTGACTTCAAAGCAGAACTAAGAATTCTTGTTTATAATAGTTGTTATGCAAGCATAAAACCCAACACAGATGAATTTTTAAACACCGTTCTCTTACCAGTAAACTGTGAAGAGGAATGCTCCAGTTGCTCTACACATCTAAAATCACAGGGTTGTTTTCATAAGTAGATAAATTGCAGAATTTCCTATTTTTACAGTCTTCCAAATGACTTAAACTCTGCTGCTGTGGATGGAATGATTTCCTCTCTGTTTCTGTTGGCTGACCAGAGTTCAGATGTTGGGTTGTTCCTCTTTAAAGGGAATGCTGACTTGGTGGTGGAAGCATTTTTACAACATTCTCTGATCCTCAAGAACTCCAGATGTAAATTAAGACAATAAATAGAAAAAGGCATGAGAAAAGTGGGACTGATTGATACCAATTTTTACTGGAAGAGTGTGTTAAACTTTTAAGAGATAAATATTTAATATGGGGGTAGGGAGGCTAGTGATGATTAAAATGCTCTGCTGCCAAAAGCATTATTTCTAGTGTTTTATAATTTTGTCAAAACTTTAGGGCATGCTTTCTGTCTTCTGGTGGACATTTTCTGTGGGATTTTGAAAATGGGAGGGGGAAGGGAAAGAGGAGAAGAGAAAAGGGAGTTTGGAAAAACTTGAGAGTTGCTTCCTGGAAAAACAATATCCTGGGTGTACATGTCATCTGTTAAAGAAAGTTAGATGTGGAGAGTAGTCCCAGTTGCATTTGATAACAATATGTAAACAAAGCTTGACACAAGAAATTGCTCTGTTGTTGAACTATTTTCCTGTCCAAGGCCTTTTCCTCCAAAACCTGTGTTTTCTTCATTTTCTTAATATTGAAACAAGGTTTCTAAGCTTCTGTCATTTTATAACATTAAGCATTGCAACAGGCAGACCAGGGAAGTGTGGAATCATCATCCCTGGAATGATTTAAGACCTGTAGATGTGAGACTTGGGGACATGGTCTATTGGCAGACTTTCCAGTGTTTGGTTTATGATTTGGCTTGATGATCTTAAAGGTCATTTTAAACTTAAATGATTCTCTAATTCTATGTATCTTGACATTTAGAACAATGTTTTGCTATTTCTCCATGAGAATTGCTCTGTGTACTCACAACAGTAACAATGTACTTTTGCTTTTTATACTGGTTTTGTAACAGATCAGGGAGTTCACTCTGGATTTTAGAGGTAGTGTTCTCTAGAAGCTTGCATCTGCCTAGAACTTGACTAGATTATCTTCATTTTTTTTTTTCTTGTATGGATCCGTTTTTACCTTCTTCTAGAAGCATTTTTTGGTGCAGATACATCTCATACAGATGATTGAGTTTGGCTTAGAAGAAGAAAATCTGGAAGAAGTGCTCTCACTGCTGAAATGTAAATGATTGTTAAAATTTTTTGCAAAGCATGTTTTGTTAACATATTTGGTTTTGTTGTTTTGTTTTGTTGGTTCTTGGTTTTTTTTTTTTTTAGTGTGGTTTTTGTGGTTTTGTTTTCATTTTTCTGCCTGTTCCTGTCCCTTTGAAGGGTCAGGCATTGGTAACTTCATTTCCAGCTATCTGCAGTCATGGAATCATGGAATGATTTGGGCCAAAAGGGACCTTAAAGATCATTCAGTTCCAACCCCCAATCAGTTCTGCCATCTGCCTGTGTGTATCCTGTTATCACTTTGCCCTCTCCTATGGTTGTCCCACGTTATCCTGTCACCAGAAAGTATTGAAACTATCTGAATTCCTATGCAGAGCTTTGCTGGACCTAATTAGAAATATAATGAGGAGAACTGCAAAACCTTTCCCTGAAAACAGGATTGCTATTAAATCCCATCTTCTTTTAGTTGTTTAGTTCTTTCATTGAAGAAGCCCAGGAACTCCAGGATACAACACTACCATGAACATCACGGTAGCCACCCTAGCGCTGCACTTTGGACTCCAGTTCCCACTGTCATATGAGCAAGGAACTCTGAAAACCATATTAGCTTTTGTTTCTTGAAGATGAAAGGCTGTGCCAGGGAGGGAGTATATGCAATTTAAATTGTATCAGGTTTATGTTGTATTTCTTATGGCTTTGGAGGAGTTATTCCTCCCTTAGTGAGCATTGTAAAACTTTATTCCAACTAATGTATGTTTTACAGACAAAAAGGCTGCAGCAGAACACTCTTAAATGTGGTACTGAGGAGGCTGTAATTTAAAAAGGGCTGTGAAGCAAATATGAGACTGAGAGTTATATCAGCATTTGCTTTTAGAGGTCTGGCTTCCTTGCATTTTATAAAAATCACATTTAAAAAAAATAAGTTAAACAATGGCATATTTTAGAATTTTCTAAAACTTGGAAAACTAAAACTAATCTCACTTATTTCATCATATAGTAGGGTTTTTTCTAGACTATCAATATAATATGTTAAAGATACCAGTCTCAAATTCTTCAAAGTGAATAAGGAAAAACAAATCCAATACCCAACCCTCCTTTCTTTCCTATTTAAACTCTCAAAGAAAAGAGAATTAATTTTTCAAAAGGTGGAGTATGTTTCTGGAACTAGACCATGAAAGCATATTTTAAATGTATGTATACTTTCCAGTAATCATATTTTTCTCCTTCTCAAGTTTTTGTAACACCTTCTTGCAGCATAGTCAGTCTCAAGAGTGACTTTTACTTTCGTCAAAATAAAATTGCTCTTAAGAGCAATTAACAAAAGCACACTAATTTGAGCATTGCACAGATGAAAACTAGTATTTTTTATAAGTCATTCTAGTGCAGCTTCTGAGCATGTCATGGTCATCATTTGTGCAGGAATAGGATTGTTTCATTCTGTCACCTTTTTAAACCATTACTCTCTGAAGTTTTAGTGTGTTTAATGTTGGTTTTTTGGCTCTGTGTTTGTATTCAAGATTGCAGCACATTATGAAATATGGAAGGAGCTCTGATGTTTTCATTTAACAGTGCTATCAACAAGTCTTCACATGAAAGTAAACCTAAGGCTTTCAAATTCAGAGGTTGTGGCTTCCCATTCAAGAGATACTATTATTTTAGCATTGTGCTCATAATTCCTTGGATAGTTTTGTGCCAACACCTCTATTGTAACCTGCTCCACCCACCGTGTATTTTATAACTTGGCTTTTAAATTCTCCTCCTAGTTGAAACTTGTCCCAATAAATGTCAACTCAAGAGCAGATTTTCTTTTTAAAGGATTCTTTGTTTTGTTTTGTTTTTTTTTTTTTTTCTACAGGAAACCTTTTTCAGGAATAATAAGCTGTTAGTCTATTGGTAGAATACAGTGTCTGTGGCTGATATCCATGACATATTTGTAGAAGTATTCAGAAAATACTGAATCTACATGGAATAAAAAGTAAATTAAATACAACCACAAGGACCAAAGTTTAGCAACTGAAAGGTCTGGTTTAGTCTGCAAACGATCTAAAACCACCCTGAAAAATCAGATTTTGCCATCTACAATTTAGCAGTGTCCCAGAGCATTTTGCTTAGAATATGGGAATTCCTGTAATCTATCATAGGCTTTTAAAGTTTTCTAGGAAATTGAAATATGAAACACACATCTGGTTATGAGTTACATACCAGATAATATGAAGCTTTGGGACTCTTAAGAGAGGGAACCTCCACCTTTCTGTGCCTTTATACATTTACATTTTCTATATCAGGAAAGTGATGGTAGCATAAATGTTCTTCCCTTGGACTGGATTTGTGCAGCACAAAAAAATATCATCAAAGCATGGTTGGCTCATAGGCATTTCAATCACCTCTTTCCTGCTTGGCATCCCTAGGTAGTTCAAGATCCTACTTCACACTTCTGCCTGGAATGTTATCCTCCAAAAGTCAGTGCTACAAATCTGTAAACAGACTCTTGCATGTAGATTGGGGGGGGGGGGCAAAATTTTGGAACGTGCATGCAGATATGTTTTGAATCTGCTGCAGGAATGTAGAATCTAAATGAGTTTGGTCATTTGCTCTTGGTCCTGTTTCAAGTGTAAACATCTGTTCTGGTCCCTCCTTGCTGTTCTCTGCTGTGCCTTGTAAATGAGCTGTTCCTGCTGTCTGAGGTTTAAGCTGATCAGATAATTTACCTGCCTGCTCTGCCTCCATGTGCAGTAGCTCAGTGAGGCCTTCAAAGGTCTTTACAGATTTTTGTACTGTGCAGCTCACAACAACTTATTAGAAATTTACAATTGCCTAGAGCATATACAAGGGAAAGCTTGGTGTCAGAAGGAAATGGCATATTATCTGGTGTGTAACTCATAACCAGATGTGTGTTTCAAGGGTGAAATGGACAGAAATGTTGTTTCCATGCTCCAACTGGAGAAGCATGTAGTACAGGGGCCATGTTTACCTAAATTTTTTTCTTTGCACATGAGCTGATTCTTTTTCCACTAAACAGGCAGAGGTTTGAGTTAGGCTGTAGTGCAAGGATGTGGTTTCTGGAATGCTTTTTCTGTGGGGCTCTCTGATGGACTAAGTGTTTTATTAAAGTTTTTGAATGTTCATTGTGACTTGGTTTTGTTTTGTTTTTTGGTTTTTTTTTCCCCTTGTATCACATAATAGCTTTGTATCTAGGTACTGCTAAAGTGTGCTGTGAAAACAGGAAAGTGGCTTTTGTTTGGAAAAGTTATACCTGCAGAGATCTGTCCTATTTCTTCAATTCTTTAAGAAGTGAACCTGCATAGTAGTAGAAGTAGAGCTGTTCTGAGAAGGGGAAGAACAGGATCAGCATCAGAAAATTACTCCAGCGTCCTGATTATTGAAAACTCAGTAGGTGTCTGATATATGGACAGCTATATACCTTGTTTTATGGATCCAAACAGATGAACAGATCCCCTGAAGGATGGACAAAGCATGGAATAACCATACCTACTCTACAGGAAAAAGCCAAAAGGCAAAATAGGGACCAGTGCCATTGAAAAAACCTCTCTATAGTACACAATCTCTTTATGAACGGTGACACAGAGTATCAAAACACATCAAATCAAATGAACTTTTCCTTGATTTCTGTTCATGAATTTTTCTTTTCCCTTCCAACCTTCTCTCTCCAGCCAGCACTAGGTTTGAAATACTGTAAACAAGAGAGATTAGTTATGGGAATTGACTGTATTGTCTGGAGAGGGCAAGAATGCCTGCTGTTATACTTTTGAGGTCCCTTCCCTGTCCCTTGTACTACCTGTACCAAGGTCTCTGTGTGTGGTGAAATTAATAGAAATACATGTCATGACTATTCATCTGCCAAAATAACTTACCAAAAATTATGAACTAGCTTAGATGTTGTAACAAATTCTTTTCAGTATTAGGACATGATATGTGAAATGATGATACAGTTCAGTCCTAGAAAAATAATGATAAAGTTTTTCCTCTATCCCAAAACATAATGATTCAGATTAGAGAGCCACCTGTCCCCAGCTCCTTGTAACCTACAGTTGCTAGAAATTAATTCCCTGGAAAGTAAGGACAAGGAAAGTATATAATATTTTTCTAACGTAGTCTTTCAGCCTTGAACTACTTTGACTTCATTTTGAATTTTTTTTTTTTTCTAAACCTGATCTGCTTTATCTTTTAGTAAATCCACAGTCATCTCTCTCATGAATCTGGGCGGCCTGTCCTTTAACCTGTGGAAACTCTGCACACAGTAGCCTTTGGTAAGAAATTCTTGTTGTCTGTCATTTGTTGCCTCTACAACCACGTGTTTTTCCTCTGATACCTATCTGGCTTCATTTGGCACATCCCAGTTCATATGGCAGGACAAAAGCAAACTCTCAATACTGTTTTTTTAAATTGTTCTCATAACACTTAGGATTTTATGGCCCTCTATCACATCTCCCTGTTAGTTCCATCTGTTCCAGGCTACAGAAGCCAAGCCTACTTGTTTGCTGCTCTGTAGAGCTGGTTTCAATTCTGTTGCTCTTCTCTGAACTTTTTCCAGTTGTTGTACATTTTGAGAATTGGTTGGAGCTACTGCAGATTTATGTCGTAACGTGAAAATGAGATTTTGATGATTTTTTCCTCTAGTACTTTCTCAAATGTTCTAAATTTCCTAAAAGACAAGAAATTTAAGCCCAGCAAAAGGAAGAACATTTTATATCAAGAGTGGCAGAAGATAGGAACAAGCTGCCCAGGGAGGCCATGGAGTCTCCTTTCTGAAGATGTTCCCAACCCAGCTTTGTTTCTGTGTAACTTGCTCTAGGTGACCCTGCCTGGGCAGGAGGGTTGGACTGAATGATCTGCACAGGTTTAATCCAAAACTATCTATTCTGTGATTCTCTGATTCTGTCAAACATTTCACCCTCTGTTTTGATTGTTGCTGTAAGTATTGAGTGAATGTTAATGTCCAAATAGCTTCTCTAACCCCAGAGTTCTGGAGTCTGTCCAGTGAGTGAATCTATGACTGTTTTATTCCATGCAAAACACTTTCATTTATACTTCTGGTGCCTTTTTATTGTCCAGAAACCTTGAAGTCTTTTTGTAGTTACTCACTTTGCCATTCCCCCTTATCTATTTAAATACCTTTGTTTCATCAGCACATTTGTTCACCTCCTTGGTTACTGCCTTCTCTAGGTCATTTAGAGTAGGTTAAACAGCACAATCCCTCCAATAGACTTCTTTGAATTCTTCTGGGATGTTTTTTTTTTCTTTCATCAATGTTGTACTTTTACACCTCGTCTAATTTCTTCAAAGGACATTGTATAAAATCTCATTAATATAAGTTGACAAGGCAAATTTATTCACTTCTTCCTTTTATCAGCTGTGTGATAACACTTTGCACCCTTGCAGTCAGCTTCAGTAGGTTTTTAAGGCAAGTGTTCTCTTCTTGGAAATGATGGCAGCTTTTCTCAGAATAAAGAGAATTAGCAGACCCTAATGAAGGAATGAAGGCTGTGCTTTGTAGCTTCTCTTTATATACTCCAATACGTGCTGATATCAGCTCTTTGCCTAATGTGAAACTCACAGGCCTTTGGTTGTCCTTTTCATGAGAAAACTTTTAAAAAATTCTTATTTATGTGTATTCACATTTATATTTACACTGTAGTCAGAGATTAAGATGGAGCTTAAAAATGGGGATATACATGGATTCATATTTTGGTCAAAGGAGAAGATAAAAAAAAAGTGACTGCCTTGAAGTCTTGACGGTTTGCCTGAAGCCAGAGTTCAGTATGGAAAAATCTTTTTATATCATCTTGATGTAGAAAGTTTTTATGTCCAGAAATGCAAACATCTTTGCTCTTTTTTCTTAGTCTATTTATGACCAGAAGGCTTTTAAGCTAAAATAACAAACATTTTTATTTATTCAGAGTTGCGTAAAGTACTGAAAACTCAAACTTTAGACATCCTGTGAGGATGTCTAAAGTTGAGTATATGTAAATGTCATTAAGAGATGTGGAGAAAGATTAAAAATACATGAAAGCAGTTGTTAATCATCTCTGAAAAAATGCTTTTTGGAGAATTCTCAGATTTCTTTCCTCAAAAGGTTCTCCTTTATGTTGTTTATTTTCCTGTTTTCAAAGTCTGTTCTGTAACAAGGTAGAGTAGCACTTGCACAGACATGTAAACTTGGGGAAGGCTGTAAACATTGCTCCACTCCAGCTGATGAGATAAAAAGATGTTCTTTACAAATAGCTAGATGGTAATTGCATCTAGTAATTGAAGCTACTCCTTGTGAAAATGCACAGTTTGTACTTCAGAAATTAGGTTAGTGTTTTGTTCCATTCACAGAGCAAGGAGGTGAACATTCTCCACTTAAGTAATATGTGACAGCAGGAAAACAAGACTAGGGTGATATTCTGAATATATTCTGTGCTGGAAGGCTGGTGGAACTGTTTGAATATATATTTTGTTGCACCAACCAGTGCAAAAGACAAAAACAAGCATTGGAATTGATTATGTGAAAATATCTTTTGTATAGGGGCATTCCAATAGCAGTTATTGAAAAAATGGACAAGATTGGCATGTGACTAAGTAGTTATAATTTGTAGTGTTAAAAAAAAAAAATATATCAGTTGGTTTCACAGCTCAAAGCTCTTCTTGAAGTAAGCAAAGAAAGAAAAAACATGGACAGGATACTGCCAACACTGCATTTTTTATTTTCATTATGGCTTTACCAAAAAAAGGCTAAATGAGAGATGAGACTGGTCTGCTATCACTTAATTTCATTAGGCTGGAAGAAAGATCTGCTTGCTATTTGCTAAGGGCTCAGTATGTGAAGGAATCTGAGTGGTGGTGAGTGGTAGTGGGGATATGAGGAGCATGGAGAGGCCAAAGAACTGGATGAAGACAAAATGAATTTTTTTCTTCAAAGAAGTAGTGATAAAAGCTCAAATGTAGAGAAAGAAGAAAGTGAGGCAGATCAGTGCTTGTGGGAGCAAATTGTTTGCATTTGGAGAAGAATAATATTTAAAATAGATCCATTTGATATCATTTTTTGACAAATCTGGTGTGTGGGGGGTTTTTTTTTAGGGTTTTTTCACTTGTTTGTTTGCTTGTTTTTTCCCAGAATAGCATGTATGTCTAATGCACAGAGTGAAAAGCATTGTGAATTTACCAGGGCTTTAAATACTCTCCTAAAAGGCAGTGTTTTCCTAACCAAATTAAGGAAATATGGATGGTGGTTCACTCTCTGGTTGGAAAAGCTTTTTGTAATTAAGCTATCATCACAGAAGAGGATGCTGTGTCAGTTCATACCCAGCTCCAGTCTGAACTGTCTGCTGATTTCAATGATTTAGGCTGATGGAAAAAAAGAGGAACTGTCAGACTTGATAGGTTTATTTCAAATGCATTGCAATTCTTGGGAAGATAAAATGAGAATGGTCTAAACAAATCAGTGGTCTAAAATCAGAAGATGGAGCTGAACCACAGACACAAAGTTTTCTGCTTAAAATGAGGGGGAGTACAAAGTAAGAAACAGGAGCTGAAGAATAACAGTAATAACAGTGGTATGAAACAACAGTGTTGCAAAGAAGATCTGGGACTTATGCTAGGTGGTAAAACATAGTAAATACACATGGTAAAGTGAGATGAGAAACTGATTATCCCTCCTCTTCTGGTGGTGACTATGAAATCTCCTCTGAAAATTGTACTTTCAGAAATGTAGGCCAATTGACAAGAGTCAAGAGAAGAACTTCAGTAATGATCACTTCAGAAAATATGAGCTGCAATGACAGACTGAAACTTAGAAAGGATTGAGACTAAACAAGTTGCCTGGGATGGATTAGTATTCTGCTTAAATAAAAGAGCTGGGGTAGATAGGTTCTTCTTAGTCCTGCTCTTCAAGACTGATAGTTTTGCATTCAGTACTAAATGTACTCTTTTGGCAGTAGCTACTTGGATAGGATGAGTGAAAAACAGAGAGGACCAGAGACAAAGTAATCACTACTGATTTTTTTTATGTGGCCTTGAATAAGCAGTAGATACAAACCTCATTTTTCTTATCTTCTTGTGTACTGAGGGAATTTCCAAACCTCTCTAAACAAACAATGGTAATGCTCTGTCTCTTAGATTTGGTAGTTGGTATAAAAAAATAGCAACTTGAAAACAGAGACACTATGCAGGAAATACCCCTAAAAATGGCTGTTGCCACTGGTTTCCCCAACCACCACCACTTGCTTCTACCTGCAAAAATTTTGGAGTGCACCATGTACAGGATATCCAGATGGTCCCATGCAAGCAGTCTGTTCAAGTGTGGGAGTTCCTACTGTTGGGAAAGTCATGTCTTTTGAGGTAATGTGCAGACCCTTTTCATAAGATGAAAAAGGGAAAAATGAAATTTGTGCCAGTGCAGAGGTTTTCATCAGAGAGGCTTCCATAACTGTTCCTGATACAAGTTAAAGCAATGACAATGAAGATTTCCTCCCATCTGGCTTCCAGCTTGAGCTAGACTGGATCCATACATAATTATTGTTTTGATCTTCACTTTTAAGGAACTTGTTTCCTTTGCTGATGCACTGAGAAAGTGTAAAATTAGTGCAGAAATGCAGAAAAACTTTAAAACTTCTAAGTAGAACATTACGGAGTATCAGTACTTTTTGTGTTCTGAGACAAGATTTTTGTAGACTGGAACAGGGATTTCCTGTAATGTAATTTTGCTGGATTTTAGTGCTTAGAATAAATACCACATCAGTGAGCTGCAGTAGAGGTGTAGCTCTAGTTCCCAAGGTGTGTGTGGTTGAGAGTTGCGTGAGAATTCATCTGTTTGTCAAGAGTTTTGGAAAGAAGTTGTAGTACTGTCCTGTTTCCATGCCAAAAGGGCTTGTTGTTCACCTGTCCAAAGACTTTTTTTGTGGCCTTAATTATTCTTAAGGATATGGGCAGAACTGTGGGGGAATCCAGCAGTCTCAGTTATTAAGGTGGTATTGTATATTTCTGCATTGTCCATTTATTTCTGGGATCACAGATTTTTCACATGAATGGGGCATCAATGGCTAGTCCATAGAATTAACTACTAAGTTACTGAAAAACATTGAACTTTTGAGAAATATTTTAATAATGCAAGTTATGGTGATACAAGATGTAATGCCTTTTTGCTATCAAATTTTATTTTATGTCAGTTATGCTATCTAGAGATGTCAGGATCTGTTATGATATGGCACCTGACTAAAATGGATATCCTATTGTATTAGTGGCTATAAAAACATCTCATAAAATGTGCTGTGGGCTGCCAGACTGACATGTGAGAACTTCAAGAGAAGAGAAGGAAAACTACTATATTTCTGATGGGTAACTTGAAAGTCAGAGACTTGCTGTTGCTGCATTTCATGTACTGGAAAAAGTAAATAGAAATTGGCAGAAGCTTTTGGAGCTCTCAAACCCATCACACTGAAAAGGATGATGTGAGAACATGGTGACCCACCCCTAAGAAGACTTCTCTGGGCCTCTGAGCAAACCTGTTGCAGGCTAGTGGAGGCTGTGAATACTCTTCTCTAATTAGGCACCAATTTTGTCCACAGATGGAGAGTCAGGCATCCAAGGAGACAGCAAGCTGAATGGGAAATGCTTGTGCTGCTTTCGTTAAAATGTCTGATTCCACTTGGTGTGAGCTTCCACCATATCAGCTCTTCAGTTTTCAGTCTCCCAATGTTTTGGAACCTAAGCCACCCAAGTGGGGATGTCTATGCTGGTGCCACATGACTCTTGATGTCTTGGTGTGGCCCCTCTCAGTGTAGGTGGTCTGCCTCTGGCCCTTCCTTGAAAGAGCTGACGCAGATGTCCAGAACAAGTCACAGGATTGGGACTGAGTTCGAGAAATTTTCTTTGTGCAAGAAAAATACTGCACTTCAGGGGGCTTGACTCAGTATTTCTGGCCAAAGCCACTGAAGTCTGTGGCAGCATTATGTTGAGCAGCAGCTAGGAGGGAATTGAAATGCCTGGAGGGATGGTGTTTGAGCAGTAGCTCTAAGCAGCCACAGTTGTGCAGCCTTCGCTGCCTGTTTGCCTCTATTGGGCTATCCAAGCATGTGAGAGGATCTTAATTTGTAAAAGCTGTGTCTTTCGTGGCAAGACTAATTCCCTAGACTCATGTAATCAGAGTTCCCTAATAATTTTTGACCTATGGCTGACATTTTCAGTGATTCAGGCTTCCTTCCACTACATGAAATGAATATCAAGATAAGCCTAAGATGTAACATCGATGTGATTCATTTATAAAGTGTTACTTATGTAGCCTAAATGGTGACATTTGTGCCTGTAATACTTTTTTGTGGGGTTTCCCCCCCACTTTATCCTTAATGTGTGATATACAAATCAGATTTGTTTTTTACCCTGCCTCTTAAGCATAGGGTGAAACAGTTGAATTTACTTTGTATACATTTTTACTTATTATTAAACAGGCTCTCAAAGTGGAATTTTAGGAAAGCTTTTTATTTCTTGGTGGAGAAGTGCTTGATATCAGACAGCCAGATGGATATTTAAAAAATCTACGTGTGGAACCCTGGGAATTCTCCTGTGGTAACTGTGTGCTAAAGCTCTAGATGCAGTTGCTGGATGTTCTTGCCAGGTACTGACAATCGATCTGTGCAATGAATGCTGCCAGAGAACTCTTCTCTAAATCAGTCATTGCTGTCACATACTGATTTATGGAGCACACAGGCTTGCACATAAATAATCACTTTGCATGAGATTGTCAATACAGTCTGCTGAAATATTTTCCCTTTAGTAATCAACTTTTTTTGAGAGAATGTTTGGGGTTTTGTCATAGAAATAATTTCCCGTCTTTCCCCTACTGTTCACACATACTTGTGTGAGTGCTAAAGACATTGAAATTGAAACATATGGGGATTTTTGTTTTATTTTAAATACTCTGCTGGAACATGAGGAAATTCCCAAATCACTTCAAACTCCTCTTTAAGATGAAGTGTGTAGGCTTTCTCTTACTGGGATTACTTTAATAGCACTGAAATGAAGCGAGGTGCTGCAGCAATGTATCAGAAACAGCAACACATGTTTTTAACAATAAGTGTTATTCAGAGGAGCTGAGGAGTTCCTTTCAGGGATTTTAACATCCTTTGAGTGTAATAATAATAATATGTTTGGTTATAAACTAAATACTTTTAGTGTATGTACTACTATTGGAACTGCTTTGTAAAATTGGACTGTGAAATTAATGTAAAAAAGTGACATTTTCTTAGGGGTTTGATTGCAAGTTCTAGCTCTTGTGCTGTTCAATATTGCCATTCTTCATCTACAAAATTCACTTTGGAATTTTTTTTGCCTGACAAATTCTGCTTTTGAATTTTCTACACATTTGTCTTGCCTTTGTCCTCTTGAAAAACTCTTTTTCAATGCAATTAGCTCTTGATTCTCTGAAAATCAACCAGGCTACATCTATTTACATATGAGATCTATATACAATTGCTAGCTAATTTTCATCACGATGCTGGGCATCCTGCATTTTTGACCTACTTTCTCAAATTGCTATTAAAGCTGTGTTTGCAAAGGCTGTTCCTGTAAAAATGGAGAAATTTGTTGTACAATGTAAACAAACATTTTTCTGTCTAGGTGGTATGTTCGTTCTCTCTTGGTAAATAGCTACTGTGTCAATGACTGCCAAAAGAGACAAACACATGTTTCTTGTTTCTAATGGCAGGAGTTCTCTCCTTTCTTTCTGTCCTTCTTGCAACCTGAATTCTGGCTTTAAACTGTTAAGTGCAGTAATTTCTGCATTAAAACAGAGAGCTGTTGATTTAGGGATAGCATTCATTGTGTGCTGCAGCAGCTAAAGATGATATTTGTCCTCATCTCACTGCTGTTTGGGCGTGTAGTTTATTTGGTATGTGACCCAATCCAATGTGCTCACAAGGCTTTTCTTTAGGCTTTAAAATTCCCTGTACAGAACATGTTGTTTACTCTGTGTGAACATTGCAAGCGTGTGAGGTGAGGCTGGTTTGTAGATCTGTGTTCATCTGGCCCATTGCAGTTCTCAGAACATGTCTCTAACGCAAAATGCTGTAGGCACATTTGCTGACTTAATTGCTGTCTGATATACTATTAAGTAGCTTTTACTGAAAACAGACTGCAGATCTTTCTTAAGCAGTGGAATTAATAAAACTACAAAGAATTTTTATGGCTTTAGACTAGACGTTACCTTGATGCTATTCAGTTTTATTCCCCCTTTTTCCTTCTCCCTTTGTCTTTTGACATGTGTTTCTATAAATTTTTGACTCCGTATATTTGCACTTTTGAATGTAAGCATTTGTACAAATGCTTAGAACATTAAAAGTTTGCACTGTATTCAGAAATAGGAAACTGGATGAGGAAAGAAAAAAATTGAGATTTGGCAGTAATTATCTTTTAATGATAGTGGTTTTTTTGCTCTTTCACCACTTTGAGAATTGCACGTTGTGATTTATGTCTAAACCTTGCAGGCCTCATTTTCTAGACCAAGACACAAATGTACTTAAACAGAGATGCCCTAGAGAGGAAACTGCACCAAATGTAGTCAGGGTTATTGGTCTCTTTAGCCAAAATATCTGGTCTGAATAGCTTGAAGTTTTGGAGAAAATATTGTGCTTACCTTTTGGTGGCAGCCTATCTCTGATAGCAAGGTGTCTCTTCAGTTTGATTTGAATTGCTGATCTTTTTGTAAATACTTGTCAAAGACAAACCAACAAAGACCAACAGCTGTCCTGAACAAGAAATGATGGTGGAGAGACAGCTGAGAGGTGAACAATGCTAAGGAGGGCTGAAAGACAACTTGGGGCTCTAGCAAGGCACCACTGCCACTGGGCAGTGAAGCTGTGGTTACTACTTTTGAGGCCAGTTATGAAGTCCTGGCAGAAAAGCAGGAGACAGGGCTCCTGTTAACTAGCCAGAGAAACCTGAAATGCAAGATGTGCCAGATGCTGGAAAGGGAAATTTTTCACAACATTTTTGGTTCGAGCACTGACTTTCTGAGATTTATGTCCTTTCATTCTCTGACTTCAATTGCTCTCTAAATTATCTCTGTAAAATGGATTCAGTGCTTCCATGGATTGTCTAGTACTGGTGACACAAGTGGTATATGCAAGAATTAAGTGCAAGCTGGAATTGAATTTTTGGGAAGCTTTTCTGCAGAAATGCAGACACAGCCTGTTTGCCACCAAATCCTCTCAGACAGAGAGGATACGCCTGGATAATCTATGCTTTCTGCCTTGGTGTTGATCAAGGTTTGCCACCCAGGTCTGTGGGAACATCTGATGTTATGATTTAATCAGCACATGAGTGAGGTAACCAACTTGCAGAACATGTTTTATTTAGTCGAATGACTGCTATAAAAGATAAGTGCAAGATCCAAATAACTGACAAAAGTTGCCATAAAATTACTTCTACCTCAAGGACATGGAGAATGGTTGCAATTTCAACTTTGTGCCAGCCTAGCTTATTGACTATGCCAAATTTCATGCTCCTACCATTTAAAAAAAACAGAATTAACCAGGAAGAAATCAATGTTTTCTTTAAAAAACATGATTTTGATTTTTTTTCCTAAATTTTATTCAAGTTATACCTTTAATACTAGGGCTTTCAACTCAGGACTTGTTACTTTGAAGAGAAAAGAGTCATCTTAGAAAACTAGAAGTAGAATTGTGATTGTGGCATACTACCTGTTTCTCACTATTGAAGAAGGGAGAGATTTTGTGTTGGAGACTGTGCAAGTAAACAGTGCTAACCTCTCACTGTGAAAAACATTGTACAGCTAAAGTTTGAGTTTACATGGTCTTCAGAAGCAAGGGCAGACCTGCATTGGCTGGAACAGATTGCCCAGAGGAGGTTGAGTCACCACCCCTGGAGGTCTTTAAGAGCTGTGTAGATGTGATGCTTAAGGACATGGTTCAGTGGTGGACTCAGCAGTGCTGGGTTAATAGTTGGACCCCATGGTCTTGGAGAGCTTTTCCAACATAAATGATTCTGTGATTCAGATTTAACACGGTTGTGGAGCAGTGATCAAGGCAGTAAAGGGAAAATAGTGGCTCATGGATATCCTGAGTGTCTGTTTGGGCCAAGCTACAGGCAATCTTTGTCAAGATTGAGCACTCAGCAGTTCTTATTTGGAGCAAACTAAACGTTCTTTTAGTTCATGATGACTATTCCAACCCTAGAGGCTTGGAATAAGAAGGCAGAGATCTGAAAATCTGAGAGGTACCATAAGTAGATCCTCTTTCAATGCCTTTCCCTGCAGCTTTTGTATGAAGTTTGCAGGAGGTTCTGAAACAGTTTGGTTTGAATTGAGTATAATTGTAGCAATGTTCTCAGGACAACACAAATTCCTTCTCATGACCCAGCTTACACATGTGATATGATGAAAAGGCTGTTAAAATGGAGCTGAAGATAGGGACCAGTTTTTCTAAGCAAACTAGGAAGACTTTTTCAAACATAGAAATGTTCCAGTGGTTATAACAGGAGAAATAAACCAAAAGTTAGCCAAAATCCAAGTTTTGTCCTTGCCCGCTCTCCTCCAAAAATGTAAGTTTTGATTAGAACATTTAGCAATATGACTGTTAAGCACTGTAATATGGATATTTCATATCATCATCCTTTCATATGTGGGCAGGATCATTAGCAGGTATAAGTCTCTTAAAATGAAACACAATCATCCTTTTTGCAGAACTGATCACAGTAATCAATTTCCTTTGAGGAAGCTGATGGTCTGACATCACCAGGTAAGAACTTCCATGGAGGCTTCAAGATCAAGAGGTTGGAGTTAGGATTCATATAGCTTTTCTCCCTGAATTAATAATGTTGGTTTATTTTTTCAAATTTCTTTTTAGAGGAGGATATGGCATGAGGAAGAAGATAATGTATGAAGTTTTTGACAGAAAATTCAATTTGAAAGTTGTCCTTTTCCAACTACAATCCATGAAAATTTTTCCTTTTCTTCTGGATTTGTTCTGGGTTTGTTCTGGGTTTGCTCAAAGCTTTGCTCTGGGTTTGCTGTGGTGTAACAGTGCAAAGACTTTGTGAAAGGCTATCCAATCCCACTTGCACATTTGCTCAGGTTTATCACAGGTGTACTCCAAGGCTTTCACTTGTACTTTGTCAAGGAGATGTATTCCTGGAGGTCCCACTAGGAACTGAATAGCAACTGTGACTCCTAACTCAGGAATGTGGAAGATGCTGAAGCTACAGGGGAGAAGCATCCTCAGGAAGTGCAGGCTCCTCTCTAAGGTGCTGTGGGAATTCTGTCAGTCTTGAGTAGATGGTGGAGACCATCATGGCATGTAGATTCTTTGATGGTTGGAAGTACATTTGTAGATTTTTGGGTGGTGGGTGATAGGATACACCCTAGGGTGTATCCTAGGACTATTGATATAGTAATCAATTATTATAGGTGCCTAGAAGAAGATGAATTGGGAAAAGGTATTATCCATGGGGATCACTTATTGTTGGGCTGTCTTGAATGTGGTAGAATGAGACAGAAGATGCAAAAGCAGAGCTGGAAGTTAAAGGAAAAGAGGGTGACATGAAGCAGAGATGGAGCTACAGGACACAGGCACTGCACCATCCTGAAAGGTAGGAAAAGCAGAGATTTGTTATTTCAGTAAGGATATTAAAAGAAAAAAGTGAAATAGAAAAATGGCAAAGGCTGCATACAGGAAGCTGAGAAAGCTCTAAAATATGTGAAAAGGATTCAGTGAGATAGAAATAGATTCTTGAAGAAGCAACTGAAAGGTTTGAGACTGAATCAATATTTTTGCTTAGAATTCTGCTGAGATTAATTTTGGCTTAAATGTAGGAATTACTTTTTGCAAGGGAGGAGGTGACAGATGGACCCAGAGAGGGTCTTGTCTTTCATGTCCATACAGAATCTCTTTTTTATTTGTGTTTGTTGAAAGCATTAAAAAATACCTCTGGCAGTTTTTTCCATTTCCTTTGGCTTTAGTGTCTGAAGAAATATTCAAACTGGGAGAGGGGATGGGAAGCTGAGCCAGGTGGCAAGCCTGTTTATCACCTAGTTGGTGGTGGAAAACATTGAATGATCAAATGAAAGAGTTTTAAAATAACATGAACACAGAGACAGAAAAAACTGCCAAGGGAAGGAATTTATGTTAAAAGAAAACTTGCAGTTTCCTTGTCCAATTGTAATAAGAGACTTGAACATTCAGTGGAAGGCAGTGTATGTACCATCTGCAGCCATAGTTTTTTTATTTTTTATTTTTTTTAGCATAGTTAGAAAGTTGTAAAGAAATGCTTATATCTGAAAGACATTCAATTTGAATAATTTTATGAAAAATACCTCTTGCATGTGGATGCGTGTGAGTATACCTGGCCACAATGGGTCAAAGTCGCTACATTTGATTCAAAAGAAGAAAAAAAAATTTTTTGCCCGTTTTTGTAAAGCAAAATGATTTCTGTAAGTTATTGAATAAGCTGTGGTTTGGCAGCTCTGTCAGCTTTAGAATGTAAACCAAAAAAACAGGAGAAAAAGTTGTATTTGAAATAAAGAAGTTTCAGATAACTGTGTGTGGCATATGAGCTACAAATCTTCATCAGTGTGCACAATTTAAGGGGGTGTGGTTAGTTTTATTATAACCCCTTGTCTATCCCTTATTTTTCATCATCTGAAAAAGATCATGTGGTAGCAAAACTTACCTCTCACCTTACTAATATTTTTCTACTTTGTATTCATGAACTGGAGTACCATGTCTGCTAATAAAGACTACAGTGTTTTAAAACCATTCTGGGGTTTTACAGAATGTTCAACGTGCATCTGCTGGGAGGCTCTAATATTTTGCTGACAGCTGATATTTTTAATTATTTTTACTGTATTCAACTGAATTTAAAGGGTTTAGCTAATCATGAATTCTTTGTTATTTTCTGCTCAGGGATCTCTTTCTTAAAACCCAGACACCTTAATCAAAATCATGCGACACATGGGAGCCATGCAGCAGCAGGATTTAAAAATCAATTTATTGCTTTGTAATCCTACAAATATAAAACTTTGAATTTAACTAATATTTCTTGGTAGGTAAAATAAATTGGTGTGAACAATGCTGCTAGACTTGAGGAAGTTTTCTAAAAGATGGGAGCTGTACTGGAAACATTCTGCAATAGGCAAAAGAGGGCTTTAAGGTGTAAGATCTGTAATTTAGAGAAGGCACAGCCTAGTAGATACTGTTGTAAACATCTGTCTGCTACCTAAATTCTGCATGAATTAGGTCCAGGGTATTTAATTTGCTGTTTAGTGTCTTAAATGCAACATATAGTAATAAATTGGTTGGCAAGCATGGAAAAATGTGTGAGGAGAAAGTAAGTGCTTCAAAGTCTTGGAAGAAAGGAAAGGAAATATTTTTGAATCACAGATTTGGGTTGATATATTCTATATAAAGCAAAAACCTGATTTGTTTCTTCTTCTTTTTTAAAGAAAAAAGGCAATTTGACCAAGCTGTTTTGCCAAAAATACTTGGAAGGTTTTTCTTCTTCCATCCACCCCCCTGCCCTAATTGTGAATGCAAATGCAGATCAAGCTGAAAAAGCTTTAAAGACAACTTAAAAGAATTGTTCTCTGTCTAGTTCTCAAAATAAATAATGCCCTATTTTTAGCATCACTGTCTAACAGTTTGTAAAACATGTGAAATTATGCCATATTAGCATTTATCTATTGTACAGATGCCATTCATCAGCCAACACTATTTGCAAACAAGTCTAACAGATTTTTAAAATCCAAACTGCTTAAATTAAAACAATGTTTCTTTTGTGTAGCAGATGCTATGCTAGGAGATTTGTTTTCTCTGCACATGAGCTCTTGGGAATGAATTGTCCTAGCAAGCATTGCTCAAAGTTGTCCTGCTTGGTGACAGGGTTCTTAGATGCTGCTGTAGTGCAGAAATCAGTGATGAACTAGAAACATTTTGACATGCACTTAGAGAAATAGAGGAGTAAACTGTCTCTAAAGAAATAGGTTCTAGTGTAAAAGTATCTGTGGCCATTGGAAAGCAATGAGATTAGGAATTAACTTTATTCAAATATCCTTTACTGGTTTTTAAATCCAGTGCCGCATACGCATTCTGAATCTGGAGTTTAACAATTGCAACAGTTTGAACTCAAATGATTGAACCAATTTAATTGTTTTATGTTAAGGAGCTCTTGGAAATCTCCCTGCTTGAATGCTGGCTTACTCTTCAGCAACCTGAGGGTCTGTCTTAGAAAGTTCTCAGACTTGTATCCCAAATGTATTTTTAAATTACATGCTGTGCTTAATGGAAAGCAGAGAGTTGATTGGAACAAGTAATATAGGAAATTAGTTTTCTACATATATGAGGGAGAGATTTATAGTTCCTGTAGTATATTTTGTGCCTTTGTAGGCTGGAAGGCAGCACCCTGTGGCATCAGAAAGCAGGCATGAACTAAACATTTTAGTTGATAAATGAAAAAGCAAAGAGCTTTCTTGTCCCATACTTTGGGAGTTTAGATCCTGGCACAGTTGTATTTGATGGAATGAATGGGGAATGGTTTAAAAAAACTGAGCATTTTCACCATGACTCAATATGCATAGCAATATATTGTACATAAACATATTGTTTGGTACCAAGAGATTGAGTTTTATTTTGTGGTTCAAGTAGTACTATATTGATATGATGTTCTAGAAGTAGATTACCTTGATTCCAACTCTGCCATCTACATATTAATGGACCAGATGACATCTTTAATTTATTTAGACAGAAAGCTTCTTAGATAGAAGTACCCTCTTGCTCCATCCAAATGATACACATCACAACAGCAAAAAGTTGGCCTACCACAATCCAAATGCCTCTTTATCAGTATTGTAGACTAATTCATTGATATTCCAACAAGGAAACCTTGATTTTCTTTTTTATCTGAATTTTCACCCTAAAAATCTTGACTATTGTGAACTAAATAGAAAGACTTTAAAGCTGACACTTTCTAGAAATGTGCAGAATCACCAAGGCTACCCTGGGACTTTCCTCCAGAAACTTCTATCTCTGCCAGGTCCTGTAACGTAGCAGTGACACAAAGTAGTCAAATTGACAGGTTCACCTCCTTGGACCTGTGAAGGATCTGGCAGACACATTTTGTGTCTGTGGTTTTTTGACTGGATTTCCATGGAGAAAAAAAATCAGCAATTGATTCAATGAGATGGATTCTGAAACACACCACTCTTGATAGAATTCCATCTATGTATGCTTAATGGCTACCTAAACAACAGTTGAATGCTGCAGCTAAATCCCATAAATGCAGGTTAACACCACTGTCTGACCCTTCTTTGAACTGCAGGGTCAGATCCATCATAACACAATTGGTTTATCCCTGTGTGTCTAAGATGCCCTGCAGTAAACGCAATACTTTTATGTCTTGGAGAGCTTAGATTAAAAATGAAAACTTTTCTGAATCTGGTAGATTTGATTAATTGAAGCTAAACAATTTGTGTGGCTAAAAATGCTCTTTTAACATTTTGGGAAGTCACACTAGTTCTGTATGTAAAACCAACACTTGTTTAAGCTGCAGGGTCAGAGCCATCACCATATAATTGGTTTATCTTCTTATGTCTAAGATGTTCTGTAGTAAACAGACTATTCTTATGTCCTGGAACACTTAAGCTTGGCCACTGCCATTTTTGGTTGCTCTTCAGTAACTCTTGTAATGGAAGGCATAATCATTGCTCATTTTCTGTTAACACTGGATGGGCTGGTAATGTTGTACAACTTCATAAACATTTTCTCAGTCTGGAAAAGAGTGTAGGTCTATGTAATCAATTATTGTAGGTAAGTTGTTCCAAGTAGCTGCTTATGAAGGCAGCCTTCCTCTGTACTTTTGTAGCTCTATGAGACCTGCTCTGGAAAAGAACAATCCAAAGACATGTTTCCCTAGTGTAATTGCAAAATACTGTCACTCTCATATTACCATAATGCAATAGCAGGTAAGATATCTAAGCTGAATTTTTCTAATTAAGATATGATTTAAAAAAATTGTTTTGATAGCTCAGACTATTGAACTTAAGTTTAAATGAAAGCCACTAACATTTAACACGATCCTATGATTGAAAACATTTTGTGGGGTGCCCTTTGTCCCACCAAGGGCAAATTCTGAAGTAATCTGTGCCTCAAATTAAGTCTTCTGCTCCTTTTCCCTAACTCCCATAAGTAGTTCATGCACAGCTCTTTCTACTAGGATGCATGCACACATGAAACTAGGCTTAGGAACCTATGTTAATATTTATGCTATCTCTTTTGGAGATCTATTCTTGACACATTTAATGCATAAGAAAAGCTGGGAGGAAAAAAAATGGTGCAGTGAAATCTTGGTGTGATTTTTCTTTTTTAAATTAATGACAAGATTTTACAGAATATGGAAATAAATTTGAAATGTATCATAAGACCTTCTATGTGTAAATTTCTTCTTAATACAAAGGGAAATGAGAAAGTTATGTATTCCATATCTAAATATAGGCAACTCTTGAGACAGCATGAAAAGGTTTTGTCTGTAGCTAAGCAGATTTTTATGCATGAGGGGTTTTGACATCCCCTCTCAAATTAGCTTTAATTGCTCTTTACTCATCTTGCCTATGCACTACACTGGGGGTGAAAAGGCTAATAATCCTTCATATGAATAATGTAAGGTGATCATAGAGATGTTTTCCTTCTACTGCTATTCTACAAATAGGAAAAGTGGTGGAGGCTCTCAAAGCAACAACAGCATGATCTGTGACTGCAGAGTTGGTTTGTATTCAGTTTAACTGGATAGAAAAGCTAAAAAGTGTATCTTGGGCTGTACTCATCTTAAAACTGTGCCATTTGTCTCATCTTCAAAGAAAACTTAAGTGCTGGAAAAGTTAACAGTGAGGAATTTATTCAAGTATAGTGTGTGTAAGGAACAGGATGTAACTGTCTGATGCTTTTTTCAATCCTTCATGTTGTTGCCATTGATTCTACAAACTTTCCTATATGTAGTAGAATCAAGTATTTTATCCCAATTTGGGAAAGATCTGTGTTCTCTGAAATCAATCTGAGCTGACTTTGCAGACTAACTTTGAGCCAGATGTTGGTGTGATGAGGTGGAATTGTGTTTCCATTGAAGCTGATGGGTATTTAAGTTAGCACTTCCAAATAAAGGAGACTGGATTTAACTTTGTAGTTTGACTTTAAATATGATAACTATTCCTAATAGACCTTCTAAAGTTTCAGTACTGCAAAATCAACTTATGTTCTTTTCTCCTTGTTCCATTTAAGACAATGCTTGCCTCACATTGTCAGGATTCAGTTCCCAGAGGGTCATGTTCACTCCCTCACACTTAACACAAATAACACAGAGCTGTCCTGTAATGGGGGACATTGGAGAGCTAAGCAGCATTTAGTTGCTTCTGCAGATCTTTACAGCTCTGGTAATGCTCTGTTTTGGAATTAACCAGAATTTCTAGAAAGTTAATGGGAATGGTTCAAGTGTAATGGGCTCTCCCTTGGATTGGTTTATGGGATAGGCAACTCCAGAGAACAGTTCATCTGGTAAAATGGTGATTGTGTAAGACAGGAAAAGCTCTCAACTTCAAGACATTCTTATTAACCAGAATTAATAATTCTACTTTCTATGTTCAAATCACCATGGATCCATTTCCCGTTGGGGAAGGGAAGCATGACAGCATTTGCTTCTGGGAAATATGTATGTAAGATTTGTATAATTTTTATGTAATTGTCTTTAGAGGGATGAAATAATTCCACAGTAATGGCTGCAGGAAATTCCCTCAGTGTTATCATGCATGTTGTAGGACTACAATGCACACGTTTGATTACAAAACATTTTAAGAAGCTTACCTCCTGAAAACTTTTTAAAATGGTTCCAAATAGATTCCCTGTAAGCCAAGCTGATGAAGATTAAAATCAATTCATATATATCCAGTAACCTCTTCTTCTGGCCAAGACACTTACTTGGTTTGTATTACTTAAATTTGGAAAATAGGTAAATGTACTGGACTGTGTCCATAAAGAAATGACACATGTACTTCAAGCTCACAATAAGATGCTGTGATTTTTTTTTTATTTGCAGATATCCTGTTTTCCTCGGTTTACAAAGACAACTCAGTGTCGAGGGAACTGAAGACTGGGGTGTGCTGGGCTAACACAAATTTAGCTGAAGCCAAGAATGCCCTGGTTTGGCTCTGGAAAGAGTACTAAGCAGCCAAGGACATTTGGAAAGCCAAATCTAAACCAGTACGGTGAGTTTCCTATGTTGTACTGGATACAGCGATAATTATATATGAAAATTTTATCCTATCCCGTCTTCATATCTTGTTCTAACAGAGGATATTCTGCTTTCTGTGTGCCAGAGCAGCATGACAATAACTTCATGAGTGAAGCCAACTATATGTTCTCCTTTTCTAGGAACAGCTTTAATTTCTTGTCACTAGTTCCCTGCCTTTTAGACAAAATTGACTGTATGGCTCTAGTTTGCCCTGGTCAGGATGTGGGGAAAGTGAAATCCAACATACAGACTGACCTAAAAAAGTTATATTGGCACTGAGAGAGATTCAGTAAGTGATTTATTTTGCAACGTAAGTAGAAACCAAGGTGGTGATTAAAATATAAAATAAATTGCAACATTTGTTTGTCTGCTTGTGTAATAACTGAGAAGACCTGGATTTCTGCAGAGGATTCTTTAGTCCTGAAGCTGTGCTTCAGTAATGTCTTTCACTAGACCCTTCCTCTAAAGCTGTTTTCATAGAAAATGTCCAGCTACATATTTGTTAGAACAGCCTCTGACTTTTTGATGTGACATTCTGCAGACACTGCAGCACTTTGAAAAGCCTTTAAATATCTAAAGCAGGATAAAACACCTTGGTCTGAATGAAATGTAAGATGCCCTAAGTGGTATCATTCTTTAATACAGTTCCTGTTCTGATGTTCCCATTTTTCATGAATGCACAAGTATTCATGTGGAAACATGTCTTTACCTTATTCATACATGTCCCTGGTTTATGTTTTCACCAAACTAATTATCCCATCTAATTTCAATTATTTTCAACTTGTTTTCTAGAAGATGCATTTGCTCTTACTGATTTAAAGCTTTCTGTTTTTCTCTTTCCCATTTTTCTCTGCTTGCTTGTTATGCCTGAATTAAAAACATCTGGATTAAAAATGTTGAGGTTTTGATAACAAGTCTTTTATTCATTTTTCTTGTGAAATGCCACAGCATCCTTTCTATACTTAGCATCCAAGAAACATTGAGATGTATTGAAAGTCTTCACAAGAAACCATGTTTTTAATAGAAAAGTACTGTTTTGATCAAGTTGGGGTTGTTTTAAATAAGAAATTGTTGCTTTATTTGGAAAGTTAGCTTTTCATTACACCTCAGGGAAAGAAAACTGGTTTTTTGGTTTTTTTTTTTTTTGAGTTTCAACATCTGAGACAAAAAATTGCATGTGTTTCTAATCACTACAACTGGAATTATTATGTTGCTCTGCCTGAATGTATTTTGTCAGCAAATCCAAGGGCCAAATGTACGCACATACACAAAAAAATGAAACAAAAGGCCTGAAAAGAAGACAGAAAAGGCTATCCACTGATAACATGCAGCAAAAAGCTATGCAGAAATTTTGCATGTTCCTACATACTAGGAAGCAAATTCCATGCTACCAAAAGAAGGTTATGACAGAAGGACAATGAATACAGGTATAGCAGTCTGGCCCAGGATCATTTTTTAAAAAATTTATTTCTTGCCAATCTGTCTCTGCTGGGACCTGCCCAGAAACAAGGACAAAGAGTGTAGACTTGGGAATGAGCAATCATTAGGTCCAGTGCTACCACTTAAAAATGGATTATGCAGATGAGTAACCTCAATTTCTTGACAAGATTTGCAAGAGTGAGATCTGAAATTCAAGTCAAATGCTGTTCAAGCTGGAATAGTTGCTATTGCAAAAAAAAAAAAAAGGGTAAAACCAGGGATGAATGTCAGACTTGGGGAGTTAACAGTTTGTTTACTGAATATCATGTGCTCAAATCTAAGGGAGGTTGTTTTTTAAAAGTTTTTTAATTACTGATTCAGTCCGAGCCACTGAAGCATAATACTTAGTGATTCTGAAAATCTGATTATCAACACAGGGTTCTGTGTCTTCACAAGCTTTCTCTGTTCTGCTCTTGGACTGGAATGTACCTGCAGAACTGAGTTTCCTGCACATTCCGGGACAGTTTAATTGCAGCCTCAATGTTGCAAGTTAGACATGGTATGTAATTAGAGTATTTGTTATAAGATAAAAAACTTTTCAGCTCTGATGTTGACTCATGAACATTAAAATAAATATTATATGACCAGGAGTATCAACCATTCATATCACATCAGGAGCAATATCCATTCATATCACATGCATTCCTTTTAGTTCATACCAAACACTTGCAGAACTGCAAGACCAAAAAACTGTCTGTGGCTCTGCCAAGGAGTGACTGCCTGAATTTCCACTGGAAATTCCAGTAAGCATTAGCACTTAATTACCGTGCTCTACCTTAAAGGCAGGAATTAAGTGAGGTGCAGCAGAGCTATGGCCTTCTGCTTTCTGCATGTCTTAATGTGCCCCACTCGGTAGAGCTCCCTTGATAATCTGTGCTTGGCAGGATCTGCAAGTACATAATAAATAACTGACTCCCAATTATGTAACATGAATTACTCCTGTTTTCCCAAGGGGATAATTGCATATTAATACCTGCTCATTATTAAGTATTGCTGGTACTGGAAAACAACCTAATTTCCTTTCCTTGTTTATAAAGCTAGACTTACCTATTTTTAGACATATTCTACATACACAGAAGCTTTATTCTGCCTTGACATAGTAATTCGCATAGAAAAAAACATAAAAGTGTCTGTCTTGCTCAAAATTTTAGTCTAGTTCTTGAGCTCTGACCTCATAGGAATACAGGGTCAACTTTCAGGGTTTTGGTACTCCACATGGTGCTGTGTAGTGAATGTTTAGGCCCTCAGAACAATCATGTCTGGATTAGGTTTTGCTCACATGAGAGTCAGAGAGGCAAACAGCTTCTTGCCTTTGACTCCTCACAGGCAGTGTTGTACTGCTTTCAATTAGCACTCTCCCTTTGTCCGCCCACCCAAACCTCCTGGAGACCAGGAATGGGGTACTGAGGAACAGGAATTTTCATACAGAGCAGTATCAAATTCATTCCAGACTTTGCAGCCATTTTTCAACCCAAGATTGTAATGAAGTTTTATTTTAAAATACTTGGTATATTTATTTTCCGTACCTTTACTGCTATCACCTTTTAAAAATGTATTGACTTGGTCACATACCAGGAAAAGGAAATTTTTTTAAGGGTGACAGATTGCTTACTTACTTAGTATGTAATAGAAAGTAAGTTTAAGATGACAAACATTGTTGTGCTTCTTTCCAGAGTTCAAGCTCATATAATTACTTTGAACAGGAACTGTATAGATATTAAGTCTTTAATATGCCATGCTGAGAAATTCAAATTACATATTTGCAGTTTGTGTCTCTGTATGTGTGTGTGTGTGTATTCTATAGCCATGTGAAGTCCTAGAGAACTGAAGTAATGGGTTCCCACTGTGAGATTTTATTCAATGTACACTTAACACATGTAAATGCTTTGTCTGGCAATCATGCTAATCACCATGGAATAACATGCAATGAGTAGGAAACAATTTTGTGGTAACTGCAGCCCACAATGGTTTGATGAAAAGTCCTAGGCAGAAATTGCTTTCACGTCAGAAAACTCTGTATCATCAGAAATTCCTTAAATGTCAGCAAGGGTGTAGTCCTTACAAAAATCCTTGAATACTCTGGGGTTATTTTTAATTGTCTTCCTTTGTGTCTTTTATTTTTTTCATCAGATATATGAGCAAGCAAGTGTATAAATATTAGTACTTGTATACTAATAGGGAATACGTGTAACTCATTGGTTTATTTAAGCTTTTTTTGTTTTCTTTTGAAAGTAGTAAGGTTTTTGATGAAGAACTGACATTTCAAGAATCATGTCAAAAGGCTGTCTTGTACAGAAACCTTACCAGTTCTTCCTATATAAGAAAAGGACATACAGTCTTTTGTTTGGTATCTGGCATTTCTAATTTCATAGAAGAGCTCCAGGGTACTGCATGCTTATCTCTGAGAAAAAAATTATACAAACAGAAAATAGAATGGGCTTGATTTCAAACATTTTTCTCAAACTATGGCTAGAAAAGGTAAAAAGACAACCTTGTTTTTTTCTAACTGAAAGTAAGAAGAACTTAGAAATTATCTCTTAGTCATCTCAAAATATTTACAGAGCACTCCTGCCTTTCAGGGATGTCTGTGCCCCAGAGGGTAAGAGCAGGCTTTGAAGCTGAGGGTCAGAGCTGGACAAGTCACCCTGCAGAGGCTGCAGAGCAGGGAATGGGCTGGATGTAATATGGGTGGGCTCCTCTCTTCGCAGCAGGACCAGCAGATGTTTCTGTTCAGAGCTGACTTGGTACTTGATGTGGGAGGGGTAGAGCCTGGAGGGGAAAGGAGGGAAGAGCTTTCTCCTCGCTTTAGATTTTCCATCTGGTTCTGCACTCAGTTGAAGAGGTCTGGTTCTGAATATTCAACGATTTCAGTGGTCTATAGTCAAGGGCAAACTATCTGAAAATCCTAAGTCAAAAAGAATATAAACTTTATTTTATAATGCTTTCTTGTAAGAGAGTAAAATTCAAGGTCAACCGTCTTTTTCATTATGAGTTTGTCAATATATTGTACTTCCTTTGTTACTATTTCTTCTAATGGGTCTAATGAAATATGTGGTTTTAAAGAGAGAGAGATGCTTTTGTGCTTTCTGGCTCCATTTGAATGACATACTGAAGAACAGTAACAGTGTAACAATTAAGCTCTATTTTAATGGTCTAAGTCATCATCTGTCGTCAGAGAAACTTTTTTTATTACAAAGGAATTAAAATTTTCTTTCAGACATTAAGCAGATGACACACAGCACCGTTTTCCTCACACTCTTATGCCTTAATGTGTTTTGCTTTTCTCTGTGTTAACTGGAAATTAAAAGCTGGCACACCCTTCTTTTTGACTATGCCTTTACTGTAAATGTTAAGCATTTGAAGCAGTAGTCTCATAAATAATGTTATCTGCCAAAGAACTATCTTAGGTGGAGTTTTTTTGAACCCCTCTCCACCACTCTGAAGAACTCCTTAAACTTCTGATATCTGCTGGTGACAGCTGAAAAAAAGAACTTGCTGTTCTCATATTCTCACCGTTTAATTCTTCTTAAACCTTTTAAAGGTCTAATTTGACACACCTGAGCTAGGAGGCATAATTTTGGATACTGGTTGTTTTAATGAGCTGTGAAGGAAGAAAATTGGCATTAGAGAATCATTGAGTGATTAGTGTTGGAAGGGACCTTAAAGATTACCTGATTCCAACCTCCCCTGCCACAGGCAGGGTCACCTTCTACTAGAGCACGTTGCTGAAAGCCCCACCTAGCCTGAACTTGAAGACTGCCAGGGGTGGGATCTCCACAGTTTATGTGGGCAACCTGGTCCACTGCCTCATCGCACTCTGAGTAAAGAATTCCTTCCTAACATCTAATCTAGATCCCCTTTTTCATTTAAAACCATCCTCCTTTGTTCTATTACTATCTGCTCATGTAAAAAGGTCACTCTCCTTTTTTTTTTTTTTTTTTTTTGTAAACTTACTTTCAGTACTTGAGCCTTCTCTTCTCCAAGCTGAACAACCCCGGCTCTGTCAGCCTGTCAGTATTATGCCCATACCTATTTACATGTGTATGTGTATAAAATACATATTACATACACGTTTCTATTACATAAGAATTCAGAGGTATTGTCTCTGTTAATTCAGAAGTAGCATCTATAATAGAGGTTTTGTTCCTGTATGTATTAATGGTGTCTCAAAAATGGCATTCCACATACACAACTAAAATCAAAAATTGGTTATTCTGAGGGTGGTTGTTTTCTGAAAATTCCTGCATCATGTTGGATGCAGTTGTGGTGAAGAGAGATCAGACTTCAGGAAGACATTCACAATATTTGATAAGAGACATTTATTGTCATGCTTAAGGAATGTCATGTATTTCCAAATGACATGTGTATTGTGTGTACACAGGGAAAAAAACCTTAAGTAGAGGAAAGCTGTAGCTGTCATGAAGTACAGAAGAGGTTAATGAACAATAAGATGGCTTCCAAAATAGTCTGCAAATTTGAACCAGTTGCTACAAGATGATAAAAGCCCTAAGGCAAGGACCAAGTTTTAGGTGCATATTTTATTACTCTTGTGCCAACCCAGCTTTATTCACTCAAACCCCATATTTAACTGCTCTCTGCCTTGTCTGGAAAAAGGTATCAGGTTCAGTTTATTCTGTGGTAGCTCATCCATCATCAGCAGATATTTTAAAAGACAAGGGGAAAAAAGCCTCTCATTTGACTACTATGTACATATGCAAGAAAGAGGAAGAGGGAGTTTTGAACAATGTTCTCTTTCCATTAGCTAAATAAAGATACTCCTCCCTGTTAAAAAAATTGTTGCGTTGCTGATGTTTTGGAAATTCATGCATTGCATAGTAACCAAGAGAATCTACTATTTTCCATAATGTTTAGTCCGTCTAAAACCTCAAATCTGCTCCTTGGGTGTGAACAATTACATGAGATTTTCTCTAAAGATTTTAAGTAGCTTTGAATTTGCTAGTTTAGGGTCTTTGTTCAGGTGCAGCAATTGGTTTGTGAATGATGGACAATGGTGTGAGTGGCCATTGAAGTAATAATCTTTTGTTGTTTATTAATCCTAAATCATCAAAGACAGAGAATGGATGGACTGAGATCTAGCAAATACAAACTTTTGCAAATATGGGCTGATTTGCAAAAACAAGACAAAGATATAGTTACCTAAACTATGGAAAACCTTATAATGGAAGAAGACGTGTTTGCCTGCTTGAGACTTACCTCTTTCAGCTGGTGCTTGTCTATTAGCTAAAATGTCACATATCCATTCCAAAGATAGCAAGGTCAAATCCTCCTTCTGCCTTTCCCAAAATCGCCATGACTGATGTATATACTGCTGCAAAGTTTTAAGTCCTGTTTCATGATTGAATTGAATGATAAAGAGTATCCTCAGAGATTAGATTAAAAATTGGTCTGATTGTCTATCCTGTACTCACTTTAGTAGTCCCTCAAAGGGAATGGCTTCAGGAATGGCTCAGATATGAAATGACTGTTCCAAAGCTGAACCTTGTTTCATCAAAGGTAATCTATAATGCAGCCTATGGGGATTTAAAGCACTGAAAAAAAACCTGAATCTCTGTAGGGTTTTGTAATGACATTATATATTAGGGCAAAAAGATTTCTTTCAATTTTATGAAATAATCCCATTTAGCAAACTGTGACTGCATATCAGGGCATGGTATGAAGATGACTTGAGTCTACAAACTACAAAAAACTACTCTATGCTGAGCTATTTTTCTTAACTAATTTAAAATTCAAATAGAGAATTAAAATTAATTATGATATCGTTAAATACAAACATTTTTGTAAGTTGTGCTAGGTTCTGTAAGGCATCTGATTTTTTTAGCTGGTCCTTATATTGTTTATGTATGTTGATGTTTGATCAGCAAAACTACAGATAAATATGGCTAGGAATGCCGGTTTTTTGGTTTGGGTTTTTTTTTTTTTTTGTCTTTTTAAGGTTTTTAATTAATTGCATTGCAGAGGAGGGGACTTGCTGCTTACATGCTGAAGAAGAATGATGTACTGTTTAGGGTCTGCCCCTTAAGGAAAATGTATGAGTTTAGGGTGAAAGTAAATAAGACAGAAACATGTCAACACAGAGATAAGGAAAAGCAGATGTGGAGAGGAGCAGCCTTCAAGGTTGAATTTACAAGCTGTTCATTACTGGTGTGCAGTCAAAGTACCCTGCTGGGTTGAGCAGCATGGGCAGAGTGCTTTCAGTTGCTCTGGAGCACATGGAATGAATCATATAATTTCCTCATTTCCTTGTCACTGCTGGCTGTGGGTCTCCTTGTGGGGAGAGGTTCACTGGCATTGCAGGTATCTCCATAAATAGCACGATGGCTGCTCACAGAGTAGCAATCAACCTCAGAACAACCTATTGATTCCTGTTGTTTCTCTGTAGCCTCTACCCCCTGCATGCTCTCAGGGCCTCCTAATTTTGCATCTGCAGTGTATTTTGGGGGCACTTTCTTGGTCTTTGGGATGGGTACCTTGAAAGAAAGCTTGAAAGGTCAAGGTATCACCAATGATACCCTTCATTGCTTTCCTTGTGTCCATTTATTTTCCTGTCATCTTAACCTTTTTCTAAAGCTGGCCCATTATCATGGTGTTTAGAAATTCAAATATCTTTAGTCCTTCTTGTAAGAGCATTGCATTTGCTGGTCTCCTGCCTTAGAAATGGGGAAGGTCATAAAACAACCATTTCCTTTATAATCTTTCCTTTATTATCTTTGAGTACTTAATAGCATGCAGTAAAAAAGCTCATGTTTGAAGGGCTTTAGAGATTGTTTCTGTGATCAGAACAAAAATACGAAGAAGCAAAGGGCACATTAAATGGATATTCCTGCCTGCCACCAAGTTTGAGCCCTTTTTGGACTTGTTCCAGTTCTTCATGTACAGAGCATTCAAATTAGTATATTAAATATGCTTTTCTTTTTTTCATATGTGTGAATCTTTTTTGTATTTTTGGTTATACCAGTGAACTTGAATTTGGGCATCTGTAAATGTCATCTCATGTTCTTGCTGTATTATGTCAGCTGTGTTTATGATCATTTTGGTAAATCTGTGGTCTTTTACAAAAATTCTCAGCTTTGCCTTTTGAACATTTCCTGCATTAAGGAAGGAGGCTGAGCTAAGAAATACTATAGTACATGTGGTAGCTCAACCACAGCCTAAACTTCTGTTTTGTTTTCCTTTGGAGAAGCAAAACCTTCCCTCAGTGAATGGAGATTTCCACTCTAGCCTGTTTCTCTGCTTTTACAAGTGGTGCAGTGTGTTTTATTTTTGACTTAAAGGGCAGGAGGGCATGGGTTGAAAGATAAGAAAACTGAGTTGCAGTATGCTGGTTCCAAAAATGATAAAATGTGAAAAATAACAGACTTATTCCAGGGCCATGCAATCAAAATAGATTTTGCACTGGAGATATAAAAAGAGACTATGCAAAACATTCCTGAAATAATTTATGCTGAGTTCAAGTTTAAGCCAGAGATACAACAGTATATTATGTGTTCTTTTGGCATTCTGTCTTTAAATCAACAAAACTATCTCAACTTTTGCACTCTGGTCAGCACATGATTCCCTTAATATTGTACAGTCAGATTTGGGGGTCTCCCAGACTTTCAAGTGGCTAGTTTTCAAAATCAAAAGGCTTTACTGTTTTTCAGTGTCATCTATCCAGTTTCTGTGACAGTGATAGGCTGTGGTTTATTAGTATTCATGGCTGAGCTATCCACTTCTTTAGTTCTGTATATTCATTCCCCTGTGTTCCGGGCTGTCTTGGTGCCATGCTCACAAAGAGAAGCATTCATGTCTCTCTGCTTGGCAATTCCTGCTTTTCTGGTTATGCCTAGTTATGCCAACCACCTGTGTAACCTACCTGTTGGTAACCCAGTGAGTTGGTAACATTTGCCAGGCCTGGGCAAGGGCAGAGTCCTGCCTGTGCAAGGTAACTCCGCTCCTGCAATCCTCCTTTGGGGTCTGAAAGGTGTTACAGACTGTGTGGTCTGGCTGTGCCAGCTGCTTTTTGGGCCAGCAATGGACATGGGCTCTGCCTGGCCTGTTCCACAGGCACAGGGACAGCCAAAGGGTCAGGACATCTAACATTTAACAGTTTTATTCTTAAGGCATTTATATTCTTTCCTCTTTATCATTTTCCTCTTGCTTCCAGATATTATACCATCTTAATTCAAGGAGTTTCCAGCTTTTGTTTGCTTTTGGGGTTTTTTTAGCTAATTATTTGTTAGCTGAAGCTCTGCTTCACTTTATGAGGAAAATACACAAGAGAAAACTGTGACTGGAAGGGCCTTAAACGTGAGTTAACTAACCTGAAGATGTACAAAGCCGTCTGCCAAAGACTTCAGAAGACAAATCTAAATTCCCAGAATAATAAAACTTGTGAATCTGTAAACTCAGTTAAATCTCTGAATAGCAGGGATTACTTCAAATTATTTTGAAGTATATTCAGTTGGAAAAAAAATTGCCATTTGAATTAACAGTCTGGTGCAAAATCTGTTGAAACCCTTGGTAGTTTTGTTGGTGCTCTCAACTGGGGCTAGACTTGGCTTCCAAATGCAAGCACTATTAGTGCAAAAAGCATTATAGTCAAGTGGAAATTACATTTATTACTCAAAATAAAATCTCTCTGTTCAGAGAGGCCTGAAAGTGTCCCAGAATTAAGACTTCACCAAAAAGTTATAAAAATTTCATGTAAATTTGTACACTGTTCAGAAAAATGCATGGGAAGCACACAAAGCTATTGGGAAATTATTTTTTTCATTAATCATTTAATTTGTGTAACACTACAGCAATCAAATTTAGATTAGGCCATCTCCCCTCAGTGAAGAAATGCTCTCCATATCTCTATGTTCCTACATGTTTATAGCATTTTGACACTGAATTGATGTAGTGCTGAAGCAGGTGTCCCCTGGTACATGTGACAGAGCAGGACATTTCACTGCCTTGTACTCAGCCTGTATTCCATCAAGGAATCTCCCAGTGATCCTCTAGTAATTATTTTTGGTTCTAAGTGCCTGCAATGGAAAGAGCAGCTTTCATCTTGAAGAAATTTTGGTTCTGTGTGTGCCAAGAGCAGCTCATGAGGTGTATGAAGAGACAAAACTACATGAAAACTTCTGACAGAGTTCCCCAGGACCAGGGCTGAAACATGGCATAGTCTCACCAGGCCCCAGATGTGAGGAATCTTGAGTAACCCACCCTACCAAGTTCCAAATTTTCTTTATGCTTGCAGTAGAAAGAGGGGCTCAAGGGCCAATGAGAGAGTTAAATTACTGCACAATGTGGATATAAAATCTGCAAAGGTCAAAAGGAGCCTGAATCAACCCTTGAATTGTAGCCTAACATGAAACTGCCTGGCACTTTTGAAAAACTCAGATTTGGTCTCCTTTAAAGAAGTCATAACTAAAAATATGTTTGTGTTAAGACTGAGATGTGTTGGTGACATGAGAATGGGCAAATTACAGTTACTGGGTTGAGTTCCTGCTACGTTTATTTTTATTGAATGACATAGTTTAATTATGCTGCAGTAGGGGATAATTTAACTTGTCCAGAAAAGTCAACTTACTGCCAAGTTCACATATTTTAATACCCTAGGTTAGATTGAACTAGAGCTGTATTTTGAAAAGGAAAGAAAAAATTATATTTTGCACTGGAAGCATAAAATTTTCAGGGTAGCATGAGGGTAGCAAGAAGTGTAATTGGGTAATTTCAGTTAGAAATAATGAAGCAATTATGCTTTTAATGGCTTATCAGTTATTTACTGATATTTAGATAGATTTCTTAAATATTAGATTTTTAGATTTCTTGTGTAGCATCCCTTTGAAAGTCTAACTTCAATATTCTGTATTTTATCATTTATATGTCACTTTAAAGGAGCACTGCCTGCTTATATCCTTTGTTTTGGTACCTCCTCTTTACATTTATGCAGTCATTCTGTGTATGATAGTAGGAGGCTGTTCTATGCAAACAGTGGTGGAACAAGGTTTAATGAATAGCAGGAAGGTGTTTATTCTGTCTAGGGGGAGAAACACCCAGCACATTCCCTCTACTTTTGTGTAAAGGCCCAATATTTTTAGGAAGGACTGAATTATTTTTTTGTGTGTAATCAGAACTATGGAAAATATACAACATCCTGTTTGTATTATATGCTTCTCAGATGTTCCTCATTACTAGAATCATCCTTCCTATCCAAGCATTCCTCAATCCAGCATTATTTATCTATTGCTATCCTACCCAAATTCATCCCAATTTGCTTCTATCACAATTTAAAGATATCAAGAACATATTTTAAAGAAAGCCATGCATGACTTAAAGTTCATCCATGAGAAAACTTGTTGAAGTCATGGTTTTATTTTTCTGGAAGGGGGAAGGTTAGATTTAATCTTTTGCAGGAGAAAAATAGCATTTGTTTCTCTTTGCTAAATCTCACAAAGCTTTCCCCATAACTGAATTCTCAGCTTTTGCATCAGTGGGCAGGCAAATAAGGTGATGAGTTTTTCCATGAAGATTTACCAGAAAATATGTTAAGCATATATTGCAAAAAAAAAAAAAAAGAGGAATAAGATAATTATTTTAGATTTACAACATGTTTTAATATATATAACACATGATGAAATTGTTAAGATGTTATTTGCCCTAGGATCAGTATTCCTAGTTTCCTTATTTTTTCCTCTCTAGCAGTTTTCTCAGTTTGGTCATTCATCAGCAGTAGACAAAATAGACTTGCAGTATGTCAGGGCAAAAAAAGAGGCAGTCTAGTTAAGATTAAGTAGATTTTGCTGAAGTTAAAGAGACTTAAAATCCCAGAAAAAGGCTTCAGAGAGTATTTGAGTTGATAGTTAAGATAAAGGTATGACAGGTCTGATTTTAAATATGTATGAAAATATCCATATTTTCAGATCAGCCAACATATCTTTAAAGTGTAACAGTGTAATGTCAGCTTACATTAACAGTTGTTATTTAGCAGA
The DNA here is from genome assembly GCF_022539315.1 of Serinus canaria. Lineage (NCBI taxonomy): Eukaryota > Metazoa > Chordata > Aves > Passeriformes > Fringillidae > Serinus > Serinus canaria. The sequence goes on from NC_066316.1 coordinate 24,733,039, forward strand.
TCTGGCAGGCCTTTTGTCTTTTATTACTAATGCACCTGGCAAGCTGAGACCTTCATCAATGGCAGATGCTCTGAGGCTCTGCCACACTACAGTTACACAGCTAGGGACAGGGGAGGTGCTAATATTGGCTCTCCAAGATAAACTCCCAATTACTTTCAAAACATAGCTTCAGTCTCCTACTCTGTGTTTTCCAATATTGTTTTTTCCCAAATTTTACTATAAATTGACTGATAAGATAAGTTCAGCATTGCTACTAAAGACTAGGCAATATACATGGGTGTAATATATTGGAACATTTGCAGAATGTTACTTTTTAAATAATTTCTAATCCCTCATATCTGTTATGTAGTAATACCAAAAACCTCAAATCTCTAAATAGGCTCTAAAAATGATTAAGGAACAATTATATTTGGCAGATTACCCATATTTCATCACTGCAGTGTATCATGCTGTGAGGTTAATATGGATATGTAGCTTGGTAAATCGTAGGACACTTGGATACATAAATGTAGTTTCAGCTAAATATATCTTTAAAGTGTTTTTAATATAACATATACACATAGGCTGGTTAGTTTGTTATTGTTTCTTCCTAATTAATTTTGTTAAAATGACTACTATGCAAAGTACATGATTAGGTTCAGGAGTTCAGTGCTAATAGTGCTTGAAACTTTTCTCTGATTTGAAATTAGAGGTAAGTTGAAGTTTGTGATGGAAAATTTAGAGGTAGCCTCGGCCTGTATGCTATGAGCTGATATTGCTGTAATGCAACAGCTTTTTTTCTTCCAAGCAAGCCAAATTTTGCTTTCACAGTGAAACATGATAATGCAGTTAATTCTGTTTTCACCACACAGCCTTTCTCTGTGTTCTTGAATGGTGAGAACAGAATTAGAGCCCATGTGCACATCACAACAAGAACTCTCTCTCTGGTCTTTGTGTGAGCTCTAATTCAGCTCAGTGGTGGTACTTGATGAGAGCAGAGGGATTTGGGCCTGTTTCTCCAGGGAGAAATACTGGCAGTGGAGTTTGGTGGTGTGTTGCAATCTGCATGATGATATGCTGGAGGAGGAGGGAGCCCTACCTATCTCATCTGCCTTGGGAATCTCCCCAAGGTAAACAGGAGGAGAACGGCATGTGTGAGGGAGGACAACCCCAGTGTGGCTGAGTAACAAAAACAGCCAATAAATTCACATCAAGCATGCCATCCAGGACACCAATACACCCTGAAATCTGTGATCTGAGTGTAAAAAAAAGAAATCCCCCTTGAATAAATGAGATTATCTGACTGAAATGCCCAGCAAAGGGTCAAACGGTTACAGGAAGATTAAGGGGGAGAGGAATTAATAACAAAAGTGATGCAATGGTGGAAAAAAAGAAAGATCAGAGAGAAATGTTTCAAGGCAAGATTGTCAGAAAGGTTGCCCAGCATACATTATGAAATGCATCCTTTAGAATAATTTGCTTCTTCCTTCCTATATCTTTTAATAACTATCATTAGCAGTTTGCACAAATTATAATTAACAAGATAAATGATAGTTTAATTAAAGTTTGCTGAGGATTTTTCAATGGAATTCAATTTGCCTTGGATTTAACAGGGAACAAGTATTGAATACTATTTTTACTTTGCAAATTTGGGCTGAAAAATTATTTCTCATAACTTCATGAAAAATAAATCCATCCAATTTTTAGTTTACTTGGTATAAAAGGTCACCCAGTTGCAACACAGTTGCAGATCTGAATTAATAGATTGAAGAATTTTTGTTTTCTGCACTTGTTTTCCTCAGAAAAAAATAAAAGGAGTAGTTGTTTGCTCAGAGTAGAAATTGCAGCGTGATCTACCTTTTTGTATGCACAATGTGAAAGAAAAAAATAATCAATGAATACCTGAAGCTACTAAGTAATACACATCTTATTTGTTGAAAATTCCTTAATTTTTGTGATTACATCAGGAGGCAGACTCATTTTATTTTCTTCTATGGTCAGCACTTGTGAAGAAAATTTGTGTTTTCCTAAGGTTTTGGTGTTTCTTTCTTTTGAAAATATTACCTTTAAAAATGCTGGCAGTTTGAATTGATTGGTACTATATTACATTAGTGAGAAGTCTGGAATGTTCTTCAACACTTCCAGTGAATCAGGGACTTGGTGTTTGGTTTGGATCTGTTCTTTGGAGATACTGGATCAACCCATCTCCAACATGTGGCTGATGCACATCCTTGTATGCTCTATTCACTCAGGATAAATGATACTATATCAAATATGCAATACCAAACAAGACAAGATGTTTAGAACCCTATAAAATTATGGTTTATGACATGAGATTTAATCCCACAGTATTGGGATTGCTGATAGAGTGGGGCAAAATAAGTGGGGAAATACTGAGTGGTTGCTTTAGCCTATTTGGAGCATGAGAATGTGGATGATTAAAACAATTAGGCAGGCTTCTCACAGAACTTAATGAGATTGATAAATCCTGCTACAGATTCAGCTCATATTATATTACATTACTGCCAGAGCTCCCAACATTCCCAAAGGATCCTATTTAAGAGAGACCACTGAAAAGATCCCAAGAGTTACCAGATGATAGAAGTATCATATTTGGACAGAGTTTTGGAGGAACCACCATGTTAATTTTGATTGTTAAGTCTTATTTATTCGTTATTAAACCAACGTTTGGTTATATAGTTCCACACAGTAAACCAGAACAAGAAAGTGATCATGGCTGAAAAAATTATCTGAAAAAGCACAAAAAAGATATCTTCTTCAAATACAGAGTAAAAATAGATATCTACATTTGAAGAACACTGAGGAGCTTTTTCTGAAATCTTGCTTGTCTCTGAAATGATGATATATATGTTTACTGAGAAAAAATTACCACACATTTAAAAAACTATTTAACTTAAAATATTTGAAATTTCGAATTCCCAGTATTACACAGGGATTCAGTTTTGTTGTAGAGATGCTCAGCACCTCACAAAAATCAAGGATTTTTTCCTGAGGTGTCTCAGACAAGGCAAATAGAAACTAATGCACTTGAAATTACTGATTGCCTTCTGAAAACTTACACATTTAGATGTAGATGGAATTTCTTGACCAGGGATGGAGAATTAATTGAAACTGGTAGGTGCTACAGGAGACATTTTAGATGCTGGCTGAATTTTCTGCAGTTTAATGAGTGGAATAATTCAGGTGTTGAATTAATGATCTTGCTCTTATTCCTAGATGTTGATAATTTTTCACATATATTGCTCATACTCTCCTATGTATAAAAGCACAATAGGACAAAAATTCATCTACCTTTTAAAAATTATTTTAAAGGAACCAGAGTGATTTAGGTAATGACTTCAATTGAATGTCTTTAGAGTTATCATCATCATGTGATTATGAATTTAATAGCTCTTTAAATTATGAAGAATGCTACTGTCATTTTAGATCTATACTGATCAATATAGAAATCTGATACTGTTGCCTTTCAGAAAATATAGAGATCCATAGCTGATTGTGTTTAAGTAGGAATCATATTCAAACAGTCCTAAAATAAATAATAAAATGAAATTGATTTGTTGTGAGTCAGGTAATAAATATACAGAGTAAGGAAAACAAAACAAATTATGCCTCAGATCTTTTTATTTTCTCTTCATACTTTCTTATTTTGAGTTAAGAATGCTTGAATGATGTATTATTCCAGAATACTTTCATTCTGAATTACCCTGACTGTACTTTGTAGCTCATGTAATTAAAATAGTTGTTTGGAGAATGCAAATGACTTGCAGTTTATGTGAGATCATGTCTTTAGGAGATAATCATGAAGGGGATTACTAACTGCCTTTGACGCATTTCAAATTTATTTAATTGCAATAGAAACAACCCCATTCTCTTGACAAAATTCCATTCCACTGATATTCCTATTTGCCCTCAGAACTGTCCATAGCTACCTTGCAGTGTTCTAACCAGGATCAAATCACACAGTTTTGTTTGGTAGTTCCACCGTTGTGTACTGAGTTTTCTTCTCTTAGCAAACATGTGCATAGTGTTCAAATTAAAAAAAAAAAAAGGGGAAACTAACAAAACCACAACCAAAATCTGACTTAAAAGTTTGGAGAGGGGATTTGCAAGATAACTGTGAAAAACCAAAAAGCTTAAATCCTGTTAGTTAGTCTAAACAGAAATGACATTTGAAAGAAGGCAAGGTGATTCTTGGTCAAGTATCTGCTTGAACAGTGGTATGTGCTGGTGCTGAGGAACTCAGATTTGGAATTCAACATATTTTTATAGAGTTTTAGCTGCAGCCAATCTTTATAAATACTGAATGTACATTGCAGCTTGGAATGATCACTTATTGGCCTAGGCTGAATGGTACATTATTTAAATTATTTTATGTAGTTTATCCTATATGCAGCTTCAAAAGTTTTCCGTTTGCTGGTTGGATGTTGTTGCTGTATTTGGCCCTTTGTAGTATAAATGAAAAGCCCTCCTTCTGATTTTTATAAGATTCATAACTTAGCAGTACAGAAACAAGCATATTGGGAAGGCACAAACCAAACACAAAAAGCAACTGAAACATTTCAGGTAGCTGTAAATACTTCCATTTTACATAGGAGACCATGGCAGATATCAGAATTTCACGTCTTTTCCCTGGGTTTTATTTTTACTAGGTGCATATTTTTATCCCATTTTTTACTAAGATATATTCCTTAAATATATCCATTAAAACAAAAAAAAACATTGTTTAGTGGTTACACAAAATCACTGTGTTGTTTTTTTTTGTTTTGTTCTTCTTGTATATATTTTTAGAAAAAGTCCTAAACTTAACCATAATTTTACTCACCTTTCAAGTGTTAATGTATTTCAGGGTTTGGACAAAAAAAGACTAATAATATATATAGCTTATGGCTTTAACCTGAAGGAACTGAGCACCCTAAGTAGTGTTCATTGCATTTTAGAGATGGCATTTGGAAACTAGCAAAATAAGTCAAAATATTGGAAATGCTGATTCAAACTCTGGCACTAACTTGGAATTTCATGTTATTTATATAAATATTTAAATATCCTTTATTTTTGGATCTGTCAGCTTGGGGAGGTTCCAGGGGCTGTCATTTAGGTCATAAATATGGTAAAAGTCACAGGTCAGGTTACCAAATCAGAAGTGTGGTTATATATCATTATATATCAAAGTAACATTTGCCTCTCCAGTCAATATTGCCTCTGAGTTAGAAATTAAAGCTCTTGGTGATGAGCACCTTGAACTAGGCTGCCTTTGGATAGGCTGGCTTGTTCCAGGCTCCTCCTCTGGAGGATGAGGATCCAAACTGTGCTGCCAACATGAGCTTCAGTGCATCTGGTCCAGCATGCTCTGACCAAGCACGTAACAGTGCTGCTCTACTGGGATTGTTCTTTGTTTCTGCCCTGGTGGTGGTTAGTCTGGTGATCCTGGTGCATGCCTTTGGTTAAGGATGGCCTTCCTTCATGGAAATAGCTTTATGATCCCTGTTGTGCAACAATGTATGAAACTGTAAACACCTGGAAAGATTTTTCCATGGTGCAAGCATTTGTGCATCAGTGGCCAAACATCTGGAACTTATTGCAAGATTCTCAGTGGTCCCTTCAAGTGCTGATTGAGATTTCTTTCTTTCCTAAGATGCGCATCTCTCTTGACGTTGATTCTGAAAACTGAGGGAACGCGGGGGGGATGGAAAGTTTTAGATTGGCAAATATTATCTACTGCCTAAAACATGTTCTATTAAAAATGAAAATTGTCAGCATGCATGTATATAAATGTTTTGAAATAAAATGCTCACTCAATACTGCATTTGTTGTAGTTACCAAATAACAAACTTTTGGGTATCAGCGTGACTGTAAATACTTCGGAGGTTTGATTTAAAATTTTAAAGTGGTAAAACTGACCCAGGCCTCAACACAGTAACTGAAATTTCCCAATTTAGGCTGGTTCTCATAATGTACATTCTTCTCCTACTTTGTGGCTTTCCTTTTTCTTCTTTTTCTGTGTAATGATTTAGAGATGAACAGTGAATTGAGACGAAGCAGTTCCAGTTCTGTTATTTCCAGCTTGTCAGGTTTCCTCCTTTCTGGCCTTTCAAACATAAGTCTTTATTGTGACTTGTTGCTGACACCTGCTGATATTGGTGCTTGGTTCCACACTCTTTTGAGGATATCTGGTACATTGTGGCTTCACCACATCTAGAAGTTGGTACAAATTAATCTGTGCTTAAAGTCAGTCATTTTTGAGTTACAACAATGGTGTAATTTTCAACTCTGTATGATGATATATGTGGAAACTTCTTGCATTATTATCTTTCTAATCTATCTTCTTTTTATTTTGACTTCCCCTGTAAGAAAATAGGGCTTTTTCCTGAGATGTTTTGATGCTGCTCAATGTAGGACATTTAGTGAATTCTTCCTTGTCAGGCTGATCACTTAGCAAGCATTGGAGAAAGAAAAATAAAATTCTCCTTATCCCCCATCTTTTTTCCCCAGAAGCATGAGCTGTATAAAGAAACTGGGAAGCAAATATTTTTGATCACTTTATGCTACTCAAAGATACTTCTTAGAGGGAGATAACATCATAGCTCTAGTAGCTGTCTCCATGTTCTGCTAGTGTGTCAGCAACCAGATGGAACAAGTCACAGGCTTTAGCTTGCATTGTAAAATTCATGTTTAAAGGCTTCCATATGAATATTTTGGTTGCTTATAATATTACTTTTCAAGAAGCAGGAAGATACTGACTGCTGGGATCTGGTTTGTGTGAGGTTTTTTGTTTGTTGGGTTTTGGTTTTGCTTTTTTGTTTTTTTTTTAAATAGAAAAAGAATACAGATTTTTGAACTGATGATGTTGAGTATCTGCAGAGGTTTAAGCTCCTCTAATCTAATGCATTTATGCTGAGTTGTCATATATGATTGAAAAAATGAAAGCTGAATCATCATTTGCATAACTCATATCTGTTACACAGCTTTTTGGATTTACTTTGAACATATAGAAAGCATTGTTATGTTAACCCAGACTTGTATTAAAAAAGAAAGACATCTGCCTTGTTCTCTAACTTTTAAAAAAATGTTACCCTGGATGAATTGTTCATGGTGGTTCTTTGGAAGCATGAAAGCAAAAGTTTTGAAGGGTTGTGAATTGAAAAAAAAAGTTTGTTGAAAAGGTAAAGGAAGAGCTGGAAAATATTTCCTCTCCTCACAGTAATTGTTCTGATTTAATTTTGTATGTAACTGTTCCAAACAGAGGGAAAAATAACCAGGTCATAAAGTGAGCTCTGTATTCATTTACTTTGGAGCAAAGCCTCCATGTCTCATTGAGACTTTGTCTTCATTGAGAAATATTGAGGGCTGGTGGAGACTGAACTGCAGAACAAAACAGAGGATAGAGTGTGAGCATTTTGAGATTGACTTCAGCCTAGCTCTCACGTGGCTCCATGGGCTGCATACACCTGTGGCTGGAGCTCATATTCACTTTAACTTCAGCTGAAAGAGATCCAATTCTCATGGTCCAAATCAATAGTCATTATGCAGGGAGAGTTGGGAGACATAACCTAAACCAGTAATGAAACTCATCCATTGCTGACTGAGAACATGCCTAAGTCATTGATTACTGGTTCTGACAAGTTTTACTGGAAGTCAATGAGTGCGATCTAAAAATGAGAATTTTGGAAAAGATTGAGCTGTGTATACATATCCATTTCACTTTTCCTGTGGGATTTAGGATTCCTTTTTCAAAAGCATGAACAGTATTTATAGCCTATCCTCATTTTCAAGTGTCAGTTTTTAATGCAAAAGTTTCATGGGGGTCTTAATTTTAAATGAATTAGAGTATGAGAAACCTTTTCTAGAATCTTATGATCTATAATTAGCTTCTTGGACTGCAGAATGTTCTAAACTGCTGACTTTGAGAAGTTTGACATATGCAAAAATGTAGCTAGAAGATGTTTGATAAAAAGGTTACATATGGATGCAGCAGTGACTTCAGCGAATTTGTATTGAATTGATAATTTTTTTTTTGACAGCTACTCATTTACAATGAAGAAAATGTCCAATATAATTTTGAGTGGTAAACTTAATTCTTTTTAAGAATACACATATGTGTGTACATGGTGTGTGTGTGTATATATATATAAAAAGTGAGAACACTATAGTTTTTTCTGAGGTAAAGGAAAGCTTCATTCAGTGCCTAGAGTAACAGGAAAAATTTCACTAGATTTAGACAGTCACATATGATTCAGGTCTTGCCAGAGACTGAAGTCAGTGGGATGTGCTAAGTATGTTACTGGCCCAGGATCTAAGGCTTTTTCAGACTCACATAAGACTTGTGTGGCAACGGTGAAAGCTTAGTTCAGATCTTCTGATTCCTGGTCTGGCCTTCAGATTGCAGGAACATTCACCATTCCTCTGTTCCTCAGCTTCCTGTACTAAGTTTTCCTGTGTGTTGAGCAGCTATAACAGGTTTGTAGGTCAAACAGATGAGCCACTGGTAGATTTAAATGTTTCATTCCGTATTCCATAAACTCTGCTTTTGTTATCAGTCAAAGTAGTTTGTAGAGAGAGCCCTTAAACATAAAACGATCAAGATACGATAAAAATGTTTCCTTCATCTCTACTGCTCACTCTTCCTGTCACCTCCCAGCTTTGCTAATACTGTAAATTCATATCTCATGTGAGGCCTTGTGGAGAAATGTAAACTTCTAGTGCACTGAGGCACACCAACAGTGAGCAACTTAATGATAAAGGAGCCATTGAAAGATATTGCTGGAAAGCCAGGCTACATTTTTCAAGCATGTGTTTATAAACTCTCTTTCTAAGCACAATGGCTGCATTATAAACCAGAGCTGGGGAATAGGCACAGCTCCAAGCAGTCAGGAGTGCAGGAGGAATAACAGCTGACTTTTGTTTATCAGAGCAGCTTGAGCAGGATGTGCTTTCACATATCTAAATATTTGTGTAAACAGATGCACATTAAACCACTTAGAAATAAATAAAGTTTTCTGAAAATAGAACTCCACAATGATGTCAGGGGCTGTTTATCTTCAAGAAGTGTGGGAATGAACTTGAATATGCAAATATTTCATTGAAAAAAAGGCAGTTAAAATAGATTCAGATGTAATTATTTCAGATTATAAAACACAGGCCATTTTTCTCTGCTGAGTGTATAGATGTACTAGCTGTTTTTTCCTAAAACCAGCCAACTTTACTTTCTTGTCTAGCTTCTCATAATGGTAGGTGGCATTTACTTTTTGGCGGTATAGACTTTGAGAAAGTGCTTCTGTCTGCTCTTCTGCATGCTGAGGCAGAGCTGGAGTTGTGTCTGCTCTGCTAGGCAAGGGCAGAGCTTCAGTATTGGCTGTGTCTTGCCTGCACAGTGCAAACACCCCAGGGCAGCACGGGTTTTCTCCACTTACATTGCATGCCTGTAGGGAATTGTGTCTCTGCAGAAAGTCCCACAGAGTTTCTGAAAGATGCTATAGCAGAGCTACAATTTAAGGTTGCTCTCTCTATGCTTTTTTACATTTTTGGTTTGGTTACTGAGGTCAGCTTGGTGAGCTTGGTGGTGGTGATTTTTTTCTTTTTTTTTACTGTCATTCTGCTTTTGGCAGCTTGTTGAAATTTTTCTTTTATAACTTCAAACATGTGCTAAATGTCCTTCCCGACTCCCCCTCCTTTTTTTTTTTTTTTTGTTTGATGCACCAACTCAGGTTGTTACTTTATGTAATGAACTTTTCCATACTTAAATTTGAAACACTACAGTGGACTTCTCTGTGATCTTGTCTCCCCACATCCTCTGAAAATGCAGTTGTTTTAACATTTCTTTTCTTTAGAGCATTTATAAATGTTTTCAGGTAGATGGTTAAGATGTTTTAGAAGTGCATCTAGGAAATATAAAAATACCTATTTCAGTCAAAATTTATACAGAAGGAGGAGGAACTGACCAGCACATGATCAGCACATGACTGGAATGTGCCTGGCCCCTGTGTGACACAGCCCTTCTGCCCACGGACACTGAGGACTGCCTGGCTCAGTCACCTGTCCTGCTTTATGTTCCCACCTTTTCTCCCTGAGCCTTGAGGCAGTGATCCCTTCTCCTTTGGCCACTCCAGTCCCCCTGCAGCTGCAGGGTCTGGAAGCTGGTTTGCATCCCTGCCCCATGCCATGACTGCCAGAGGGATGCTGCTGGCAGCAGGCAGCAAATCTTGACATGAAATGGCAATTTATAAAAAATCACTCCTGGATGTGAATTTTTACATTTTCTGTATTTAATGTCTTCTACTCGACAACATTAGTTCAGATTTTTGATAGGTTTCTATTCTATTACCTTGATTGCACTGTTAGCCCTTTATGGCTTCTGGACCAGCTTCATGTGAAAGAAGCTTGAAAAAGAACTTTGAAACAAACTTAAAATGTTGGAAATTTGGGACAAATTAACTTTAGAGGATATAATAGCCATCAAGATATATTAACAGATTTTCATGATCATTTGACATCAATAAATGCTAGTCCTTATTCCATGTGTACTTTCTGTGAGAACAGTGCAGCTGGTCAAATGATTAGAGAGTTTGTGGTTGGAAAAGGAAATTAGTTCTGCTCAGTCTTAAACTGAGGTAGACAAAAGCTTTTTTTTTTTTTTTCTGCTTCTGCTCGAAGCACCATGTTTTTGAAACTTAGTGTTTTGATACCTTAGGTTTGCCCTTGCTTCCAGTAAATGTGGAGGTTCTGGTGCTGCAAGTAAAAAAAAATTGTATTCTGTGATTATGAAATTCTTGTAGCTCTTTGTTCCCAAAGAGCTTCATTTCATGAATGGGACAAACCAGACCATAGCTCTTTTGGCCAGAACACTCATGGTCATAATGATAGACCATATCCCTTCCCCCACTCCCTATCACAATTTACATTTGCTGAATTTGTCTACAGTTAAAATATATCTGGTTTGGCACCCTGCTATGTAGGATTAAAGTCAACAGTCTGATTTCGACTGATTTTTATCAGTTGGGCCTGATAAATGCAAAAAGTCCAAACTGCCATTACTTCAGATGCCAACCAAAAGTGTTGTTCACCTTTTCTACCTGAAACATTATCCTAGACTGGGGACAGATTTTTTTTCCTAGACTCTTCCTATTTCTTTGAAACCTTTTTTATGTTTCTTCTAGTACCTTACCACTATTGAAGTTTGTTAAAAAGAGAAAAAAAAAAAAAAAAACCAAATTAATTAATAAACATGAGGTATTTCTTCTGCCAATTTTGGTTTAGCCAAGCTTCATGACAGATAACTTGTAGAATAAAGCAATGCCTTAGCAGTCTTAGAATGCTATAGGATTGCAGCATTATTATCATCCTATGTTGCACAGTTTTTTTTTCTTAGAACTTAGTTAAATTGGACTAAATAAATTTTGTTCAACAGTAATTCCAAATACATGATGACTATGTTGATTAAAGTGGCATTGTATTGCTATACTAGATTTCTCCTAGGTCAGTAAATAGTAATGTAATTCTAGGTAAATTCTGAAGTTACATCTTTGACTAACATCAGGAAGTTTTAATTTAAAAATAAAATGTCTTGAAATACAGACAAGTTAAGGAAAAGAGAAAATTTCTTCTATGAGAAAAACCCTGATAGTCAAATCTTGTTTGTTCACATTATCCTCCTTGCTACTTATTTTTTTAAAATTTGGTTAATGTAAAACCAATATTTATACTCTCATGTAAAAGTGGGTAAAAAAAGATTTGGAAGTCACATTTTTTTTTACAAGTGATCCTGATATTTTTTATTAAAATATTGATTCAGACGTTCCCTTAGGTACCTTAGGTATGTATGAGTGGAAAAGGAATTTCTCAGCCTTTTCCACCTGTCTTCTGAATAACAATCCAAAAAAGTTTCCTAATTTGGCTTTCTTTGTTGCATTTCCAAGAGTTACAAGTTTTTACAGAATATATTTCTTCTGTTCTGTTCAAATCTTAAAAGGAGGAAAAGTGAAAACTTAAAATCCTTCTAATTTTTGTGTGCTCACTCCAACTGCTGCAAAATTAATGATATGTGTGTGAATACACTTGAATTTTTCATGCCTAGAGGAAACTGTACAAGATATCAGGGAAAAATATTCCATAAGTGTTTTCCAGTTTAGTTTTCTCTACTCTTGTTGACAAGTGTAGATATGTGACATGGATGGATACATTTAAGCTTTATTTGCAGCTATAAAATTCTAAGGGATTTAATACCTCTTGGAGAATAGAGTTGTATTCTTAGAATTTTTTCAATTTTATGTGCTCCCTAATCAGTGTCATCAGTTGAATGTTTTTTCTGTAAGTGCTCTGCACAAAAAATAATAAACTCTTTCATGGATTCTTCTGTGAGAACACGTTGAAGAGGAATGTATGAAAGAGAGAGGAATGAGAGAAAACCAGAGATTTTCCAAAGTTGTCTTGGGAAGCACAGTTTCTGTTCCCCACTATTATGAATGTCCATGCAAGTGCACATAAACAATCAGAAGAGTTAAATTCACTTCATAAATTTTAGATACTTTTTTGAACGTTTTTGAAGTTCACTGTCTTAGATGAGTAATACAGTATCAATTATCCAGAAAACTAATCTTCTCTTCATACTCAATTTCCTACTAGCTTTAAGTCTGATTAAAATATTCTACAGTGAGTGCTCTGCAGTACTCACATGCCCTATTAGAGTGTGTGCAGCTACTTCACGTTTCATTGGAGATTTTTTTTTTTGATTACTTAGTGATTCATTGTGGATGGTGTCTTAAGAGATGATGTGTTCCTTGACTTTGTGTTCATTGTTGGTCATGGTGGGCCTTAGAGACACACACATGCTTTGTAGCACTGAGTTTTTCTCAAGCATACAAATCTCAAATGATAACAACTCCCTGTTGTTAGGAGTTGATTTGCTTTATAGAGCTATATTTCAGCTTTTCCAAAATGCCCAGTATTCAGTAGTACAGGGTGCTTGGCTTTGTTGCTGCTGTTCTTGGCTTGACTACGAATATCCTGCCATATCCTACGAATATCCTCCTCACACATTGAGAGAGAAATCAATTGGCATAATTGTGGAAGTCTTGGTTGACTGTGACCTTTCAAGGTCATCCAGTCCAACTTCCTTCTCAAAGCATGAACATCAAATCAGTCATGGCTTTAGTCAGCTTTGGACTTGAGACCTGAAGGCCACATGCTGCAGCCTCCAGGCCATGTTAGAAGCCTGTTACTGGCCTGCTCCAAACCCACCCTGTTCTTCTTGGAGCAGGGGTTGAAGATGGATGATGCTCTCTGGCTGCAGCCTTACCAGTGCTGCACAGAAGCAGGAAGTGTCTTCCCTTACCCTCCTGCCTGTGCTCCCCCTGCTGTAGCCCAGCTCTGCAGTTTCCCTCCTTGTCATGGAAGTGCACTGTTGCCTTGTGTGTAGTTGGCATCTGCTGGAACTGCCAAGCTTCTTTGCAGCAGGTGCCAGTTCAGCCTGTGCTTCTGCCCTGGGAGCAAAGCTTTTCACCTCTTGTTGAACTCTCTAAGTTTTTTGCTGGGCCAGGCTGCAATTTTCACCACCTCCCTCTCATTTGAAGCTCCACCCTCTAATTTCTGTTAGTGTTTGAATTGCTGACAAAATGTCTGGGTTTCCCATACGCTGAATATTTGTGGCTTGTGAGAGTAGAACAGTCCCTGCCTCATGTGGTGTTTCTGCTCTGGGCAGAAAGTAACAGAGGTAGTATTTCAAGTTACAATCCAAATGACATTTTTTCATTCATTAAACTCTCTTCAATGACATTTTGCTTGATACCAAAAGCATTTTGAAGACAGATTTCCACATGGATATGGTAATTGGAGATCATGCAGATAGAGATTAAGCTTGCTGCATGCAATAGTGGAGGCCTTGAGAAAGAAGTTTAGCAATGAAGTTTGTCTCTGTTGCAAGCAGATGATAGGTATTTTGTAAAGCTATGATCCTCATTTGTGTTCATTAGCATTCATGAATGGTCATGTCATACTACTTTACAATGAGATTAAAATCCTCAGCTATTACCTGCTTGTTTTGAAAGTTTCCTATTACGATGGCCAGATCATTCTGGCACCATTCATGGTAGTCTTAAAAAGATGGCAAGGGTTTGAACCACCAAACCTTAAAAAATATACATTCTTTGTGAATAGCATATATGAAAACACCATACAGAGTTTCTTAATGCTCCATTTTGCATTTTTAAGAGTGCTGGTGTGACAATGTGCACAATGAACATGGCTCTGGGTGTTGGGCTTGTTAGTAGTTGGAAGAGTCAGTAGTCAATGTTCACTGCAAAGTATTAGAGATGTAAAAGTCAAGCTGGCCATTAAGCTTTTAATAGTGATTCAGGAAACCAAAACCTAAAATGTGTTCTGTAGTTGCATTGCCTTCCTCAAATCCTCCTTTCCTGCTGTGTTGACACCTTTGCTTTTCTTCTGCTCGGTGTCATTCAGACCTGTCTGTGTCTGCCAATGAACCTGGAAGGTACAAGGCTTTATCATGTGGGATTACCTGCCAAAAGGCAAACAAACATGGTGAGGGAGTAAAATTTGTGAGTTCTGCTGGAGTCTTTGATTGCAGATAAAAGAATATCTGAGGAAGACTTGTAAACATTTTTGAGAGCTATTGTTTTTGCTGATGTTTTGTGCTATTTTAAGAGTGACCTTGGTGTGCCTGTCAGTGATTTAATTCTATGTCCTTAACAACAAGACTGTTTATCTGTTGTTTTAATTTCTTCATAGAAATTTTGGCACACAGCTGATCCTGAGGTGGTGCTACAAGAAAAGATCTAAAGGTCTTTAGTAATATCTTAATGCTGTCTTCTGTTCCATTTCTTTAGGGAAAATTGTGGAGTGATAGGTTTCCATGAAATGTATTCTTTCTGTGCTGTCCTTGATGAAGTCAATTTTGATGCTGGAGAGAGGGGACGTGGTTGTCTTCTGCTTTCTTGATGCTGCTCCCCTTCTTCTTGCAAGGATCTGTGCTGTCTTCAGGGACCACTCAGGAGCCCAGAACAACATGTGGGCAATGTAGAGAGGGGGGCCTGTCTTGTGGCAAGGTGTCCTGGCTCCCACCAGGACAGGGTTAATTTTATCAGTAGCCAGGACAGGGCATGGCTGGGACAAGGAGATTATTCTGTAGTGCCTCACCTCATTGCCAGGCACAAGGGCAAGGGACTCTCTTCTTGGGAAGAGGGGCTCCTTTCAGCTGAGTAAGGTGGCAGAGGGAACACTCAGGTAATGCTGGCTCAGAGTGTTTTGCATGTGAGTTACTCGTTTCTGTCTCATACGCTTTTGTTATTAATATTCTTCCTGTTCATTTTCTTACCTCATTGATGTTTCCAGTAAATTGTTCTTATCTCAGCCCATGACCTTTACCTTTTGAGCCTCCAAATCTCTGCTCCAATCACCATGGAGGATGGGAATGGGAAAGGGAGGGAGTGAGCAAGTGACACCTGGTTCCAAGGGTCTCAGTGAGAGCACTAAATTGGGGAGTACCATTCCTTAAGCATAACACAAAGGAGAGCAATTTTCATGTAGATTAATAGGGTACATCATATGTGATAAATACAGCTATTTTCAGCCATCAAATAATTTTGGAAGGAAGGAAGAAAAAAATAAAAAAAGCAGCTGATATTCTGTTGGACTGTAGTACTTATGGAAATACCTGCTGATGCTCCAGGAGTGCTGACAGGGGACTTGGACCATCGTCCATAATTTCAGCCATATCTTTAAGTAGTGCATACTCAGAGGCTTTGGAATGCTTAAGAAAGGAAGTGACAACACCGGAATGAATTTTTGCATTCTGAGGATTTTGATGTTGTTTAGGTAGATTGAGAAAGCACTCTAATAATTTCTGTTCAAAGTCTTAGCTTGTGTACCTTAAATAACCTCCAGAACATGGCACTGCTGACTTCAGAGATGTGTGTTTTGTGAAAACTTTTGTGTTTGAAATTAATGAATTACAAAATAAAAAATGAAAGCCATGTCAAAATTCTGAATTGGTTTCTAAGAAACAGTTTGGGGAAAAAAAATTGTTATCAGTTTTTCCCTGCTTTCATTCACACTTGCAGATGCTTCTTCTATGTGCTGGTCAAGTTTGCCTGTGGGTATTTTTTTCCCCTTCACTTTCTGCCCTAATTTCTTATATAACCATGGGCTGTGGAACTTTAGTCTGTTCATGTAAACCTGAAGGTGTCAGTATCACTTTTGGAAACCAAAGTGTTTCATCACAAGAGAAATTGATGGTAAATAATATTTTTTTTAAATGGGTGGAGATTTACTGCTCTATTCATTTTTATAGTTTCTTGAATCTGGCTTGAGTCACTGGGAACCAAGCCATGGATTCTTTGGTGTAGATCCTTTGAGCAGCCTGTGTGTTACTGTGCTGAATCACAGCACCTGCACAAGCCCAAACAAACCGCTTTTCTCAAGCCCCTGGAGATCCTAGACTTATGAATTGCAATACTCTAGTCCAACCAACATAATTTTAATAAAAGCATAACATGTTTTGAAACAGATAAATATTAATCTACTTGTGCCTGGTCTGAGCATAATTAAATTACACCTGATTTTTGTGATTGATTCTATGAAGATTTACAAAATCTGTTCTTGTGGTATGTGAAATATTTTGAATGTTGAATTGCTTTGTATGATACACTTTTATTATTATTTCCATATGCACAAACCCTGGGAGCTTTGTTATCCATTGAACTTCCATAAATCATTACGAATTACCAAAAAATTGTTGTATAGGTGAGATTACATTTTTCCATAATTTTATTAAAATATATTTCGTGGTGATATTTTTTCTTATTTTCCATTCTTGCTTCCCTGTGATGTTTTTGTATAACTTTCATCACTATTACTTGACAGTTAACTAAAGTGAAGAAAGAAGGAGGCGACACAAGTTCTTTCTTTCAAACTGACTCATATTTCCTATGTGAGTTTGGGCAAATCACTTAACTGCTCCATGTCTGTTTCCACATCTGTACAGCAGGAGTAAATTTCCCATGGGCTTTATAAAAATTAATTAATCTTCGGAAAGTACCTAGAAATCCTGAAATAGAAGGGCCTGTTGATTCCAACATCTTATAAATTACATCATGATGGCATTGACTAATGGAGGACTTGGTTAAAAGAACGTGCTGATTATTTGTCTATTTGTGTCAATAGCTGTAAGTGGTGTTAATATATGTTTCACAGGAATATATGATTATCACGAGCCTTCTACATTGTTCTCTATGGTTAAATAATGTCAACAGTAAAACTGAAAAATGTTAGCCCTAGAAGACTTACATCATTGCTAAATGTTCAGCTGCCAATAAATAAAGTTTGGAGCAGGACAAAAAGGCTGGACTTAAAAAATAACTGTTTTTTAAAAGTAATTCTAGTATTTATTATTAAGGTAAATCTCTTAAAACATTTTGCTTGCATTTTTATCATTGTGGCCCTATCTTTTGTTCCTGACTTCTCTTGCCTATTATTTCTCCATATTTAATCTTAATCTTTTGGGCCACAAGAATAAAGAGGATTGGATATTTGCAAAGCAATGCTATAGCCATCTGGAGAGCTGTGCTTTTGGCCTACTTCTGTCTT
The DNA here is from genome assembly GCF_022539315.1 of Serinus canaria. Taxonomy (NCBI): domain Eukaryota; kingdom Metazoa; phylum Chordata; class Aves; order Passeriformes; family Fringillidae; genus Serinus; species Serinus canaria. Next base: position 24,750,631 of record NC_066316.1, read on the forward strand.
TTTCATGCTGATTTTCCTGGTACAACTTGTGATCAATAGAATTCCATATTGATGCTGATTATTATTTTAGATTTTAGTAGGAATACTAATTAGTATGGCAAAGAGCTTTTCAAATTTTTTTTGGGTGGACCTGGGAGGGATAGCTAAGTCTACACTGAGGAAGCCTCAGAAAGGAGTAAGCAGGTTTTCATCATCACTTGTGTGACAAAGAGCTGCCTTTGAGTGTCTTTGGTGTCCTGTATCCAATGAACTGAGGCTCTTGGCCTGAGCCAGCCTTTGCTGAACAAGCCAACAAGCCTTGCTGCTGAGCAGCCTTTGCTGAATCTTCTGGTTCTGGAGACTTCTCTGAGCTGTAAGGTAGAGCTGCAGTGCAATGCATTATCAGCTGGGCATTGTTATGTGAGAATTACTCAGTTGAAAGAACTGTCACCTGAGGCCCTATGAACATAAAGTAAAATATAGTTCTTGATGATCAGCAGTAGTAACAAAGAGGAAGTCCACCAATAATTAGCTGCATAATTACATTTGGTTAGCCTTCTGGAAAAGCCATTTTCCCCCACATCCTTTTCTTCTTCATCCCCTTTGCAAATTAGCCCTTGCCCAGCCCAAACTTAAAGCCTTTGGCAGGCATAATTAGTCGTATCTTACTCTGTATAAAGTACCCTCCATGTGAGGCACACATATAGAGAAAGTTTGGGTAATGGTTGGCTTGGCAAAGAGATTTTTTTGGATGGATAAAAATTCCCAAGGCCTCTGTTTATTTATATAGTTCTTGGAATAACGCTGTTTTCAAAAGGCTGCTCGCCAGCTGCTGAGACAGCGTTCCAGCTAATATATTCCCAATGCAATCACCACACTTTGCTTTTCCCATCATAATATCCCCAAGGCTGTTCTTGGTTAAGTCTCATGACTGGAATATAGGAAAGTTCACATTAAGTCAAAGCTCACAATGCCACAATGTTTCTTATTTTCCTTCTTTCCTTCTTTCTTTTTTTTTTTTTTCCTAATTTTCTTAATTTCTTTTAACCAAGCCTCTTTAAATGGAAAGGTGCCTGATTCAGCTGCTCTGTATGTGGGGAGAATAAAGCTGCATATATAATGCCAAAAAATTAGTGGGTCACTATGGTAGATCTCAAAATGCCTTTGTGAAGAGTTTACTTCTAGCAAGTAGATTAAACGTTCTGTTTCAGTGACTAAGATAAAAGCAGAGCCAGTGCTAAGGATTTCTGCGGTACAAATGGCCTTTTAGCATTTCATTGTTCTTAGCAACCAAACCACTGAGGCAATGAGCCAGGACAACAAACTACACTTTTTCTGTTTGTTTTTATTTGACCTTTTTTTTTAAGTTGTAAAATTAAAGAGCAAGGCTCATGTGTCTCGTGGTCATAGTGTACAGAGAGCCCAAGGGACTTGAGTTTATGAGACTTGAGTTTACAAGAATTTCTTTTTTTTATTAGGCAAACTACTACGATCTTTGAAGAAAATTCTTGCCCATTTCCATCCTTCCTCCCCACAACACTTCTTGTATTTTTTTCCCAGGCATGAAAAGAGAAATAAATAACACCTAAACAGATCAATGACCAAAACAATTAGTTTAGATTCATGGTGGTGGTGCCTGTCTGTCCACGTGATGAAGGCAGTAAGGTTCCCTAGGCAAAGTAATGCATGTATGCTTTCACAGTCCAGCTTGACACAGGAAAGGTGGTTTTTATATGCTCCTGAGGGGGATGAACAGTCTTGGACTGAGCTTCATGCATTTTTAGCAAAGGGTGAATACAGGCAGAGCCAGGCCCAGCAAGAAAACTGTCCTGCAAGATAACTTTACCTAAGACACTTGAAGTATCTGCTGTCCTCCTGCCACTGCTTGACTATACCAAGTGGCCAGTGAGACTGTTTTGTGTGGGGTTTTTTTTGGATTTTTTTTTCCCCCCTACATAACTATTCTTGATTCTTGTATCCAGGGTAAAGCAACTTTTACCACTGATTTAGCTGCATTCAGTATCACCAATGTCTTTGCTTGTTATAAAGAACATATCAAATTCAGTGTTAAACCCTTCCTTCACACCAAACCCATATTGTTAGGCAGAAAGTAATTTAAAGTTTGGCCAGTTCTTGTCAAAATCTTCATTTCCCTCCTTCATAGAGCCTTTTGTGTTTATTGTTAACCACAGCTCCTCACTGTGATGAAGCAGTGCCAAAGACATCTCCTGCTTCCAGTGACGTTTTTCTATTACAGGGAATTCTGTGACAAATAAATTTCTAAGACTTTAATTCTAAGTAAGCCTTGACTGGGCTACTGGCTTGTTCTACTGCACTGTCTTGAAACTTTTGGATGGAGAAATGCTTAAATATGAAAGAGGAAAATATATTTAGAGAATATGTCATGAACTTTTTGCCACCATGTTTAGCAGAAAAACTAAAATTGCCATAGAATAAGTTATAGGAAAAGTGGCTAGCAGATAGCAAAGTACCATAAATTAAATTGAGCTCCTCAATTCAATACCTGGGGGGGACTTCAAAATCCAGTCATTGAGAAGTACTTGCAGGGGGCTCCAGTTTCCATAGAGATCACTCTATAAAGACAATGACTTGAATTGTTATGTTTGTATTTTGAGAAAGCAAGATTGCTTGCTTATTGAGGGTTATTGTAAATATTGTTCATTCTCATCCCACATTATTAAAATTTTGTTAGTATAGAACTAGTTATTTAACTCATCCTTTCTGAGAGGAGTCAAGTTTTCCAAGCACCCAAAATTTGATTTTTCCCAAAAGGCTGGATATGAAGCTCAGAATATGCTGCAGGTTGCTTGTCACAGGCAGAGAGTTGCAAGGTCACTGTATGTTAAAGGTCTTGGCAGCCTTTTTGCTGAGAGTCCCTCTGTGTTTCATAGATGGCACTATTAGAAAGCCTGAATGTTTTTCCTGCTGTTTCATTAAGCACACATGGGAAAGCAATATTTCTGTGAAAATGAGCTCAGCTCATGTGCAGTCTGATTTATGTTATCATCACTTACATCTTCTGCACTGAGAGTTACAAAATCTTTTATTTACAACATCACATTACATCTAGTATCTATACCATTGGATTGGAGGACAATAAAAATGTCCCATCTTCATTTGTAAAATGCTCCTTGACACACAGAAATCAAAGATCACATAAATTATTTTAGAGATTTTCAAAAATCAGACATCTTGGTAGAGTAAGGTAGATTTGGAAAAAACCCCACAGCACTAATCATTATGACTATGACTAATTTTTCCATCACTGAAAAAAATGTTGTCCTGTTACTTTGATTGATTTCTGAGCAGGAGCATATGTATCTGAGATTATATAAATTTTTATGTATATAGGTGTATACTTAATAAAGCAGATAAGGACACTAGCTGCTTGTGTATACATAAGCTCTTACCAATGAAAAGTATGCATGTTATAGTGATTCTTTTTTCATGAATGAATGGTAAAAATATAAAATCTCAGTATAAGGTGTATGTAAATAGTTCACTTGCTCCTGTTTCTTTCCTCTGGATATTTAAGCTCAGAAATACACCTAGCCTAAATGTTTCAGTATGAATGGCAGGTGGGGGAGGAGAAGGGTCAGTTAAGCATAATATAGATAGATATGATTATTTATTTAAAAGCTATTGGCTGGGCTACCTTAATAGAGCTAGGGTTTGGTCAGTTCTATCTGGTTTCCACATGTGTTTCCTGTTTTTCTTCTAAATTCTATACTGCTCAGGGACCTGGGGAGTGCAAGTTCAGGATTTTCCTGAAGGGAAGGACTGCTTTGTTCATTACTGCCATGGGAATGTGTTAAATTTAAATATGTGCTGTACAAGTCTCAGCTGTGTTTCTCCAATGGCAGATACAAGCTCAGCTTGTTGGAAATGTAAGAATGGGGAGAAAGCAAGTGGAATATTACTTTTTTTTTTAGTGGGGAGTAAGTGGAGGATGTGTGTGTGTGTGTCTGTGTGTCTGTGTGTCTGTGTGTCTGTGTGTGTGCTATTTACTCTAGTCCTCCTTTTTGTCTGCCAAAGTCAGAGTGAGCAAATTAAAAAAGTGACTTTGAAGTATGTAAACGAGCTCTGTTTTTTAGCCTAGCATAAACAATGTCAAATACATTAGTAGTCTTGAACATTCAGGAAGAGATAAAACATCCCAAACAGAAAACCTGGGAACATTTCAAAAATGTGTTTATTTGAAATCTGTGACAAGGCACAATTGTATTTTTTTTTCCTCCCTGGACAATAGTATTTTAATTGTAAGTGGTTCTGTCTCTTATTATGGTAATCCACTCTACCCCCCCATAAATTGCTTGTTAAGAATCAAGGTTCTGACTGTCCAGCTAAGAGAAACAAGATACTAGGACCGTGGGAGCCAGTTCATTATCAACATATTTCTCTAAAAGTTGTGTGCCCAATTTTAGTGGAATTAACACAGTAAAAAGCAGAATTTTCCTGTCTACTCTGTCATGAGAGATGGCTGTAAATTATATTCCAGTATTAAGTACCCTAATACATCCAAAAGAAGGAATTTCTACAGTCCACTCCAGGTCCCTGATATCAGCTGAAAAAATCAGAGCATGATTTTTCTAAATTCCTTTTATAGTTGAGAGAATATATGTCCTCCTGCAGAAGGAAGCACTGTAAGAAGCAATTGCTGCAAGAAAAATCATCTCCATTGAATTTTAAAATATTAGCATGTTCAAAATTAACCACTTCATACTCTGTAACTCCCAACCCTCTACAGCAAAGCTCTCCTGCTTTTAGAGCATCTCAGCATCTCAGAGTCACTGCTAGCCACGAGGCTTAAGCACAGCCCTAAAATTCTGTTTTTAGTCCTCAAATAGTTAGCTAAGCTTTGATTAATTAATTTCATTGGCTTCTCCTGACTGCCTAAGGCAACAGAAGAGGACCTAACAGCCTCCTAGCACACTCTTTTACCATGCTAACTCCAAATTATTTTATTTCATCAAATAGTGTGGAACAGTGTAGGTGTGCTGATTTCCTGCCTCCTTGCCCTGTTTGTTACCAACCTGTGCAATCAGCTCAGCTCCTCCCTTTTGAGACAACTGAAGACTGCCTTGGTACTGAGGTTCAGAAATTTACCTGGTATCTGGACAGGTGGGGAGGCTCTCTTGAGTTGCTCAGACAGGTCTGAGACATGGGTATTGCATTTTCCCAAAGTCAATCCTTTTCACCCAAGGCCAGAGGTGTGTCCATGTGTGTGTGTAATGGGGTGGCCATGGCTTGGTGTCAGACTGGAGCTATGGTTTTGATGCTGGAGTCCCTTTACATTATCCAGGTGTCATATAGATTTCCTGCCAATGTGTATGATCAGGTGCTAAGTCAGATTTTAATATGTTTAAGCTGCTGTGATATGCCACAAAAGGGACACAAATACTGTATCTGAATGCATTCCATGTGAAGACTGAATTGCTGACTCCTATGGCGGCTTAACATGAAGGGAAAAAGATTTTCCTGATGTGGTGGTGTGTCCATGTGTGTGAGTAATGGGGTGGCCATGGCTTGGTCTCTGACTGGAGCTATGGTTTTGATGCTGGAGCCTCTTTACATTATCCAGGTGTTGTAGAGATGACAATGTGATGAAGTCACTCTTGCATTAGTTAATTAAAGTCTTTAGGGAGGAGAGATGGAAACATTCTTAAGCATATAATAAACATGCTTCATTCTTGTTTAGATGATTGAGGAAAATGTTGCCCAATTAGGGCTTAAGGAATCAAATTAAGGACTTAGGCAAGATCTAAACTAAAACCATATTTCAAAATGTCAAGGACTGGTTTGGGAGTTCTAATCTGTCTTTCTAAAAGTATTCCAGAGAATAATTCTTTGTTATTTTTAAGGAAACCACAACTTTTGGAAAAGGACAATAAAATATCTGTATGAGAGTATGGTTAATCATCCTTTCCACTCAGTTGATTTTGTAGAGGATGAAAAACGCTTGAAAATCCTTGCGTATGTTTCACCAAACTTCCTGGGGAAAAAAAAAATCAAAGAAATATATATATGGCCAAGGTATGTGGCTTGGAAGGTGAGAAGCAAAAGTGATCACCTTGATAAATGAGAGCAAAGGTAAAGAATACTACTGGAGAAAACAGATCTGTTCAAATAGGATTTTACTCCTCAATTTTTAAAAGAGCAATAGAATGCAGAGATGCTGTAGGAAAATACTATTTTTTTCAAAACAGTTTAACAGGAATATTTAATATTTTCAGATAAATATAGAGCTGAACATCAAGATTTGGTGCTGTTGAGGCAGGAAAAGTTTTATGGCAAAGTGTTACAAAACTTGTGCGTGTGAAGGGAATTTGTGTTGTTCTCTAATAATGTGCCAGATTCAAAATACCAGGGAGAGGAAGAAACTCTACCATTACTCAGACAGGAGCCAAGAACTCACCTAAGTTGCTACCATAGCTATGAAGTACCAGAAGTACTTCTATGACTAGACCAGCTTTGCCAAATCATAGTATGAACAAGCATGAACAATCAGGGTGACAGAGGAATATTTTGGCAATTTTTGGTTACAGTCTTGGTCAGAACTTTTCTTTTTCTGGCATGGAGTCACCCTCTCTAGTATTAACAACTTGACTATGTCTAACCCTGATAGAATTGCATTTTTTTCTTGATAATTCCAAAAATGTATTGTAGTACCATGATTAGGTATGTGTATTAGAGGAGAGCATGGATATTAGTTCTTTTTCTCTGGGAAGAAATCTTGGCTTGGTATAGTCCACAGATAAAATATTCCCTTTTGAGACCTGGAGCTGCCCAGTTTCATTCCTGCCTGTGTTGGCTGAGAAGATTGTTGTGGTTCTTTTGTCTCAAACTGAGATAGTAGTAGTAGTAGTTATGGTTTCATGGGAAAAACTTCCTTTGCCCTAGAAAGGAGTAAAGATTACTGGTAAAGTTATGTAACAGTTCATACTGTGTGTCACTGTTCCTGTTTTTGGAATTGTCTGTATTTCAATGTTGTTGGTCAAAATTGCCTCTTTCCTGCCAATGTGTAAGTCAGAATTTAATACACTTAAGCTACTCTGATATGCCACAAAAAAGGACACAAAAACTGTGTCTGAATGCATTTCATGTGAAGATTGATTTGTTGACTCTTATGGTGGCTTAACATAAAGGGAAAAAGATTTTCCTGGTGTGGTGGTACCACAGAAATGATTTTCATGAAATCTGAAAGTGATCCATATATAAAACTTAAAGCAAAAGTTACTAAAACCAGTCATTTTTTGGTGTGTGGGGGTTGCTGTGACACCACATAAACTGGGAGTGGTTGGCTCTCAGACACTGCACCTGATTGCTTCTGTTATTCCTGGTTTGAGGAATGCAGCTACAGAAATTGTGTTGTGGTGTTTTTTGCTTTAATTGGGTCCTGTGAAACCAATTTGACAAATACTTGGACCTCAATTTTAATTTTGAAGTTGGTGCTCAAAAGTCCTGGCATCACAAGATTTCACAATTTGTGTTACAGTTTAAACAAAAGTCTGCAAACAATTTTTTTCCTAAAATTCTAAATAAAAAGAAAGTGCATTGTTCCATATCTTAATTCTTCTAGAAACTTTTTGATCTTTTCTGAGGACTTGCTTATACTCTAAAACTCTTTACTATGAAACATTTTGGGATTGTTTGGTTGTTTTTTCCATAACCTAGGTGAAAAGTTCTGAAGTTTTAGAAGTATAACAACAGACTTTTACATTGGTGACTTATGATTACTTCATCCATTTCACTGAATCTGTTTCAAAATTTTTTCAAGAGCATTGATTTATTCATAAATCAATGAGTATTGATTTTTATTTTTACATTGATCTTAATAAATACAGAAATATAACCACAGAGTGATTTTTTTAATATTGAAACTAGGGCACCTATCTGGAAATTTATACCCATTCTATCCATTCACAGGGTCAAAATAGGAAAGGAGCAGCTCTTCTCTTGATGCACTTAAGTGTTGTTAGCTTTTTCTCTGGCCTTTTCCAAGGACTGGAATGCAGAATGGAGGGAGCTTTCAGTTAGCTCAAAGTAAGTTAGCATTGCTGATGAGGCCAAGTAACTTATTTGTGTTATTATATGTATATATTTCCCTTGAATAAGGAAAAAAATATTATAGTTTATTAAAAAATATGAAATTAAAACTATAAGAATATCTCTTCTTCTGGGAGTCACTTTCTTTTTTCACAATTTTTTTCCATGTTAGATAACCAGCTAATAGTATTCAAAACAATTGTCTTGCTAAAGGAAAGTAAATATCTTTGAGTTACTAATTATGTGTATAATGACAATTGTAGAAGTCTGTTTGGAGAAAGACTTGTCTTCCATCATAGCTGAATGAGCTTAAACAGAGCTCAGTGGGAAGAGCCTGTTGAATTCTCTCTGCATCCACTGAAGTTTTTCTGGAAACAATCTGCAAACAATCTCAAGTTCATACACTAGCAGAAAACACCCCCAGAAGAAACCCAAAATCAACAACTTAGTGCTAGGTATATGGTGTTGAAGAGCAATGCCACCAAAGGCAGATACTACAGATAAATAAGCTGAAACTCAACAGTGAATGCTTTGGATGGAGTTGGATGACTCCCCCAAATGCTTCTCACTTTCTTTAATTTGATCTTTGCATTCATAACTTGGATTGCATTACTACCTGGTTTCTTATTTTTCTATGCTGATTTTATTTAGAGAGCTGGTGCTTTGGGAGCTCTTATAGCCTAATGAAGAACTATAATGAGAAAAGAATAATATAAAACCTTCAGGGGATAATGCTGCCTCTGAGGATTTTCAGTTAAACTAAAAGTTTTCCTCTAATAAATATGTTAGAACCCTATCAGGGTACTGCTCAGTGTGCTTCTGATTAGGTAGTGCTGGCACCTCATTTATTTTTGCTGTATTTGTCATTAGCTTTGTTATAAAATATATTTAGTTGAGTAATTTTTTTTTCTTTTAATTATTTTAATGGCAGTGCTCCAGATAAGTTTTTTGAAATTCTTTAGATATTGCATCTCTCTGTATAGCTTATATTTTTCTCCTGAGAACAGGACAATTAGTGCAATGTGTAGAGGGAGTTGTTTTTATGTTCAGACTATTAAAGAAAAGTGTCCTTGCTTCCTTTTGGATTTTTTTCCCCTGATTTTGCCCTGAAGTTCAATTAAAAAAAGTTCAAGGACAGTTTTCAATAGAACAGATGATTTCTTGGCTCCTAAATTTCACCTTGAGTGGAGAAAATTATTCTGGACTCAGTCCTCCAAGGCAAAAAAAAAAAAAAAAAAAAAAAAAAAAAAAAAAAAAAAAAAATTGCCTAGCTGAATTAAAATGTTAAAGCAAAGGATACTCGCATCCAAAGTTGTAGCTGTGTCAAAAGGAAAATCCCAGAATAGTAGAGAAAAAATGAAAATGAGAAAAAAACCCCAAACAACAACAACAAAAAGGCCATGCTTCCAACAGAATGGAAGCCATATTTTAATATCCTGAAGTATCTGACAGAACAAGAGGACACAGCCTTAAGCTGCACCAAGGGAAATATAGATTGGATATTAGGAAAAATTTTTTTACAGAAAGGGTAATCAAGCACTGGAATGGTCTGCCCGGGAAGGTGGTAGGGTCACCATCCCTGGATGTGTTAAAAAAAGACTGGATGTGGCACTGGGTGCCATGGTCTAGTTGAGGTGTTAGGGTCTGGGGTGGACTTGATGATCTTAAAGATCTCTTCCAACCTGGTGATTCTGTGATCTGTGTTTGTGTTTGCAAAATATTCCAACAATACTCACATTTAATTGTATCAGGGTGAATAAAATATGGTGGTGTGTGTGTATATGTGTGCATTTATATATACAGTTAAGATCTATGTGTATGCAAATAAAAAAATAATTAAAATTTTCTTAATTAAACATGGATTAAGCCTTACTAACAGAGAAAAAAAATCTTAAATTATCATAAATTAATTCTGTGCAATTGGTCGCATTTTTACAATTCATTAGCAAGTAAAACCCAAAACAATATTTTTCCTTGTTTCTTTCTTTCAAGAATGATTCTCTTCCCAGAATAATTTTTTTTCCCATCAGAATTAACTCTGAAAGTTGCTGTGGGCCTAATGTGTCCATGAAATACTTAACTTAATGTAAATGAAAAATGTCCTTTGAGATGTTAACTTCATTTTAGACATTGCATTTGAATGAAAAACAAAACTAAAATACCTTCAAAAGTGAAACTAAACCCCAGTAACTTCAAAATATTTTTCTCCAGAAAGTACTGGAATTCTAGATGCTTGGCAAAGATTTATGACTATACATTTGAACTTTATGGTGCTTAATATATGTTTTCTTGTAAATTCTGTCTGCTCAAAGTTGCTTTATTTTTAAACAGTGTTGGCAAATTCTGTGGTCTGCTTGTCCTTTTCTTGTAATAATTCTGCAGCAAACATTTAGATTGATATCAATTAGGATGCTCTATATTTGTGGCAAGTAATTTTCAGTGCATTCCTCTGAGGCCAGCACTTAATGCTAGAAGCTGGTTTGGGGAACTTTATCTCCTGTAGATCTCAGAATAATGATTGGAAGAATGTCAGTGCTTCTTGTTTGTATTCTTCAGAAAATCTTCATAAATAATACAGCTGCAGATTTGGAGTCCTTGGGAAGTGTAATCTGTTTATATGTCCTATGATAGAAGACTATGAAAAGGAATATGATAATACACTTCAGAAAGCAAAGGGACATAAGGAAGATGGGTGCTGAGAGTTGCTTCTAACCTGTTGTGGGTACAGATAACTCTATCATAATAATAATCACTTTGTATTGTGTTTAAAGGTCTTCCTGCCAGCTGAAAGTGGTCATTTCCAGATGTGATCAGATTGCTCTGCTGGGTCAGTGTGTTATGATTGTTGTACTTTTGTTGCTATGCATGTCTTACACACTGTGAGAGAGATCTCTTGCAGGGAGAACTTAAAAAAAAAAAAACAGAAGATGAGATAAATTTGGATTTTATTAATTTCTGTATTTCAGAGTAAACATTAGCATTGGTTTCACCTGTCGTGACACTTGACTTCCCTTTAGTAAGCACTGATAGAATAAAAACTTCACGAATTCCTGGACATTTTATAAAGATTCTTTATTTTCACACTCCTATAATCTTGACTGACAGCTTAGAAAACTGGAAGTATGGTAGTAAGTAAATTAGTCACAAAAGATTTGCGAGCTAAGTTTTGTCTGTTTCTGTAGCCTTTCAGCCTACCTCAGTTTCTGTAGATGATTTCCTCCAGGAATGTGATGTCTGAACTGTGATACCCACAAGCCCTTGCCTCCCTACTTGGACTGCCAGTAGGAAGGTTCAGCCAAAAGTTCTGAGCAAATATTAATGGATCCATAGCAAGGTACTTAAGTCTTTCAGACACCAATGCTGGGAAACAGCAATATCCTCTCATGATATTAATTTTTGCTGCAATGCCCTTTCTCCTCACACATGGACACATGGAGTTTGTTCTTGCTTTCCTGGGTTCTGAGTGCATTTCTGTTCATTGTGCAGCCATTCTGCAAGTGCCCTGGTGGGCTGCACATTCTCTGCATCCTTCAGGCCTTCCTGTCCCAGTCTGAGTCTAGACTGGAGCCTGGTACAGGTGGTTACCTTGCATGTTCTGTGAATGCAGGATCACTTAGGGCTGCTGGTTCTGGTTCTGCATTATCCTGGGTCTAATATTCTGCATAATTTGATTAAAAAGTTTCTGAAGGTCTCACATATCCAACTCAAAATCTCTTCTACTGAACAACCTTCATTTTGACTTAGGGCTGCTGGTTCTGGTTTGTAACACACAAAGAACACATTTTAGGCCTAATGATGGGAAATTATGGGAGAACCAGAGGAATAGGTGCCATTAATGTGGTCAGACTGTATACTTCTTATTCACAGTTAAATAACCTTTAATTAGTTTGACCACAGCTTCAAGATCATTCCTCAAAGACTTTTGTGTTCCTGAAAGCATGTTCCCTTGGGAAGGAAGATGAGGAGGGAAAGCAGGGTAACCTTTAGGGCAGTTCTTGGGGTGAAGCTCACTCTCAGCCAGCCACAGCTCACTCTCAGCCAGCTCCAGGCTGCTGTGGGATGCAATCACTCTGTAGGCTGAGCTGCTGCCTTTCCTGCACCTACTCCCTGAGGAAGTGCTCATCCTGATCTGTGCAGGGTATAGGTCCAAGAGACTCTTGAGCCTACTTGGACTGTAACTCATTCCCATCCTGCACTGAAATGGAGGAATTGTGACAGAAGCATTGCTGTTCCTGGCAGAGGAACAGCTCCTTGAGCTCCCTATCCACTGAGTTCTTTGTGGTATGAAGTATGTATTATGTAAAGTTCTTGGGGTTTAGGATGTGGCATGTAGGATTAATAGGGCTGGACATTCCTAACCTAGAGTATTTTTAAGTATTTCAAGGCTTCTCTTTCCTAATTCATATTTTTTCAATAAAAACACAGTTATCAGATCAGAAACTTGGTTTCTTCTTTGTTTATTGATCCAGAAACAGACTGTGAAGACATAACTATGGTTTTATGAAGGAAATTTAAAATTAATCTCAATATTATAAAGGAATTTACTTATTCTGTCTTGTATTACTGTTCCACATTTTATTGTGTTGTGTCCAGGCCAAAGCAACAGTGGAGGGTTGTTCTTCTTGATTATTTCTAAGTCAGCAGAAAGAAATAATTTTTTGGCATTTAAAGCCATTAACTTTCTCTTCCTCAAGATTTTGTGGCATGTACTATAAGAGTCTTTAACTCAGCAATAGAATTCTGGATTTATGTTAATTTTCCCTCTTCTGGTTAGACAAACTGTTCTCATATCTGATGTTCCCTTTGACAGTGATGCCCAGTATTTGAAACAATCAGTGGTGCCATAAAATTATTGTGTAAACTTCAAATGATCTGTACAATTTTTTGGTTCTTCAGGAGAGTCTAGCAGCTGTTATTAGGATTTGCTCTAGCCTGTCACCATGTGCATTAATTAGCAATAGCTTCATGATGCATGAAATGTGGCATCCATGTTGTTGTAGTAAGATTCAGAATAAATTCTTGGTTTTCTGATGCATTCATGCATCAGCTAACTATTACATTATAATATAAAAAACTAAAAGTTCTGGCAAGCATTCAGACTCTCAGGGAGTATGAAGTATTTTTGTCCTGAGCAGTGACAGTTCTGAGCTATTGGCTCTGGCCTTGTCCAGGGCAATTAAACTATATGTAAGAACATGGAACTCCTATATTTCAAATACATCCTTTACATCATAGTAGTAGTTCATGCTCAATATGTTATTTACAGGAATTTATCATTATATTATTCCATTTTCACTATTTTCCTATTCAAATATTGCCAGAGAGAAAAAGGATTTGATTTCATTTTTTAAATTATTTTTTGAATTAAGATAGATTCTATAAATATGGGATTGTGAGGGAGGACAGACATACATTCTGTGAAATCTTGCAGATTAATTATTTCAGACAGCTCACCTATCACTTTAATAAGCATCTCAGTTAAGAAAACCCAAGTTTTTTCTCTTTGGCTGCCATGGGATAGGTAAGGAATAGAATAATTGATGCTTTATGATACAACTTTTTAAAAGAGTTTTTTATAACAAAGGCATAAACCATTTGTAACTGCAGAAAAAAGTATAAAAAGTCAGTTCTTATATAAACTCTGATGATCTAGCCATAGCTGGTCTATTGCAGCCAGTAGAAGGCAGAAAATAGCAGCAATAAAAACTACTACATAAAAGAAGAAAAAAAAAATTTTTGGCAGCAAGTTTTCATAGGCAGCTTGCCAGTATCCTGATTCAGTGTTTATGGGAGCATCTTGAAATGACTCCCAAATTAATGACTGTATCTTCCATCACTACAGTCTGATGTCTGAACATGAGGAGAAATAAACAATGCTTAATGATCTGGAAGCTGCTGGCAGTTACTCTATTAGTTCTGGTTCTTATTTTCACTTACCAACAGCAAACTGTTCTGATCAGATGTTTATCTTTGAAAAACACGTGCAATGGAAAATTGCACCTCGGCTTGCTATCTGGTTTACAGTCTCTTTCACCGGGACACTTTCACACAGAGTGAAATTATTTCATTTTGATTTCATAGCTCGATGGTTTAGAGATTAAATAGACAGTGTTTTGTTTTGGTTTTTTCTACTGAGAAACCCTAGGCACCTGAATATTCTGTAGTGTAGAGTTTCCATGTAAACTCAGTAGGGATACTATGCCCAACAGTACCAAAAAGGCTTTTCTTGCCCAATACCATTGGCCAGGCCAAGCTGATGGGGAGAGGCAATTAGTTTTTTAAGGTAAGCAGGCAGATGATAAATTGCCATAAGATTAATGATTTTTCATTTCACATTGAGTCCACATATATGATGTAAAGGGCTTCTGTGACATTAGCTGTAAACATAAATTCAGACTTTTGCTTTTCGTCCTTTTCATTTATTTGGAAAGGAATGTATCATTTTGCTGGATAATGTCAGAAATTGGGATTTTACAAGCATTTGCAGGCTCATACAGTATGTAATTGAATGCAGAGGTAAAACCCATGTGATAGATTTCACAATCATGTGATAAATGTTTTCAAAGTTAGCTCTGTATTACGTAATTCTGACATTGGAACCAAGCTTCTACAGGTCCCTTAGCAACTTCATAAGCTCACGTGTTTCTGCAACAGCAATTTTATTTTTGCAAATTAACATTTTGTATCAGCTAGGGACATAGGACTTGAAGGATGCCTTCATTTGTCAAGCCCAGAACCTGGGTGGTAGAGGCACCATTTTAAGTAGCTCTCTCCCTGTATTTACAGTGCTGCATTTTAAGATTTTTTTTCCCCTTTCCTGCCTCCCTAAATGTGAAACTCTTATTCTTCCTCAGAGAGCAAGAAAAAGCTTTCATTCCCTTAAACATAAAATCTGCACCTTTTTCTAATACCCTTTTGGTCAAAGAGAGAAAGTGAGTGCTTCATGTTGTCCTTCCTCTTCAAAATATCTGTTTGTAGGCTTTGCATTATCCTGGGTCTAATATTCTGCATAATTTGATTAAAAAGTTTCTGAAGGTCTCACATATCCAACTCAAAATCTCTTCTACTGAACAACCTTAATTTTGACTTATTTTACTAAAAGACTAGAGCTGCTGTCATGTATAGAGAAATACAAGAATACATTTTGTCTTTATATTGAAGAGGCCTTTATATTCACATGGTATCACAGTGAAGTTCTGGAAACCTTCATTTAGGATAATGTCTCAATTGCATCATTGCTATGTGCAATTTAGGCTTCTCCAGCTAAGACTGATGAAAATAGTTGTTGCATTAGGATATATTATCTTCTTATATGCTTTTGAGTTCTAAATCTATTTTCTGCCTTACTCTATAATTACTCTCATTCCAGCTCATCTTATTAACTTCCCTTATTTCTCCTCAGAGAACTGTTACTATTTTTCTAGGTGCATTATGAGGAGTTACATCTCTAATGACATGCTTCAAACACTGCTGGAGTGGTTGAAGAAATTGCTAAGTAACTTACATAAATGTAATTTTTTTCTGTCTTAATTATTGGGTTTGCTTCTTTGAATATCATTTCCTGAAAAATGCATATCAGGTGTCATTTTCAACATCTATTTCTGAGTTTGAGAACCCTCACAGGCATCTTCCTTGTAAGCACAGCTAATAACCTCCCAATCCATTTCGATTTCAGAGTTTCAGAACTGTATATCTAGCTCCACCAAAAAAAAAACCCCAAAAAACAACAGACTATTTACAGGAAGCTTCCAAAGTAAGAAAATGGTTTTCAAAACAGTGGCTGCTGAATTTCAGGTGAACGTGAATTATTAAACTTTATTTAAACTGCAGTTTAGGAAACAAAAATAGAATTCCAATGTAAACAAATTTTAGTAATTGTATGTTGAGTCTGGATAAAAACCTTGCCCTGTGTGAATTCATTGAAACACAACTATTTATTGTCATTGAATAAAGGTAAATCTGGACATGAAAGAAATTAACCTGGACCTTCAAATGGAGGAAAAATACTGTATTAGGAAAGCTATTCTAGCAAAAAATGAAATTTATTTTTCAAGAGTCAGCAATTATAATTTGAGGTAGAGAAGAATGTTCAGAAAATTGTGGCAGCTTGCCAGACCACAAAAACTTTCCCATTCTCCATCTCTGATCTATGTTAACCATAGGAGAAGCAGCAAGGTGTAGCCAGACCTGCAGCTGAATTTTGGAGAGAACTCTCTCTGAGGTTTGGCACATTCAAGTCAGCTGTGATCACAGCAGTCTCATTGGGCACCTCTACTTTCTCATACCTTGTGATTGAAACCAACAGGGCAGATAGGCTGTAGATAGTCCCCACTGCAGCAATACTGTATTTTAGAGCTGTAAATACATCCCAGTCTGAAATTTTGTTCTTTCATCTAACCTGCTTGTATCAGCTTCATCCATTTATGCTTTGGACTCATAATCCAAGTGATCTCAAAGGCAAGTAGGAAACTGCACAGTTTACTGCTTGTCTCCTGTACTGCTTGATAACTACATGAAATAAACATTTCTTATGAAATCACTTTCCAAGAATAGACACATTCTTTTTACCCTGAAACAATTATACTAAAGAGTTTTGAAGACATCAGATTTTGGTATTCTTCTCTGGAGCTAAGGACATGCATTTGCACTTTCCCCTGGTTTCACACCAGAGGTTATTTTCAGTAGGACCAGTTGGAAATAAGTGTGACTAGGTATTTAGGACTGGAAGAGGAGGCAAGGGTACCTGGATATGCTGCAGTTTTGTGTATTAACAGCTCCAGATACAGGTGTGCCTTAACTGATCTAGCCCTCATTATGTGTTTTTGAGTACCTCTTTTATCTTTTGTATTGATGATTAGGTGCAGGATCCAAAGTTAGATACCCACATTAGGAAACCTGAGCTGGGGTCCCACATGAAGAGATGGTTGTGTAATATAGATGCAGTAGAATTGCTCTGATTATGGTCAGAGATTATTTTTAACTTATAACTCACATTAGTGACTTTTTCCTTAAGTATAAAGGAAGAAAAAAACATTTTTTTTTTAAATCCAGAGTAAATCCAGAGATTTTTCTATATGTATTTTTTTTTTTATATCCAGAGAAAAGCTCACTCTGGCTAAGCCTGAGGTGAATGCATCTGTAGGCAAAAAATGTACATTCACTTTTCAAGTTTAAGAAGTAAAAATCAAAACTGACCAATCATGAAAAGAAAAATCTTTTTTAATTTCTTTATACTTGGAAGACATACTTGGATGAGGGAACCATGGACAACAAATGTAGGCTAATGTCTTTCTACCCATTTCCCAGAATGGCTGTAGAAATGGCACCAAAATTAGACAAAGACTCTTAGATTTTTGAGGGATAAGTATGTATCTTCTGCCTAACACAGGTGAAACAAGCTCACATATTCTCAGACACAAGGAGCCAAGACCTTCTGTTTAAGCTGCAGCACATTTATCTGTAAAATGCCAAACCTAATTTGAAAATTTTGGTTGGTGAACTTTCTGCTGTGTGGTTTTAGATAGGTCTTTAAATAGCCCCATTATTGAAATGTGTCTCTCATTGTTGGTTTTTCTTTGATTACTGGCTCTATTAGCCCTTTCTCTGCTGTCTGGAGAGCTGTGGACCATTAGAAATTTCCTCTTCGTTAGCCTCATTACTGCTTTTGGGTTTTGGCTTGCAATTTTGACAGTGCCAGAATGCCCCCCACCTACCAGGCTGCTCCATTGCTCTAAAACTCAGGAGGGATTCACCAGTCATCTAGGCACCCTTTGTGGACAAGGAGCTTGATTACTGCTGGTAAGAAGTATTTTAAACTTCTACAAGTTCTGCTTAAGTTTGGCCATAAATATCCCATTGAATATTAGAACACAACAAGAAACTGTGCAAAAATTAAAGAGTATTTTTTTTTTTTGCATCAGTTTTCCCACTGTATAATTATACAATTATTTAGGTAATAAAATTTTAAGCTGGTAAACGCCTGTAACTTCCTTATACTTTTTCTATTAAAACCAAGTGCCCTTAAGCATTTCACTTTTGTTTTATACTCACTTAATTTCCCAGAATAATTAAAGCTTAGTCATTCTTTATAGTATCATGCAGGTAGGAACATAGGCCTGGTTTACAACCACAAAGGTAGAGCCAGGCAGTACTTTGAGTCTGCTGTTGTAAGAGTAACAAGTTTTCAACAAAGTTCTCAACTTTCTGCCTTATATAATAAAAGAAAACAAAAATTCGGTGTCAGAGCATCCAAGATCAGAGGTCTAGTTGTGCAAAGAAATATTAATTCTACTGACTTGAATACAAAAAGGAGGTTACAGCAGTTAAGTATCAGGGTCTACACATTCAAGACAAACCCTTGTTGTTTAAGCAAGCAGTACTACACCACTTTAGATGAAGGAAGGCTGAGACAGATTAACAGGGTCACACTGTTCTATATTTACCTGTTTTATAAGGCCAGAATTTTCAAGCCTTAGTGTTTGCAGGCAATGCATGGGTACCCACTGCAGACTTGCACTGGTGTTTATGATTGCAGGAATCCCAGAGCAGGGCTTTGGTTCATCCAAGTCCCAAGTCAGCTTTCTAGTTTCATTTTGCTTTTTTCTTTTGACTGTGATAACATTCTTTCAGGGTTCCCTCTTACATGGCCCAGCTATCTTGAAGCTTATCTAGTACTTATCTATGTCATTTAGGAAACGTTGCTTTCATCTGGGAACTCATAATATTCAGTCAGTGTGTGCCATTCATAACTAAATAGCCTCTGCTCTTCATTGTTCTTTTTAATTAATGATTGTTGATTGGTTTGACTTGCTGCACATTGTTGCGAGGCATGATCAAAGAAAATCCATGATTAATCTGCTAAACTAGATGTCAGATTAGTAAATTCCTCAGTGCTATTACAAAGATTTTTCTCCCTCAGTAAAGGCCTGTCAGTGGATGATGGCTTTGCTATACCTCTGACAGGTCAGTCCAAAGGTCAGCCCCTGAAAACATGCATACATTAATGCAGCAAAGCGTGATGAGTCATTTATAGCCAGTTCATAACTCCAAGCATTCTCTCCATGGATGTCAGTCAGGCACCACTGAGAAAAAGATCATTTGCTTTGATTGCTTCTGAATACAGATGAAGAAAAAATTTATACCCTATCATGTTGTGAATACACATAGGTTTTTCTCAGGTCAGTAGTGGAATCAATCAGTGTAGTAAGCCAGAGAATAGTGTTGTGATTATCTTTTCATCAGCTGGAATATCTCCCTTACTTCTGTGTAACCCCTTTAAACAGAACTTGATGGACTATGAGAAGTACTGGACTTCAATTTAAAGTAATAAATAGTGAGCTGAAGCACCAAACTTTAACTTTTACAAATATCACTAAAACCACTGGTATTTATTAATCTAATTTCCCCCATTTATAAACTCTTTCATAAAAGGTATCCCCCAAAAAAACCCAAACCAAAATGGCCAGTAGCAGAAGACATGAGGACAGTAATGTGCACATAAATTGTTTTATTTATGGACCTTTGGTGCAGCTTTACTAGAGACCCTTAGTTGCTCCCTGTCTTCACTAGGACAGCTTGCAGTCTGGGGCTGCCAGGCCTTGCTGGATAGCAGATAGACTGGATTTCAGCTGCCTCTGATCCTGTGGTGCAGCTGCTTTCATTTGCCTTGGCATGCCAGAAATCCTTTTCCCTGTCTGCCACTTCATTAGCCACTGCAGTGATGGTGCTTAGCTCTTAGCCAGAAAGCAGAGAGTTTGAGCTTAAACATGGTCCTTCTGCTTAATAGCTCAAAGATGTTCATATGGATCTCCTATTTCCATCCTTTCTTTCATTGATAACATCTGCATCCACTGCTGGAAGCTATTGGTTGAGATGAAGGATTGCAATAATTTTCCCCAGTGACATAGATGGACTGGGCTTCTTTCTTCTGCTTTATGAAATGCTTCCTTATCTCCAGAAATAATGCCTTTTTAGCAGAGGAAAATAAATGGGTGCATTTCAGGCTGGCCCATTGGGGCTTTCCATTTTTCTCATTTTGACCATGTATCAACAGAATGATTCTCTCTTTTGGCCTCCTCCTTAGTACAATGGCTTTCATGGTGCTGCCATCCACTTTTGCTGGTAGATGTCTGCCACAAAACTTACTCCAACTAATTGTGATTAAATTTAGAGTTGATTTTTAAAATATTTTTCTTATTTTCTCACTTGTAAAAACTTTTTATTCTTCTTTTGTTTTCTTTCTAGTTTCTATTTTTTTTTTTTTTTGTTTGGCATGAGTTCTTCTGTTTCATACTGCTGTTGTTTCCAGCAATCAGGAAAAGCAGTGATCTCAGATATTTATAATTTAAGTGATCCCATGTGAGTAATCAAAGGCAGATATCAGTATTTTCAGAGTTCACCTGTGATGAAAACCATATCTTTTGAGTTGGTTTGTGTTCAATTAGGGAAATCTTTTACTGATTCTTCAGATAACTCAGTATCTGAAATGCCACTGTGTTCTTCCCTAACTGATTTTCCTATTAGTTCATCACATGTGGTCAGCAGATTAAATATAATTATTTCTCTTAAATGTGTTAGTGTTGTTTACTCTTCACCTTAAAGGCCAAGGAAGAAAAACCTCTAGCTTAGGATCTGTCAAGTTGCACTCCTCAGTTGTCTTTTAAACCACTGCAGTAATTAATTTTTACTCCTACTTATTGAAGGATTTTTAGAAATGTTCATTTTGACAGCCTAATTAGCTTTCTGCCATGAATAAAAGATGTTTTCTAAAATCTTAGAGTAGGCAGTGGATTTCTAAAGTGACAGAAATCACATAAAACATATATGCGTTTTTCATATGGGAATGGATGGCTCTGGCTGTTATTGAAGGGACACCATCTTTGGAAAATTAGAAAAGTTGTTACCACTCCTGGAGTGTTTTTAAATTATTGAAAAGTTATTTAATTACAGATGTTGTTTCTCCAGACAATTGTTGATTCTCTGCTGGGAGAGCACAGTCCACATTTGTGTTTGTTTTATGTCCTCAATAAAGAAGATTTAGCTCATTCTAAAATTTGGGAAAAGAGCACTATCATCTCCTGACTTATATTTTTTAACAAGCTGCAGTATTTCCACAGGCCATAGTACTTAAATGCTCCAAGGATAGTGTATGGTTTCCTGTAAATCTGCAAACTGAACTGAGGTCATTTTGCACCTGAACTTTTCCAGGCATGTCAGCAAATTGCTGTAGTTTCCTTAAGACAAAAGAAAAAGCAGAGCAGCTGAAAATAATTAATATTGAACTTGACACATCAAAAATGTCATTTGTCACTTGTGATTAAAGCCTTTATCTTTAGTTCTATTTTTGTGTTCGTCATAGGTCTCCCCTAGCTATCATTAGGCTCCACATGGTCGGAGTTAGTCTGACCTTTGATCCATCCCCACAGACAAAGAGATCTGTTGCTGCTAAATTGGAGCCTCAGCTAGTCAGCAACAGTATAGATCAACAAATGTAAGCTTGGTTAATAATGATCAGCTTAGCCACTCCATTTGGTTTTTAGGACCATGTGGTTAATTTAGATGCTGATCTGCAAAAGAAAGTTTAGACTCATACCAAAATTTAACAGTAAGAATTTACATTGTGGTCATTCAATCTGATGTGAAAAGTAGAGATAGTTGAAGTGATCTATGTATTTTTAGTATACTCCTACACTATTCAGTTGAGAAAACAGCAAGTGATAGTTTTACAAACTTTCTGTTCTTTTTCCCATTCCTCTGAAGCCTTCCAGGAGTTTGCTAACTACCACAGATACTGTGATTATTTTCTAAGAACAAGGAACTGAAATGTTTGAGCTGCCACTGTCCTACCCTACCATTGCCCTGCCGCATTACTCCCTTTTATATCATTGTAAACCCATTCTGTCACACTGCATACAAACTGAAGAAATCCTTCAAAATATGAGAAAATAATCTTTTAATTATTAGCTATGTCTATTTTTGTTTCTCAGCATAGGCCTGTGTAGCTGAAAGCAATATTGTTATGGGTGTGACCATAGGTGATGTCTTTTCAGAAGCAAACCATTATTTAATTCACTGTTCAGTCACACAGAAAGGCTCACACTGCAACAAAGCCACACTGCCTATTGATTAAAATAATTTCAGGATCTCTGTAAAAGACAAATGATGTGTTTTGTGCTACAGTTTTTTGTGGATGTGATGTGAAACCCTAGTTCCTGACCCTGTGTGCTTACTGAACTGCTTACCACAATAATAAAATCCTAAGCCAAACCCTAGTTTGGTCTTTAGTAAATAAAGCTCCCTTGTGAATAGAGTGAAGACTATTAGATTTGTAGTCCTATTAGTAAGTATTTTTTGTGGTAACAACTTCATTATTCTAAGGTCATTAACACACTTCCTCTTTTGCTGCAACTGATTAACTGATTTAACTAGGCTAAAGTAATTATTTTAGGCATCTACATTTCGTTTATCAACATCTAATCACAAATAGCCTGCAGTTTCTGGGAGCTGGAACAATAGCTATCTGAAGGTTATTATCCAGGAGACCTTTTCCCCACCCCTCCCACTGCCTTCAGCAAACACCTCCATGCCTGAAGCACTGTTTATTGTGGAAGTGATGATGATTAAAACTAGGAATCTGAGCACTTAAGGAATGAAATTACCACTGTGTTTCCTTGATGTGCATAAGCATTGGTGCTGTTTTTTCAGCAGTTATCCCTGCATTGCCCACATAGCTTGCCCTTTGCTATGAGGTGTCTCTCACATTAGGCTGAATCATCCTGTCCTTTGGCTTAGATAATTAAAATTTTCTCTTGTTTTAGGTTAATTTTGATGGATTGTAAATAGGCTTCAGTATCCCATTTTCCTCACTGGAATTTCCAAATTTTCAGTGTCAAGTTTTTGAGTGTCAAATTGGAACCTCACATCAACTTTTCTCATTTTTGTGACTCTCTAATTCTCCTTGTTTAAAAGGGAGACATAAAGCAATGATAGAGGAACAACTGGAAAATATTTCCCCCATGTGGCCTCTAGGTTGTTTGTTTGTTTGTGTGTCTATGGCAGCACCTTTGCCCTTTATTCTTATTTTCAGTTCTTTGGGAATGTTGTTTTGAGCAAATCAGTGCATAAGTCAGCATTCCACCATCATTTCCTGTATCAAGCCAAATAACTTGGTAGGAATTGGCAAGGTCTGGTTTAATTTTCAGATATTCCAAAGAAGGCCGGTGAGAATTTAGAGAAAAGGCAAGCAATACCCATGTTTCTGACACATCATAATACTAGCAGCATTTTAAAACACTGTTAGTAATTTTGTTCAAAATCCTATAGGACATCTGTCATCCATTTCAATAGACTAGACTCTTTCTGACTTACTTTTTATTTTTTTAAATTTATTTTGATTTAGAGCTCCCTTTTCATAGCTTTGTCCCAAAGCCCTCACAAAACCATAGCATTTCTTCAGTAATGGTCCTGAACTTTCATATATTATAATATGAGAAAGGTCCTCCTTCAGTGATGAAAATGCTGTACATCTGGATGGAGAATGAATTTAGGATTTCAGTAACAGACCCTAATCCCATTCTACTTCTTTCCCATGTTTTTGTTGTCCTGGTTTTCAGTTCACAGTTTTTATGGTTTTTAATGAAAAATCAGTAGTGGAAATAGCTATTTGACAAAATGAAATTTCTCACCACTCTGAGGCATTTGAGTTTTTATTAATGATACTTGCAAAATAAAGTTATTTTTATAGATAACATTTCCTCTGCTCACTTCAGTTTTCCTCTCAAAAAAAATCTTTCGAAAGACAAAAAAAAAAAAAAGGCTTCTTGTCACACTTGTCTGTCCTTCCTTTTGGATAATTTAATGGTTTGCCCTTGTGGACCCAAGGTAATTGTTTCTACTCTCTGTGTAGCAGTGCCACAAAATGTGGATAACTCTCCATTTTGCCATTTACTTCAGATATATTTCCATAAAAGTAAAGGGAAATTCCAGTTCGTATTTTGTTACTGTAGATCTTAAGTCTATTGCAACAAACATAATTTTTAAATTATTCTTTTAAATTTTTTTTCAGGTATTTTGCTCAGCCCGTTCCCCACTTCTGTGAGATCAATGCTGACACCAGTGAGACCATTGGAGACATAAGGTACAATTTGATATATTGACATTCTCTGGAAGGTGGTGTACTCTGTGTTTTCATTGTTTTCTACTAATCAAATAAGGTGTAAGGAAGTTATTAGGGAGAAAAAGACCCAGGTAATCAGAGAATGGACATCTGGTGTAATTCCAATCCTTTCCACTTTTGCCCATGTTAGGCCTTATACAAAGATAATATTTGTGTTGTTTTCAGCTGTTAACCCATGATTGCAAAACATTTTATGCAGAGAATCACATCATGAGCAGTAAAGCCAGAGAAGCAATTTGTTTTACAATTTTCATCATATTCTTATTATTCAGGTACAATGGGATGTCAAAAAGAACCTAAAAGTTGCCTTTTGGAAAACAACTCTTATCTCTTCTCACTTTTCTCCTGGCCCCAAGTGCCAACAATGGTTAGAAAACTTAATTCATATTTTCTAAACAATTAAGTTTTCTCATAACCAGCAGGGTTTATTTGAAGTCACATATGGTTACATTTCACATGTGTAAAATGTGCTTGGCGCTTATTCAGCCTTTGGAAGTGTCATTCCAGTTTCATACCAATAAAACTTTTCACTGTGCACTGGTGATGTTTAAAATGAACACATTTCAGTTCAATTTGGTCTGTTCTCTTCTTTCTGCAAAGTGAATGTCTGCATTTTGCACTCTTCACTCCTGAGAAGGGCATTCATGTGCTGCTTTGGCAACTGGTGTTGCTAGTGAAATGCAATCTCTGCTTTCACCGTGAAATTGCCAAAGTTATAAAATATTGAGCAGGCATGTCAGTCTGGAAATAGTTAAATAGGCCATTTACTGGAATATTTTATTGTGGGGACAAGAATGAAGTGGTTTTCCGAGATGGTCAGTGGTAGCCTTCCCTGCAGCAGGGCTGGGTGCCTGAGTTGGCAATGGTGGCTGGGGCTCATCCATGAGGTGCATCCATGCTGCAGGGCAGGCCTTTGGAGATCATTTCATGCTGTGACTGGCCTTTTTAGGCAACATTTTAAATGTGTTGGGCTCAGTCATGCTGCTCCTCTCAGCTCACAAGGGTGCTCCCCAGCAGCACCCTTTGCAGCACCATCCTACCTCATGGAGCTCTGCCACTGACCTCAACCAGGCTTTTTGCACCTCTGAAGAGTGGCTCTGGCTTTCAGATTGGATCCAGCTCTGAGTGTTGTTACTGACTATAGTGAGAAGGAAAATTTGAACTGTACTGTGAGATTTTATGACCTTAAAAATTTGTGCTGCATCTTCCAAAAAAAAAAAAAAAAAGTGATTGTGAGTGTTTCATGCTCTTTTCAGAACAGGCTGAACAGAGCTTATGACTGAATAATGCAATGAATGAAAAACACTTTAAAACTCTACCTTCCCACCTCCTCCCTCCAACTATTTCCTACATTTCTGCTTTGATGTTAATCTGTTTGGGGGTTTTTTGGATTACAAATAGTTTTGTTTGCTTTCATTACCAAATTACAAAACAAAACTCTAATTAAGCAGTTTGTAAAAAAAGCAATTAAAAGAAAAAATATCTTTCTCTTGCTAACTGGATAGTTATGTGTTGTCTGGCAAAACAGCAGTTGCACTGTGTATTTGTGTAAGAGGTTAAATCTGGTGTCAGGGGTTTGCAATGACAGATACAGTATGTTCCTATGGCAGTGACAGTGCCATTGAAAGACAGATTTTTCCTGTAAACCTTTCAGTAGGTTGGGGTTGCATTTGAAACCTCCCCAAAACACCAGGTACTAACATTTTGTCTTAAAAGTGGCTGAGAGCTCCTCAGGAAAACAGGAACAATTAGTTCCAAATATGAAGGGATTCAAAATGTTTATCTTACTCCCATAAAAACTAAACAGGACATTTTGGGGTCAAATTGTACTGACTCCTGAGGCCAAATACTCTGCCAGTGTAAGTCACAGTAAGAACAGGGCTTGCTCAGAGCTCAGACCCCTGTGGTCCTCTTATGGAGCCTTCACAGTTTCACAGAATCTTCTTGGTTGAGATTGACCCTGGTTTCTCTGACAGAAAAAATATCCTTTCTCACTTGTACATTTGTTCTTGTTTGTGTGGAATATTCAGCAAGAAGGTTCACAGTTGTAAATGGAGATTAAAAAGGAACAAGAAAGAAATTAACAACCTCTGAGTGCTTCTCATGTGCAAATAAAACATATTGCTGCTCGTAGGGCTCCTGTATTGCAGCAAGTCCTGACCTGAATGAACTGTGCTGGCATTGAAACTCATGAGACTATCCAATGCTCTTCCAAACTGGGAATTGTAAATCTGTCTTTTTTATAGGCCCTTTTTATATGGAAATCTCTCCTCTGTACAAACAGTTTTGGAAGCTTAGCAGAGTTCCCAGATGTTAGTGAGGTAGCTGTTGCGGGGCTGGGCCCACATCAGTGAGTGTGTTGTGCACAGTAAACTTTGTCTTGTCACCTTGTGGGGGAAATGCATTCCTAAACTTCCTGGAGAACATGTGGGGAAAATACAGAGACTGAACTGAATTCATAGGAATTAAATAAACCGCTGTATAAACTGGCATTAGGAAAGCTGATGAATGTTTCTGCCTTTTCTGTTTCTTTTTATGGTTTTGGTACCTAATTCTATGCTACAGAGACAGTTCAGAGGAAGTCCATCACTTGAAACTGATATAGATATTTTCTTCTTCTTTAAGGTCCATTTTATTTCTGTTGCAATTAAAGATCTCGCTCTTAATCTTGAGAAAACAGCCCAGATGAAATTGTGTTGCTTAAGCAAATTGTCCAGCATCTAGGAATGTGGAATTATTATAATTACTACAGCTGCTTAGGACTGGGAGAGAAAGCTGAAGGTAGGGTAAAAAGAATTCATCTAGAGCATATAGGGTCCATCCTCTCATAGTGAATTGAATTTTCAACCCTGAAACATAATATTAAGCTGTTTGTAATGTTACATTAATCCATACTATACAAAGCTTCATCAAGACTTTTTGTTCCCTATAGTGTCTAGGCAGAACTCCCCAAAATTAATTCTTCATTTGAAGTGAGAATAAGAACAACTTTCCAAGGCACTAAACCACAAACTGAGGTACTACTGTTCATATCACCTCCAGATGAGAGAAGGAATCAAGTAAAAGTAATTATTTTTTCTCTTAATTGGGAAAATCATTTTTATCATGTCAATTTGATATTTTGCATGCACAGACATTATAAATTACAGTGGTTTCATATGTAGAAGAAGAGTACTGTTTAGGATGATATAAATCATTGCCTTTTGAATAGAGTTGGGATTTTTTTCCTCCTGGTTTGACAGTAAATTAGGGAAAATAGAGATATTTGCCTTCAAGTCACCCTGCAAAGTAGAGTTTGTCTCAACAAGTTAGTCAGGCAGGATCTGTTGATTCATGATTTCAGACATAATGGAACAACAACACAAGAAAACAAGCATACATATTAGGTGAAGGGTAATTTTGCTGGGAATTGCAGAATAGACAAGGTAATATAGAAAGCAAAATAGTAAATGCCAGAGCTGAAGCCTGGAATTCAGAAAACAAGTAAACATGTTCTGTTCACATGGTAGTTTAGTGGTATCCATCTGTGTTAAGCAGTTAACATCTACTGTCCTCTGAGGAGTAGATGTCACTGTGGAGCTTTTATTTGCTCTGATTTTTATTCCACTGTGCTCTTACGCTGTTTGTTAGGGAGCACAGATGAAAGGAAAATAAAGAGGAGGTTTCCTCAAGATGTGACTTTTTCTTTGTCTCTTGTGGAGGTGTCTGTCCATGTGTGTCCCACCTCTTCCCCCATTTTGATACTGTGTACAATGGAGCATTGCTAGTTGTGATTGAGGGAGAAAAAGATTAGTGAATCAGAAGCAGTGGAAAGACTGAGGGTGTTCTGGTTCGAGGCTGTATTGTCCTTTTAAATGGAATATGGGAGGGAAATCCTGACCTCACTGAGGTCAGTGAGATTGCAAATCTATAGTCAGAACATGCTACTGTGTTCTGTTAACTGAGTAGGGTTTAAAAAACTACTGAACAGCCAATCAGCTGGTAAAAGAAGGGAGAAAGACTAAATTTTTTAGGTCACTGTTTTTTTTTTTGTTGGCCTCAGCAGAAGACAGGCACTGGTAAAGTTAGACATGGAAACTATAGCTGTAAGAAATATTTCATTCAGCCTTTTGCTCACATTGATCTTCCTCAAAAAAGTGAAAAAAGGCTGATTTAACAAGATGTGATAAAGATGTGGAGCAAGTGCCATTAATTAAATTTAGTCTTTAACTTGTCCATACCTTCAGGAATCTGATCTTCCTGGGCGAGTGACACACTTGTTAACTTGGAATAAGTTAGAATTTTGGTTTTTTACAAAATTTGTGGAGATTGCCTATTGGAAGCATCCCAAAATATCTAAAAGTATGTATAAATGATTCAGAGACCTCCTCACCTTACTTTCTCAGGATTGTCAGGTATGAAGGTGAAGCGGATTTAGAGGTGTATTATTTGGGAGTCTGTCACTTGTTCTCATTAATTTTCTTAATCAATGCCTTTAAAAATTAATCTCCTTTTTAGAAGGAGATTGAAAACTGTTATTGAAATTTAGTTATATTCCTTTTGTTTTTTACCAAATTGAAAGAATCTGCTTAACTTTTGGGCAGACTGAATTTCTTCTTCACAGTGTGTGTCTTGTTTTTTGCTACGAATTTATCAGTATTTCTAGAATATGCTACCATACCATGTTATTGAATACTCCCTCCTGAGCTTATGCTTGAGTTAAAGTACATTTTAATCTCCTCTCTAGTTCTGGTTTGTCCTTCATTCTTTTATTGCAGTTAAGTTCCCATGAAATTGTTTGTTTTCATTCACAGTTCAAGACACTGCCCTTTCCAGACAAAAGGAGTGTGTTTATTACTTCTGAAGTGCATGATACACAATCAAAAAAGAAATTATATACCATTCTTATTTACTGCAATAAAAGCCAATATACAGTGACACAGTTCTTTCTCAATTAAAATGTTACAACTTTGTGTTTTCTCGAGAAAATACAAATATTTCTGAAATCATGGTGTACAGAAGAATTTATTTTTTTTCTTGGGTAGTAAGTTATGAATAAGTAGCTAGTGAATCAATAGCTAGAAGTTTTACTTCCTGGTTTTTATTAAATCCTGTGCTGTTTGCTCCTGATTTAAGGCTCAGGAAAAACAATTATAACTTGCATGCACCAACTTGCTGAGTTACTGAGCCAGTTTACCTTTGCTTCTCTAAACAAAGGACTGTAAAGCATAAAAAAGTGATTTAAGGAATTTTTGCATTGAGTTGTCACTTTCAACTCTTATAACCACAAAAAAACTGTACCATATCTCAAACTGAAAAAAATACCCCAAACTTAATTATCTTTTTTTTGTGAGATTTTCTGAGATATGTTCAGAAAGGTTTAATTTTTATATGACATCTTCTCTAAGAGTGTTCTATAAAAACACTTAAGTTTCTTGAAACTGGCACAAAATTTTGTTTTAGTCACCTAAGTTAGATTACAGCAAGTCAAACACTCTGGATATTCAAGAAAAATGTGCTGATTGGTGAACCTACCACAAATGGATTTACCTAAATGCTCTTCTCTCAAGATGATAGTAGTAAATGACTCCTTTGTAGGATGGCTATTTCAAAGAAAAAATTATTACACTACATATATAATGATAATGAACTGTTAGAAAACTTCCTGCTCACTTAAAGTTTGGGTAAATAGTTAAACCCCAAGTTAGCTCCTCATGTCATGTTACCTGCTCTGCACAGGAGTGTGTACAGGAAGAGTTTGTTTTGTTTTTAATTGTTTCTGTAACTTTAGAACCATATTCCTCCTGTTCTTCAGCTCTATGGGAATGCATGTGGAGTGGAAGGGTGACTGTGAGTTACCCTATGGATGTGCCAAAAGCTCTGGATCTGAATTCTAACCCTGTCACTTGGGTCAGGCCATTGTGTAACCACTGTCATTTATTTATTGAACACACAAACATAGGGCTATCTCAATGTATAAACACACTTTGTGGAAAAGCAAATCCAGTAAAAAAAAGGCCTTAAAAATTCTGGGAACAGATTGGAGAGCATTTAAGAAGTGAATAAGACTCTCCTAGGATGTGGACTAAGTACCAATGATGCTGTTAGACAAACACCTCTTTGAAAAATCAACAAGTGACTTGTGAAACTATAAAGAGGAAGTATGGAGAGATCATTTTTCTGTCCTTGTGGAAGGAAGGGCAGAATTTCTCTTAGAAATCTGTCTTTTTTCAAGTATATTTAAGAACATTTGGAGGTTTTGATTTTCTTACAGCTCTTTCTGTTCTATTTGGTCTTGACATATTAATTTATATAATGGAAGGAAAACCTGTTTATGCCTTTATTTCAGTTCCATTCTATTGCCATACTTTTTTTCAGGGATAAGCACAACTTCTGTTTTAGAACTGTGAAGAGTAGAATAAAAAGCATCCATGTTGTTTTAATGTCTCTTTCTATTTTAGGGACAAGTGTTAAAGGCAGAACATACTCTGAGAGGCAGATAAGGAACACAGTTTTCTTCCATTGGGGAGCGATTTGCAAAAATAACCTCTAGACCTGGTATGAGTGAGTGCAAATCTCTACTACTTGAACATATTGAGACCAGGTGTGAGTCTGATCCTTCCTCTCTTGTGGGTCATGCAAGTTTCTATTCACTGTTTGAACTTGCACAATGGTTGTCATCAAACTATTACTCCTCATTATTTAAGAGGCCAGTCATTAAAAGGACTAAAAAATGTCAGATTTGTAGCTTGCCAGGCAATACAGATGAGTGGTAGCACTGGTATCATTTAGCACTGGGGAAATTTATGTGGCTGTTCTAGGAGATAACAAGAAATAGCAACCTCTTTGTAGTGGCATGTGCTCTCCATGATGTGGAGATTCTGGTTTTCTCTTTAAAGACATCACACAGCCTTCAGGTACCTCAGAAAGAGCTGTCTTAGGCATGGGGTGGGTTTTGGAGATATCAGTATAATAGAAACCAAGTCACTGATGTCACAGACATTTCTTTTTAGATGCAGGCAAAATAGTGAGCCTCTCTGACCAAATGTTTTTCCCTGGAACATTACAGAAGTATTTTACTAAATCACCAGGAGGGAGAAATTTTTGAACAATATTTTTTGTGCTGTGCTTGAGAAAAGCTCCAAAACTTCCCTTTTCCATCCCTCTTCAGAACCTTGGTCAGGATTTAACATTTGTATTTTTTCTCAAACTTCCTCTATTAGATTTTCTGTATAGTAATTTGACAGTATTACATTAACATAGCCTAGAGCTCGGAGGCATCCTTATCCTTATGCACTACAACAAAACATAGATACACCAGGACTAGATGAAGACATCTATCTCACTTTTTACACACCTAATTTCACTGAAATGAGAGATTTAGAACAAAATAGTAATGTAAACACAAGGCAAAAATCAACACAATGCATGCTGCAGTATGCAAATTAACCCTCACAATTTTTTCAGTATTACCTTCCTTCTCCCTAGCTGTTGCCTGTAGAGATCTAAAGCTGATAAAGGCAAGGAACACATGAACAATATTTTCTGTATTCCTCTACAGGATAGGCTGTTCCATAATTGACAGTGTTTTCCCATTTTCCAAAAACACTTCTTAAAAATTAGAGGAATGTGTCTTTCTGAACAGCAGACAGATTAAAAGAAGGAAATACACTTTATCTTGAAAAAAAAAAAAAAGTCATAAGAACTTATTTCATAAGAACAAATCTTTGGTTACTTTAGTACATCTGTTATAAATTTTGACATTTTTGCCTAGTGTTTTAAATCTGTGAATTTTAAATCTTAAAATTGTTAGTGAGATTCATTAACCTAATGTCATTAAACTCTTGCTTTTGAACTGTATTTTCTTAAAGGAAAATCTTACAATAGTTCTCCTGCTCTGTTTGGGAGGTTGTTTCTTGTTAATCCCCATCAAATGTTATGAAGTAACTTTGTTAGTGAGGAGAAGTTGGCTATTGCTAATCTTCCTCTTTCAGTATTTTTGTTCTGTTTAGAAATTACAGTAGATAGATTTTTCTGTCAAAAGTACATATCAAAATCCTTTTTTCTTCATAACAAGAAATTTCATGGACTTACATTTAATTTGTATTTAAAAATAACAACAACAATGGCTTGAAACTTCCAAGGTCTGAAAGTACTTATTCCTTTTGAAATTATTCACAGCTGTATCTCATACCTATTTAAAAAAATCACAGTTTTATTGAATGGAAATACCTTGTTGGTTCAGAGAGCCTGTCAGCTAATGAGACTTAACTTCTCATAGTTTTCCTTTAGCTACTTAACCACCAATATTTACCAAGGACACCCATTGCTTTCTCCTGTCAGTCACTTGGGAGAGTCAGTACATGGAATGGAACAGGCTGAAACAGGTCAAGGACCAGATTTGTGCTGCACATATGGTTGAAGGTCAGGTTCAGTGACAACCAACACCCAGATTCAGTCCACAGCAGAATATCTTCTGGTCCTGGAAAAGGTTTTGTTGTCTTTTTCTTTTTATCCCTGATTTGGAACACTGCAAATGACTATTTGAGATTTTTGTTATGAAGAATGGCAAAGTTTTGTACTTAGGCATTAATTTCTTAGGCACAGGATATTGTAAAATTTCAGGTATTTAAACAATAAGAAAAAAATAAACCAAATTAAGCCTCTCTTTGGTTTTGACTCATAAAGAAATAAACCCACAGGGACTGAACCTGATATCTATGAATGTCATGTATTTAATTGTATTGTTCTCTTTTGCAGCTTTTTTTGAGAATTCAGAATTCTAAAGTAGGAAAGCCAAGGCTGTACATTATGTCAGCAACCAATAACTGAATTATCAGGCATAGCAGACAGCACCAGGCACATCAGATAGTTATGGCCCTTACTTCAGAATCTCTCATCATGGTAAAACCTGTTTCAAAAATCCTATTCTTTTTGAAAGGGCATTCATTTTTGTTATCTTCTATGATAATTATCTTGTCTTTCAAGTATGCTGAGACAGAAAGCTTCCAAGTGAGACTATGGGAAGTAGGTAAATTCCAGATAATAGCTGGATCTCATTTGCATGAGAAATAAAATATTGTGAAGAGATCAACAAAATATGTCACATTGCCAGAGACTGAAGTGCTTGAAGGTTATGTCCTCCATACTCATCCTTGTATTTTGAAGTAGCTAACTTTATCTCTGTCTAATACTGAGTTATTCTGAGACTGCATTCAGATTTTGTGGAGCAGACTAGTTTCTCAGCAAGTTTTATGTGTTCAAAAGATTCAGTAGCTGTTTCAGAATGGAGAAAAAATTATGGGCTTTGACCTCAGCTGTAACAGCAGAGCAAGTTCTGCACTCTTTGTAGACTCAGCACCTTGCAGTGTCAAGCTCTTTAATGAGATGCTTTTGTGTCTGGGTACAACTTACCAGCTGGGAGTATCCAGGGGTACAATGGATATCACTGCTGTCAGCCAGTGGGCTGTGACCACAGGTACTAAATATTATCCACTTGAACATTTCAGCATTGAAACCATGTGATTTCTAAAGCTTCAGGTAAAAGGTACCTTCAGTAACACTCAGGGTGAGAGCTCCCTTCCATAGTCA
Organism: Serinus canaria; assembly: GCF_022539315.1. NCBI lineage: Eukaryota > Metazoa > Chordata > Aves > Passeriformes > Fringillidae > Serinus > Serinus canaria. Next base: position 24,784,421 of record NC_066316.1, read on the forward strand.
GAGTGCATCTCATTTCACTTGTCAGTTGGTCCAGACAGGCAAGAAAGAAAGAAAGAAAGAAAACACATTCACAGTCCAGCTTATTTCCTTTCAGAAGGCTACATTTTACCTTTTTTTTGTATGGTATATTCCATAACTGAATTTACCTGTAATCAAAACAATTCAATTGTCCTTGAATTTAATGCAGAAGGAAGAACCATTCTTATGTTCTCCTTCTTGGATTTACAATATCAAAATTATGGCAAAATTTTTCTAATAAAACTTGTAACTCATTCTAAAGTTATCCCATAAACAAAGAATATTTAATTATTTCCTTAGATCTTCCCTTTCTAGGAAAAAAAGATTTTTAAACAGTTAAGATTTGTAAAATGTGAAAAGGCTGTAGCTGCTGGTTGGTAACTAATATTTACATTCTCTCTATGCAGTACTAGCCTCATTTAGTGGGTCTTCTAGTATAAGCAATGCAGATCTAATGTATTTCTGGCCTTTATTTGCTTTAATAACAACTTACACCAACTGTCATTGCAGGAATTGAAAAAAGTCATGATAACCTATTTGCTGAACTGTTCTTAATACTGAAGTCTTTAAAATGTTTCTGTCTATTTGGAATTCTGATGTAGAACTCTGAGGAGCAGAGCCAGAGAGATTCATCAGGCAGCAGGCATGCACCAATTGCTTGGGACAAACTTTTGTTTGTTTTGAAGCTGCCTCTGTTCCCAAATAAATATTTATACTGGCAGTCACCCCATTTGTTTACCAGCCATTCACAGATGGAACTGCATTTGAAGAATTAATTGCCTTCATAAAGATGCTGTTTATTCTTTGACAGCAGGTTTCTGCATTGCCCCTCTAGATGGCATTTCTAAAAACAATTCCAGATGGAAACATGCAAGATATTTCTGTGTTCCCCAACAGCTTTAAAAATAGATGCCTCTGCATGTTTCACACTGATCTCTATTTGCACCTCTGAGCTGACCTGAGCTATAAACACTTTATAAATAAAAAATGGTGAAAGAATAGATACACATTTTCCCCCATTTCATACCAGTTTGTTTTCCTTTTTTTTTTTTTTTTTTCTCAGCTACATTTAGAGAAAATTACGCTTCTGTAGAATTACCAGGGTTTCCTGGTATTTTGGTTTGGTTTTGTTCATGTTTCACCAGAGAGGTGTAATCAGAAGAAATTCATTAATCAATCATCAATTGAAAAACTGCAAATCTCATTTTAATGTACCTGAAGATTTGACTCTGTGGCATAAGTTAAAACATCTTACAGAAGCATGATTTGTTTGCTGAAGCTGGAACATGGAAATGAAAGCTTTCCTATGGTGTGGAACATTGGAGAACCCCTGCAGCCACAACTGTAGCCTGCAGGCTCCAGGAGATGAGGAACCCTACCCCTACTAATCCCATGTACTCTGTACTACTAGATACAAGACATAGGAAGTCAGCCCTCTGCAGTTTATCTCATGATTAGATTGAGCAAAATCATTTTGACACATTTCCCACCTAGGTTTTAAACAGGCTGTAAAATCTCTGGCATTCTCAGCCAAAGTGATCATCTGTTATAACATCATCTCTTGTTAATGATTTCCTTAAATTTCCTCTTAAAAATAAGGTAATCTGAGAGGCAGCATTGGCATCCTGCTCAGAGCTTGTGCCCATAAGGAATTCTTTCAGATGGATATCCTACTGAGGTAAAACTGTTAGTGCTGAAATTTTTGTTGTTTGAATGCTAGATAAACTTTAATGTTATTCCTACATAGTTACTCAACAGCAGTGACTGTTCTTCATCAAAATGTTTCATGTCTCTTAAATACCAAAGTAGTGTTCTAGAGAGCTTCTAATGGACAGTGTCATAAAATGTGAATATTTTCTCAGTGGAAGATAGCAGTCCAAATTACACTATTGCCTAATAAGGCTGTAAGGTGCTGGCAGAGCTCAACTTCTCTGATGGAGTAAAGGAAAACTGAAAGGGTGTATGTTCTAACATGAACCCAAATCCTCCTCCTTTAGCAGCCATGTAGTTAATAGAGTTAGAGATGTGTGAATGCTTCTCAACCAAGCCAAGAGGAGAAAAGGAGAGTTAAAACTCATAGTGTGGTCTTCAGACAACATTCAATTCTGACATTTTATGAAAAAAGTGATGTAAAATATTGCCTGTATCTTTCAATTAAGCTGAGTGAAAGTGAAGCATTCTTGAATTGCTTTTATAATAGTATTGCAGTCATGAAACCCCTCTTTTGACTTGTTTGAGGCTAAAGGACTCTTAGCAGTCAAGCTGAGGAAATGGGGGAGGAGAGGGGGAACAGACAGACTCGTTCTCCCACTAAAGCTTTTAGGGCCAGGGATCTTTTGCTGCATGGCAGCAGACTGGGACATAGGAACCTATGACTTAGTCCATTTTACTTTATAAAATAGAAAGAGTGGAAAAGAATATGTTAGGTATTGTTGGATATTTTTATGAGATTTGCCTTCTTGGGAGTCTTTGGATTTACTGGGGGGAAGGAACCTTCTTAGAAAACATACAATGTCAACATTCAGTTGTGGATCATTCTGTTACTCTGCTGTGAGAGCTGTGTTGTCCTAAATAAACAGCCAGTAGATATTTGAGACAGTACTGTGAGTTTTTCTCCTGATTACATTCTAAAGTTTACTAGGTAATTTAATTGTATTCTCTAAATCTTTTCCTAAAATGAAATATGTGGTGAAATGACTGAATAACTTAGAAAGGACGTTCTAGGTTTTAATCTTTCTTTTGGTTTGGTTGAAGTATGGGGGTGAGATATCCAGACAGAATTCCTGCTGTCCTATTTACAAAATTTATTGAAATTGCTATTTGGGTCCTGATCACTTTGTACTTTTCTAAGAATTCTTATTTGCAAATCAATAATTCTGGCATTACAGAGATAGTAAAATTTTGTCAGCAGAAGTCTGGGTTTTTTTTCTTTTTGTCAGAACAGTTTCTTCATATAGAATATGAAGTGATTTTTAGAAAACTAGGAAGTTTTCACAGCCCCAGACACCACAAAGATTTAAGAGGTGATGTTAATTTTGTAAACATCCACCGCTTCATGTATACCTTGTCTTGCCCCATGCCCTGCCATAAAAGAAAGATGCATGCAGTGTTACTTCCAAAGGAAGAAATATTTTTCCCTTATCTTTCCAAGTAAAAGCACCCCCTGAGATATTTTAAAGAAGATTACAGTCTGCACCACTGCATGCTATTAACAAATGGCATGCTATCTGTTACAGGGGAGCTGGCTGTACGTGCTCTATCATTTGAGCCTCAAGCAAGTGGATCACTTTCATGGACTAGCTCCATGAATATACTCAGATCACAGGAATAAATAACCAAAGATGTAAGAGAAAGATGCAAAATCACACCTAGTGGTTTTTCACTACAACAAATATTGGAGATTAAGAGGTAAAATAAAGGCATAATAGACAGACTTCCCTTGCATCCTCAGTATTTGTTGAAAAAGCTGGAGGGAATGTGAATTTTTTTTGCTTGTTTTTCCATACTCAAAGCAGAAGAGGGGGAGGGTGATAAATTCTGTTAGTCCATTGTCATTAACTGCTAATGATGATGATTTAAGAAAGGGTATTAATTAGATATTCACTCTAAGGCATAAAGAACAGAGGTCAGTGAGTAGCACCCATTGAATGAACCTTTTGAGTAAATTACTACATAGCACCTAGGAAGCTTCATTTAAGAATTTCAGTGTTGCTCAATGGGATTTATCCCATAGCCTGAGCAATAACCTGTCAGGAACGACAGAGTGGATTTTAGGATGATTAAAAACAAAAACAAAACCCAAGCAAAAAAAAAAAAAAAAAGAATCAAACAAACCAACCCAACAAAACAAACAAAAAAAACCCACAAAAACAAACAAACAAAAAAAACCCAAACGAGCAAACAAAAAAGAAATCTAAAATAATGGAATGAACAGGATCTTTAATAGGCAAGGACTTCTATTCCCAGAAGGGTTTAAGGGCTAATTTGGGCTAGATATCATTTTGTCATAGAACAGTCAGAAAAACCATTCCTGCTTTCTCATCACTACAACTTGAAATTTTAGCTCTCATTTGTACTCTTGGCTGTTTATCAGCATTGTGAAAGTACCACTCACATCCTCTTCCCTCTTCTGAGCCAGCATTCCTGATATGCTCTTTATAGCCCAAATGCCTCAACTGAATCCCAGGCAATCTGAAACCAGCTGAAAACGTACGTTCATCACAGGGGGATTTGGATCAGGCACAGCAGCAAGAACATTGCAAATTAGGAATGATGTGGAAAAGTGGGTGTCATGGCAGAAATATGTGTGTGGGCGCTTGTGTAAAACCTGCTCACAATATGCTTGTGCTGTTTTTCCAAGTATTCTTTCTTTTTAGCTGTTTATTTGAAAAGAATGCACTTAAAAGTTTTAATATTGATTTGATGCAGATTTTCATAAAATAGTAAACAGGGAGAATCTGTATAAAGACGTTTTTCCCTTATTCTGTAACAGCAGAGAATTTGAAGGTGAGGAACAATTTAACTGAAGTACTCTTGAGAGCCCCACAGGAATATCTTACTTTTGAAAGAACCGCTGAAGTGCAGCACTGACCTCGTATCATTTGAGAAAGACGTATGCTGAACTGCTCAGTGCATGCTGGTGAGTGATTATTTACACAAAAAACAAGATTTGACCAAACAAATCTCTCCTCATGTCACCAATATACTTTGGCTGCACTTTTCCGGATTCATCCTAAAATCCTCCCTCCCCATGCCTTCTGTTTTCCCTTTTTTTTCTGCAAGGACTTCCGAATGCCTCGGTGTGCGCTGACAGCGCCAGGCACTCATTACTGGAAGACTCGCTGTCAAGACAATGAAACAATGCAGGGCAGGATGGCGTTGTCACTATCTTCTTCAGAGTCTGCCTTCAATATGGGAAAAGTTCTTAAAACAGCTTCTACTGTGGCTTCTCTCATGTCATTGTGACCTTTTGTTTTTGTGCAACTGGAACTGCATCAGTTTGTTGCTGCATGCACAATTTCCAACGGCTGCTTTTGAAGAGCTGGTAATTATAGTAATAATTTCCAACTCATTTACTAGTCATTGACTATTTTCTTGCAAGGCAAAAGTGGAAATGAGATCTTGCCCAAACCACTCCTCATTGAACACTAATGCCTTAAATCAAGTCTCTATCTAGAATTTTTTTTCTCCAGTAAGTTTTGCCAGAAGCCGTCATTTTTCCAAGGTCTGTGCTTGTAACTGCATAATGCAAACACTAATACTCTAGATCATTTCACATGTTGGTAATAGGGGAAGCATTTACCCATCAGAGGAGGAAAAAAAACCTATTAGATAAAACACTTCATCTACTGAAAGCTAAATAAGCTGTTATTCTGTGCAAGTTTGCAGTTACTGTGCTTTTCCTTTAAGCTTGTGAACAAGCCTTTGGGCTGCACTGCTTATTTGGTCATCATAACCATCAGTAGCTTCACTGTAGAAACTCCAACAAGAACTCCCTGTGTTAAGGCTTGGTTCTGCAAGGAGCTGAGTACCACCTGGAAAGTATTTTATGTTCACAGTTTCTGGCTAAAGCAGTTTGAACCAGCCTAGGCCTTTGGCCAAGATTTATCATGAGAAATATAGGTATCTTTTCAAAAGGAGCCAAAGAGAGTCATGTGTGGACATAATTGGTAATGCACAGTGCTGTCCATTTGCACATGCAAATTTGCTAACATAAATACAGACTGGCATGTGTATTCACTAGTTTATGGGCTCTGTCTTAGTACCTGCTTGAATTTAGCCCTTAGGGTTATTAGTTGCTCTGATAGAATGCTCTGTTTGCACTACATACTTTTGCTCACATAGCAAAAGATCTGAGTTCTGGCTCAGTTCTGGTGTTGTATTACACGAAGCATGCACTTTGAAGCCTGATTGAAGCCTGCTCAGCTGAACAATGCACAAAGGAGAAATCCCCTTCTCCTAATTGATCCGTGGGAAAGTAATAATTGGTCAGCCACCATTCCCTTCTGCTGTTGTGTTGGACTGTGAATGAAAATTCAATTTCTGTGTTTCCTGTGGCCACCCCTTTTGCAGATGGCTGGTGTTTCAAGCTGCAGAACAGCTGAGCTTCAGCATTAGCTGATGGTCCACAGTGGTTTACTGGAAAAGCTGAATGCAGTGGCATTCCAGCTATTGAGTAATTTTTCCTCATATTTGTTCTCTTTGTTTCCTGCACTTGCTCAAATGGGAACAGTTGTCTTAATGGGATGGTAGAAAGTTGTTCATGTGATGGTATTTAAGCTTACCACCAAAGGTGACCCCTCTGGGAGCAATTCTAATGGTGGCAAGCCTGTGGTTGGAACTGGGGATTTTCCTCCTTCAGCTGTGGTGATCCCACAGTGCTTCTGCATCGGATGCTTGGGTAACTCCAGCTCATGAAAGGTTGTCATGATTAATAGAGCAAGTACTCTGAACAGGGATGGAGGAAGAGGAGCAATGGGTTTGGAGTGTCTTCAGCAAGAGCCCACTGCAGCCATGACTTTGACTCTGTGCAGGCCCTGCACTTAGTAGAATACAACATTTATTTAGGCACCCTCTCAAACGAAATGGAAATGCTTAGTGAGGCAGATCATATATTACACATTTCAGTGACAGCTCATTTGTCACAGATCTGGTAACTGAGCAAATGGTACAGCTCTCTTTGGAAATGAAAGTTATTTTAGTAATTTTATTTATTTATTTTTTATTAATGCATAAATGAATCTCCAGCATTAAGTGTGATTACTCTCCTGAATGCAATTTGTTTTTAATTGAAAGCACAACTCATATTAAATGAAGGAATTTCCAACACTTCCTGGTTCAACTGCGCCAGTAGCTTTTAAAATAGTTATCTTTTTTGAAATTTAGAAGTTTTTACATTTTGATCATTAGGAAGGGCTACAGAGGACTTTATTAGTCACTGGAAGCCAACATTGAGTTTTATCTAGAATTTAGGAGAGGATTATAACCAATTTATTTCTGAATGCTTGGTTATTGTTCGTGAACAGGGGACAAGCATGCATGAAAGACTGAGGAGGTGATTCTGCCCCTCTGTTCAACCCTGGTGAAGCCTCACCCATAGTCCTTTGTTCAGTTCTGGGATCCTCAGTAAAAGAGAGACATGCAGCTGCTGGAGCAGGTCCAGAGGAGGGCAACAGAGATGATTAAGGGACTGGGGCATCTCTCTTAGGAGGAAAGGCTGAGGGAGCTGGGATTGTTCAGCTTTGAGAAGAGACAACTGAGAGGAAATCTCATCAATATCTCTCAGTGTCTGCAGGGAGGTGTCAGAGGATGGAGCCAGGCTCTGCTCAGTGGTGATGAGCAAAAGGACCTGAGGCAATGGGCAAGAACTGACACAGAGGAAGTTCCACCTGAATATGAGGAAGAACTTCTTTAATGTGCAGTAACTGAATACTGGAACAAGGGTTCCAGAGGGGTAGTGTAGTCTCTCTCACTGGAGACATTCAAGAACCATCTGGAAAAAATTCTGTGTCATGTGCTCTGGGATGACCCTACTTGAGCAGTGGAGGTTGGACCAGAGAACCCACTGTGGTCCCTTCCAACCTTGCCAATTCTGTGATTCTGTGAAAAAAGTTTTAAAATTATAACCTCTTGTCTGAAAAACTGTTGTGAATTTTCTGATTTTATGAAATGTAAACCTTTATATAAAATTGTTAATTTTACTGAGGCAGATTTCTTGGTACCTCAGGTACAATGCTGTTTGTTTTCTCTCTCTGTGGCTGTACACTCATTTTTTGGGACTTAGAAGCTGTGAGGGAAGCCAGGTAGTCCTTTTCTCTCTCTTCAAAAGGGAGTTGACACTAGCACAGTGTGTGATGGCCCAGCTGGACCCTTTTGGGTGCAAGGTAAAGCCTTCTTTTGGTGAAGTACACTTCAAAGTTGCTTAGACCCGACTTTCGTGGATGATGCTGGTGATCTTTCCTCAGGCACAGACCTCACCACAAGGTGACATCTTTACCTCTGTGGGTAGGTCAGTGGAAGAAGAATGTTTGTGGGAGAAGGAGAGGAAGTTGTGTTTGTGCATGGTTGGCCCAGCACCCACCATCCCTGTGACTGTGGGGCTTCACAGGAGAACAAACAAAGAAGTCCTATTTAGTTTCTGTCAGACCAGTTTTAAAAACCTGCTATTTCAAATTTTAGACATATCTCTATATATTGATAAAGGGAGAGGAGGAATGTGTTCTTTATCTGGCATATTTTCCTGGGAACATGTTTGCAGATCTGATCCAAGGTGTGTATGTGAATACACTCCCTTCTTTGTTGTCATAAAATAGTTTTCTGTGTTTTCTCTGGTGGGAATTCATCCATATTAAATCACATCATGAGTGTGCAGTTGTTTGGATTCTCAGAGCAGTAAGTTGTCAATTGCTTTGAGTGTTGTCCCTTGGGAATGCCAAATGTGGTGCTTGTAGCCTCGTTTCTCCAAAGAACAGAGACGCAGTCACGGACAGAATATTAAATGATTTTTTTTTTCCTCCTGTGTAAAAAATTTTTATGCTTTATTTTCCCTCCATATAGATAATTTCACTGCTGTCTTGGAAAACAACAGCCTATTTAGATGGTTAAAATATCAATATTCACATAAATAACTTCCCACCTGTAGTAAAATTCTGGCACAGCTGTACTAAGCTGTGTCATTTGACAAGGAACTGATTTCAGTTAGCTAAAAAAAGAAGCCAGGTGAAATAACTGAATGCTGACATTTAAGTAGGAGTAATAAATCAAACTGGTGGGTGGGGGAAAGGAATGTTCCTGTCATCAGAAAGAGGCCTGTTTTTTTCATGTGAAAATGAAATGCATTTGCAAAAGCTGGCTTGTTTATACTCCATACCATTGCATATTAAAGAAATTACTCAACAACAACAACAAAAAAAGTATAATTACAGCCTGTTAGATAAGTTCAGTAGTTTACCAGTAGCAAAAGTATCAAATTCATTAGAAGCACAACTTAAAATATTTAATGTGATAATTGCCTTTTTTTTTTTTTTCTGTTCTGGTAATCTCTACACTTGTACATTCTTGCCACAGCTCTCTTTTGGTATCTATATTTGTCAGTAAGAGCTTTCACTGAAAACTGAATTGATCAGTCTCAAAACCAGTTGTTACCTGGGAGATATCCCCAGGTCAAAATTAATTTCATCTATGTTTGTTTCTGGCATGAGAGGAAGCACAGTCAGTGTGGTGAGATGTCTCTGCAGGGAACCTGCACAGGTTAAGGCAAGAGAGAAGTGAGGGGTAAAAAGCTGTAATGACTTCAATATGGATAGTACAGCTCCAGCTTTTCATAGTGGTTAACAACTGAATTTACTTTGTGGAACACAAATTATCTTTTTACTTTTGGAAAAATTTTGTTAATCGTGTTTCGGTTTTTGTCCCACCCTACTGCTTACCTGGGAGGTTTTAGTTCAGTTCTTTATTACTGGGCTAGGAATTACTCCTGTAAACCTGTAATAATTCTACAATTTGTCCTTGGGGAATTAACTCAAGTCAGAGGGAACTTCTTTTCCTGAACAGATAAGTTCTTTGTTGGACCTATGTAGAGCAGTATTGCACTCTTGGTATTTTCCTCTCACAATTCCTCCATCACATGCCCTAGAACCTGCAGTTAGGAATAAATGCTTTTCATCATCTGGTGTAGTTAAGGGCCATCTTAATTTTAGGCTTTTAGGCTGCATATTCAAACCAAACTTATGTGTCTGTAGGAGTGAATAAGGACTTCTCTTTCAAAACACATTCACAGAAAACCATTAGCAATAATAAAAAATACTTTCTGATCCATAGGAGAATATTTGAACTCAGACATGAATTTCTTGAAATCACTGAAATTTTCAGCATGATTGAAATTTTCTTCATGTTTCAAATGATGGATCATTGAAGTATATTCACAGTGTGTTAAGTTTACCAAACACTAATGTAATTTTGATATGATTGACCCTTGGTGAATTATTCAAATGACATATATGATGTGCCTTATTTCCAAACTAGGTTTGTATGGCTTTTATAGGAATAATGAACTATCTTAATATAAGCTGTGCAAAAATGTCAGTGAATATATTTGTTGCTGTTGGTTGTTGGATTTCATAGGAGTACTCCTGTGCTAGGTGACCCAGTGCAATTCAGCTGCTGGCTCACAGGAGGATTTTTTTTAGCTCATTGCTTTTCTCATGAAGGAATTGTTGTCATTGAATCTGTATGATAGGAGATAACAGGGCTGGAAATATACCTGCAACCTTGCTTGTGACATTTCAAGGACTGATATGAATCATGCTTATATTAAGGCATGATTATTTTTGCACAAGGATGTATGTATGTCAGCACATAGATGTATTCTATATATATATATATAAACTTGTAGAAGAGTCAAGTGACAAATGGGCCTCAAGATTACTAGAAAATATAGTTGAATGCCACTAGCTAGAATTACAATCTGATGTTACATCCACCTGGTTCTCCTGAAATTAAAATTTAGACTGTTTCTCTTCATGTGTCAGTGATGGGTGTGATGTAGTTCATAGACTGATAACAGTATATAAGATGATATTTTGAAATTAATTTTAATGAGTTATGTGGGTCTTACATGGATTATAATACTTATGATGATTATAGAAATGAGAGAAAGATAAAAGGAAAATGTCTGTTTTACAGAAAGCTGCCAATCTGCTCTCCCAGAAATGATAGGGGAATATAATATGTGCACTATAATAACACTCTTCCCTGATAAGTAACAGATGAGATGCTATAGTGTTGCAATTGTGGTGAGAGCCCTTTCAATGGCACTCTTTGTTTGACACTAATGAATGTAGATCCTCTGGGTTGGACTGCTTTACCAGATTTTCATCTAAAACAAAGTAGGGAAGAACTGCTCACAGGACTCCCCAGACCTGTTCCAGGTCCTGGCTCTGAACCTTGTCTAGATCTGATAGAGATCTGGAATTTGTTAATGTGCACAGAAAACCATAACAAAACACGGTGATGGATGTATTCTGTTCCATATACAGATCTTCCTCTGAGCAATTAAAAGAATCTCATTGCACTACACCTTCTTCAAATTCTCTTTAGAGTGTCTGAGTTAACTTGATGTACAGATAGCACACATGGAAATAAATAAATTAAAGTTGCCTAATATTTATGATAGTCTATCTTCACTTGTTTATAATATTGCCGAAATGTTGTAATTTCGTTAATATTTTCTGCTTCAGGCTTAATTATTTTGGAAAATGTTCAGTGAAAAGGGTTCAGTCCTTGCTAAAAAGATACCAGGAGGGGCTATTTTACCTAGATTTAAAGATATGCAGATAATGTATTGAAGAGTTCTAGTAACTTTGAGCTTTTACAGGCGTGGGAAAGTCCAGATTTGGTGGTCATGAATGTTTTTTGTCATTCTGTGAGAAAACCAGTGAGTTACCATTTTGTTCAATTGGTAAACTTCTTAAAGTTTTACATATGTACATAGCCTATGGAGATTTGATAGAATTCAGCAGCATTGTCTGCAGGATCCCTTCACATTAAACATATCCTGGCCCCTATATTTCTCCAATCTGCTAACCAGACAGTATACTTCATGACCATAATTTATATCCTAGTCCAGGACTCTAAGGGGCATTCAGGATTTTTCATTCCTTTTTCTTCTTCCCATGCTGATGCTCAGCTTCACTGTAATACAAGTCACAAAGGTATAGATTTTGCTCTCAGTGGAAAGACCCATTTCATATTACCAGTTGTACAGCAGATATTGCAATGTTGTGTCCTAACTTGACTGAGCATATTTATTAGCAAGGTTACTGCATATGAAGCTGAATTCCAGCCTGAATTATGCTTGTTTACTCCTGAACTTTACCAATGCAACCAACCCATGCCCATAATTTTTTCACACAGTGATTTACATGGCTAAATAGGTGTTGCTTAATGGTATTTTGACTCATTGCAGCCCTTGAACAACGATGTTCAAGGTGCGTGACTGAAGCTTGTGGTAATTGTGCCATCTGGTAATCTGAATTCATAGGCAAGAGCATGCCAGAGCATTGAAGAATAAATCTCTCTGAGGTTTAAATGGTTTATATAGAGCAGTCTGACAATAACACAGACTTTCTACCCCAAGTAGAACTTCTACCCCAAGTAGAACTTCTACTTCTCTACATCCCATCTAGGCCTGGGAATTGGGACCATGCTTTACTAGTTAGCTACTACTGATTTCTTTGTGTTTTCCAACCCACAGTGAAGTTTTCCTTTTAATTGAAGGAGAGAGAGGGAAAAGTTTCAGAGTGATGTAGGTTTTTCCTGACACGTGCATGAGGATAAGGGGCAAATAGGAAGCCACAAATATTCTAAAAGCACAAATTAGTGATCCTATTTCCTGTAACTACTCTTCAGCAAGTTTCATGTAACAACTCTCCTCGTGGCAATGTTGGTTCCATTGTGCCAGCAGACTTCTTTGAAAAAAGTATTAAGCAGTCTAAATTTCAGCTGAATACACAACTCTAAGAAAAAAGGAAAAAAAAATCCATTTGTTTTCTTTCTTAATGGCCAGCCATTAGTGATTCTGAAAATAGAATCCATTTCGAAAGCAGTTTAAGCACTACTTTCATCAATCTTTATTATTTATTGGTTGACACAGATGACAGATCTGAGCTACTTTATAGTTGAAGGTGTGGCTGATGGTTTGTGTGCCCTTCTTGACCTTGTCAAGGGCAAATGCAGTTTAAAGTTGTTTATAAACTATAAATCTCATGGTAAAGAATGATGTGTGCAGTGTACTTTTCAATGATTAAAAGTACATTGTGTAAACAGGATGCTGCAGTGGGGAAGGCCCTGAATAGTGTGATTCTGCTCAGACTACTATGAACCAACACGTAGTATAAGCAGATGATTAAAAAAAAGGTCTCTGTAACCACACCTGGTGACTGTGGCAACAACTTTGTGGGTATTAGCTTCATGAAGCTACTACAAGATGTTGATTTTTAGTTTTAAAGAAGTTAAGTTAAAACCAAGATCCATTAACATTTCAAGAGAACTGCTCATGATGATCAAAAAAGACTGCTCTGTTCCTCACCTCCTGAGAATTTAGAGGTGTACGGTAAGAGCAAGCTGCAATGTCTCAGGTGCTCAGTCTCAAGTTGGATACCTATGGCTGTTAGACATTTGCCCTATAATTATATTCATTCCAAGCCCTGCCTTGCCTCTGGACAGGTTCCTTCATTCTGTAGCACCAGACACTTCTCCACAACTTTTGCACATAATAGTTGAATGAAGTCGGTGTATAAAGGCTGTGGCATTAGCTGCTACCCTGTGCTTAACTTTGACAAGGAAGAGCAGGATTTGGGCATTTGAAAGAACTATTTGTGATGCTTTTTCCAAAGCAAAGACAAGCAATCTCAAGGCTTGCAGTTCTAAGAAAAACAAACTGAACACAAGACTTTAATGGGCTTGCTACGGCATGCAGATAAATCTGTTCGTTTATTCATGATTCACACACAAGCTTATACAAATTCCTGTGAAGATATTAGAAAGTTTTGATCCTAGAGAGCTTAAACTGATTGCAAAGTGGTATGCAACTGTACAGTTTTGGCACTCTAAAATTACCATGATTAAGTGGTGAAAAAAATTGCATATTTGGTGGTGTGATAAAATAGAAGCAAGAATGACTGCCTGCTGATGGTGGTTTTGTAAGATCATGTTTCGTCAGAGCATAATAAAGAATTTGCTTCTCTACTTCCTGCATGAGGCTCCAAGTCCTCTTCTTGTGTAAGATGCTAATACTGTTTTTTGAATGGCATAATATAATCCTGTACAGTTCCTCCCCTCTCCACCCTATTGTCAGTTACCCATTAGGTTTTACAACATAGAGATGATAAAAACTCATGAAATTCTGGCATTGTGGAAACTGAGGGTAATTTAATGCCCCACTAATTTATTTATTTAATTGCAAAGGTAGAACTAAATGGCAGAGGCTTGTACACAGTTCCCAGTTCACAGCTTAAGTTTGTTTGCATATTTTGAGTATTTCTCTGGTACATAGATCTTGAACTACAAAATTAGGATGTGATTCTGCATTTCCTCAGATGAGTAAAGAGTTGGGATTTAGACTTCCCACATTATTATTTTACACTTCCATAAGTGGCTTTTTCTAATTTCTGGAATATTTACATAAAAATAGTTTAATTTCAAATCTCCCACTGAGTTGTGTTTCTACTCCTCTGGATGAGTTTACAAAGGGCATCTCAAAGGTCAAGTTATATTTTATCAGTTGCAAAGATTCTTATCAAAGGTATATTGGGCATCTTGCTATGATGCATTTCTAGACATGCTTCCCTCTAGCAAGAAGAGGTGACTGCCCTAAGCAAGGTTTGTACTAATTTTGCTCTGTAAATATAAGCTTTAAAAGACAGACCAGCTGTGAGAGCTGATCTGACCCCTGTACATAAGGGTTTTTTTCCAAAATTGGAGAGCAGGACACCTTCTACTTTCACACAAGCAATGCTTTTCATGCAGTGTTTTCAACCAAAGTGCAAAAAGACAGTAGTGGTATGTGAAAATGAAAAACTAACTGGACACTGAGTGTGTTTCAGCATGAGCAGGGACTGTACTGGAACTCCTTTAAGCCGATTACATGAATAGCTCCTCTTTTTAGGGTGTTTCCTTCTGCTTTTCATCAAGGAAACAGGAAGAAAACTTTCCTCTTGAACATAGTAGCTTTATTTAGGTCTTGCCAGCTTTGCTTATCAACCTGTGAGATTGTCTTCAGTAAGTCAGTAATAACAATGGTTAAGAAGAAAAAAGGAGAGGGATCCTTGGAGTCTATAATTAGAATTTAGTGCAATATCACACAAGGGGAGTAGAAAGAAGCAAGAAGTGATGGAGGAAATATATGGAAAATTATAGAGAGGCCAAACAATGTTAATTTTCTTTGGGAGGGGGCAGGGAAGGGGAGGCATCTGATCCCCTGTGCTTCATTTGAAAATTAACAGTTTAGTATAAAATTGTTAATGCTCCAGGTCTTACTTGATTGCTACCAATATTTTAAACTTCTGTGTTTAGTATGCACGTTAGTTTTCTAGCTTATGGGACAGTTTGGACTTATGTTTGGGTGTTTAATTCAACTTACAAACTAAATATTAGAGAACCAGAGTTAGCCAAAAACAACACCTTAGACCAAATTTTAATCCACAGCAAAAGCTTTCTCATTGTCTCAGCTTAGCATTTTGAGCTATTTTCAGCTAAACCAGAACTGTATGATCAAGCAGCATAGGTTTTTTATAATACATGGTGGGGAACAGAATCTGGTTCCACACTAGGATTTTGCAAATTTGACATATTTTGAAGCCAAGATATGATTATGCTTTTCATCCCAAAAACTCCCAGAGTCCAAAAGAAGTGCATTGAGTGCTACAGATACTGTATTCCATTCACTGTGGATGAGGACATTGGAATGTGCCCCTCACTGAGCAGCAGCATCTTTGCAGGTACACAGCAGAAATCACCTAAACCAAGTAAATTTATTTCATGAGGCTCTTAGGTGCTGCACTTCTGAACTTTAAGGAGAAAGAATGGAGATGAAAAGTGGAAAACCCACAAGAGGATAGAATTGATCTCCTTATAGCTCAACTGATCCAAAACATATTTTTGCAGATGCATATTCCAAGAACCACCCACACAGTCACTGATCTGAGCAGACTAAGCAGCATTAAATGGTAATGCTTTTTCCTTTAGTCTTTTTTGATGGTTAGCAGAGTTGCCAGTCTGCTAAAGAACAGTTCTTTTATAACCACCCTAAAATTGCCAAAATGTTATATAAACTGATGAGTGTATAATATATTTTACTCTAAGGAAATGTTACAAATCTTCCTAGAGAGCTGTTGGTTTTCTCTTGTTCCGGTTCTATTTAATAGTTACTTGCCCAAATATTTTTTGGTTTTGGTTATAAGAGGAATATGCATCCCAAGTGCTCTGGGTGTATTATCAAGATATGCAGGATCTGTTCTTTATTTGCATGTAGCTGTGGTAAAATAATGCTGCTATTAGAAAGGAAAGTAGCACTGTAAATGCTTTACAGGCTGTATATATGTACTTCTTAGGCTAATTTTACAGGTGATAGAACTGCAGCATAAATTTTAAGTGGCTTGTCTGAGATGAGAAAAACACCTGCAGTTGAGTCAATATCATTTGAAATGCTGATTGTTCTAATGATAATTAAGCTTTGTCTCTTCTGTCTGAGCTATCTTAAACATAATCCAGAGTCTGTGTGGCAAACTTTTCATTGCTGTAGAGCAATACAGCTGATGGAGAATCCCATGATGAATCTGAACAGCCTCTAGCCCACTGATTTTTCAATAATATTTCTGTCAGATTGAGAAGATGGGCTCCACAAGGATAGATGGAGAGGCAGAGGCTGGGATCTTTGTTTGGCTTTGTTGCTTTTCAATTAAGAAAATATTCAGATGTGACATGAGGAGATTTTGCTGAAGATTCAACCCCTTGAATCACTTGAAACTTTTCAAATGTCTAATTGTCTGGCAATAGTAGAGGCAATAGTAAAGTGTGGTGGCACTGTGCCCTCAAAAAACCCACTTACTTTTCCTGTTGAAGGTAACTAGAATATCCCTCACTACTCACAAGGATTTCTAACCAAATAGAAAATTCATTATTTTATCTGATCAAGATAGTATTTTAGATTCTGAGCTTACAAAACTGTACTGATGACAGTGGGTTTTAATTAATGAAAGTCTCAAAGTACTTTGCATTGCTTATGTCTTAAATAATGGCTTGTTCCATGTGCATTCAGATCATCAGACTCACATCAAGTTCAGTGGTCTAAAGCTGGATGTGCAAACTTCTCTCAAGCTACCTTTCCCAAATAGTGATGAATTCCTAGATGAGTATGAAATGTGCAGTTGATTCTGCCCTGCTCCTTGTATTCTTTCAATCTTAAATGTACTCTTTGTATATTGTACTATTTACTTGGCTACACATTACTTAAAAGTAGAAAACCTCTGGAGCTGGTAAGTCCTCAGTCTTTACTCAGTAAATTCTGTCAAATACACAATTTTTGTCCCTTTATAACAGCTCCTCAAGGTTCAATGCATTCAGCCCCTCCTCAGAGGGCCAGTGGTGCAGCCCCCTCCATGGGGTGGCCTCCACTGGATTATTCCCATTTATCAACATCTGTCCTGCACTGGGGACCACAGCTGGGGACTGTCATGTGATGTGGTGACACTTACCTGTCACAGGCTCCACCCTTTGCTCATCTGCCAGAGCCATTCCAGCCATTGTCCCCTGTGTCCCCATCTCTGCTGCCAAAGCAGCACTGACCAGAACCAGAATGTTGAGGTCACATGCACAGAGCCAAACACAATCTAGTTTTATGGTTGGTAGAAACTGGAGCCTCCAGTTTTCCACAAGAAGCCTCGTTTTGGAGTCATACAGCACTACAAATTCCAAGGGTTCTTTGATGTGAGTGAGGTCTGTCCAGAAATTCCAGCAAAACCCTTTGCTGGGGGGTTTGCTATACTAGATATTAAAAAATATGCTGATTGTGCTTATTTTGCAGAAGAGAAATTTTCCCCTAAACTTTCTCATTAAAATTGTTTTCCCTTTAAGAGGTAGAAGAGGATTAAAATATTCACTCCAAGTCAACCACTGATACTTTTTGACCTCTAACTATAATAAACAGGAAAAATGTTAGCTTTAAATAAAAATGCTTTGATTATTAACACAAAAAATACACTAAGCCCATTGGGTATTTTAAAAAATATGGCAAAACAGCCAAGGTCATAATAAAAATTAGTTGCTACCATATGTGAAATAATTCTACAGCAGACTTAATATGTGTGTCTGTGTATTACCATTGTTTCACCATATGGAAACATCTAGTTTTGATTCTAATTTAGGTATTTACACATGCATGCTCTAACAGAATAGGCCTCCTTTGGGTGCTGTGAAATAGGGTGTCTTGAAAGCTTCAAGATCAGCCTGTCATGTGAGCAAAAATATTGGAAATGCTTGTGGTCCAAAGGCTGTACAAATAGGTGAAAGGCCATGCTAAAACTGGAATTACAGAATGGGGAAATTTCAATTAAGTTGAAATTCAAATGAAATCAAATTAAATCTTTAGTTGGAATAAAAGAGCTGAAAGGGTGGAGAAATCTTGAAGAAAAGCTCATTAGCTGTGAGCTGGGTGTTGCATAAGACTTATTTTACAAAGAAACCTGAGCTGGTTTCTACAGACAGTGTATATAATACAGAGGAGTACAGGTAAATATTCCTAATTTTAGTCAGTGGTATTGGTAATCCCAAGAAATCAGTGAGTGGATTCATCTCCTAAAATCCTGAAATTCAAAATAATTTTTCTAAAAAAGCCCCAAACAGTACCCCCCTCCCAAAATGGAGGTGAAGGAAAGGTGATTTATTTTACTTTAGTTGATTTTCAAGGCCTTGGGAGACATTGTTCCTCTTTTTTCCAGGAGCATGAGGCCTTCCTTCCTCCCTTGTGAAATTCCCATCTTGTCTCACAACTGCATTTAGGTAAAAAAAGCAAAACAAAACCAAACCATATTTGAATTACATGAAAAAAAAAAATCACAAATTAATAGCAATAACACAACACCAGTTTTCAATTTGTTTTCAAGATTTCAATTACTGATTTAGGGTAAGTTTTCTACAAAATTTTATGACCTATACCTTTGAAAAATACCAGTGGGCTTTGGTGTTGCAGTGTAACAAGACCTGGATCTTCACAGAGCTCTAAGTACTGCTTCCCTCAGTTGTCATCTCTTTGTGGTAGCTGCTTTATATCAAGGGGCTACATCTTTCTGGTTTGTGCTTTAAATTGGGAGATTTTGAGAGATAATTTCATGATTAGGCAGGATAAAGTCACAGATACACTTTGAGGAACACTGTTAATTTGGTAAACTATTTTTTCACATTTAGGGAACAATAAGCAAAATTATGTATAGTAAAAAAACAAAGGCAAAACTAGAAATATATTCTTCAATGCTTCTTCTATATTTAATATTTTCTTTTTTTGTGAGACTCAAACTATTTGGAAAAAAAGGGAAATGTCTCTGGGTATCGTTTACATTTTGACTGGAACACCCTTTTTTTGTTCATATTCAAAATTAATGAGTTGTCTTCAGGTAATTATTCAATAGAAAATAATATTTGTATACACTATATGCTTAGTCATTTCCAATGTTGTTTTTAGACTTTTGTGACTATGTTAAGTATTTAAAATATCTCCCTTTTCTGTGTAATGAGACTAAGTGTGTGGCTGCAATTAAATTAAGGTGTCAGCCTTCCTGAAAATGAAACATTCTAGACAATTAAATTTCTCCCTATGAAATAATCTAATAATTTATCCTTTATAGCAAATAAGTAAATGAATAAATAAAATAAATCCAAGCAGTAGCAAAAAAAATAGTAAAAAGAAAAAAGCTTAACTGGATCTGAAAATTATTTAGTGTTGGAAACAGTGGCAGGACTTTCAGTGGGACAATGAAAAACTTCCCACCAGACCATAAAAATATCCTGGGAACCTCTTTTTAATATCAAAAGGCTCTGTCATCCCAGTGCATTCTTTGTGTCTCCCTTAGTCTTCACTGGGCACCCTCAGATGAAAACATTGCAGCCTCTGCTGCAGGCTGGTCCCAGACAGACTTTCCTAATGTGATGTGCCAGAACCTTAGGGCAGAGCAGAACTCATTTTTCCTTCCCCCCCTACCATGCTGGCAGGCCAATCAGTCACTCAGATATCCCCACAAGGTGCCCTGCATGCCAGCAAAGCTTTGGAAACTTAGGATCTAATTGCTCTCTTCTTATGTCTGCCACTGAAAATGAACCCCTGGCTCTGGAGAGCATTTATTTCCAGCCCTGTGCAGTGGACACAAGGCTTGTATTAGTGGTTCAAAGCTTTGGAAAATACCTAGGAAGTTGTTATTTTCTAGAGTTACTAAATATTCTTGAATTAGCCTCTTGTTCCATGGACTTTTCCAAGAATTTAAAAAAAAAAAAAAAAAAAGTCAGTTTTGCAGCTGAGTAGAAATGCTTTAATTTGGAAGGTTATTCATGTAGTTTTTAGAAAATTATTCAGATACACACACAAAAAAAATCTCTGAAGATGAGCTCTATGGAATCAAAATAGCTCCCAGTGTCTGAAGCTCAGCATTGTTCCCAGCTCTGCTTTTACTGTGTGTAAATACACTGGATAGTAGTCACTGGAAAATTTTATGTACCTATAAAGCCAGATTACTTTTTTTTTGCATTGCTTTACTAAATAAGGTCTGTAGTGGAAAGCCTGGGGAAGGAAGAGCTTGCTGTGGTCAATTTTTTGTGAATTTTTTGGGGGGCCTGCAGCTCTGTTAAGAGGTCCCCATTGACAAAAACTCTTTAGGAAGCTTCTCTTAAAATACTGGAGAATAAGCAGAAATGACAGGATAGGTCAGGCCCTGCTGAATTTTTGATATGTAACAGTTTGGCATTTTAGTCAGATACTGTTAAAATTTAAGTTTGCAGATAAAATGCTGTTGTTGCTGAGTAATATAAGAGCACAAGAAGAGTCCTAAATGTTTTAAGATTCTCTCATTCCACTCCCTCTTGCCCCAGCTCTAATTAATCTTTCTTTCTTTGCCCAAAGGATTCTAGGCTGGAGACAAGAGTTAGGCTGTTTACCCTGGAGCTTTGCATTACATGTGGGTTCTCACAGTTTCTAGATGGGGCTTCAAACTTCTGCTCTTTAATTTTTGTCCAGGGAAAACCAGATACCACCTGGGCTGTTGCCCTAAACAGCTGCAAAGGAACCACACCAGAAAGCTAAACCTGAAAGCAAAACCCTTACATTTTACTAATTCAGTGCAATTACCCAGACTTTAGTGGAAAAGATAAAATGGGAGAATAATTTTAAAATGATGAAAAATTGATGGGTCAGGCCCTGTGTTCATTATCAGGAAAAAATTGCCAAGAAAATTAAAAGAGTTTTTCTTAAATCTTAAAGATTCTATCTGGTGTTTTAACAATTGCAAATCTGCACTGTACATGGGCTAATTATTTTTTTATAAATGTTGGCTCACATGCAGCATTTGGATTGAAATCAAATTTGGAATATGTCAGAATATAGGGTTTTACTTTGGCCCATTGCTAACTTTTGTAATTCCCAAGATGCAATTCAGATTTTCAGAGGCTGGAGAGGGAGAAAGTAGAAAATCAGTGTTAAGGATGACAGAAGGTTATGATGAAGGTTACAGAGTAGTTAGAATATTGCCACTTGTAAAAACATTTTAAAGTGGATAACATTTTACATCATTAGAAAAATATATTAAATGCAGCTTTGAAGGACATTTCTTTAAAACAACTTCAGTAGAAATCACCAATATAACAGGTAAAGTTTAGAAAAAAGTATTCAATCTTACCAATGCCTGTAAGTTCTTTTAAATAGATGTTGTGCACTCTGATTCTCAAAGAATGTGACAGTGATGTTTATCATTTAATTTATGTAACAAATTATAGTGAGATGCACAATAATTATATAGATAGCTAGGATTACACAAAAATATAGTAAGCAAAAATGTGTATTTATAAATGCTAACTTCTCCAACAGGGGTGGGAGGAGGGATTATTTTTTAGTTTGAGAGACTCCTCTTTATTTTGTGCTTCAAGTCAAAAAAAATCAGGATTCAAGATCAAGGAGCCATATGGTGCTTTTTGTTGTTTTGAGTAAATGGTGTTTGGGAAAATAAGAAATTAGGTGGAAAAGATGCTTTGACCACACGAAAGATCCTTGTAGTCAGAAATAGAGCAAATATTTTCTAGAAAAGTGTATTTTTAAGATGTTGCCAAACACCATCCAAATAGAACGATTTTGTTATACAAAACTTAGTTGATCCAGACCCTTCTGCTTGTGGTTCAAAAGGAGCATGACAAAGGATAATATTATTGTGAAATTGAAATCTCTGAAATAGGATGGCAGAAAAGAAGTGAACAGTGTGCTGCCAGAGCACAGAAAGCCTGGGGGATGCTGGGTTGCATCAGCAGCAGATAAAGGCATTCTTCCATTCTACTCAGCACTCATCAGGCCAAACCTGGAACCAAAACTCTTCTATTTTAGTCCCCAGTGTACAAAAATGTGGTGAGTGGGCTGGAGAGGGTCTTAGAGAAGGGGCAAGAAAACAGTGACCAGTGCCAAGGCCCAAGTGAATGGCCTGAAGTTTTGTCAGGGATATTAGAAAGAAGTTCTTCCCTCAGAGGGTGGCTGGGCACTGGAACAGGGTCCCCAGGGAAGGGGTCCCAGCACCAAATCTGACAGAGTTCAAGAAGTGTTTGACAATGTTCTCAGACACATGGTGTGATTCTTGGTGTGTCCTGTGCAGATCTAAGTGCTGGACTTGCTGATCCTTGTATGTCCTTTCCAACTCAGAGTATTCTATGACTCTGTGAGGATGTTGGCCTTAAACATTTCAAAAAGCATATTCTTACAGAATCATTTAAGTTGGAAAAGACCCTTAAGATCAGTGGGTCAAATCCATGGCTGTTAAGTCAGGTATCATCCCAAAGGTCAAGCCACCTGAAATAACCATTGAGTAATAGCTGCAGCTTCAGTTTCTGTGGAAGAGGAGAAGACATCTGTTTTTTCACTGTATAGGGAGGAATTAGCACAGGAAATGAATATAAATGGGAAAGGCTTTTAGAACCGGGGTTTTCTTGTGTGTGTGTCCCTGGCCAATATCTGCTCTTAGGCATTAGTTAATATTTCAAGTGTAAAAAACCACAGCTCATTGCAACATTTTTCTGGCAGCTGACTAAGTTTGTTCAAGTGTGAGAGAAAAGATAGACTTGCTATGGGGTTATTTTCCTGATTGGTCTCTTGCCAAGATTAAACTGTTCGGCTGAGTTTAAATGATAACGAGCTTGCAGCCAGGATTGTGGTCAGGAACACATTTAAGTGGTAGAGTGCAGGGCAAATAACTGCTGTGGTAGAGACAAACCCCTGTCCTGCAATGTGCTGTGAACCCAGTGGCATGTGGCTGGATCCATCCAGGTTGCATTTTAAGGAAGGTGAAAGGTTACACAGGCTGCAAAGGGGAAGGCTTTCAGCAGAGTACAGCTGCTGGAGGGAGGGAGGGGGAATGAAGTAATCCTTTAAAGCAAACAGAGTTGGTTAAATAATGCCATGAAACTTCCAGTTCTCAACAATGATCAGAGATCAAGCTGTGTTTGTATATACAGGGTTGAAGGTTAACCAGTAACTAAAGTCTTCCCTGATTGCCAGAGGTTTACATTTTCCCTGTCACTGATGTTTGCCAAGTGGGATTTTGTGAGATTAGAAATAATACAGCTGGGCAAAGGGGTATATTATAGGGCTTACCCAAACAGAGCTGAGAGGGGGACCACGGTGATAGAACCCACATGGCGGCTTCAGACCGCTCCAAGAGGCCTGATGGCTCCTGTCTCCAGCAAGGGCTGAATGCAGAAAATGTTAAAGCTAGCTCCATAGCTGAAAGACCACACTTCCCTCTCATTTCATGTTTCAAAGCAGTTGCAACAGTACACAAAAATATTGCAACTAAAAGAAGTTACAAAGGGATGTTTTCTTTTTGTTGTCCCAGTGTGTTCTCCTTGCGGTTTGACAGCCCTTCGCACAAAGCTGGTTTCACTCTTTGCAGTCTTTTGTTCTCACGTCATTTGTTGAAAAGCTGCTGATAGTCAAAAAGCAATATAAATAACTTCTCTTGGTAAACAGTAGTAACAGTAATAATAATAAACAGCAAATGATATGTAATTAAAATGGTTTTGTCTAGTAATTTTCAAATAACTGCAATGTGCAAGATTAATTCCCTTAAGGAGATTCTTTCCATTGGCACTTTGTTCTTTTCCTTTCTTTCAGCCAAGCAGAACTGGCTAATTTATCTCCATTCTTTATGCTCCTGCTATTTTTCTTTGAGCTCTAATGAGAGCTTATAAAAGTTTATTGATTAGATATGTGATCTTGATGCCAGTTCATTTGGCTGTTGAACCTCTTTACCCATTGTTGCTTACAGGAAAAATTATTTGCATTAATCTAAATTCTGCTGAGATAGAAATTAGTTCTGATACTAATAAATGATCTGGCAACAAACAGCAAAAAAAGAGTATTGAGATGTATAAGTCTGTTTCCTATTCCAGCATGTCTGTGCATCCAGCACCCAGTGTGAGGTGACTCCAGTTACCCATGGAGCTGCAGGGATGCTCTGGGACCACAGCTGGGAACAGTAAGGTTTTGTGCAAAGGGGTGAACTTTGGTAATAATTTCTTACTCAAACTTCTGAAAGTAAATACAATTTCTCATGTCTAGCAGCAAGAATCACTAAAGGTAGTCTCAGTGTGTTTAGCATGTGGCAGGATAGGCTTCAAGACAGACTTCTGCTAAGGGCAATTATGTTGTCTGAATAACACTCAAGAACGAGCCACAAAATACTGACTCTCATTATAATACAAAGTCTAGCCTTGATATATTATATACATCCCTGGAATATGGTAAGTTTACTTTCTAAAGCACAGCTTAAAACCCTGAGTAAATGAAGTCTTCAAAACATGTCTGCATTTTAAATGTATTAAAGGCAGAGAAATAAAACAGAAGGCAACAAAAGAAGTTACAATATAACTGAACTCCTCAAGAAGGGATTATTTCTTTCAAATGCTGTATAACATTTCTAAGATTCAAATGCCTTCATCTGTACCTACTCTTGATGAAAAAATACTTTGGACTCAGAGGCTAGCACTTGATGCAAATAAAGGCAGCCCACACTATGCCTCAAAAGCATCTTTAAATTTACTAAAATTCTTTTTCACAGACTGTTTGGTTTGTAGAATTCTGAGAACTGACATGCACTATTCATTTGATTCCTTAACCCAAGCTAAACTCCCCTCACTTTTGCCCTTTTAAACTCCTGAAGAAATAATAGTTTGAACAAGGCTCTTTGTATCATGCAGCAAAGGATTGAGCAGAGCCTGTATTGGTACAGGGGGCTTCAGTTCTGTAGTGTCAGCTGAACTCTGTAACATTTTCACCTACTGAGCTTCATGTAACTTGTGCATGAGGCATTTTTGCTCCATTTCTGTAGTATTGCTTCAAAGATGAGAATTTTCACCTCTGCATTTTGTCCAAATCCGACTCTCAAACATTTTGATGCTTTTCCTTAAATTAAAAATTTATTTACACTTAAACATCTCTGTTTCTGTTCTCAGTTAATGCCATGTAGAAACATGTCCAGTCACTTAAATCTCTCTTATCTCTTGCACTTTTGTAGAAATGGAGTGCAATCAGGACCTTGCAAGGCTGTTATGAAAATTCTTATTACTTTTGGGTTGTGTATACTGCTTCCAAAGTGTGAAAGACTTGGCATGTATATCTTTTGTTCCACAGAGTAAATTCCTTAAAAGATGGAACTATAAGTTTTCACTTCATTTTATTTGGTAGAAAACCAGGAAAAAATTCAAGAACTTCAGAATTGTAAGGTTAAAGTCCATCTATTGTTAACACTTTATTTGCTGACCCTCACACCATAGAAAGAGATAAGTAAGTGATTAAGGCTTTTTAAAATTAACTTGATTAAAATGCTAATATCTTTTATCCTAACGGTCTAACACATAGTCAGCAAAACAAAAGACCTATGAAAGCATTTAGCAAGTAAATATTTGTGCATGAAAGACTAAACAAAGATAATGTTAAAGCTTAGTTACCATTAGCTGTTGCTTACAAATGAAAGTTAATAGGTAGTATTCAAAACCAGCTTTCAGAACACTTCAGAACTGCTTTCAGCATTGTCAAGAGAAAAATACCTTTTCTTTAGGTACCCTTGCCTTAACAAAGGAGTATGAATGTTTCAATGTTAGCACAGTTGGGCACCTTCTCTTATTCTTTAGGAAAACTTGTATAAGAAACATTTAAGTGGTTGAGATCCTGAGACCATTGAGAAGGTTGTCACATATTCCTATAATGCATGTTTTTAACCACTTGAATAAACAGCTGTATTTCTGTTGAGACCACACAAGTTACATCTTCCCAGAGCTGGAGTCAAGTTTGTCAGTTTGGCACTCCATGTGTGTGTACTCTTGAATAAATTCTTGACAATAGGATTTTTCATGTGCTGTGGTGCCAGGGGATCTCTTCCATGGGAATAAGTCAATTCATATCATTAATATGGACCAAAGCTTCCAGAGAAGTACTGGGCAAAAACTGACCAGATTGATTAAATTGCTGAGATAAAAATATGCTGTCTGTGTCAGCAGATGTAGCTATTAAGTAATGTTATTGTGACAGTGACTTCAGTATTAGAATAATGTGCATGGAATTTTTGAGTTTATGATTTTAGTGTTAACACTCATGGGAAAAAAAAAGGTCAAATTTCTGAAGTTACTTATTAACAGTTTGTTCAAGGTGTTTCTCTGGGTGGTCAGGGAATTTCTGTGTGAATATATAAATTACCCATAGCCTCTTACAATGGCCCCTTTATATTTTGTAAAACTACTCAAGAATGTTAAGTCTCTTCGTTGTAATCCAATTTACAAAATTATCCTGTAATCTCTTAGAACATGAACCATTCACTTTAATGTGAAACCTCTTATAAGGTAATAGAAACATGATTACACTATGTAGAGAGAAATGTGGCTGGTTTCAGCCTTTTTTTTTTTTTTGTAATCTGGAAGTGAGTTTAAAATGGAATTTAAAGTCTCTTGCTGATTAGTAAATTATAACAAACACACTGGCAATAAATTCATTGATTGTTCTGAGAGACTGTCAGTTAGTTATTGATGCATGCTAGAAAATATTCCCATAAATATTCCCATTTCTTTTAATAGCAAGATTCACAGGAATAAAGATGCTTACATCATGCTTTACAGAAGTAGATCCATGTTTCCAGTTTAGCATGGATTTCACTGATGGAAAAGGCAAAGAGCAGAGCATCATGCAATGTTCATAGTAGATGAAAGAGCTGCAGAAGTCCAGTGACATAGAGACCTCTTGAACCTCTCTCCCCTTTCACATTTCTTTTGAAATTTTCATCTCCACAAATTCAGCTACTTTCAGGTTAATTTATTTTCATTTTGTGTGAGTGACAGGCCGAAACTTTGCCCACTCTTTCCCTGTTTATGGTTAGCAAACAATGGATCCAGTCTTACCTAGCCAGGCTCAGTACTTGAGACACCTACAGAGCAGAATTATTGCTCCCACTTCCTTCACCTGCACAGTGTAAAACCAAATCCCAGTCACCACTGGGAATTAACTGCCTGTTGCAATCCTGTTGTCCTTACAATCCATTATTTCATTTTGTGCAGATGTAACTGACAGCAGCAGCCTTGTGAAGTTTTTCTTGACCATAACTGACTTTGAAAAGTTCTGTGAGTTTGAGGTAAAAAACTTCTCCTTCATCAGGAGTGATTCCTAGTTTTTAGATTTAAAAAGAAAACCACCTGTAGAAGAAAAACTGATTCAAACTCCTGTGTTTCTTTTGTACCTTGTGTAAAGATGCAAGTGCTCATGAAGCTGAACCTCTTTAGACTGCTCAGTTCACTCAGGTATTCTGTGTCTGCAAATAATCCTAAGGCATGTTTAAATCCCTTATAAAACAGCTTGGTTAACATTATACTGTTGAAGAATTTTCTAATGTGCATTTGTGACAGTGGGAGATTTGGGAATTGGTTTATGGAGTTTTTTTAGTCTCCTTGGAAATGTTGGTAGATGAATTAACATCAGGATAGCTGCTTAAGTTATCTTCCTGTTATTGGAGGTGGATGTTAGCTTCTTATAAAATGCTGAAGTTCACCTTTAGAGAAATCAGCTTGCAGGAGTTTAGATGGCTATTATTTTAGGTGGCTATTATTCCTTTCTCTTTAGCAGCATGTAAATTTTATGTTGTTAAAGGTCAGCCTTGAAACCCTCTGAGATGTCAACATGAGCAGCCAGGGCATTTTTGTGACAGACTTTTCTAAGTGGAGACCCTATCATTCATTTCCAGTGGAGGATTCCACTTGCAACTGAGCCAGAAAGAACAAATGCTTTTAAAAGAGCAAGTCTGGTCTAGACTGAAGTACACAGAATGCCAATCAATATAGAGAGGGGTTTGCTCTGCTTAAATAAAGAGCAGTTTTCATAAAGTGTCAAGTCAGAGTAGATAGCTGACAGTAAATCTTTGATCAGCTCCTGGAGCATGTAAGCATTTATGAGGAAATTCTCTGCTTGGATGTGTGTGCTTAAGAATTTACTCCTACAATTTTACACTGATGTTAGCTGCTCATTTTTGGCTGTTATGTATGGGTGTGCAATTTTATTTACCTTCACAAAGATAAAGAGGTATCCCATAAAGGCACTTTGTTTTGCTTGTCTGGCTTTGATATGTTTGATTTGCTGGTAGTTCTGTTCTGCTGTGATCCATTTCATAATGCTGCCTATGTGTGTTTTTCTGTTTTACTGCTAGCTCAGAGCAGACTGACCATGACAAGAGTAGTCAGAAAACATAGTTCAGCAAAATGTTATGTTGATATTTTGAAGTCTGGATCTGTTATCAGTCTCTCTGATTTCAGAAAGATTGTTCTATGTTTGAAAATTCTGACATGCTGTTGAATTACAGGAAAAAAACTCCAACAACAAAACAAAAAACCCAACTCCACCAGGTATGCAGCTGGTGCTAAGCAGCAACCTGTGTTGGTTTATTATATATTTATATATACAAATACATATTTGTGTATATAAATATATAATAAACTAGAAAGAAGTTCAAACCATAAGACAGTATGGAATTCAAATGTCAAGGTCTAGCTATCCATTACAGTACTGGCATCTCTTCCACAAGATCTTATCAGTCACCTCCTTCTGCTTGGACATGCAGGAAAAAAGGTTCCTGAGAGGACATGCTTTTGTAAAATTAGTAATATTGCAAAGTGACAAATTATTTTGTCTCAAGTATTATTCCTAGTCTTTTTTTAATAGGTTTTTGTAATCCATTTGTGTGATTACATAAGATGAAAACTTAGGTTATAGAAATGATGCTTTCAGAAATGTCCCTTGCAGTCTAATTGGCCATTCTATGTCACGATGTGACATTGTGTGTTTTATTCTTTAAAATTATTTTTGGTTCTTTACATTATTAAAACAAAAAAAATCAGATAATTCCACAGGGCTGTTGCGACAAAAAATTGAGACATTTGATATTAATTTCTAGCTGGTATTTATGAGGAGGGACATTTTCTTAGGAGGAAAATAGTTTTCTGATTTATGATCTTCATGTTGAAACATTCAAAAACAAATAAATGGACTTGTTGAAATATAAAATCAATTTGAAGACAGAAAATAATGATTTTGTTTCTGTGAAAAACATGTTTTGGAAGGTTGTAAGGCAGATGCAAAAGCCACGGCTCAGTTTCAATAAATAAATAAGTAAAAATTAAATTTAGCCACAAAGCAAGTGTAATATTCTTTAAATAATTGCTGTCTTCCGGAATTATCCCTTAGGTAGTGAGTAAAATATATATCAATAAGTTGAAGGCAAGAAGGATACAGCAATGCCTGTCACTGAGGAGGTAGCATAACTTTATATAATAAAATTGCTTTGCCTATGTTACAACAGAAGGAAGATTTTCACATATTTATTTTACAAAATATTTTAATGCTGCCTTTATTTCTATGTAATTTTCCCTGCTCTCTGGACAGGTGTTAAATGTTGTGTCCATGACGTGTATTTTGGCCTTTCTCTCATGTTTTCTCTGAGCTGAAAATTGACTGGACAGTGCAGTGTTTGGTTTTGGTAGTTTTTTGGGTTTTTTTTTTAAAGCAATAAATCTGTATTAAAAATGGACAAGCTGTAAGTTTGAGAAGGACAGGGGAAGGAAGATGTCACACATTTGGAGAGAGAGGTGGAAATGCTTGTGCTGAATCATAGCTCCTGGTGGAACTCATTCTTCACGTTGGCCTCCAAAAAACTTCATTTTCAGCACAAACAAGCTGTACCTTTGCATTAGAAATACAATGATAGAAAATTCATTAATATTTGCTCTCAGCACCTCTTCCCCTTCTATAGGTTGTCTTTGCCATTATCTTTGTCACAGATCACAAGGGTTTTGCACTTGACTTTAAAGGCCTTCAGTTGATTTCGAGGAGAATTTACAGAGTTAAGTGTGAACAGTTGTGATGGATTTGTTGGAGCCCATGTTGATGAAATGCTGTAGTGAGAGACACTTTAAATAGCACTAAGCCTTGTTGAGGTGGAGACAGGAGGTACCAATACTTCATGTAACTAAGAAGTTGCAAAGGTTTTCTCTCATGTGAAGATGATAAATATATAAACAATAGGCGTGGCTGTACAAGTGTTTGGTAACAAAAGACATTTTGCAGCAGTCTTACGCTCTGTACTCAGACACTGATCACTGCCAACACAAGCAGAGGTAGCTGGCATCTTCATGCTCCTGTCACACCACATCTGTGTTTTCTTACTTCACATCCATGTCAAAAATATCAGGAGAGCAGGTCTTTTTGACAGTATAAATGAAGAGCATGGGGATGGATGGAGTTTCCTGTTACTGTTGTTTGGATGGAATGATTTAAATCATTTCAGCACATTGTGGTTGGATCTCTGCCATACCTTGGGACAGATGATGTTGGATTATGCCAAAAGATCAGGAAGATGAGAATGGATATCTACTCACTGAAAGTAGATCTTCCACCAATCTCTCTAAATTATGTCCTGTCTTCTGTGCTGGCTTTGATCCCAAATGTGATGGATCAAGGATATTGGCCTCAACTGAATGAATTATATTGCTCTCTGGCTGTCATTTCAGACCTGTTCTGAGTTGATATACAGGGTAATGCTAAGGCAGAGTTTCCTATCTGAGGATTTTTCAAGTGTTTGTCCAAATACTCCATGCCCTAAAGAAGAAAAGAATGTATTTTCCATAGCTCAGGCATGAGTTGTTTCAGGCATGAGGGGCTGCAGTCTCTCATATGACATTCTTTCATCAGCTAGGAAGGTAATCCATTTGTAAAATCTTTGGAGGAAGAATCCCATTCACTTCTTCAGTATTCCTTGAGCAGTGTGGGCATTTCAAACACTCCTGGAGCATACAGGAGGAGCTGGACTTCTTAAGAAACCTCGTGTGCGTGGTGATGTCACCAAAGAAGGAAAATTAATACTTTACAGTAATGTGAATGGATGAAATATCTTCCATTCCAAAAGATACCATATACTTTACATCTCAGGCAGTTAAACTTGCAGGCTCTGGCACAGATCCAGAGATTTCTGAAATGTCTTTTCTTTCATCCCATTGGAGTTGTCAATCCAAGTTGTCCCAATAGCAATGATTTCATATGCCATGCATATGAGACTGCTCCTGTTGTGGCTTATGTCAGCTCACAGGAGAGGACAGCAGCAATATGTACAATAATATGTACAAGTTAAAAAACCAGTCTAATTAAAATTAAAAAATAAATATAACTAGGAAAGTAGAACAGCAATCCCAAAAGCTGTCAGTTACCCAAGGCTTTGGTAGTTACATGGTCTTCTTGAAAGAAAATTCAAACCTGCTAATGAGTAGAATGACTTGATGCTAAAATGTTCCTTCAAACTAGGAGGAAGTAACTTGCTAAATCCCCAGTACCAGTTTCCTCACCATCATAGCATCTTTGGTTGGTTTTTAGTCAATCTCCCACTGCTGGCTTTTCACCTTTTCAACTCAGCGGGTTTGGAGCATGAATCCCTGTCGCTCTAAAATGAGTGGAGGCAGCATGTGCCTGCTCAGCCTGGGCTGCCAGCTGGTCACAGACAACTCAGAGGGGACATGGAAGGTTAGACACATGTTGTGCTTCACAGGACAAACCCTGCAGAGGCCTGCTGCTTAGTCTGAACTCTGGAAAGTTCACACATCCAAGGAAAAACTCTTTTGTTTCCAGTTATCTGAAGTGTTGGCTGAATGCATTTCTTGCTAGATCTGTGTGTATAAACATTACCAGCACCAAGAATGGACTAAATTTGCTGTTTCTTTCTTTCTTCCTGCAGATTAATTTGTAGTATTTGTCTCAGCCTCGTGGTTAGCATGGAGAAAAAACAGACACAAAATGTAGCTCATATTTGCTAACTCTTCTCTACACCTCAAAAACATGTAAGGATTATGATCCCATAACCACCAGCAAATGTTTTGGATGGGCAATCTACGTGCTAGGTTACATTTTGTTTTTTATATTTTTTACAATATTTGCAATACATATAAAAAATAATAATAATAATAAACTTGTTTTCATCCATTTAAACCAAAAGCCTCCTTTCAGGAAGTTTGTTTATTATTTTCAATACTCACCATTATATTTGGTTCTCTTTCCAGAGTACACATAATGTGTGCAGAATGTTCCCTAACCAACTGGAAATAGATTTTTTATTTTTTTTAACAAATGGGGCCTTGCTCACTAAAAGTGACAGCTCATGTCCCATATAAACTAAACATAGATGGGCAAAATCTCCACCCCAGGTAGGTAAGCACAGCAGCATCACAGGAGCAGGGATAGAACTTTCCTTGTCTCTCTTGGACCTAAATTTGATTTTCTACCCTTTGCCCCTTAAAGGCAGAGAGTGTTGTAGCTGTATCACTGCAGTGGAACTGTGTGTATGAGGCAGAACACATAATCAAATAATAAATATAATGGAATTTGTTGGATTGGCTCCGTGGAATTTGGACTCCTTTTTCTCCATGGACCAAGTAACATTTATTGTTGACATATAAATGTGTTTATACAACAATGTCCATATTTTTAAGGCATTTAGTGTTATTTTTTATTGATATAGTGATATTGTGTTATGTTTATGGATTTTATCCATAAAAGCAGTCAGGATATGATTCAAAGCAACGTGTTGTTCTTGTACTTCTTTCTCTGTTGTTTTGCTGGAAAGCTAATGGAGGCGTGAATCAGTGTACCTGGTTGTCTCCAACTGCATGGTGGGGAATGTCTTGGATTTCTCACTCTGCAGAGATGGTTGAGTTCTTGGGAAGATGTCCTGAACAGGCTGGGTTCAATGTCCTAAAGTTTTTATAAGCTTTGGAAGCAAACTAAACTGAGTCTCTCCTTGTCTGTATTCATAATGGGTTTCATGGCTTCAAGACCAAAGCTAAAGAATGGCTGTCAGCAAAGGCTGGGTGCAGATGTTGGTGGTGCAAAGAGGATGAGCAGAAAAAACATTGTGTGGGGCATTTCTCTTGCAGTACATATTGAGGAATTTTTAGGGTTCTGATCAAGGGAGTAGTGGATTAGAAGAACCTACATAAATTACCTGGAGAAATCTAGGAGGAGAAAGTCCATCTCTGGTTTGTTACACTTCTATTAGGAGAATAATAACATACTAATGACTTCTAAATCTTCCTGTACATATGCCTATTTTCACAAATTTATTTTTGACCTCTCATAAAAATTGTATTTAATATGATGGGAAAGAAGTAACTAAGGTAAATTGTATTTAATATGGTGGGAAAGAAGTAACTAAGGTAACAGTATTAGCCAATTAAAAAAAGATAATTAAACATACAATAGAGCACATAAACTATTCAGAGCCCTAGTAAGATCAGTTTCCACACCAAAATGTACTGCTAGTAAGGCATTAGATGATGAAAAATGACTGTGGGTATGTGATGTTGATGTTTTGTTTTATATCAAGAAGTGATTTAACTGGAAGTATGTGTACATCTATGACAAATTTAGTTACCTCTACATATTTGCTGAGGTGACCAATAGTATTTAAACCACTAGAAAAGGATTTACTTAGGTGTACAAACAAGAGTGTGTATTTTTTGCAAACCTTTTTGTGATGCATTCCTTTGATCCAGTTAACAATATGCAGTTAACAATTTACTCATGGTGTGGCTGTTTGCCATGTCTTTGTAGTTTTCTGAAAAGAAACAGGCAAATAGAATTTATAATGACTGAAATATGCAGATTCTGGAAACATTAACCAGCTCCTGTTTGCAAACAAATCTATCACATACTCTGCAGCTGAATACAGCTGACAGCTTAGGAACTGGGATATGACAGGATTGAAATGAAAAAAAGAAACATACAAAGAACAGAAGGGGGTTGTATTAAGACAAATAACTTTGTTTTACTTGTTTGGTTGCTGGTGTCTTACTGATGGATATTTTTTGCACTCTTTGAATCATATAGTTGGATATATTTCCTACAGGAAATAAAGCAGATAAATTTATTTCATATTTAGTGAAAAATATGTTTTTCACATTCAAAGTTCAGTGACGGTTTTCTCACAATCTGAGTTAAATAAGGGACAGCTGATGTGTTCAAAGAATAGGAGCTGAAGCTGAATCCCAGCATGAGTTGAGTTGGAAGTGACACTACAAGGACCATCCAGCTGAACTCCTGGACACCCCAAGAATCATGCCAAGTCCCTGAGAGAATTGTCTAAATGATCTTGAGCTCTGCCAGGCTCGGTGCCGTGACCATTTCCCTGGGGAGCCTGTTCTGGTGCCCAAACACCCTCTGGGCGAAGAACCTTTCCTGATGGCCAACCTAAACCTTCCTAACCTCCCTAAACTTCAGGCCATTCCCTTGGGTCCTGCCACTGGTCACCACTGAGAAGAGATCAAGGGCGTACATCACACAGGGGATGAGAGGGAAACATAAATATGCCCTTAAGGATGTTGATACTACTGGAGAAGGATATGGACAATTAAGGATGTCAAGGCAGGAGTCACTGTATGGAGGTGGAGATAGTTGCAGAGTCAGAAAATTTGAGTTTCCCATAATAATACTTTTAAACAGACATGTTTTTTGTGTGTTGCAAGGGAAAATGTCCTAAAAGTAATGGAAGTGTGTCTTGTATGGTTTCAGACTTTGAATATTGAACCATTAGTTTTTGTTTGCTTGCTTGTTTGCTTTTCGGGGGTGCTTTGTTTTTTTCCAACATAAAACCTCCCCATTCTTGGCATTCCAGAATGTCAGTGAATTTCCAGTGTTACCCAGTTAGAGTGGCACAAACACACAGGAATGAATTCTTCCAAGTAATGCTACCCTGTGGGTCAGTGTAGCAGAAAGGGCTGAACTGTTTTCCATCAAAGATTAAACTGCTCCTCGCCATGGTTCAGTAACAGCCATGCCAGGGACAGTTCCTGCTCATTTGCCAGGGCTGCCTTTGTTCATGCAACATTACTTTTTGTAATGGGGCACTGAAGAAAATGTAAAACATCGAGAAGGGTAGGGCAGAGCATGATTTCTTTTCAGTCCCTTCTCCCCAGAGACAGAAAAACATCAGCATCCATTCTCTTGTTGATTACAAAAAATTTATTTTCTCTGGTGTGGTACTGCTCAGGTACATCCTATTTCTATTTTCCAGTTGGAAGAGCACCTGTAATCCTACAGATTCCATGCTCAGTGGTAAAGTTGCTAAGGATCATATGGAAGTTAAGAACAATTGTTTTACCCTTCCCCACAAGACCCTCTGTTGCATTGCAATTCTGAAGATTCGGAGAAGGATTTTGCCACTGGTAGTTCAGAGTATCAAGGCTGCATTTTGCAGTACACTGATACATAATGGCACATTTTCTCAGAATTATGGGGGTTTTCCTTATTTTTCTCAAATAATGAATCTACTCTATCTTATTAAAAAAAAGATATTTGACTAAGGAGAAAGTAGTTCAGCTATGTGGATCACAAGGTCTCATTGCAGTTATGGAAGGGGATTAGAGTGGGTTCATCCTAGAACATCTGAACAGAAGGGAAGGTGTCTGTGGTATAAGAATTGAATTTCACAATTCCCAAGAAATCTCTTTGGTATTTTCTTCCTGTTTTTTCTTCAAAATCAGGTGTGTTTTTTGTGATATTAATAATTTATTATTTTTATTGATTTTCTTTTGGACTGACAGCTGAAGTCTTACCATGCTTTTATGCCACGTCCCTCTTAAAACTCTTGAGATGCATGTAGGAGTTAAAAAAAAAGAATACATTATTTAAACCCATAGTAATTTTACATTCTTAAGACAGATTTATTCTGTTAGTTCAGCACTCAATCAAGAAGGAATTTTCCTTGTTTTAGTAATGACATAAAAAGAAACCTAATTAGATTTGAGGTTTGGAACATTTCTTTTTGCATACAATACCTATCATCATGAGAATTATAGGTATTGTCATGGAGCCAACAGCTCTCAAAAGCAAACACAAAATTCATTCACATTTCTACAAAGGAGGAGATGGTAGTCATAAACAACAAATTTTTGTTAAAATTATTAGCTGAGGTACCATTTCTTAAAGCAAACTAACCCTTTTTTCAATCATTCACCCAATAACTCCTTTTCTTGAATTGTAGATTCAATTTTCTAGCATTGTTAAATATTGGTCAGAAGGAAGAATATTCCATAAGGTGGATAAAGAGTTCAAAGACAATTTGATAATTTTTCTCTGGTTTGTTTTCCCTACCTTTTCTATGGTATGTGAAGGTGATTCTATATGAATGATGAAATACTCACATTTGTATTATTTCACAGAAATTACAATTAATTACAATTAATTACATCTTTGCTGGCTCAGTTCTTCCTCTGGAAGTGAAATCAGGAGGCTGCAGTGAAACAGCTTTAGATAGTGTCAGGTCTAAAATAGCTCTGTGATCTTCATCACTCCAAAGGTCTGAATGTTCACATATCCAGTATCAAACCTGAAATGCTTTGGATTCATTCTCTGTAGCCTTTCCTGGAACTGAGCTGAAGGAGAGTTGAAGATCTCCCTGTTTCATACACAGAAGGCAGGAGAGCCTGTGCTTCAGATTTAGCCTGTCTCCATATCCAGGGAGAACCCCTAGATACTGTGGGGTAGCTGCAGACACAGCCTTCAGGTCCATCACCCATGATGATGAAATGAATTCCTGATACAGAAATGAATTCTACATTTCCTCACAGATTGTCAGATAGCTTAATGCTGTTAACCTTTTCTGCTGTGTGCACACAGGCTGTGTGCATTGGTTTCACTGCAAAGATGGGGGCACAGAGTTGGATCTCAGACCCCTGTGAGTGAAATGCCACCAGCAGGGTTTGAGGGCTGACATATTTTGTTCTTTTGGTTGCCAATAGAAGTGTTCTGGACAACGATAAAATAAGTCTCTACTGAAAACATCTACAGAGCCTCCTCTGTACATCCAGTCCTTCCTGTTTGCTTCTCTTCAATAAATGGGGGCAATCTAGTTGAGAGTAAATCTTGGCTCAGACTGTAAGAGGAATAGATAAAGAGAAAAGCAGTAACACATAAAAATTTACTGAACTTGAACTAAGGATGTTGGGATATGAAAAGAAAAAACCTTTCAGGTTTGAAGAGGAAAATGTAGGGCTTCACATTATGCTTTCATGGAAAAGAAGCCAGGTCTTTGCTTATTAATCAGACTGAACTGAGGAAGACTGTGCTATGTTTGCTCAGAAGTTGCTAAGGGCAATCATTTAACTTAGTTACACTGGCAGCTGGCTGTAGCTTGTGTACATATGAGCCACTCCAAAAATTTATCAAGAAATCTTCCAATTAATTCACAGAAGTTAAATATTAATGCAAAAGTAAACAGTCTGTTGACTTGCTGTGTGGCTCATTAGTTGGGAGCACAGCGGCAGTGTTGAAATAGTGATAGTTTCAAGCAATGAATGCTAAACCCAGCTCTCTTTTCACAGAGCTGCTATGTATCTGAAAGGGAACATAGTAAATTCCACAGTAATTTGCAAAGGGAAAGTCCAGATGAGATTCATTTAGTTCTTTCTCTGATCATCCCAAGCATTTCTAGCTTTGCAGCAGGGGCTATGGTGGTATTTATTCAAAATTTAAATTATGTATCTTCTTATTTCAGATCAGTACTGTTGCTGCTGTTTCAGCAGAATCACAGAGTGTACCTGAGGCTGGAAATGACCTCTGGAGATGACTGATCCCTAACCCCTCTGCTCAAGGCTAGGGCAAATAGAGCAGGTTGGCTGAATGGGGTGAGAGCAGTGGATATTTTCTACTGCAGCTTCAGCAAGGCTTTTGACACTCAGCATCCTCGTAGGTAAATTCAGGGAGTGTGGATTAGGTGAGTGGGCAGTGAGGTGGGTTCAGAGAGTGTCATGAGCAGTGTCACAGGGTGTAGCTGGAGCTCTGTCATTTAGATGTCCCAAGGGTCAGTACTGGGCCCAGTATTGTTTAACTTCTTCATCAGTGACTTGGGTGAAAGGGCAGGTGCCTCCTCAGCAAGACAGCACAAAGCTGGGAGCAGTGGATGATACCCCAGAGGGCTCTGCAGCCCTTCAGAAGGACCTTGACAGGCTGGAGGAACACGGAAATTCAGCCAAGGAAAGTGCAGAGTCCTGCACATGAGGAAGAATAAAGCCATGGACTAGCACAGGCTGGGGGCTCAGCTCTGTGGAGAAGGACCTGGGGGTCCTGGTGTACAGCAAGCTGTCCATGAGCCAGCAGTGCCCTTAGGGTCAAGGAGACCAAAGGTATCTGGGGGTTCATTAGGGAGAGCATTGCCAACAGGTTAAGGGAGGTGACCCTGCCCCTCTATGAAGCCCTGGTGAGGCAGATCTGGAGAGCTGTGCCCAGTTCTGGGTTCCACAGAGAAAGAGAGACATGCAGCTCCTGGAGCAGGTCCAGAGGAGGGAAACAGAGATGATTAGGGGACTGGAGGATCTCTTATGAGGAGAGGCTGAAGGATCTGGGCCTCTTCAGCCTCAGGAAGAGACGAGTGAGAGGGAACCTCACCAATGTCTGTCAGTATCAGAAGGGAGTTGTCAGAAGATGGATCAGGCTCTGTTTGGTGGTGCTGAGCAATAGGACATGAAGCAGTGGGCAGAAACTGATGCCCAGGAATTCCACGTGAACTTTTAAAGTTACCTTGAGCTTTTTGTAAGTTGCTGAAAATTTAGGAACACAACTGCATTGAAGTTACATCTAAGTGCATTGCCAAAGGTTTTATCTCTTCAGATACAACAGGCCCAGAGGAACCATTTTACTCTTGGAGAAAAGGGGAGAAAGAGAGTGTAGCAAATGATTTGTCTTAGTTTATGTGTTTAGGGTTTTCTCTCTTTACTCTCCAGTTTTATTGCTTCAGGTATCAAGATGTGAGAATCAAGAAGAGACACTGTTGCCCAACTTCTTGCAAAGAACCTGGCGCTTTAGATGGAAACTGAAACCCTAATGATTAATTTCCAATCTTTAATTCAATAAATTTTTAAAAATATATTATTCTTTTGTATGCTGCTTTTACTAATGGTGCCTCAAAAAAAAAAGGATACTTCGTTTTATTTTGACTTGTTATTAGTTGTCTGATATGACCTTATCTAGATGCTTTTATCACTTTACACTTCCCTGATTATTCATTGTCTGAGTGTAACTCAGAAAGGACAACAAGGCAGGAGGTAAATGATAAAGGAAGAAGTCAGATCTTAATTTTATATTTTCCCAAGGGATTTTATTAAATTAGTAGAGTAGGACTTCAGATACTTTATGGAGTAATTTAATTTTTAGGGATAGGCCACCTTTGATGGCATATTTAAATATATGTATGTGTGTGTGTGCATGTGTGTGTGTGTGTGTGTGTTTCTGTATTATAGTAATCAGTCAGAAACATGAATATTTAAAAATTGAAATTAGAAGGAAAAATGAAGAATTTGGCTTCATTGATTGTTGATTTATAAGATTGTCTTGCCTTACTGAAGTTATACTATCTTCTGAACAATCAGCTCCAAAACTGGGTTTATGAAATCATGGATCATTTTCAAATGTTAAAGATCTCCAGCAGTTTCCAAATCTCTTAATGAATTGGAAGACAAGTTGAATTTTATGCAAAACTACTCTCCTTTTCCTTAAAACAGATGAGCTAAAAGACATTAGAATCCTGTCAGACTCTGGAATTAATTTTTGTTAGAGACAACTTATCCAGATTGAGACAATTTTTTTATAGAAAACAAGTTTTGACCTCCTGAGATAGAAATGCTGCAAAGGTCTGAAAAGAAATCTCTCCCATACCCCTGGTCTTGGAAGAAGAGCTATGCAGAGCAGCCTTGCTTCCTGGCCTCTCAACTTCACAAAATTTTTTGCATCAAATATGAGCAGTGAGGTCTCCTGAACTTCCTGTCCTCCTGGAGAATTCCCCACCTGAGCAAAAGCCAAGACCTTCCAGGAAGCTCTCTTGCCCTGCCACTGGTAAGACAGTAAACAACCCCTTCATTTTGGCTGGGGTCAGGCTCTTGTGGCAGAGCACCCTCTATAGCAGACAGACAAACAGGTGAGGCAGGTCTGCTGTCCCTCAGAAGGGACAGGCTCTCACTCTTTCCAAAAAAATTCCATCAGACTTTCTTGTTCTGCATGATATAGCTGGGCAAGCTCTGCCTTTGACTGTAGTGAGCTCCACAAGTGTAAGAGCACAGCTTTGGAGATTCTGGGGCTGCTGACAGTTTGTTTGGTGCTGAGAACAGCATCATTTTTATTGGAAAAGATCTCTAAGATCAGCAAGCCCAACCATTAACCAAGCACTGTCAACACCACCAGTAAACCATGTCCCTAAGTGCCACATCTCCATGTCTTTTAAGTCACTCCAGGAATGGTGACCCCTCCACTTCCCTGGGCAGCCTGTTCCAGTGCTTGACAACCCTTTGGGGAAGAAATTTTTTCTACTGTCCAACCTAAACCTGCCCTGGTGCCCCTTGAGGCCAATTCCTTTTTGTCCTATCACTTGTTACTTGAGAGAAGAAATGCTAAGGTTTGAGAGTTGATCTTGACAGAATGCAGCAGAAATCTATTACACTGAATTTTGTGAAATGTGGTGGCTGGAGGAGCATTTCTTTTTTCAGGGAAAACCCATACTGAAAGTAAGCCTCAGAAACAAAAGATCTGCCCAGCTAAAACAAAACGTTTTCAAGTCTTTTGAGCTGAACCCATCATGCTGGTTATAGATTTAATTCCAGTAATTTCTACTACATATGTTTTTCCTGGAAGGAAATACAGGAAATTGCATGTATTGTTCTAAAAATTGCTTTTCTTAAGCATTTCAGTTGTCTTTCCTGGTGGCTAAAGGAGACAGTTCATCTGCACCCAGAAATCAGTATGTTTTGCTGTAACAAATCAACAGAGTTAAATAAAGCACTGCATTATGAAGCTGCACCATTTCATATAGATCATATAGATCATTTAGATCATTTTATCTATACCCTAATGAAAATATTCTCCTATTTGGTTTTGGGGTGGGTTTCGTTTGCTTTTACTTTTTCCCCTGTAAGTTCATTAAAAATGCTTACTTTGAATTGAAAATGAAACCTATACTCAAGTTTTAAGTACAAATGTCTTATATTTAATTTATATATAACACTTGCAAATACAGTCCTTAGGGAAGAATTAGTACTGACATCATTTTAATTTACCTGAGCTCTCATGCTGGGTCAGGAAAATTTCTCTTTCCTCATAGCTCATTTTAGTGTGTATATCTAGATAAGCCAGAGGTGTATTTTTAAAATATTTTTATATTTGCAACTTGCCAAAATGGCTTTTATACTGTTCCATGCATGCTGTGTCTCACAGGTTTCTGCTAAGCCATACTTATTCTGGAAGCACAAAGCTGAGATGGGTTTTTTGCTCATTTTCAAGTTACTGATTCTGAAATTTCAACTTGAAGAATGAAAGACAATAACATTTTTCATTTTCACATCAGCAATAAGGGTCCAGGAGGCTGTTTGTGCCTTTAATAATATCCACACAGCTCTCCTGCCTTCATACTCTGTTCTTGGTGGCATCTGTGTGGATTCACTGCCTCCTAAATAGGTCCCACCATGCACCTGATTGTGAATTTGGTCAATGGTTTTGCTGGTGAGGTTTTAGCTCTAATCAAACCCTTCTCTGTGGTGGTCTCTGATTTTTTAGCAATGGCAAAACTGGAAGGTTGGGCTTAATAGATGGCCTTGGTGCCTCAAACTGGAATGCTATCTGCTGTCTAGAGTGGAAATAGTGAATTCCTATTTATCCACTGATGTTCCTCATACAGGGCAGGGCCTCAAAGCTGAAACCAAACAAGGTGGTGGCTAATTAGGGATTATTATACTGCTAGCAAAAAATACCCCAATAAACCTCCAATCCAGAAAACAATTAAACCAACCAACAAAAAGCAATAAAGAATTGGAGCAATAGTATAACAAAAGAGCCACACCCACACAGAGTTTAGACTCTGTGGTACAGTGGGTCTACCTCAGACAAACTTTTACCAGGGTAAATATGTTGCTTTAGGAGTTTATGTCACTGCAAATAACTCCTTGAAGCTCTTGAGCTTATTGAAAGCTGGCTTAAGTATCTCTGAATGCAGCACAGTTTGCAGAACAGCCATGCTGAGCCTCAGCAGAGGTCTTCACACCTTTCTGCCAGAGGAAAGAGCACTCATTCTTCTTCCTTCTGAGACAGAGCTGGAGGAGAAGGAAGGGTCTTGAGTTGCTTAGGAGCTGTCTCCTTGGAGGGTAAATTCTGCCTCTTTGATGTGAATTGATAAATTGACTCCTAGATGAACCAGGAAGGTGGAACAAGGGACAGTGCTGTCCCTTGGTTACTCTGGCTGGCACATTTGGTGGTGGATTCCTTTCTCTAGAACAGCTTGGCATCAGCTGTTCAGGAGCAAAGGGAGGTGGTTAGGGCAGTCTCCTGGGAAATGAGGCTTCTGAATGTCTGGGTGCTTAGGAGCCTGTTGGATCCAGCACCCTCACCTGCTGAGTCCTGCAAACCTTAAGCTGCTGTGTGAAAGCTGCAGATTCCCACCCAGCCTTTTAAAAGACAGTGAGCAAGTCTGCATTTTCCAAGGAACCTCATCTTGTCAGTGTGCTCTGGGTATTATTCCATAATGATTAATGTTTGGAATGCCTTAGGGGGCCTAAACATTCCTTTGCCAAATTTCTAGATCCTATCTTGGGAGGGATGTGAGAAATAGGCTTTGAGCTATTTAGACTGTGGAAATTCTAAGCATGTACAAAGCAAACAGCCAGGAAACTTTCAGGTCAAATCAAGAGGAGAGCTGTAAGTTTAAACACCTTCTGGAGTATGGAAATACTTCTAAGAAGTATTTTGGATTTCAGTTTGAACATCTGGGCCTCACTCTGAGTCAATGTTCTAGAAACTTGTGCTGTTTGCTGAATGAGGCTAATAGGCACTGGAGACACTTGGACAATTCTAGATAAACACAGGAAGCAAAATGTCAGCAAGCATGAAGATACCTGGGGTTTTATTTACAATCTGAGATGTATTCATGTTTTTGCTACTTTATTGTGGATGATGTCTATATGTGAATAGTTACTGGGTTTTGATGGACTATTTATTTTCTTGATACTCAGTTTGTACACTCATTTTTCTCCTCGATAATGCAATGCTGTCTTCTCTAAACTAAACTTGAGCTGACTCAGAAGTTAACTGAAACATACTTAGGCACTGAAGAGTGTAAGCCATCAGGAGTTCTTAGAAAGGTAAAACATTTGACATTCTCATGTAGCCATGTTAGAAAATTATCAGAAGATACTTCTAATTTGACTTTTATTAGTGTTTTCATAACTATTGCTTTGCAAGAAGGGATTTTACAGAATTTCACATATCACAGAGAAAGCAAAAGAAGATCTTAGGAGAGATAAGAAGATTGGTCCATCAGAACATTTCCACTTTTTTGGATCACATTTACACCACAGACAGAGGCAGAGTGATTTTAAATTTAATGTGGCTACCACTTCAGAAGCTATTTCCCACGAATTCACACCCATTCACATGAACTCCCTGCATGAAAGCTCTCACCTTTGAAAGAAAAGTTCAAAGTTGAATATGCTTTCCTGACTGAAATTATTTCCAGCTCAGTTTCCCCTGGTTGGGAAATATATTATCACATTCTTGTCTAGTTCCCACTGTTCTAAATGTATCTAAAGAGCTTTGTTTGTTGAGGTTTGTGAGGGTTTTTTTTCTCTTTTCATCTTAATGATCCTGTCTTTGGTCAGTGGAAATCAGGTGCTGTTTATTCAATATCTGAAACACCCACTTCATGGGATTCTGAGTGTCATTACCTCTGCCCATGGCTTTTGAAAAACAAATCTATTCTGATTTGGGATTGCCAAATGAGACTGTCTGGGGTCAGACATAAAGGAAGCAGGAAGAGAGCAACAGTGAACAAGGAAACATTAGTATGAAAACAATTTTACTTCTATGAATCATAGAGCCTGTGGTGAAATTAATTAAACAAGGTCCTGGG
Organism: Serinus canaria; assembly: GCF_022539315.1. Lineage (NCBI taxonomy): Eukaryota > Metazoa > Chordata > Aves > Passeriformes > Fringillidae > Serinus > Serinus canaria. The sequence continues at coordinate 24,828,682 of NC_066316.1, forward strand.
CACATTCAGGGAAGGAGTTGAAAGGTAAAATACCTCTGTGAAGGTGAAATAAGTTCACAGTATTATTTGAAGTGCTCTCAAGGATGTTCCATACGCAAGGAAAATGGGAAAAAAATGGAAGTTGGGGTTTGTGGGTAAACACAGCATATTTTATTTTTCTGTTGCACAAGAGGAAAGCAGTTAGACTTGTAAGCACATTAGCCCAACACCAGGGGATAGAAAGACAAACTTTTATGACTCACAGATGGGAAGAATGAACTGATACCAAAAGCTTTTCCATTTTTCCCACTGCATCAGAGACAGGAAAAGAGTCTTTGCTACAACCTTTGGATACCTCTTGTTTGCTTAGAGCAGGATTGCTGCAGCAACTTCCATGCAAACATAGACAGAACTTCCCTCCTTTTATGTCTCAGATATATTTTAAGTTCTATGGCCACAATTTTGAAAAAGATATTAGCCAACAGATCCTTCATTTCACCCCTGAATCTGGTGAAATGAAGCTTCAACTCTGTAATTAATGAACAAAAATCAAATTAAATGACTACAGTTACAGCCATGTACAATTCTGACAATGTATATTTTTTTTCTACAAGAAAAAGGTATAATTATGCTTTCTGACTGCAATTGGGTTTGCTTTTTCTATTCTAAAATTTAATTTTTCTCTTCTTGTAATGTTGTAGCTTTCTGCCCTGGTTTCTACACAGGTTTCTAGTTTTTGCAATGTAAAATAGGCCTGAGTTTTCCTCTGCATCTAATGTTTTTTTTTTTTTTTGGCCACTGCACAAAAACTTTTTTTCTTTTTTAATTTATCTGTCTGTGTTCTTGCCAATTTTTAATGAGTACATTGCGGCTTACTATTAAAAGTGAAGAACAAACAAAATCATGTCCTAAAACATCCTGTTCTGGCCTGTACAGGTTTGCATGTAAATTTTAGGCAGGAATCTTTCTTCCTGATCTAAATATTAGTTGCTGCAGCAAAGGGAGAATGTTGTTACATTTCATTCAGTAAAAGAACCATAGAACTGTCCCATATTTTGACATTTTCAGTGAAATAGGGGGGAAAAGTAAGTCTTTTGACAAGGTTGGCATGAATGATTTTGACACAGGCACATTTCATTGCTGCCTGACAGGCAGGGAAGAGAGGGAAAAAGACAGGCATTAGAGGGATGATGGGACAAAGCATAAATAGAATGTGGTTTGCTGGCAGGTGAACTTTCTACACCAAATTCTCTAGTGGTGTAAGAAAATGGGACAGTGTTGGCTCCTGCCTCCATATCATACACTGACAGAAATATTATTGCATGCTTGGCAAAAAACTATTTCAATAACATGCTATAGATGAGTATTTTTACTTTCTCAGAGATTGTTAGGTAAAAAAACTTAACAAACAAACAAAAAACCCCACCCTTTTAACTGATCTTCCAGGAGAAAAGAGCATTAAAATAAAAGCTATCAAATTAGACTGTTAGAAACCTTCCAGTGCCATTAAAGCTGGATGCTTATTCATTAAACCTCAATAATAATGAAACACTTGGATTTGATGCATTCCTAGCAAGGCATGGTGCTCCAGGAGCACTTCTTGGATTTTTATTTGGTCATTCTCTGAGGTCAGTGACACTGAATGTCTTGGGATATTTTATGTGTGGGGCAAATCCTTCTGATGTCTCACAGGGCCAGAGAGCCAGAACTGCTCACAGCTGCTGGTGGAATGGGGTCTGTTCCTCTGTTAGGGCAGGAGCTGCTGAGGGATGAGGAATAGAGCACTTCATTAAACTGCATTGCTGGATGAACACTTCTCAGTTAGTTGAGATTATGGCCTGAATATTTTGGACTTTGTTGTTAGCTGATTGCTTAGTCAGATGTGAGAAAAACTGAATTGTCTTCTTCTGACTGTGGAGTAGCTGTAAGGAAAGCTCTGTCTTTGCAAACTTTGCTTCTGTGAGAAGAACATAGTTTCCAATGAGCAGTTGCAAGTCCAATGTCAGAAATTCCTGCAGACCTGCTTTTGACTGTGGCTCATTTACATGAATATTCTGATTTTGTATCAAAGCAGTAAGAAGGGACTTCTATCTATAGGAGTAAAAAGTCCATGAATGTTTTATTGTTGCGTGTGACCAAATGCAAATTGCACAAATAGGAATCCTTCAATCCATTATATTTTGCAAAACTCTCACTAAGTAGATTGCTACAAAATACTGCAGGCTTCTTGCCTCTGGAAGAATTTTCTCTTTTTTATTTTTATTTTTTATTTACAGACTTTTTTATTGCAGAGCTATTTAGCAGCAGGAATCTTAATTTTCTTTTTGATTTTATGTTTATATGTTCCCAGTTTTGGGGCTATGCTTGAATAAGAACTATGATATACACATTTCAAATTTTAAATTTGATGTTAGCACTTGAATCCAAACTTTCTCAAAGTTTTTGGATGGTGGCAGAGTGTCTTGGTGTTCTAGGCCAGTCACATCTGTAAGTTAGAACAAGGAAATGAAAACTGCAAGGGATTATTTTCAGGAAATATTTTTCTAGCAATTATTTTCTGCTTCTGCCCACCCCTCCTTCTCCCAACCAGTCTGTAAGATCAAGATCTATTCAATTTTCACTGTTTCAAAAAACTCTTGTCAGGCACTGGGGGAGATGGGAATGTGCAGGGTTTCACTGCACACCGATTTTAAGACAAAGATAAATGTAGTGTTTTTTCTTTTGAAGGCAGTGTGTTTGAAATCTGAATCATCCACTGCCAGTAAATGGGACAAAACCAGGACAAATGATGGAATCAAAGCCTAACATCCTTAGCACAACCTTAAAAACAAATAAACCTGAAAGGGTGCCAGCATGCATGTACTTGCAGGAGAATGTTTGCAGCTCCCTTGCTCCTATTCCTTGTGCTGACAACTTCCAGCTGGGTGAAATATTTAAACTGGGCTAATATAAGCCTACTGCTAAGCTGTACAGTGAGAATAATACTATCAGTTACACACTTAGGGAGAGCTGAGGAAAGTCAGGAGTAAAATACAGTTTTTAAGTTTTTAATTATGCTTAGAAAGCAATAAGTTTTTCAGGTTTTGGAAGATGTTTGGCAAAAAGCCCTAAATCTTCTGTTCAGCACGTTTCTCTGCTTTCTCCTAAAGTTGGTCTTTATCAACTAACTTACCAACACTTCAGATTTTCTCTTTAAAGTATCTATCATCTATTTCTTATACCAGCAGCAGTCCTTGAAGTTTTAGGCTGCTGCTCTAAAAGTCTGTGTTTATAGCCAAACCCCTTTCAGAGGCCTAAGCACATAATGAGATTTTAATGTAAACTCAGAGATGGATACTTTCAATTCCCTTCAACGCCTCAAACTCCCTTTATTTCCTTTCATCCTTGGAAGAAAGGCATTTATTGATAGAATTGTTTTCTTTTATTTTAAGGAAGTACCCAACTGATTTTACAGTTTATTGTTGGTGCACCTGAGTGCAGGAAGCATGTAAATTTTTAAGATTCTGTTTGATGGCCAGTCTTAATCTCAAACTGCCCACTAGATTTCAAAGATGGCTCTGGTGGGCATAAGTGTGTGCTCATTTATATATTTATATTTATTTCTCCATCTTACTTTTCATTTGCATATGTTTTCCTATCTCTCTATATGTATACTGAGAGATAAATCTTTATTTTTATATATATATATATGTATGTATATATGTATTAAAATAGTTTTAAATCTGTATTAGGTTTCAAATCAATACAAGAGTGTACAGTTACAGTAAGACAGCAAAACGTTTTGCTGAAAGCATGTTTTACCTTTCAAACATTTCATTTTCATTGGATGCAATATTTTTTGGGTCTTAAATTTCAAATTAAAAATCATTTCAAACATACAAAAGGGATTATTTTGTTTTGAAACTGTCAAAACAGATCACTTCAGCGATTTTAGGAACCCTTTTCTGAAGAAGACAATAATTAAAACTGTCTTTTCAACTTTTAATTTCACACAGCTGAGGTTTTCTGGCAAAATAAAATAAAAAGAAGAAGAATAAATTATGAAAGTGTGGCTTTTCAGGGAGACCTCTGCATTATTTTGTTAACTAATGGACAAAATTGTATATAAAGAATAATTATAATTGTCAAATAAGTTGGAGTGCTATTTTAGCTGCAAAGAGGCATTATTGAAGATACAAAATGAAAAACACCCATCCAGTCTAGATAAATATTCATGGTTTAAGGGACTTTGGCACAACTAGTTCCCAACAATGGATACATAATCAATATAATATACTTCTACACTTAAACCATTTTGGGCTATGGAAAATGTAAATATAACTATCAAATTTTTTGTGGTAAGTTCCAGTCCTGACTGGAACATTATAACTATATTTATGTGGTGAGCTCTTGGTAAAGAATAAAATGTATATTGTACAGTAATGTCTAAATTAGTTCCAAAATGTGGGGAGTGGTTTTTTTATTTATGCAGATACTTAAAGATACGTTGGGTCTGTGCAGTGGAAACAGGGTTATGATGATATTTGGGGATGTTTCAGGATGAAAAGGGTCAAGTGCTGGAGCCCCCACATGCACCCCAAGAGTCTGCATGTTGTCACTGTTGAATTAAATAAGGGTATTTAGGACAGTGGTATGATTAGGGAGGGAGAACTGCTTTGTTTTTTGGCTACGGGGCACTCACAGTGCATAGCTGGTATGTTATTTCACATAATTATTCACTGGAAACATGCAAAATGTAAGAGTGATCTGAGCAGAAACTGTAAAATGGATCTCTCTGTAGCAGGCACAGGGACAGTGTCTCTGCTCCTCTTCTGATGAATGCTTTAGAAGCATTTTGCACAACCTGTGAGCAAAAAGACAGAATGATTACTGCAATTAGAACACCACAAGCTGGGCCCACGCTCAGCAGCCTCTAACAGAGATCTTTTTTGATAGTTGTTTGGCATTTACTCTTTACATAATATTAAGGGCTGTGTATCTCACCCTAATTAACCTAAGAGTATATTTAAAATACATTGAAAATATATTTAACATAACAGTATATTTGAAATACACTTTTTTTTCCCCCTCTGAATAAGTACTTTCCAATGTGTTTTGCATTTCAGTCAGCACATGCTGAAATATTGCAGTTAGTTCTATTTTTCCTGTGTTCTGACTTTGGGTTTTATTATTTAAAGGTCTTTTAATCAAAACACTTTACTGCTCTCCAGCATTGACCAGACAGCTTTTCCAGCAGGTCCTGTTGTTTTTTCTGAAAGGAGGAAAAATTTGTAAAAAAGTTTAGTTTCTTGAATGCAACCCTGCTTATTTACAAACGTTGTCTAAGGGCTGGTTTCTGTAAGCAATGGAAGAATCAGGAAAGAAAAAAATATTATTTCATTGTTTCCAGTGTCAAGGCTCTTAAAACTTTTGCAAATGTATTCCAAACATTCTCTAACTCCAAAATATACTCTCCAGACTTCTCTTAACAAAAATATTCTTTGATTTCTCTGAAAAATAAGCTGGAGTATTTCTTGCTTTATGTTCATCCTCAGAATTCCATGAAAGAGGTGCTTGTGAGAGTTATGTCAGGCAGCAAAGTGGAATCCTGGGGCCATTTCCAGGCTTGGTGTCCTCTTCCCCACAAGGCACACAGTGATGTTGGCCCAGCAGGAGACTGGGAAGGTCCTGACCTCCCCAAGCTGCTGGAGTGCTGGGAGACAGCAAAAGGGAGCAGCCCTGTGAGGGACTGCCTCATGCTCTCTGCCCTTAGCACTCTGCTTTCACTCCTTCCCAGTCAGAGCATCTTGGTAATTTCAGATGAATTTTTCCATAGATTGTTCCTTCATCGCATTAGATTTATTGGTTTTTGTTAAGTTTTTACAAAAATAGGTCGTTCATTTCCAAGAAGAAGGCTGGAGGACAGTAGGTGGTTTTGACAGTGTTTATTTTCTTCATTTGTTTTTTTTTTAAGTAGCTATTTTGAGTACTGTCCTCGGTGGTTTGGAGATATACACTGATATTTGGTAGTGAAGTGCCTGCCTTTGATTGTGCTCATGAAATTTACCCTGTTTATGTTAAACTGGAAACAGGGAATCAGGAGGAATTGCCATTGTCATACATGCTAATAGGATTTTACATCTTCTATTTTGTTTGTTTTGGTGACAACATTACTAATTTTCAGAAGACTTTATCAAACAAACCAAAAGACTTCTGCACAGGAAGATATTAATTGATGCTAACTTTATTCTGAACTAAGATGCAACAGCTGAGAGACATAAAATTAATATAGAAACATCTATAATGTATAAATATCAGAAATATTTAATTTTTTCCCAGTTCAGCCCCACAATTACATTGATGATGTAAGCATAAGAAGGTAACCACAGTACAGAAGGAGAGAAGATGCTGTTCATCATGCAGAAAATTTTGTTTCAAGAAATAATCTACTGTGGAAAACTGATTTGGTGTGTGTGCTCCCACGCTTGCTCTAAGAAACCTCTCTGCAAAAGAGATATTTTTCTCTGTTCAGTTTAGCAGAGATTTTTACAAGGAAGGATGATTACCCTTTCTCAAAACTGAGCTTGAAATGGATATTGAAAAAATTAATTCTGTAACACTTTTTTTGCTGCCTTGGACAGAGTAAGAATAATGTTGTTATTAATAACAAAGAATGTGATGTATTGGTCCAAGAGTGGAATTAAGTGAGAATGAAACTCAGAGGTCTGAGAGCTGTTCCAGAGAAGTCAAAGAAATAATGACAATCCATCTAAAATTAATTCCTACATTTTTCAGGCCCCCTTGCTATTTCCTAACCTTTTAACTGAGCAGATGAACCAAGAGCCAGCCTTACTAAGAAATTTCAGACATCTGCTTCCACTTAAAATACCTCTTGTGTTTCCTTCTTTCATCAAGTTTCTTAGAGAAGGGAATTTCTCTCAGCCGGTGTTGTGATCTACGTGAAATAATCGATAGCAGCATGTGATAATCTGCTGTGTGATAGACTGACACAGACCAAGCACAGGATGGATCTCTTGTTTCTATAAATATTTTACACTTTCTCAAAGGACTGAACTTTATGAAGGCCTTGGAGACAAATGCCTGTAAATGTAACACTTTGCTTTGCTCAATTCCAATTACGTTTGAAAATGTAAAAATTTCTCTGGCATGTGAACTCTCACGTGCTTTGTCTGGGGAGAACATGATCCATGAATTCTGGCTTTTTGTAGAGCTTTAATTCTCAGTTTTAATTCAGAAGAAGTTACAGTTAAGCTAATATTAATCAAAACCAGAGATGTTTTTCATAAAGTTGCCACTAAGGTATTTATGTCATTATAAATATTGGGGAGAAGGTTTGTGCAGGAGTGGGAGAGCAGCTTGGCTGAGGAGTTAATCTTATCTTTAGTCCTTTTGAATGAAGACATGTAAGAAAGCAGATTTTATGACCCTTTTTTTCTCTAAGTAAGGCTCCAAGTTTAGACTTGGTTTTATATCAATGCCATGTAGAGATGGTGTTCTAAAAGGGCCATCAGCCTGATCCAGTGGTACATTACTCATGGGACTTTTTTACCATGTTAAACCCTTCAGTCACTAAAAAGCTTCTTATGCAGTGTAAAAACAAGGAAAAGAAAAACCAATCTTTTGGTTTTGATTTTTTCAAATTTATTTCAATAGGAACTGTAGCCCTACCAGTGGCATGATCCCTTTGATCCATGCTCCTGCTGAAAAGGATGGTCTCATCCTCTCCTTACCACAGCCTTTGCTCAGTTTTTCCACCATTACTGTTTGTTCTTCCTTGCATTGAGCTTTTCTGGGGGAGTTCCAGGGATGGAAAGAAATTGGGAAACAATGCTTTTTTACATAATGACTGAGAGCAATGTGCTGGAAATACACAGCTTTGATACTTCATTGGGAACTACTTCATGACAGTGTAAGAAAAAATTAATTCCACTTTATTCAGATAAAAATTTGGCAGGAGAAAGGCTAGGTAAAAGGCTGAATGATGAGAATGAGAATTGAAACTGTATTAAATATGTCTAGAGAATGGCAAGTGAAAGTAGGAAGTGCAAGTGCTGCAACTTGTTGAACTTATCTTTGTCACTTACTTGGAAATAGGACTGAGCTGCTCAGTAAATAAGCAGCCCCAAAAGTCCTACAAATCTAAAACTCAGTCTAGACAATGATGTAAGAAAATATGTCATGGTAAAGAAGAAAGCTTGGAAAGAAGTAGCTTATTCTTTTATGAAATGGGTTGGGTAAGCAAACAAAACCTGAGACACTATCCTAAAGCATTTTGTTCTCTACAGAAAATTTATTTGGGGGAGAAGAGAATACTAAGAGGCATGAGGTTATGTCAGTGTATCCCAGATGGACATGAATTTGTCAGAAACAGGGTTCTGGACAACATCTTACAGTAAAGGCACTGGCACACTGGAAGGGGCTGAACTATGGCCTGATTAAGTCTCTAAGCATCTCTAAGCTTTATTTCTGAAATCTTAAAAGCTAAAAGAATGCAATTTAGCCTGACTTTTCTGAAAAAATTAGTGCTTAAACACCTTGAGGAGATCTTTCTGTCTATTGTTGTGGCTCCATTGACTTGGTTTAGTTGCAGATATCCAGGGCCAAGGTCAAATTATTTTGCTGTAAACTTGGACAGAAGAGATGAGTTAGAGTTAACTACAGAGTAATTGGACATTGAAGATACACACACATTAGATCCTTACAGTGTGATGATATTGGCTTTGGATTGTCTACTTAGAGAAAATATAAAGTTGTTTTGTGCTTTTAAAGTAATTCTGAGCAAAGCCCAGTGTAGCTTGCTGAAGTACAGTGATCTTCCAGTGGCTGGAAAATGGGCTGTACTCCATAATTTTTCCAAATACTGTTATTCTTTACAAGAAGCCACATAGGAGAAGGATCAAATTTAAGTATTTATATATGAAATAAGTTGTAGAGATTCAAAATGACTTTCAAATCAAAACCAGATTTATGAATCACTGTTGCTTCTTGATTGAAGACTGCACTTTTACAGACTCTTTGTGCCCATCACTGAGGTTTTGGTACACAGATGCTGCTTTATAAGCTTGGTAACACCTCTGATAGTAAATTAGAGGATTGGCTTTTCAAGTCTATTTGAAGTCATGGTAAGTTTGTGATTTTTTTTATATTCTTCTTCTCTTTTTTAAGTCATTAAACTGATGTAGTAGCACAACACATCTAAAAATCATTCTGACCTAAACAAAGGGCTGAGGAAGATACAGTGAAGATACATTTATAAATTTGAATGCTGCTTGCCCTAAACACTTACTGGCCATTGCTCCAGTAGCTGTGCCCAGGAATTTTTTGGACTTGCAGAAATATATAAACTCAGACTTTGAATTTCCTTTAGATACAAGAAAAGAGATATAGTTGCTGCAACAGAGTGTTCTGCACACCCACACATGGTAAACAAAGCAGTAGGAGAAAAACATGCTGCTTGGCAGGGGTACCAGTAAATTGCATAAGCAAAAGCTATGCCTGTAGCCACCATAAAAAATTAATTTTCACTTTAAGATGCCTGTGCTTCAGTTCAGTCAATATAGAAGCTAAAGCACAAATGCCTTTAATAAGATATCCAGCATAAGGGAAGAGGAGAAAAAAAAATGTTCTTGTGCCTCTGTTTTGTTGCTTGTATTTGGATTTGAGAAAAAAAAGCTTTGCTTTCTTGCTGTAAAAAGATTTGCAGATGATTTCTAGGCTGCTAAATTGCACAATGAGGCCATAACACCAAGCTTTAAAACTGGCAACACAGAGGTCATTCAGATGCTGTGCTATGGCAGTGTTAGTGTTACTCTGCATCAAATCAGAGCTGCATGGAGCAGTCCACATGTGCTGTCCTTGGGTATAAAACAGCAGGCTTTATTCAGAAATTTGGATGCAGCAGATACTGTCTCTGACATTCAAGAGAATTCCCACTTTTCCACTCTAGCAATAGTCATAAACTGATGTCAAGGCTTGAAAAATGAATTCGGATGACACTAAGCGTTCTTACATTTCATCATGCCATGCTTAGGAAAGGGAGAGGAGGCAGGCAGCTGATAACCACTCACAAACAAACTGAGATGTACAGTTAGATGAAGAATTACAGTGAAATGTGCTGGAGTTAATGCCTGCTTTCCACTTCAGGATGGACAGCAAGTTCCTCAAGAGTATTCTGCTTCTACACCAGTGAAATCTGTGTACAGAAGGAAAAGTTAAGGGCTTGTATCAAGGATAGAGCTGCTCACTGAAGACAAGATGTAGCAGGCCAGAACAAACTTAGCAATTACTCAGTTCCCCAGAGGCATTAAGTCAATTGTTTTTTCCTTCAGGAAAGTGGATTTTACTTGCAGATCAGTAATTAGGCTACACATAGGGCAAGTATCCATTAATTTTCAATTATCTCCTTCAATAGTATATAAAAGTTTCCTAATTGCCCAGGAGAAAATTTCATAAGAGGATGGACAGCATTTTCATGGATGTGAGAGAAGTCTCCATCCTATTGCTGGTCATCTTTTCTCAGGCCTTGCTCTCTAACATCTGGACTGAACCTGCTGTTCCCAGAGCAGCATGGCTGTGTGGGGTATGAGGAGGTGTCCAAGTGCAGTTTGTCTGCCTGGGAATTGTTCTCCTCCACAGCAAGGAGAACTTGCTGGCTTCAGAAGATGTGAATAAAAACAAATGGAAGAGAGCAAAGCTCTGAGGATTATTTTATTTTAAAGACAAAAGCATTTCAGTGTTGTGCTGTTTTACTGAGTTGAGAGGAACTTGTTCTACAGTTCATTGTTTTGTTTTGTGTGCTTGTGACCATGTGGCAGCATTTAAAGCAAAACCCACTGGGGTAATGTCCTGGGCTGTCCTGACAGAGTGATACCTTAAAAGAAGTGACAGATACAGTGCCAGTGCCTTGCTGAAGGCATCCCAGTTATCACTTCATGGAAGTAGCAGTATCTTTGACCAACAGCTTCAGCTTACTGGTTTTATTGTGATTCAGATTAGAACAGCAGATGATTTCCAAGGACCTAATTGCACATTTTGCCTGTCTTGTTGAAGGTGTCTAGACATTTGTGTGTTAGTCCTTTGTAAGTTAGCTAGCTGGGTTATAGAACAAATTCTTCCTGGAGGTTAGATTCCCTTGTCTTCTGTTAGCAGGTACAATGATGTATCTGCCTGCAAGAGATGTAGGCAATGGCACTTCCAAGGTTATGTCTCAGTGTCCAATTCAGAAAAGGGAACTAGTGCTCCAAACAGTTCTTGATCATTTAACTTCTTTCATCAACACAGATTTGAAGGGTTGAAGGCTTAACTGAAAAGAAATTATAGAAGCTCCCAAACAGCTGTGAGCTCTACATCACCTGCCCAAATCCCATTACTAACTGGTGTGTCAACCTACAAAATAATGCTGCAATTGCTGAATGACTCCGTGCTATTTTTCCATCAAAACCATCTCTTTTTTTTTTTTAGCTTTCACAGCTGTCTCTTGCTGTCTTGGCATTACTGCTTGTCGATTAAAATTCTTGGCACAGAACAGCCTTTACTTGTGGGTACATCATCCTTGTGATTATTTCTATTCCTCAGGGGAACTGAAAGCACATAATCTCTGATTTGTAAAGCAGAGTTCTTACTAGAATCTCATTTTATAGTATTTATAATGGGGGCATAGTAGTATGTTCCTTTGATTTTAAAGAATCTTTTAGAAAATGTGCTTTCAATAAGGTGGTTGTGAGGGTGGTTGTAGCCACAGACCAATCAAACCTGGACATGGATGGTAAAGTAACTCAGCTTCTTCTCCCAGCCCACAGTTTGGTTTGCATTTTCTTTTTGATGCATCCTTGTGAGGATGAAGTCAGTCCTCGATTATTTCTTAATGCACCTTGATTCTAAACTGGAAGTCAATGGAAGTCTTTTGAAATGTGTCTCTTGCCCACAGGCAGCAGTTTGAGCCTCTCTTTGCTCTGCCAGCAGAGCACAGGTAGCAGGAGGTGGATTAGCATGCCAGCCAGCAAAGCTGCTCTATTGGGGTGCTTCCTTTGAGGTGTTTAATTTAAACACCCAGCTTTAAGACAGCTCTCATTAGAATTACACAGTGAACTCATAAAATATCTCAGGTTCAAAAGGCTGGGAATCAATAAACACTTTCCTTTTATTTAAACCAGAGGTTTAGAGTTATCTATGAAACAAATTATTACCTCTCTGAACCAAAAATTTGTCATTGTAAAATATTAATTTCATTTGCCATGGCCTTTCTAGTCTACATAAAAGTTGGTTAAATGGTATGCAATAATTTTCATAAAATATGTGAAGGAAGCCACCTTATGAATTAAATTTATTTAGTCAAAGTCATAAAAGATTAAAAAATTATCCCCAAAAAACCTAGCATGGAACCATACATAAATCCAAGCTCATTAAAAATGTAGTTTTGTTGAAAGAAAAATGTTTTGCAGGAAGATTTTTACTTAGGAACTGATTATGCTTATGTATCAACCCAAAAAATTTGCACAAGCATAAAGACCTTTTCCCAGTCTAAGCTCAAGAGAAGCATAGAGAATTTCTTATTCTCTGTTGCAGGGTACAAAAATATTTGTAATCCTGAAATTTATTAAGGATGAGAAATCTGATTCTTACATAGATGTAAAATTATATAAGTGTATGCCTTCTCATTAGACTGTTCTGCAGTAAATTACTCCAGTCTTAGAGGCTGCTTTAAGAACAGATGCATTAATAGCCAATTTAGATTACCAAGCTGTTAAAAACATGGTTTGAGGTTTTTTTTCCAGTAAAAATGCTTCAGTACTCTAAACCCAGTTCTACACAATAAATCTTACCTTGGTTTTCTGTGGTGAAATCAGCAGTTCTTGGATGAGAATGTTATGTCCAGTTCTTGCTTTTGAAATAAATAAACTAGATGTTAAAACTAGTTGTGAAATACTTTTGTAGAACCACTTAATTTACATGTTCTGTCTCCCACTTGAAAAAAGAGAATTGCAGCAGCTTCCTATTATGTCAAATGTTCATAGTGAGAAAATATTCATTATTATGATGAAATTAAAATAAGATGGAGAGTATTTGCTAATGTATTTATGGCAAACAGCACATATATGTAGTTTCAGCACCCAGGGAAATATGAGTCTGGAGAAGTTGAAGTGTTTGCTGCTGGCAAATGTTCTCAGGATGAATTTCCTCATCAAATTATCAATAAATGGGCATTTTGATGACATTGTCTTTGGAAATATTGTGACTAACATTTTTGAAATATTTTAATTAAAACTCTACACAACACAACTTGCTGCATAGAAACTAATGAAAATTGTATTATGCCTGGTATTAACTCATTAGTTAATACTCATTCCTAACTCATTACTCTAGTCAGTTATCTGCATTCATTTTTGGATGTGTGTAGCCAAGGTCTTTTGAGTTCCTAGTTTTGTGCATATGTATATATATACATAAAAAAATATTTGTAATATTTGCTGTTGTGTTGTAAACACATCCTGTCTCTTTTACCAGACATATTTCTTTTGTCTCCTTTGGAGCATCCATATTTGAGTTACTAGTCTCTATGTGGGAACCAAAAGGAAAAAAAGGTGACAAAGTCTGTTACCCATAGAAAATAGACACACAAAATAATGTTCACAAGCATATCTTGATCAAGTATTGCACATTTTCCAGTGCATGTTGCTCTATGTGCAGATTGTTTTTTGTTACATACAACAGCAATGGGGTTTCAGACTTATCTTTTGAGGGCATCAAGATATTAAAATATGTGATCCATTAAACACAATATCTTTGTAATCTATGCAGTTATTACTATAGAGGTTTTAACAAGGAAGTCTGTTTTTTCCCCTATAAAGTAAATCTTCCTCTTCCTGAAATTCCCCACTTTCCATATTACCATCTAGTCTTATGTAGGCAACATGGGCAAAGTAATTGTTCTCCTGATCAAATTTGCATTTCATTTCATTTGGTGTTAGAATAGTTTAAAGAGTCAGCAAACATGTTGTATGTTCCAGACCCATTACCTACAGAATGTTCACTTTTTGGAAAAACTAAAGCTCGGAATGGTAACTTCCTGAAGTGTTTATTTTACTGAATGGAGTCAAACATAAAACATAAATGGCTCTATCATATAATTAGCTGAGTTCCCCCTGTGGTTCTGTAAGCTGCAGCCAGGTTTTTCTCACTTGCTTTTTCCAGAGGAATTCCATTGTGTAAAGCTCTGCTATTGTTTCATTGAATGGAGGAACATGGAAAGAACAACCAGTGGGCAGCTTTAACCTCACTTCACCCCACACTGGTTTTAAAATTCAGCTGATGTTCTCCAGTAGAAAAATGAATGCTAATATCAAACAGCTTGGAAAGTGAAAGGAGTGGCTGCATCTACCAACTATTCAGAGTAACCCACTGCATTTTAGGGTAATGCACCATAAATCATGGTATTTAGTGGCCAGTTTCTGACAGGCAAAGACAGACAAGTATTTCATGTATTTCTTCATGTCTTCATGCAAACACTAGAAAGGCCTTGCCTCAATGTGAATCATGGTCAAGTCTTACAGGTATTTTCTCTTCTATCTTGGAGCCTCATCTTGCCACTGTTGAGGTCAGGGAGAGTTTAGTGATTGAAAACATGCTTGCAGTGGTACCGTCCCTCCAGACTCTTAATAACCAATTCAAACAGCTAATAGCTCAGAAGGAATCCTCTTATGTCTGTCCTGCTTCCCCAGTTGAACATTTTGCTCAAATTAAAGTCCTGGCTTCTTATCATTCTTAATTGATATTCTTGATCTCAAAGTAGGCTATAAATACTGTCCTTTGCAGTCTGTGATTTACAGTCCTGCAGTTCTCACTTTCTTTGCATGTCTGCTTTTCTTAAAAACACATTTTTCCTTTTATATATAATAAGTGAATGACTGGATTCATTGATTCCAGTTTGTGGTGACATCTGGAATTTACTGAGCAGTTTTAAGTTTCCAGCAAGGTTCTTCATTTCTGAAAGTAAACTGAAAGCCTGCAGTGATTTTGGTGTTATGACATATCATAGTTTGCACAAAGGCAAGTGCAGTCCAGCCTAGACAAGCCTGGGGCAGCTGATTTTGAATCAGGGCAGAACTATGTCAGTAGGGCATCAGGGAAACCAAAAAACAGAGAAAATGCACCCTTTTACTTCTCTGAATGATCTACAGTGATCAAAGTTTTCTAGTTTAAATCTTACTTGAGTACCTTCACATGACATTGAAGTAATTTGTGTGAGAGCAAGCTAATGCCATTTAATTTCCTCTGATATACACATGAACTTTGACAGTGTTCAAATAACAACTCTCCCATTTTTCCCTTGGACAGGCATCTTCTGCTTTTGCACTCCATACCAAAAGGAGCAACCTGCTTCTGCATCCTCACTAATGCAGTGGCTCGGATCCTAGTCAAGTGTGAAGTCAGAACATAACCCAGTTCTCTTTAAATCCATGTAAAGATTTCACATTATTGTTTCACCTGCCAGAGATGGGATTTAAAGCTCAGAAAAAAAAAAAAAATGTTTTCAGCTTATATTTTCTTCCTTTCTGCTTCATGGCTCCCTTCTAATGAATGAAACAAACAAACAAACAAACAAAAAAACACACCAAAAACCATGACATGCTGAGTAAATGTTACAGGAAAAATTGACTTCTGAAACATATCAGCTGCCTGTAGTGACAGCCCAGGTCTCAGCTCAAAGAAAGTTGTCCTGATCATCACAGACTCTTTGGAATATGTCCTTCCCACATTCCTCTGAAACCACAGGACATCCTGCACCATAACAATACTAACCTGTGGGTTGTTAACAGCCAGGAAAGAGGGGAGAGGAGTTGTACTTAAAAAAGAAACTATCAGACCTTTCTTCTGTGCTCCAGACTCTCAAACTGATTCCTGAACAGAGTTCAAAACACTCATCTGTGTTTTCTACATTATTTGAAGCATGCTTCAAATGTTATGATATGTAGACTAATATGTGCTGTTTATTTCAGTGACACTTTTATCTTGATTGTCCTTCAGGGTTTTCTGTGAGTCTCAGAACAAACCAAGCCTATAGAAATAAAATCTACAAGTAAAATAATACATCCTTGGCAGTTAAAATGCAGGTGTATGCTGTGCTATTTACTATTTTTCAGGAAGAAAGTGAAAATGAATAATTAATTCTGCTAAGTTCTGTCAAAAAATCCTAACTAAGGAGATGTACTGGGGTCTTGGCACTGCTAGCATTCAGGGATCTTTTTGAAAAGCAAATTGTACTTCTCAAGACAGTGTGTACTCTGTTCCCTTTCACTTGCTTAAGAAGAGGGCACATCAGAGACTAAGGAAATGTACATGGAAATGCATCCAAATCCAGTCCTTCTATGTTTGGTGAATAGCAACTGTTTATGGGTGCTATTTACTTTGAATATAGAGTCAAGGAATTCTCACCATTAAATAACAACTCTCTGAGGTGTTTTCATGGTACATGAGCTTCACCACCTAAGTAATACTTTCATTTAAACAAGCATGTTTTCTATTTATTATTTAGTTTGTTTGCTGTATTCATTATAAATTTTTAATATTTTTAATGTTTATTCAGAAAAAAAGTTTTTCCTTCCTCCACAGAGGGTAAGTTAAAATGGTAATAGTAACTCAGAGAAGGGGGCAGCAAACCGGTAGTTTTAATAAAGTCAATCCTTCCTAATGGGAATTAAGTTTTTCTCATAGTTTTCACATTCAGTTTTTCTTGAAATCTTTCTTATAATTTTCTTTTTTCCTGTTCCAAGGTGGCTTTCAGCAGTCTCACACTGCAGTGCAGTCTCTACTGTCCCTGATGCCAAAAGACTGATAGAATCAGAGACAGAAACCCTCTGAGACAGTGCAATATTTTACTTCACCAAAATGAAAACAAAATCCTTTGCTTGTAGAAGGGTTTGGTTTTTTTCTTACAGGGGCTAGAGACATCTTGGCAGCTATGCTGCTTTTCTTGTGATTTGTGGTATTGTTTATTATGAAAACAAATTGCCCATCTACTGGAGGATATTGAGCCAAATTTCTGATGTCAGTGAAGATACCCTGCAGCTTAAATGACGTTGTTATAGTCCATGCAGGAACTTAAGAGGCTTATAAAAATCCTGCAGAGAAACATCCCAGTTTTGGAGCTTTGGAACATTTTTAACTGGGAACCTTGGCAATGTGGAGTGAAAGTAGCATCCAGCTTTTGGGTTGAGCTTCAATTTTAAGTGGAAGAGGTAAAGCTTCACTGATGTCTGAAAGCAGAGGTCTCCAGGAGCAGAGGACAGGAATCAGCTTTTAGTGAATATTGTCTCACCTGTGGTGGATCAGCACATTCTTAAACCAACCACAGTCCAGTGCCTATTGCTTCTCTCAGCACCAGCATCACCACAAATGCCAGGAAAATCATTCCTCCAATAGAGGGAAATCTCTGCTCCATCTGGGCCTTTTGCTCTGGCAGACACAGTTGAGTGCTAAGAGAACAGCACAGATCTTTTCTAGTGACTCCTTTGCTTTTGAGACACAATGCACTCCATGCTCAAGTCTAATGAGAAACAAGAAATAACCTCTTCTTTCCACAGCTGTGTAGAAAACCAGATTTCCTAACCACTGATAATAATTCCTGCCCAGGAGAGGAAGTGCCAAGCCATAAAAAAAATCCATCAGAGCTTTCTCAAGTACCAAAGAGATGAAATAAGGCAGGACTGAAAAATAAGGGAAAGTTTTGTTAGTCTATTCCATATTGTGCAGGTAATTTTGTAGGAGCTTCAGGTGAGGGGCTGCTTCCCAGCTCCTTTTTGGGTGAGGTTCTGCTGGTCTGCATGCTGGGTCATGGCATGAGGAGAAAACATCATGGAGAAAACATCTCTTAGTTGTGAGAAATACAATGTCTTGGGCACTTGAACTAGTACTAGCCATGTGCCACTGCTGTGGTTTGAGCTGCACCTCTGTGACCTAGCACCATAATCAGAGGGCTTGAAGAGAGCATTTTTGTAGGGAGCCTGGCCTTGCTGGGTATGCAGTTTTATTAGGCTGTGACAGTGTACTTTCACAGCAGTTCTTTCAGTCAGTCCCATTAAATCTGACATGTTCCAAACCTTTCAGCTTCACTCCTTTCAAGTCTGCAGAACAGACTTCTAAGATTGACAGAGTGATAAGGAGACAGCACTGCCCTCTTTCACCTTGGAATATGGAAATGTAGAAATAATACAGACTGTTTGTGTTTCATGTCTTCTTAAGATCTGTATCTTTATATATATACACATCTATGCATGTAATTTGTGAATGTAATATGCTTTATTTCAAGAACATTTGACCTGTTAGCCCAGTTTGGAACCCATACAGGCCACAGGGCTCCATTAGATTGCTTCCTGCTAGCATCATATAAGCCCTAGTCTAAAATTCTTTTTTTTTTTTTTTAGTAGAAAGGAGCTTAGACCTTTACTTAGACCAGTAAAATAATTATAGTTTCACAAGTGGGCTCTCCTTGGGTAAATGGATTAGATATGTTTCCCTCTCTTTTTAAGGGCAAAATTATTTTAGCTGAAAATTGCATAATTCTGTTTCTTTTACCTAAGGCAAGTTTTGCCAGTGAGCCATTGAAGGTATGCATTTAAACTGAAAACCAGCATTTCTGGCTGGAAAGAAAAGCAGCATTATCTCTGCTTTGTTTGCTTTGAGTGGGCCAGCAATGGTTTAGCACAAACATGGGAATTCAGCACATGGGTAAGGGGAGAGAGAGTTCCCAGGAGAGGCAGAGAGATGAAGTCCACATATTAGGCATGGGTGTATATTCTTGGCTCTGAAGGTTTAGGATACCTCACTGAGCAAAGCTGGGAGGTGTTATCTCCTCTCCAACACATCAGCCTGTTTTGCCTGGGTGAAAACTGACCACCATTCACAATAGCAAGTCTGGCTCTCTGTGAGAGGCAGAGGGCAGGGCTGGCTGAGAGCTCTTGCTGGAATGCCTTTAACCCCTCTGAACCTCATGCAAGAGAGGTAGAACCCAGCTGCCATCAGTGCTTCCCTCTACACTACCAGAGGAAACTTGTTCTGTGAAATTCAACTGACCAGATAACTGGCAAGGGAGAAGAAAGAAAGTGATAATACATGCACTGTGAAACTTTATCTTAAATTGGTGTAGCAACACTGAGAAGAGGTACTCATGTTACTGCTTTTATAACTCCTGTAAACAGGTTAAAGTTCTTTGTTGCTGAAACCATATGGAAAATGAATTCTTTGTCAAAGAAATTGATACTTCACTGGGCATGCTGCTACAGTTTAAATACCTTTAAAATGAAAGTTGAGAGGGTTAGAAAAACCTTTTCTAAAAATATAGGATGCAGGTGATTTCAGCAGAAACACAGAAGTAAAATATGTAAAAGATATTTTTGCAAATTCTAATTTCTTGATATTCACACATTATTTACTTTCCTGCTGTTAGCACCCTGTGAGGTGCAATGTTGTTCTCATGTATAATGCAGGCATCATCCAGATCCCTATGAAACTAATGGAAAGAATCCCACTGACTTCAAAGACCTTGGAGCCAAACCCTCACATAAATTGCTAATTAAGCTTGATTAGTGAGTAAGGTTCACCAGTGGAAAAAGTTTACCAGATTTATAGCCTACCTGAATAATGGGTAGTGGAAATGGTGAAGGTCTTGCAACTTCATTGCTGAAGTTCTGTTTCTCCACACCACAGCATGAGCTACAGTCCTGTGTTGGTTTTCATCATATTAATCCCCTGCTTCATAGAAATAAGGTAAATTTTCTTTCTAACATTAATTTTTTACTGTTTACACAAGGCAGTCTTCCTTTTCATTAAAACTTTTGTTGTGTTCCCTTTGAAAAACAATGACACAAATTAAGGGAAAGGGAGTAAAATTTACATTCATGGCATTAAATTTAAAAAGGAAGAATTATGCAGAATATCAGGGGAAACTTTTGTCTCTTGGAGAAAGATCTGTTAGAGTATGGAATTGTCTCCTGCAGGAAGCAGAGGATGCCATGTCACTTGAGGGAGTTTAAAACTAGATTGAATGCAGCACAGAAAAACCCAGGAATTAAATGAAATTGGGAAATGGGCCTGCTCACTAGTTTGGCCTTTTGTGTCTCAAATGCCTAGAAGATTTTTAAGAGTTTACAATTTTAGGAAAGCCTTGTGGACTCCCAGGCTTAGCTGTGGTATTGATAATACTAAACAGTTTACATCAGACATTACATTAGGCAGTTTTCAGTAACCCACATGTAAGGCTAACCAGCAGAATCTTCAAGCAAAAAGAAACCAAAATAAGGTGAAAACAAAATCCTTGTGGCCCTGAAAGGGTTCTTAATATGCCTGGACCTTCTGATGTTCCCAGTTTGTGTCACTGTGGTGTAATCACTTGGCTGTCCAAGGTGTTGGGTAGCACTCTGACCTGCTGGTATGAAAAGCAGAGGTTGAGTGAGGGCAGCATTTGGCTGACAGTGCTCACTAATAACAAAATTCCCTGGTTATCAATGCTTTAGTAGATTAAACATATTGTGTGTGCATTGAACTGGCCACAAAAAACCCAGAGCCCTTCTAGAGATAGCTATAGTTTGCTAGTAGGTTTTTTGGTTCCACTGATTCAGTTACTGAAAATCTGCAGCTGCCTGACTTATTTTATTTGGTTAACAGACTTTGCTGTGTGTATTTGACCTCATTAAATGGAGGGTGTATGCAATAAATCCTACTAAATATGCTGTAGATAAGAATATTACATACCCCAAAAATCTCTCTTAATACACCATGAAAATATTATTTTCATTAAAATGAAAAATGCTGCTGTAGAATGCATATTGGAATGAAGAAAAAGTTATTTTCCTCATGGCTTACTTAAAATTATTAAGGTGTTCTTTGAAGGCCATCACAGCATGCCTTAGAATTAATCAACAAACTGTTCCTAAACATCATTTGCCAGGAATAATCAAACAGGCATATGTTCAACACTCAGGAAACATTTCAGAGGATTAAAAGTTAGAGCATGGAGAGGAATATGAAACCCTAAACCTTCCCCTGCACTCAGACAAGCAGACAGCCACATCATGAGCAGCTGAATCAGACTTCAGGAACTGCTTGCACAAACTATGAAAATGTTTGGCAAGATAAAATGTACCCTCAGCTGGAAGAAAATGATTCAGTGGTCACATGGTGTCCCATGGCCATAGCTTTAAAACAGACTTTCAGAAATATACTCCAACATGTGGTGGTGATCACACAGATGAAAGAGGGCATTGTACAGATGGGAATTCCAGGGTCCTGCATGGAATTATGAAGGAGAGCGTTTATGGTGCACTTTTAGGACAACTGGGGAAAAAAAAAGTGCCTTTATCAGTCAGGGCAGTGGTTATGGAAGCTTTGTTTTCTTGAACACTCTGAAGTACTCCCAGGTACACATATGGAATTGGAGATTAATTCATCTGTCCCTAGATGCATTCCTCATCAATGAAATAGCAAAATAAAACAGAACAAAATGGAAAAGATTGCTCTGGAAAGAAAAGCACATTCAGTCGAAATCATAACAAACAAAAAAAAATTTTGTTGGAGTAATTGAATTATTTTTGCATGCCTGTGAACCTGAACTGCTCCCCTAAGTTGTTTTGCCAAGTTTCTTGACTTGGCCAAACAACCCTAGATATGTATTGGGTATATAATGAAGAAATATTATAAAGCTTGTGTAATATAGAGCTCCTCACTACCACTTTATATTTTTTTTCCTGTAAATTTATTTATTTATTTATTTTAAACAGTGGGGAGAATATGTGTTTTGATCTTTTAAATATTCTCAGTTACATAAATTATTATTTTTGTCTTCGTGAATTTGTAAATTCAGGGTTCCTTTTTTATGGGAGGCCAGTTAAACCTCCAAGCAGATAAAAAATTTCCTTAAGATTGACTGTAGCTTCAGATTGACATTCCTTAATGAGTCTAAGCCCCAAATCCTGCCTTGCTGAAAACAGTCTAAGTTCACTGAGGTTTCTAATATTTCAGCTCAACTTTTAGATGTATAACAAACCCTCAGACCAGGCAAGAAGTCAAAATAAGCAAAGATCACTCTGGGGTTTTTTCAGTGTGTTCTCTGGAAACACATAAATCTCTGTGTAGGTTTTATCAGATATATTTTCCCTTGGATCTAATGTAACTTTCTGATTTTTCTCATGAAGTTCTGTACTGGTATAAAGGCATGGATGTTTATGTACAACATTTGTTCATTAAGGTTGTAAAAACTAGCTTTCAGGATTAATTTCTTAGGTGATTTTTCTATATTTTTCAAAAGAAGAACTGCTTAAATGCTTTTAAAATTAATGGTACAATTTGAGACAGGACCAATTGTCGACTGAGGTGGAATTACATCAAAGATTAAATTAGCCCAGTGTTAAAATTATTGGTGTTGGGCCAAAGACTAAAATTTTAAATGAGTCCTCATTCAGTCGTTATTCCTATTGATCTTTGGCAGGTTTTTCCTTGCAGAAGTGAACAAAAGATGTGAGTTTGGCTCTTTAAGCTGTGTGTCATTAAAGTAAAATTGTTGACCTTTCTGGTAGATGATCACAGTGACAAAGTCAGGTTTCTTTCCAGGTTGGATGGCTACAAGATTAAACTTTGAGGATTTATAATTACAGCAAAAAGTAGTTTTGCCATAGCATCCAGACAAAGATAGACCTTTTCTATACTCTGTAAGTGCTAAGTTCAACCTGATTTTATGGCAGAAGTGATGATCAGTGTCCCAGTCAGCCACCCAATGTAGCCACTTTGCTCTGACATATTTTCATCTCTGCTTCTTGGACGGTGCCATCCCAAATTACAATGGAGCATTTAATTATGTAATTTCATTCAGCAGATTTACTGTTGCTGTCTTTGTTTCTAATACCTTTAATTATGCTTGGACTTCATGAAAAGGCCACAGCAAAATGTCTGAGGAGCCCTATAACCTGGTTTTCCACATTCCTGGCCTTTTGTTTGTTCCAGGATTTGTAACACCGTAATTGATAATGATAGGTGGCAGATGAGATAATTGGTTTTACTGTCATTCCAGGAAATTAGTTTACTTGCTCTCGTGGCCAGAAGCAGATTTCATCAAACTGTTTTATAAGTATTTTTTAAGGAATAAAAAAATTATTAATAATAATTTTTTAAAAAGACAAAAAGACAAAAAAACCCCAAACCTAAGAAAAACAAACAAAAAAAAATCTAAAAAGAGAGAAATCCTGCATAAATGAGCCAAGGTAATAACTGATAGTGATAAAAAAACTAAGGCAAATAGGCTGCTAGTGCAACTTGGCAGCACTGCTTTCTCTGTGCTACTATTTCCTCATAAACAGCACTTACACAGTTTTAGTCATACTACAATATTATTGCTTGTATGAGCATGGCTCTGGTGATTTTTTTTTCTGTAGTTTACAACATTTCTAAGGTACATGACAGGGTTGAAACATACCTTTACATCTGTGGTAAAGATCTGCTTGTGAGAAGCACTGAAGGACTGGTACAGAGAACATTTTTCATTCATTTAATTTCAGTGATACTCCTTGCAATGGCAATTTAGAGTAATCTTGGGCCATAATTTGTAGCACACCCTTTTGAGAGCTGACTAAATTCCCATTGATTTTTCAATTCTGGATGTTGCCAGAATATTGCATGAAACTGGAATACCCAGGCTCCAGTGCCATTTTGAGGTAGAAGAGGCCACAAAATGTTGATG
Organism: Serinus canaria; assembly: GCF_022539315.1. Lineage (NCBI taxonomy): Eukaryota > Metazoa > Chordata > Aves > Passeriformes > Fringillidae > Serinus > Serinus canaria. The sequence continues at coordinate 24,852,383 of NC_066316.1, forward strand.
ATGAATGTGCTTGTTGTGTGTTATTGAGGAAAAACAAACTGTTACTGCTTAGGAAAAAGAAATTTCTCGGAAGTCACTAAATCAGATTACAAAGGAGATGGAAAGCTAATACTTAAAAGACAAAGAACTTGTGAAGGGTAATTGCAGAGCTAGTATATCCTATTTGGAATAAGCACTTAAATGTGTCAGCAAGACTTGTGGCAGCATCTGCTGAGCACATTTTGATGCCATCCTTTATAGCTACTAATTTTTACAAGGCATAGCCATTTCTGAAACATATCTGAGATTACAGTGCTGCAAACAGCTGAAAAATCTATCAGTTTCTTGACACTGAAATGAGCTGGACTTTTCTCTTGCTTGTCTTTCTGTCACTCTTTCCACCCTTCCTTTGTCTTTATTGAGTAGTTATCAGCAGGGTTATGAAGCTGGATTGATAGAGGGAAGGATCCAACCAGTTTTAGCTATTTGTCTGTATAGACCTTGTAGGAAAACATGTAGGATGGAGATTGAGTGGAACCTCATTCTTTTAGTAAAAAATGTGTTATTAGAGCTGCTAACTGCATTTTGTGTATCCAAAGAAATGGTGCTAGCTGAAATATTCTGGGTGCCCTACACTGATAGCAAGATGCAATGTGAAGGTCAGCATGGGCTGACAGGGAAAAAGTATTGGACCTGAGTGTGTCAATACCTTCTGTGACATTGTGCCCTGAACCTGTGCATCCAGATATCTGAACTGCACACTGTCACTGACTGACTGTGTTGTGAGGTGCAAATGGAGATTCATCAGAGTGCTGAACCCTGAAACATCTGTATGAGGTAATGCAGGGACAAGAGAAAAATCAATTGTTTCAAGGAAATTATAAGAAATTAAAATGCCTGGGATACTGGAATGTCAAGCAGAAACTATATGATTGGATTAATATGCAATATTCTTGGGATAAAGAGATATTCTAATGTGTAGTGATCTGGTCAGTCATCCTTCTCCTGCTCATTTTCAGAGAGGATGTTCTGAAAACCATCAAAGTACAGTAAAAGCCATACCACATTTCAGGTAGGAGCATTTTGAGAATCATTCTTCTGCGTGGAAATGTTATGACAAAAAACATTTTCAGACTCCTTTTTTCTAATGGAGTTGGAAAGTCCTTGGGAAATGAGTAATTCTCAGAATAGGCAGGAATTCACTTGGGAAGTTACTAATTGCTGGACACTAGAGAAGTGCTGGCCCATCCATTATTCCCTGGTCATCAGCAGTCCTCAGCAGAGATCCATGTGATGAATGCAGTGAGCCTGGTCCAGACAATGAAGAGTGTTAGCAAGACCTTTGCAGAATTTGGGGAAAATGTCTGGTTCTTAGTGTTGCACAGAGGTACAGAAAGCTGAAGGAGTTTTGAAGCTGTTGATGTTTCTTGGGAGATGCCCATAAAAAAAATCCTGGAGGTGTGAGAAGGCAGCTGATATATTATAACCTGCAGATCAGATGCAGAATAGCTAAGAAATGAGGAAAAACTCTGTTTGTGTCTAACAAGTTACACTTGGGCAATAGATGACAGAGCAGCATTCACAGTGAATAAATCATGTGGGCTGAAAAGGATCTTGGACTTTGTGAAATGCTTGTGGCCCTGTCCAACAGGGAGTGCATGTATGTTAGTTATAGACTCTAGTCCTTGTGGGCAAGCTAAAAAGCTCTATCAAAAACCGAGATTGTGAAAATGGGCATTTTATATGTTTATGCTAGGGAATGTCAGAAATATGAGGAAGAGAAAATTCTAATGCTGTTAGAATTTAATATACATATCCTATGAATCATCTCTTAGTATGTTTCCCAAAAAGTAGCATATTACTTGTTTATGTTTACTTCAGACAAGTAATAAATTTCTTTTAGCTGTTTAACTTTTAAAAAATATTTTTGTCGGCTTATAGCTCTGTTATAATAAAAATATGCATATTAATTTGTGGGAATAATATATATATAGTGTGCTTGTCTTATCTAAACTAAACCAGTTGACAAATGTCTTCAAAATTTCTGCCATCTGAGATCATATTATTGACTTTGGTTTTCTATGCTAGGTTCCTTAATATAAGTTGGGACCTACATTTTTTAGTTTATGACTCAGACTGTTCATTTAATACATTTAATTGAATTCTAAATTCAATTAAAGAGAACTTATAAAAAGGTGTAATCATTATATCCCTTTTTAAAAACCCTTCTATACCTCTGAAAAAATTGGCATTTCAATACCTCTTGTGTTTCTTGCAGTACTGAATGTCAGAGGACTTGCATTTTAAGCATGGTTCTTTCTGCTTATAACTTAGTGGTTCTATTCATTGATTTCTTGACAGTCTCTATGTCTTTCATTTTCTTATTGTTGTTATTTAGACATAAAAAGAGCATAAACAGAATATAATATACATATATGTACAGGTTTTGGGTTTGGTGGGGTTTTTATTGGAAAGTGCTTTTTTTGTTTTGTTGGGTAGAGGGGTTTTTTTTGGTTTTGTTTTTTTGTTTGTGTTTTTTTTTTGCTTAGTAGTTAGTATTATTTCCCATAATATCCATAGTATTAAATCTATGGATAAATATACCAGAAAAAAATTGTAGACTACTCTTAAGACATGTCTGCAAAACATTTTGTCACATATATCAACCTATGTAAAACTGAATAGATCTATGTTAAATGGTTTTCCTTTTATTCTTCTGCCTTTTAAGCAATTTCGGTTTTTTCCTTTAAAGAAGGTAACTCATGTTTAGGAAATTAAATAGAAGAAATCCAGGACAAATTCCAAGACAGGATATATTTCATGTGAAGAACAGCCTGTGTTCTAGGAGCATCTTTGCTTTTTTAAAACTCTGAATCGTTTTTTGTTGTACATCTCTGTCCTCACAGAGCTAAGATTTACAGCCCTCATTAATGTAATTTATAAGACTGAAAGACAAGCCTACTAAAGGTTCTGCAGCTGATCCAGTCAGAAATATACAGATAATTCAGATTTGTCCAACCTGGTCTTGTCAAGTCAAGCAAAACAAAATCAATCAGTGAGCAGAAGTGGGAGTACTTAAGCTGAAAAAGTCTTTTTTCTGCTAGGGATGTGGATCTGGGCAGCCTGTGCCTTTGCATTTCAGAGAAAATACTGCAGGAACTGATTTGGGTTTTTTTAAGTGTTGAAAAACTATGAGCATTCCTTGAGAAATCCCCTTCTTTCTTCCATCTGTGCTGCAGTGAAGAGTGGCATGATGGCAGTGCTTGGGAATAGCTTTCTCCAAGAGAATCCAAGTCAGAAAATTGCTATTTGTCAGAGAATCACATTTCCAACTCTCAGCCACTAATAATACCCTACAAAAGTGTTCACTTTCAGTTTTCAATGACCTCTTGTACTTGCTGCTGCCACAGAAATTGTCAATTGACACAACTGGTATTTTCCCTCCAGCTAAGAACCAGCTATGACTGGGAGGCACTGGTCAAGGAGAAGAAAGCTGAGTCTTTGGACAGGGAATCTGATCACTCAGGCTGTGGATTCCTCCCTCCCTTACTTCCCATTTTGCCTGCACATGCATCACCAAATAACACAATTCCAAGCCTTGGTTGAGCTGGGGTGGAGGTGGTGGAAACTTAGTTCTGCTACCAAGGTTGAGTTTACTGCACTGAGCAGGGCCTGCCTGCAGACAGCTTTCCTTGGAAAGAATACACCAGCTTCATGTCCAGTGAAGCTGCTAAAAGCTGTGCTCTCACTGGAAGGATGCTGGAGAGTCAACAGCCCTAGACTTCCTGCCTCACATGGATTTTAGCTGAAAGCTCTAGCAGTGGTGTGTGTCAGTGTGCCCAGTGCCATGAGCTAGTCAGAGACATGTGAGCCTGTTTGTGAACAGTTCATTGAGCAAGGAACTGGTTTTTGCTTTATTAGCCTGGTTTTCATGCTTGTCTGGAGTGATATACAACGAGGTGTTTTCGGTTGAAGAGTTTTGAAAATTTGTAGTAACAAAATCTTGTTTGATCTAAGTAAAAGCAGGAGTGATGCACTGCAATTTATGTCTTGGGTCACAAAGATTAAAAAAGGAAATTCTTAACACTGCGTTTACCTCCTGGCACTGCAAGAGGAAGCAGAAAAGGCAACATCTTCATGAGCAGCTGCTTGGCTCCCTTTGCTGGTGGCTCATTAGGATGCTGTGTAACCAGAGTCTACACAGGTGGACATTTAAGAGCCAAAAATTTTAATTGGTGTTTTTTTAGATCTATGTACTCAATGGTCTCTAGGAGCTTGACCTTTGGCCAAAAACCAGTCCAATATTTTAAGTCATTGTGGGCCTGCAAAGATGCTTGTCTTGCTAGTGACTAATTTATGACTTGTTCTCTCCACAGTTAGTCATAGCACTGCAAGTTTCCATAGTGTCAAGTGGCAGCTAAGAGAAGGAACTAGGGCAGAGAAAAAGATGGGGAAGAAAAATTAAAATGGGAAAGATTTATTTCTATACAACCTGGACTGAAAGAAAAAGAAGCAAACTAACCTGACAAATATACTGTAATGTGAGGTTCAGGCAGGTAAACTGCCAGGAACTGTTGGGGTTCCAGGGACTTAGGTGTTTTAAAATCAACATTAGTACTCAGGAAAAAAAAAAAATTAAAAAAATGCCAAGACCCAAAATATTGGTTATCATGAACACCTTATTAATGAATTTATGTTCAGGGTACCATGGATCAAGCAGCAAATTCTGCCTTTGAAGAGCCCTGGCTGGGTTCTGGTGATCCTTTCTAAGATTAGTTTGGTTGAGTTTGGTGGTGGTCTTACCAAAGCATCAGGGACAACTAGAGAAAATCCACTGGGATGTAATACAATATCTTTGGACTGATAGAACTCAGAGGAGGAATTTTGAAAGGGGAATTAGTGAAGACCATAATGAAATAGCTTATGGAGAATACTTATGGAGAATATTTTGAAATGGTGAACAGTAAAATCATAGCTGATTTATAATGTGATGAGACGAAGGTTTAGAAGTTTCACATTTGAAACAGATCTAAAATGCTGCATGAGGCTTTCATGTGATCAAAAACTCAGACATCAGATAATTTAAAAAAACACTATTTAATGCAACTGTTGCTTTCATAGGTCTTCCTTTTCATGCTGTGTTTTCTAGTGACATTATATTCTCACCCAGCGCAGGAAAACAACATATGTTAAGAGATTTAGTGCTTTAGTTAGGTATATCCTGGGATCCCATCAAAAAACTCCAGAATTTTGCATCCCCAAAAGATACTTTCTTGCTGCAGAAACTGAGTATATTCATAGAACAGTCCAGGATTGAAACAGCTCAGCTATGCCTTTTGGCCTTTTGCTTTTTTTTTTTTTTTTTTGGTCTTGTGCTAAAAGACAGCTTGCTTCAACACTGCAGGTTTATGAGCATATACTGGAAACACAACAGAACAAGCTGGAAACATTTTGGATGAAAGGCTTTTGTTTATTATATGTATGGAAGTGCCAATAAGTCTTCAAATGGATAGCAACCAACACTGAACCTCAAAAAATTCAGACAGTTCAGTTCAGATAAGCATCCAGAAATTAGTTTCTTGAACCAAAACTTGTCCAAACCTCTTTGGTCTGGAAGTCAGAGTGGAAATGTTACATGAGCAGAATTTCTTATGAGTTTTCCAGTGCTCATTTCCTTTTGCCTGCAAAGAGATATCATGAGAACAACTTCTTATAGTGTGATGTGTCTGCAATTAGGTTCCTGCACTTGGCTGGAAAACACCCCAGCAGTTAACCAAGGCTGTTTTGAAGTTGTGTAGGGAATAAATTTTATGCCAAGTCCAGCCCTAATAATCACATAGAAGAGATAAACCATATACTCTTATGCAATGAAATATGCATAGCATTAATTCCTTTGCAAGATTTTAAAGCCACTTCCTTTCTTCTTGTGGCACTAAATCCAACAGTTTCATTTTAAAACTGAACTTGGACTGAAATTGAGTTCACTTGTAAGTGAATTTCAAATTAAATCTAACAGTAGAAAATTTGCTAATCTAACATAATTGTTTCTGCCCTTCTGTGTTTCCATGTCTGTTGTACTGTGTAATCACATTTTGACATACATTCCACATTTTGGTCTATATTCCACATGATCCTTTCTATGAAAAACAAAAAGACAGCTTTTTCAATGGCTTTGCTGTGAACTAGGCTAGGAGAGCTGGCCAATGTTGGGAAAACATATGAAAAAGATAAAAAAGTGTTATGTAGTTAGTAAAATATGTTCCTCTGTCTCCTTTTATATTAAAATCAACAATTTCAAAGTATAGGAACCTAAAGAACACTGGACTGAGCTGTTGCTGTTGGATATAATGTGCTTGGCTATAATTCACACAGTTGCCAGCAGTTTCATGCAGACCTGTGCAGCTCCTTGGAAGTTCAGTACCACCTGCAATTCAAACGGAGTTTCTTCTAGCCACAAAAGAATCAAAGGTGTTCCAATTACTAAAGGTAACACTAGTCTAACTAGATATCAACCATTCTGTTCAAAAGTAGAAAAAAAACTTATAATTCCTAAATAAAGAAATTCTGGCAGAGACAGCGCTAAATCAAAGTAAAAATGTTGTGTATTTTTCCATTGAGGTGTTAAATCACTTATCTGTTACAAAGATAGAGGAACAGCAAGCTGGGCAGGAGAATTTACCCTTTACCCATCAGCAGCCTTTTCCATACAAACCTGTATAGCTTCTTCTGTTTGGCTTTCAAAAGGAATGAAAAAGGCTTACTCATGTTGCTTGCTGTTTCAGTCAGAAAAGGGTCTTCAGAAGTACCTAACTGCAGAGTTTCCAGAAGTTTTGAGGTCACTTATATACCCTTGGCAGCATAAACTGTAGCAGAACAAGACCTTTAAGCACCTTCACATTTGAAAATTGAAAGTCAGCTTTTACATACCATTTATGTTTTTTTCAGAATTTCACCGATAAAGGCAAATAGTTGGTTTCATTTGTTCAAGTCCAGGTCTCCATTTTCTTTGTGGCTTCATTTTAATTCTGCATATTCCCAAGAATGCATCTCGGTTGTATTTGTAGGCAGCCTAGATCACACCAGCTGTTTTGTTTCCCAGAGCTTTCTGTAAAAGAGAAACATCAGGAATACTTTATAGTTTACATTTTTTGTTGCCACTAGTCTGAATAATATCTGATGGACACATTCTTTGGAACTTGTCAGGACAGGGAATCATCCTTTATTTCAACTTATTTCTGATGAAATAGCCCCCAAAAGTAACCACAATGTCAGAGGTTAAGGAAACAACTCTGTTTAAAGAAAAAAAAAAAAAATCAGAAGCGACTCAGACATTGAGAAATACAGTTATTTTTTCCAAATTCTCTCTCATTGTTTGGTTTCTTTCTGATTCTGTTACACTTAAGTCTTTGAATTTTTTCTCTGAATTGTTACATATAGTATCCAGAGTTGCTTCTGCCTCAAAAGCAGAAAATCATCCTGAAAGTAACATTGTTCATTTAGTGGATCTTATGTAGTCTAATCACTCACAAGGTTATATTCTGTGGAGTGAGGAGTTTCACTGACCAGCTATTTGCTGAAATCTGAAAAAATCACTGTGCTTGTATCTACAGAATTTCAAACCACAACTTTATTCTTTATCTCCACTGTTCCTGAATGGATGGCTTATACACAGAGGGGAGAGAGGGCAGGAATAGCTCTGTGGGCTTTCTCCAAAACTGAAACAGCTTTAAACTAGTCAGAGTAAACAACAAAAAAACCAAGGAGAGCACAAAAGATGGTTAAAGAAGTGTTAACCCCATTGAACCCTGCATAGAGAATGGAACTCAAGGTTGTTAGGGTAAGTCCCACAGAGAGTGACCAAAATGTGCTCTGTTGCCCTCCCTAAGTCATGTCCAGATGAAATTCTGACTGGCCACTTCTGTAGGTGTGAATTTTCAGTATCTGCTTTTGAATCTGCTTTTATGTTCCTTCCATGCTGTTTTGGAATGAGCAAAATGTAATTTTAGCTCTAGTTTCCAGAAAATAACCATTCTTGATAAGAAGCTACACCAGGTAACCCAGGCATTACAAAGAGCATGGCATCCATGTGAATCTGCCTTCCTACAGATTATTTCAGTGTCTCTGGCAATCTAAAAACCCAGGGAAAGATTCATACACATTATTTCAGAAAAAAAACAATTGGTGGTCACTTGAAAATTACACTAGGCAGCAATAAGAATTTCAAGTACGTTTTCTCTTCCAGAAAAGGACATCAAAGAGCAAGGGCACTGCTCTCTTTTGTCATTTCCTTCAATAAAAAAAGGAAGGGGCAACCCTAGGTACTTGAATAATTTTAATCAAAACTAAAAAAATGTATATTAATCAGCTCTGAAGCTTGATAGAGCCCTTTCTTCATGCAACTGTTTCTTAATTAAACCCTGAATGCAGGAAAAGAAGTTGGGAACTTAGGTACAACATATGGTCAGGTAAAAATACAACTGATGAGATTAAAAATCTGGTAGAAGCAGGTACCAAAAGAAAGACTTACAAAATGTGTCTCTTTTACTACAAATACAATTCCCCTTTTATGTGAATAGAGAGAAAGAAAATGTAAATAGCTGTCTGGCCCTCATAAGAGTATCTCCAAGAAGTGCAGTGATGGAAAGAAAAGGCAGGGATCTGAAGAGCTAATGGTAATTTCATCATTGTCCCTGCCAGTTCAGATACACACATGATTAATTTTAGTATGACTCTCATTCATAAATGCATTGTTTTAAGACATGCAGCATTTTGGTTTGCATATGCCTTCCTCCCCTACAAAAAACTCCAACCAACCCACCAATAATGACAAAACTCCCACCCAGATAAAACCCTTAAAAGCAGCACAATTACAGGACTATTTCTTCTGCAGTAGAAAGGGAAAGCTCAGGGCAGAACCAAGAGTGTCAGATGTCTTCATTCCACTAATCCCATCATACTGAAATGTTGTATCTTAGCCACTCAATTGAAATGAAAACTATAGATTACCATTATTACCTGTACAGAGTCCAGTTTGGTCAGCCACATGCACCTGAGTAATTGCAGTGCACTTACTTGGGCCATTTATGTGCAGTGTAAAGACAAGTGGAAATGCTGGTGGCAAAACCAGACCCATTAAATGTAAGTGAATCTTTACTTGGCAGCAAGAGTTGTCAATTCAACTATGTACAATTCCCCACCTACAAACCATGCTTCTTTCTACCACTCTGTACTTCTCTGTCTCTGTAAAGGAAAATCTGCCAGGCTTGCAATGTGTATAACCCTGCACACATGGCAGCTTTGTGGTGGATCATTCCATGGAGGTCCTCTGCACATCCTCAGAGCACCAGGCCTACTTCCAGTTCAGCATGTTTGCTTCAAAATCTCATCTGTTTTTGCATATGATCCTGAAATAGGGGAAAGGAAATATGTGATGTAGTTCCCTGTAGCATGAGTGTGTTGTTTTGAATAGCCAGGTTTCCTTTCCATGCCCCAAAGCACAATTCCATGTGTTCATAAAAACAGCATTTCTTATTATTTTGGATTCACCCTGATATGTTGAAGGAGGAATATTTTTTACATAATTCCCTTTATTGTGACTCATCAGAAAGATCTGCATCCATTTGAGATAGAGGCAAGAATGAAGCCTGTGTGTGGATGATGACTCAGATGAGCAAAACCAGCAGTTTTAGCAAGTTTCTTACTCCCACTCATAGAAGTTAAGAGTACTGGAATTAGAGGAGAGTTGACTGAATGGTATTCCTTCCTGAGAACTGCAGTTTTCTAATTATTTATGTTAACTTGCAAGAGAGGATAAAAAATTTCACATTGAAAAACACAGGAGCATTGAAGAAAATAAAAAATAATCTTCGGTTCAGAATTCTGTCTTGGCTAATTAATTTCTTTCTTTTAATAATTTAATTTATAGCATTTTTACCTTTCTTGTCAGATTTTGTGACAAGGAAAAATATTTCTTAGAACATACAGAAATAATGAGACTTTATGGCAGGGTATCTGAGACAGGCATGTGACTAAACCAGGAGTTCTGGAATCCACAGACATTATTATTACTTATCAGTTATAAATAGAAGTTACTGACATATTTACAGACAAAAAATTCTGGGTATAAAGCTTAACTGTGGCAGTGTGAGCATTTGGCAGTTCCTGAAATGTTGCTTTAAATTTAGAAACCAAGGTTTCTCATTGAAGTATGGGTGAAGTCACCCAGGATTTGTAGGATGTTGTAGGATACAGGCAGGATGAAATGTCCAGCATTTACACTGAGATACCTCCAGGGGGACTCTACCTGGGAAACATAGAGAGATCTGAAGGATTAACTCATGTAATTTCCATGAAATCAGCTGTATAAACCATTTTGAGCAACATTACCCAGAGAGGCTAAAGTGCCTGTTTAGGATCTAGACTGAATCCAGAGCCACTATGGCTAAATGCCCTTCCAGGATCATGACTGCAGCTTTGTTTGAGGTCTTGTATGAAATGAGAGCAGTCAGCATCCAATGCTGCATTACTGTTGGCAAGCACTGGAGAAGGCTGCCCAGGGTGGAGGAGGAGTAGGGAAAGCCCAGATGTTGTGCTCCAAGCTCAGCTGACTGGAGCTGCCACTGATGGGGTAGGACCTGTGTATTTTGAAGGATTTATTTTCAAAGCTTTTCCAGTGGCTCCAGTCTCTGAACAACTTCCAACACTGCTACTGTCACCTTCTGTAAGCAATGAAATTGTTCTGCTTGTTAAAAAAAACCAAAAAACAAAAAACAGTTGAAATGAAATTCATTGCTATTGGTGGCTGAAACTGAAAGTGTGGGTGAACTTTCAACACCAGCTCTGTCTTCTTACTGGGAACTATTTTTACTCTCACTGGGAGAAGTTTCAGTGGGAGGAAAAAAGGATGCAGAAGGTAAATAGGCAGAGCACAAGGAATATGTGAGGCCCCATTCCTCTGTATGTGTTTGATGGGCAACACTTTAAACATTCATTTTCTTTACATCTTAAACTTTTGTAAGAAGGACTGTGCTAACAAGTTGGTAATATACCATTTTACAGGCATGGAAGGAAGACAGAGAGCACAAAAGGCTAAATCTGCCTGAAAAATGTATTTATCATTCCTCAAAACCAGAAAATTTAAAAGGTCGTGATTTGTTGATGATTTTTCTATTTTCTTCTTTGTAAGTTTTGATCAGCAGCAAATGGCAAGCAGGATTTAAAAGAACTAACTCAAATTATTTGCACAGGTGAAATTCTTTGCTATCCCTTAACTTTTCAAAATTTAAAAAATGCAAGAGCTCAATGCAAATAGAAATGCAAGGAAAAAAATTCTGTGTCTGGAGTGTTCCGAAAGAGTTAGAAACAAAAAGGAACTTCTGCAGTCAGTGATTTTTTTTTTTTCCATATTCATAAATTCAAATTGAAAACTGGGCAACAATTCACTTCAGTATTTCTATGATCTCAGCCTGTAGTTCTGTTTCTTTTTCCATTCTTTGGCTGCACCAAAGCCAATTTAGTGCTCTCTGGAATAGAAAACTTTGACGCATAATAGAATGAGACTATCATGTCAGTTTGGACCAGTGGGTGCTGCATAAATATTAATGATAATTAACAGGACTTTGGTTTTGCCTTTAATGTCCATGAAGGATAGTAGGGCAATGATTTCACTTCACCCTCAGCTGTAGCATTACTGATTTCATTTCGTATTTTGGTAAAGGAATAGGAATCCTATTATCATACTTTACAATTGAATGCTATAAAAATAACATCAACAAAAAGTAGCCTCTGCTGAAGACATAAATTTTTTACACATTATATGCTTTATACTTATTAATGATGATAGTCCTTATTTGTAGTTTCTGCCAAGTGGAATTTTAATGTTTTAATTATGTTGCTTAATATTGGAATCACTGAGAGATAAAAGTAGCAATTCTTTTTCTTAGAGCTTTTTCTTGATTTGATATTCATGTTTGTTCCATTTGGAAAAATAGAAGGAAAATGCTTGGAATATCCTATCAATGGAGACAGAGCTCTTGCCCTGGTTTGGGGAAGGACAGCTGGGCACCTCCAGGCCCTGCAAGTCCAGGTTCCCAGCAGCTTGCTAAATGGGCTGTCAACAGCCTGGACAAGGTAGCCAGCAAGAACCCAAGTTTTAACATCTGCTTGGCAATGAGGCTCATTCTGGAGGCTGCTTAGGGTCTCTCACACTGTGCTGGAAATTAAACCATGTCTGTGAAAAGTTCTAAAGTGGCCAAATCATTGAATTCCAACCAAACACTATTGAGTAAGAACTTTTCCAACCTGCTCTAATTAAGAGGCAATGGAATCACCACAGCCACAGCCGTGCGTGTTTAAGTTCTGACCTGTAGTTGTCTCCAGTGTTCCAGTTTGAAATGATATGTGGATATGGATGCAGGTCCACAACATATTCTTGAATCCAGGAAGTCACTCTTTCCAGCTGGGAGAAAAAAAGGAAAAAAAAAGCCAATGTCTATGACCTGTTTATAGTTCTATCACCTCATGATTTTTTTCTGATGAAGGTATTTTTTTCGTAAAAGAAGTATTTCTCTCTGCCCAGATTTTCTTTTTCTAAGAGATATTGTTTCCTGATGAAGAGTTTTTAAAAAGTCATGCAAATTGTACTGTTCAGCCTGACTAAAAAATTACTATTAAATATGTCTTAAACTTAATATTCCCTGGAAGATTAACTACCTTATAAATGACATTTTGACAGATTGTTTTAGCTATGAAGGGTTATGCATATGCACTGAATTTTAAAGTCTGCCTGTTAACTCTCAAAGTGAATTGAAAGGAGTAATTTATTTTGCTGATATTTAGTATGTTATGTCATTTCTGAAATATAGAGATCTTCATCTTGGGAATATAAAAGATGCTGTAGAACCAGCAGTGCTTAGAACTCCAAATACAGCCACTTCCTTTGGACTGGGATATCAAAGGAAAGTCTAAAATAGAGAGATAGATTTTTAAAAGTGCACGCTGAGTTTTTTATAAAATCTGCCTGCTTATCATGAAAGACTGGTGGGTGCTGGACAGTTTGTAAATCACCATGGTCATATACATAATGGTAAATGAAAGGTTTTGAGAAGTTTGTTCAGTGTAACACTGACAGGATGATGACAAGATCCAAACCAGAAATATCATCTTGATTCACTTGACTGTATTTCCTAGAGAGGAGCTGATCTGTTTCTTTATATATTTACTTTCTTGGCTCCTGTGTTACAGCTCTGGCCAGGTGAGGGATGCCCACGGAAGGCACAGTCTATAGGCAGTGTGTGCTCCTGCACAGAAAGCAGGGCCTGTGTGAACACCTGTGGCTTCAGCTGCTCCCCCTCTGTTCATGCTGTGAGCCCTTTTACTTGGGCAGTCTTTCAAAGGCGTCGTTTGTGACAGTCATATCTTTGCAGATACAGCAACACAAATTGTCTGGCATAACCCTGGAGAGGCTTATTCATTCCTGAATCTGCTTCAGGTATGGACTAATCAGATAAGGAGATGAACCTCAGCAAAAGGAGAATGGTCACTGCAGTGACACTGGTTTCCACAAAGTGGTGACTTGCAGTGTTCCAGGCTGCAGGAAGAGGCCCTTGAGTAGGCTCAGGGACATTGTTTTCTGTGAGGGAACTCTGCACAAGGGCTCAGATGTAGCCTGTTACTCACCTTTGTTATGCATGCTTCAATGGATTGCTATTTAGAGGAAAACCAAACTTGTTCTTTTTTATGTTATTTTGGCTTCTCTCTGCCTGACTTATTCGCATGTGGTACAGTCAAGGAGTTCTCTTGGGAGTGCCTTGCGTTGTAAAATGTCCTGGAGATTATCCTGTGCCTGATGTAATCACAGCCAGCTGACTGACAGCAACTAGCAGTTCCAGATTGTGCATCTGTCTGCTTAGCAATGGCTGAGGAGTACACAGCTGGTGTGCATGGGAAGGACTGGCCTGTGTCCTAATTATTCTGAGAGGGAGAGAAGCAGCCACTGGGATTTGCCCAAGCCTCCCTTTTTCCATGATGAGATGTAATACTAACCCTTTCTGAGTGAGTCACTACAAAAAACAGCTGGGGGACACACAGTTTGGAGGTGAAGCTGGATGGTCTGTGGTGTTCTGGGGAATGATTTGTAAATGATACCCCATGGAGCTGCATGGATGAATTTTGCAAATATTGATGGTCATAAGAAGCTATTTAAAAGTTTCATATCCATCCCAGGGTGGACCATATGTTCAGTGTAGGTCTGAACAAAAACAACACTAGAACATTAGTGAGTGTCACAACTCTGCGTAGCTTCAGTGCATCTTCCTGACTGTGTCAAAGTATTTATCTACTGCTTATGGCTAGTGTGGGAGCTGTGAAAACATCTGATGGCTATCTCACAGCCAAAGGATTTACAATGGGAAAGCTCAGTCCTATGATTAGGTGGCCCTGCCAAAAACAATGATGGGAGAGAGCAAACACTGCTGACGCCCAACTGAGTCTTACCTAACAGAGCCTTGGAGACTCAAAATATCTCAGATCAAGATTCTGTCATGGTAACAGCCTGAACAAAGTAAGGAACTTCCAAAAACTCTCCATGCCACACAGGGCTGTTGGTTTGTGTGAGCCAAAGACTGATGACAAATGATTGCTTGCCAATGCAATTCAAATATACACTTAATATTCACATAAATAAATGTGACTATTTAGTATGCTGTTTTTGCTAAAGTCAGAAATATTTTTGAAGCCTCAAGAAATGTGTATCCCAAACAAAAAGAAGTCATAGCACTATGGAAGGTCTGATGGAGATGACCTTTTTCCAACACAATCTGGTTTTGTGCAGAACTCAGATCCAGAAGAACACATCTGGATTTTATTAATAAATAGCAACAGTCATGTGAGCTGACTGTGCTTCATGCCAGACTTTGTACTACAGAAATAATAACTTGCCATTTGCTGTATGCTGGGGGCATTTAGGTCCTGCCTGCCTGCCTGGTAAACTGCATTTGTTTAGGATCATTATCATCTGTAATGTCTTCACCTAGTGTCAGTTTTGCATGCCTTTACTAGCATTTGATACCCAGACTTGGAGGCATCTAGAAATGTGTCCAGGTTTGAAAATGCTTTCCTAGAAAAGAACACTAGAGCACATTTCATTTCTTTAAGTAACTGATACGTGAAAATGTTGAGTAAACAACCCGGTGAGCCAACGTGAACAGAAGTCACAAGTTGGTCCTTAGCCTGTGTCACGTTGGTAGAGAGCCCTGCCTCAGCCTAGAGATGAACTCTTCAGATTAGGAATAAAGGAATTGTTAGTAATCATTCAAGATGCATTGATTGTCTCTCTCCTGCAAATTAGGATCAGCCTGACCATGCTCAGAAACTAATTTTTTATCCTGAGAAAAAGTTAAGGGCACTCAATAAAAGCTCTGGAGTAAGTGCCATCTGAAGTTTTGTTAAGCCCACTGCTTCATGAGACATTAGAAAGAAAATATTTTGTTTTCTTGGTTTGTTTTGGCTTATTCTTGCTTGGATCCTTTACAGGACTCCACAGCAGGGAGCTTAGGATGGGCAGTGTGCCAGGTTTGCAGCCTGTACCATCCTTCAGTCCTAGGGAGTTCCACTCAAAAGGTATAAATGTGTTCTCTGCAGGAGACTGACAAATGACAGGGGAAAGAGAGGGAAGAAGTGAGACTTGTGTGTAAGCAGAGAATTCATCTGTAGCTGGACTCACAGGAAATCTTTTAGGAGAAGTCATGAACTGTGGTACTTCTGGTGATGTGAGCCCATAGCAGAGCTGGGAAATGTGTGGATTTTCTTTCTCTTGAAAAGGGAAGTTGGGTGCATGACATGTTGTAATATCTGTTGATTAGAGTTTCCTATTTCACTGAGGGTCTTCTAGAAGGGGCTTTCAAATGTCAAATGTTGTTTTAACAATGTATTTTATATATTTGTAAGATGAAAATAGCTGCTGTGTATCAAGATAGAGTCAAGGAAGAATCTTGCTATGATAGTCACTGCCAATGTAGAGAGGAGTTTTTAACCTTTGAAAGCCCCATTGTGAAACTGCCTCTACACTGTGCCATGTGGCTTAGGCCCACTCTCAGACACAACCTATTACTTCTGGTTCAAATACATGTGAAAAATAATAGATGCCTTAAACACTGAAAGAGATTTTCATCATTCTATGAATGGCTCACTTCATATGAATGTCTATAAGCAGCTTTATTTTGTTTATTTTGTGGATTCGCCCTGAGTCTCAACCTGGAATCCATTCTGGCTTTGAGGAAGCATCCATGGCAGTCTATTGATGGCAGAGAGAAGGAAGGAAAAAGCCATTTCAACATTACAGGAAGAAAACTCTAAAAACTAGCCACATATGGTACTTGTGCACAGAACACAAGACTCCATGTACTTGGCGGTGTAGAAATTAGTAGAAAGAGAAAATGAGCTGAAGAGATGACAACTAAGAACAAAACCATGAAATGGAATCTCTATGAGAAAGCTTTGGCTAGAAGAGCTCTGATGCAACCAGTCATATATTGTGAGAAAAACCCACATGTGAACGAGGGTCTTTTTACTGCTCCTAAATCACATGGAAAGCTGAGGAGAAATTAACTTGAATTACTGGCCCCAGATCACGCCAAATGGGTTTAAGTGTGAACTTTTTCTTCTTTTTTTCTTTCCAAAAGCCAACCAAGGGCCTTAGAAACAAGAAGACTCTTTCCACTCACATAGAATTTAGTAAAAATGTCATAATAGCCAAAATTGCCAACTCTTAAAAGAAATATATACTATTTCAAGTTTCAATAAAATCTCAATTGATCTTTAAGATTTTCAATGAACGTGCCAAAAGCCCCAGCTGCTGGGAAAACTTTCTTCACCAAAATGTCAGTGTGGTTTTCCTATGTCGCAGACTCAGACTGAATTTCTTGGGAACTTTAGACAGTGCCTCATCTTTCAGCCTTGATACTTCTCATTAACAGTGATTGTTTGTCCTGCACAGTGAAGTGCAGTAACATCTTCATTGTTGTCAACTTTGTAAGATAATGAGAACTCCTTACTTCCTATTTTCTGTCATGAAAATAGACGAACCCAACGGTAATGCGTAACTGAAAATGTTCTTGGATGTACAACTGTGGTGTTATTTTTTTCCACAGACATTAAAATCCCAGTGCAGCACTTATGATGTCTTCTCTGTGGCCAAGTTCAGAGTTCTTTTTGCTCCAGAATCACTACTGACAGTCAAATAAAGGATCCCAGTCAGTCTCAAAGGTTTAACTTAACAGCTTTCTTGCTTCTGGTTTTATTTTGTTAGCAATCCAGTTCTAAATTGCAGTTTTATGTTACATTTCTTCATGTGTTCAAACTGGACTAAAGCTGTTCTTGTCTGTATGGCTTCAGTGAAGGAGCATGGTGTACAATAAAACTCATCTTCTAAGAGATAAAGCAGTGGATTCTGAACTGAATTCAACTGCTCAGAACAAGACCTTGATGCTCTGATAGACACCAAAACATCAGCTTAATGTTCAGTAGCAGTTTTCCAAGCAAAGAAAATGCTTCTTTAAGGATGACAAAAAAATGGAAAGAGCATTATGCACAGTTCATTCCCAACCTGAATGATGCTTAGTACAATACAACACCTCTGAGGAATGATTATGGAATGATTATGTTAGAACTTGAGAAGGCACTGAGAAGGATGACCAGAGGTATAGAGTAGCTTGCAAAGGAAGAGTGATGGAGAAGGCTAGGGTTACTCCAGCCTCAGGAGTGAAACAAAAGACCTCTACAGAACCTTTAACAGCATGAGATTTGACAGTGATCAAAACTGATCACTATCTCTTTCAGTGTCAAAACCAAGGGCCAAAAAATGAAGCTGGTAGGAGATGAGCAAAGAATATTTTATTAGCTAGAGCCCTGACTGTTTGTGTGACCAACAAATACTGAGGCTGTAGCTTCTGTAAGATTTTTTTCTATAAAATCTAAGGAAAATTCTTTATTTCTTGGGCTATACAGTAATGGGATCTGCAGTGTGTATGAGATGACCAGAGCTATACATCCTGCTAATTGCTGACTTTCCAGAGTCTGAAGGGTCAGTTAGGAATGTAAGTTTTCATGTCTGTGTCTTCACAAATTTATGGTAAAATATCAAACTAAGCTGGTGCTCTGAAATAGAGAGCTGTGGAGCAGGAGTGGATTCTGCAGTATGTTTCTTGATCTCATAATCATAACAATGCAATGTCCTGATATTTTTGTTTCACTTATTTTGCACACATTCTGAAAGGTTCTGGGAGTGTTTGGAACATCCTTTTGTGTATGAAAATATGAAAAAGTCAAGTACTATTAGAAAACATTTCTTCATCTAGTTGCAAACGGAATATTCTTCCTAGCAATGAAATCAACATCTAAAATTATCATTTGGAGAGGGGAAGAAATGGGTTCCATATGGGCATAATTACGTGGTCTTCTTCTCTTGAAGCAATACAGAAATCACTACCCTGATGAAAGAGACAGAAATAACTTGTTTATCTAGAATATATTTGGGAATTTATTTGGGCATCACAACACTAACACAGGTCAGAAGGAATCTGACACAGATGTTTTCTGTCTTGATTATTGGTTATGAATGTGAACAGTAACTTTCAGCTTAGAAAAGCTTACCATAAATCCTACGAACCTGTTTTTTGAGGCGTCACCTCTTATGGTGAAAATATTGTTCTGTCTCTGCACTCATCCCAGTCCTTGGTTTCCTTAGTGAAAAATTCAATCAAGGTGCCAATTGTGGCAGAGGTTTTAGTGGTGTGGATTCCTGTCCATGAGCTCACCAGCTCATTGACCAACCATGAGTTGGTAATGACCACTTGGTAAGTGACCTACACTGGGTTTGAACTGCTGACCTTCATGTGGAAGACTCTGAATGCCACTTTTGGTCTTTGGAGGATTTAGTTGCTAGGTTTTGTTCTAAAATAAACTCTGTTCAGCCTCAGACTTCTTCCTCAGGCAGTGTCATGACAATAATCTTTTCTCTGTTACCTTGAACTGCTTTGTATCTTCTTCAGTACTAAGCTGGTCTTCATCATTTCATTCAGAAATAATCTTAATTAACAATTGATAGCATATTAGAAAAATGTATTTTTCAGCTATGGGAAACATTGTCATGTTTGTGGAAAGAAAAGTAAAAACTTTTAACAGCTATATTCAGTATCCTTGAGAAAACACCACACATTGTAGCATGGGAATGGCCCTGAGTTCCTTAGTCCAGCAAAAGCCCAAGTCAACAAGACTTGTGCCTGATGAACTACCACAGGACTAGCCCAAATATTTTGATGTTTCTGGCTGCAGAAGTACATAAAAAGGATAAAGAGACCAAAATAATTCCAAATTTCAGAACATTTAGCTGGAGCTTGCTTATGTAGCATTTTTTTTTAAAATAGCTATTCTGGAAGATTGAGTTGTGTAGCCCTAATTGAGCCCAAATGTGTACCAGGTACATAGATTTAAAGCACACAATGGTCCAGTTGTTTGGAAGCACATTTTAAAACATGGTATTGGATTTTAGTGGGGTTTTTTTTCAAATTTATATATTGACTTCAATTACCACTCTTCATATGGAATTTTTTAATTTCATCATCAAAAAATAAGGAAGGCAAACACTAGAATTCTACAGTGTTCAATATTCATGAAATTTCTTAAGCTGACATTATTTATCAAGACATGAGATTTGTACTTATTTGCCCCTCTTTTCATGACAGAATATTTACTTATATATAAAGATAAATATTCTGTCATAAAAATTATGGACTTTGTAAAACCTTTTTTGGGGGGAGAAAGAGGGAACACCTATATGACTTTGGTGCAAATTTCAATTAATATTATCAAAATATTAATATAAGAACTAGATTTTGTGAATCTCACTTAATAGGTATTCTTGAGAGCTTTTCACTCCTATACAATACTCGATTCCTGGTGTAAGGGGTAAAATTTCACAATCTTGCTTTATTGGCATCAGGGTTATATATCCAGATATCAAACTTCAAAGATAAGTAAGCAGTCCTTTCCTGGAACACAGAACGTGATCAGACTGAATGCAATAAATCAGTGGTTCATTAAGCAATGATCCAAAAAAAGCCAATATGAAGTATTGAGTAAAATAACTCCCTCCAAGAAAGAAAGTGAGTTCTTTTCTTCTCAAATGTCTGCTAGTTTGTTAAATACAGGAAGGATCTGGGCATAAAACTTTTCTCCTCCATATGAATTATAACATGGATACAGTGACTTCCCAAAGATTCCAATTCTGCCAATTTTGTTGCTAAAAGTTCTTGACCTCTTTCATGAAAATGGCTGGTTTTCAGCATCTGGTCAAATACTTAAAATATTTGTATAGAATAGCCAGGAAAATACATTTTTTAATTACAGATCCATGAAACTCTTGTGGTTAAGGAGGAAGAAGATTCAAAAATTTGTACTGAAGTCAAGCTGGCTGACTGATAAAGTGAAGTGAGAAAACTAACAAACATATATATTTAGTTGTATATTTGTACATTTTTATATACTGTACAAAACTGAAGTTGATTTTGTGACTGTTGTCCCTGACTTGCAAGACTGAGCAAATCTGGCAAAGACATGGACATATACTGAATTTTGGTTTCCAATGTAAGATCTAGGGATTTTTCCTACAACCCAAAATGTCTATCCTATGAGGTTTTGTGTTATGCTTTCAAAAACATTTTCTATCCTACATCTGCTATGTAGGACTTAATCCAAGTGTGGTAAACTCCTCACAGAGAAACAGATTGCAATTTTTATTTTAATATTTTTTCCGAAAACAAAAAGACTGTAATTTGTCACTTTTTTTTGTTTCAGTAAAATTTTGAATTTTTAGAAGGAAGTTTGGTTTTTCTTTATTAATGATTTGACCAGATAATGGCTCTTCTCTCCAGAAAGTCTCTGCATTTCTCTGCAGAAGAGAACTTCTATGACAAATTCAAAATCTATTTATGATAAATTTTTAAAAAGTATGTTTGACCCTTTTTTCCAAGTTGCTCATTAAAATGTTCACTGTTTTATGACCTGCCTCAATGTGGTAATTTCTGTTTAATTTAGCTTAGAGACAATTGTTTTCTTAACCAACAGAGAAACTGCATGTGTAGATACACTGAACACAAGGAACATCACTCACTTTCCTTCATGAGATTGTAGGGTTTGCTCCTCATGGAGAAAGCACTGAATTTTTCCTTGTTGTTTACTCAGTATTTTCCTCCCAATTTTTCTTTATAAAATGTAAGTTTTGATAACTGTGTGTAGGAAAATGCCATGAAAATTTGGTTTCTGAGGGATAAAATGTTTACAGTGTCTCACTTCAAGGTGTAAATATTATGCAGTCAGTGCTAAAGTCTCTAATTTTTATTTCAGCCACATGGCACCAGGTTGATAGTGGCTTAAGGGGCTCACTAAAGAGTAAAGCTGAATGCTGGCAAAGCCTCTGTTGAGCTGATAGCTCAGGTGAGCAGCAGGAATTAGCTGCTGCTGTCGAGGGGCAGTGGCACAGGAGGCAGAAGCCTGATAGGGAATGAACAGAAGGGAAGAGATACTGAGGGTTGGCCTTATCACTCACAGAACTGATAGTGTAGCAGCCACTGGTGATATAAACTTGAGTGTTGGAGTGCCTTTGCTGTAACTCAAAGGGAGTAAATCCTCACCAAATCTTTGCACTGAACTGACTTGCAGAGTTGAAAGCACCTTATGTCACTCTGTGCTGCACAGAGCCCTCCCCTTCAGGGAGAGCATCCTCCCCACACAGGCTGGATCAGGCTCAGCCAAAAGTGAGATCATGGTTTCCAACCTCATCCTTGGTTTTCCTATCAGATTGAGCAAGTTACTGTCCTGATTGATGATCTTGAGGAACTTTCTTTTCTTTCTTTGAGTCTATTTTCCATGGGGAATGTGTAAGAAATTAGAGATGTGCTGTTGAAATATTGAACATATATTACATGTTATTAGATGTGATGCTGCTCTAGCAGGGTTTCTGCATCCTCTAATTTTTTTTTCAGATAAGACAAGGCTTTTGCTGAAGCATGTAACCTTTTTTCAGTAACATGGACACAGCTTATATATTTTTCATTTCAGTCCTATAAGGACAGGACTAGTCCACGGGGTGATCATATGCATAAAACACTTCAAGTCTAGCTCTAAATCTGGGCAGTGCTTTTGGGCTCTTTTGAATGAAGTGTGTTACAACTTGTAACAGTGATCTGTAGGTTGTTGTGTGACCCAGGAAGCCAAGCAAATGTCATCTGAATGCAGCTCATAGCAGAGGGTTGTACCTGGAAACCATTGTTACAGCTTTTACTCATCTCAAGCTGTTCCCAGCTCTTCACAGCTGAAAACACTTCCATTGACTTGAGTGAGGCTAGATAAAAGGAGTATGTCTGTGTTTAAGATGGTAATGTAACAAACACATAAATTATGTGGTTTTCAACAATGAAAATAATGTTTGTTTAAAATATCACAAGCCTAAAAGTGATTCTGCTAGTGTTTATGCTTGATATTTCATATAATACAAACCTGTTTATATTATAATGTCTTCAGTTACATTTATGGTTGAGCAAATCAGAAAGGTATAATCTACTAATGTTTTAAAGAAAAATACTCTGAACTAATTAATCATGATTCACCAAAGATAGGTTTATAATAAAGAAAAAATTATAGTTAGTTAAATATTTTATAATATTTAAAATTATATACTTAGAACAAGTACCATGTTTCCAATTGCATTATAAACCACCCAAAACCTAATTTCTTTTTAAGGACTGAATGCTGCATTAATTTCTGTGAACTGGAAAACAGATCCAGATAAACTCCAGTTCTCAAAAGGTAAAAGCCTGGGTTTATATCTCATTTACATCACAAGTCCTGTAAGTCAGAAAATGGACTGTGTAATGGGCTGTTCTACTGGGAACCCCATCTTCAGTAGCTGCTGTCTATGTCTTGGAAATGGTGTTGCAAAATTTGAACAATTTGATTTCTACTGCATGTGTTTGAAATATTTATAAATTGATTGTAGGGTAACTAGGCTGTTATTGATATTGGCTATGTAGTTCTTCTCACTTTTGCAGTGCCATACTTTGTCCTGCCTTTTGTGTGGGATCCTTCACTGGGTGAGGAGGAGGACTCTTTCAGTGATATTATTACAGAATTTGCTGCAACTTTTTTATCAGGTTCAGTTTTTCCAATAGGGCATTGATCCTGGACAGGGAGGGAAGGGAGCCTTTCATTTTATTTTAGCTGGATAGCATAAGTTTTCCAGAGACTTCTTTACAAGCCCAAAGAAAAAGTGAAAGAAATTCCCCTTATTACTTGATCTCAATGAATAGGGACATAACTTTGATGTCTACAAGGCTAAATAAATGGATTTTCCTCCATGACCTGAAGACTTTTCCCATTATATGATCAAAAAATACTACAGTAATTTATTTCTGCTGACAACTGTGTACAACATCATTTTATGGAACACTTTTCTAAACAGACTGTTTTTTTACAGAGCTTTAAGTTAATATAAATTTGCTGTATGTCTGTCACTTGACCTGCAGGTTTCTTCTGTTTATATATATATATATATATATATATATATGCCTATTTTGTTAGAGAGTTTTATATCAAAGCTTTTAAAATAACAGAGATTTTAGCATATCTAATCTTTAGGATATACAATTTCATTCTTGAAAAATGTGAGGAAAAGGATGTATCGAAAATAAAATATTTGAAGAAGAGGAGGCAGGCATTAGTGGTCTCCAAGTATCTTTGGCAAATCATTCATCCTCTTTTAAGGATCACTCCTACAGCAGAAAGCTCAGAAGCTCAAGAATATAGCTTGTCCCTTCCCAGTGGTATATCAAAATGATCTGCAGCCTTATTGAACCAGGCACCTTCTGACTCCAGGCTGCTGGGAAGCTTTCACCTAAGATCAGGTTTTCACATCTCTGATTTTCCCTGACAATTTTCCATAAACCTTCAATAGTACAGAAGAGCTGATTTCAAACTAACCTTAGCTTGTTCCCAGTGATTGGGGTTTGTGGGGATTAGTTTTTTAGGTTTGTTTGGGTTTTGGTGTATTATTTTTTGTTTTGCTTTGTTTTGGTTTTGTTTTTCTTATTTTTTTTCACCAAGGCTACTAAATTATTGCTTTTGGGAAAAATCCATATTGCTGTAGAGAAGAACAGGCCGTGTTTGGGGTTTTTGTAGCCTTGATTTATCTTTGCTATGCACAAGGTAAAAGAATGAAAAGAATGGCCTCTGACAGAGAGAAGTGTCCCTCGAAAGGCTCCATGATGTCAAATCTGATGTTTCCTGCAGGGAGTTTTGTCATCTCCCTGCCTGCCCACCTCTCTCCCTCTTCTGCTCGCACATGGAGTCATTGGCACACCCACCAGTGCTTGGCTCAGCAGTCAGGTGGTTCTGGCACAGTCTTGTGTGGGGCCTTGCTCTGCAAAGGAGCTCCTGTCTGATTTTTGCAACTGAGAGAGTTTTGCTTTTTCTCCTCCCACCACCGATATCAAGGGTGACATAGTCCAAATTAGGATTTTGACCGGGGCACACAATCATGACTACATGACCCGCTTTCCTTCAGGTATAGATGGGAGAGAAAGGAGCTGGAAGTGGTCTTCAGTCCCTAGGAGACTCAGAAGACAGTGTCAAATTTGGCTCCTGTGTAATGAGTTGCAGGACATGCCTCCACAGAGGCCCATTTGAAGATGGCATAACTTAAAGCTACCCTTTATTACTGCAAGCTGTGTCCATGGCTGAGATCCAAGCTGAGAGTCAGCAGAAACAGATGAAAGCACCCAGCACTGTTTCCTCTATGCCTTTAACACTAATGAACTCTATTATGTTTATGAAATTGGTTCTCACCTACAGCTTGAAAATGTAATTATAATTTGGTCCTTTTACCTCCTGCATATTGTTTAGTATGCTGCTTCTAAGCCAGTTCAAAAATACCACAGCATAAAAAAATTGTTCTCAAAAGGGCTTTTATGTTGTTGGTTTTAAATGCTTTGAAAACCATTAGATTGTTCCAGGCTTACCGGGACATTTCCATAAAAATAAGCTGCCTGCCAAAGAATCTGAGATTCATATATTACAGGATATGGTCTCCTCACACCCTCCGCCTACTCATTTGGAAGTGTCTCATGGTTTTCCTGCATCATTTGACACATCTGTAGTCATTTAATTGTTCTAGCCTTTCAGACTGTATTGTGAAACAATTGCTAGCAGGACTCATTAAAAGAAAATATAACAGAAAATTCCCATGCGTTGTACCTCCTCCACAGTAACCTAAGCCTTGGAAACTTGCAGGGTATCCAAAAACTTTATGTTTTTTAAAAGCAGAACATTTTGACCTGTGTTAGAGTAGGCAGCCAGTGTGTTGCATGAGTATTTGGACAATGTTTCTGTATGTCTTAAAAAGTGGTGAGTGAAATGGGAATGTGTTACACATTCCCATTTCACTCACATATTTTTTTAGCATTATTTGCTTATTTCAGTTTGGTCCTGTCTCAGAAAGGTGCTTGACCATTTCTCTGTGTCAAACCTCAACTAGCAAAGCCTTTTCTTTAGTCTCACTGAAATGGATGCAAATGAAACATATGCTGGGAGGATTAGCTTGGAAAGCTTTGCTGAATGGAATATTCTCTCACTATTCTTTGAAAGTTAAAGAGTTGTTACAGGAGTGTACCTGTTTATCTCTATTAGTGTTGTGTCATACAGAAAAAAACATACTGCCAAATGCTTGAAATTCCACTGTTCCTTATTTCACTCCTTAGCACTGAGGAAAACTCCCTGTCTCTCCAGCTGAGACACCAACATCTGGCAGTTCTCTAAGTTCCTCAGGGTCATGGAAGAAGACATGATAATGATGCTGAAATAGGCTTATGCAATGTAATGGATGTAGATAGTCTTAAATGTTTTAAATTGGCATCTATCTATCTATCTATCTATCTATCTATCTATCTATCTATCTATCTATCTATCTATCTATCTATCCATCTATCTATCTATCTATCTATCTATCCATCTATCTATCCATCTATCTATCCATCTATCTACCCATCTATCTATCCATCTATCTATCTATCCATCTATCTATCCATCTATCTATCCATCTATCTATCTATCCATCTATCTATCTATCTATCTATCTATCTATCTATCTATCTATCTATCTATCTATCTATCTATCTATCTATCTATACCAGTTGCATTGAAGCATGCATTTTTGTAGAGAAAAATGTGGCTTATAGGCTGATGGGAGCTTATTTGGAGAGTGTCACAAAGAATATAAAAATGTTGCTTAGGAGCTGAGGGAAGGATCACATCTGAATCAATCCATTACTAAATTAACCACTGACAGATCTTGATAATGAAAATATGAAAATCATTTGGGTGGAGACTAAGAGTGCCCACTTTAATGTGAAAATGGCTTAGTAATAGGAAAATAGAAATTGAAAGTCCTTTGCTTTCTGCCTTCCTTTTACAGGGCTTGGATAACACAACTGTTTTCTCTAATCTGAAATGTTTTAATTTCTCTGAGTTATTGTTTTGGTAATATAAATGTTCTGGCAAGACTAGAAAAGTCTCACCACATCCATAAATGCATTTTACACTGACTTTGGAAAGGGATACATAACAACAGAATCTATTGTACAGTACCTGGAGCAGGGCAAGATCTATATGGTATTTTTAGCTTAATAAGTAGGCTCAAGTGATGAACAAACTTTTGCAAGAATGAATTTTAACATGCTTAAGACAGATGTATTGTATTGCTTCTCAGAGTACCAGCTGGGTTCCTCTTTATTCCAGTCTGTCCATATTTTTATGCCACATTCATCACTACATTTGACTGCCCAGAGACTTGACTCTCCTCCAGTTCAGCTTTCCAGGCACACAGATGTAGTAGTGATGAGTAGAGATGAGATTTTATTGAAGCTCAGGCTCTCAGGCTTCATGATCCCTTGCAGAGGTCCCAGAAGCTCTGCCTTGAGAGCCAGGGAACCCGAATACAGGCCTGGGTGCTCAGGACTAGCAGGAGGAATAACAGTCTTCCTGTCAAAACAGCAGTCAGGTGTGGTCCTGGATCACATGTCATGAGATCCCATGAGAGACAAGAGGTATCCTTCTGGTTTTTCCTTCTCTATCCCTATTCACTTTCTCCTTATATCTTCCATGATTTATTCCACTTCTGACCCCAAGACCATGTGCTGGATTTGGCAAACACCTCATCAGCTTTAAATGACACATAGTAGGTTCCAGAAGTGATTATTTCCAAGGTAACTTCATTTAATCAGAAAATCACTCACTTTCTCTGGAGCCAACTCTTGTTCTGTTTCCCTCTCTTCCCTGAGAGGGAAGAAACAGGAAAACCTTTAGCAGTTTTGTTGGGACACATCATTGCCAAAGATGCTCAGTAAGTTTGCCTTACCTGGGGAGAAACAATAAAAACTATAATTTAGCAAACACAGGAAAAGGTCCATGATTAATGCAGGTAAGCAGGAACAGCTCAGTGACTTTGCAAATCCCTTCTCAAAGGCTAGTGGTGTTTAATAACACAAAAAGGTGCCTCTCTTTGCACCCACACTCAGTACCTTATAAACTGTACCTTAGTATTTCACTATTTTCATTGTAAGGCTTAATTCAGAGTTCAGACTACACGGGGGAATAGTGTGCACAGCACAGATTTTATCATACTTTCCATCTCAGCTGGCTTTCCAGCAGAGAGGTGATGTAAGCACTCTAAGGAGCAGTTTGGTTATATTCAGAAAACAGATTTTTTTTAATAGTTTTTCTCTCTTTTGGTTTTATTGGTGTATTAGAATAGAGGCAGCATTAAAAAGCTTGTGTTTAACTTCAAACAGATCTGAGAATACATATATATTTACAGAGAATTATGTATATGTGCCAACATATAGCCAACACAGAAATGTGCATGCTTGTAGCAGAAAAGTTTGAGAAGAATATACAAGCTAGTGGAGAGCCACAATGTGTTCATTCATAATGGATTTTTTTTCATTTTGAACACGGGTTTCAAGTTCTTTTCCAGTACTAATTGAATTGAGTGTGTCTAAAGCACCAAGGGTTAGCAAAATCCAGTGGACTAGACTGGGAATCTTTTGCAGAAAGAATTCCAGATCTAACTGTGTTATAGTAAGTAATTTTCCTGTGGCCTGACACACAACATGTTTCTGTGCAGCAAATTTAACAGAGGTTTTGCAGTTTGCATCGTCTTTTTTTTCCTCACTTAGTCAGTTTTTCCAGCTAATGGAAAGAGAATGTCTTGGCTTCATCTTTATTCCACCCTCATTCCATTAGGCCCAAACTCTGAGCTGGATAACTCCCAATAGGATCAGGACACATATGGTCTCTTAAGTAATGCTTCTGAATCAGTATTTTGCATTTGCAAAATACATTTTTAGTCTTTAATTTCTTTGCAAGATCAATTCATTGCTCGGCTTACATTTCTTCATGAATAAACAAATATGTTTATGTTTGAATGTATATGCATGTAAATGTATGCATATTTATATATTAGTAACCCATTTTCTCTACCTTACCAGCCCTCCAGAAGGTGGTGCTTCCAGCTCTGTGTATGTGGGCTAAAGAGAGACATTTACTTTTGTATATGCAGTGACAGGAAGTGGGATGAACCAGTTCACATCTGTTAGCCATTAAACAGCGAAATAACAACAACAATACTAAAATATGATTTTAGCCAGGCCAGCTAGAACAGAAATCAGACACAGAAAGATGAAGGTGAGTCAAAAGACAGCCCACATCCAGCTGATTTCTTCAAAGGCAAAATGCTATGTATTTTTTCCTGGTTTTCAGTTCTGCAAAAACCGCCTTCCTGGATCATTATAACATGCCATCAGAATGAGAGGGTTTGAGGATTTCCTGTAGAAAACTATAGCAGCATTCATTCCTGCAGCAGTGTCTGAGAGGTACAAGCACAGGCCTCAGAAATTCTTGGATTTAGAAAAGCAGCACTTTTCTTACCCTTCTTCCCAATCACCTCCTACACCTTGATCTGCTGATCTTTTCCTGGGACCCTGCTGAACAATTGTAAAATGGACTAATTAGAAATGCATTCAATTTCTTAATAGATACTACCTGAGCCATTATCAAGGGTTGACAGGGTTTATTTGACAGCTCTTGTGTGATGTATTCCTGACTTTCACTAAAATCTTATTAACCCAATGAGAGGAAAAGAAGCTTTAGAAGATCATGCCTGAGGACATTTCTTTTAGTGATAAAACAATCAATTCTTAAATTTAAAGATTGCTTTTTTCCTTACATGCATGATAGTTGTTCCCAGATAGCAGCTGTCATTTCAGAAAACTCTGGCAAGCTGGAGGAAAATCATGATTAATTGGAAAACTGGTACTCACAGAAAATGGCTGGCTGCCAATGGGCTGCAAAAGTAAATAGCATCAATTAAGTCAACATAGCTAATTTTCTCCTGAGCTAGTAATTACACTCTGTGCACAATGACCTCTTTATTAAAATAATGGAATATTGTAGAAATATAAGTGAACAACAGTTTGAGTGTTATTTGAGCTATTTCTTCATGGTTTGATAGAATTAAAAAAGATAAGCCCTGACTTTTACCCATTTTGGTCACTTTGGCAAATAACTATTTCTTCTGAAATTCTCTATTTTCACTATTTCTGTTTCATTGATCTTTTCATGAATAAACAAAAAATCAAGCTCTTGGTAGAGCATTTTATAAACATCGATGTGCAAATATTTGGTACAAGTTTGATTCCTCATTTTAGGCTACTTGTTTGTTTCAGTTTTCAAGGTCACAGTGTGTTTCTGAAGTCAGGGGCTGCGTGGTGGTGATCCGACGGTGGTGTGTTGTTGGTTATGCTTCACTGGCAGGACAGCCCTGAGCCTGGCCTAACTCAAGCGTTCTTGTCCCTGTGTTTGGAGGGACAGGACAAAGGGTGTCCAGGACGAACTGTTCCAGGCTTGGAGGACCTGTTGATGCAAGCAGACTGGCAGAAAAGCCTGTACCAACCTTTTCTATTTCAGTAGATATGGCAGGGCTGTGACTCAAAGGTCCCGCACGGCGGATTGTGCTCACTCCCATTTGGCAGAGAATGACAGGGGAGGCGGATTCATGCAGCCATTACTGCTGAGCTGAAATGTGGAGTGCTGCTGGCTGTTCCCTGAGGAATAGGAAATGACCACAATGACACCCACAAGATCTTCTCCAGGTGAGGAGGGAGCAGCCTCTGTGTGCTTAGGTTGTGTCAGATCGTAGCTGTGCACACATGTACATTCCCTGTTTGAACTGTTTCACAGAGAAGGTCAACAAATAATCTGAACCCTGGCCAGACTTCAAAAGTTCAGAGGTTTGGTTCAGAAAGAGCTGCAGTCAATGATTCAAAGTTCATAAAAGCTGTCCAGATTTTCTGAGACTGTAAAACTGGGCTGGAGCAGCATTTTTCCTGTAGCTTTCAGCACTTCTGTTTCCCATCCTAGCTGGACAGTGGAATCGAAAAAACACTTCTTCAGAAATTCCAAGAGCTTAAGAACATTTGGTCCCAGTCTGGTTCTAAAAATGAGTAAGGATCTGGGAAGCTGTCTGGTGGGGTAATATCTAACCTGCCTAGTCAGTCCCATTGTGTCTGCAGCTCCCTTTGGACTGGGCAGTATTTTTGTAGCTGGAGTTTGGTGTGACACTCAGCATGCTCCCTAACAAACTGGCTTGTCATATTTTCCTAGTTGTTTACATGTTCTTATGGATATTAATGCATATTCTGTTTAATCTTTGATAGTTAGCACCGTACTCTAGTGAAGAAAGAGCCCAGTGGTTTCACAGCTGCAATATCGCAATGTCAACAGGGAGTCTTATGTTTCAGAATAGCAGAAAACATGCTCCTAATGCTTTGGGGTTTCAGATACAAAAAGCCTGTTTATAATGTCACATGGCCAAGGCATGGCCTAGTCAAGTCATGGGAAGGAAATCAATTTCAGCTCCTCCTGTTAACTCTTTTACAGCATTACTTTGGGATTATGGTGTAAGGACTAGATATCCATTCTTTTTCCCCTTGCTTGGGGTATTTTACCAGAGTGTATTTACAAAAGTCCTGGACTACTACAACAAGTGGGTCAGAGCCAACAAGTTTTGTGTGTGCCAGCAATGACCACTGTAGGGGCAGCAGCCTAAACCCTATTGGTGCAGCTGGAAGAGAATTTGTCAGGTTTGGACATGTTATTTCCATTTGGCCAGGCTACATAAATGCATTTTAAGCTATTCTTACCCAAATCTATGGCCTTTTAATTTTAATTTTTTTTAATATTCACTGGGAAAATTAGACTGTTCTTGCAGTCCTGGGAAGAAGGGATTAGTTTTAATATACTACTAATTTCTACCATCAGTAAAAGAAAACTAGCTAACATATCCTCCTAAGAAATTTCAGCTATTCAGAGGTAGCAGACTTTTTCATAGACCCCCAACAACACAGATTCAAGTTCTGCCCTTCAGGCTTAAAACCAACTGAATTGCAGGGGTATTTGCAGTATTTGCAAGAGGAGGGAAAGTATTGCTAAACCAGTTACAAAGACAGGAGAAGTTTTAACACTCAGTTTGGGTCTAGGCTCACACATTAAGCCATTCAGAAAATTTGGGATCTGTGACTGTGGTATGAGTTCACTCATGTTACTGTGTACAGTAAGAAACTTCCAGCAACTGTGCTTATAGTTTCAGTGGGGAGCAGACATCATGTGGGGCTCCCTGGATGCTTCTGTGGGAACAGACTGCAGCTGTGTGTAGCCTCTGGCTCCTCCAGGGACACCACATTGTAGGTTCCCTGTGAAGGAGTTCTGAGAGATATTTATTCTCACCAGCACAGAAATCTTCCTGTACTTTCCCAAGGGATTGAGTGCTGCCTAAACATTACAGACATTGCAAAAATCTCTTTGAACCCATCTGCAAATTTAAACCCCTTGGCACCTTTCTTTTCATCCCAGGAAGAATTGTTTTTTTTGGTTTTCTTTGTTGCTTTTGGAGTCCAAGATATTCAGGATTATACCACTGTAATGGTGCCTTTGTAGAGCCTACCTTTCTCCATCCTTAAATAAGTACCATGGTACTTCACAAGAAGGTAAAGCAAATTCATATTTGTGTAGTACTTAGAACTCCTTAAGCTTAAGGGAGTGTGCAAATGCACTCAATGTTAATTTAATTGGGTGCATTGTGTTCTCATTGTGTTAAATAAATATTACATTATAATATTTTGTATTAATAGAGACGGTTTTAAATGATAGCTAGTTAATAAAAATAATGTACAATTTCACAGGATACTTTTAGCAACTAAATGTTATTTAGACTGAAAATAGAAAACGTTGGAATTAGTACTGGGACTTATCATGGCTTTATAGAGATTACTTTAATGCTTGGTGGATATAATTTTGCCCCTCTCACTTTTATTACATTGTACATTTTGCTCCAGTTTTGGGCTTCTCATGCTTAGTTATAAAAGCTTCAGTAGTCAGGCTGCAAGATTCAGCAAGACTTCCAACTAAATGTATTATCCATGTGCACTGCACGTGAAATTCCACATAAAAAGAACATTATTAAGATTTTTGAGGCAAGTAATTATGAAAGTGGAGCCTGAGACTGCATGCACACTTTCAGTTCAGGTCACATATTTGCATTTTGATCAAGTAGTTTGGTTTTTTAAGTCACTAGTCCCTTGCACCTGTCAGCACTCAGGATAGGTCTGTTCTTCAGATGCACCAGAGCTGTGAAATAAGGCAGGTCTAATGCCTTTGGGTGTGGATTCAACATCCATGTCATCACATGCATTAAGTGAGGCAGAGGACTGCTGGAAAAAAAGGATAATCACTGCCCATCTCTTCCAGAATTCCTATGAGGTGGTTCCAAGCAAGGCACTAAAGTCAGTCCTTATCAAAGCTGAGAATGTTTTGTTTCTTATTTCTGATGTTTAGAGGTGCAGTAGAAGGCAGTAGGATGTGTACTGTGAACATGTAGGTACTGTGACAATTTCATTCCTAGGGGTCACAACTAAAACAATAAAATTTCTTCCATTTTTTCAGCTGCTAAATGGAAACTCTATTGTGAAGATAATTAATACATAGGAAAAAACAAAGATACTACTGCATTAAATATGACATGACAAATTGAGGAAATTAATAGAGCTATCCTGAGATTAGCTTTTGAATAAAGGGAAGCACATAAGGGCTGTGATTACACCTTGAAAATAAGTCAAAACAGCCAACTGAGCACTGTATTTTTGTGAGCACTTTTTATTTTAATTCACAAAATGAGACAAAGACCCACTCAAAAAAAAAAAAAAAGAAAAAGCCCCAAACCTGACTGTGTAATCATTTTATTATATATTCACAGGGAGACCAAGGAAAGGTCAGGTATATTGTCAGTTCTGACTTTCTGAGTGTTTGACTTGGCAACTTCAGCTCTTTATGAGTCACATATGTACTGGGAGAAAAGTGCTATAAATTCGTGGTCAGATCTTTTTTTTTATATTATTCTTACTTCTCAATGTCATAAAATAACTAAGTGCAGCTCAGTTTCACCTTCCATTTAAAAGAAATGCAGTGTTTTAGATGTGGTTTTGTACTTAGTGAAGAATGTAAATTTGACATAGAAGAACCTTAGTTCTTTTCAGGAAAAGTTTCCTGCTAGGAGCTTTCAGAAATAACTGGCTTTTCTCATCAGAAGCTGAGTAAAAATGAGATACATTTGTAAATACCACTGACCTGTGAAGATACCATAACTGTTTCTTCACTTTTTAAAACAATATTGGCC
This sequence comes from Serinus canaria, assembly GCF_022539315.1. Lineage (NCBI taxonomy): Eukaryota > Metazoa > Chordata > Aves > Passeriformes > Fringillidae > Serinus > Serinus canaria. The sequence goes on from NC_066316.1 coordinate 24,886,194, forward strand.
AGCCAGTCAGTCATGAATGGGAGCAGAAGAGAACAAGGAAAAAGCTTCCCTTAGTGAGAAGATGGGCAGAAACCAGACCCCCTCTAGGGAAGTGCTGTTTTCCTCATACCACCAATGTTTCTTGCTCTCTGGTAAAAGACAAAGTTTGTTTCCTCATGCTTGACCATTGTCATAGCTTACTGCTAAGGAAGCAAAGAGAAAATAAGGCAAAGGGAAAAAAAAAGAAATCTGTTAAGAGAAAAGTGATAACTTTTAACAATTTTAAAGGTTGAGGTTTAAAAAAGGGAATATTCTTACAGAAGTATTTAGGTTCTTCTCAAAATGCTGACTGTGCAGGGACTCTGCATTTTAATTATCACCTTGCAATTTTTTTTTTTCCTTAGGAAGTGGCTTCCACACAAAAATAAAAAGGCAGGATCAGGCAGCCCTGCAGCCTTTTGCACAGATGTTCATCTTTTTGGTGAGAAGGGGTGGCAGTGAGCAGTTGCCTTGGCACCGTTTTCCCTAACCCAGGGGAGGTGTGGTACAATTTCAGATATGCTGCACACTAGGTGAGCAGTGGGCTTCCAGGTTTCCCAAAGGAAAGCCAAAAGTCCAGAGCAGTCAGCCTTGTTTACTTCAGACAAAAGAACTGGAGATATCATTCTGGGTGAAGAAGAGGATGAGAGAGATTAGAAAGTAATTTGAACATGGACTTTTGATGAACTTTGTTGGTTTTCTGTGACTTCCTCTGTTCCTTTTCCCATTCATATTTTTAACACCCTAGTTTGGGTATGAGAAACAATAGCACCAGGGTGTTTTCCACTGCTTTAATGAAGACAATTACAGGACTGTATCAGAAAGGTGGAGAAAGATGTTTCCCTATCCAGAGGTTTTGTCTCTAACTGAGTATGCTTCTGTGCAAGTGACAAATACTTATTATTATGTTGTATTAGGAGTAGCATTGGTTCATAAACTTTTTTTTTTTTTGCTTTAAAAATATCCAGTCAGACTTTGACTAAATGCTCCTCTGTTGTGATTTTAGAATGGTACAGTTTCTCCTAGGAGATTGGAAGTAAGAAGGAGGAATATTCATTTAGTTCACTCTTCTCTGCATTTGGTAAATAGAAGAAATGAAGTGGCAGAAGTGCAGGGTTGGTGGCCTTGTTGACCTCTGGTGGAGAGAGTTCTGTAGGAGTTGTTTGACTGCTCAAAGTAAGAAAATATCAAAGCTTACTGGTGCCAAATTCTTGTCTACAAGAAAGCTAAATTAGGAAAATAAATGAAACATGCTCATGGTTGGCATAAGCTTGATCCAATAAGAAAATAAGTCTCATAGATAAGGGGTGCCAATTTCTGTATAAAAAGCCAAAATATTGTACAAAACCATTATAGTTGTCAAGAGGCTGATGGCAGTGACAGCAAACAGGTAAATGCTTCAGTCTGTGCTTATTTGCTGTGATTTCATCACCCTGGTAGCACTCAGACCCCGTTTGTGTGCAGCCATTTCTATTACATGCTCCATCCCTTCACCAGCTCTGTTTCCTCCCTCTGACTGCTTGGGGTACCAGGTTTATTTTTGGTGGCTGTTTAAGCTGATGAAGCATATAACCTTGGATCAACATGTTTCAGGTTTCTCACTCAGCATTGCCTGGGTGTTTTTCTTTCCTAGGAAAGCCTGGGGTAAACATTGCACACATTAGTAGTGAGATGCAGTACAGATTGCCTCCTCAACAACTCACCAAACAGCATGTTTTATTATAGAAAAAAGGAAATACATTGGGCAGACAAGAAAATAGCTTGCAGCAATGAGTGGGAGTTTACAAACTAAGGAAAGGGTTTTGATTCCTGTGTCCTCTAGTTGTACTAAATACCAGAAGATAATATCCCAGCATAGCACAAGTGAAAAAAATGAAGGCAACCCATTTGTTTGTTTATTACTGTTTTGTTTGAATTTATGGATTCACATGTTCTGCTCTGGGTGCTTAAAGTTACATAAATGTGGTTTTGCCCAGGTAGGTTGGGGTTTTTTTCTTTTTTTTTGAGCCACAGCATGTTTATCATGCTGATGAAGCAATGGTTGGGGGACAAATATGACATTAAAAATAGACTTGGATTTCCCAATCAACTGAAATGCTGGCTTGCAAACCCATGCAGCAATGCTGATTTGTGGGTAGTTAATTTTTTTGGCCATTGTTTTTCTACTGTGTGATGCCATGAGGTTATTTCTAGGCAAAATGAAATATACAGTTATACATAGTAAGGGAATTGTATAGTAGAAAATGTTCTTGGCATGCACACACTACTCAGAATGAGTACATAACGTGCACTTGAATGGATGAGCTGTTTTTTGTTTGTTTTTCCACTGGCAAACCAAGAAATAAAGCACAATCTATTTTGAACATAACTTTTCCCCTTTTTTTGGTTGGGCTTTTTGCTTGACTTTGGGGTTTTTTGGGGTTTTTTTTTTTAAGATTTTTTTAAGATACAAAATCTTATTTTCCTTTACACCCAGTTCAAAGATTCTGGTGCAAAAACTTATTTAAGTGATATTTCCATCATTTCACTGACCTTACTTATTCACTTTTCAACCCAGGTCAAAAATCTTAAGAGATTCAGATACTTGGGAAAACAAGATCTGTATTTCCTTATTGAGTGTTGAGTTCAGCTTTTGATCCTGATGTAAATATAGAGCTGAAATTCAGCAGGGGACAGAGGCCAGCAGAAACACTATTTTGCAATGTTTGTATGGGGGGATAGCTCAGCCCCATCCTCGTTGCCTCACATGAGCAGTACCTGGAGCTGAGGTACTGTGGTTAGACAGAGCAGAGAGCATAAGCTGGGCTTGGACTTGGGTTGGACTCAAAGCCTTAGGGCTGGTTTCAAGGCTAATAGAAAGAGAAAGCAGACTTTCCTCTTGTTTCATTGGCCTTTGGACCAGCCTGAGATTATCTGGCCCTACCTCATTTACTCCACAGAGACAGAGACTGTGGATGCTGTTCCAATACACAAACTTAAACTTTTGAATCAAAAGAGCTATAACTTAACTCCCAGGTAGTTTTTCCTCAAGCAATCAGATTATTTGTTCTTTTAGAGGGTGATAACAATTTCATTCACAGCGAGTAGAAGAAAATTGAAGCATTCCTGGTACAACAAAACCTAATTTGCAGGGATTGATAAACATTATTGAGGCTAAAAAGAAGTTGTATCTTCTACTGTGAGATCATTTCCCATTTTTCTAGGAACATATTCTCCTATTATTACGCTTTGAAATGGAAATGCTAGGAAATGGATACAAGCAGGAAATGATCTAGGATTTCTAGATAAAAAAATCTCACTTCTTGGAAGAGCAGAATAATTTTCTTTAAAAAAAACTAGTACAGTTAAAAAATTGAAGTGACAAGCAATTTGCATATTTAATGCCATGTATTTTCTTTATGTTTTATCCTCACTTACATTCATAACAAAATGGAAAGCCTCTTTTTCCTTCCATCTAGATAATATTTTTCAAAATTCAAATTGCATCACTGCCTTCCCAAAGGCACTCAGTGTCTTTGGTGCATATGGGGATGGAGTCAGGCTAGGGTCAGAGTGCTATTTTTTAAATTCATGCCCTACACTGGAAAAAAATGGTTAATGACTTGCAGAAAACAGATTGGTTTCACTCTTTTGACATAACAGAGGTGTCTGTCTGTCTGTGTTGCTCAGGCTGTCAAATGCTCCTAGAAAAAGCAGTTAGACAAACTGGTAAAGAAGGGGATTCAAAGAAAAGGAGCAGCAAGTTGAACAAGCTCAGCAATCCTGAGTGGATGCCTAAAGAAGAAAAGTCCTTGCATTCACATGTATTCTTGCTACAAGCAAGATGTCAAAAATCATCAGTTTTTCTAACCAGACTGTGCTAGTAATTTTGTAATTCTAGGGTTCTTTTCCTCCTCTTTCCCATCCATCCCCAGCAGTGCTTCAAAATTAGCTGTAATTTTCATGGTTCAGTTATCAGGGTATGAAATGCATAAGGTTTGGCGGGTAGCAACACTGAACCCTAAAATTAAGCATTTAGTACTGAAATGTCTATATTACCCTGGATAAATATGCCTGTATTTGTGTTGGATGGGTTCAAGAGCTAAAGAGGTTGGGAAAATTTGAAATCAACTAAAACTAACTAAGTGAGGGGAATGGAAAGCAATTATTTGCCTCAAGTGGTGGCTGGGGAGTGGGGAGGGCAATAAACCAAGCAAGACACTTGAGAGAGACAGTGATATAGATGTGGAGTACAGAGTTAATGTGGGAGGGTTAGGAGACAGAACTGCTTATTTGCTTTCTCTTTATATTCTCTGTTTCTTACCTTTCTTCTGTGTTCATATTTTCTTGACATACTTGACTTTTCCTTTTTTTCACTCTCTACCCCTTTTCCTTTTTTCCTCCTTTTTACCCTTTTTATCTTTCCTCACCAATCACACTTGACCCACTCTAAGCATTCTGTTTCTGTACATCTTGGACAGCCATTAGACCCGAAAAAAACCCAGACATTGCTCTTTACATTACAGCAGAGGACGTTGACTTGTGCTGAAGGCCACAGCTGTTCAAAGAAGAACTTGTTTTAAATTTAAGGTGTGCACTTAGGTCTCACACAGAGCCCTACATATTTACTGGCAGACAAGAAAGTAAATAAGAGGTTTGTAAGTGTAGGTGGAATAGTGAGTGCCTACATGCATGCCTCCAGCAGTCCTCATTCTGGAACCACCATTGTGCTGAGCACTGGGCTGGTGGTTTTGTCTGTGTTATTGTGGGATTCTGATGAAGAACAGTTGTATGAGATAATGTCATATGCAAGATATGCAGTCATTTATAATTCTTTTTGCCACAAACATTGTTTCCTAGACTTTTTCTATTTTAAGCTTGCACTTTCCTTAGTGAGAAATTCAGCTTCCCTTCAATGTGATATTCCTGCTTGAAAGGAACTTCCCTTCACCCACACTTTGTTCTTCACCTGGTATCACTTTATTTCTTTCTTTCATCTTCTTTAGGGGCTAACCTGAAATAGAAAGAACTCCTGCTCTGTACTGCTCTTGCTATTTTCCTTCCCATACTCATTACATCTGATCTCACTGTATTTTTTCTTCTGGCTATGGAGTTTTGTTCTACTCTGGTGAATTAAATTTACTCTTATTTTCCCATATGTGCAGCATCACCAGCTGATAGAATGTATTTGTGCTGTTTCTTTTGAGGGTGTACTTCATTTTCCACAATACAAGGCAGGGCTCTGTTGCCTTCCCTTCTACACATGCAAAAAGGCTGAATCCTGCTGAAGAAATAAAATTTGGTTGCACAGAGACTGCAAAAGAAAAATTTCCATATACTATTAGAAATGACCCCCCAAAGCTGGTGGGAATTGTGGAGTTGTACTAGAAATGTTAAAATGAGCATCTTAGGAGAGTAAATGGGTAAGTCTGGTTGCAGAGATACCAGACTCAGTAGGCAGCTGGAGAAGGGTGACGAAAATGACAGCTGGATTAGCAGGTCATCGGGATCCTATCACACATGTGCAGCTTTTCAAGTCACCCAAAGTGGGAAACAAAGTAGAGTGAGTAAATCCTGCTGACTCACAGAGGTGGAATGGGATGGAGGCATTAATCACTGTCATCCCCTGAATCACACAAGGAGGCACATCTAAAAGCAGCACCAGGCTGCCAGCTGAGGAAGCAGAGGAGACATGAGGACATGACAGGTCCTCTGTGTGTCACTGCAGAGAAACCAGGACAGGAGACCAGGATATGAACACCTGGATGGATTCATGTATGCTGGGCAGACCACTCATGTGCAGCAAGCTTGGCATTCCTGAGTGGGGGTGGGAGTATGAGTGTGTCTGAAATTTGGTTTAAAATTACCTTCTGCTACAAGTCTTTCATTGCTTGCTCTATTGCTGCTGCAGCAGCTCAGGCTTATTTCCTGCAAGTGGGGCAACTGCTGCCTTAGGGATGGCCGGGAGTTGAGCTTCCACTGGGACAGAGGAAAAAGGAGGACAAGAGTGGTAGTCCTCTAGTAGGCATGTAAGGCAGAGACACAAGTGTGTCTCCACATCAAAAACATGGGGGCTGAAATAATATTTGTTGAACCACCAGCTTCACCTTTTATAAAGAAACTGCAGCCTAGACCTAAGCCAAGACATCCAAGACTCTGCTGTTACCCACCCTGTGCTTTCCTGCCCCTGGAAGTAGAAAAATGCTCTCTCGATGAATAGTACAAGCTCCATCTAGGGCATGCTGCCACACTTTTACAATTTTATGGATAAAGCAGAAAGGAGAGACTACTATTCTGCATAAAGGGTGAAGCATGCTTCAGCACACTGACAGATGTGTCTGATGCAGGAACACAGAGTACTTGGCACAAAATTGGAAATGCATGAAAACCATTGACAGTTGCATTCCCCATTCTCATTTGAGATATTATCCATATAATCTCCTCCTCCTAAGTGTCAGATTTCAGTGATTAGCCTTGTTTTCTAGCTAGACAAAACATTTGATGTCTACATGATTCAGAAGCAGATTGCTTCTAACATAATAACATGCTCCTAAAAAGAGATGGTGAGCTGCATAGCCTGGTTTTCAGATTCTTGACACCAAGGGATCAAGGTTGCTTCTTTCCTACAGGATTTAAAGGTGAAGATAGATTAGACCTGTTCTTCCAAAAGTGTCAGCATAATGAGCAAGGAACCCTTAATAAGACCACAGTGTCTAATAGCTCATAAAAACCAGCGAGCTGCTCAATTTCAAGTCAAGGATATAGAGAATTGTTTGTGTTCTGCTCTGAAACCCCAGACTGGAGCCCCCTTTGAGGCTCTGACATGGGAAGATAGACAATTTAGCTGGAGCTGCAGTTCTGGAGTGGAATATTAATTTAGCTGTAGGTGGTTTGTAGGAATGCTTGTATTTTATATCCAAGACCACTGCAATACTAAGTTGCAATTTTTTTTTCTTGAGGAGCATGTGTCATTGGCATTTCACAAATCTGTAAACTTACACTAAATGGGTCTTTTACAAAATGCCTGTTAAAAATTAACTTGCTTTTATGGCACCTTTAGAGGTTAGTTAAAATCCCATTTAGAGACATTAGAGTGGGACAAAAATGTCATGACATGTCCAAGGTCACTTAATTGTTGAAACAGAATAGCAAGTCACAACTGGGGAATGGGATGGTCTGGTTGTCTTCTGTATTCATCTCAGGCTCCCTTCCCTGCCACTGTCCCATAGCAATTGGGGGTTCCAATCTGCAAACACTTTTACCTAATTAGCAGCCTCTCAGTCAATGGCCTCATTCAGCTGTCTCAATTAACACTGGCTTTTACCAGGTCCCCTTCCCATTTGGATTCAATAGAATATTTATGTAAGAGTAATGGGGGACTAGAAGGACTGAGCAGGGTTGATGTGCCTTTGTAATGGAATATTTTTAAGCATTTTCTTCTCAGACAGGTCTTCTCTTTCTTTTCTTTAAGTTGGTAGTCTCAGTTAATAATTCTGCTTCATTTAAAGTTGTGCCAAATCAGTGCTGTTTTATAGGGTGTTTGCTTTGTAAATGGAGAGCTGGTAAATCAGTGTGCTAATTTCTGTTGTCACCCCAGTGTTTAATTTTGTTTTTGTCAGATGATTATCTGTTATGTACACAACACTGTAGTTTCATACTTGCCATTTGACTCTCTCAGTTACAAGACCCTTGTTGCACTCCTGTCTCAAGGCTTCTTCTACAGACCTCTGACTGCAGCAAGCTTACAATTGTTGCTTTAGAAACCTAAAAGATATGAAATTGCAAAAGGGGGGAAAATTTTGAATATAACTCTGCATTAAGTATGGTTACTGAGTCATTGTTTCGGTTTTATGCAGTACATATTTCTGGCTAGTGTAAAATGCACTAAGAACCAAATTTTAAAACCATCTGCACCTCCTGTTTCTAAGACATTATTTATGTTTTTGGCTTTGTACCCTGAGCTAAATACAGAATGTGTAAAGACTGTTAATTAACCCTTTGAGACATGAGTTTCCCATCCATGTGTGCCACAGGAATATGTTTTTAATTAGGTAGTAAAACTCCCAGGATTTATACTCGTTCAAAATTTGCTCTATTATGAAACTAAAGGGAGTACATGTAAAATGAATTAAGAAGGGGAAAAAAAAATCAGCTCTGTGTTTAAGTAAAGCTAGATTTGTCTCACATTCCCACCAAAGACAGGAAATACATATTTCCATTAATCCAAGATATTTTAATGGATATGATCAAGGTTAGATATGATTTTTCTCACCTGAAGAGGAAATCTGTTAGTATTTATTTTGTCTTTTCTCTAACATTATTTTATAGGATCTGTTCATGCCTTGGGTATTTCCCAGTATGCCAAGTCCTCTCCCATTTTGGTGGAGGTGGTAGTCAATTAAAGGAGGAGTTCTGCATAAAGTTGAGCCCAGCTCAAGCCCAGAAAAATATTTGAGCACGTAGCTAACATAAAGTACATGAAATCAAGTTCACTAGTTGCATAACTGAAGTTATATACATCAGTGACTTGTAGCCCAAAGAAACACTCTGGCTATTTAATAATAAAATCAGGCAGTGCTCTTGTGATGTGCCATTGCTTGCCATAATCTAAAATCAACTGAACTCTTTGTGGGGAGATAATCTTACCTGTAGTGTTTTTTCAATCCTAAATTAAATTTTATAGAGAGATTGTAGTATTGATACGTGTAATAAAACATGCTATAAATAAAAGGCACAGTGCTTGTGTTCTTATACTTCTGTTTGCTACTCAGTCATTTCAATTTTAAATCAGAAATTCCAGAAATGCCTAATTCAAGCAAAAGTCTTAAGGGTCTGAACAATATGTTTTAAATAAAATCTTGTTTAAGTTACACAAGCACGAGAGAGGGAAAGCAGTTCAAACTGGGAAGCCTGTTTGTTTTTCTTTGTACATGTGTTAAAATTAAATGCAATATGTTTATCTTTTTTTTTCCTTTCTTTTTATTTTGAAGGATTTTAACAAAGCTCTTCACACTCATATCTAGTGTCTTAGAGTGCCAGGTTTCAAGCTAAATGCCTTTTTTTACACCAGTGGTAAAACAACAGAAATAATAGTTCAAGGTAAATGTCTCCAGACAAAAGAGGTTCAGCTGTGTAACTGTTGGTCGAGAAGCTCCATGGGCTTTCAGTTTGGTAGAGTGCCTTGGAGGATTTTTACAGCTCCCTGCAGAAAACCTCCTCCCCCCTTACCACATCCTCTGTAATGATCCTGAACAGAAGCAGTGCCTGATCCTGCTCTCTTCATAGGAAAACAGAGACATTGCTTAAAAAAGGTTTGCAGGCCATAGCATGCAAAAATTGAAAGAAAAATACACTGAATTCAGTGAATTGGCTTGACCATTTTGTTGTTTCTAGTGCTGGTATTTGCACCTATGCTGGCTGAGTATAAACTGGTGACATCCATGTACCTGTTTAACCTCGTATTTCACCCAAGAGCCTCCAGGTTCAATAGAAGTGGCTAAACAAGGCAAGGCCAGGAATATCTCTGGAGGGTTACTACTCCCTGAGATTTAAGGTAAAGTTTCAGATACACTTATTTAAGTGGGGATGAGGTAGCATGGCTTTCAAATGGCACCTCATCTCCTGCCACAAAGTTTGCAGCAAAGCCACACAAACAGCTGCTCTGACAGCAAAGTGGTGGGGCTGAGGACCCAGGGACAGGGACAGGGCACACCGTGGTCCCCTCTCAGCTGAGGAGCTGCTGTAAACTAACTGTAGGTGAAACACCAGCTTTAGAGGGTAAAATTGCTATACCACTGCTTGAACACAGAAGAGCAACTGGGTGAAATTAAAATCTTAAATCACAATTTAGACTATGTGCAGTAAGCACATTTTTTTATGGTTTTGTATTTAAAATCTCCTATTGTTTCTGTTTTATATTAAATCAGATCCCCATATGTTAGATAGCAAAAGTGTGTATAGTTCAATTCATGCCCACTTGAGACCTTCAGATCCCCCAGTCTGTTGTTTTTCTGTGCATGGTCTGAGATATTTAAATGCACAGAAATGGCAATGCACTCTAACACTGTGCCTTTGCACTGGGATTATGAATAAATAAGTGAGGAGGAAAACAGGTTGGAAACAGCAAAAATGCCTGCCTTATAACAAGATAATTGCCTGTTTTGATAGCTCAGTCAACCTTCTACTGTACTTCAGGGTGCTCTGGTGGGAGAGTAGATCTGGTGACTCCCTGTTGTTGTTTACCCTTTTGGTCACTCTTTGGCCTGATAGTCAGTCTTTGGTCCCATTAGCTGCATCTGATTTTCTCTGATCTGTGGATGAACTGATTCAGTTTGCTAACACAGAAGAGTAGGATTTGGTGGGAGTGGGTATTTTATTTTTTTTTTAGTGGTGGTTTTTAATTTAGGTTTGTTTGGGTTCGTTTGGTTGGGTTTTTTCTTGGTTTGTGTTCTGCTAATTTAATGTTTTATGTCCTTTCTCAGAGGACTGGGTGAATATAGAGTCCTTAGGGTTCCTAAGTAACATGTTAACAGAGGTAAAAATTTTATAGGTCTTAATGCACTTTTAAATCAGTATTTCTCTGATGTTTTGTACTTCCAACAACTTCTGTGTGGCAGATACTTTAATTCTGCATTTAAATATCAAAACTTTCAGCTAATGTGATCCTTTAGGAGCAACATGACTTTTAGTTGTGTAGTAATTAAGGTTTTGAAGCACCTGAGTTTCCTCCTCCTCTTCCAATGTCCTACCTCATCAACTGGTAATAGTTTATAAATATGTAAATGACCATTCAGTCTGCAAAGCTGGATGAAGATCAGGCTCCTTGTCATGGTTGACTGGGGAGAAGTCATTACAATTTTTAAAAGATGTCCTGCAGGCTGTTGTTCCTTCAAGGGGTTCTTCTCTTCCTCGTGTTTCTACCAAGGCAGCAGTGATGCTGGAGTTGATGGGGAAAATGATGAGAAGGCAGGATGTATACCCTATGGACTTGCATGATGGTTTATGTATTGTCAAAATAGCCAGGAATTGCTTTAAAGTCTACAGACAGGCATTATAAGTCAGGATCCTTCACATGGTAGCTACGTGTTACACTTTTTTATTAACTAAAAGTCCAAAGTGGTATAATGGGAAAAGGAGCACAGCACAACAAGATGCTAAACATTGATTGTTCTCCCATCCCTTTGCTGTCTCTGGCATTGGACAATTCAAGGTGGCTGCACAACTCATATCTCACTGTTTGTGACTTTCAGATCCTGGCAGTGAATAAGTGTGTTTTTTTTCCTTTTCCTATTTTTTTGCTCTTTGCTGAGAAAAGAGGTATCAACATATTTGATGCATGATTTGATTCTTTACTGTGTCTTTTTGGGGCACAACTGGGTCACAATATTTTGGTTCATTTTAGAGCATAAGTGGAATACAGTGATATAATGCTCTGGTTAGTTTGTGGAAAATATAGTGTCCTGACCTAACCAGCTGCTTCTTCTGGTTAACTAAATTACCTCTCTTGTACATTTCATGTGTATCATCTTCAGAGACCTTTACTGCTAATGTAAACTGTTTCCTGGTATCAGTTACTTTATTCTTCCAATTTGATAGGATAAAAAAGTATTCTATTATAATCCAAATGTTATTTGTGAAATTACAAAGATAAACTAATCCTATATTTTTTGACAGTAAAAAGAATCCACGGAAGCTAGGTAGAAAAATCTTGTGTGTAAATGTTGTCTTTGGAAGTTGTTGATTAATCAGAAGTTATAAGCTCAGCATAGAATAGCCATCTTGGACAACTGGGACTTGAGAGGCTGGTTAAATTTCTCAGAAATTCAGTGGAATCCCTGTCCTTGGAAGCCAGGTTATTAAAACCTTGCAGGTGCTTACTGACCTGATGTAACTCTTTAGCTGGCTCTGCTTTGACTGAGGGCTTGAAGCAGTTGAGCAGAAATCTGTCCCAGTCTCAGTTTTGCATTTCTGTGTTTTCTGAGAAGTGCTCTACATCTGCAGCCTGTGCATTTAAGTCACAGGCTAATCTTTTTGGCTCAGAGGAGTACCGTTTATCAGCTTTGATAGCCAGGCAGTGATGATTTTTCAATGACAGGTTAAATGACCTGAACAGGTGACAGCATACTGACATTGCTGTGCTAAAGTATGGAGCTGGTACATTTTGGAGGCCAAGAATTGAATGCCATGAGCATGGAGTGCTGTGTGTAAGTCTGAAGTCAGACTCTTTCATTCATGTGCGTGGTCACTTCCCCAGCCCACTGAAATCTGTGAAAATCATCACTCCACATGTTGCTCTCACTGCTTGCTAGAACTGTGTCCATCTAGGAGAGATCTTCTAGCTCTGAAAATTCTTTATCCCAAAACATTTTGTGAAAGGTATATGATTATATAAGTTTCATGGAGTTTCAGTAACTCCATGAAACTTGCAGCAGATATGCTTGCAAAACACTTCTTGTGGAGAAAGAGCAGATGATTATGTTGCATTTCTCATAGCATCTGAATTAGTGGAGTGTTGGAAATATTATTTGCAGAGTAAATGAATTATTATAAAGACAATGTAAATCACTACAGTTTTCATGTGCTTTATCTGTGTCTGTAAAGCAACAGAAAGATAACTCCAAAATAATTTGCTCATCATGTGAAACTAGAATGCAGGTGCAGGGCTCACAGGCTTTTGAGCTGTTTGATGTACAGAGGTGTCTTAAGAACCAAGTGTGGGCTACATTTCCTACAGATCTCCAAGATAAACTGTGTGCTGTGTAGTGTTCAGCTATTACAGTAGTGCATGGAAAGTCTGTAGCAGGAGACTCAGCAGGTCCTGCTCGTAGCCTCGAGCACTCTTTTGCAGCTGCCCTATGCTGTTTTAATTGTTAGCATGTTTCTTGGTGTGACTGTGATCTCTGCCAACTGGCAGCCTCCTAGGAAGTCCTTGGGCAATCTCCAAGGAGCAGCAAAGGTTGGGGTAAAAGCCCCCAGACAGTGAGGCACAGAACACATTTAGAATAGGGAAAGTTTAGCTGTATGGAAGGGGAACTGTGTCCTGTCACTTGCTCCTTCTGCCTTGAGGCTCCTTGAGACAAAACACTTCAGATTTTGCACTGTGCTTTATGCAGTTTTGAAGCCTAAACTTGCCTCTCAGTTTTCCTCATGTCCTTTGAGGCAAGCTCTGCAGCAGGGATATCTGCCAGCACAGCTCTGTCAGTCTGCATACAAACAGGCAGGATCCTGGTCAGCACAGCAGTCCCAGCTGAACTGTCCCATGGAGACACAGGAGCCCTCTCCAACTGTTCTTTAATGCTACAGCTGGTTTAGTTTTATCAAACTCTTCAACACCTTTATGAGCTGTGCCCCTCTGGCACTCTCAGAGCTCTACAGCTCAGGATGTGGCCTTAGACAGTCCGTGAGCCAAAGATTAGAGTGATACAACCAGCCTACAAGGAAATTTGCAGGTGAGCTCTGTTACCTCCATCTGCCCCTGGCAGATCCTACAAGCAAGCATTCATTACCCCTGCAAGCTCTCATGTAGGTTTTTTGCATGCTTCTTTCTTCCATGCAAGCAAGAGCATGTTGTATATTGACTCAGTTGCTGGAGTGGAACTCTGTTTCAACTTTTTTCCAATCCAAATGTGTAGACATTACTAACTGAAAATATAGTTTTCAGTCTAAAGGAAAAGCAGCTGTAGTTACACAATTTTTTTTTTTTTTTAATTTCTTCAATGTCATGCCAAAAAGATCTACAAAGATGTTTGAGGGAGAGGAGCTGTAAAGTTTCCCATTTAATCATTAATAGGAACCATTTTTTTGGTGGCTGGTATGCTGCTGAAAACTGGCAGAGCAAATTTATTTTTGCACTCTCTTGAACTAAACTCATCTCTGGATTAAGGAGACTGAAATTCCACTGACTATTAATGGACTGTAGCCCATGTGTAGAAGTCATTTTTTCTAATCACAGGAGAAATGTCCAAACCTGAGCATGAAGGCAAGGATATCTTATTCAGACTGAAAGTCAGTGTCTCCTCTGTTGAAGTGGATTCATCAAAGCACACTTCTTTGCCAGAGGCTGTAACAAATCTTCCTCATTACCTATGACATAAAGGATTTAGTAGGGTGGTTAGTGCTGATCAGATTATTGAACCATCATCTGTGCACCTACTCCATGGAGCCAGACAGTAGCCTGTGGATTTTTGCTCATAAAAGTGGGTGCTCAGACTGGGATCTAAAGCTGAAAAATTAGTGCCCCTGCTGCACCAATACCCAGGGGATAGAAAGTGTGGAAATATGTCTGTGATTTGATGACAAAGGATGTCAAGAATGTATGGTTTCTATAGGTCTGTGGGTATGGAAGAAGGTGCTAGATATGATTCATCTTTTTTTTATCCTTTTCTACTCCTGAAGTCTCATAATTACTAACTGTTAATTATTATATTCTCATAGGTGACTTTTATTCCTGACTCAACCTTCAGACCAGACAGGTGTCTGAAATGAAGGAATTTCTGCATCCTCACATGAACTGCTTAAGTGCATCATACCTCACAGTAGAAGTATTGCATTTGAAGTTCATCAGCATTCCACGGGGTTAGGGGAGAAACTGGGTCTCAGGGAAGAGCAGCTTCTATCATTCAGTCTTCAGCTGGCAGCAGAAATAAAAATGCTTCCCTGTGAGTTAGTGCATGTTCTGTTACCAACAGCAACCTTGCAGTGAAAGAAAATATCTTTTAGCTGCCATGCTATCCTACCCTCAAGTCTGTGTTCTCTTGTCCCTAAAGAGAGAGAGATCAAATAGAGCAAACTAGACTAACCTTCATAACTGGAAGGTTTTCCTGCCTTAGGAAAATATTCTGCTTCCCCTCTGGACAGTTTTTACACACCATAATGCATTTAAAGCATGTTCTCTTGAAAATGCAAGACAGTTCCTATTGCAATAAGGGTAACAGGCTTTGCCTTCCCCATGGGGGACTCTCCTCAGATGTAGGTGCCCTGCTTCCCCGCCTGAGACTGCGTCTAAAAAGGCTCAGAAACCTCCTGAGAAACATCAGGAAGGGATTCACCTAGTCTGAATCTGCATTGTCACCTCTCCTAGGTGCTCACAGGATGGCTGGATCCATTGTAAACATTACTAGCCTTTTTTTGGAAGGAAGGGAGTGAGGGAAATAATATGACATGGGGTGGGATGGAATATATCTAGTTTGGATGTCTGGGGCTGGGTCAGGTGAGACCTAAGCCAGACATTTCACTGCTAGCATGTAGTAATGAAAAAACAAAAAAAGATGGTTGCAAGTGCTTGTCTTAGGATTTTTTTTTTTTTTTTGTCAGGAAGAGGAGGAAGGACATTTATAAAAGCAAAGTATTCTGAGACAAACAAAGAGACTCTGCTAGCCCATGTCATGACCTACACATCTCATAGTTTTATTTACCCAGATTTTAGAGTATTTGGAACTTAGTTTTTCTCTCTTGCTAAGCTTTTGTCTTTAGTGTCTTGAATTTGTGACATGATGGCAGAGAGAGCTAGCTCTGAATGTGCAGTCTGGCTAGGCTGCTGTAATTCAGTAACAAAAAGATTGTACTAGAGTTTCTTGTGAGTTTGTTTCAGAAGAAGTATCAACATGGACGAAGATCCTGTGGGTGAGTTTCCCATTTGTTAAGGCTGCTTGCCCTTTACATGTCTTTTTTTTCCCCTGGATAGCAGCACTGTTGCAATATCTTTGGGAGTGTGGGTGATGGGATAGATTGGAAAACTCTTTCTGTTAACTGTTGGAATTCATTCTTACAACAGCAAAGTGAAAAGCTTGGGGTAATTTTACTCTTAGGATGAAGTTCCCTCCTTTGAGTATGGATGAAGAATGGCACAAAACCAAAGTAAATATTAAGTTTCTGCATTTGTAGTCTGATAAATGAATATTTATACAGGCCATGGAATCAAATGGTAGATCATTACACTTGCTGGATGTGTATAAAATATATAAGCTGCATACACGTAAATGGGTTATTTACACCTGCAGTGTGATAAAACAAAATAAATGTAAATATGAAGCATGCTTCTTGAAATTATGTAAGCAAACAGAAGCTAGAGAGACCTCAAAAGATGCATGCAGATGAACTTGGACCTTACTGTATCTACTCTTTTATCACACCGCTTTTCTTTGACCTAAGCCAAAAAAATAATATAACATTTTCCATGAGGCTGAAAGCAGAAATTTTTGCTGGAGTTATGATTCATTCATAACCATAGCTAGATGGCAGGAAGGGCTGTCTGAGTGCCACATGTTGAGCTGGTTTTCCACACTCACACTCCTGTGTTCATGCATTCCCCACACAAAGGTGCACTTGTAGGTGCATGAGGAGAATGCTTCCCCATGCACCTGTAACAACTGCTGCAATACTTGCTTTGGCAGTGGACAGAGACAGGGCAGTGCAGTGATATTCTAGGCCTGCTTTTATTCTAAGTTTCTGGTTATTAAAGCAAATCTAGTAGAACTTATCTACAATAAATAACACAATTATTTGGATCAGGAGGAACCAATAGGTTCCTTTTACTTCATTTTCAGTTAGTGACCCTAACAGGACCCCCCACTCCTGAGATCCTAAGGGACAAGTGCTCTGCAGGATTACTGCTAACAGTAGAACTTGTATGGAGCCAGCAAACACAAAGGTTATAAGGCTGGTGTAAGTCAGAAAAAATTATGTAAAGTGCCATTGTTGTTTCACAGACCAAGATCTGCACTCTGCACAGACTGCTAGAAGTGACCACAGGAAGAAGATGCAGCTTGGCTTAGAAGAGCAGACAATATGCACAGACTTATTTTTAAACCAGTGAAGTTATTTAAGAATTTTATTTATAGGTGAAAACTCATTTCATTTAGTCATGTGCAAAATTGTTGAGATGTGTGAGGCTTGAGAGAAGGGAAACCAAACTAGAAGACTGAAGACTGCTGACTAGGAGTTCCTTTCTGTGCTCACTAGAGTCACTCGCTCTTCACAGCTGGCCTGCATTTCCCACACACCTTGCCCATAAGATCTCCATTGTCAGCTAGTTATGGTTCAGCTGAAGGGGAGACCCTGGAGGTCACTGGAGGTGAACTCTAGTATGGAACCAGCCCATGGAGGCAACAGAAAGAGACATTCAATCTATACCTTTCCAGTAATCATTACAGCATCTCAGTTATGGGCAAATTACTGCTGAACTGACCCCAAATAAATTGTTGCTTCTCTACAGCCGAAATATCTTCACTTGGAGTCACCTAAAACTGCATGTGTTGTTAAAATCTTCTATGTGGATAGTAAATATATAATATTTCCTGTGAGTAACAGAGTTTAATTGGAAAACTGCTTCTCTCTAAATACTGTTACTTCCCACCTATTCTACCTAATTCTTCCTGCATGGCACATTTCAAATTGCTGAATATTATTTTAACTAATAAAAAAGCTGCATAAAAATTCAAAGAAAACACCTATAGAGGTTAAAGAGATTTTTTTTTTTCTTTTGGTTAGCCATACTGTTCTAACCTATTCTGTGTTTTCACTGCTTTTCCTCCCACAGAGTATCAGCTGTTTGCTTGGGTGTAGTTTTAACATGATAGAAATACTAATAAAGGCACAAATTCTAATATGTTTGCTTACAAGGATTATTTTTTCTCCAGATATCTGTGCTGTGTAGGCTTGTAGGCCAAGCTATGTACCATTTGTATACAATATTGAGCACTTGTTAAGAGAAATACTTGAAAATATAGTGAGGTTCCTTATGCAATTACCATCTACAAAGAGAGGAAAAAATAACAATTTTAGCTATTCCTTCTGCTTTATTCTTTTTTTTTTCTTTATTCTTTCTAGTAACTGAAATATTATTGCAAATCCAGCATGAGTTTCCTTGTTTTCATCCTTAAAGTGTGAGGTTCCTTGATTCAATGCAAGCTTTTTTATTTTTTTTTAATGGCCCAATTTGATCAAGCCTTTTGTTTCTCTATTTTTAGGCAGCTTACAAAATTAGGGATTTCTTGCCATTTTAATATTTATTTTTTATAAGATCACGTCTGGCTTCAAATCTCTTCTTTAACAAAGTTCAATTGTTATGGTTTGGCAAAGCTCCAGCAGGTCTGTTTGGACAAAAAATAGTCAGTTTTTTTAATTAGGAAGCAAGCTGAAGTAGGATGAGTATTAATAAGTTTGTGTGCTAAAATAAAGCTATCATTGGTCTGTGTCTGGATAGGACTCTTCTGGGCATATAAGCTCTCTGGCCAGCTTTTGGTGGCTCACAAATTTGGACCATCCCAGGCTGACAGAGTTAGATTCCAGGTTCCTACTTCCCAGGATAATGCTCCCACCACTGAGCTCTTGCATTGAACCTGGCTTGTGGTACCAAATGTCACTAACAAGGCTAACCTCTGCTTGAGTCTTTGAAAGACAAGGCAAAGACTTTAGTGAAGGGACATCCCAGGCTGCTGATCTCAGACAGGGAAGGATAACCTTGCTCCAGCAAGGAGTGATGGGCAGAAACCCTGTGAGGGGTGAAGGTCTGGGGCAATGCCTCCCATTTTGTATTTTCTCTTGGGCGGTTTCAAGTAGCTGCATGCTGAACACGCTTATGCCAGTAGTGTCTCCTGGTTCAAAGGCTGCTTTAGCTCCTCTGCTGAGGCTCCTGACTCTCATTAGCTGTAGGGAAATCTGAGACACCTCCAGCCTCCAGATGCCACAGGGAGGTAGGCAATATGCCATTTTATTTTAATTGCATCTGTCTAGAAATGACTTTAGAGCATGCATTCTTTGATTTGTGCTCTTTGCTTCCAAGAAAATCCCACCTGTAATGAAGGATTTGAAAGGTCAATCTCATAATTTAACGTTGAAGATGTTAAACTGGCACAATTTTAATGAATGCCCATAATTTTCTATCTCACAATTCTTTCCTTGGAAAAGTTCTCTTTGATGGAATCTGAAGGTTTCTTTACAAATGTATATTTGTATAATGAGCAACATTTTCACATAGAGAGAAGGGAGAGATAAAAATACATGTTGTCCTTTTTAAAACATACATGTCATATTAAGAATATGTATATCCAGGGACTGATATTCATTTCAGAGCCTTCAAAAAAGACTCTGGATTGTATCCATTACTGTCCATGGCCCTGGTTCAACTTTTATATAAGTCAATAGGCATCCTGGCTGTTTCCTCCCATAGCTGTTTGGATCAGGCCCAAGGCAAACAAGAACAGTCAGAGAAAGATGCTACAAATGGTGAAACTTAAAAGAAAAAAAGGAAAAAAAGGTTAGACTGCATGTGGTGGGTGCTAGCAAAAAAGCTCTGCATGAATATAGCCTAAACCAAACACTTTTTTTGTGCCTGCAATTTATTTAAAGAATATCAGAGTTCCTGGGTTTTCAAACTGAAATTGGTAGGGTAGAGTTAAGGCTAAATGTCTCATGCACTTTTCCTGCCTCCTGTGAGCAGCCCTTGGGAAGTGAATCCTGCCTGCCAGTGCCACAGGTACAGAGAGGTGGCTGCAGGGGCCATGCTGCCAGCTGGGATATCACCTTCCCTGGTCCCCCCAAAGCCCAGCTCCCTGCCAGGGACACTGGCAAGCAAGAGAAAAAGAAGTCAATCGATTTCCTCAGAGGTGCTTTGTGTGCTGGCCCCTCTTGCCCATGCACAGGCTTGCACAAAAGGGCTCAGAGAGGAGGGCGATCCCCAGTGCTGGCCCAAAACTAAATGAGAAATAGCCCCTCTGTGGGTGCAAAGCAACCCTCCTCCCATCCTCACTGTGGTTTATTTATAGATAGCCTTTTTTGTTTGTATTGTCAAGAAGCAGTAATTCCTAGATTATTTCTTAAGTGTCTCGAGAATAAAGATCAAATGCTGCCAAGTGTACACATGTCAGATAAATGAGAGTATAACACCAGAATCTTCCTTTGTCATGGAAATTGTGTTGGTTTCCTGTTAAGAAAATGAAAAACAGATGTTAAAAAACATAGCTGGTTGTGTGGATACTGCTGTATTGGGACAGCTTGGATTATAAAACAGTGAATACTTGGGGAAGTAGGCCAGGTTTAATTTCACTTTAAAAAAATATTGAAAAAGAAATGGAGTTGCCATTCAGATGTTTCTAGTACACAGCAGCTTCAGCTGGTTTGGGGATAGGAAATACTATTATGGGCCTTTTCTGGATTAGAGTGATCACAGCAATGCTGCAAATGCTGGGCTTTATCCATCATATAACGGGAATGTTTTGTCATGAACAAAAACCTGGGTGGGTTAGGGCTTTTTTACTTTTTACCCACCATTGGATTCCCTCTATCTGGCAGCCAGTCTTGGCTATCCCATGTCATCTTCTTGAGAAACTAAAGTGTCTTGACTTTCCTTATAGTTTTATTTTGAGGGAGAAGGCAGGGAGAGGGAAAGGACTAAAGCCTGTAAAAAGGGAAAGACAAATTTCTGCTTTCAGATTGCCTCTGCCATGGAAAGGTTCCTACCAAAGGAGAGAGAACCATTTTCTAATCATCTCTCTCCCCATCCTTTGTAGGATTTTTGTGTCGATCGAGGAGAGAGCAAAAGAGCAGAGGCAGTTAAGGGATAAGGAGTGTGTTTTGGAAAAAGGCAGCAAGAAAATATGTGATTATTTATAACACTGCTTATTTGGGTATTTCCCTGAAACACACCTATCTCTTCTGCGGGGTATGAAACGTGTGAGATTTAGGCTAGAACTATGCCAGCTATGGTGAAAAAGGCATGATTTTTTTCCCTTTTTTTTTTTTTTTTTTTAGGTGATTCTCCTGGTTTTTGGTTGGTATGCAGTCTTTTTAATGACCTGTTACTGCAGTGCTGCTTCCTGTTTGTTCACTGTGTTGACATACTGGAAGGTTGAAAGACTGCCTTGTCTTCCCTGTAATCGATATTAAGTATATACACCTATTATACATATAAATGTACCTACCCAAGATTGAACAGGAAACAGGCAGGATTGAGGCAAATTTCAGCTTTAGCCATTGGAGCAGCCCTCTGGAGAGGGAGAGCAAGCTCCCCAGGAGCTTCCAGAGATGTCTCCCTCTGCAGAGATGGCAAAGGGTGCTCTGCACTCAGCAGGGAGCGACAGGAGCAAGCTCACTGCCTTCCTCCAGCCCCACCACTCATCAGCAGCACCAGTGCTGCTCTGCTTTTGAAGCAGCACCAGGTGAAGCTGTGCTGTTGCTGTGCTGTGTGAATTTACCTTGGCCGTGGCACTGGGACTGCTCCCAGCCAGTGTTGCACAGGGGAGCGAGCAGCAGGGCTGCAGGAATGCATCCTGCACACCCTCTGCAGAGTTTAGCTGGTACTTCTTGAGCAGCTAAACCCATTAGGACTGAATGTTCCTGAGATCAAGGTGTGGGATGTGAAATACAGTCACATTTCACAATAATCCACATTTTCCAGAGTTTTCAAAAGTTGAAAATACTCATTTTTAGTTTTTATTTGACAAATCCTCACCTGTTTGTTTTTGTTTTTTTATTTCTTCAAGTGTCCTCTAGGTTTGCCTTTGCATTTTTCTCCCTGTGTAGTTTACAGTGAGTTCCAGGGTGTGTAAATGCATGTGTGAATTTTATGTGTATAAATTCTAACAATGACAGTCTGGCTGCAGTCTCAGTGAGCTCTTAGAACAGAAGACAGCTCACTCAGTTTTGCTGAATTTGCTTCAGTTCATGGGAAGATGAACTCAGAATATAGGTGAGAGATTTTAACATCAACTCTGATAAAAAGCTCAATGAAAACTTTTTTATTTACCCTGGAAAACCTTTATTTTTCCCTGTATGCAGACAGATCAACATGTGCTTCCTTTTGATTCTGCTTTTTCTCTTCCCCATTTATCAAATGTCTGCAGTCCATGCAGTTAGGACAGGGAAACTCCAGATTTCTGGATGCAATTAAAAGGTCACATCCTTTTGCTGTTGTTGCTCTCCCTGCAATCCTGAGGGTAGAAGTGGAATAGTAAGTCATGAAGTGTTCAAGGCCTTATTATTTGGGTGATTATCCAAAAATATTTATTTGAATCATCTGATGCAAAACTGTCTTGTGAAAGAAAATCTTTTTGCAGTATGTTTCCTTACTAGCCTCACTTGGAACAGAAATACTGAGAGTATACTTTTGCTTTGAGACCTTGTTGTTTTCACATCCACTGCAGGTAGAAATTGGAAAAGGTGTTGGATGAAAATGTGTAGGCTATTATTACTTGTTCAATCTAGTGACTGAAGCGAATATGGACTATAAATGACCAGAGAAACCAACATATAGAGACTTTTATGCACAAAAAGGAGATTTTTAAAAGTTGTAGATAGCATTAGTAGAACTCTTTGGTGATGATTGCTTCACAGCAGTTAACTGGAGAGGCTCAGGAGTCTTCTCACATGCTGACAACTGTCTTTTCACATCATGTTTGATGTACCTTAGGATCTTCTTCCCATGTGCTAATGCTGGCTCAGTGCTGTAGCTCTAAGCCACCAGATCATTTGAGCTCTGAGGACATCAGTTTGTCACGTTGCATCACTAAGAAATTCTACAAGAGATGTTGGGTTTTTTTCTTTTTTAATGTTGCTAGTTCATTTCACACAGGCAAAATCACCACCTGCAGCCATAAACCTTTGGACACAGGAAGAAGAGGTGTCCCTAGGGGCTCCTCCTTGAGGGGGTTGAAGGACCCCCTTCCAGGGAGCTGATGGCTCTTTGGTCTGCCCTTCACTGATTAAACAGTGCATTGAATTCCTGATTCTTAGTGGGGGAGATGATAAAACACTATATCCCCAAATATGACCAGATGCACACGCAATTACAATACTTTTAACGCCCACTGATAGTTTGAGGGGTTTAAGCGCTGCTGTAGGAATTAGGAATATTTACCTATAAAAAAAATTACTTGTGTGAGAGAAGAGTTTCACTTCTGATTTCGCAAACTTACTGGGATGATTTTTTTTTTTTTTCCTTTGGTAAGAGGCTGGGTTAGGTCTGATTTTCCTTGGTTTCCCGTGAGCTCCGAGCCGGAGCCCGGCGGTGCCGCTGAACGCCTTGGCAAGAAGGTGGCGCTGGCAGCCCGGGATTGGGACTTGGCCGGCGGGGGTGACTCCGCATCCGCAGGGGTACCTTTAAACAGCTCCTACGGGCCGCTCCGAGTGAGGAAAACAACTTCCCTGCAGCTGTTTTATGTTGTTTGGGGTTTGGTGGTTTGCTGTGTTTTTATTTTTTTCTTGTTCCGATTTTCTTTTTTTCTTTATTAATGCTCGGTACTTAGAAATCCCAGACTTCTCCAAAGAGGGTTCTCTCTTCTCCTGTGAAATGCAGCTCAGCGAGCTCCCTTCAAACACCACCTTCTTTGTATCCCAGCACTGACCAGCTTGGGGAGGCTCTTTGGCTACAGTGGGCTTCTTTGTGAAGAGGGTGCATGGCTGTGGGGATGACCTCTGGCAGCAGTTTTCGAGTCCTCCACCCTTTTGCTGGGGTGGAGGACACAGTGCCCTGAGCAGGGGGGCCCTAACCTGGTGTCAGCATCAAGGGGTATAGTTTTGCTGCCTTAAATGCTCAGGGTGCAACTGGTTTTTTTTTTTTGTTGTTGCTTTTGTTTATATGTTTGATTTGTGTTTTGTGGCCAGCTCTAGCTTGCTTATGTCTAATTTCATGAGTTAATTATGACTTTTACAAGGTGAGGTGTCCCCTCCTCTCTAGGGTGGCTGTAATGGATGGGTGTTAATGAGAGCTGAATTCACTTTAACTGTGATCTTCAAGACACAAAAATTCATTGTTCTTTTCTCGCCCAGCACCTACATTTTGGTGTTTGACCAACTATCTTGGTGCACAGCAGCCATATGCATAGCAGGGAAAATGCTGTTACTTTCAGCAAGCTCTAGGTGTGTGTGCAGGGTGTAGATATAAAATATATGCTCCAATTTGCAAGGTGCTCTACTGTGCCAAGTATTTCTCCATCTAAGAGAAATAGATTGCATACTTTGCCATATTAGTTGACTGCAGTTTTCGTGTGCCATAAAATAAAGCTTAGGATATGAAAAGATTAAGTCTCTATTATCACAGGCTGTGCAAATAGCCTGTGTGTACATAGCTGTATTTTTTTTCTAGGCAGATTTTTTTATTATTATTAATTTATCTATGGTATTAAAACTTCAAAATTCCTATGGGTATTTTTTTTAATGGAAAGAATAATTTATCAATGAAGTATTATCCTAGTCACAAATTTCTCTCTATGAATTTCTCTTCTAAGAGAAGAGGGAGGACCAGGAGAGCTGGAGAAAGAGGTGTGTATGAACACAAGGCTGCAATTGGCAATTTATCCCAGCACTTCCTGCCAGCACAATGGTTACCCCAGTATGCAATTTGTGCAGAATGGGTAGATGATTTTCTTCATAAGCTTTGAGTACAAAGGGTATTCCATGATGCCATCTAATTGCTTAGTCCCCAAGGAGTTCTTCAGGCATTTATTTAACACTAATTGCATGTGTAAATGTTCTTAATTTACAGCGTGTGAAAGTTGCAGTGAATGCACACAACAGAGGATGTCAAAGTGACACTTCATGGAAAAATGCAGTTAAGGCAGTGCTAAGTTACTTCTAAATAGGATTAATCATTTATTAAAGTTCAAAGCTCATCAGAGCACAGGGACAAGCATATGATGGCTTGTTGCTGTTCAGAAGTAACTAGTGGAGTGGAGCTGTGCCTATAAAAATTTCTGTGCTATACCTTACTACATTGCAGTAAAGGAGGAACTTAAAGAACTAACCAGGATGAGCGATTCAGTTCAAGGCAAAGAGTTTCTCTTGGCAACAGTTGCACAAAGCCTGCTTGGGCTGTTAATTAGTGCTTGCATTGTAATAAAGCTGTGGAGTTCCAGGCACTGTACAGAGATGTAGGCAGGGGGTGCGGGTGCTGGGGCTGGCTCTGCCCTAGAGCTTGCACAGCTTTAGCCCCCAAGATGTGGGAACAAATCAGTCTTGCAGGGCACAGTACATCCACAGAGATCTCAGAACAAGTAGGTGGCATTCTTTGGAAAAGGACCTGCTGCCCCCAGAGTAGTGCCCGCTGTTTCCCACTGGTGGAATGAAATCTTTGATCTTGTTTGAGATCTTGAATTTCATGGCAGATACATGCACAGGAACACAAGCAACAGCTGGCACCTGAGCTTTTGGGAAAAGCTCAGGTCCTAGGTTCTCTCTGTGCTGGGTGTCTGTGCGCTGGCAAAGGAGCTCAGGAAATCCCACAATGAAAAAAATTATACTTTTTGTGATGTGATTATATACTCTAGAAACATAATTGCCCACAAGTCCTACTTTATGGTGCACACTGCACAAGCACCCAGAGGTAACTCTGAAGAGGGAAAACCTGTTGGTTTGCAATGTCTATTGAGAGGAGCAGAGTTCAGGAGAGCTGGGCTCAGTTCCACCCCACCCAGCCCTTATTCACCCACCTGTACACTGTATGAGAGGTACCAGCCCTCACACTTCTCTGGTTCTTCAGTGGATGCTGATGTTTATTCCTGTATCTTAGTACTTTCAGAGAGGGAATAATTCTCACAGGGAATTAGAGTGTGATAACTCATCTGGAAAGGCAATTTGTTCAGAAAAAGTGGGAAAGGTGAAGGCTTGGGTGTGAATTTTCTTGTCCATCTGTGAAATGTCTTGATCTTTTGTTAGCTGCAGAAGTGGTACTGATTGAATATAACCTGTTTTGAGATTGGGGACTTATGATATTCATTCACTTTATTTCCTCAAAATTAGCTAAATGTATTATGCCTTTTGTATGTCTAAATCTTATATAGTTTTGTATCTCCGAGTTTGGTCTTGATTGTCCTTAGACCCATGAGGAATAGCATGGGACTGTCTCTTCTTCAGCCATGCAGGGTTGTGAAGGCTTTATTTTCAGACATAGCAGAAAAATATTTCTGATTTTCCAGAATTCCATGGTGAAGACCAGAGCTGCATAAAGAGCTAAGCATCCTGTCACATTGTGTCTCAGTGTTTCCTACAAAGTAGAATCCATAACATAAAGTTCAGTGCCTCTGGCACAGACAGAATTATAGGTATCAGAATAGGATCTGACAATACTGAGGTCCAGGGAAAAGAGTAATCTATGTATCCTGGAAGGCCATGATAAAGAGAGGCATGTGTTTTAAATTTAGCCCCACTTTTATTCTTATATTTGAGCATTAAAGTGTTTTTTCAGCCATCTTAAAGGAAGGGAAATGGAGAGACGAAAAGTTAATCATATCTGGATGCCAAAACCAGAAGTTAATTTGTATGTGAGTTCTGGTGCAGGATCCAAGCCAGGTCTTTTGTTAGGCTAAGTGGCTTCATCATCCCCCTGAGAAAGTGCTGGAGAAAGCTGGAAGAAGTTTATGCACAATGAGGAAAACTTAACTTCTCTTGCATCTTTCCTGTGCCCTTTATGATTAATGGAAAGAGTCCATTAACTCAAACAGATGCTCTTGGTCTCTAGGGGAAAAGTGGTTGTGATTAAAAAATCACCTTCTACTCTTATAGTTTAATTTCCTCTGTCTTTCTCAAATGAGACCAAAAACTGGAAAGAATATGGATGGCCCAAACAATTTAGTTTAAAACAAAACAGAACAGCCACAAATTCCCTTTTGCCAAGCTGCTCTGGAAGGCTTTGGTGCTCTGTGCAGGGTTGGTTTTTCTCCTTACTCATTGCTTGCATTTTGACAGGATTGGTGTGTCCTGAGCTCACAGGTCTCCACAGCTTCCAGAGTAAGGGAACCACAGAGGGAAAAGCCCACACCTTGCATAAAGCTTTCCACAGTCCGTGCTGAGGAAGCCCCATAGGTGTTAAATGTCAGGAAAAAGGTACAAGCCTGCACTTCCTGTAAGGCAGGACCTGAAAGCAAAGAGATCACATGGAGAATTGGTGAGGCTGGCTGCCTGTAGGAGCACACAGGGTGTCTTCTGGACAAACCTGCTGCTGTGGGAGAAAACTGACAGGCCAGTACCCTTGGATGTCTTCAGACATCCATCTAGCTAAGGAGGAACAACTCTGCTCTTGCCAGCAGGCAAAGTGACACTGGGACCATTTAAGTAATGTCTAACTGGGTGTTTAAACTGATTAGGTTGTACCTGAACTCTAAAGACCAACTTTCCCCCTTTATTTCAAAAGGTCATCCATTTGAACAGACCCAGGCTGTACTGGGCTGTCTGCTCCCTTGCACAGCAGAGGAGTGTGCAGCAGCAGGATGTGCTCCTGCCTGTGGTCTGCCAAGGCATCACTGAAAAGCAGGGAGGTGCAGTGGTATCCTCAGAGGGAGAGGAGCTTGCTGGGATGCTGCTGAGGGGATCACAGGGATTAGAGAGCCAGCTCTGACTCAGAGGCAGCTGTGAGGAAGAGGGGGCAGCCTGGTCTTGGAGTAGATGGGAGGACCCAGAGGGGACTGGGTGCTGCTGCTGCTAACAGTAGCCTGTTGGCTGTGTGCAACCAAGCACCACTGCCCTAAGGTCCCACTTGTGTGGGTGCAGCTGTTGGAGGAAGAGCTACACATAAACTCTTACCTCTTCTGTCCTGTCAGATCTAATTATTATGCTTAAAGGTTTAACTTTCTAGATTTCATAATTTTGTTTTATTCCTTTAGTTCAAAAGGTTGTCGGTCTCTTTGGGTAAACAACCTCCAAGGGAAAGCATAGTTAGAGCTAGCTTCAAAACTGGCTGGCCCAGTGTCTCACCATAAAATACTATAATGTGATATGACCCTTTGTACACTTCTTAAAATTTCCTCATGCTTTCCAGCGTGTGTTTGTGCAAAAGAGAGCCTTTTGAAACCAGAAACCTGTAAAAACGAATCCTACAATTACAATAAAAATTGTCAGTGTAAAATAAGACACCCTTAGTAAGGACAAAGTCATTCCTCCTCTGGGGTGTTTGCAATCTGAATGTTATCGAGAACTGAAATCTGCATGAACAATATAAGCAGACCTACTC
Organism: Serinus canaria; assembly: GCF_022539315.1. Lineage (NCBI taxonomy): Eukaryota > Metazoa > Chordata > Aves > Passeriformes > Fringillidae > Serinus > Serinus canaria. The sequence goes on from NC_066316.1 coordinate 24,914,128, forward strand.
TCATGTCATTTCATTGCCTTGTTAAAGACTATCCTTATTGACTCCTCCATGGCATAGGGTTATGCCTGAGCTAAAATATTTTTCAAGATAAGAATGAATATACAAAGTCACGCTATTAATGGTTTCTAAAATTTCATCATTATAGTGTGTATGCTTGTAATTACCCCACTGACACCCTTTAAATGTCCTCAGTGAAATGTGGTTTAAGCTTTTAAGATTCCCCAAATAAATATCTAAATGGATCTATAATAATGAACTTTAAAAACAGGGAGTTTAAGAGAAGCCATTATTTAACACTGATTTTACTGTTGGGGGTTCTGAAGTGGACCTAGTTTTTGCAAGACAATTGCTGTGCATTTTTATGGAGTTTTGGTGAGCTAACATTTAAGCAGCTGGCTCTTAAAATACCTCTGCACCACACAGGTGTGTACGGTAATCCTGGAGGGAAGATGGACAAGAAGGACAATTACAGGATTTCTCTTTTCCCCCTCCCTTGCCACTCCTGCTTTTGCCCAAGAGGAAAAGGCATCGTGTTTCAGGTCCTAGGAAGTCACACTTGCCCTGTTTGTTCTCTGATAGAGGCCTATAAACAGAGACATTCAGTCTGTAAACAAGTCAAGCTTACAAAGTGACTGAAAGATAACAGTCCCCCATCTAGCAGTGGGCGAGGAGGGAGGGAGCAGGGGGAGGGATGATAGAGAGGCTGCAATAAAAACAGGAAGGTTTCTGTTGGTCCTCTTGAAGTTGGTGGTTAAAAACATCAAAGCGTGGTGTGTGTTTTTTTCAGCCAGACTGCTGTGTCACTTTATAATTCTTCATAAAGCAGTCATCCAGCCACTAACATACTGCAACTGTTAGTGTGAGCTGTGCTTTGATTTAGAGGAACTGGATCCTGCTCCAGGCATGTTAAGCTGAGGAATCTCTTGTAGGTTTTCTTGGCATGCTGTGTGCCATTGAAGAAACTATAACTTTTCAGAGCTGCTAATTGCAAGCTGTTCAGGAATTTTTCCTTCCATGAAAAAAAAAAAATCAAAACAATAAAAAACTCCTCACAAATAAATTACAACCCTCTTCTTTCTCACTCCCCAAACCCAAATAATTTTCCCAGGCTCTGAAGTGTTCAGAATTTCCTCCATTGAAATTTAAAGTGGAAAACAAGATGGCAATGGAAAGGAAGAAAAAACAACTATACCATATGTGTCAAAGCAAAATGTACATATTCTCAGCTTGGTTCTAAGAAATATAAATTATTCAGCAGCTGCTTCAACAGAGAGATATTTTACAAGTTCAAAGCCAGCAAAGTACATCAGTTCTCTTAGGTGGGGGAAGGTATTTTGTTCTCCAAATATAAGACATTCAGAAAATGGCATGGAGCTCTTATCTGCCCTTGGAAAAGCAGCCAAATAGAGATAGATGGGAAGAGGAGCAAAGACAGGCAGGAGTCTTTAGAGTTGGAAGAGTAGCTGCATTGTTCTGGGAGGGGAATAGTGAACTTTGCTATAAATGGTGTTAGAAGCTTCTCTGAAGTGGGCTGCACAGACAAGCTACTCTGATTTATTATTGCTCAAACAGCTGACTTACACTGAGCAGCATTTGGGTTCAGCTTTAGCTCAGGAAGGAGACACTGAGCAGCATTTGGGTTCAGCTTTAGCTCAGGAAGGAGACACTGAGCAGCATTTGGGTTCAGCTTTAGCTCAGGAAGGAGACAGCAATAACAATTCTCTACATAGGGAGCAGTCAGACCAGAGGCAGCCTTAAGTCGGTACCAGAGCAGCTTGTCTGAGGTTGGAGGCTAGGTTTGTTAGCTATTTGATAGCTTTCTTCCAAGGCAATAGCTGCTGCAAGATTTTCCACTCCTGTAGGGATTACTTTTGTAGGAGGTGTTGCCATAGGTGGGAGGAGGAGTGAAGGCAAATGTACTAGATGGAGGAAATGATTGGTGCTGATGTGCCCTGTTACCAGATATGATAGGTAAAATTCTGTGTCTGGATGATGATTTAAATTTCCTCCAGCTGGGAAAAGGGATTTTAGCCTCGATCCTTCACTGCTGATCAAAGCCAGCAAGCACTCTCAGCAGTGGTAAAGCTGCAGCAGAGATTTAGAATGCAGGTCAGCAGTGCAGAGCTCATTCAGGGGACATGTGTTCCATGGGCTTCCACGTACAGGCAGAATTTGAAAAGGCCACCAGTTGCACCCACAAATTGAGACACTTGAAAAACTCTTTCCTCTGGCATATCTTAGTGGTTAGCATAGCTCAGTATTTAAATGAATAATTTGTGATTTCTCTAAACCTTTTCTAAAGGATATTTTCTTCACTTTTTAATATTGAGCACATCTTGCCTATAATTCTTTTTTGAAGGTGAAATTTGTTCTTCCTTGTAGTTTTTAACAACCAAAAATATAAATAGAGGGCAACTTAAACTTGCAGATCACTTTGGGTGAACCTGTACTTCTACAAAGTGCTGATGCTTGCTTCCAAAATGCATATTCATTTTATATTATCAGCTGTTTTACAAGAGTATGCTCCAAATAGTATCACCAAGAGTAATATGAATGCAGCTTTTGTCTTTAGCACAGAATAAATCAAAAGACCAGCAAAATTTTTAAGTAAAATCACTTATGGGTGGTAGTATACAGCAAGAAAAGGCTGCAATCATCTTCTGTCCAAGCTTCCATTTGTATCAGCTTAAAGTGAGACTTTGCTTTTAACTGATGGAATATATTCCTAAAGTACTGAACAGGCCCTTAAAGGTGAATATGTGTGCATCCATGCAGGCAAAGGTGTAAAAAAGTAGATAGGTAAATGTAGGTGAAAAAGCATCCCTTTAGGGAATCTCAAAAGGATTAAATGCTGGTTCTTCAAGAAAGTGGATGTGGCAGGAGCTCATTGTGAGAGATCATGGAAACTTCTTGAGTTCACGCCAAATTTTTGTACACATACACGTGATAATGTTTTAGCAACTTACTCAAGCTATGTAAAGGGAATGTGGAAAATAAGAAGTGGAGTTGCCTGCAGTTTAGAGATTTTGGTTTGGTTGGTTTTTCTTGCCTTTAGGAGTTTGCCATCAGCTTGAAAATCTTGACTGACTAATGAAACTTAGTATTTGCAACCAGATAAAAGCCCCAGAGTTACTTACAAGGTATTAGTGCATCCTTCTGTTTGCTTTTCGTGCACATTCATATGCATGATGTGTCTGGAAGACCATCCATGACGGAGAAATTCCAAAATGCTTGCATGAATAAATATGAGCAAATGTTCATCAGATGTTTATACCTCAAGTGGCTTGCTCGGTTCTTTTGCCTGTTTTTCAAAGCTTGTTGTCTATTTCTAGCAGATAAAACACAAAATAAATGTGAGAATTTGGGTTTTGTTAATAAATGCCTAGGTAATGTTTGCAAAGGTGCTTCTATGGGCATTTTGCACCTTCTAAAATGTATTAAGGAGATACATTAATGGAAACATAAGTAGCAAATGTATTGAAGTTCATTAAAGTCCCTTTGTGAATATACAAGTCTGTTTTCTACTGGTAGTTCATACCTGTGTTAGACCACAAGTAGCTCTGAATATTTAAAGCTAACCTGGATGCCTCAGAAATCTGCCATACTATAGGTAGCTGGGATGCAAGAATCCAATTTTTTTTTCCTATATGTCAGGCTGGGATTTTTGGTTTTGCTTTGTTTTTTAAATTATTCTGAGGCAGATCAGTACCTCAGAGTTCAAGAAGAGTTTGGACAGTGCTCTCAGGCATAAGGTGTGGTTCTTGGGGCTGTCCTGAGCAGGGCCAGGAGTTGGACTTTGATGGTCCCTGTGGGTCCCTTCCAGCTCAGGATATTTTATGATTCTATAACAGCCATGAAAGCTTTCTTTAGGAAGAACTATTGTAAGTTTAGGTGGTGCTAAAGCTATAGCTATTGTGAAAATCCACCCTTCTGTAGTTCCTATAGAACTGTGAGTGCCAGCAAAGCCACAGAAATTAACAGGGGCCCTTCTAATGATTTAAATCTACTCTAATTTGGACTGCACATGTGTTATTGACAGAAGATCTCATTTTTTTAGTGTGTTGCATACTCTGTTTCTTGAGTCTCCTCATCCCTGAATGGATGCCTTTGGGTGCAGCTGAAAAGGCTGCAGTGCTGTGAGCCAAGGCACGCTTGCCACCAAACTTGCATGGAAATCCACAGACTTTAGCTAAGCTAAGGGAACACCAGCACAAATTTTCATGGGTAAAACTAATCCACAGAGTATTTGGAAAATATGTGGCACCTGAGCTGTTGGATAAAAGCAAGATCCCATGTGTGATTATTCAGGAAAAAATATGGTGGGGGAACAAAAGTTTTTGATACTCCAACAAAACTTACTTCTTACTTACAAACCTGCCTCAGCAAACACATTTTTCTTCATTGTTGGCATATACTGAAAATATATATGTGTGTGTGAACTCTCATTATTTTTGTAATTGGCATAAAATAAACAGGAACAGTAATTATTATTATTAGAAACTGATAGGTTAGCACATGGTTTTTTTCTTTGTGTACATGATCTGTAAGAGAGCACAAAATAATGACAATGGTGTCACCTCAGAAAGGTGAGCTGGTTTTTCAACAGGCATGGAGGGGGACAGAGAGGGCTCTATGGTTTGATTTCATCTCACTGGAAACCTGGAGAGCTGTGGATTTTATATGGCCAGAGCTCGGCAGAACAGAGCTTTGTCTTGATAACTCAGAATGACTAGATCATGCCTGGTAGCTGGTCCTGGAAACCTGACCCTTGTCACAGGCTGACTACATCAATTTGCAGTAGATTGATGATGTATAGACTGTGGGTGCCCCAGGGGAGACCCAAGAAAGGCCTGAGAAACATTGTATTGTTAATCCATACCCCTCATTAGCTTCTGCTGTGCTGGATTTCAACTCGCTGGCAAGGCTAGAGGAGCTGGAGGGAGAATGTGGCGTTGTCTGGCATTGTTATTGTTGGTTGCCTTTTGAATGAAAGGATGTTTTAAAATACCTTTTCTCCAAAGTTTAATACATCACAACTGGCAGGATTCTTTATTTTCCTCTCTATCCCTCTTGTCAAGTGTCTGGAATGCCTAGATTTTCTTTGTGTATTGATTTAGCGCTCTCCTCTCAACAGCCCGAGCTTTATCTCTTCCCGATAAGAGTCTCTCTATATCCTTTCCCAAGTAGTGGCAGGCAAATTATATACGCTGAAATCAATTTACATTTCCCTATCATTCCTCAGCTCGGGCTCTGTGCTGCCCATAGAGGCTGCAGCCCTGCCTTCAGGGCTCCTTTCTGCACTTCAGGACGTGTTGCTTAACCATTTCTGCTCAGTGCGCTGCAAGGTTTTGATTTGAAGGAGGCTGTAGTTTCAAACGCGGTTTCCATCAAACAGTAACATCTTTGTCAAACTTCAACAGAATTAACCTTAACTGCCAAGGAAGTTTTGACTGCCATCATAAAAATGTTTGATTAGTGTTAATAATTTATTAAATTGGTTTGTCCTGACACTGCCAACATGTTGGAAATCTCTCAACCATTAAAACATTAACAGAGGCTGTAATACAATGCTCCTTCTGTTCTACGTTTTATTTCAAGACCGCATTCTTATGAGCCTGGTTCTGTGGTGTTCCAATATGCTCTCATTAGGACTGCATTAAAAGATGAAATATGACAAATATTAAAAAGCGTGGGAATATAGAGTAAAGCATGGTGGGTGTACTTTTGTGGGCAACTCTGCTGCAATTAAATTTTTGCAAAGCAAGCCTGTTTTTGCAATATGAGGAAATAAAATTACCAGGCAAGCATTTCACTGAAACAGACCCAATATGTTCAATTGCTTCATCCAGCCTCCTAAAATACATAAGCTTAGGTAGAATTTCAACTAAAATGGGAAAGCTGATATTGGACCTGCTTATGCTGAAGTATGCTGTTCAATTATAGAAGAAACAGAGTCCTATTTGAGAAAGGTATTAACGCCTTGAGAATATATTGATCAAATTTTTATTTGATAGTTTACATCTGCATTTGAATGGCTGGTGGTAGGAGCTCTCCCGTGTTCCACCAGAAACACCTGTTTTGGCTCACACAGCCTCAGGAATTGCATGTAATGTATTCCATATGAAATAGCATTTAAACAATAACAAGAGTTTGGTTTGTTTTCTAACTGGATAGAAGATAATTGAAATGGAGGCTCAGTTTATCCTTTGCAATTTGCTGATAATTTCAGTGAAAATAAGTAAGTAATTAATTTTTTTCCTCTGCTTGATAGCCATGAAGGAACTCCAACCTTGTCTCAAATATGTAGACTGGTGTTGAAAGTTGCATAAGTAAAACACAGAGATGTTAACAAGTGAAAGGAAAGCCTTCATTTCTAAATCCCAGTTATGAATATAATTACTGAGAGTAGTTACAATACCTCCCTTTGAAATGTAATCCAAGGATTTTTAGCTTTTGGATTGAACTGTTTTATAATTATTCATAACAGCTGGACTGGTCCCCAGTCTTCTCTCTTTGGTAGCTGAAAAAACTATGGGGGTCACTTTAGTGAAAGGTGTATTTTATTTTATTGTATGAGAGGAATGAATCTAACCTAGTTATACCTGTATGCTTTAAAAACCATGTGTTTTCAAATTAAGGCAAGACTTGCTAGTTTCTAGGCACTCAGCTGTGTGGAGTAAAGATCTGAAATAATTGACCTTGAGTCAGAAGACTGATTTACAGTGAGGTCTATTAGAATGCAAGCTGGCCCTTCTTTAAGTTAGTCTTCTCTGATTTCTCCTTTCTGTTATGTGCAGAGTAACTTTATGGAAATGATTACCATAGATCAGCCTTCTGCAGATTTCTAAACTTAAGAACATCGTTCTTAATAAACAAGCAACGTTGTAAATGCTAATTTGTTTTAGGATGCAGTATGCCTTGTAAGATGTTGGCAAGAACTTTGCAGCCAGAGTACATCAAAACGTAGAAAATAATCAATTGTTTCAACATCAGAAAGTCATAATCCATCAACTCAATAAATTCCCAAAAGATGTGTCAAATACATGACTGGGAAACAGGCTGAGTGCAAACATTAAATTCTGTCTCTGCAACTGTCAGGAATAGACTTACACTTGCCTTTTTTTTTTTTCCCTTCTGCTGTTGTTTGTCTTTGTAATTGTTTCCTAATTATTTGCTGTGTTAATAATGAGAATTGTTGAATGTTCTGAAACCTCAACAGTTCTATGTTTATTCATTACAAGACAAAGATAAGAGGAGAAAGTGTGATATGAGGCTTAAATATGAGGCTTCAAATGTCTCCAGTTCTTGACTAGACTGGGATAAACTAAGACAAGAACTTTTAATAAGTGCCAAGAAATTTCCATCTTATTAAGGCCATCCTCAATTCCTCCTGACAGTATGTTTGCTGTGTGTAAATGATCTATGAGTTTTCCCAAATTGTAAACCAAAGGTTGTATTTTTCCTGCACAGAAAAAGGGCACCTGATGTTCATGGATAATGCATTTTATTTGTGGTTGATACATTTCCATACTTCATTTACCCAAAGTAAGGAGGGTTGGAAAATTTTGAATTAAGTCCATAAACTAATTATTTTCCATTCCAATGTTGTTTCTTTTGTAATAGAACTCCTGACTCAGTGCTTTTGTAAATGGCCTGCAGTTACATGACCCTGATTGTGGTCTAATGAGGGCTGGAGGGTGCCTCTTAGATGATGCTGGAAAATCAAAGGGACCTTTTTCCTCTAGCTTTTCAAACTAATTATTCTTTGATTTTACATGAGAACAATCCTTATATATATGTTGAAATCCTTTTCAATCAATGGCACTCTTTTCCTGTCCCCAGCTTTGATGTGGTGCCCATATTTACAAAAAGGCTATGTAAGGGGAACAGTAGCTGATAGATCCCACCATGGTCCTAGCTGTTAAACAGTGAGCTCAAATACAGTAGTGTGAATGGACTGAAATTCAGCAGAGGAAGAGAATCTCTGTTCTGTTCAAAACAAAGCCATGCCTTTCGTGTCCAGTTATTTGTATCCATCTTTTGCCCATATTTCCATCTTTTGTCCATATTTCCATTATTTAAAGACAGTACAGTTAGTGAGCAAGGGGCCCACAAACAACTCTGACCCACTTGTCTGCTTATGGGCTGTGACTCTGGCTTAAATTTGTGTGCCTTTGGTGACTTTGCTTACCCTTCTGTTGCACTGATTCCTTGGAAGATCTCTAAAATAAGATATAAGCAAAAGGTAGAGTTGGCTTTCTTCACTGCCTTTCACCAAAAGCTGCAATATAATGTTAATGCTTTTCAGCAGTCACAATGCTAACAAAAGGAACTCTTGGCCAAATATCTGGTTCAAAGCAATGTGTTAGAATACCACTTCCTTATGGTTAACTTTGCCCAGCATTGTCCTGGAAAATTAGAGAGGCTAATGCTCAAGTTCCTCAGCTAAGATGTGAAATCTCCAGATCACTGCAACAGAACAAATCCTGGAGGTTGCTCCAACATGGTTTCCTCTAGAGGAGGGATTCTTCAGTTATTAGATTAATAAATGTGCACTGTATAATTATTGAAAATATTTGTCTGACACTGGAGTCCAAGAGTATGTTGGTTAAAAAAAAAAAAAAAACAAAAAACCCCAACAAACAGAACCTTAGAAATGCAAACAGAAGATGGAATTTCACTAACCCAAAGCTAGCAAAATGTTTAACTCTTAGCTTGCCTCATTGTGAAACATAAAACAACATTAGGCAGAACAGTTCAATACAGAAACTGCAACCCTGCACAAGACAAAGCAAGAACAATTGAAGGATAGGATAGGATAGAATGGATATGGCTCAAGACTGCTCATGAGGTGTTAAATAAGTGACAAAATAGAATTTAAAATATCAGCAAGGCCAGCCTAAATAATTAATGAGTAATGCAAATCAATCTTAGAGAAGATTTGTTTCAATGATAGTTTTAAAAATCAGAATAGAAAGCAACAGGACAGTCAATGATACCTGAAAATAAGAAACCCAGGCTGGAGAATTAAGATATAGTAATGAGACAACATTAAGTATAGATCTTGTTGTTTGTGACAAGTAAAAGTTGTGCTTAGTGTGTTGTGCTCCTTGTTTTGTTTTCTAGTGCACTAAGGGTATTTATTCCAAACTGTTTTAAATCTGGGTTCATATGTCTTCTTATATCTATAGGTTTATGTCTTTCTAGATGTGAATTTAGCTGCATGATCAGTACAAATTCACCTGGCAAGGTGGTTGTGAATTAGTATCAATGTCTGTATAAGTCACAGTTCCCTTGCCACATAGGAATTTAACATTTCTAAATGCAAATACTGGATGTTTTATTGCTCACAAAGCCTTCAAGTTGTTTGGGTCAGTCTTTTGTGGTTTTGTGCTTTTTTTTTTTTTTTTTTTCCTGACTTGACCTCATTAATAAGCTTTACATCAAGAGCTAGGCAGAAAAAATAGAAATGTAAATGCAAATTCTCCAGAGAGTAGTGTCTTTCTTTTAAACTGTGATTAAACTTTTCCTTGCCAATGGAGGCAGAAAGAGCCAAGGCAGACAAGAATCCACAATTTTACCTGTTTCTTCATAAAGATTTGTGTCTGATAGCTGGTGTGGTGCAGTTACATGAATATATGTTGCAGAGTTCAGGAATGAAAGCTGCTCCACAAATAGTCAATATTTAGCTATGATTGTTGAAGTTGCACTAGAATTTCATGGGCATCTTTAAGAGGAAAGAATGAACTTTGTCCTTGCTAGTAAAGATGTTATCTTTATTAGAAGATCCCTTGGAGCTGTGGTGCATCTGTGCACCTCTCCTTTCATATGCAGTTGCATTTTACCTGTTAGAAATCTTTCTAGCATCAGAAAACAATTTTGTTGCTTCTTTTGGGTTGTTTCTTGTTGTTTTGGTTTTTTTCAGTATTTTTTCTTAATTATTTAGTCCAACTCACAACTGTGAATCACTTCCTGATGCCCCAGCTAAAGGAAGTTTCTTCAGAAATATAACATCAGGTGATTTATGCATTTCTTTCTGGTATAATAAATATGGGGAGCCATCCAGCATAATTATTGAACTAGCCAAATATTTATTTTAGATATATTGTAGTTTGTATTGCTCTATGGCACATTAAACAAAGTCCATATTGTGAGAGCAGCTAGAACCTGGCGGGTGCTTTCATCCCAACCCCAGTCAGGCTTTTATCACAAACCTCTCCAGGGAGGTGAGGCTTCACACTCCCATGGGAAATGACAGAAAACATTTTTTTATTATTGCTCTGGCAGGACTCTGATGGAAGGTGGATTTTTACTGGTACAGGTGTTGACAGCCCTGCATCCTGCATCCTTTCTGGAGCAGCTGATTGTGCAAGAAAGTACTTCTTACTGCTTTGACTGTGTTATAGGCACCAGGGTATTGCTTTGCCTTACTTTCATGTTATGGAATTATGTTACTTAGAGGAAAATAATTCCTTGCAAGCAGTGAGGTTGCAGCCACATCCTCTCTCCCAGGGGAGCACAAGCTGAAGGGCAGAGCAGGTCTGTGGGCTGGGCAGAGCAGCCCAGGGAGGTTTCTGCAGCTTCTTCTGCTGCTCCTGTCTGCAGGGCTCTGGTGGGTGCCACTGCATTGTGAAGACTCACTGGTGGAAACTTGAAAGCAAAGTTGTTATCCCATACAGATGTTGTCCTTTAAGTGGGAAGGCCTCAAACTTTGGAGCACCACAGCTATCTTAATCTACACTGATGATGTGCTTGAATTGATCCATCCTTGTGTTTCAGAGCACTTTGGAAAAAAGATCACAGGGTGTTTTCTGTTTTGGGTTAGGAAAACAGTCTTGCTACAGAATTATAGGGTGAGGGAGAGAAGCTGGGACAAAGCCTCTGTCTCCTGACCTTCATGGTGCTTTCAATAGTATCCCAACATGATTAAAAAATACAGTTGTTCACACTAGTTTTGCCTAAATTTCTTAAATTTATGTAAAACAAGTACATAAATACTTTTTTTTTACACGTTGTCACCACGGGCATGCCATTGTAACCCAATTATTAACACTCCTAAAAAAGAAACATGCTATTATTTTGCATATGTGCAAGAGAATTTTCCTGCTCTGGCAACAAGTCGAGAAGGGGGTGAGGGGCGGGAAAACCATTACAGGGGAATCCTTTAAAATGAATATAAATACATTGGTTAAATGGATTTTAACAGAAGAAAGCGTGCAGAGTTATAGTCTCACAGCAAGAAATCAACATTGTAATTATAAACAAATGTAACATTGAGATCAGAAGACAGTGGTTTTATTGTATTGACATAGGATGCTTGGGCAACAATGAAGGATTTGTTCTCTTAGGACACACTGGCATGAGGGCCCTCTCTGTGGCCATTGCTTCCAGATAGTGTGTGTGAGAGCTTGGATTATAAAATATCTAGGAATGTCACAGGCAAGGAGAAGGCTTGCTTTGAGGGGAAATTGGAGAACCTCTTCACCACAGGGCCTGAGAGTGAATGTTCTCAAGAACTCTGGGAACCAAAACAGCAGTGAGGCCTGCCCTGCCTTTCACTTAAATTGAAATGCTTAAATTTCCACTCTGTAGAGCATTACCTGCATGTGGCATTTTGGTTTAGAACCCAAAGCCAGCTCTGCAGATTTATGCAAACTGATGAGACAAACTGACAATGTGTCTTCATGTGACACCGTGCCCTGTCCTCATGTGTTGGGGGTCTGCTTTCTGTGCCACTGGCTTAGATTCCATCAGATTCCTCACACAGGTCCTAGGGGATTGCTTCTAAATCTGGATCTCAGTGGGAAATGTTGTTTCTTGCAAAAGAAGCTATCCTGGGGGGAGACTTTTTTTGTGGACTTGTGGACACAATCTGGATAGCACAACAGACAGACAGTGCTGCATAAGGATGTGGGAAAAGCCTTCACCCTCCAAGAGTCATAAGTTCTTCAATTGAGCCAAATCAGTATACTTGCAAGGGAGTACTTGTTCTTTTTCTTTATTTCTTTTTCTTTCTGTTCACCATATTTTATCCATACTTTTTTTTTTTTTTTTTTGATAACTTGACTGCTGGTGAGTTCATAGTGAAATAGGACAGAGCTCCTTCCCTGTGGATTTTTCAACCCTGTGTATTTAGGTAGGAAAAGAATGGCAAAAAGGTGATATCATTTTCCTTTTTATGGGAGAGAAGCAAGACAGAGAAAACCAAAATATCTTGCCAGTTTCTTCAGGGTTCTTGTGAAGAACTGGGTATTAAAAATCTCCAAGTCCTGTGCAGTGTCTATTTAATGTGTGGTTCGTATGTACTTTGAGAGTATCTTCTAACTTTTCCCTTGTTTGTTTAGAATCCAGACTCATTCTAAACAAACCCCTTGTTTTGTTGAGATCAGATTGCAGATGCTGGATACAAATGTAACATGAAGCTCAGATCCTGTTTGGGTTTTTTGTTTGTTTGCTTGTGTTTAGTTCTAACACTAGGAGGCTTTTAGGAATGTTAAAAACAAAAGCAAACATACACACAGAAAAATAAAACCAACTCAGAGCTGTTGTGTTCTAGTGCAAGCATAACGAGGGAATGTCTCTCTCCTGTCAGTACAAGGTAAAAAAACAAAGCCTGCACCTCCCCTTTCTTGTAAGGGGTTTGAAGTAATGCCCATGAAGGCACAACTCCCATTTGAGAAAATACAACCACAGGAAGTTTTTGTGCATTGATAGAATGTACAACGCATTCTGGGGCATATCTGCAAAGCAATAACCCTTCTTAATAACCTGCTGGCATATGGGGCAGAGAGAAGCATCTAAAAGTTGATGCTTTGTTGTTGATGCTGTTAAGATCAGGGCCTGTTTCTTATGAGGCACTTTACTATTAGAGCTGAGCAGCCTTGCAGCAGCTCTCTCAGTCAGGGAATAACTCATCCTTGGAAACTGCCTGGTCCAACAGGCATGCTTAGAGCAGATCCAACTTTGAAATTAGATCCAGCTACAAAGATAACTTGGGCTGCTCAGGGCTTTGTCCAGTTGGATTTTAAACACCTGCAAGAATGGCGAATCCTTGTTCCCTGCACTCCTGTTCAGTCTGTGAGCACTCTAATGATGAAAAAATTCCCAATACCTAACTGGAATTTCCTTGGTTGCAGCCTGTGTTTATTGCCTCTTTCCTGTGCACCTCCAGAAGTTTGGCTCTGTCTTCTTTAGAAGCACATGTTATATAGATGAATAAAATCATAAGATCTTACTTTCCTTCTCAAGTAGGGACAAATCCAGTTCTCTCAGTCTCTCACCTTATGCTCTAAATACCACAAAGTCAGCAGACTGGTCCTTTCATCCAAAGCAAAAACTCAAATTAATTTACAGCAGATATGTTTCGGCCTTCAAAGCATCATTGAAGGCCAGACACGTGGGGTAAGTTATTTCCAAGTTTGAAGGGAAATGTGCTGGCACAGACACAAGATACCTTGTTGCTAATGTAACTTTTGGCAGGGGGGTTCACTCAGACAAGTTTCTTAGATGCCAAAAGCAAAGCATAGTGTAACCTGTATTTCTCACATGTGGCCTCACAAACAGCCCTGTGTTCAAACTTCCAGTCAGCTTTGGTTTTTCTCCTGCCACATGGCAATGCATATCTGAGCAGTAAATTCAGCAAACTATTTGCAAAAATAAATAATCTTTGAGTAGTCGTGTAACTTCTGACTATAATTTCAATTTAGTTGTATGAATGCCCAGAACTATTTCCTTTATTCCAAAATATTCCGAAATATTTGTAAAGAAAGAAATATATGTATGGTTTGAATTAGTTTGCAGTATGATTCTTCACTGACAAAATTGATAAAAATAATTTCAGCCTATAAAAATCCTTTTTGGACCTTGTCTGTCACCAACTTTTATCTCCTTTGCTCCATTGTAACCTGTCTTCAGTGCAAACCGGGTTTCAAAGACATTGTGATGACAGATTGAATGTTCAAACAGAGAAAACAAAACCTAATTGTGTAGGAAGTTTAACTTGTGGGGGTTTTTAGGTGGATTTTTTTTTTTCCCTCTCAGTGTCAAATGGGTCTTTAATTGAATGAATTTAATTGTTGTAAAAAGTTTCCTTCCTATATGCCCTGCTGGCTGTCTTGGCAATGTTTCTCTAGTTGGTGCTTTCATGCCAGGTGGTGTTGGGAAGTGCTTTCTCAGGCAATCTGCCAACATAACACCTTCTTAGAAGTGACTGGCTGGAGGTTTTTGTGTTCTGTGCACACATCTCTGAAGCTATGCTGGCCAATAGACTGTCATTATTATACCTGTGTAGTATCTCCAAACTCACTGTGCCCTATTTGCAATTGCTATAAACACAGTTGCTTAAAATTGCCACTGGGGAAAAGAAAGATCATATGTTTCTCTTGCTGGTTATCTTGGCACTGTGATTTGTTTCCCCCTAAATTGGAATATTTCAAAGCAATTTTTACCAAGATTCTTCTTCTAGTTTTGGACTTATTGACTGTTCTGGAGTGCTTTATCACCTTGGTGTATCCCAGTATTTCCATACTACTCAAGAGTCCTGGAGGACAGGATCAGGTCATGAATCTACTGGCAGTAGCTCCTTACTTGATTGCTATCTGTACAGTTTTTGCCTTTCCTTTTCCATTGTAATGGAAATATAATTAATGTAATTCATTAGAATAAATTATTTCCAGTACAAATACTTCAAGGATATTTCAGATATCTGTTCCTCTGTAGAAATTGCTTCAGCAGCAAATCACCAATTGATGTTCTTCACTCAGTTGTGAACATTGTGATGTTTTCATTTAAACTACTTATTTCATTAATATTTATATAGTTGTGTGCTACATGTCAAAATTCTTATTCAAGCTGAAATATATTTAATTTTCTCCTGTTACATACTGAACTTAGTAATCCATCAAGGACAGAAACTGAGCTGGCTTATCATGTTCTTTTCCTTGCTCTTCTTATCACTGTTGTATTCCAGTGGTTGAAAGTTGTTTGCTCTATCATTTGCTCTAGAACCTTTCCAGGACTTGAGTAGGTTGTGATTTCAACAATTACTCTGTGATTCCTTCTTCCTCTTTTCTTCTTGTTCCCATCCTCTGTATACTCTCAGAGGTTTCAACAATACTTTGATTAGTTCCTGAATTGGTCAAGACCAGATTTCGTTAAACATTTTCCATTTGAAAATATCGTTCTTGTCTGAATAATCTTTATATCTTCTCTCTCCTGGTCAGCATTTATTTCTTTTGGCATCTACAGTGATAAAAATAATTCTTTTAGTAAGAATTTATTCCTCTAGCTATTTTGCAGGTCAAAAATGCAGACTATAAAAAGTAGTTGTCATTGGTCTAAAAATGATGGTGTTTATCCTATTTTTAGAATTACTGCTGCAGTGACTTGCCTGATACTTCCAAACTGGTCACTGGTAAAGGAATAGTGCCTGGAAGTTTTTGACTCTTTCTTATGATATTGAGCACTCAGAGCCTGCATCATGGGTCAGGACTCAGCTGTGCTAAACTTTGTGCAAGCAAGATGATCCTGTCCAGAGCAAGTCATGGGGAAAAATATATGATAATATATGATAAGAGGCAGGCAATGCTGATAGACAAACAGGAACACTGCAGGAAAACCTGAAGACATCAACAGTTTGTAAGAGATGCAACAAAAAAAAAAAAAAAAAAAGAACTTGAAAGAACTTGACCCTAAATTCTCCTTTCAGCAGTTCCTAAAAGAACATTCTGTTAGTGTGTGAGATCAATGCGTCCTTGCTGATGCCAACTCTTTTTAAGAGGAACATGAGCAAATTGATGCTGTTGAAACTGCAGTTACTGAGTTTGACCAATTGAAATTTCTCTTCAAGCACTGTCACAAACAAAATGACCACCTCAGACTGTCCTTGGCCTCATTGCACACAGTTTGCAAGCATGGTATCCCATCAGCCTTTCAAAGAGAATGAGAAATATAGTATTGCTTCTCCTATATTGTGAAAGGACTCTGAAGGAAATGTAATGTTGGTAGAGAAAAATGTAATGTCTGTAACAAATTCAGCAATCAAAGTCCCAAACAGACCTTGAAGCAAGCTCAGATTGCTAACATCTCTACATTCTTGAAGGCTATTGAGTAGTTTATTGTTTTCATCATGCATCATATTTGATTCATATTCAGGATTCACCTATCTAAAAGGAATGCACTGAGCTTATACATGCACAGTGGGTGCATACAAATCTTACTAGTCAGCCTCTATTTCATGTCATGTGTGTTTAAAGCTCTCTGACATGATTTGGGAGTGTGTAACATAGATGAATCCAGGGTAAAGGAGAACCCAAACACTTTATTGTTATCTTGATGGGGTAACTGTAAAATTTGTCTTCCTTGAAATGGCAGATGAAAGTAGCAATTAAAAAAACTTTTATAGAGTTGGGGGAGTTTTGTTGTTTGTTTGGTTGGTTGGTTAGTTGGTTTGGGATTGGTGTGTGGTATACTGAAGTGAATCTAGGAATATATGATCTGGGTTTGAGGAACCATCCTCCATCTCACCCTTCGTAATTCTGTAGTGTTGGTGAGGACATGGGAAGTATCCGTTCAAATTGAGGAGAAAGAGGTAAGATGGTGAGGGCTCCTAGTGAAAAGATTGGTTGAGTTATTGCTAGGGAGACTGAGATATCTGAACACACAGTTACTTATTATTTTAGGGGTGTATGTACACAGGCTAGTGATGTCAGATAGCATGGATGTACATGTAGCTCATTACATGGTGCTATAATCTTTCCAGCATATGAAAATCTGGAAGAGAGTTCACAAAGATAATAGTGTAACTCCCTACACGTTGATTGGTTTTCAAAGTAAAATCTTGGATTACATGATTTGAATCAGTGTTCATCTTTTAAAGAAAGTCTCCATTACACAAATATGTAGAAAATGTGCAGAAACTAGACAAGAAGGTAGATACGTTGTGCATTTATATTAGTGGATGATTTGATGCTGTGGGTTTATGTAGTATACTTTTACCTTATAGTTTTGTGAAATTTTTATTTTATCCGTGGATCTGTTGAATTTCAAACTGGTTTTGATGTTTTCACACCATGAAAGCAGGCGAAATTTGACGTAAGGACTTCTGTATCTTGTGCACCTCTTTTTAGACATCAGCCATGCTCATCCTCTGACAGCAAGCAGATGATTTCAAGAGTAGTACCCAAGCCTGCAAATAAAATGTGAAGAATATCCCTTGTGTGCATTTGAAGCACAGGTTTGGAAACTTGTCAAACACTGGGTTTGACAACACCATCTCTGTGATTATTATATTATCTCTCTTGATTATTTGAGACAGATTATTTCAGTTGCTGCAGTTCCCAGCCTGGGAGTCCCTCACTTAAACCAAACCTGCAGATTGGTTCCTTCAGCCCTGAGGTTCCCTACTGTGTGTGTGGAGGCTGTGGCTGCCACACATGTACGTGACCAGCCTTGCTCATGTGAGCCATCTCATTTAGAAATGCACATATGGAGTAGCGATGCCATACCCTAAATGATCAAAGAAATAATCCAAATCCCAAATTCCTACTTTCATTCAAGCCTGCACATAATCCTTAACATATCAAGTAGTGTTTTAAATAACCATTGAAAGCAGTAAGTGTTAGGCTCTGAAACTGATTATGCATCTAAAAATCACTTTGGATAATTAAATAATTTCATTTCTATTCATATTCCATTGGCTCTTTCTCTCCTTTCATTAATTTTAACCCACAAAAAAGCTGACTAAAATCACCCTCAGTGTAAGTGCATGCTCACAGTCTTTGTTCTAATCCCCATGGAGTGTTTGGTATTATTTTCAACTCAAACCTAATTAACAGTGTATGTTCTTCATTGAAATCTGAACATTTCTGTACATTACATATCAATGCAGATTCTTCTTGTTTGCTGTCATTTTCAGAATATTGTTCTGGTCTATGCCTTTGTCCTTAATTTCAGGAGGTACCACTTTACAGTAGAGATTCTTCTGGCAGAAAACAAACTGTGTTTTTCTCCTTTATTCTTTCTCCTGTGTTTGTCCTGGTTTTAACACTGCGTGTGTGTACTGGTTTAAAAGCTGTGTGTGATAGAGAATTGAAGAAGAGGATTCAAAAAGAGGAGTGTCCTTTCCAAAACTACTAGTGATGCCCTTCATAAAGGGCACAGGAGTTGAATAAAAAGACTTTTCAAGACCAGGTGTGAGTTCTAGTGGTGCAGCAGTATTGGGATGGTGACTGCTGCCAGTAGCCCCGTTTCTGTCACTAGAGCAATGTTTCCAGTTCAATACAAGGCATAAACATGTTTAAGTCCTTTTTGCATGTCAGGTGGAAAAAGACTGTGTTGTAGAACCCCTGCTTTGTACAAGGTGGCACAGTTACTTACATGATGAAAATTAAGCATTTGCTGAAGTGTCTTAGTGAAACAATGCCCAAAACTACAATGAAAAAAAGAAAATTCAAATAAAAACATCCAAGTAAAAGTAGATACGTGTATAAGCATAAAATATATTTGGAATAGCTGTGATGCAGCATCTCAGTTATAGTCAGAATTCTGCTTGGCCAGCTCAGCCTGCTGGTCACAGAGGTGAGTGCCTGTCTTGGAGAGAAGGGCTGCCTGTCTCACTGGGGCTCAGGGCAATTAGCATTGTTATCCCTGTGTTGATGAAGGCACAGGCATGCCCAGATCTTGGTATGGCCAGAAGAAAGTATCCCTAACTAGGTTTAAAACTCAAGTACCACTTACCTTTATCAGCTCTCCTCAGTGGCCATCTCTACCATTATAAGGTTCTTCAAATCTGCATAGCTGAAGTGAAGACATGAGAAGGATCACTCGTGATGGAGGGAGGCTGCTGGATAATTTAATTTTAAATACAGTTGTATGGTAAGAGCTAGCTTCTTTTCCCCTTCCTGACATCTTAGAGACATCATTGGGATTCAGTGCTTTTAGCAATTCATTTATTTAGTTATTTAGATGGAATTGCAATTGGAAGGCTTATTTCCAATGAATCATTCTTTGTTGCTAATATTCAGCAGGAGGACACTATTTTGTGTTTTACTCTCAATCCCTGATACTCAATAGATTTTTCAGACAGAATGATTTTTAGAAAGTGCTTGTGGATGGATATTGACTATGGAACAGAGTTATTTAGGATAGCTGAATACAACTATTAAGGTTACATAATATCCTAGACTATATCTAAAGGTAAGCAAATCATGTGTTGAGATTAAGAGGACACAAGGATTACATAATTTTTATGTGGCAGCAAATAGTACATCTCTGGACAAGCATAGTAAACTCAACCCAGAATTCAGCAAGAGTTTCTACCCTCAATCATCTGGGGCTGGAGATAATTTTGGGACTACCTTGCCTAATTCAGACAGTGATAATTTTTTCAAGTAACTATCTTTGTTGGAATGCTTCAGCATTTGGATACTCACTTGAATACAGTTGCCAAAATCTGAGATGGGCTATTTTCTGTTGGTTTGTGTCTGCCAGATAAAAATAAAAGTAACTTAGATCACTCTCCCACGTGAGTGTAAATTGTACAGAGGGAAAAATAGGATAGCAAAATAAAAGTAACCGGATTCTATTCTTTGAGGTGTTCCTGAAGCAATATGGAAAACTGCTCCAGGAGACCTGGGTTCTCCATTGATCTAGTGACCTCAGGCATGTTGCATCACCCCTCAGAGCTTTATGAACCAGAGATAATGCTCAAGGCCTCCTTTTGTCACATGCTTTCAGATCTGTTGATGAAAGGTGCTTCATAGAAATAATAACCCTATTCACAGAGAATTTAATGTCTTATTTTCAAGCTTATTTTCCCTGTTAATGCAAACTGATTCAAGAGTACTGGAACTGGGAAGCCCAATGTGCTACTCCAGCTCTTCAAGGCATGCTTGTCTTGAAAAAACAGATATTTTTTACATGTCTCTCCTAAAAGGATTCTGAATATCTGATATGTTATCTGCTTATTCTGTTTCATACTCTTGTCCTTGGTTGGTTGCCCTTTTTATTTCCTTCCCCTTCCCTCCAAGTCTTGCAGAAACTCAGTCTTTGAACTATTCATTCCTGTCAACTCAGGCTAACGACCTAAAGGATCAGAAGCTGTTATGGGGGTGGGATGGGTGGACAGAAAGTGTTGTGTAGCATGATTGTGTAGGTCTCTTATCCTTAGGAAACCAGGGCAAAAGTCATGCCTGCCTTCATTCCCTCTGCTTTGAAAACCACAGAATGGATTTGCCAAAAGAGTATCTCTGAATTTGAAGCTATTTTTATCCTTAGCGAATGAGATGGAATTCAAGACAAAAAGTGAAAGAATCAGATTTACAACACAGATGGGACTGCTTTGTGCATGAATAGAACAGGTGAGGCACAAATTAAAATCCTCATCACTGCCTAGTCTGATCCAGGAAAGCTGCTACAGCTTCCTACAGAGGAAATGGGAAAAGTTATGTATAGGATTCCCAGTTCTGTGCAGCACTGAGCTATCCAGAGAAGACAAAAGAATATCTGGTTAGCTTTAGAAGGGGCAGCAGGATGGAAAGCAATAGTCTGACTTGTTCAGTGATGAAATCAAGCCTTAGCACCAAGAAAGAGGTAAGGTAGATATTTTATGGGAGAGAGGGAACCTTTCTAAGGCAAAGGTTGAATGGATTAGGTGGGACCTCTACAACCTCTGTTTCAAAAACTGGTTTTTAGAACAGGATTATGCAAGTGTCTGTCAGGAATTACATAAGAATACCTGATAAGTGCAAGGCCTCCTGAGCTCCATTTGAACCACCTTTTCAATGATTGTTCCATAAAGTACAGGTTGTCTTGTGAAACACAGATATGCAGTGACATAAAAAAGACCTTTGTGCACTAAGCTGTTAAGGTTGGTCTGGCTGGAGACTGAGAGAGCTGAAAGTTTGTCTTATGCAAAGCAAAGTTGCTAATAGAAATGCTGTCCTAAATGAGTCATTCAGCCCTCTGAGGAGGGAGAACCAAAGCCTTTGAAAATAGCCCCAACTTGCCAATAGCATCAGGACTCAGAAGCACTTTTAGCAGCATTATGAGCACAACTCATAAAATGGTAGCATAATAAACATTACATAGCACTGCTGCCTTGCTAAAGGCTGCAAACAGTTTTACCTCATCTGGGCAGCTCCCAAGCAGAAAGAAGCTTCTCGTCCTTGGCTTCAGTCATGGGTACTGGGATGGCATGTGAGGTGAAGAAGCAGCATCCATGTCAAGTCCACAGCAAGAGAAATATTAGTATTAGAGAAAGGCATTATCCATCAGAGAAACAAGTTGCCATTTGTTGTGAGCTTGGATGACAGGATTCAATAAGAGCTATTGCATCAAAGGTCCAGATCCCAAACCCTTACACATGCATGGAGTCTTATTTAATCGTCCCTGTAGTCAGGTTCTTTTTTAACCCCATAATAATTTCCTGAGATACTGACAGAAATCACAACCAGCCCAGAACTCAGTTGTAATATCTTTGAGCACTGCCCAGTGACACTGGATCTAGCAGCAGAATTTGTGCATAGTGCTGAAATCTGGCTATACAGCAATACACTGCTGCTTGGTTTTGTCTCCCCATCAATGCTGATATATACTTTTCCATTCATTTTCATGGACTGTTATGGATAAATATCCAAGGTTTTAGTTTTACACAAATATATTTGCCTGGAAAGAAAGCCTTTTACTCAGCAATATTACATTTTCAAAAAATAAAATCCATCAAAATCTTTTTATCAGAAAGCTGTAAAACAAAAGAAAAGATTAATAACATTTTATTACATCTTCTCTAATGCTTTCTAGTTTAACTGAGGAAAGCCTCTAGTTTTTCCAGTCAGCACCAGTACCAGGCTTGCAAAAACACTTTTGCTCTACAGAAAGACAGCATGAAGAGTGGCTTATGGGGAAATTCTAACTTGTCACATGAAACTTACTGAGCGGGGAGAGAAGAGAAACCCCGGCAAAGCCGCGGATGGTGGTGCTTGCAGCCTGCCCCGAGCTCACCGAGTATGACGAACAGTGACACTGCTGTCTTAATGTATTGCTGACAGAGCTGCTGGACTCATTAACCTTTGATGAAACAAGATGTCACTTTGTTCACATCAAATGCTCCTTGATGCCAGTGCTCAGAGACTGTTTTTGTTGCCGATGCAGACATCAGCTATTGTTGAAAACGTTCTCTTTCCCTTCCAGCGTTTCTCTGCCCATGAGGATTTGTAGGTGCTGATCATTATCAATCTGCAAATGGAGTCTGAAGCCAAGAGTGCATGTTTAATTTCTGCAGCTTTTAATTCTTTATTTTTTATTAAAAATCTTTAATTTAAACCTAATTCACCTATATTTAAACTCCTGAAAATGTTAAGTTCTTGATGTGCTATAGGATGCTGCCAGGAACTCACTTGAGTGATCCCTTCATTTTTCTCTTTGAGGCTATTGGAATTACTAAAGAATTATTTACAGCATTAGAGCTACATAGTAGAAGCACATTGTAGTGGGAAGAGGCATTGAGTTGTGTAACATTCCAGTCAGCATTTTGACTAAACAGTGTCATAGCATGGATTAAAACAGACTCTTCCTAGTTCCTGATCTGCTCTCCAACCTTTTATCAGTATTGCTTTTATTATCAGCATTAGGAGCCAATCTTGCTGTCCTATGTACAGTAAATATCATGTTGTCTAGCAAGGAAATCCTGATTGATTGGGAATAATTCTCTGATCTGGGAATAATTTTTGTTTAGTTCTTATTTTGCATGATAAGTACATTTATATTGCATTTATGTTGCTATGAGATAAATGAAAGCAGAGCAAGAAAGAAAGGAAAAAAATTTTATTTCCTTGTTGAATGCAGAAATTTTCAGTACTGAAAGCCTGAGGTAAGGGGTGCATGCTCTCCCAGTTGCTTTTGTGTCTGTTATTTTAGTGGACAGAGCAATATTTACAGATGACCTCTAATGACATTATTTTCACTTTATAGTCCTCAGTATCCTTTCCTTCATTAGGGGACTGTGCCGTTTTTGCATTTGATTTGTTTGATTTAATTTTTATTTCTTTTTTCACAATCAAGCCAGTCATTACACCTGTCATGCAAATGTAACATCTTGGGAAGCATTTGAAGATAAGAGTAGGGATTCTTCTAATTTGCAGTTGTGCAAAAGAAGAGCATCTGATCATAGCTCAGTGCTGGAATTCTAGCTAAAGGTCGTGCCATGCCTCAGGGGGTGATGAGCCATCAAAGCTTTGTGAGATAATGTAGCTCTAGAAGTGTTGTTAAAGAAAAAGATTTGAAGGAAGCTAGGTAAACCAGCAAATTGTTTAGGGCATAGGAGACTTCAGACTCTGGCAGTAAGAGGAGGCAGCAGAAGTGAATGCTAAAAACAGAAAGTGTAAGTGGATGAGATGCAGGCAGAAGTATTTTCATGGGAAATGTAGGAAATATTAATAGTTTGCTTAACACTGAAGTGCATCTGTCCCATATTGAGTGATGAAAGCCTGGGAGATTAACCATCCCCACAAGTCCAGCTTTACAAGATGAACATGTGATATTCACAGAATAGCAAACTTACATGAAATGTGACCGTGCCACTAAACAGCAACACAAAGGAAAGTGCATCTGAGAGCGCTCGTGGAATACGATCAAGCATAGCTGATACAGAGTCCTTGAAAGGTGCTGCTAAATACACTCATTTAAAGACTTTCACCTGTTGCTTTAAATCATTCATGCCCATGGCATGTCTGCCAGCACCGTGACCCCTAGCACAGAGTGAGGAACATCAAAGGCAGAAGGGAGCAGATCAGGTCTCAGGTAGGCGTTGCACCCTTGTTATGGATAAAAGAAGTGACAGTAAGTTATAAAACAGGTGGAATTGGGATATTGCAAGCCTCATGTGAGTAACCCAACAAATAATTCTGCTCATGCAGAAACACAAAGAAGGTGTTTTAAAATATTTTTTTGACTCAAAGACATGTGAAAATACATGGGCTATACACTGATTCATTATTAAAAGCCCTTCTTGACTTCATTGATTTTTTTTTAGATTTTTTCAGTCCAAGAACGATTTACACTCTCTGAAACTGCCTGTAAAGCCAAAGGAAAATAAAATTATTAGTAAATTTTTATCAATCAGATTAATCTTTTGGAGATACATCACCATGCCATGTAACATCTCTGCTGCCAGGCTGCTTATTGCTGGGTATTTACTGCCAAGCACCATTTTCTGCTGAAATGGCTGTTTCCTCTGGAAATACACACAATGCTGCTTCCCATCTTTAAATGTTCTTAATTTGCTTTTAGGTACAACATGTACAGACTGGTTATAAAACAGTAGAAATTGCTCCTTGGAAATGAACTTTAGTTAAAATGGAAGACAAGCTCATTTGCAATCAGAACCAAGTCTGAAAACATGCTCTGGGTATCTAACATCAGGTCAATTTCAGTAATGGTCACGTGACTATGTCCTGTATAACCTGTAGTTATTGTACTAGAAAAAGTCTGAATGAACATTTATTTCTTCTAATCACTGAATCCTAACATCAGAACACTTTTGAACAAGAATAAAAACACTTTCACAAATCCCCTTCAGAAATAGCAATTTTTAGGGTATTTGCCTGAACTAAGGGAAACTTCAAGAGTTAATCATGTTCATAATAATGCTGATGATATGAGTTTCAGGGTTTCTGTGTGGTCCTAGACCAAACTGACTTTGGAGAGCATTATTTGTCATCCCAATACAGGCCCCAAAGAAGTGCTTTCCAGTGCTTTCACAACAGTAAACCAGTAAACCCTACCCAAGCCCCACTGTAATGAGTATCTGCTTTCTCTGCTAATACACACTTACATCCTGTCTGCCATACTGACAAAACCCCTGCTGCAGTCTTTGAACTTTTCATACATGAGTGTTTTCAGAGTTAAAATCTTGTTTAGCAGAGAGTTGGTGTTTGGGATGGATTTTTGGTTTTTCAGTAGTGATTGTCTTTTAAAGTTGGTAATAATTTTTTTTAAGTTTACTTTGGTTGCTGTTTACTTTTCTGGTGGTAAAGGAGAGGGGGGAGGAGGGGGAAGTTTTGTCGTCTCCTCTGAGTGGCCAGAGCCTGTCTGTGACCTTCTTTGAGAAGTGATTTCAATGAGTTAGAAATGCTTTCTCCAGTGTTTCTATGTACTTTCTCCAGGGTTTTGAGATCCAGTGTGTATCACAAGAGTTCAGGTTTCATAGTGCCCTTGAGCAGAGTGTGTTTCTAAGACAAACAGCAGCCTGATGGTTGCACTGAAATGCAACACTGCATAGCCCCACTGACATGAGGAAGCTGGATGAATGCCAGTGGAATGTGGGCCTGGTGGAGATGTGGTGGTCTCTGCTGGGAGAAAGGGCATTTTCTGGAAGCTGGAAAAGTGTGATGTTCACATCCAGCTCCAGATATAGTGAATTATGGTAATCAACAGTTATTTGGCTCACCATGGCCAGATGCTCCTCTGGCAGGAAGGGACAATATTTTCTGTAAAGTTGAAAATAAAAACTGCCATATTTCCAAAATGCCTCTGCTATCCCTCCATCCAGACCAAGACTTCAGACCATTCCTTTGGAAGATCTTATTCAGTGACAGAGGAGACAACATCATATTTCATGCTTTAGAACATTTACTGGTTTTAATCAGCTCAGTTTTGGTCTTTCCCATGGTAGTGAGTCAAGACCTCTTCCTCCCTGAATGGATTTCCTTACCAAATTTAGTTAATCTAGCCTGACTCAGTATAAAGTAGTTGTGCATAGAAATTATCAGTGTTATCTTTGTCAGTGGATGCTGTGGGAGCAATTCCAGTAAACCTCTGGTTTATGTGTATGAAGGTTGAAATGTCTCCTGTCCTAACAAAGAGAAACATGATCTTGAAGTAAACATAATGTTCAATATAATAAGTTAGCTTTCACTGGTTTTCTTCCACCAGGGGAGAAATTGGGTGCCTAAAATATGGGCGCAAGTTTTAAATCCATTCTCAGATCCCAGGGCACTGAGTTGGACTGTTTTCCATACTTCAGACAGAGCTGTTGGAAGCTGCAAGTTTTGCCTACTGCCAAAACTGAATTTGAAATGCTCTCTTGTAATTTTTCATCATCTCTTTTCACATCACTGCTGATTATCACTGATATTGGCTTGGAACAGGAGACACTCTCCTATATAATCATGCAACCACCACAGTGTGCAAACCCTGCCTGGGCAACCTTTCTTCCTGCCGTGCTCTGCACATTTTTGCAATGACTGCTCTCGTAGCACAGGCGAGTTTTAGGGCTTAATGGGTTGGTGCCCACAGACCCAAACCTTTGGCAGGGATAGTGAGGTTAATTACTTTCCATTAAGGTGATGTCCTGGCTCACAGAAACTTTTCCTGGTGACTTCAGCACAGCTTGGATTTCACCCTTCAAATACCAGTGACTGTGCAACAAAAGAATGTGTCCTGCCAATTTGTGAACCTTTGATTTCGGCTGCTGCTGCCCTACTTAGCGCTCTGTGCCGGCTTAGCGGTGTCTGGCAGCCGTGGGCTGATCCTCCCCTCCTCCTGAGCTTGGCTTCCCCCAGCCTGTAACTAATAAGTGATGTATTCTTTTATTTACCCACTAGTCTAATCTCTAACTGTACTGGACCCTGTCACCGGACACTTCTGTCTGTTGTAGGAACTTCAGATTTTATTTTGGAAACTTGGCGAGTGACAACCTAACCACAAAGGCTAGGAATAGGAATAGCAGCATATGTGCACTGTGGAGAACAGTTGGACAAAATTGCAACGAATCCCAGAAATTCTGCATGTCTCAGACACAAGGGAGGTTCATTTTTTAAGGCTGTCGTTGGTCCCATGTAACTGAAGGACACCATGTCAGCTATTTTAATTAGCCAGTGCATAGCCAGTTACATTTTATTTGTTTTGGGTGTAAAGGAGAAAAAACCTTTTTTTTTCTTTTTTCCTTTTTTTTTTGGTAAGATTTTTAATTGTCTGTGAAGATTTCTGAAGGATACTTTTTTTCCTTCTTTGATGAATTATCAAAGGTTCTTGACCTCATGGTAAAAAATTTTGTTCAAGGTTACAAAGAACATTTAAGACAATTGAAGTAAATATTCTCATTGATTTTAAGGAGGTTTATTACCAGCAGTAATCACATGCAGAAGAGTTTTCTGCACTAGCTCTCAGTTAAAGTTAAACCTCAGCAAAATATCCACTGGAGTCAACCGGAAAGTTTTCCAGAGTAGGGAGTGAATATGAAACTGAGGACAGTCTTGAGGACCAGGCCCACGTTAAATAGTTCTACTCCCTAAATACAAACAGCTGAAAGTTTCTGGATGAACCAAGACAAATACCTTTCTTCTGTACCTTTTTCTTTGCCAGCCAAATCTAATTTTTAGCAATTGATGTGATAAATGCTGCTGAAGTGACATGGAAGTGGAATGAGTCTGGAAATGACATGTCACTTCTGCCTATAGTTTGTACAGTCTGTTTCTCAATTTAACTTGTGTTTAATATGTATCTAGTCCCAAATGCTGCTCAGCTTGTTTAGTTTTTTCAATTTATGTAGTATGTAGAGACAATCAAGGCACTATGTTCTTTCCATAAGGTTTTTCCTTTCATAGCACAAGGCTGGAATGGAAATAATATGAGAGGGAAAGTGTGCTTCACCAATGCCAGGAAAAGAAAAGTATACAAAGTTAAAGCTTTTGATTTAAAGAACACAAAGTTTAAAGTTCAAAAATCAAATAGCTTCCTCCAATTTTTGGATACTTGGGACCAATTTTGAAATGCAGATTTTTCCTTTAAAAAAGCCCCCAAGCCCAACAAACAAAAAAACCATCCAAAGCCCCCCAGCAACAAAACAAACCTGAAACAAAACAAATACTCTCCACAAATGTCCTTTTAATGCCCTCTCTTATTACCTTACTGTGATGGACCTCTTCTTCCCTGGTCTTTTTACTCCGACTGACAAGTAATCTTAGCCTGCTAATCCTGACCCTTAAACTCTGCTACATTATAATTAACTTTCAGTGTCTCATGACTCTGATATTTATGTATTAAATGCATGCCTTGTTATCCACTCAGTGCTGCATAAGACACCAGTTTCACAAAGAATGGAATCCAGTGCTTGGGAGGGAGCTTTATTCATCCATAAGACAAATAAACCCTATTTCCAGGACTTAAGTGACATTAGAGGTTTGTTGATATTGAGAAATTTAATCTGCCAAATGCTTAGAAAAATACAGCTTTCCAGCTAAATTCACCAACTTCCATTAAATCTCCGCTGATTTAGATTGTAAGGATTTTCTTCTGGGTTAACTTAAGGGATTTTAAAAAAAATATTGCCTAAACAATTGTAATTTTTTGGGGGGATACTAATCAGCTGGCAGAGAGTCCTTGCAAGATCCATTTGTAAGGTGATGATTTTCCAAGGAAAAATGATGAGCTTGTTTACGAAACAGAAAACTTTGAATCAGTAAAACTCCCATCCAGAGAGAAGCTGAATGACTCATGGGATGAAAGAACTTACTTACACTTGGAATCAAATTCATCAGGTTTAATACTGGAATACTGAAAGATTCAAAATTAAAACTTCTGTGACAAGCAGAGCAGGAAGGGCAGGATCTTACATTTCTTAAAGCATGTGCTTCAAAAACAAACTTTTCTTTCCAAATAAGTCAGTTTATTGTTATTTTTCCAGGTTTTGATGAAAACAAACAAGATTCAGATATTAAATATCTTGTTTCCATGAGAAATAACAAGTTATCTTTAGAACAGCAGATGTTATTTCTTCAGATGAGAAAGGTGCACTTTAATTCACTTTTGCTAAACAGACTTTTGGCTTTATTGGCAGATTGTCAGGAAAATTAAGTGAAAATGACACTGTGTTGCCAAAGTGCAAAAGACTTGGATTTAAAAACATGTCCACCAGAAATCCATTTCAAGCCATCAGTCTGGGAGTTTTTCCATGGCTTCAGTTAAAGTAAAAGGAGAAAACAGGGCCTAAAATTCATAAAAGCTCTGTTCATTTAGTGGGTAAGTCATAGGAAAACCTGACTATATCCATTTATTGCAAAACATTGATATATCTTGTCAAATGCACCCCTTCTAAAGGGGTTGAAAAGAAAGAGAGGCCTCTTGGAAGGCTGTAATCCAGCAGTGGATGCTGAAAATCAGGGCATTTATTTGTAGAGTCCATGAGAAACCTAAGGGTTGGCTGAGGAGATGGGCAATCAAGTTTATCACTTAATTTCAAGAAGGTCTGAAGGCAGCCAGGAAGTGAGGGGACACATCTGTGGGCCCACAGGAGCAGCTGACAACCATCAGAGGACAGCAGAGTCTCTTGCTACAGACATGGGCAAAGCCTCCATCTCTTAGAAAACAGAGTTGGTGCTTTTTGGGGAAGAGCAAGAAGTGCACTGGTTGTTTTTTACAGTCCAAAAAGTGAACCAAGGAATAATGAGGGCCCTGGGCAGGTGGGAGCTGGTGAAATGCAGCCTCAGCCCAGGGGTACCCAGGCAGAGCTGTGAGTGCTGCTGGGTACAGCTGGCAGGGCCACCAGAGCAGGGCAGGATGGGCTGGCAGCAGGGTCATCATCTCCTGCATTCCCCGTCTGCTTTGGAAAATCCAGGGCTTCAATTGATGGGGAGTTACAGATCTTACAGGAGGGGGTTGGATGGCTGGAGGACAAAGGGGATGGAGAGTTCTCTTTTCTGCTGTTCCTCAGTGGCCACTCTCCCTGCCTCATCTCACTCTTGTGGAGTGCCCACTTGTGAGCACTCCTGTGGAAGGGAGAGAGTTGCCCAGGACCTAAATAGTTCAGATTTTTGAGCAGATATTTCTTGTGTCAAGCCACTAAATCATCCTGAGAAAGGGAAGTTTGTCTCCTGCTTTTTTATACCTCTGTGGCTGAGGTACAATAAATGTTTCAGACAGTTGTGTCTTTTCAAAAAAAAAATGTAAATGCCTACGAGCTAGTTACTTTGATTTAAACTGAGCTCTGCTTAAAGACCCACAGCATTTGTAAGCATGATTGGTAATTAAATATGCTGTCCCTTAGCCAGCAGATAATGCATGTAACAGCCACTTAATTCTCAGCAAAAAACAAAGATCTGTGTTGTTGATTTGTTTGGATTTTCATTTTTCTGATTTAAAAGAATATAGCATGTATGATGGGGATATAGACAAATTGTCATAGAAATTTTGAGAATAAACTCCAGCTCTGCTAAATTATTGGCTTTAGGAGTGACATGAACAAAAGAATGTGAATGAAAAAGTTTGTGACTGTAAATGAAAACCTCTGTCTCTGAATTTACAAATAAAATGAGAGCCACTAAACAGCAAATGTGCTGCAGTGATAAAGAAAGGGGGTTTTTTCCCTGTTTCTATGAAGTCACAAGAAAGCTGGTGTTACTTTATATCTTTTCCCATTGCAAGCTTTTGCCAAAATGCTGGAGGTGTAATATAATCCCCCATAATTACATGTTTTGAGATAGAGCATTCCTTAGCTGTTTATATGGATTAAAACTTAGAATGCTAGAAGGCATTCCAGTCATAATGGTAAACTAATTAGCAATTAATAATGTGCTATGATCTAAGAGTCAATTTCTGTATGCTTTCCTGCTAAAACACAAATATATAAGTAAGCTATGAATGATTTAATGGAGTTTTATCTCATTAATGTGATAAATTCTTTATTCCTTTACAAACAGAAGGAAAGTGTCAAGGCATAGCAATTAAAGGAAAGTAGTGTTGGGAGCAGCACTAATTTCAAAAAAAAGTCATTACTTATTTATAAACTTGTATTTATCTGTGACAATAATTGACAAAAGGGGCAGGATCAGATCTTTAATCTTCACATTTATAAATAGACCAAAAGTTTGTTTTACCTCTCAGCTAAGGTGTTGGAATCCTGGAATGGCTAGACAGATCATAGAACAATACTTCACAGATTTGTCCTTATACAGATCTATTCTGGCACCTTTTTCTCTAATGATAGGTTAATGGTTTAGTTTACATCAGCTGCCAAGTATGAGTACTTCTCTGAACTATATCCAAACTGAATAGGTCTAAACTGAGATATAAGTCTATTTTTTTCCATTTACTTCAGTAGGCTTTGGATCAGATCCCTACTGAATCTTCAAAGTTGAATTAGAAATCTTGTGTAATCATACCTTCTTGTATCCCTTGAGCTGATTCCAGCCCTACAGCTGGTCTATGTAGAGATTTCTGATAGTGTAGAACACTAAGTGTGCCTGGCAAGGCTCTTTGAATTTGGTAATGTGTCCAGGCTGTTGATTTCTGAGAACCTGGAGAATGGAATCTAATGCAGTGTTTTCACAGGGCGATTTTTTTAGAGTTTCATTTCTTTTCTTTAACAGAGTTACCATTCTTTGTTGTTCTATTCAAATGCCAGCAAAATTCAGGTTTATGGGCACATATGGTAACTGACTCACAGTGCTGACAGTCACTGAGCATTCAGTCTGATTTAACAGTGAAGATGATCCAACAGGCAGGAGGAAGGGAAGACCTTCAAAATAAATCCTTTAGAAACATTTTTTTTCTCTATGCTCTGTAGATATTGCTTGAAAGACTGGCAAAAACAGATGAAAGAGAGGTTTCTTTCCAAACCCTGGCTGTCAGCTTAAGTTACAAGTGCCTTTTTGTAAAATATTGTTGGTTAAAGTGCTTAGGTGTTTAAATAGAAAATTTGCATAGAAAGTATCTTTTTCATAAGTGCCCTTCTGCTTAACAAAATGGTTTTTATCAGAGAACAAGTCTGTCCTTGCAAGATTGGCTTGATGTTTTTCTAACACCTTGGCTGGAATTCCTGCATGCCAGCCAACCCTCCACAGATCCTCCAAAGGAGAGGGGTCCCTCTCTAGGAGGGTCACAGAAACCCTGCTGAAAACACCCAAAAGAAGAATTTGGGGTCCTGAGACTTTGGAGGATACTGAAGGAGTGAGATGGGAGAGTGCACAGGTGTTTTCAAAGGTCTGCAGTAAACCAATTTTGGCTTTCCAAGAAAAGCACACAGATCTGTGTTATTCCCAGCTAATGTCATTCAAGATATTCCTAGTGAAAAGCAAAATTGCTCACATTTAAATGTTTTCCACGTTTCATTATAAATTTGAAAACAGTCCAAGTTATGAGGAAGGGGAGGGACTGATGCACATATATTTTTTTAGTTGGAGATTTTCCAGTTTCAGGTGTCCCCTCCAAAACTTGAAAAATACACATCTCTGAAATCAAACTAATTTTTTTTCCCCATCCCCACTTAGCAGAAAGGAAAACATGGAGAACATTAAACCACAGAACAGTAAAGGATTAGCCAATAAATGTGCACCTTTCACACTGTGCAGCATCCAGCCCCTGAGAACTGAGGTTTCTGTGGGGTTTGCACCAGTCCATGGTGCTGTGCTTCAGTCTGCCCCTTTCTCCTCCCTTGCTGAGGAAGTGGCATCAGCATCTGGCTCTGCAGGGCTTCAGCCACCTCCCTGCCTGCCTCTACCACGCTGCAAATCCCAGAGCCATGGGGACTGCAGGACCTCTTATGGCTTGTGGGGAGCAGCTGCTGGTGAAACAAGTGCTCCAGCTGCTGTGATAATTCACTGGTGGCTGTGATGGCACTGCTGTGGTTGCAGCAGAGCTGTGAGCAGCTGCAGAGGGCCCCCAGTGCTGTTCCACAAGCTGAGGAGGCTCCTGCACATGGGCTTCTCCCTGCTTCCAGCCTAGTGACCAGCTTCTGGGGTAGGGGGCTGGATGGAATTCAGAGGAAATGCCAGCAGAGCTCGGTTGCCCCAGTGGTCCATGCATTGGCTTGGAAGTCAAGGAAATGTGGCTCCTTTGTTCTTCAGCCTCTTGGCCCCTCTGTGTGCTCTTGAATGTATTTTCATCTGGGGCTTTATCTGTCTTATTTGCTCATGTTTTAAAAGTTGAGACCTCAGAGGTATTTTGGCATTGTTAGACAATTTTAAGTGTTTAAGGATGCTGGAATTCCCTGAGGCAAGGATCTGGCTCGTATCTTACTGAAGGCTGTCTCCACTGCAGTGCAGAGCTGTGTGGATTAACTAAGCCTGTTCCTGGGAGCTGCTTGTGTGTGTCAGTGGATCGAGCCAGTGCAGGCTATTGCTGATCACAGCTGGTTAGACCAAACTGAGAGCCAGAACCATGCCTGTGCCTCTCCCAGGCTGTCTGCTCAGGTGTCTGTTGCAGGTCTGCCCCGTGCCACACACCCCTCCAAGGAGAACACCTTATCCTGCAAGTCACCCCCTCTAGTGTAGGGGTGGTTCTGCTATACAAATAATGAAAGAGTTTTGCTGTGACATACTTGCAGCAAGACACTAGAAGTTCTGTCATGGGACTGTGACAAGTAATAGCATATTTTCCATTCAAGTTCTTAAATTTAATTAAGAACCCCCCAAAATTAAATTGAATCAAACACACATTCAATCTGAGGCAGTGTAACATGGCTCTAATTTCTAACCTGGATTTAAAGTTTTGTCCTCAATTAGGTTATCTAATTTGCTTCATTTAAACACCACAGGAAAATGAAAAGCAGGTGTTTCCTTCATTGAGCACCTATTGTTATGCTTTCTTTTCTATTTTGAGTTATAGTCCCAGTGTTTTTGAATAATGAGCCAGGACCTCCTCTTTGTTCTCAGGAAAGTGGAACGTACAATATAGGACTGGAGTGAAGCTGATTCTCCTGGCGGTTACTGTCATAGGAGATAAGGCTCTCCCATAAACGGGAAAGGGCAAGGAAAGGCAGCTCCAAACCTTTATTTATCATCAGTGTGTCTTGGTAGGACTTGTAATCTCCTGTGGCTACTATGACTAATGAAACAAAAAAGTTTTTGGAATAAGGGAGCAGAAGCAGAGCTCTGGCCAGAGAGCACAACAACAGCATCCCAGATAAACATGAACTCTGTTCACAAAGTTATGGAGCTCTCCTAGCACAGAACTGTGCAAAATAAAAGAAAAACCATAGCATCACTTGGCTGAATAGTGAATTGTTTCCTAGTTCAGCCAGGGTGGCAGGCACTTACTTTCTGTTCTATTTAATTGCTGTGTTGGTCTTTTGTAAGGGCCACTGGTTGATCACAGGCTGCAAAGAACAAAAACTTACTAATCTGAGACAATCAAAAACCAGCCAATGTAAATTTTTTAGGAATTATTCCTTTTGAAATTACCATGTGTGGATAGTAATATAATTATCATAATCAAAACTGTAGGTTAAAGAAAGAAGTGGGTGAATTCTGTGCATGCATTTGAAACACAAGAGCTCAGAGACTGCATTGGAGAGCCATAAGAATGCACTAAAGAGTGCCAAAACAGGGATCAGCATGAAGCATCCTGTTTCCAACTGGAGAAGGAGGTTCTGGAATAGCCTTTCTTGATTGTTTCAGATGAAGAGTGAGCATTCAGGCTATAAGAAGTGTTTTCTGAGAATTCCTGCAGGCTGAGGAGTTCTAAGTCATGCCAAAGATTTGCTTATTATGACTTTTTACATTGATTTTCCACTAGCAATGGGCAAAATTAATAGAGGCCAGCGGTTTTATGCATTTTAGTAAAGGATGTTTATTAAAACCTTACCCAAAGTACTGTGAGATAGAAATCTTCTGAGATTAGATATTTGGAAAACTGTTGCTTAAGCTGCAGGAAATTGGGTGTGATCACTTTAATTATGAACCAATTTGATTGCTGGCTATCTCTTTGTAATTCAAGCGAAAACCAGCCAGAAGATTTACCAAATGCTGCTCTGAATGTTGCTCTCAGCCCATGATACAATTCACTCCACTGATTTCAACTGAAGGACAGCAGTACAGGGCCCATCTCTTCCTTGGAAGAGGACTTACTGGGCTGCACAGCTAACACCATTTCAGAGGTCTTTAGGGACAGGGAGCAGCACTTGTAGCTGATGAAATTCTACTTGCCTTACTAACACTCAGTCATGGTATTGAAATGGTGGTTTTCTCAGCCTGCTGTGGTTTGAAACACTAGCTTTAATTTCGCAGCAGTTGACCTTGATCATGCTAGACAATAAGCAGCAACACCAGGGAAAAGTCCCAGAATACAATTCTCTTGAAAAGAAGCAAAACAAATCTGATCCACTGGTAATCTTAGAAGGTATTTAATCTAGCAGTGAGATGACGGCTTTAACAGGAGTGTTTAAAAACTTCTATTCATATGCCAGTCCTAATGATTTTCAAGTACCAATAAGCACTCAAATCATTTAATTCCCCAGTAAGTTGCCCCTACCTCCTTCTAGAAAAGCCTTAACTTTTAAAGAATGGCCTTTACCTGTAGATAAATACTGCATGTGGTTGGGTTATGAGGCTCACATTCTTCCAGCCTGGATTCATATATACACACATTTTTTAGCACAGCACATGCATGAATAAGCAGCAGCAAGGTTATGTAAACACCACGTTCCTATTCCACTCCTTTTTAAAGCACATTCCATGCTTGTGAAGGCTGATGGGCTGGGGAGCAAGAAAGGCAATACAGTTCTGTGGCCTAATATTCTGCTTTATAATGGCAATGCAAACATTTTTTTCCCCACCTGGTCTCATTAGTAAGGGTGAATGAAAGGGGGAACTTTTCTGTGGCTGATTGTCTCATTCTTGTGCTGTGCCATTATTAGCATACAGTGCAGCATGTGGGCAATATTATTTGGGGGAAGGGGAAATGGGCTGGCTTGCTTGTTCCCTCTATTTGTGTGTGCACAAACAACTGACACTGAGGGTCTCATT
This sequence comes from Serinus canaria, assembly GCF_022539315.1. Taxonomy (NCBI): domain Eukaryota; kingdom Metazoa; phylum Chordata; class Aves; order Passeriformes; family Fringillidae; genus Serinus; species Serinus canaria. The sequence goes on from NC_066316.1 coordinate 24,949,863, forward strand.
TAGCAAACCTTCCTCTGTGAATGCTCCAGTCTGCTCATGCTGGTGAGGCTGCTCAGAACGTGCTTAACTGTATTCAGATGTTTAAATTCAAAAGGATTTGAACATCTGCTTCTCATTAAGTACATGCTTAAGAGCTTTGCTGAATCAGGGCCTTAGCCATTAGGAAATAAACAGAGACCACCAACTTATTTTACATATACTCTTGAAGAGTGCTTGGATAGATAGTAATGACTCTCAGTCAGTACTGCCCAAAGTTGGCTTTGAACTGCTGACCTAGAGGTGAAAGGCTTGTATCCTATTACCAATCCCTGGGGCAAACCAGACTTACTTGTTTTCAAATATTAATGAATTAAGTCAAGTCAAAAATGTAGCCCCATTGATTGCCTTTTCCCCCGTATTTTTCCTGTCTCAGCATCAGTGAGTGATGCTGCTGTAGAAAATCTTCAGGAATCTGTGCTGCCCACACTTCTCTGCTTTAAATCACTTACATTGTAAGCAGAGTCTTAACAACTGAAACACTTGGTCAGTTTGTAAAAATATTTAGAAATGGACCTTTCCACAAATGTTGATAGTAACTGTTCATCAAGGAAAACATACTTATGTGTAGGGTCTAATGAATTATTTAGCTATCTATTCTTCTTATGATATGCAGACATAACTCTCACTGACAGTAATAGGAGATTCATATGCATGCCAGGAGCAGGGAAAACCCTTGGAGAGTATTTAGACAATATTCCTTGAAGGACTGGGGGAGAGGGGACGCAGCAGGAAGGAAAATCAGTGATGCAAACATGAATTTGTCATTTTTCTTCAGAGGATATGTGTATTTATGTTTTTAAAAGGCAGTGGGGGCCCTTAGCTAACAAATATTTAAAATTCTCTTTTTCATCCTTAGAGGCAGAATTTAGATGAAGGCCACACACAGACCTCCAGTTGAATGTAGAGGCACAGTAATAATGAAGAAAAGCAAATGCTCCTGGCAAGTGCTGTGTTGAAAGCTCTGGGTTTAGTTTTGGATATTGGACTTTTGGGAACATTTTTTCTACAAAAGGAGGTTTACTGAACCCCAAGCACTATATGAAATTGAGGGTGGGGAGAGGTTTCTTCATCACTGGGTAGGGGATGTACATTTGATCCAATGATTCCGGTGTTGAGGGGTTCTGCTCAGATATTGCAAAGGCTCATTTCCAGCAGGATTTTCTCAGCTGCTGAGTGGTGTATGCACAGTGCTGTCCAACACACATAGGACCTGTGTGACCCAGAACAGGTCCACAGACCACGGACATTGGAGCCTAGACCATGGCATGCCTACAAATGTAGAAAACATTGAGGTGCTGTGGCAAGAGATGCAGATGATTTCATTTTTGGTTTTAGTCTTTTTAAGCCATCCCAACTTATCAGAGAGCCATCTCTTCAGTGGTGCTGTATCAAAGAAAATTCATGCAATTCTGTGCAAATGGCTGTCAAAATCACACTAATATCAAAATTGCATAGTCCACTCCCTGCCTCTGCTGCTTCTCCTTTATGGAGCTATCCTGTCCTAAGTGGCTCCTTCATTTTATTTTAATGTGGGTCCAAAAATCCTCAACTTAGTGTCACCACTGTGCTTCATTCCTAAAACTGGCTATTTGGCAGCAGGGAAGAACAGATCTAAATAAGCCTTTCTGGGGGTTTTGGTATTTTGATTTTACTTGCTTTTCCCTAAGTATGTGTTCTGCCAGCGGCTGAGCCAGGGCTGAGGAGGAAGGGGAATGAAAGGTCTTATTCTAGGTGAGATTTTTGAGGTCCATGTTTGTTGCTGTTACTGCATTTTGAAACTGAGATCCTCTGCCCCGCTGTATATTTCTGGTGTTTGGAATTTCCGAGCCCTTCCTGTAAGCTGTGTGGCAGGCAGGTTAAGTCAGTTTATGGGAGAAACTGTGATGCCATTAGTAAATGCTTCTGGCAAACTGCAGCTAGTAATCTGCAACCCTGAGAAAGTTATTATGGCTTTTTTGTCTGCTGCACACCTGGCAGGAGGACAACGTGCCAGAAATCATCACCCTGAGCTGCTCCTGGATTTCCTGGCTCTTGCAAGGAGTCTGGCCCTTGCTAACCTTCAGGGTGCAGTGCACAGCCTCCAGACAGACAAAGCTACTTTAAGTGGGTAGCCTTTCTTTACTGTAAACACTTCCCATCAGCTCTGGAAAACCACAAAATAGTGATAATGCAAAGTTACTGGAAAGAAAAACTCATTAGAAATTGTGTCCTGAAAACAAAAAGATAAGTCACAGCAAACCAGTGACACTTCTCAGGAGAAACAAAGTGTAAAAAGAGCAAGCTGCATTTCCAATGACATATAAATTAAATTGCTAAAACATTTTAATCAATCAAAAATTGAATCACCAATTCACAAAAGCTATATTGAGCATTTATTATCTTATCTTGAGAAAATATCATTTGTGGTGGGAAGAATTAACAAACCCAGAGCAGAGGATAAGGGCTTACCTCTAGGCACGCAAATATTTCTAAGAATTCAAGTATTTCAGCCTGTAGAGACCGCAGTTTACTTTAGCTGAGCTCATTTTCCAAAAGAGGATAAATTCCTCTACCATCTATTTTATCATATTTTATATACTGCTTGTTTTATTTACTGCTTTCTCTGTGTTGGTTTTCTTTCCAGGCTAACATAAAAGAACAAAAAAGAAATGTTTTTGCTTAGAAATGGTCTTTATTAAAAAGACTTGCAAACCTTTTATGAAATGTTAATTTGGTTGTGCTTGATCACTACATCCAGTTCTGGCTTGTGGCATATTTAACAGATGTGTCTTCTCACTACAGTTCAGAGAAAAATGAGCAAGCCCATGCAAGGGGGGAAAAAAATCACAAATCAATGATAGTATAACTGGGTTTGGATAAGTCTACAGAAAACAAATATTTCTATGTGTAAGGTGATATTTCTGTTGAAATGCTTTAGGGTTTGGTTAAAAACAGCCAGAAAATCTCCTCTTCTTCATTCCCCCAAATAATTTTTTTTTTCATTTTTGTCAAACAGAGAAAACCCTCTTCTTTTCCCAAAGCTGAACATAAATTTATGTGGTCCTTTGTATGAGAAGGTTTTTATTCACATGCATTGTCCACTACTGGCTTCAGTAGAGAAAACTATGTAGTTTATGGCACTTTAGTGAAAAGTACCATACTATTTATGGTACTTTGGTAAAAAACATTGCAGAATAACTAAACTGGAGACTCAAAACATTCCAGCTTGCTGTGCAGTTATGCCCTGCTCTTCCCTGGGACTGATGGTTTCAAAATAGAGGCAAATACAGAAGGAGGACATACTGAGGTTTCAAAAGGTCTTGGGGAGCGTTATAACTGGACTAGGCTGTGGTGGCTCCAAAAATCCTTCTTCAGACAGAGACACAATAGTGCCAGCCCATTAGCCTAGTCATTTTCACTTCATGAATAGAAGACATACATTTAGCTGTCAGTGAAGGTAAGGGAGGTCATTTGTATCAAAATGGATTGTTTTTCCAGGGCTTAGGGTCAACATCAACCTAGGGAAGCACCTACTTACATGCATAAATATTGGTGTCCTTTAAGGGAAAAACAGTATAGTACAAAAAAAAAAACAGGGAAGAGGGACAGGCTAATTGACTGCAGTCACTCCTGATCATAGATACCTGCTCATCTTTGCAAGTTTTCCTGTCAGAGAGCTGCCTGAGGGGTGTGGGATGCTCTGCTGTCAGACCTTGTGCTGTTCCCAAGATCCCACGGCCTCCTCTGCAAGGCAGCATGCCAGGAGCTTGTTGGGGACAGAAGGGAGCTGGGGGGGGTCACCCAAGGCACCCACAAAGCTCTGCAAACCTGTGAGGGCACAGCATCCTCTTCTGCTGTGCCAGGCTGCTGCTGGGGCAGGTGAGCCACAGCCCCTGTTGCCTCCTAGGGTTTTTTTTGCAGAAAGAATCCAAATATACATCACTAAATTTGGTCTGAGATGCCTTTTTCTTTTTTTTTTTTTTTTTTTTTTTTTCCCTCCAGGGTGAGGGATTTACCCAGACCTGTTTTCTGGCTGGGGTTTTCAATGGTTTGGTCTATGTTTCCTTAACAAAGATATATGCTGGGATTAAAGGATCTTGAGTTAACCTCCCGGGCTTATTTGAAATGCACTCTTTGTAAAATACACATCAAAAGTGTCATGAACTCTCTTTCACTCTGGGTGGCATGGAGGGTGGAGAAATTTTATAAACAAAGTAATACAGGGTAAATTGTAATCTAAGAGGCAATCTTTTTTTTTCTATAGAAGGCAGCTGAACCAAAAATGCACTCTCTAGCTGCAGAGCTGTGCTAAGGAGGATAATGTCCTATTATTATCATTGCTTTCTTGTTAAGCTGCTCCAAATCACTATTTTTTACCCTTCTGGGAAAACAGGTTGTGCATAAACATACTTTCCATGCAGCTGAGCACTGCTGTTTGTTTCAGAGGGAGGAAGTTGCAGGTGGCTTGCAGGTTGGCAAGTGCACTGTGTTTCACACTGCTCAGCTTCTGCAGAGTGGCCTTTGGGGCCAGGGACTCACTGACATCTATTTACCTTATGGCAGTTCCCAAGACACTCCCTTGCATACCAGCCACTGGTTGTGCTTTCCCACTCTTGTCAAGGAACAGATTTGGAACAAATTGTGTAGAATTACAATTGGCACAAATGCAATGCATAATTTTCTACCTAGCTACCAGAAGAGTATGATAATTATGTTTTTTATTTTAAATCATATACTAGAGGTGGTTGCATTTCTTATAGTTCTAGTGTTGCCATGGCCGTGACCATAATAGCACTTTAGATTTCTAGCTCAGAAATGTGGTTTAATCTTTTTTTCCCCTAGAGAAAATTATAGCCCAAGTAGCAGAAGGCAAGTAAACACCTTACTTTACACATTGGCACTTTCATTACAACAGGCCAGAGAGCAACACTGCACATCCTGAAAATATATTTGTATAGTACAATCAAAGTCTATGTAACATGGAGAAGGCTTAATCCAAGGGGTGGGGAATTAGGCCCATAACAAGAGCAGAACTTGTATTTTAATATCCTTTGGTAGTCCATGCACTAAAAAGTACTTCTTGCCATGAAACCAAAGAGCAGAGTTTGCATATTGACGAGTCAGCAGTATTTTAGGGGAAGAATGGGTACAATATGGTAACTGCAGCTGTGAGAGGCCAGGATATGAGCTGTCACTTGGCCCAGCCAGCCCTTATGGCAAAGATGTCAAGCTGTGCTGCCTCTCACCCTTTACACATGTCACTCTCCCTACTGTTGCTGCTTATTTGCTGCAATTCCGGTCAGAGCTCTGGGACCACCATCCCACCAGCTCCTCTCCTCAGTGCATCAGATGTGCTGCTGCATCTGTGCCCATATAATTTGTTCCTGTCTGTTAAGTGCCACTCTCCAGTCACAGGCACAGCTTACTGGCCAAGAAGTTGCTGGTGAGAGCAGAAGCTGTGTGGAATTGAACTCTTCTGTTTTAGTGCTTCATAATAATGTTTTGCTTCATAAGACTTTTTGTAGCCTGTTGTTAGCATGGACCTGGCACTGGGATGTTCCTGGACTGTCAGAATAGAATGTTTTTATTCCCTGCCAAATGGGTGACAAAACCATTCCAACTGCAGTGAAAGAAATAAAATGAGGAATGGAAATTACCTTCCCTTTGAAGGACTGAAGGGAAATGATCACATGGGTAGAGGGAGCCCCAACCCAAAGTATTGTGAATGCCCCCACCACCATGCACACACCCATTGTGCTCTGAAGTCAACACTGAGCATAAACAGTGTGAGGTGCTGCTACTAACAATGCTGTTGGAGGGCTTAAGCAGCAAACTTACACATGGGGCTTGTCAAGACTCCTTTTCTCCCATAAGGTCACCACCTCTGTTGTGAAATTTTGTTTTAAATTTAGAGACTGATGATTCTTGGCAGCTTTCTGGATGACCATGTTGTTACTCTGAGTTATGTGGGGGGTTTTTTATACATTATTTTTGCATCCATCTCACCTTTCTGAGGTCTGAGTTTTTCCTCTGTCTCAGGAACAGGTTTTTTCTATACTGTATAGCTCTGTCTTGGCAGGGATGTGACACAACCCCTTGTAACTCCTTGTAACTCTATAAGGTCACAATGTAATAAGTAAATGCACTTTGTCCTCTGTGGGTGATGAACACCTGCATTAGGAGGGCATGGAATTCTTTCAATACAGTCTTGAATAGACTTGTGAACAGAAGTATCTCCTGCATCTCAAGACATGTGAAAACAATAGTCCCACAGAGTCAAAGGCACTGTATTATGAAATTTAAACGTGTTTTGCTTACATGGGTCTTAGGATAAATCCTTTCTTTCTTTCAGCTGTGAAATCCCTCTTTCAATCCTTCAAATAACCCATCTGAAAGAAATCATTCCAGCAGAGCCATTACAAATAATTCTGTTACACAAACCTGTAGTTTCAGATTTTCATTAAACTGACAAATGGTTCCTCAGAGTAATTTTCTAAATTACAAAATATATCTTGGCTGTTTTAAAAGGCCTGTTATCACACAGTATCCTGTAACATAGGACTATATTAGTGGTGTGAAATTGAGTCCTCAGCCAGGATTTTTTAAGGAGTTATATTCATTGCTGATGTCTCCAATATTAGTTTTAAGTTACTTAGGATCCAAGGGAGTTGATTGGTATATGAGATTTTGGGGGGGGGGGGGGGAAATTTCCATCTTTTTGAGGGCCCTGTGAAAACATTAATATTTGGGAAAAAAAGGTGGCACAAATTTCCAGGTATTATTAATGGCATTTAGAAACAGGTTTTGTGCCAGTATTTACTGGCAGTCCCAAGCACATCTTTACCATCCAGTGAAGTTCCTGATTTGCCTGGGCTAGCACTAAGCTAAACCCACCGTGGGTCTTAGAGGAACCTCCCAAAAGCAGCAGAGGGGCTGTTATGTGGGCAGGCAGGGGGATTCAGCTGAATGGTCTCCTAAAGAAATCAATAATCAGATCATTTCAAAAGAACCATTCAACAAAAACTTGGATAAAATGACAGATTACTTACAACATTGGTTGAAAGCATTTATGTTGATAATTAAGAATAACAGACAAAGAGTATTAAGTAAAGGAGAGCAAACATCTAGCCAGTCATTAAAAGAATGGATTTTTTTTTAATCCTCCTACAAAGATGCTGTTTTGGGTTAAAGTCCCTTTCTGCATAAAGCAGCCACACCACATTTTTTAAGTCAATGAAGAGCTGAGAGCTGTAGCCCAGACCCTCAAAACTACTTTAGACAGACAACTCCCACTGAGAGACAAGCATTTAAATTAATCTGCGGGCTGGGTCCATGGGATGAATAAAGAGAGTGTCTTTCACTCTGCATTGCCTGGCAAATAATTATGTAGCCAAATGAATTTGATACCAGAAATTTATTGATGTTTATTGGTTGGAAGTTTCCACATTCTGTATCACACATGTTTTATCTCAGGGTTAAGAAATTCTAAGAAGTGCTTTTTATTAGGTTAAACTGAGAGATTTTAAATCATACAGAGCCACATTTATGGATAACATCTGGTCTTTACATTGCATTTACTTCCTTTTTTTTATTCAGTGACAATTGTTTGTTCCTGGGAAAAGAGGCTATGTAATTGTTTCTATCTGCCTCAAAAGTAACTCTGAATCTGCAAATTAGAGTAAAAATTACTTTTTTTTTATTTCCTTAGGTACCTGAGAATCTCACTCAAGCCTCATGATCTACTTCTGCTACTCCAATCATTAGTAAGTGCCCTTGATTGCAGTTGTCTTCTTTTGAGTCCTTTTGAGCCCTCATAGGATGTGTGAGGCAGTAAGGTCCAGCAGAAGATTCTCCAATACTAATCTCAAATCTTATTCAATTAGGCCTTCTTGGGAAGACATTGTTTAATGGGTTGGAAGGACCTCAAATTCTGCTTCTAGTCTATCAAGCCCAAGAACAGCTCCCTAAGATGCATAATTAACCTTCCCCCTGGCAATTTCTTCTACACTTGCTTCCATGTCACCTCAGTGGAAGACTGTCCAAAATGTCTTTATCACCCTGCTTGTTGCTACCAGCCTGACCATGCCAGCAGGTGTGGGGAAGCAACTGGGAGGATGGCACTTGGCACTCCCTCTTTTCTCACTGTCCCCTGCCCCTGCTGTTGCAAAGGTAGCACGTGTGAACAGCAAGGTCCAACGCTCCTGTCTGTAAGCTGTGCACAACAGAAGTGACTGGGAGGTGGCACAGTCTGCTGCTCTGAGAAATGCTTGGGTCGTGAGCTCCTCAAGAGTACCCTGGCCAGCAATGGTTTTTCCTTCTGATGTACAAGCAGTGGAGCAAACTTAGAGAAAGGGCTCAGAACTTTGGAGAAAACAAGACAAGTGTACTGTTGTCTAACAGCTGTCTGATTATACCAGTGCTTTGAGAGAGCCCTTGGTGTTCAGAGGTGATGTGGACTGCTCAAAACCATCTGTAGTACAAGAACAATTTACTTTTCTCAGACAAATAAACCAACAGAGGAGCAGGTATAGTAAAAAATTGTATTTAAGTCATGTGGGATTTTTCTCTTCAGTAACATGTAGGGCCCATATACAAACTGATGGTGAACCTTGCTGGATCCCCTTATACAGAGAAATGGAATTGAGCAAGACCATGGAAACTAAGGCAAGGCTCAATTTACTGCAGTTATTACAAGTAGAATTGTAAAAACACCTCCACCTCCTCATTTAAATCAGTATTTCTGTAGTAAAAAAGATGATGGGTCAATTTATGGGTTTTTTCTCAATAATTTTTTCCTTCCTTTCCTGTGGGATAAACAAGGAGCTGCCCTTTTAGTGTAAGGAATGGAAAGGAGTGAGTTGATTCTTTCTGCTTTTATGGACCTCATTTATTTAGGACCTTTGTGAATTAAATCCTGTCCTGTAGCATATTACATCTCTAGGAAAAGAAAAGGGATAAGGAGCTCTTGATCTGAATAAAGCTATTTTGTGCCCCACAACAGCACTGTAGTGGGCTATGGCTTCAAATGCAAAACTTCTCTGACAAATGGATCATATTATACCCTATAGGTACATAATTCTTTTTCAGTAACTGACTGCATTTAACCCTGAGTTAACATATTCATGTCCCACAACCTTAGCCTATTTCCTGAATTAGATTTTCTTTTAAAACATTCCTAGTGAGTTTATTTTTATCTTTTCCTTCTGTCTTTACTGAGACACTAGCTGATGCTGGTAATGACTCAGGAGGTAATTTAGGACTAGGTTAGTGGTGTTAAGTTTGTCACTCCACCTCCATCTCTGGCCTCTGCAGACAATATGTCATCAATTTCATAACATAACAGGATGGCAGATTTCAGGCTGTGAATAATAATATGATTCAAGGTCTCTTGGACCCTCTGTAATTACTTCTATTAACAAATGACTTGGTGCTTAATTAGCAAGTCATTTGGAATCAGCACATACAGTAGGTTATATTTCATATAACTCCTCTTAGAAAGCCCCCTAGAAAGATATTTTTCTGTCTTTAAAAGAAAGCCAATCTGTGCCATCTAAAATCAGGCATTGATTGGCACTTAGCTCTGAGGAGGCTGCAGGAATAATTGTTGTACACAAAATGCCACAGCCTTTGAAAAAGAAATATTTTCTCATGGAGTGATAACTTTGATGTCATAATTATGGCCATCTAACTAGCAGGGGACAGCAGGGAGAGGCCAGGCTCCAGCTGTGCCTGCAAGCTGGTGCTGGTACATACCTGCCAGCATAGGAATGAAGCTTTACAAACACTCCATCACTGTTTCACAGACTTTTGTCTGAGGTCTATCAGGTTCCTAAGTGACACAGCTCCTGCCACTGTCCAAAGAAGAGGCAAGTATTAACAAAGTCAATGACCAAACTTTTTGCCTGGGGCCCTTAAAAACCTTGCTGAATGCAGCAGTATTTAACACAAGCTCAGCATCCTTAGGCATCTTCATTTTCAGATGTCTCATGAGTTTAACACTCAAAACTGTGAAGTTCAGTTTTATTTTTTTTCTCTTTTGAGATGTGTAATGAATAATAAGGCATAATTGGAGAGTGATTAATCTTAAAATGCTTGTAATTCTCACATTAAAATGGTTCTGTTCACAGTGAAGGGGGAAAAAGCAGTCACTCTCTGAACTGCCTACACTAAGCCTCAGAGCATTTGGTGATCCTTTGGAAATGCTACTCTGTGAAAGCATCTGGAGTCTCAGGGGATTACTGGAGTGGTTTGAGAGTCCTCAGAAATGTCCCCTAGCTCAAGCATAGTTTATACTACACTGGCCTTTAAACATGATGCTGTCCAGCTACACAGAGAGTCGGGTGTTCTGGAAACCCCTGAGCAGACCCACTGCTGTCACCTGGCCCTGGCAGGAGGTAGGCAAAAGTCTTCACTTTTGTAATTTGGACCTCTTAACTCAGCCAGTGATTAGAAAATTAAATTTTGCCAAAGGCTGGAATTAAAATCACCAAGTGATAGAAGCCAAGTTTCTCTAAAATAAGTTGACCTGCCAGAAAGATATGACTAGGAAAAGTAGACTGGAAGCACATGCTGTTCTTTGGTTCTACTGCATGGCTTTGGGGTCCTTTTTTTTTTCCCCAATTCTGTATTTTTCAAGAGCAAACAATGCAGATTGTTTATATCATGCATATATGTTACATCTGAAGTTTAAATTCTCCTGTCTAAAAGTTGAATGTGCTGTTCTGGAAATATTTTTGTACAATATTCATGTTTGCCAGTACACATTAAAAAAAATAGATTTCTTCTCATTGTGGGGTAATAAGTCCAATGTGTGTAGGACATACTGGTCCTCCATCTAAACTCAGCAAGTATGTTTGGCTGCCATGTATTAGAGATGCTGCTTTGGGACTAGATCCTCATGTATACACAGTTTATTCAAACACAAGTCAGACTTTTAAAATGGTTTTGAGTAACTCCTGTTGCTTTTAGATAATCTTGCATATGAGAAGATGTGGTTTAAGTTTAAAAAAGGCTCGAGTAACCTTACCTGTTTTGTCAGTTTCTATTATTGTGTCTTGATTTGGTCCCTGATTTCAGAGAGACATTTCTAGGCCAGCACTCAGAGTACTAACATTGTTCAAGCAGTCAAGGCTATGGTTGAAAAACCTAAAGAGTTACTTTGCTAGAGCTGCCAGGATTCCAAGGCTACCAGCATCACCCCTAATGTACAGGTATTTGTACTAAGGGAGAAAAAGAAGGAATTTGGGATATCTTTGCATGCAGTCAGGTGCAAAAGAGAATTGAAGGAAAAAAATGTTAGGTTTGTCCAAAGCCCTCTTCCCACAGAAACTCATACACATGCTGCCCAGGGTGTGTCAGGTGGGTCTCTGCTCAGCATCCCCACTGTGCTCACCCAGGGCTTGTTTGTCTCATTTTTCAGTTTGCTTCACTTCAAATCGTGGCTTGCTGAGAGGCCACCATTATAGGCCTGACCTGAATACTGGAGTTATGAAGAAGAAAAAAGTCACTCTGATGGAGAATAGATAGTGACAAAGACTTTATTCTCCTGTCCACACCGTCAGCTGAGAGGGCCCTGCTATCAGCAGTAACTGAGCCTTGAATTGCACGTTTTCAGTGCTGCAGGCGGGAGATGGGTTGGGTTACAAAGCTGAGGCTCACATCAATTAAAGTCTGTGTGCACAGCAGCTGCATTCAGAAAGGTGGAAGAGATTTAATCTTCACCTTTCACCCTGGGTCAAAATACAAGGTTACCAAGACAGACTTATTAAAAATGGATTGTTTCTGCAATTTTAATGTTAAAGTTTGCAGTTATTACAAAAGCACTTTAGTATTTGCCCCCTTTTATAAAGAAACATGCAGTTAAACAGCAAGGAAGTAATAAAACTCTTGAAAGAAACAAATAAATGTTTATGTCAGACTTGCAAAGTCTGCAGCAGTTGCAGTCTTTCTTCTTGATAAAAATCAGAGAATTATTCTCTACTACATCTTTTTTGTGAGTACATGGATTGTTCTGATCAGGTACAAACAGTCCCCTAGGACTGAACACTGAAGGTGTGAAAGTGAGATTATATTCAGTACAAATAATTATTTAAGAAACAAACCCTATCTTAATCCCTGACTTCTTAGCTGCATCTCAGAAATCATATGTCCAATTTCAAGTCACCACTGAAGTCTTTGGCATTTTTCATTGTTTTTTGAAGGAGGCTGAATGAAGCCCAAAGGGGAATGTGTTGCTGATCTGTGTTCCCAGGATGCACTAAAGATAAACAAGATATGATTAATCCCATTGTTATCTCACTGCCTTTTAGATTTGTGATTTGTTTGTGAATTGAATTGGAGGACAAACAGTTCCGTGTGCAAATAAGCAAATCCCTACAGCCTTGTGTTTCTCTGTGCATCTAAGTGATTTCCTCAGAGAGATAAATACAGACATTTTTCTGTAGTTTGATACAGCCTGCTTTCCCAAGATTCATTGAGAAATATGTAACTCCAAGAATATATATGAATTCTAAAGATGGGGTCAAAACCTGTGTTTCATGTGGGCAGTGGTTTGTCACTGCAAAAATCAATGGAACCTTTGTCATTGCCTGGGAAGGGTATGAATGAACAGCCTGTGAACAAGGGAAACTTACTGTCATTATTTTAGAGGAATTCTGTCTTTCCAGTTTTGTGCCATTAACCTCGGGTTGAGTAAAGCTGTCATAACAGAATAGTAAAAGCAAACTCTGCTGGTAGCAAACTTTCCTCTTTAAGGAGAGTATTTGGAATGACAACTCAGCCTGGAAAGTTGAATTTTGGAGAGGAATTCTCACCTCATGCAGGAGTTGAGCATGCAATTTGGTGTGTCTGTTCTGGGTTCTGGGTCACTCACACAGCGATTGTGTCCCTTTGAGAAAGTGATACTGAGTGCACACTGGTCCTCTGTACAAAGTGTGTATTTCATGGCTCGTGTGCATTGCTTGAGTTACAGCTGAATAGGACTTCTAATATATTCCAGATATGTTAGGCAACAACTGAAGAAATATGTGAAGCATGCTCTAGTCTTTGTTCAAAAACACATGTATTTTATTTATAATGTGGAAACTGTACAGTCATCACAATAGTTACACTCTGACATTTAGCTTTTTTTTTTTATTAAAACAATATCTTTATTAAAATTGTAGCAGTACTTTTAATACATTTTCTGTTTAAATTATGATGAGTCTTATTTAGAGTTTGAATGGTACAGAGTGACATTGGTCATCCCTTAAATATTAAAAAAAGGTTCTGCTCAGTGTTTCCAGCTCTGGAATAAGTCATAGGGGCCTTAGATATCATGGCTTTCATGAAAAGAAAAAAAAAATAGGATTCTTGTTGTATATTGTTGAATACATATCTAAATAAAGGTTTTAAAAATGAAATAAATGGAACTGTCAGAGCATCTCAAAGGTTTCAGCACTCCAGGTATAACTTTTGCCATTCTAAAGTCACCACCTAGTCCTTGTGACAGATGCCAACTCTCAGCACAATGTAGGTGGAACAAGCTTTCCCAGCCCTTGTTGCCAAGATGAGATGAGTGCCCTCCATGCAAAGGGCTCCTGCTGCACTCCAGCTGTGCCCTGCCCTGGGGCTCCACATGGATATCAGGATCACTGGGAGAGCCCTGGCAGTGCAGAAAGCAAACACATTGCTCTGCACCACCTTGTTAATCACTGATGCAGCCCTTGAGAGGGCCTTGCTGTCCAGAGCTGCCTCACCTTCATCTCCTTGGGTACCAGTATCCCACAGAGGCACCTCTGTGGTGCTGCCCTGGGGGTAAAACCAGCCTCAGGTAGGGGCTTTCAGTGGAGGGCAGAGGTGCTGCTCCAGTCCTGACCTTCTGGGGAGTTAAGGTCAGAAAGGCAGATATTTTTTTGTTTGTTTAAGTACCAAACTTTGAAAGTCTTTAGTTAAGTTGAGAATGCTTTGAAATGTTCATGCCCCAAATCTGAAAGCTTTTTTATATAATATTTGAGAATGTAATCATTACTGCCTGGCAATTTATTAATCTAGGAAGTCAAAGTATTGCAGATCAGATACCAGGAGTAGAGGTAGAAATGGGTGTAGCTGCTGCCTTTCTGGGTTTGAGGGGGCTTTCCTTTGTTTTATTTTGTTTTCAAGTGTCTCATCATCTGCACTGAATGTCTGTTTTGCTTCTGGTAAGGGGAAGGATGAAAACTGGCACCATTTGATTGAATTCATCCTTCATTTCCTTCATGTATTTTTTTTTATATATGCTATGATTTTGATTTTGATTAGACTTTTACCAGGACTTTTCTGTTCCAGAACAGAATTTCTGCTGATAGAGATTTCAGAAGTCCTTCATTTATCCATGTTCCCTCATCTGTGGAAACTTAGTCAAGTCTTTAGTCCAAAGCAAACAGATGAGAGCACTGACCACCAGGTTGTTAACTGGGACTGCATCTGAGTCTCTACTGGGTTTTTGGGTTTTTGCATAAAACTTTTAAGGCCTTCTTTTTCATCCCAACAGGAAACAGGAAAGGATTTTCCCTGAAAGATGAAATAATTTCATGGTACAGAAACACCACTTCATATCCATATGTAATCCAGAATTGAGTTTGTCAGTGCAGTCTGAATTCTGTCTTTGATCTCTAACAGAGAAAGGCAGCCCATGAAAATACTCTTGAACCAAAAGAACATAAACAGGCTTAAAACACCACTTTCTGATGGGGTGTATCCCACAAAATTTAGAGCCCAGTGAGTTTAGCAGGGATACTTATGCTGCAGTAAAGAGTTTCAAAGCTCTGAAATTTGATTTAATTTCTAATCTAACCCTTATCTGATTTTTTTTTTTTTTGCTGGATTTCCAGTCTCGTGATTCAATAATTAGTATTTTATTTCCAAAGAAGTATGGCAGAAGAAATCATTTTATTGGCAAAGGATGTACACATCCAGTGGGCTTCTCTGCAGAGATCTTTTAATTGGAAGAACACCTCAGATTGTCTCAGCTGATTCCTGCTTAGGAATAAATGGGCAGAGAGTTAAATAACCCTGCCTGTCTCCAAATCCTGGAGAGGTGTGTGCCAACCATATTCCTTGCCTCACCTGGGAGGCAGCTTTGAGGCATCCCATCTTTTATAAAAATGATCAGAGCTCGCCTGTCTGGCTGCATTCAGCATGCAGGCCCCTGGAGCAGAAGCTTGCAGTGCCACTGGTGTAACTGGGGTATTTCCAGAGCACTCTGAAAAATTCTGAAAAGCCCAAATGGTTCTCTCTGCTGATTCTTAATGAATTTTGTGGGAGAGTGTCTACCAGTATGGAAAAGAAGTTCCATATACCTTAGCATGGATCTTTTGTCACCAGAATATAAGAAAAATATGGCATAATTATTAAAAAAAACCCCAGCTGGTAGAACACACACTGAATGTCCTACTAGCTCAGCAAGGAGAGATGAGAATTTGAATGACCTGAGATGGCTTAGTTGTTATCTGACTTTTGCTCTGATTTTATTCATGGAAAACTTGTTTTCCTCTCAGTGCACCACAAATAACCAGTCACCTAAAACATTAAATAATGAAATTCAAATGTACTGAGTTAATCACTGGAAAAGTGCTTCATCTGAAAACTCCACAGGGGATCACATTTCAGAACCCAAGTGTCCTTGTACAGTATGCATTTCCTCCTTGCTTCACAGGTTTGCTCATGCAGAGATTTAGAGTAATATTGAATTACTGCCTGAAGCCATGCCTGACTATCTTTTTCATTAATTACCTTCCATGGCTTTGGGACAGATTAACTGATAAATATATGAATCCCTGGTGCAGTAACCTTCCCTGTGTACTTAGAATTACTGATAGGCATGTAATTTCAGAATCTGTGAAAAACTTTTTCATTCTTCCTATAGATTACTACTGAGCTTTTGCCATCTCAGTTGTCCATCCAAGCTGGTGTGTTGTCTTTGCTGAAAGATGCTGTTAACCAACAACTAGGACCTCTACAACAGTCCACAAGGAGGATTGGTATGCCTTTACAGAAAATATATTTGTTTCCCTTTTTTTTTTTTCATATGTTAGCATGAAAGATGGGAAAGATGGGAAGAACTCCATAATGCCCTGTCTTATCTTTCCTGGGCAACAGATGCTTCAAAGTAGTCTAAGAAATGCAAATGAAACAACTGTTTTTTCCTGGTTTGTTTTCTGGTTTTGTGGGTTGTATTTTTTTACCTTTTTTATCTTTTCTTAGCAGAATGTCTCAGGAACTGGTCATTCTGGAAGGCTAATCACACTTAAAAAAAAAAAAAAAAAAACAACCTAGCCTCAGTTGCAGCTGAGTTTTTAATTTCTCTAAGCTGCCCTTCAGCAAACTATCTGCCACAAGTTATTTGACCAATGTACCACCTTCTCTGTGCAGAAATTACTTAGATTGTTTAAATCTTTCAATTCAGTCAGAAGCACTTCAGATCCTCCTTCTGGGCACGGAGAACTGTTGTATGTTTGTGCTTTAATTATGTCTTGTGGGTATTCTTACTGCATAATCTAGCTAATGATCTATTTAGGCAACATTTTGTTGAACAGCAGCCTTGCTGGGATTGCTTGAAAACTCCCACATGTAATCCCAAAAGTTTTGCTTGAGGTGACCATTGCAAGTCAAAAGAATCCCTTAACCACAGTCTGAGGAAATCAAATAGAGCCAGTAAATATTGTAAAGCACATATACAAAATTAGCTGAGCTAATGTACTTGCATACTTGCTTCTAAAGCCTTTGCATTGATGCATGCTATAATTGTTAGTAATATGTGGTAAGAACATCTATTTGCAGGAAGTTATTGTAAGTGAACAAAACTTTTCACTGATATCATCGTAGGAGATCAATTTAGATCTATTCACATTCACAGGATTGGATCTAAGTTAGAATTCCACTTTTAAAGCTTTAAACATGAAAAATAACTATGCAGGAGGGTAGCACAACCAGAGCTTTTGTGATTTGTTAATCTCCTTTGATTAGAATATAGAATTCCCTTCAGCAAGAGGTATTTTTAAAATTACCAATAAGGCTCTGTATGCCCCAGAAATATGGGAGCTCACTGCTAGTCTGTAGTTCCTTGGGGTGGAAAAGCCTTGGTTTGCACAGCCAATTGAGCAAGTCAGTTTTAGAGCAACTTCTGTCCTCCTGAGCCTGAGCACTCTATTGCTAAGCATCCATAAAATTTATGCCTAGAGTAATTTTTCTTCCATCTGTTCAGCTTGAATGGAGAACATTTGTTAAACCATGTTTGTAGGGGTGCTCACAGTGCAATGCATGCCCACCCTGATGTTAGGCTGGTTAATTTGGCTTTTTAAACAGAAAGCTGATATTGTTAGATGGCACAGAGCTTCAACAAGTACAAATATGAGACACCACAGTTTTTTATTTTCTTATAAACTTGAGTGTTCTTTCCCATTGTTCTTCTAAGGTGAGCTAAGACTAGCTGCCCACTTAGAATGATTAGTAGTTGAAGTCTACCTGTCCAGATTAAGTCCAGTCTTTGCATTCTGATCCTTTTTCAGATTCAAAAAGCCAGAGCCATGTAAACAGTGAAAGTAATTATGTCTCTTTCTCCTCCTTTTCTTCCTTTTTTTCCCCCCTTTTCTTTCTAATGTTAGTTATTATAGAAAGGAGTTGACTTGAGTTTCAGAGAGTCTGCCAAAAAGCCTCTAGCATTCCCTGGGGGATTGAATTTTACATTCTTCAGCAAACAATGTCTGTCTCCAGAAATGCAAGAGGAAAACACTGTTTTTCTTTTTAATCTAATATCAGTGTCTAAGCCTAATGGAGCTCTGATTTTTTATTTTCAAGCCTGGGGAACATCATGTGTTGATATTAGTATATGCCTTTTTAAACTTCATTTGTTATCTTTAAACAGCTGCTAAAGTGTAAACAAGTTGTTTTTCTCTTCTGTGTTAAAAAAAGCTCTCTACTTATCCAAAAACTCTGCTGGTATTGTGCTTATTGGGCTATGATTGAAGCAGTGAAAAAACATTATTGAATGCAGCAAATGCTTGGTTTATTTCAAAGCCTTTCTAAAGTGCAAATCATCTGTTTCTTTTCAGCCTTTTCTTTGCTAGTTAAAAATTTAAACAAATCAGTTAGCTAGCAGATAGTAACATAAGAGGCTGTGATTTTTTTTCAAGTGTAATAAAGAAGGGATTTCATATTTCTGACACTGATTTTATATATAAAATTCATGCACAGTCTAGAATTTTAAAAGGGATCTTGGTTGAGCATGTTAAAGGAGGTCTGATTTCTCAAAAGAGCAGGAAGTACAAAATATTGCTCCTTTCAAAGTAAAGCAAGCTGTAATCTGACCTTCTGCAATTATTTATATACAGCATTTATAGAAATTTCCCTCTTTCTCTGCATTACCCAGCTCTGTATTTCCCTGCCACACCATAAAGACTTTCCAAGGATTAAAAAAATAAATAAATAAATAAAAAGACATAGGGGAGAAGAGTGGTTTTAAACATTTTGCATCCAGACAGCAGCAGCCATGTCAGTGTGTGTGCTAGAGAGGGAGTGGCAGGTGACTTTCAGGACTGGGCTGTTTACCATCCCCCCTGGCTAGACCCCATCTCCAGCAAAATCACTGCCACCAGATATGACTAGATTGCTAGAACCACTCCTTGAAATCTTCATCTTGAATATATCTATACATCTTGAAATCCTCTTTGGACTCTCATAGCAAAACTCCACACCTTTCATGTTTTTAGTTTGAGTTTACTTGTTATGCAACTTTAAAGTAATGATATTTGCTGAGAAACCCACAATGCACAGAAAAGGAACTGAACTGCAACTTATGCATCTCCTTTAGTTAGATGCATATAAAGTGTGGCTCAGGAGTCTTCTGGCATCTGAATTCCAGCAAGTGCCTTGCTCAGCCTGGCACTATTGAAATCCACCAAAGGACTGTGCAGAGCTCTGGACAAGTGATTTGTCCCCCACCTGGTGGGCAGAGGGTTCTGAAACAGAGGGCACTTCTGGGTGTCTCCTCTCTTCCACAAGATTTGTTCAGAAAATTGTTTTTACTCTGTACAGACTTTTTTTCCATGTGAATCCTTTCAGGAAGACATTCAGCACTGGTGCTCTTCACCACAGCTTTGTCCTCTCCGTGCTAATGGAGACATGGATGTCTGATCTGGAATGAATGGGTGTTCACATGCTTGTTTTATGTTTATTTTGGAGAATGAAAGAGTAAAAACTGTGCCTTAGGATGGAGTTAAAGGCAGCTTTATAATGAATCAAACTCCCTGAAAAAGCTTTGTTTCCTGCAGGTTGCTAGAAGGTGGTAGGGAAAAAACATTACACCAGCTGCAACCCTCTTGGGATCTCCCAACTCCTGAGGCAGAGTCTGTGTGTTTGAGGTGTAGGAGAAGTAAAACTCCTGCCAGGGTTCACCACAAGAAACCAGTGTAGGGCTCAAATGAGCCACCTGAACAGAGGTGAGATTTGTCACAGGATCTGCCCTTTGCTACTGAACTAACTGCTCTTTCTTTTGGTCACCTGAGATGTTTCCTTTTGCTTAAATCTTCCTGGGTCTCTTCATGTGCCCTGCTGGAAACCCTATGAGTTTAGCTTGCTGTGTATTCTACTCAGTAGAAGATATTTAGGATGCTCTAGAAGACCAAAATAACGTGCCCTAGTGAAGTAGGAGCTATTTTAAATATCAGAAAAATAGGTGGACTGTTATAATTTTAGCATGAATATGTATCATCATCAGATACAAAGTGTGATGTGAGGTTTTTTTAATTTTTTAATTACTATTATTTCCCCTGAAGTGATGTTGTTTTTTTCACCCACCAAGCAAGACCTAGCCAACTGGGCATTGTTTGCCTCTCAAAGGTGTAAAAAAAAAAAAAAAATACAGTTCTGTAATTTTGTCTGTATTGCAAACTGTCAATGAGATGGATAACACTCCATACCAAAATTACTAGAACTGTAGATGTTTAAAAAGCACTTAATCATTCTATCTTCTGGTACTCATCCCATTTGCCATTTTGGAAAGTGTCATGGAGAGCAGGCTGAGCAGATGCCAAGCTATCCTGCACAGAGCAGACCACTCCAGCTTGATCCTGCATGGCCAGTTCAGTTCTGAGATTTTACAACCTCAGGATAGTGCTGCACAAACCAAGCAGGCCAAGTGATTTAATACATAATTTTCTCCCCTCTGAGCCTCTATGGATTTCATCTCACAGTAGAGGGCACTGTGCAGTTGGAGTTCATTCTCTCAAAGAACTGTATAAACTCTTCTTTTCCTTTAGCCACAGATGCCAGGGTGCTCTTCAAATTTATAATTTTAGCTCTGTTTGCTGCTTGTGCTTAATTGACATAGTTATATTTTATTCCAGCTGTTGCTTTGGTTCCTAATGGATTCTTTTTTCTACTCTGTCTCCTCTGCTGCCATGCATTGTTGTTTTCCTGCACTGTTCCATCCCAGATATGGCTATATTTTAGTGGTCAGCCAGTGGATTGCCATATCAAGTATTTAGCTAAATGCTTTGCAGATCTTTCTGTATGAAAAGAGCTCCATTGAGACTAAGAGGATATTATTATTCACAATGTGGTGACTAGTTTCACACATGGCTGAAGCAAAATAAATCATCAGTGTTTTTAACAAAACAGTGAGTAGACCTCTTGTTGACCACAGCATATTTGTGGTCAGCAAAGAAAGAGTCTTTTATAGCTATTAATGTGCTGCCAAGGTGCTTTAGCTGAGATTTTTGCCCTAAGGGAGGTGGGCTTCCCATACCACATATTCATGTTTCTCTGCTGGGCCCCTTTCCAGAGCCCTACCCTTGCAGAGTGATTTGTTGCAAGAAAATCCAGTACTGAAGAGGGAAACAGGTTACTGAAAGAACTGATGCAGATGAATATTGCTCAGATGCTGAATCTGATAGAAAAATAGGCAATGCTCTGCAATGCTCTTGACTATTAAAGTAGTGATTTTTAGTTCTGAGCAGTTGCACGCAAAAAATAAAAAAACAAACAAACTAGTGATATGTCAGCATTTCTGTTCTGCACAGAGTATTAAAACCTGAAGGTTTGAAGAAAGCCCAAGTGGTAGTTATCTGGCATCACTGATACTCCAGGTGTTTGTGCTTCCATTTCTGAGCATTTAAGCTGGTGTTCAAATCTTTTTTAATTGTTCTGTTTGTTACACAGTGAAGGGAATGGCATTGGTCGAGTATGGGATCATCTGATTTAACACCTGTACACTGGTACCTGACTTCCTTGTAACAACCTGGGCCCAAACACAGTGACTTCTAATGCTGAGGGTCCTGCTGAGATGGAGCCTGTGCTGGTTCTTCTGTGCTTCCTCCCATCATTGTGCAGAACTTAATGTGAGCTGTTCAGCCATCTGGCCAGCTCAAAGTCCTACCAGAGATTCTGAATGCTTTTCCAGTCAAAAAGCAGGAAGTTTGAACACATTGATATGCTGTTTCAAGGGCACAAATGAAATGTGGTTTCTACTAAGAACAGCAAGAAGGAAAGATCTAAAGCAGCACTTAAAGAGAAGAGTCATGGGCGGTATGAGAAGAAGTGAAGGAATATAAAATAGGAAAGTTATTCTCCATAGCATATCATTATGCAAACCAAAAGCAGAACCTTTGTTTTAAAGGCTTACATTTGACTAAAACATGTTTCTTGACATACCATTTACAAAAGGGCCTAATCTGATCTCAGTCCAGTGTAAAAAGAAACAGCTCCACTGAACATCTTGAAAGCTCAATGAATTCATGGGAGGGAAAACTTCTTTGAAATAAGCAGGGTCATCCTTACAAACATATCTAAACTATCTTAAGCTCTCCAGATGAAGTTCTAAAGTTGCATGTCTGCAAACAAGAAAAATGAAAAATGCAAATAGTTTATTGAAGACATTTCTCAGCTTTTTGTGTATTTATAAATAAACTTGGATTATATTTGTAAGGCATACAGAGTGCACTCTCTATGTTTACTTTGCTGTCCAGCTTTCAGTTTTCACATGAAACAAATGGTTTCTGCCATCTCTAAACTACATTAAAACATACATTCTCTGATTTTTTAAAGAGATACTAAATTCTTCATGATTGTTAGTCCTGAAGTATTCTGTGTTCCACCTATGCTGGCCAGGTAGAAGCCAGTTTAGACATAGAGTAACTGAGTCATCATTGCCACAAAGATGTATCCAGATTAGGGTACTTGATCTCTTTTTTAGGACAGTTACAGATCACAAAAAGTTATTGAATAGAAAAATTTCTGTCTGAATAAATGCAAGTGTAGAAATACATTTGGTATTTCTCTTAAAAACTTTGTGCTGTATCTGTGTCCTCTACAGGTGGATATGTCCTGTATGGCATATGAGGTGCTGGCAATTCTCTGGAGAAACAGGGATTGATTATCATTGTGAAAATGAAATTCAGCTGAAGTAACCAGGTCAGATTTGATTTCCTGTCACCTGTGACAAACATGCATGCTCCACAAGCTGTTAAAAAGTGAAGTCTAAAAGTCATTTTCTCTAAAACTTTCTGGAATTCTATCTGTGCCTGCATGTATTTTAATACCCACCATTATCTTCATCGTCTTGGGGCTTTTTCTTTCCAACTCTGAGACAAACACAGAGTGTTAAAATGGACTTGATTTGGTAATGGTGAATAACAGAGCTCCTGCTGATGCAATTGTATTGGTTGCTATTGATCAGAAATTTTATATGCTAATATAACAGGAGAGCAGATAACATTTGACAATATTTTCCTATGGAGAAAATGTCATCCTTTTTTGTTGTTGCAATACCAACTTCATGTAAATGTAATTAGCTGTGTTATAAAAAAAAGTGAGAAAGTTTTGTGGGTTATATTTTTCATGTATAATCAGATCCAAGTGCCAATTTGTGACATTATCGATCATGCTCCTTTCTCCTTCCTTCTGTAATAAAATGGAAATTTTTTGAGTTTTTGTAGAAGCCACTGCACTTTTTTTGCAGGACAACATGGATGATGTCTTGGGGAGTGCCCTGAAGCTGTTTCTGGGGACTTGGATGCCAATTTTGTTGCAGGATCTCTCTGGTGTAGGACAAGCATCTTACACAACCCTGTTCCTGGGTCACTGCCTTTGAGAGGAAGGTATTGCTTTTCAGTTTCAGCAATGTTTTCTCAGTAAAAGACATTTGGAAAGTCTGTGTGTTAAGGTTCTGTAGTGATCTGGTGAATATTTAGCAGGATTTCACTTTTCTTGCCTTTTCCATGTTAAAATCTGAGAAATATGCCTTGGCTGTGTCAGGGGAAAGTGAGTACTGAAGATGTCTGAGTTGTTATGACGGTTATGAAACTCGCTCACAGTTACCAAAAGTGCCTCATGAGGAACATTTAGCTGAGCTGGGAAACTTCTGAAATTTGCAGAGCTCACTCCCACGTGCAGCAGTTTGGCTCCTCTTCAGAGAGCAGGGCTTTCTACAGCAGTGATGCTGAGCATCACCTTCCTCCTCCCCCTCCTCCTCGTCCTCCTCCTCGCCTGCAGAGGCTGAGCTCGCCATGTCCAGAGCCTTCCGCTTCAACACATGAAAAGACACGTTGGCCACCAAGGCAATCTCATTTTATCAATAAAAGCAGGGTGAAAGGCCATGTTAGGATATAACAAACCTGACCTTTCTGTTCATAGGTACCAGGCTGCTCAAGCCAGCCACAGATATTTTAGCTGGTATTTTTTGTCTAGGCCAAACTGTTCTTGAGAAGTAAAGATTGTTTATGAAACCTCCACTGAAAGCAGGTGTTGCAGACATCCCATTAGTAACCTTTGACTTACCTTCCCCTTAGAAACTTTTCATCCCAAAGGACTGACATTTCAAAGGCCCCCCCTTTTTTTTTTTTGTGTGTCCCTCCAAGTTTGCATATTGTAAACATTTTTCTTCTCTGCTCTGGTGGAACAGAGCCAAAACTCTGCACAATGGGGGAACTAGATGTTAATGAGCAGAGATTGTGGGAAAATGTGTACCGGGCTGCCCTGCCTGACCTGCATGATAATGCTACATTTAGCACATTCTTTTCCATTAGTGTAGCAGGCCTTGAAATGGTAGCAAACAACATGCATTGTGAAGGTTTGTTTTAAAGCAAGCTGCTTTCCTAGGAGAGTGGAAATTTTAAAAAAATTATTTATTGTGTGTAGTTGGCAGAAGTACAGCTGGCTCTGGAAATATTTATGCACAGACAGTGGTGTGAAATTATATATTTTTCTTCACATTTTTTAGTAAAATTGCTCTGTGTGAAGGTTTACATTATGTAAAACCAACAGATTATGTACAAGCTCGTTCTGAATCAAAAAAAGTTTGCAATCTATGGCATTTAGGCACTGATAAGCACAAAAATGGCTATTGGACAAAAAATATTATTGCACTTTGGCATCTTCTAAATAGACTTTTTTTTTCACTCTGGCTGTGTTCACAACCCCTTTTTTAATGTGTTTATGTCAGTGGAGTTCTGTTTGTACAAAATGCTTCTGAAAAATTAATTTTGGCTCCTCTGAGCCAAGTTTCATTTAATCATAAAACAAAATTTATGTCTCAACCATATGAAAATCATTAGGGGCAAAAGGATTCTGAGAACATAAACAACACCATGTGACCTAGACACCCAATTGCACAGCTTGAACCTATCAAGTGGTGAACATATTAAAATGCTAAAGAGAACACTTACAGTCAGCATTTGGTGTGCAATGAGTAGGGAGAAATTTGTTTGCACAAAATTTCTGGCTAACAAAGATGAGTACCAAAGGAATTAATAACAAAAGACTGACTGTAGATAATTTCTGAGCAGAGAAAAGGACTAAATCTGTTTAAAAAGCTGTTTCTTGCAAACATTTTGCTCAGCTAATTTTTTAATTATCCTTTTACACATCCAACTTCACTCTTTCAGTTAAGGAAAGAGTAATTTGTGTAGTAAAAATTTAATCCAAATGTGAACTGTCTACAAATGACATTCCAGATCCTCATTGGGAAATGCTTATTTCTTCACAGTCAAAGATTCCTAAAGAGCTTTCTATGGGGAAAGAGACTTCCACTCATTACCTTAAAAACAACACTCTTATCTCCACTGTGGAGTGTATATGGGCTCTGAGCCATATTTTGTGAGGGACAAAGCAAATTCTTTAGCAAAACATCTGCTAGATAAGGGCAGCATTCCTTAGAATAGGTTTGCTGATGAAAGAGATGCCAAAGCCTTGGTTCCAAATGTACTTACATGCTAAAACAACTACTGTCTGTGCTAGTTCTGCTTCATGCTTTCAGGAGCAATGTCAAGCCCAGCTAACACTGCAAATACAGAGCTGCTTAACAAGATGATTTGGGGCTACTCAAATCAGCTCACCTTTTACAGAGTCAAAGGAAAAAATGAAGTATCAGTCTTATCTCCAGAAATCTTTAAGATGGCATGAGATGCACATCTGTGCCAGTTAGGAAATGGGTTTCTTTTCTTCACAAACACTGTTCTTGTGCCATGAGCAGTGAGTGATTCCAGCAGCTTTGCCCCAGAGCAGCTCAGGGCAGCTAAAGGGTGATGACCTGAACCCTGTGCACTGAGGAAGGTGTTTATGTACTCTTGCTCCAGCAGGAAGGGATTCACAGAAATACACTCCTAATCTATCCTGCAAAAGCAGAGCATGCCATTGAGAAAGGAAACATGGTAAAGGGGACTGAGTACAAATTTATTGTGTCTTCATAAAAGCACCTTGGTAATACCAAAATAAACTCTGTGCAGAGAACTTCTAGGGCTGGAAGGCTCTGCCTGAGGCCCTGGGTTTAGCAGAGTCCTTGTTTATTCCAGAGAAATCTTCATGATCCAAGCAAGTATCTATCACCAAGCTGGGTGCTTTCAGTTCCCATTTTTCACTCTCTGTCTTCCATGCCTGTTGCTATGGTTCCAGCTTTCTGATGGCCCCTACTGCTTGGTGTGGTGACTGCAGAACATGTCTGTCTTGTCAAATATTTCTGCATAATGGTTTGAACCAAACCTTGGCCCATGGTTATGGCAAGCACTAACATGGTGACCTTGTCTATTGAAGCACTGTGCTCGTTCTCAGTTAAACTTTGGCTCATCCACGTTTCTCATGGAGCTGTACCTTCATCACATGCCTTCTGTTTGCTTGTCTTCCTCTTCATTGCACTCCAGGGATGTTGTGGTCTGTGTTTTGGGAGCTTCCCAAAGTGAGAGTCAGGGAGTTGAACTGTGGCTGGAAACAGGAAAGCGGGAACACTGGGTCTGTAGTGAAAGAGGAGAGATGGGGAAAGTTGCTTATTCTTTTCATCTTCCTTCAGTTCCTGTCAGGTGCTGGCTATGTGTGGCTTTGATTTTAGTTTTTCAGATGGAATTCTGCAATTTGCAGACCATCACATCACAGCTTATATATGATGATTATGCCCCCACAGCTGATGAGTACATCCAGCCTTGCTGTACCTTGCTGGTCCTGCATTTATATTCTTGAAATTTTCTCCAGATTTGCTTTCAAAGCCCTGCAGAAAATATTTTTATCTTTGTTCTTTATTCATGAATTGGTTCCTTAAGCTTCACTGTCTGAAATTCCCATGTTCTGTATGAGTGCCATAAGAGATTGCTTCCAGCTCAGCCAATGCACATGAGTTTGGCTTCTTCCAGTCAGTTCTAACTTCTTCTTGACCAATTATATCATTCATCATTAAATGTTGTAGGGAATCAGATAATACTGCAGACCTGGCTCTTTCCTGGACAGGTTTTCTTAGGTAAAAGAAGGTGGTCACCCTGCTTCCCCACAAGCATTTGAGTGCTCACACTATTGAAACTTGTAAGAGATGAAAGTTTTCAGCAGCAGTAGCCTGCCCACACCCATGATCTTCTAAAAAGGCTGAATGAAGAGTTATGCTATGTTCAAATTATTTCAAGTTGCTCTTGCGAAATCTTCAGGACTCATTTGTTAAATGTGAAGTTTATTCAGAAAACCTGTATCTGTGCTTTATCTGAGCACAAGATAAAACATGAATCTGGATAAGAATCAGCAAGAATGTATTTAGGTACTTTTCCATGTACATCTTTTCACAGTTGATCTCACATAATCTTTTTGTTTCTTATTCTGCTTTAATTTTAAGGACATTTGCTATAGATACTTCTCAAATATTTGTTCAATCCCTTCTGATATCTTGCCATCTCTAGATTTTTTTAACAGAGTTCCAAAAATCTCTCTACTGAAAACAGTATGGGTGTTCCCATTGTACAAATTATGAGGTGAGTTACAGAGAACAACCTTCCAACTTCACAAAAGAACTGGGCCAGTGTAGTACTGTCATCCTTACTTTCCACATCACAGGCTCTTGAAAATGGAGGAGGTAATTTCTTTTGAGACAGTGATGTTTCACAGAGTGAATGCAGCTCTGCTCTCATGTTAAGAAATTTAAGCTTTTGAAAACCCACTTGCTGCCAAAAGACTTCTCTTTCAAGACTTTTAGCTGTGGCTGATCCTCTGTTTAAAGTCTTGTCCAGCTGTGCTTTATAAATATCTCTTAACTGATAAATGAATTATTTCCTTCAGTTAAGGTCTCCATATTGCTGAGCAGAGTCTGCAAATGCACAGTTTTGCAGTAGAATTAATAGTTTTCCAAACTGGTTCTCTTGTGATTTTATATTTGGTATTTATGCCCTGCGTATTTTTAAGTTGCTGGCATACTTTTGGCCCAATTTGGTGAAGTGTTGTCAATTACTGTTAAAATGTAGCAAAGAATACAAGAAAATAATGTCTTGCCATTTTTAATCTAAGAAAACAGCTTTGTTGCTGATCTTGCTGGCTGTCTAACAGATGGGCCAGAGTCCCATGAGAAGACAGCCACTTCCTTGCATAATAAACAAAGAAGGAGAAGTTGTCTGCAAGCCATTAGTGTATTGTAAAGTTAGATGCAATGTCTTGATATTGTCAGAATGTGTTCCTCAAGCACATTTCTTTGACATTCTGTCATAAGTCAGACCCAAGACAACATTAAATCAAAATTAAAACTTTAAAAGGCGGCCAGCTGTTTAATTTTTCCAACAGAGGAACCCCAGTAAAAATATCCTCCATTTTCTAAATGTTGATAACCAATAAATAGGCAAGGACTGAGCAGGGTGTTTGATAGAAACAAGATCATTTGGCCTATGTGACACATTACCAGGATTCCTGTCTAATACTATTCCTGCTTGAATTATGAACTGGTTATTGTATAGTTGAAGCTAATGAAAATCCTGCCTGGTCATTACATTAGCATTGGGTTTTTGTGATGGGACACCTAGGGAAAATTATAGGACCCACAAAAAATTACTGTATTTTTCTTAAGAGCATTTTCTCTTCTATTCAGAAGACGATATATTGCTTATACATAAAACTCTGTTTCTGGCCACTTTTCATGAGAATTTTCACTGAAGGAGAAATAAGTAACAAGTGTCATTTGCAGAAGAAATTGCTTTTGTGGTGAAATGGGTTTCCCACCTTTTAAAAAATCAGTGCATATAGGTGTTCCAATATTGAGCTGGAAATTAGTCTTTCTTTATGGTTCTGCCAGGAAAAAAAAAATTGTACAGCTCTGAAAAAGATTTTTTTACCCAATTACTCATGGCAGTTTTGGCACCAAAAAAAAAGATAGTCAGTTCCCAGATGTATAATTCTGTTTAAGCCTGTAGGACATGAAGCTGCTAAGCAATATGCTACTTACTTAGTTGTCCTGACAGGTCTTAAGACCTTCCCACTAAAATTTCATGTTCAAGTTAGATACAGAAATAAATGCAGTGATCTGAGAGAGGAAGGAAAAAAGTACACCCTATCTCAATAGATTGAGGTGATGATCCCTTTTTTATTTACCTTAAAACTAAAAAGGGCTTTAAGCTAGAAATGAAGCCTTTCACATGGCTTCCCATATAAAAGATAAAGCCTTTTAAGGGACTACTGTATAATGGAGAACTGACAAAATCCAATGAATCCAAACACCACTTCAGACTGATTTTGTTTGACTTTTATCATAGTTTGACAACTTGTATTTCTGTTTCTAGAGCACATGATCAGTAGAGACAATTTCAAGAGAAGATATACTGTAATTAATATAATTCCCATGTCACGGGTTTCTTTGTCAGCTTTAGAGTGAATAAAATTGGTTCAATTTGTGGGAAAAAATGGTGAAAAATAGAAGAGGGATTTTTCACAAAAAACAGTAATATCTGAGTTTATGTATTCAGCTTATGTGAATTCATATGCAGTGTACTACATACCTCCTGAAGTGTTCTGGCTTTTAGGGTTGGTAATTGTGTATAGAATACTTTTGTCACCTTGCCTCTTCTTTGTTGCTCACAGGAAAAGAATATAAAATTTTATTAGTTGGCTAGATGGCCATTTATGAGAAGTACAAATGCTGAAAATGCACCTTGACTTGTTCACTGTTTGTAACTCAGCTTGGTTTTGTTTTACCCCGTATGCTGTTTTATTTCATTCCAAAGATGCAGGGAGCAAGTTACTAGATCATCATGAGACAGATGCAGTGTTAATGTTTATGTTAACTAGCGAAATTAAATGACCCAGATGTGTTATGGGAAACCCTTGTTTAACCTGGGGTCATATGATAATCATCAGAAAGCTAATTTTAAAATATCCTCCAAATATCTCCCATCTCTGTCAATTGCTTTCTCTCTTTACTCGTCACTCTTAGGAAATTAAATGAAACCACTTCTCAGCAAAGGCTTCGTAACCTGTGGAAGTAATAATGCCACATTTATAAATACCAAAGAGTATCACTGAGGACAAGTGTCTCATTTCATTGCTCATTCATTATCATAGAAAATCAAAGTATTTATGAAGAACCTCAGGACAGTTCTGTGGGATATAAAACAGAGCCAGGGGGCCTGAGGCAGGGTTTTGAAGCTTTGAAGCAGACTTCCAGTGTATTTGAAACAGTATAAAGAATAGTAACTTTTTCTTAATCCTCTCTTTGAATAAAACAGTGACATTTCAAAGGCTGAGACAGTTTTGAAAACATAACTAAGCTAAACCCCTTTAGCTTTGCATCGTGCTAATTCTGGGGTATCATATGTAACCAATGGCTAAAGCAAATAACTGGATCAAGATTTGTGCCTCTACTTTAGCAGGACCTCTGGCTCATACTTTGAATCAAGCCAACCCTGAACATTTTTTTCCCTCACTGATCCCTGCTAGGAAGTTCCATGAAAAGCACAGGCAGCACAATGCATCAGGTCTTTTCATCAGAGCTTTTTAGGTCCTGGAAAAAGTGAACAAAAATACTCAGCCTGCTCTGGTTTTAATGAAGGTCATGGCACTGCATTTTGTATCTGTTATTTTCTTCAATAAGTTTGTATCCCTTTTAGTGTAGACAGGGGAAAATAGAGCTAGAATTCATGGATTTGCTCCAAACAGGCCACGAAACAGCAGTTTAGAAAGACAAATTCTTTTAAAATAATATCATTGCAACATTTGTCTTCTCAATATGTAGAATAATTCCTAGTATTCCTTTATTATTTCTAATGCCTTATGTCAGAGGAAAATGATGACTTCCATCACGAATTCAAAAGAAAGGAAAACCATTGCAACCGATACTGTGATTAAAAAGTGAAATTAAAGGATCAAAATCATTGAAGGAAACGGTCTTGCATCCAAAATCTGTGACAACTTATGGATTCAGTTTACATCAGCAAGTAGGGTTTGGAGCCTGGCCTCAGGTTCTGAGGGTGATGTGCGAGACACCACCTGTAAGAGCGTGTCTGGGATGGGCTGTTTGGTGTCTAACCCGGCTGGCTGTGGACCCCAGCCCACACCGTCTCACATGGACAAAAGTAAAGGACCAGAAGTGCTCTTCTCCACGTGGGGATGAATGTCCTTTCTTTATTGGCATCAGAACCACCAGATGGGAAAACCGACATGGAAAGAGAGCTCATGGTGGGAGACTTGAGCCTGCCCCCATCCCGGAGGAATGGGGGGCAGAGGAAGAGGAGCACAGCCAGTGGGATACCAGTGGGGAGGGGTGAGGGGAGGGATTGATCACCTGGGGGTATTGGGCAGAGGGGTGGATGAGGGAGGGACCATGTTGGGAGAGGGCAATAACAAACCACGTGATGTATCATTAACCATTCAGTGCAATATAAAGACTACAATAAAGACTACTCAGTGCAAATCTCAACTCACCCAGTGCAGAACAACTAAATAAACTATATATATACAGCAGGGACGTGTGCTGAGTTGCAGAGCTCCTCTGTGCCTGTGGCCTCCTGCAGCTGTGTCCCAGTGCTGGTACTGCCGTGGTGCTCGGAGCCAGAGCCGCTGCCTGCAGAGCACAGCACTGCACGGGGTTCGAGCCTCTGATTGTCAGAAAACTCTGAGAAAAGCAGGAGCCTGGGCTCGCTGATTCTATTCCCTTGCTGTGGCAGAGAGCTACATGACTAATTCTGTTATAGATCTCATTCCCTGCTAGAAAGTTGGGCCAGGATCCTGCTGCTGTGACAGTTTCATTCTCCTGCTTTTCAGCTGCACTGGTGGATGTGCTGAACTCTTTGCTGCCTATGCTACATCACAGATAAAATAATTGGACACATACATGCTCGGCCTAGATTTTGGGAAGTTAATAAGCCTAGTTGTCTTCCTTTTTCTCTCATAGGAGAGGCTACCTATTCCTCTTATCATCTGAATAGACCTTCTTTGTATATTTTCCAGTCTTTTACCATTCTTGAATGTCAGTGATGAGAATTTATACACATGGCCTCAGGTGCATTAGTACTAGAGCATGGTGAAATAGTTTCAGTAATTCCCTTTTCTACTTTGTCTGAAGCATTGAGAGGTTGCACTTGCTTTTTGTAAGTGATCAAACAAAATACCATGCTCATTTTCCTCCTTTGTTGCATAAATCCCAGTCTGTGAGCTTGGAAGGGGAATTCTGTTTTTTCCTTGCTCATATATTGCTGTCCATGCAGCTGAATTCTGCCAAGATCATTCCTGTGCAATACTCCTGCCTTCCTCAGCAGGGACAGAGCTCCCTGGCTTCATGTGGTCAGTAACTTTGAGTTGAGCATTTCTATTGATTGTTTCCAAACTGAATAATGAATGTATTAAATACTCCTGCTCCAGACTAATGTTTTTTAGATGCACATCCAATAACCTTCCCGACCTTCAGGTTTGTGTTTTGTTGTGTTCTTATTTGGTTTGTTATATCTATTGAAATACTGGAACTAATGTTCACCTTCTCAGTATTATTTTTTTTTCCTGGAAACATATCTGATGATTTTCTGAAAACCAGATCATTTCCTTTTTCATATTGCAGTGTGTACACTGGTATATGAAAAAGGACACTTTTGGCATACCTCTGACAAACCTCAGGTGTGTTTAATTCTGTTTTCCTATTATGTTGAGACGTCTTTAATTCAGCCTTACTCTTTTCTCATGTGTTCTAGCATTGAATAATAGCCTATGATGGCACCTGTGATTGCTCAGACCACTCATTTCCCACTCTGAAATATAATTCTCTAGTTGTGTGGCATGGATACAGTGGTATGAGTTCAACTTTCTTGTAAGGAGATTCCTTGGAGTTTCTTGACTTCAGTGCATTTAACTCTGAGCTTTTCTTTCATTTCTGTTTATATTAATTACCTTTTCTTGTCTGCAGTTGTTCAACGTCATTAGACAATGAGCTGCTCTCAACAGCAATAACAAGATCTCTGTGAGTAATTTCCCAAATATCATAATTAAAATCTATGTTTCATTAGGTTCTCAAGTGTTCTGTTAACTCTAGACAAAGGCAGGGATTTTCATAGTCACAGATGGGATTTAGACATCAAATCTCACCCTTTCACCTCTAGAAAGCCTTCCCACGAAAATCTATATGATTTCTGAACTATTGTTTCTCAGGAGGCAGAGAGTAACATAAGGAGCAGCTACCTCTGACTCTTTTTAATACCTGCCAGCTCTGCAGCACCTCTGGCTTTTTTCTTTGGGGCTTCAGTAATTAGAGCTGTGTGAAGTTTCACACGTAGAGTGGGACTGGATGATTCTGGCATCTAATCAGGTCAAAGGCTAAATTCCTCTGGTGTGCAACATGTTACCCTAGGCTGAATTATAGCCCTGTAAACCAGAATGGTTAGATCCTTAACTCTGGAATATTAACTTGTTAATTTATTTTTTTGCAATAGATAAGGGATCACCACATCACACAACTGTCAGTTTTATATCTCTACTGACATCTTTTGCCCACGCCTGCATCCCAGGACGTGTTTCTATGCTCTGTTGTAATATCTCTTTGCTTTCCTAATTGCAGGAGGGTATGTGCATGACACAAAGCATCTCACAGCCTTGGCCCAACAGGCTGATCCACTGCTGACATAAAACAGTGTAGCTGCCTGATTGTGTGCCCTGTAAATCTGGCCCCAAGTGGGGCAATCTCACTGCAAGTGGTAACCACTGGTCTGAACTGGAATGTGAAAGGTGGCCTGATTGATTTAAATTGTCTAAACTGGTTATGGCCTTGACCCTGCCATGAGAATTACAAGCTCTGATCATGCAAATCAGAGTTCTTAAAAGAATCAGATGGTAAGGAAGCTTTGCAGATAAGTACACACTTGGGCACAAGTTTTAAACAGCCTCTGTGTAGAATTCCACTTTGTGCCAAGTGCCTGGAGAGTTAGATACCTGTTTGTTGCATGTTTTCTAAAGCTGATGTAGTACTGAACCCTTTCCTTAAGATTTATATGTCCTTCCAAAGGGCACCCAATTAATAGGCTAAATGCCTGGCATGCTTTCATCCTGGCTCTGGCAAAGGTTATGGATAACTGTATCCACAGTCAGAAAATGCAGCTCTCCCCCTTTTCCCAGATGAGAGCCTGAACAATTCTCTTTAGTCTGGCAGTCGATCATTTCTATCAAGATGAAGTTGCCTTTGGCCAAGCCTCTGAGATCTCTGCAAAGCTTTTCTCAGCCACAAATCATTTCTTCATCCAGCATGTCACTTGACATCTTTGGTGTTATAAATTAGTTCAAGAGGGTGGACACCCATTTCACCTCCTCACCAAGGGCTCAGCTCTCATGTTTTCTGAAGTTATTTATTTTTGCTTTAGGGGACAATGCAGTTTTACTCTCTTACTGTGCTCTCAAGAGAACAAATCCCTTTGAGCCAAACACCTGCTTTCCTTTAGAAAGAATGATGGGGAAATGCCTTTTGAAAAGCCTCCATTTAGCTACTTTCTTAATTTACAAAAAGTCTCTTATTACTCAGATCCCCAGAGGTTTAGTCAAAAAGTATAGTGGACCAAAGTAAAAAAGAAAAGGAAAAACAAAGTGCTGCCTTTTCTCTTGCCACAACAGGGACAAAGCCATGGCAATGTGCCCTCAAGGTTACCAGACCTTTTTTCTCTCATGGAGTCAAAATCCAGAAGCAAGTGGTCTTCCCTAAGAAAACAATAGGTTACCTGGGAGGCTTTGCTGGCCAATGCTTGCAAGTTGGGAACCATTTGAGACACACTGAACGTTACTTCTCCCTGCAGGATCCAGTCCCCTCGTCCATACACTTCCCCTCAGGCTGGACACTTGAGCTTGTTAGAAAGTGCACAGGATATTCACGGAGGCTTTGACCTGTCATGATTTCATGCTTCGTCACCACTTTCTCTTCTCGGGCAAATGAAAAGAAAGATGGCACAAAGCTTCATTCTTATTCTTATTCTTCTTCTCCTTCTTCTTCTTCTTCTTCTTCTTCTTCTTCTTCTTCTTCTTCTTCTTCTTCTTCTTCTTCTTCTTCTTCTTTTTCTTCTTCTTCTTCTTCTTCTATTCTTATTCTTAGCTAAGAGTGTTAATAAATCTTATTAAATTCCTAATTCTCATATTATTTTTTGGTTTGGGAATCACACTCCCATTTTTTCTTTTTTTACCATAGGTTTTAGGGTGACAACTAGCAGAGATAACGTGACTGTTCTTAATAGCATTGCCACCATTTCTGGCTATGCCATGTCTTTCTATCCATCTGTCTTCAGTGGTGCCTTGCAGTGCCACAGGGAAGAGCTGGTTTTGTTGGTAGTGCCAGAAATTGTAAGCAACAACTCCTGTTCTATGGACTAAAGAGCACAAACACTCCAAGCATATGTGCAATGGATTTGACTACAATTTAAGCTGTTGTGACCTCAATTACTTTGTCATTGTAACAGTGCACGCAGAGCTCAGTCACACACTGCAGCTGCATTGTACTGCACAAACACAGAGAGGAAAAGGCATTTCTTGCTGCCTAATGGTTTATACCCCTGGGTCATCCTGCTTCTAGTTTATTATCTTGGTCTACTGTGTGCAGAAATGTGTGGTCTAATTTGTTTCTAGCCTGACATTCTAAGGCCAGCACAGGACAGGGACATGAGTGTTGCAGTGACTTCTACTGAGCTGCTCCTGAGCTCTTTGAGCAGTGTTGTTCAATTTTGGCCTTGGTAGATGGCCCACGAGCCACAGCACAAGCCTCAGTGCTGCCTTCACACTGCTTCCTGAATCTACCTAAAACAAGTCCTCTCTGATATGCAGGCAGCTGCATCTCTTTTGGCTTTGCCCTCTGGGCTGCTGTGCATTCACCTGTTGGCTGGAAAAAAGAAGGCAGCATCACCTTCAGACTGGATTTTTTTCTTTCCAAATCAGTCCAGATTTAGGAATTATTTAGAAGTCACAGGAACATCTATAAAGAAATTGCCTGAACTAGTGGTGGGTTTGCCTTGTGTGTTGGGGGATTTTTCTTGCTTGTTTTTGTTTTGTTTTTTTTTTCCCCATAGTAATGGGGAAATTCTAGTCAGCACCAGAATGTGAAGGATTCAGATGCAGGTCTCAGGTCAGGGTGAACTGGGGCAAGAACCTAGGTTTGGTTTTTCCTATCACAGGCAACTCAACTATCTTCCAGAGACTACTGAAAACTGTGTGGGGAATTTTCCATTTCTCTTTTGAAGAGAGTTAAAAAAAAACCCAAAAAATGGCATGTGAGCTCTCTAAATAAAATGCACAGAGATTTTAGGAAAAGAAAAATAGCTTTCTGCATGAGCCGAAAATGCAGAGATATATTTTGGAGTTTAGTGGTGAGAACAGAAAAGAGTTTTCAGAGGAAAGTAGGGGCAAAAACCCCTGCCTTTCAGTGCCTTAAACTCTAAGATTCCTCATTTCCAGCAGTTGGGTGGGGACAGAGAATGAAAAAACCAAAAAATCTTAAGTCTTAATCTGGAATCTTTTAAAGTTGCAGTGAAGAGCCAGAAAGTATGTTATGAGTAAGAGTGTGTTGGCATTGAAATGAAATGTTGAGGAAAGGACAAATATTTATGACTTATATATTTTCAAGCTCAGCAGAAATGAATTTTCAGCTTGGTCTCAGATATCACACTGTAGTTGAGATTATGTATACTGTAAATATCATGTGTAGAATATAATGTCTTTTTTAGCTATGTACTTAGGCACTATTTCATTGGCAGCAGAGCATACTTAGAAATATTTTCCATAATGGCAACTTTGAGATTATACGTGACTTGAAATGTGAAATAGTTCAAGACACAATTGCACACTTAAATGGAAAAGTAACTGCAGAAGCATAATATAATATTTATAATAAATGGCATGCAGTTTTACAGACACACCATTTCATCTCTCATGACCAAGCCTATTTCCTCCCGTTTACACACCCATTGTTGGACAGTGCCTTGTAGTTAGTGAATCTCTTTCATGGGAAGGAATAAACTAGGCTTTATAGAGAACTGCAAAATCAGTTGTGTCTTATAAACAACAAGAGTCAGATGCCTTTTATTCTGAATAAATACTCACTTGGCAGGTAACCCAATGGACTCTAGTTTGATACTGAGTAGTAAAAGATCTGAAAGTCTGACCAAGTGTGAAAAAAGTATTTACTTTTTCTTTTTCATTGCCTTGAAAATGTTAATTGAAGCATGGCTAAAAGTTTCTGTTGGATGCAAGAGGGTAGTACAGAGGCATCTCTGAAATATGAGGGAAATCTTCACACTTCTGTTGGCAAAGGGAAGGCACTGTGCACTGCTTGAGTTTTGAATCCATTTTTTTTCAGGCAACATTTTCATTTGCTCTCCAGTCACTAGATTTGGTAACGACTTGCCTAAGATTGGCCCAGTACAGTTTAATTTTCAAAAATTACTACATTGAGAAAAGCAGTCATTCTCAAGAGCAAACACATAATCTCATGCACGAAACACACCTTGGATTTTACTCATTTCTCACTGACATAAGGTGTAATTTAGTTGTCTGAAATTGAGCCATTCATGATGGACGTCAGAAACAGGCCCAGAAAAGCTATTTTTAACACACACACACACACACACACACACACACACACAGAGCCAAATGACATTTAATTTTTTCACATTCACTCCCCAGTGTTATTGTATACATCCTCGGTGGCATTATTAAGTGGAGCTTTTCAAACAGATGAAGTATGTTACTTACTGTGGCTAAACTGTAATGAAAGAAGAGATGGCTGTTTGCCAGGGAATGGTGTGTAGCTTGTAGAAGCATGTAATTACATAAATCACAAACATATGCAGAAGATGTTTTCTCTTTACATTTAACTGGTGTTGCCTGGAGTTATAGCTGCTTGCAACTCTATTTAATTACCATAATTATTTTAAATGTGTATATCTGGCAATCTTTGAGCTTTATGAGAATGTTAGTCATACCTTATCTGCAAAAATCTAGAGGGTCCCATTCTTCCCCAAGGGGCTGCAGTAACCAGGTTTCTCCAGATTTCAGGCATAGGGTGGCTGCTATGTTTATACCTTTACTTTGATTTACAGGTTTTTTAAAAACCTGAGCCTCTGAAACTAATCAGATCTTGAAATCTCAGTAGACGCTATAATTTCCTGGTAGGAAATTAAGCATTGTACATTGTTTGTGGAAAGAAAGTACCTGGAGAGGTCCTGATTAGCTTCTTTTACCTCTTAATTTGCTGACTGTGTAAATGTTGTTTGACCAAACAGATCGACAAGTGTCTAGAAAAGGTATTGATTGTGTTAAAATGGATACTTTCTATGGGAAATGTAAAAAAAACCTGACAGACTAGCTGGGATTTTCCAGTTCATTTTGTCAAGCAGTGAAACAAGTTGGAGCATTGAAGCATTTTTCTAAATTCTATTTTGCACCAGAGCAAACCCATTTCAAATAGTTGATGCTAATGGAGTTTCCTTAGAAACACTACAGAATAAGGTGAGCCTATGTCTCTGCTCTCACTTATGTCAGTTTTGTGTTGGCTTTGTAGCATTTGATATTGGTTGAGTTACTCATGGCTCACACCAATAGAAATGGGAGAAGATGGGAGTATTGATACATAGGATGACTGGCCAATGTGGACACCCCTCAGTTTGCCCTCACTAATGTAAAGTGGTGAGAATACATTCCTGCAGCTGAATCCACTGGAGCTGGTGAAGCACCCAGGAATAAGAAATCTGACAGCTAGATAACCTCAGAAGGCTGAGCAGTAGGAACCATAAGCAACTGTCAAACACAAATAATGAAGAATTACTGTTTTTACTGTTACTGAATCCTTGTGCACTGAAAGACCAAGAAAGGCAGGTTCAGCTGCCAAAAATCAGTTCAGCTCTGCATTTATAAAAGTACATATTAGTGTAGAAATGAGCTCTCCCTATATTACAAAAACCGGTCGGTCAAACATCTGAATGTAAAGATAAGTTGCAAAGAGTTCATATTACACTAAAACAAGAAATAACCATCAGTGGAAAATTTAGAAGTTTATTCCAAGAAATCAGGTAAATATAAATAAATCCCCAAGGGAGAGTCAGGCTGAACCAACACACTTCTTTTACTTCATTGTGTCAGGCAAATACGGTAATCATTTGCACCTTGTCTCTTTGTCAACCACTGCAGTTAACCTTGCAAGTGATGCTTCCTTAAGAGCTTTGGTAAGTCATGAGATTGTTTTTCTTTGGTTATAATGTGACATGCCAGCTGTAGATCATATGTGCAGCTTTGTGACATGGCTTAGTCTTGTCTTCCACCACCCAAGAGGCAACATATACAAAGCAGTATTGTCAGAGATCAGTTGCTGCAATCTCTTGTGGAAAAAAAAAAAAAAAAAAAAAAAAGGGAAGCCTCTGGAATGCCAGGGAACAATGCACTTTCCACAACAGAGACTGGTTTATTTAATAACCACAAATTATTTCAGGTAATTTGGCACTAATTTAATTGCACCCACAAGAATGTCCTCAGCAACAACAACAAAAAGAAGTAACAAAAGAACCACCCCTACTACCAACCCCATCAGGATGAAATGAAGGCAGAGTTTCCATTCATTAATTTATGATTAGTCTTGCTAATACCTTGTCTATCAAATCCCATTCCGTGCTGCAGACACATGAAAGGGAAACATGTATGTGATGTTTTGAAAAGGGAGTTGATGGAAAGTGATGTTTTTCCCATGCATTAGAATGACAATGAAATCCTTCACATGATGGTGCACACCAAAACAGTCATTAAAAATGCAGGTTATGAAAAGCTGAAATTAAAATCAAGCCAAGACATTGTCAGTTGATGTCTTCCATTAATTCAAAGAGAAAAATTTCCTAACTTTGAGGAGCAATTAATCTGGAATTTTTGGTAAATTTTATTCTGTTCCATTTCATTTCACATATTTCCAAATCTCTGTGTGATTGAAAGACTCTGATGGTTGCATTCACCTACCGATTCTGAGGTATCAGCATCTATACAGAGAATGATATATGCCCTGTCAGTAGGTTAAAAAGCTCTTTACTGAATAGCAGAAGAATGTGGGAATGGGAAATCCCCCAAGTTTTGCCTCTAGGAAGAATAAATCTTAGCCACTTCAAGTAGTGAAACTGATCATGGACATTCGAAAAATTTGTTTTAAATGCTGATGCTGGACAGCTGGGGTGAATTCCATTTATTTCAAGTGTTTTGGGTTCTCTCCAGCACAGGGGAGAAATCTCCTTCTGGCCTCCCTGAAATGCTTTTGCCTTCAGTTGACCAAAGGTAGTGCAATAGGAAGAACAAAGCTCTTTATGAGAAAGAGCTTTGTACATCTTTGTACATCTCCTCATGAAAGCAATGTTCACTGTGGTTATTTTTGCAGGGAGATTTTACCCTTCTGTGGACCAGAGGAGAGCCCACAAGCCCAGTTTTGATACAAAGGCCCTGTCTACAAATAAGTAAAGAATTTAATGCAAATTAGTCAAGATGATTATTTCTTAAATCTGAGAATCATTTTGTTTGAACCTGATCAAGGATTCCTTAAAATAAAACAAAAAGATTTCAAGACAGAAGGAGAACAGGGTCATTGTTCATTATTCTCAGACTACCTACTGTCCATCTTTCCAGCTTTTTGACAACTGGCTATTTTGGGTCTAATCATTGCATTCTCCAAAAAAATGTATTTCCTTTATCTTT
Source organism: Serinus canaria (assembly GCF_022539315.1). Taxonomy (NCBI): domain Eukaryota; kingdom Metazoa; phylum Chordata; class Aves; order Passeriformes; family Fringillidae; genus Serinus; species Serinus canaria. Next base: position 24,990,288 of record NC_066316.1, read on the forward strand.
AAGTGTGCTGCATGCAATTGCATCTGTTGGGGTTTTTTTCTTTTAAAACCTATTCTTTGAAAATTATTTTTAAATTCCTTTCATTCTTTTAAATACTTTTAAAATCCTATCATTTAAAATCCTATTTTTAAAAATACTATTGAAATTCCTCTATCTCTCTAGTTAGGTCTTGCAGTGACCAGCTGCATAAATATTGCTACAATTAAACAGAAATTCTCAAATCTCCAACTTATAAGAATTTGGTACTATGGACAGTTTCAGCCTGAATTTTATTTGCTTTGTAATTTTTATTGTAACTGAAATGGTTGCATGATTGAGGGAGAGAGGAGAAAAAAAATAGATTCTGCATGTTAACAATAATAATTAGATGTTAAGTGTGAGATGAAGCATCAGGAACAACCTAACTTCATTCAAACCCACCAGTTTGTCATAAAGTTTGCGAAACATTTGATCTTAGAAATGATCTTAGAAGTTATACCCACACAATGAGGGGACTTAGTACTTGAGACTTGAAGAGAAAGAGGCTGGATGTGATTACAAATTGAACTGAAATGCAAATGGAGCTTTTTCACTCAAGTTTTCCAGTGATGGTTGAGGTTGGCTAACGATTTCTTTCCTGTGCACTGCCCTGAGGATCTGTTCTTTTTCTCCAGGGCATCTTGGCAAGAGACTTGAAGATATTTAAAATACCTAATTAAAGCCAGGTATTTCACTTCACTTGTATTTTTAAAACATGAAAAAAAAATACAGAGCCAAAGTAAAAAACAAATATTTTCCATTTGCCATTCATTACAGATGTCAGACAGCCATAAATATAGAAATGGGCAGCTGCAGGTGTAACCTAGTTCTGTTGTGTAATGCACACTCTGTTCCTATAACATTACTAAAAATGGTCTGTCTGGCTAATAAATAGCACTACCATTACACAGTAAAAGGTGAAAATTAATGTGAATGCTGCTGGTGAGTTAGCTATATTAACAAGCCAATCATGTAGTATTAGCAGTTATAATGGGGAACAACATAAACTTTTAAGAGCTTATGCAAAAGCTTTTAGTCCTTTCAATGTTGGGAATTTAAAATGAGTACTGTCCAGTCACTTTATTTCTTTAAATTTGGGAGGAAAGGTATGTAGGAAGTTTTAAAATAAAGTCACTGGCATCTGCATCTAAAAATGTAACTAAAATAAGTAAATAAATTGAGTCCAACCCACATATATCCAACCCACTATGGTTTCAGATGCTCTTCTGGTAAAGCTCTCTTCCCTTCATCAAAGGTTCTGGCCCATGCATGATAACCTTTGATAGCCTACTGATAAGGAACTGATAACCCCTTCCTGATAGCAAAATCTTTTCCACACCAGAGCAAGGGAGTGCAATCTGAAATGGCAGTGAGTAAAGGAAGGCAATAAACGAACAAAAGACTAATTGATTTCTTCTACTTAGACACAGAGCTATGTCTGTTCAACAGCCCATCTGGCCCCACGTCCTCCTGCTGCCAATTATTGCTGTTGCATGGTACTTTGGGAAAAACTTCAGACCAGATCATATAACCAATGTTTCCTCCCTGGAGCTTCTTTCTAGATTGTGTCAACATTTGAGGGAGTTTCTGCAATAGATGCATCTTGGCCATTAGGGGTAATACCCAGTCATAGATCTACCATCTCCAAGTTGTCTAATCCTTCCCTGAATCCAGTTTGGTCTCCAGTATCAGTGAGTATTAGAATTTAATTGTGTGCTGTGTGAAATGCAGAGTGCTGAGAGTTACAGCCTTTGCCAGGGGGCTTCATAGGTCCCACTTGTATGTCCTGAGAGACTTGCTGTTGTGTGTAGTCCTAAAATGTCTTCCTCAATATCCTGCACATCTGGGGAGAAACCACATGCAGTGTGGCCCAAGATGATAAGTAGGATGATGGGAATCAGCCTGATGAGTAACATATTTTGTGGGTTGCTTATATTTGAGTCAAATGTGCTAATTCCCCCCTCTCTGTCTTTCTCCCATTCTTTTAATTTTATTCTTGGCTGTAGAAAAGTCACTAAAGAAAAATGTACCTTGAAAGGCAGCTTGTTATGCTTGGCAATGCTTTATTATGTTGCTGTGCCTCTGCACCATATTTGATCTGAACTTACTTCATAGTAGTAAGGAGATAAGTAGGAGATAAGGAGATTAAAAAGAAAATTAATTGGAAATATTCCTGTTTCATTTACTGGCTGTTAACACACATCAGAGGGTAAAAAGTAAAAGACAAATGTCTATCAACTTTAAAAAGCAAGTCTGCTCTCAAATCTAGTGCTATGAGTCCCTGCAGAAAACTTCCCAATGACATTCCTAACCTGCCTGAACAAGAGCCTGTGGAAGAACTGATAGTCATTTTACTCTGCTCCATGCTCTGAAATTATTGCAGTCAAAATTTTGTATCTCCCAAAGTCAAGTGCCTATGAATTTGTACTGCAATTGCATTTTTAATTGCAGTTTATTAGTACTGTGATTGGATGCATGTTGTGGTGAAGAGGAGAAGGAGGAGGGAATTGGATTATTACTTATTTGTAAAGTGATGTTAAATTCTAGTCTCAGTCAACTTAATGTCAAAGTTGGGAGTTCAATGGGAGCTGATTAAACCCTAAGAATGTATCATTATTGCTTGTGACTAGCAGGCAAACAGGCAACTTCAAAAATTTCTTGTCTCCAATCCCTGACAGCAGCTTTGAACTGCTCTGACTGGGAGGTTGCTGCCCAAGAACTGTCCACTCTTTTCAGGCATGGGCCAGAAGACATGGATGTATGTCAGGAACAGGGACCCAGCAAGGCAGTTCCTCTTTTCCCCCATCCCCATGTGCATGTCCACATGGGGTTTGATCCTTACTGTCTTTAAACAAGTGGGGGAGGCAGCAGTGCCATTTTTCACGGCAGGCCCTGCACTCACAGAGGAAGGCACTGTAATGCAGATCAGCATTTGCTGTCTCTGGGTTTAACAGCTGGTTTGGGAAATGGCTGTGATTTTACAAGCCAGCTCCACTAAACCAGACAAAATTGCCCTTGGTGGTCTCTGCTTTGAGTTGCAGTTTAAAGCTATTGAATTTCCATGGTTACATTTAGTATGGTCCCCAAGTGAAACCCAGGTGAAATGTTGCTGCCAGGAGGCATCACCTGGGAAAGAAAGGACAGGCTGCACAAGGAGACAGGCTTAGAAGCTCCCCAGAGGGCGAGGGCACACATGAACTGCTGCTTCTTGAATTATCTTGGATGCCTGAGGTGAAGTGGACATCTTTCAGGAAAGCAGACTGCAGGGAAATGCCTTGTTGGTTTTGCAGTGCTAGTGCTACCCTGAGTGAAAACATTTGATGCTTACCCATCCCTGCTCAAAACACAAGTATCTGTGAAATGTCACTGAAGAGAAGGACACAGGGCCAAAACAGCTTTTGGCACTGGGGAAGATGAAGAGAGCATATCAAGGGTGCAGTAGTGATTTTCGGCCTCCTGTTGTATTCTGGCATTTGTAGCAGTCACAGAAACAATTTGCTGTTCTATTTATGGAGGAAATAGCTATAAATCATAGCTAAGGTAGTTCATAATTCCTATAAAGTGTACTTAAGATTTATCAGTGTCCTAAACAAACTTCCACTCTAGACACTGTATGCCACAAATTGTGCTTCCAAATTCAGTCTTCAGTTATAATTGAAGTGGCAGGAAACACCCCAGAGAAAAAAGCATTGTTCTATCTGTATAAATTATAAGGTGTTTTCAGGATACTTTAAGAAATAGCTGCTGACTGGCTCAAAAATAAACACAAGAATTGTTCTGTTGGAAAGATAGCTTTTGCAAAAAAACCTGTGTTAGACAATATCTACATGACCAGTGAGCTAACCTAGTATTTTTCATTGACATGTCATCTCCACATTCTTCATCTTTCCACTAACTTTTCACTGTCTTTTTTTTTTTCCCTCCAGGAAAAGAGCAGGAATTTAACCTAGTCTGCTATGGAGGAAAAATAAAGAAGTTGTCCAAAATATAATTTTCTAAAATACATTACTGAAAACAGAAATGGAAAATAGAAAAGTGGGGAAGAGATAGAGCCATTTAAAAAGTCAGAGAGAAAAAAAAGGAGTGATAGAATGGTAAACTAAAAGAGGGCATGGTGAGAGAGTTGATATGCAGTAGCAATATGCATATCAAAAATGTAGTAGTAATAAAGAGAAGATTGTGAGAAAAGGTAGTAACAAACAGAAAGAGATGGAAATATAATCACAGGCAAAAATTAAAGAGAAAATAAATACATATAAAATGAAATAATAACAGAATATGGAAGGAGAGCTAGACAGGAAATGGGAAAATAAGGGAAGGAAAAGAGAGAAAAGGAAAAAAGAGTTGTATTTAATTAATACATGTTGCTACCTTTTATCACAGGGAAGCTGATGCAGGGCAGTCATGCCAGTTAGGGCTACAGCATGGAGATTCAGAGGGGCAATGCCTTTTTTCCTCTGATTTTTAGAACACTCTTCAAGCTTTTTTAGCCAGGACAAGCATATTGAGGGCCAAAAGAGAGTGTTTAAGAGATGTGTGTTTGAAAGTGAAATGCAGACACTAGCAGCAGCCTCTCCTGAGGAGGTCCCCATCAAGCCTGGCAGGCACAGTGTGGGCACTGGCATCCCTAAATTGCTCTGAACTCTAACCTCTGCTTCCAGCACTTGCAGTGTTTACCCTTACTGTGGTGTGTTTTACAGGGAAAAAAAAAAAAAAAAAAGGCCAGCTGGGGTTGTGGGCTGCTTTGTAGAGCTGCAGAGGGTTACAAACAACCCTAAAACTCAATACTCTGGCTTTGCTGGGGAGACCCATGTCTGTGGTGACAAGGTGTGTCAGTGTGAAGCACACAGCAAGCTATCAGATGTGGGAAGCCACTGGATAATGGACTCTTTTCCCTCCCTTGGAAAGCTCCTATTTTCATGACAGAAGTCCAGCACTGGTGTGGTCACTGCTTCAAAGTGTTTTCTGTAGGCAGTTTTAATAAATAATATTTTAGAATGTGAAATGCAAGCTCTTTAATGAGCATGAGCTGGTGAGCAAATTTTGTGCTGAAATGTGTAAGAGTAACACTCTTACCCTGGAGTGCAGCCACCAGGAACAAATCCTGGACAGGTTTTGCTGAGCCTTAGTTACCTTTGACTTCCAAGGGGCAGTAGCCAGAAGAAGGTTAGTTTTTATGGGTTTGAATGAAAAGATCTGCTTTTATCATCCATCAAGTTTGAGAGTCTTACACCTTTCTTTCTTTTTTTTGAATTTATTTTCAAGGCTTACAAGACTTAGGCTCAGAGGTCCCTGCTCCAGGCTAGAGCAGCCAGTGGAAGCACCAGCACCAGGTAAGCCCTGGTCATGGTAGGTGAAGTCTCCTGATCAGCACAGGGGAAATCCAGAGGACCCTGGAACCTCTTCTTCCTGGAGCCAAGAGGAAATCTCCATCCACAGCATCTGAAATATTTCTGACATGCAACACAAACATAAGAGAGGTGTGAAGACCAGAATGGGAAACACCTACCACAGCTCTGACAGGCAAAGCAAACAGAAAACAGCTGAGTAGTTATGGCTTCAAAATAGCCTGTTCCTCTGTCCTTTTTGTGCTTCACTGGCATCCTCACAGACACTGCCCCACATACTTAGAAAACCCCAAATGAGTTTTAAAATTAGGGAAAGAAGAAAAAAACAAAAAATTCTGTGGGTCAGAGATGACTTCCTGGCCCAAGATTCTCTACTACCTTAACATGTTTGGTTTTTCTTGTTGCTTTTCTCTCTGTTTGATTTGGGAGGGGGAGTTGTTTTTTGTTTTACCCTTTCCTGTTCTTTTCTTTCTTCAGCTTTTCCAAAGTACCAAAAAAAAGTCAAGATTATCAATTTTGTTCTATTCTTATTTTATAAATCACTGAGAGAATCTGTAAAATTAAAGAAGTTTTTTTTGTCTTCCTAATTTAATGCTAAAAGAGAAAATATCCGGAATGAATGTGGGCAATAATGTGATTTTTTTCCAGCAGTCACATAATCATCAGGGATACTATTTCTGATGCTTGATTAAATAGCTCAAATTTACAGTGATTTTTATGAGACAATCTAGACAACAAATGGATTCTGCCTTTACTACAGTCTCAACATTTTGTACTGACAAACCTCTTTGCTACATTTCCATCTTGGAAAAAAAGAAGTTGAAGTTAAGCTTGTGACATTAATCTAGAACAGTTGTGAATGATGCTTTTGAATTTGTCTACTCTCTTGAATAAGAAACTGAAAAGAGGTCTGCTTGGCAACCAGGTCCACATCACCCAAAATCTACCCATTTGCTCCCTGTTGCCAAGAATTGAATGCATTAAGGAGGAAAAAGTGGTCTGTCTCCCAGAAGGGCTGGCAGTGCAAACACCCCAGACCCTGTCTTCTCTCCCTACCTGCCCACATCTGCAGACCTGTGCAGGGACATACCTGGCTGCTCACATTTTGTTAGAGACCCTGCTGCAGGGAAGCCACTTTGCCTAAAAATGACTTTTCAAATAATCCAGGTACCTCATTTTTGGCATTATCTATTTAACTCCAGGTTCAAAGGTTGCTGAGCACAGAAGCCTCTGAAAAGAAGTCAACATATCAATCTCATTGATAGATATGTTGATCTGAGTATATTTATCTCATTGCATTTATTTAACCAAGAAGAAAAACACCCAGATTGCATTAGTTTGCAGGTTTGGAAATATGAAGTTTTCTCTAACTTGATTTTGGCTAAACTCATTAGAATCATGCAGATTCCCCTAACTTTGAACTCCATGTGGAGCTGTAAAAGTCATACTTTGCTTTAAGCTCCCTGGTCTCTCAGCCACAACCCTTTCTGGTGCATGCTGGCATCTCGAACCAGCAGGTACTGAGCACTGTGGGGCTGATGCAGAGAAGCATTCCTGTAAAAGTTTGATTTGGGTCTTGTTGAGGACCAGTTCCTGAACACACAAAGCTGATCACACATTCAGCTGCTTGTTTGGATCCAGAGCAGGGCACAGGGCTCAGAGATGGCTGTGTCTGTGCTGTGGGGACAAACATCTGCACCTGGAGATGAGGCTAGCTTCCCTCCAGGCTCCATGCTGCACTTGGCTATTTTAGGACAGGTTAGGTACCAGAGCTGGGTGGAGAGGGATGGTTTATTATGTGAAAAAAGGTCAGAAGTTTGCCTGCTTGCTCAAACCAGCCAAATCTGGTTTTAATCTATGAAAACACACCAAAACACCCTCTTTGAGAAAAAGGTATGTTGTGTTTTCCTGACCACCGTTTTCCCTGGTGGCAAGTTTCTCATTCAAAATTATATCCACAGCTTTGTTTATGGGACTTTATAGAAGGCTTTGTATGGGTTAGAGAGGGGAGGGAATACTCCCATATGCAGAAACACAGAACCCATTAAAGCACATGAGGCTCTGCTGGTTCCCCTCCCCAGCTGCTACTAAGTTTATTTGCAGGCTGCAGCCTGGAAAAGGGGCTGTGGCCCATCTGCAGCACATATGTGGGAATTCATTTCCAGCATAGCCACAGGAGTGTGGGTCCGGCAGACCCTCCCCTAGCCCCCTGTCGGATCCCCCTCCACGCTGCCTTAATTGGAGCCAGAGCCGGCACCGAGCGCTGCCGAGTCCCTGCGCGGCCGGGTCAGGGCTCGGCCGCTGGAGCCGCTGGTTCTCCGAGCCTGGCCGGCATTCCCGGGGCTCAGCACATGAGGAGCCTTGTGTGGGCCCCCCGAAAGGGGCGAGCGTCAGCCCGGAGCAAAGCTGGCAGCGCACCGGAGCCTGGGGCGGGGGATCAGGGAGGGCGAGGCTGCGCCGAGCTGAGCCGCTTCCCGCTCCGGCCGCTGCGCTGACGCTCGCTGCTCATCGCCATCGGCATCAGCATCGCCATCCCCATCGCCATCCCCATCGCCATCCCCATCGCCATCCCCATCCCCATCGCCATCGCCATCCCCATCCCCATCCCCATCGCCATCGCCATCGCCATCCCCATCGCCATCCCCATCCCCATCGCCATCCCCATCGCCATCCCCATACCCATCGCCATCCCCATCCCCATCGCCATCCCCATCGCCATCGCCATCCCCATCCCCATCGCCATCGCCATCCCCATCGCCATCGCCATCCCCATCGCCATCGCCATCGCCATCGCCATCCCCATCGCCATCCCCATCCCCATCGCCATCCCCATCCCCATCCCCATCCCCATCCCCATCCCCATCCCCATCCTCATCGCGATCGGCATCGGGGCGTGCTGGGAGCAAGAGTCCTGGGCGGAAATATCCCAGCCCCTGCTGAAACTCAGGCAGGGAAAGGAGATGGGATTGCTTAAATTAGCTCTCATTGTCTTCTGCACAGGAGGAATAAGTTCCTTTTTATACTTTAGGCCCGGCTGGTAGATATTGGGAAGGTGGAAGATGTTGTAGGTGTCTTGGAGTGGGAAGTGCAAAGACATCATCTCTTTTAACCTTCTGTTAAAGGGATAATTGTAAGAAAGTAGGAAAAAGGAGAGATGACTGTAACTGCAATCAAAAGGCCTTATCCTGAGAAGAAAAGACCTAAGATTTAGGATTCCTAGATCCTCATTTGAGGATATAGGAATAAGCATTAAAAAAAGCAGTAATTCCATGACTTAAGTGAATGGAACTAATGAAGGACACTCTTTTAAAACAAATGATTGTGTAGGAAGTGCACGCAGGTCAAATGTCAGCAGACAACCTCACTCTTCACTAAATGTTTTTAGACATTTTAGCAGTTTTTAAATATCCATTTCCACGTGCATCTGTCTATTCTTCAGCTGAGTATCTGGCCCCCAGGGCCATCTCTGCCCAAAAGCTAAAGTCACTTTGGAAGTAAGCAGTGACCTCTGAATGAAAAAATAACAGTCACATGCTGAAAAAGAGGTGTGATGGTGACACTGACTTGAAGCTTAAGGTTTGTTTTGTTAACACTAAGTTTCTTAGGGCCTCTTTTTTTTTTTCTTCTTTTTTTTTTTCCTAATTAATGTGGTGTTTTGTTTTTGTTTTTCTTCATATCAATTAATTTCCTCTCAAGAATTTTGACCAATAATTTCTTTTGGTAAAATTCAAAGTATCTAGAAGCACGAAATTTGGCAAAAGTGTTTTTTTTTCCTTAAATCCATGCAGGGATACTGAGGTCCAGTTCATGGCTGTGGGGACTGCTGCTGTGGCCCCACTAACATAGCATTTTCCTGAGAGGGGTAATCCCCTCTCCCACTGCTGTCTCAGCATGTTGGTATTCTAAAGAGAACTCCAAGGCACTCATTGAAAACTCCCAGATGTGGACTCTGGGATGTGGTAGCTGCTGGGGACATCAGTTGCTGTTTCAGGCTGCTACAGAGAGGAGCTGGGCTTTCCAAGGTGCCAAAAGGGCTTGCTGGGAGCTCCCCTCCCTCCTTCCCTCCTGCCTCCAGCTCAGTGGTTTCCTTGCCACTCTCAGCTCCTCCTCAGTTCTGCCTCACCAGTTTTCCTCCTCCTTAAAAGAGAAGAACTAAGTATTTATTTCGGATGTGTATTTTTCCAAAATAGATGAAAAGGGAATGGTTTACCTTGGAGTCTGGGAGTTTGGCCTGTAAATAACCATCTGTAATCCCTGTCCCCTTTGCTGTAATAAACCCAGGTTTAGTCCTCTGGTCTTCAGAGAGAAAACCCTTATTCACTCTGCTGTTAGCCACCACCTAATTTATTTCTTTTCCATGGCTATTAGTATTGAATCAAAGTTTGTTTCTGAGGCTGAGAGGAAAGATGGTTTTAGTATTGGCTCTAATCATGTATTTTACCTCATGCCACTGACACAAACATTTATTTGCTCAAGGATCACCAGAGAAGTGGTTGAAAAGCACCTAAAGATTTTATTTGGAATTTGATTTACGTTCAAGATGTTCAAGAATTCGTCCTTTTATCAGAAGAAGGAAAGCCTTAAAACACTGATTTGAAAATAACACAGGCAAAAGCTTTCTTGTGGTATTTACAAGAAATTTTGGTCAGGGCAAAAATTCCAGAGAAGCTGACTTCCCCTTGTAATTGTAACACTTCTCTGCTAAATTTGGGAACTAAAAGCAAAAGAAACAAATTTCTTAGTTTTTCATTCAAAATGATCCAAAGCTAAGTAATTTGACTTTCTATTCACTATAGAGGAAAGTGCTATTAAGGTCTAGAGTTCACCTCAACCATAACTTCTGTGACAGCTGCAAGTTTGTTTCTAGGATTCCACCTCAAGTAAATACTTGATCTTTGTATGAATTTTTTTGTAGAGATGATGGAGTCAAAATGACTGCTTTGCTGCTGCTGTATGTACCTTGGAGCTGGATTTTTCTATGAAGTCTGTAGAAGCTTGTTACCATGTTAAATGCCCAGCTTTCATGAAGTCCACACCTGAAGGGTAAGTAAATGAATCCTGAACTTCACATTTGAAGGTATGTGTGCTTTTCATGGATTTATGCCAGCTAGGTTTTAGATTTAAAGAAACATTGTCATAACTTTAACCACACTGTGGCTAGGCCAGACCTCAAAGATCTTGTTCCTAGGGCCACTGCCCTTTGAAGTGGCACCACTGACAGTTTTAGCTACTGTAGGTATTTATGAGGTACAAAATTATAAAGTAAACAGGCACAAAATGTTATTTTAACAACATACAAGCATCACCAAGCTGATTATATTCTTGTGTTCCAAGCATTGGTTTACTCAATTTGATTTTTGTTTTCTCTCATCTCTTTTTTCCTTTTCCCTTCTTTTTTTTTTCCCATATGAACCTGTCCTGAAGAAACATAGAAGCAATATTTGCCAACTGCAATAGAAAATCTCTAACAGCTCGGATGTATATGTTTGCTATGAACTGAACTCACAGCTCTTAAGTGCTGTGAGTTCAGTCTGTTTACTCCCCAAAGTAGTTGGAGAATTATCTGTGCATTTTCCACGTTGTTTTCAGTGTGCTGCTTTGTTGGATGGTGGTTTATTAACGATACTTGTGATTTATTGCTGTCACTTTATTAGATTATTTGCAAATCGGTGACAAAGCACTATGTGGAGCATGCCTTGTTAGTCATAAAAGCACTCAAGAAGCCATGAAAATCAGTTAAGCTTGAAGCTATTGAGTGAAAGAGCATAGTGCTCTCTATTGATCAGTAGCCTTTAGATATGTAATGAATAGTAGTACTTTTGTAGCACTGTCAGAGAGTGTTTTCCTTTGCATCTGATAAATTACACTCCTTTGTTTTAGTGGTTTGAGATTTGGCATAAAACATTCTTGTACTAGTATTTCTTTCAGCTCTAGTACTTGGGTGATCTTTCATGAACAAGGCAGAGAAATGTTATAAGAAAAACTGATATTTGCTCTCCCAACACAGTTTTGACCATTGAGTTCACACTGATCTGACTTTCATATGTGGCAGGAGATTGAGGGCTCGATTGCAAATGATTTGTAGCACATTTTTATAGCCAGTCTGCATGATACTTACAGTCTGTCCCAAAGGAACACACATATGCACATTTGGATTGTAGCTCATTTCTTTGTAAATACAGATTTATTTCTGAACTTCTTATTGAGCAGGCAAATATATAAGATTAATTTTGCATTTCTTGTTGGTTTGAACTGGTCTGTGCTTCTATTTACAATAGCAGTACTTGATTTCCTCCTGTCTTTGCAGCTTGTTCTGTCCTTCACATGAAAAGAGAGTTGGGTTGTAGGTAAAATGTTACTTTTTTATTTGGATGAAGTTAAAGGCAGAGTTTTTGGTGCAGCAGGCCCCAAGTTTTACATCTGTGTCATTCTCTGAAGGATATCCCTTTTAATACTAATAGTCAGATGCTTTGGAGGTGTTCACTAGGATATTCCTCTGGATTAAAGTCACTTTCTCCTTCCAACCACTCCTCTCCCTTGTAAGAAAAATAATCAGAAGAATGAGCCCAGAAGCCTTTTTTATTAACAGAACTAGAGACAGAAAATTTTCAGCAGCCTTCTTCTTTTTTTTTTTTTCCTAGATGTCTTCTAATGCTCCTACAGCTTCCTTCAGTGTTTGCTCAGGTTATTGGTGTTTGAATTAATTCCTCTCAAATGAGCCTGATTTAGTAGCCAAAAGCTCTGGGGACTGCTTGGCAGCACAAAAGAACAGCGAGAGTAGTTTGAACATCAGCAGTGCCCTGGTGAGTAAAATAAGGAAAAGGTTCCACTGAACTCAATATAAGATTTCTTAGCTGTGTTTGCAGCTACAGGCAAAATGCCTGTCACACTTCCAAAAAGTCACACCTCCATCTTACACTCAAAGAGAAGCAGTGTTTGGTAAAACCTTTGTCCTGGTGTTTTTCACCTTTCATGCACAAAAGGATTCAGTTCCCTATTCCTCCTAAAGACAACAGCTGTGAAGGCTGAGAACTGAATTTAAAACATAAAAATATCAGTAGAAATACAGTTAGCACAGTTTTCTCTGACTGGAAAGGTTTGGGTACAAGGAAAAGGAAGCTTTTATGGATCTTTACTTAAATGCTATTTTTCAGTCTCTGGAACATCTGTTTTGTGACTGACTCTGGAGACTCCAGTTGTAAGAGTTCTCTTCCAGCCAAACACCTCAGTGGGTTAACCAGCAGTGACAATTTTTGCACACAAATAAAAACTGTTTGCTAAGGGGGATGAATTGTGTCCTGTCTGTTGGTTTAGCTACTGAATTCAGGATAGAAAGCCTTCAGTTGATATTTTGAATTTTGACCCTTTAAATCTTTTCAGTTACTTCTGAAAAAATTAATATAATTAATTCTTATATTAAGCTGATTCAAAAGCTCTCTTGGCAACACTGTAACACAGTGACCACCTAAACAGTAAATGAAAACATAGCTAAAAAGGCTCAAAGCTAAGTAACATCTGCAGTACATTAAGAAAGGTTTCAGAGCTCTAACACATGACCCAAGTGCCAGCATCCTTGCAGAATGTCTTTTACTGCAGCCTGGTTTTGCTCTGGTCTTTCTCAGAGCTGGCTTAAAGGGCAAGTAGTCTCTAAAGACCACATTAATTGACCCAACAGAGTAGATTAAGGAGGGGGAAGTGATTACCATCTCAAATCAGTAATTTCTATGTAAATTTTTACATTAAATGAATCTAGATCAATGTCTAACTCATTTAATAAATGTTTCTTATTCTAAGAAGGCAACCATAATTAAGTTATAAAATTACAGAAGTCTGGCTGAAAATTTCAAGCTACAAAATATTTTGAGGTTAAAGCAAATAATTTCTTGTGGCTACGTAGCAATTCTGATAAAAACTCTCTCTGGCTGTTGTCATGAAAAAAAGCAGAGTCACTGCACTTTAAATGATTTAAACATTATTTAAATCTTTAACAATAATTTCATTTTCCATGGACAATACTGAAATATTGTCAGTACCTAGATGAGTCAAATAATGATACCCAATCATGTTTTGATGAAAAAGAAGAGATCATAGTATGACTTGCCATAGAGACCAGGTAAACTGGGCTGAAAGACAGTTTGATCAGGAAAGCTTTCCATTCCTTTGCTTGCAGCTTTAAAGGTATCTGCAGTCATATATCCTCACCTGCTCAGAAGAATTTCATCTCTGTGACAATTTCAGAGAAACCACGTGTGTGCAGTCCCTCTCATTTATATGTGACATATTCACACCCTATTTGAAGAGTCAGTCCATCCATGCTGCCTAGAGACAGTGAGGGGCAATAGCAAGCAGTGAATTTATTCTGTTCCTATTGAGTAAAATCCCTCTCTGTGGCCTGTCCTGCAGGGAATAATACCCAAAAAAACCCAAAGGAAAAAAAAAAGGCAAAATAAAATTAAAAAAAAAAGAGTTTACCCCTTCTTTTCCTCTACTAAATTGTGTCTGTTTATATCCTCCTCACTTGGCTTCCACACCCCTAGTTCAAAATTTTTACCTAGTGTTGTGTCTGTCACTACCTGCTCTGTGTGGCTTAGAAGTTTTAGTAAAATTGAAACTCAGGAGGCTTCTTAAATGTGGGAAAGGGCTGCCACTGTTGGCAGTGTGACAAGACCCAGCACATTGCTGGGACTTTAATAACAATAAATAGCAGCAAGATTGACAAGGGAGATGCCTGACTTGAACACAGCTCTGTGGCCTGTGCAGCATGAACAGTAAAAGCTTCTAATGCAGCACTTTGAGTAGTTGTTAGGAGATCAGTAACAGTCCAGGAAATTTACTTTATGGTTTCTCTCACTGAAAAAGTGCATTTACAGACACACAGCTTAAAAAAAAAGATTTATTACTCAACATAACCTGATCTGGCTCAAAAGTAGTATTTTCTAGTGATGCACTAAATTATAGAGGTAGCAAACAGTGTGTTTGATGTGTAACTGAATAACTATTCTTAAAGTGAAATACAAGAAAAATTGGAATAACGCTTCCTGAGAACCAGAAAGATGCACTTCATATTTTATATCTTGTATATTTTCTTAGTTCTTGATCTGGGGACAAATTAAGTGTCTGACAGTGTTACCCTGGGGTTGGTCAGAGCAGGACTCTCCTAAACTGCTCTCTCCTTCTGTGTCCCTTATTTTTCATGATTTGTGCAAGCTGCTTTTTATTCTGGGCTTTTTCTCATACACCAGTTATGGAGAGCCACCACCATCTCTAATGATGGCTTTGCTAACATTATTTTTATTTTTATTATTACTTGCTTGCAGTAATGTTGTAAAGTGAAAGTAGATTCTTGATCCACTTAGCCTCCACTTCTTCAGGACTAGTCTAAAGAGGAGACTTTTGTTGTTGCAGGGAAAATCTCTCAGTACCAACCCCATTTGGTTAAGAAAAGAGGGCAAAAACATGAATGGGTTGATTTCCTTAAGCAGTCTAGCACAATGCTGATGACAGATCACAAAAACAAAGGAAGCTCACCAATATTCAAGTAGATAACAAATCTGCCTTTGTGAAAAGGTATTTTGTTGTATAGCAATGAGAAATAATTCCATCCATAAAACATTTAAAAGGGATGTGAAACTGTAAAAGATCTCTTGAATCTTTGAATCCAGACCTCACTATTATGTTATTCCTAGAGTAAAAAAATACGTTAATATTGCAATTTCTGTATATTCTACATGAACCCATGAAGTTTCATCTTAAGGTTACATTTCTTGTGGTCTGTTCCAGTATTCCACTTTACTGAAGATGAGATAAAATCCTATCACTTAATTTTTGTCCCTCTGAACATTTTTCTAATATTTTTATGGCTTTCAACACAGAAAAAGAAACCCCCCCCCCAATACAATGTAGCCATGACACAAAGTAACAATTATGTCCATTAGAAAAAACATTTGTATTGTTGACATTGGAAAGGAGAGTTCAATCTTCAGACATCCCCACCAGTGTTTTGGGTAAAAACATGTTTATTAAAAGGAAAACTAGGGTTGAATTTGCTTTGATTATTTTTGATTTTCTTTCCCAAACAGAAAGTTCCAAAAAGGAGGCCAAATGAGTGCTATAAATTATTTTATAAGATGACTGTAGGTTGTATATTACAAAACAACTAAACCAAACAAACCTGAAAGGTCTGGTATTTAGCAAAGGAAAAAAACATTCCAGATGGAAAAGAGCTCAGGAGTCAGAGCTGCTGAGAGTCCAGAATGCTCTGTCAAAATTAGGTTATATTAGAGTAGTCTTGAAAAGGAGGTTTGGAAAAGAGGCAGAGTTGCAACAGGAATTAAACTGTGTTTGACAGGCTAAATGGAATGCATTTCCTAGCTCCAAATGGCTGCACAGTACTCCTGTAATGGGTGTTTTGCTCAAAGCATAATGAGAAGAGAAGAGGGAAAATTATTTCATTTATCCAGACTATAATCAATCACTTCCAGGAAAAGAAGTCTTTCATTATTTTCCAGCAGCAATAGGAGTTGTCAAGTGTATCACTTAGATGTACAAATTGCCTTATGAAAGAAAAAAAGAAAAGTTATTAAAGAAACAAGATGCACAAAATTAATCTGTAAATTTTATAACTATTCAGAGTCATTCTGCTGTCTATGTGACTCAATACCTGCCTTCTTTCTTTATCATCTCTAAAGTGTCAATAGTCATAAAAGCATGAAAGCAGTAGAAAAGGTGGAGAAGCCTCCGAAGAAAAGGGATTTTTCATCTGGTAACAGGTCCAGCCCCAAAGCCATAAAGACTTTTCCTGAAACTTTGAAAGTATACTGAATTTTGCTGAATTACTTATTTCTGATGGAAATTCCCTAATGGTACTGTTGGTTTCTGGGCAGTGATAGAAATGATTACATAATGTGATGGTAGGAAAATGATCAGAAATTATTCTGCACAGCTAGAATATCCAAGAATTTCTCATTGCTTAAATTTGTATTGTCTTATCTGGCCATGAGAATAATATCGCTCCCAAATTTAAAGAGCATGAGAGCTGAATCACAGGAAAGTCTTTCTTGTTCTCATTGAAGTCAGTCCTATAATGTCTGGAGACCATCTTTGGTACATAGAATGGAAGACCAAAACCAGAACAGTAAGCATTTGATTTTGCTTGCCAATGTGAACTTCATTCAAAAACAAAAAAAAAAAAAATTGAGTTAGAGAAATTATCTTTTATTCTCTAAGTGTGCTGCAATGCTCTGAAAGCCTCTTTAATAGGGAAGTACAACAATAGATTCAGTGTTTCTATCTTTCCTAGAACCTCTGGAGTCTTGGACAGAGGAAAAACCAGTTGAGCACAAACCAATCTCCCCAAGTGAAAAATAAAAAATTGAAAAATTCCATGAACCAAGCAAAGCCAGGAAGTTAGTGGCTGCACTAATTATTAGCTTCCAGAAGTCATTTGACATCCAGGAATTTCCTACAGGCGATATTATGCCTACATGCAAAGCTCTGTTACTTTGTGGGCTCTCTGGAAGGGTCCTTGCACAGGTTGCTCTCAGGGAAATTCCTTATGGAAGCAGCAATGCATGGATGGAGTCTCAGCTGTGCCCTTGAGCATGCCTATACACAGCTCTCCAGCTCTGCAGATGTCAGCAAAGTCATCTCTTGTGACACTGTTCTACTTAAAGTGCCAAACCAATCTGTTATCTAGGAAAAGCCTGGGTTCTTTAAGATAGTGAGTCAGTTCAGAAGCAGGCAGCCCTAAAGTGTAGGTTTAGGTATTATGTAGCTGCATGTCAGTTTTACCAACATAATCCCTCAGTTTAAACTGAGCTTTTTAATTTCACCTAAAAAAGGAGCCAGCTGAATTCTTCCAACCCCTTTTAATTCCCATCTCTGTGTGCAGCTTCACTTAGTGTTTCTCATAACAAAAGGCTTTTAAAGTTGATAAATGGCTGCAGAGATTTTGCTTTACTTTGTTGCTTTTCTATTTATTTAACCAAGAGCAGTTCTTTTAGTCCTGACCTCAGCCTTGTCAAATAGACTGTGTTTGTCAAACTGCTCATGCTCCCATTAACTCCTAGCTGTTTCAGTTGTCAAATTTGATGAATGGCTCAAATGCTGTGAGCATCATTAAAAGCAGGGATACTGAGGAAAGTATTATGCTATACTGAGTCCAAATACACACCATAAATAGGAAAATTCCAAGCAAAGAAAATCTTTTACTGCATAAAGGAAATTGCAAGTGGTTTAAACTAATCTCTTTTAATGCCATCTTTCATATGTGCAGGAGACAAGAAAAAGCCGCTCAGGTTTCATGCTTGGTATTATCTCTTCATAGTTAAAGAACATTAGTAGCTTTATAACCTTATTTATACAGAGTTCATGGAAGTGTTTGGGTCTGCTTGGGGGAACAGGCCTGCTCAGTGGGAATAAAAGCACCAGAACTGTTCCCACAGTGCTCTGTGGGTCCGGAGGGTCTGTCCCTTCCCAAAACAGAGCCTGCTGTTTCTGGAACTCTGGCTTTCCCCGAGTGAAACCACACAGCACAGCTGCTGTGGCTGCGGTTTGCCCCGCAGGACTGGCCGGGCACAGCGCTGCCCCCGGCTGTGCCCAGGGCAGGGAGAGCAGCCGGGCTCTGTCCCGGGGGCTGCCAGGGCAGGGAGAGCAGCCGGGCTCTGTCCCGGCTGTGCCCAGGGCAGGGAGAGCAGCCGGGCTCTGTCCCGGGGGCTGCCAGGGCAGGGAGAGCAGCCGGGCTCTGTCCCGGCTGTGCCCAGGGCAGGGAGAGCAGCCGGGCTGTGTCCCGGGGACTGCCAGGGCAGGGAGAGCAGCCGGGCTCTGTCCTGGGAGCTGCCAGGGCAGGGAGAGCAGCCGGGCTCTGTCCCGGGAGCTGCCAGGGCAGGGAGAGCAGCCGGGCTCTGTCCTGGGAGCTGCCAGGGCAGGGAGAGCAGCCGGGCTCTGTCCCGGGGGCTGCCAGGGCAGGGAGAGCAGCCGGGCTCGTCCGGACTGCCAGGCAGGAGAGCAGCCGGGCTGCCTGGTGCCCAGGAGAGCACGTGCCGAGCGCCGGGAGAGCAGCCGGGCTGTGTCCCGGGGACTGCCCCGGAAGGCAGCACCGGCCCCGGCCCGGCCCGGCCGGAGCGCGGCTCCGGTGCCGCTCCCGGAGTCCCGGAGCTGATCCCGGCTGCGGCTCCCTCTGCCCTTTGCCGTACTTCCAGCACAGCGAGGCCCAGCGTTAGTTCTGGGAAGTTGGGCAATGGATTCAGCACAAAGAAT